>NC_142026.1:105248396-107648396 GCF_982192425.1 Myodes glareolus
TTATTTGACAACCTACTGTCATTTTAGGAATTGAAAAAAATTACTTAATTAAAAGTTACAGCTCATAAAATTTGATTCAATGTTAAAGCCGATTCTCCCATAAGGAATTGAATGTCAGCTATTACTTTTCCAGTGGGAGTAAAGCTCAGGACATTTTTCATTTCATCCTTAATATAAATTATCACCAAGTGACATATTTGACTGAAAATCCAGAAGTCTTCGTCAGTATGGACCGAAATGGCCTTGCAATAGATATTTTGTTCTCAGTGAATAAGATGATTAAAAAGAAATAGTTAAGTATAATCTTTTAACAATAAAGTGATTAGGTGTTATCATCTTAGAAATGAGCTTGGTGTTCAGAGGTTTCACTGGTTCAAATTGTTCTGTGGTCTAAAAAGAGAAATGAGCTTATGTTTCTGAGAAATGCTTAAGAGTATATATCTGAGAATTGTGGATTTTTTCTCTGATTTATGGTGTCGCACATAGAGTTATGTAGGCATGGGATTTCAAGGGGCTTGAGAAACCACATTTGGGAAAACAACAGGGATCCAACTGTCTCTGCTGGCAAGACAGTAAACTCCAGCAAGGTGCAGGCAAGATGTAGCTAAAGAAAGAGCATCAGCTCTGATGTCACAGATATGATACTGAAGCTTCACTGTTGAGTCATTTTGTAGGGACAAAAGAAAAGTTTTGGGGCTGGGCGGTGGTGGTGCACGCCTTTAATCCCAGCACTCAGGAGGCAGAGGCAGGCGGATCTCTGTGAGTTTGAGGCCAACCTGGTCTACAAGAGCTAGTTCCAGGACAGTCTCCAGAGCTACAGAGAACCCCCCCCCGCCAAAAAAAAGAAAAGAAAAGCTTTGGGACTGGGTATAGATGCAGGACTAGATAGAAAAATGGAAGGGAGGTCCAGGTCCAGATGAATGAACGGGGATGGTGATCAGTTGAATAGGCAACATCACCAGCAAGGACTGAAGTGAGCTGAAGCCTCTGGGACTATCTGGAATTCTTTGCTTGTCAGTCTTATACAAACTCTCTCTCTCTCTCTCTCTCTCTCTCTCACACACACACACACACACACACACACACACGGGGTTAAATGGCTCGATAACAGGTTGGTGATGACTGGAAGCAAAAGGTGCTTGTAAAGTGGAATTGCTCAAGGCAAAGCACAGTCTGGAAAAGTCAGGAAAAGTCACCGTTTTATATAATACAGAGTAACTTAGAGCAAAAGCAGCCTTTTCTCAACCCCACGGTGTGTCTTTATTACTTACGTAAATACTGCTAACTTATAAATGCCCAATAATGATAAATACAATTTATATTTACTTGAATTCATATGGAAATTAATCATAATTTCTTCTAATATATTTTGGAAAGGTAAGTCTTGTTAAGCGTGGCAGAAAGTATATATTTCACTTCTTTAGCTTGGAGAGCTGCTCACATTTTGGATTATAATCCCCCAAACATTCAGAGTGCTGTTTTTGCTCATCCATCACCTGCTCCAGATCATCAAAGAATGCCTACAAGGAAGGAGTGTCATGCAATGACTTTGTTGAGAGCATTTGAAGTATACTATATGTTTTTTTTCTAGCTTACTTTTAAAGAGAACTAAGGTGTGTGTGTGTGTGTGTGTGTGTGTGTGTGTGTGTGTGTGTGTAGCATTATCCCATGTTGTAGTATGACTTCTTCCACTCAAGAAGTATCTTATTTACCACGTTCAAATAATGGCACCTACCCGAGATAAACAAGGTATAGGTAGGTAGGTCCATGGTAATGGTAATGAGGTCTATAGTTTGGTAGAAGGAGGGAAGGTAGGGTTATCTGTATTGAATGAAAGTTTTACTCTCTTCTGCCCCACCTTTACTACAAGTGACCTTAGCAGAAGTAAGAGTGTAGAGGAAGTAAAAGATAAACATCTTTCATCATCTATGCTTGAGTAGGACTTATATACAAAGAAGTCAGCCAGATGACCTCCAACAGAAAGAGTATTTCTCAGACAGGCAGGGTAATAGGTGGATAGGCCCTGTAAGCATCTCTAAAAGACATTTAGTATGGCTGCCACATACTAAAGTAACTAAGAGAAGATGTGAGAGATAGAAATCTAAAGGATAAAGAGCTAATAAATGGAAAAAAATCCATAACTTTATGATTATAAGTCTCCTGATGGAATTCAAACTGAGACGGATTAGGAAGTGCTTTGGCTGCATCGGACAGAGTAAGCAGCTGTGACCACTGCTTCCGGGAAAAACCCAGCTTGAATGAAACGTGGAGTTCTCTTGTTTTATACCCATTAGTGAATAATGTCTTCTAACTGAACGTAAGTATGGCCTTGTTCCTTTTCCATTTTCCATAGAGTTTGATCTCCCTCCCCTCTTCGCTTCCCAGTTCCTGTTTGCTTCTGAGTTGAATGTAGAAGCTTCTTTTAATTGTTACTTTATTTTTTTTTTGAACTTTACATAAAAGTGGGGGAGAATCAGGGAACGCTGCAGTACTGTTTGGAGTCCTCTGTGTACAAGAACTTAGGACATTCAATGTTTGCACTCCACAAAAGGACGTTTGCAGTTTTGTCATTGACATATGGAGGAGTTGTGTTGCCAGCACATACTTAATTTGCCGAACATCTTATTCCTGGGGTGTGCAGACATCTTCTGAGGTTTTCCTTTCAGTTTTGTCCAAGGTTAGTTTCATTTTAAAGTGGGAACCTTGCAGGACAGCATTTGTGACAAAGACCATCTTGTTAGCTGAATGGTATACCAACAGAGTTATTCCAATGATATCTTTTTATCTTTCCTGATGCAGGAGAATTGTCTGTATTCTGTCAATCATATTTAATAAAACGCTGATTGGCCAGGCAGGCAGTATAGGCGGGAAAACCAGACAGGAAGTAGAGGTGATACAATGAGAACAGGAAAATTCTGGGAAGCAGGGAGGTTCCTCGGCCACTCCTGCGCAGACCATCGAAGAGGCAACATGTAAGCTGTCACACTGAGAAAGGAGAATTTTGGGAAGCAGGGAGGTTCCTCTGTTATTCCTGTGCAGACCACCGAAGAGGCAACATGTGAGCTGTCACACTGAGAAAGGTACTGAGCCCGTGTGGCTAACATAGATCAGGATAATGGGTTAAGATAAGTCATAAGAACTAATAAGTAGCCTGACCTAATGGATCAATCAGCTTTATAACTTATAGAGATCTCTGTGTGATTGATTTTCTCTGGGACTTGCCGGTTGTGGGGTACCAGGCGGGAACATATACCCCAACAAGCAGGGCTTCATGTTACACTTTCCTTTTATCTCAGAAGAGAGCACAAAGAATATACAATGGGTACAGCATGACATAAATGAGTATGTCAAGGAGCAGTTATGTGCCAGAAGTGCACTTGGAAAGAAATTAAAAACCTGGTCGTCTTTCTAATCAACATGGTGCATAACCATTTTGTGACTTTAACCTGGGCAAATTGTCAGTACTGTAGAAGTGTAAATCACACCAAAATGTATTGCATATAAATGTAGATGTAAAAAGTATATATGTAAAATATGTAGCATATGTTTGTAAATGTAAAGTACCCTACCTCAGGTTGTGTGAAAGATTTATATCTCTCTGCAACATCCTAGGATGTGGTGTAAGAAAGTGGGAGGGCATTTAAAAGAGGACACTGGGTAGTGCTGTAGATGTCCTCCACAGCCTTTGGTTCACATGAATCTTCTGTTCATTTATTATGAATTTTAATTAAACAGACTTAATTGGAATCATTTTTGTATTTCTTTTGTCCTAATATATTGAATTAATTTATTGGATAACTTGAAGCAATATTGGTTGAGAAAATTGGCTTTGGAGTTACCATTGAATTTGAATTTTAACTATTTTACTAATTACTAATTGGTTTTCCCATGTATGACCTAAATTCTTAGGAACACAATTCTTTCATAGTTGACAGAGGCAGTACCTACTCTGTGGAGCCCTGATTGGGGTGAACTGAAGTATGTGCTAAGCATTGAGTATAGTTAAGGAAAATAATATGCTTGAAGATTGATAGAGAAGATGAAAAGAACAAAAGTTATTTTCCCTTCCAAGAGAGGGTTAAATTCAGGACCTACCCTTAGAGATGAATATATTTCTTTTACTGAAACAACTGCATATATGGTGAATCTTTTTGCACTCATATGTACATTATTATACACAGATATATACTTATGCACATACACAAAGAACTGGGGATACTTATGCACAAACACAAAGAATAGGGGAAAACTCTGTAAAAAATGGATGTGATTAATTTTTTTCAAATTTGATCTTTTTTGACCTACAGTAAATGTAATACAATATTAGTATTTTTTCTGATAATTCAAATATTGATTTTAATTAGGTTTCTGTTGATTTCTAAAATTTTATAAATAAGAATTATCAATCTAAATAAGTCATTTTCTCCCTAGAAAACAAGCCATATTGTTCTCCAGTCTTTTCATTTGTTTGTGTGTTTATATCTCTGAGTTCCTACAGAGACATGTTCTTCAGGACACTTGTGACCTTTCTAAATCTTTGAAATTTAATGCAGTCACTTCTGGGAAATGCTTTTAGTTTGCAAAGTCAAAGCAAAAGAAAGACTGCACATAATTTTGAAGTTCTTCAGTATAAGACCAACCAACATATGCAAGTATAAAAGATATATTTTTATTTTAGGGGTAGTGAGCTGGCTCAATGATTAAGAGTGTGTACCTCTCTTGCAGAGGACCCAAGTTTGCTTCCCCACACCCAAGTTTTGGGCTAACTCACAACTGCCTGCAGCCCAGATCTAGGGGAATCTAACAGCTCTGGCCTCCAGGGACATTCACCGTCATGTGTATCCATGCTCATACATGGAAACCTTTAACTGTCTGTGTGAGAGTGTGTGCACATGTGTGTAGGTTTTCACTGAAGCCAGAAGAAGGGGTCATGTCCCTAGGCATTGGATTTGTATATAGAAAGTTGTGAACCAACGGATGTGGGTACCAGAGCTAAATTTGTATCCTCCTCAAGAGCAGTAGATACTCTTACTCACAGGGCCATCTCTCTGGTACCTAATATTAAAACTACTTTGAAACAGCTAAAAATCACTGATACTGATTTCTACATTGGTCCATTCCATCAGAAGTACAAGCAATATTTCTAACATTTTGTATTTAAGGAAACACATCTGCTTGTATTTAAGAATCCATCAGGGCCCTAGTCTCCCAGTAGTAGAATGCTGTGAGTACAGTTTTGTCTGGAACATTTTCAAAGATAGCATATTCTGTGATTTCATGCACTACATGCCTGGCATAATTTCCAGTGAGCAAGCTAGACACCCATATTAAAATGACTGTTGAAACAGGATAATATGACTCATCTAAAAATACTTTAAGAGTAGGATTAGTGAGGACAGCTTTCTAATTTTCCTTTAAGTGTTTTGTTATATCACCCACTTTTAGGCTGCCTGCTTGGGAAAATATCACCTGCAAATTTGATTTCCTTATTAAATGTTTTAGAAGTTTGATTTCTGGAGTTGATGACAGCTAGCTAAAAAGGATGCAAGGAAAATAAAACATTGTAAAGAATACGTTTTTAGTGAAATGACTGGAATTATCTTAGAAAAGATATATATATATATTATCATCAGTAAATATACTTTTCACCCTTTCCTCTTGATTCACATAAATTTAATAAAAAGAGTTCTAAAAACTGTGTGCTGGCCTGCATTTTATTATGTAATAACGTCTGCATGGTACTGCTTTTCTGCCTCTCACTTCATCAGCGCTGTTTTTCATTTGGTTGGACCTCCTCGGCTGTGACGGTGTTGGGAAAAGGCATCTGCAGTTTTGCAATCATCTACTGAAAAGGGCTGTTTCCATGTAACTATATGTCTCTTGGAGACCAAATGGGAGATGCTTAATGTTAATAAATAAGCAGTTTCAACATAAATAAAGACCAGGCTTTGAGATCTACAGACTTGATTAATTATTTTCTTGCTGTGCCAAGCCAAATGGACTCATAAAACAAGCGATAAAGTTGTGAATTGTACACTTAGTTACAAACGCATTCAGAGTAAATATGGTTTCTATTTGTCAATACAAATATTACAGTGCTGTGGGACTCAGCCTTAATCCATTACAATAGAGCAAAATACAAATATATGACCCTTGTGTGTAAAACACATTTGTACTGAAGTACTGCAGGAACAGATAACTTTGTCTTTCTTTCAGATGCCAAAAATGTGTGTTTCAAATCCCTGGAGACTATGTTCAGCTCATTCCTTTCTGGTCTCTCACTAGTCTCATATATATACTTCTCTAGAATTTATTCTAGTCAAATGGTAATTCACATGGTGACATTTATATAAGCAGTATATATTTGTCTACATTTAAGAATATACTTTTTAAGAAAGTAGACTGTTTTTTTTACATAGGAAGCTTCATACTTATCAAATTGTAGAAATAGGAGAGTTTCATAAGGGGGCATGTTAGTTATTATTTCCATTACAAATACTCTGACTGAAAAATCATCTCACTTTGGTTAAAAGAGATTATAATTGATTATATTAACCAATGATAATTCTAGACTATATTGTGAACACAAATTTCTATTTTAGGTCAAATTAATGGAGAATTTCAGCTATGAGTATTCTTTTTATAAATAAAGTAACATTGACCATTGCATGGGGCAGGGAGAAGAAACACAAAACATGAAAGGACACAGAATAAATGCTTAAAGTTATTTTTGACAACAGCACTTAAAGTTATTTTATCCTTTGGAATGTTGTACTCTAACATAAGAAAATATCAAATAAAGTTTGAATCTTATTACTTTCACCACTTTTAGCAGGAAAATATATTTTATAGTGATGTTATGCTGTCAAACTAGTATATATATATGTATATATATATGTATATATATACATATATATATATATATATATATCTTAGTATGCTTCAGTACAAACTTTCATGCCTAATCAGAAACAAAATAATGAATTGTATTTTATTCCACTTAAAAGACTTTACATGCTCAACCATCTGGTGTAGGATGGATATCCAAATATTTTTTCCTTCCTAATGTGGTCCTTGCTTATCTATTTCTACTCAGCAATAAATTAGTTGAAACTAATTTTCCTGCTTATCAATTACACATCGCTTTCTCAGATCTGTCCTTAGAAGGTCTTATATTATCACTGTAGCTTTAATCTATGTTCTTTTAAGCGGTTTAGTTACCTTTATTCTATAAAACCTATACTTCTTTTTCTCCATCTGATTAGTGACTTTGTCTTTCTTCTTCCTAGTATTCTCTCTGTTCTAAAACAGCAGAGATATCTAAATAATTACCCAAGATTCCTCTGCATGTTGGGGTATCATCTTTGGCCTACAGGCATAGAATATCTAACAGACTTTTCCATAAATCAGGAATTTTGACAGATCATCCTACCTTGTCTTGACGAAGTTTGGCAGTTGACTTCTTTGTGTCTTTCTTGTCCAATTTGTATAGCATACTGTCAGCAACCAAGGCAAGGGCAGCCCTTTGTACAAGTAGTTAGTTTTGTCACATTAAAAGCTAACTCTATATGGAGTTTCTTCAATATCCATTACCTTATCTGAAGTAAATAGGTGCTGCCAGGTGCAAATGTATCTCATTGTCATGAAAAGCCTTATGCTATTAAAACCTTTTTAACTGCCATATTCTGTAGGTCTTTGGAGTGTTGGAAGATCACCAAAATTATGCCTCTGTATGATCTTGAAACATACCTAACATGATTAGAAATTTGATTGTTATAGATGATTAACTATTAAACTGCATTTATTATCCAAATAGCTTTCTAAGACTAAGACTTTATATATTATTTTTACTATGAGCTGCATAGGTACAACACCTAAAACAAGAATAGAAACATACATACAGTATAATAAAATAACCTTAAATCTGTGTCAATATACAAAAATTTATACCAATATAAAATATTTGAGACTAGTGTTTGTTTAAAAGTAGACTCAACAACCCATCTTTTTATCTGTTCATTTCTATACAATATTCCCCTTATTTTCTTCAGAAAGAAATCCTTGACTCTAACTCCTTTGCTAAACTTTTTTCCTGACTAAGACTAATAACAGCTTGGTGGTTACCCCCAAATGATGGCAAAGATCTATAACCCATTGAATGACTGAAAGCCATCTGCCCATTTCTTGGAAATGTGGGCGTTGTATTCTCTAGACTGCTTTTTGTTGTATCTTTGGGAGATCCTGAGGAAATTGGAATAGCAGTCAAGTCATGGGAGAGTTATCTCTATTATTTGTTGTCCTGTATCTTTGAATTGGGAAAGTGCAAGGTCTATCTTAAATAGTAGTTAGAATATCCTGTGAGGTTGGACTATCTCAGTCAGCAGCCTTGAAGCTGTTCTGAATGTAGAACTCTTGAGGAAATTGCAACATAGTCACCCTGAGAGACTGGATCACCTAGGCAACCCATTTTTATTGGTGTCTTGTCTCCTTGCTCTGAAAACACATAAACTTTCAAGAAGTAACATGCATATCTGCAATAACACAAGTATGGAATATGTGGTGTGCACAAGTCAGTTAAAGAAGAATTTTTGTTTTATGTTTGAGCAGGTAATCTGCCAACTTTATAAGTATACTTAGAGAGTATAATAAATTGTAATATAGATCTCTATGCATGCTATATGAAAAGATGGCATGTAACAATAAGTCATGAGGACTCAGTAGCCAACAAGTTTATCACATCTCATTTCAGAGATGTTCCTATGTCAAAGGATCAGCTTACACATCCCCTGTCCTGTAGTCTTAGTTTTTGGCTTTCTTACCTATGTCTGCAGCCAAGATACTTAGGAGGGCTCTCCCAGTCAAATCTGATCTCTATTAATCTGGAAGTAATCCACAAACTTTTGTTTTCTGTGGAAACAAAAGCATAAACTCTCCCCCAATGCAATACATTGTACAACTTCCATTTTGAAGTTAAGACATTTCAAAAATACATAGGTTGGAATAATTTAGCAGATTTCATAATCCAGAGTCTCTCAGCAGCTATTGTTTGTTCGTCAGCAATCAAAAACTTCCAAGAAAACACAGTAACATACAAGATCCAGACTCCCTGTGTATTTCTCATCAATGTGTGGCTTATTCTTTTTTTTATTACTTTACTCTTTAAAGACTTATTATTTTCAAATTATTTTTTCTACGGCTGTCTATACTCATTTTTTCTTAAGCCTACACAAATTATTAAACACCCTGTAACTAGTTTAGAGGTTTTTTTTTTTCCATCTGAACCTGTTTTTCTGTGTACCCATAACCTTTGCTGTCTGCATGAGCAAAACCTTGAATCCACCACGAGACTTTGTTCATGGAACACTGGCAGCTCAAGCAAGTGGGCAACTGCCTAGAGATGTTTTGTGGACTGCAGGCAGCATGAAAGACATGAAACCAGGAAGCCACCTTTGGCTTCATTTTTATGTGCTTAGAACATTTTTTTTAAAGCTTCCTCAGCTTATATGAATATATGTAGTCAGATTTTGGGCACTAATGGCAGTGAGATTTTTTTTTTTTTGCCCTGCCTGCCAGCTCCCATGTAACCACATGGAGACTTCTTATTAATTATGAAAGATTGATTGATAACTTAGGCTTGTTCTGAACTGGTTCTTATAACTTAAATTAACCTATACCTTATAGTCTACAATTTTTAAAGTGGCTTAGTTACCCTTATTTTGTAAAATCCATGCTGCTTCCTTTCTATCTGACTGGTGACTCCATCTTTCTTTTTCCCAGAATTTTCACTGCCTTGAAAAATCTGCTTAGCTATTGGCTATTTAGCTTTTTATTAAGCCAACCACAGTGATAGATCTTCACAGAGTATAAAGAAATATTCCACAATTTACCACAACTACCTAATAAATTCTAGTTCATTGTCTAATTACACATTGATGGTATGGTGATTTGAATGGAAATGACCCCAATAGATTCTTAGGGAGTGGTGCCCTAGGAGGTGTGGCCTTGTTGGAGGGAGTGTGTCATTGGAAGGGGTGGAGTTTGTGGTTTCTAACACTTGAGCCAAGCCCAGGCCTAGGCTCTCTCTTTGTGCTGTCTGCTAATCATCAATCTAGATGTAGAACTTTCATCTTCTCCAACTCCATATCTGTTTATGAAGCATCATGCTTCCCACCTTGGCAATAAAGGACTAAACCTCTGAACTATAAACCAGCCCCAATTAAATGTCTTCCTTAATAGTGATAGAAACCATAACTAAGACAGAGGTCAACCTTTTCTGTAAAGTATGAAGCTTTCTGTCATTTTAAAGTTACATCACAGCCTGGTAGATTTTAGTTCTTCCATCTTTAATTTCTCCTCTCTTTTCTTTCCTTTCCTTTTCCTTCCTTCCCTCCTTCCCTGCCTTTCATTTCTCTCCTCTCTGATCTCTTCCTTTCCTTGCCACTTCCATTATCACACTTTTATTCATGTTCTAAGCCTGCCTGATCACTTTGTTTATTTGATCCTAATATTCATTCAATACATTAAGAATACTTTCTATTTTTACCCCTGTTATCCAAATCTCAATTAATATGTAACTAGTAAGGGTAAAATTGAAGTAATTAAAAGTAGTATGCAGAAATTTATTTTGAAATCCTGTATCCAATGTATTCATTCTATGAATTTCTTTTTTTATTCATTCCACGTGACCTTTTTCTACAATCATAGTTGAAAATGTTTAAGTAGCAAAATAAATATATAATTAAGGTTAATTTTTAAAAATTTTTTGTATTTATTTGTCAGAAAATTTCTTTTAAAAAATATTAATTTGTTATTTTTGGTAATTTCATACATGACTAGTATATCTACTATCTCCTCCCCAACTCCTCTTACAGATCCATCTCTATCTTTTAACTTCATGACCTCCTTTAATTTAATTGAAATATAATTACATTATTTCCCCCTCTTTCTCCTTCCTTGAACCCTTCTTATGCCTCCCTACTCCCTCTCAAATTCATGGACTTTTTATAAATATATATTTAATAATAACATCATTAAATATTTGTATATCCAATACATAAGTATTGAAAGATTAAGAAACACACACATATGTATATGAATCTGCTGAGTCCATTTAGTGTTGTTTGTATGTGATTGTGTTCAGGGATGATCACTTATGATTGGAAACCTATCAGCAGGGTTTGTTGATGGAGAAAATGGATTGTCCCTCCCTTAGGTGCCATCAACTACCTCTTCATTTTCTTCCAGAGTTGGGGCCTTTGGAGATTTCTGCTATCCATGTTAGAGATTTTGCTGGTGTTGTCATCATGCAGGTTTAATTTAGACAACTGTACTATTCAAATGTAGATTCAGTTCTCTGAATATATATGAAGATATTGTCTTCTAGTATATATCATCTGGTTCATAGTCTTTGTCCCCTAGTCCTTGGTGTTCCCTGAGTTTTAGAAAGTGTGTTGTATGTGTATCAACTGGAGATGGATGCCCCACAGTCTGTACTTAGAATTACAATGGATATTTAGATTGAAGCTTTGTTCTTTTGGGGGAGGTTGGAAGTTCAAGACAGGATTTCTTTGTATAGCCTTGACTGTTTTAGAACTCCTGCTGTAGACCAGGATGCCCTTAAACTCACAGAGATCAGCTTGCCTCTCTTTCCTAGTTGCTGGAATTAAAGGTACATGCTACCACTGCACCATAAAACTTTGCTTCTCGTATTTCTGAGTTGAGAGACTCAAATTTTTATCAAAATTCTTTCCATCTACAAATATAAAAATCTATAAGAAAATAATTCTTCATGGAGAAATTGTTCATGAGTCAATTCTGTGAACATTTGGCCCTAAATATTTTGAAGACATTTTAAGATATATTATTCAAAGTGCTGAATTTGGCCTTCATGTACTCTCTTGTTATTTAAGCTTATTTTAGAAAGATGAGAAATAAACAAATGAAAGTATACATATATTTCAGAGTACATACACGTGAGTGTACAGATATAAGAAAAGAACTTATTATATATAAATTTTCTTCCTACTGTGAGGTTTTAACTTCATGCTCTAAAATTAATGCTTTATATATCTTCTGTTTTTCTTTTGCTGAGAAAATGTGTTTTATTTTTATCTTCTCATTATGTATATTTTATAATTGAAACAATGTTCTCATTAACCATTAATTATTCTAAATTAAACTTATTACATTAGTTTTTGTTCTTTCCAAAATACAAGATCATAAATTTCTTAGATGTGACAAAAATCACAAATTGAAAATACATGCTTATTTTTTCATGTTGTTTCTGTCAGTTTGTTTCCATAAATGTTGAATTGTGGAATATATTTTTGTCTTTGTAGCTACATAGAGTATTAGAAGTATTATAGTTTCCACTAAGGTTGAGTTTCCTTTCTGTTTATTTGGATTTTGACATTAGAAGATTCTGTAATAATATATTTGCCTTAATTAAAAACTTAATTCTTAATTAAGAATTAATATTTAGTCTTTATTAATATTTGCATGAAATTGATAGAAATATCTTTCACACCTAACTTTCTAAAAGAGATTATGTAAAAGACTGTAGTGAACCATGTGGAGGAAGTTATCAGGAAATACAGTGCACAGGGGAATTAGGCTCTAGGCCCATGGGTTTCTTTCTTTTTCTTTTTCTTTTCTTTTTTTTTTTTTTTTTGAGTGTCAGGTGTGTAACTGATAGAAGGCTTAGTATCTTATCTCTTAAGGAAAGAGAAAGCCTAGGAAGAAGAAAACTTGTGCAGAAGATCTCTGATTCACTTTAGGAATACACTCATTTTTATGTTCCTCCATGTAAGCAGAGCAAAGGCAAGGTAAGGATTATTTTGGAAAACCTCAAGCAATAAAAGGCCCTATGGAAATGTGAAATTTTATTGAAATATTTTAATGTAATGTGTTATGAAATTACAAAATAAGATTCCAAAACAAGATAACAAGATAATAAATTTGAAAGTAAGTACTTATGTATGGGCTTCATAGTTAAATATCCACACTCTTCTTGAGAATAGAAATAGTAAAAAAAGAAAAGGGCAAGAGGAAATTGCAAAGAGCATTCTTTTTTAAAAAAAAAGTTAGGAGTTCACATAGTCATGATTATGTAAGAAGACTGTGCTGTGACCTATAGAAAGACTACAGAATAGGTGCAGAGAGAGTAGGTGTTTGAGACAAGCATAGAAAGTCTTCTATCGGGATCTATTTTCTGACCTACCTGTGATGTGGTCAAAGATGCTCCAATATACTTGGTTAAGAAAAAGATTTGGCCTTTTTTTAAAAAAAAATACTAAGCAACAAGACATATAATAAAGAAGAGGTTATCAAGCCCCTAGGAGAGGATGGAGGTGAATTAACAGATCTCTGTTACAGAGGAAGAGAACTTACTTCTGTAAGCATGTAGTGAAGTGTGCTATGTACAGGAGAACTAGAGTTCAGAGAACACGTACCATATGCAGAGAGAGGAAAGTGGTGTAGAGCCTTAAAACAATAGGAATTTTCCTCAAAAGAGAAAGTGTAGTCTCTCAACATGTTCCAGGCCGAGAGAGAGAGAGAGAGAGAGAGAGAGAGAGAGAGAGAGAGAGAGAGAGAGAGGAGAACAACTTAAGTCAGGGAAATTGAGTAGAGTTTCCTGCCTCTGCTTGTGGCTGTTCTTTACATGGTTTTTTTTTTTGGGGGGGGGGGGGAGTATAGTGTTATAGATGTGAGATCCTTCCATTGTCTCTTTAATCTCCAGACTGAATGTGGAGAAGCAGTCTGACTTTGGGGAGAGCACTAGATACATGTGTATCGACACTGGAAGCCTTCCAATCCAGAGTGCTCATCTGCCTTCTATAATCTAAACGTGAGACATTCATCACAGTGCTGACTGTTCTGTACTGAGTGTCAAAAGTTCATTGTGTTTTGGGAACTTTAAGAGGAATATATGTAAATAATAAAGATTCTTTCTGATCACAGTTTTTAAGATTTTTCTCAGTGTATAATCAGTTATCAGAGCTTGTGGAATACCTAACTAAGTAATGCGAATAAGCTGATAAGCTATCCTTTTGTATTTTATCAGCCAGACTGACTTAAATCGTATGTACTATTCTATTTATATCTGCCTATTAATTTTTTGTATACTTGATCTGGTGTATCAATTATAGGTACAGCTTTGCTGAAATTAAAATGTGTTTGAGTCAGACTCATATTATAAAAGCAATACAGAAAAGCTAACCACTAATTGGGACTTGCAAAATATATTTTTACAGATTGAAATGAAAAACAAAATGTCATTGAAATGTTTTAATTGGTTTCAGTTTTACAAGTGCAAACCAGATGGTTTCTTTTCAAGTAGTTTACAATGTCTATGCTGCATAACTGAATTACCAAGGCAGCTGTGGTGGCTAACGTTTACCTAAACAGAACAACATGTCTTCTATTTGTTTGCTGAGAGTACCTGCTTGGGAAGAAAAAAAAAAAGAAACTCACCCACAACTTTGCTTATTCTAGAGATCATACTACTTTAATAAAATATGATCCATATATATTAAGCTGCATCACAAAATGAATGTTAATTATGTAGTTACATTTCTTTGCTGGGTGTGAAAACTGAACAGTCTCTCTGAATTAATCCAATTATATTTGTCTACCATAGTAAATTTTATTTACACTTCTAATGTGAAGAAATTGCTTTTATATTTATACTTCTGTTTCTTGGTCTCTTTAAACTGCTGGATGAAATGTTATGTTTTATAAGAAACTGTTTCTTCTAGAAGAAAACTAGGTTTTCTAACTATACTCTTAGTAAAAGGTCTTTTGAATATTAACTGTAACTGAGGTACTGAATGAAGTGCCTCTTTTTCAATTTTATTTGTGTGTTTGTGCTTTTGTGTTTGTTTTTGTCTTTTTGTTTTTCCATTTTTAAAGATTGTTTGATGTTCATTTGTTGTTGTTGTTCTTTTCTTAGAAAGAGAAAGAAGTTGAGTAGATAAGGAAGTGGAGAGGATCTGAGAGCATCTGGGTAAGAGGAGAAAATATGATCAAAATATATTGTATGAAAAAATTTAAGTAAAACCCACTGGGAACCACAACAAAATAAAATAAAAGACAACATTTTTATCTTTAAGAAACATGTTTAAACAAAAAGGACATTCAAAAACTTACTGCCAGGGAATGGAAATCCACCTACCAAATAAATAGAAGCCATAAATAGGCAGAGATAGATACTCTTTTTTTTTGAGACAGGGTTTCTCTGTAGCTTTGGAGCTTGTACTGGAACTAGCTCTTGTAGACAAGGCTGGCCTCAAACTCATAGAGATCTGCCTGCCTCTGCCTGCCTCTGCCTCCCGAGTGCTAGGATTAAAGGCATGTGCAACCTTATATTTGGTAAAGGAAATCTCAAAGAAAATTAGTCTAAAATGATAATCAGGGCAACTCCATATTAAAAAATGAAATGATTCATCAGATGCATATGACAATTTTAAACATATACAAACTAAATACTAAGGATCCCAATTGCATAAAAACAAACACTGAGAGTCATAAAAGGCAACATAGGTCTCTACCTAGTAATAGTGGGGACTTCAATATTCTCTGTCATAATCAGATAGGTCTTCCAAACTAATAACCAACAAAGAAACTTAGACCTATTATATTTAACAAATATCTACAGAATATTCCATGTAGCATATGCAGAATACAGATTCTTTTTAGCAGCACATAGAATGTTCAAACATATTTAACACATCATATGGCCCAGGGCAAGCATCAATAGATGCAAAAATGGATAATTCCTTATATCTTAACAAATCACAATGAGACAAAAATAGAAATCTACAGCAAGTGAAGCTTTAAAAATGGCTCAAATAGTTTGACAGCAAAAATATATTTTTGAATAAACAGGTGTCATTGAAGAAATCATGGAAAATTAAAAAAAATTGCTTGAATCAACTAAAAAATGAGAGCACAGCAGGTCATCTGGGATGGACACAGCTAAAGCAGTACTAAGAGGAAAGTTTGGAAAATAAGTACTCATCTTACAAAACAAAAGATCTCAGATAAATGATGTAATGATAAACCTCTGGAAGAACAATGAGCAGCATATCCCAAAACCAGTTGATAGCAATAAATAATAAAAACTGGGATAGAAAGTAATGAAACAGACACTAAAATTACCATATACAGAATGAATTAAACAGTTGTTTTTGAAAAGATAAGTAGAATTGATAAATTCATAGGCAAATGAAAATAAGAAAAAGACCACTACATTACAAAATTCAAGACAAAAAAGAGTGACTAATACATCACTCTCCAAACAAATTCACAAGATTGCAAATGAATGATTTCAAACTTTATGTTCCAGAATGCTAGGAAAGCTAGATGAAATGGATCTATTTCTAAATGTCTATGACTGATAAAGACAGAAGCTATAGATAATTTAAACAGACCCACAAAAATGAATGAGACTGAAGAAGTAGCAATGTCTCCCCATAAAGAGAACTTTCAGAGCAGATAGATTCTCATAGATTTTATCAAACTTTTAAAGAGATCTAGCATCAACACTTCCCAGAGTAGTCCAGAAAAAATGAAAAGGACAAGGAACAGTACAAACTCATTCTCTTAAACCAGTATTATTACTCTGATAAAAGGCTGGATAAAATGAAACAACAGCAACATCAATAAAACTGTAGATAAAATTTCTTTGATGAACGCAGGTGCAAAAATTCTAAACAAAATTTAAATAGAATTCAAGAAAACCCTGAAAACACTACTCATTGTGACCAAATGGGTTTCAACCCAGACGAGATCCATCACTGTATACAAATCATATAATGTAATGCAACATACACATAAATTTAAAAAAGGGCAGTCTCAGAACATGATGA
Organism: Myodes glareolus; assembly: GCF_982192425.1. Lineage (NCBI taxonomy): Eukaryota > Metazoa > Chordata > Mammalia > Rodentia > Cricetidae > Myodes > Myodes glareolus. The sequence goes on from NC_142026.1 coordinate 105,265,265, forward strand.
ATATTTGGCAAAATATTGAACTTGCCTTCATGTTAAAAGTCCTGAAGAAATTAGGAGTAGAAGGAAGAAAGAGGCTGTATATAGCAAGCATATAGTCAATAGCATACTAAATGTGAGAAACAGAGTGTTTCTTCTAACATCATATACAAAACAAGAGTACCACATTCTGCCTTTTTAAAAAACTCAATATAGTGCTTAAAGTCTTAAACAGAGCACTAAGAGACAGATGCAAAGTGGATAAGAAAATGGAAAAATCAAATTGTCTCCATTTTCACATGCTTTTATATTTAAGACTCTTCCATAAAACTCTTAACACTTCTGTAAGGTTGCAGAATACAAAGTCAACATAGAAAAAGCTCTAGCTATCATACATATGGATAATGAACTCATCAAGAAATAACTTAAGAAAAACATCCCATCCCTAAACCAAAAAAGTGAAGGCTGTTGACCCTGGAAAAAGAAAGTAAAGAAGACACTGGATGTTGAAAAGAGCTTGGCAAAATGTTTCCAATCTACTCATGGATTGGGAAAACCAATATTACATAAATACTACACTAAGAAAAGCAATTTGCAGATTTATTGCCAACCCAATAGAAATTCCAATAGAGTTTGAAAAAATTGAGAATTCACACAGAAACATGAAATATTCTAATATCTAACACAATCTTAAGCAAAAAAAAAATAGAGCTAACAATACCTGAACCCAAATGTCACGCCACTTCCTGAGGAGTCTTCATAATCTCTCATGTAGGCTGTGGCACAAACTTCAAGGAAGAGTGCCCGTAGAGAAGGGGTGTGTGTGTGTGTGTGTGTGTGTGTGTGTGTGTGTGTGTTGTGTTTCCTTCATTGGAGCCCTTGCACTTTTGGCATTACCTGCTTATGTTCTAAGGAATACAGTCTGGTTTCTTCTGGAAGGGAAGATAGTGTGTTTAAGTTTCCAGTGTCTACTGATGAGATATTGCCATATACAGAAGTATATGCTGCTAATGGAGGAAGATGGGTTAACATTCAAAGGAAAAAGGTTTCCAGGTTTAATCTGATGCTTAGTAAATGAAGAATAAAAGGCAAACTTAATTAAGCAATTAAGACAGATTCAGCAAAGATGGTATAAGGATAGAAGAGAGAGAGAAATTCCTGTAACGTCATGAGATTGGATTTGGGGAAGATTTGAAAAGGCGTTAAAAATAAGGAGAAGGAGAAGGAAAGAAGAAGTTCTTCTGCATAGATTGCAGAAATACAAAAAAAAACCTGTACACTGTGTGACTATTAACCACAACTGCTTGCCCTTAGCTCAAAAACGCTATAAATGCACAGCCTAGATAAAGATTTATATCGAAACTAATGCTAAGCTATGTCTAGCATGATCAACCATAGATTCACATGAGGGACATCTGTCTGATAAAAATATATTCTCATGTATCTGATATAATGATTCTAAGAATAATCTGTATCACATGAAAAAACAATACATACTATTAAGCAATTTTTTTCTGTATAAAGGATGAGTCTCGTGCCTAGTAAAGAGGCATTCAACTGCAATTCCTTTGAGTCTGGTGTCCATTTGTCATTTGCCGACTCCTTACCCACCTATTCCTAAGACTCTGTCCCATTGGTCCCAGTGGCCCAACTGAGCTGTTCCATTGCACCCAAACTGCATAGACATCATGTCAGGACAGTATGATACTAGCACTGCAGACCAAGGGAACAGAGAAAGAACCTCGAAACAAACACACACAGATAATGCTAATTAATATTTAATGAGGATTTCAAATATGCATTGGAAGACCTAAACTGGGAAAAAAGATAGCCTATTTGATGCGGGATTCTTCTCTGTATGCTATGAACATGTTTTATTACTATTGGTTAATAAAGAAGCTGCTTTGACTTATAGAAGGGCAGAATACAGCAAAGTTGGGAATCCAAGCAGGGACAGAGGAGGTAATAAGGAGTATCAGAGAGACACCATGTAGCTGCTGAAGGAGAAAGATGCCAGAACCTTACCAGTAAGTCACAGCCTAGATGTGGGATTCTCCTTTGTATGCTGTGAATATGTTTTATTACCATTGATTAAGAAAGAAGCTGCTTTGGGCCTATGAAAGGACAGAATAGATCTAGGTGGGAAAACTAAACTCAATTCTGGCAGAAAGAAGACAGAGTCAGAGAGACACCATGTAAATGCCAAAGGTGACAAATGCCATGGAATCTTACCTGCAAACCATAAGCCCCATGGTAAAATATAAAATAATAGGAATGGGTTAATTTAAGATGTAAGAGTTAGTTAATAGGAAGCCTAAGCTATTGGCCAAGCAGTGTTTTAATTAATACAGCTTTTGTGTGATTATTTTGGGTCTCGGTGGCTGGGAACAAACAAATAGTCTTCACCACATATCCTCATGGCAATAATAGATTAATAGATTAATAGAAATTAATAGAAATAGATTAATTTAAGATGTAAGAGCTAGCTAAAAATATGCCTATGCCATTGGCCAAACTTGTTATTAACAGAGTTTCTATGTGATTATTATAAACTAGATGGCTGTAAAAATGAAAGTAGTCTTTTTACTCCTATTCAACAAATGGTCCAGAGAAAACTAGGCTTCTTGAAGAAGAGCACTATATATCATACTTGCCATCCCCCATGGGAACCAACAAATATATCAAAGACTTCAATTTAAAAGCTGAAATGCTGAAAGTGTTAGAGGAACGCTGAGGGAATGTGAGTATAGGTAAGAATATCTGAACAGGACTCTAACAGTGTCACCATTATGGAAATCCGAAAGGAAATTTCTAAAAATCTTAAAAATAGAGCTTCCATGTGATCCAGAAGTACCATTTCTGGACACAGACACCCAAAGCACTGCAAATCTTTCTGCAGTTATATCTACACGTTCATGAGTATTGCTGCACTACTTACAACAGCAAGGGAATGAAATCAGCCTGTCATGCTGTCAAATCATCAAAACAAATAGAGAGTGAAAACTTGCAGGAAAATGGATGGACTTGAAAAGCGTCACATTACATAAAATGATCAAGACTTAGAAAGACAAATACCACATATTATTTCATACTTGTATGATGGCTTTTCATGTATATATATGTATATGTATGGTGCAGGAGAATTGTCTGTAATCTGTCAATTTTATTTTAAATAAATGCTGATTGGCCAGGCAGGAAGTATAGGCAGGAAAACCAGACAGGAAGTAGAGGTGATGCAATGAGAACAGGAGAATTCTGGGAAACAGTAAGCTCCCTCCACCATTCCTGCCCAGACCACCAAAAAAGCAACATGTGAGCTGACAGCTGAAAAAGGTACCAAGCCATATGGCTAACATAGATCAGAATAATGGGTTAATATAAGCTATAAGAGTTAACAAGAAGCCTGAGCTAAGGGCCAATCAGTTTATAATCTTATGGAGTCCTGTGTGTGATTTTCTTTGGGACTTGCCGGTTGTGGGGTACTGGGCGGGACACAAACCCCAACAAGCCGACCCTTCAAGTTACATATGTATGTGTGTGTGTGTGTGTGTGTGTGTGTGTGTGTGTGTGTGTGTTTGTGTGTACAGGCCATGAACCGAAAAAAGGACCCTGAAGGTGGGTGATGTTGAGGAAGAGGAGAGGGCTGTAATATGTGATGTGGAAGTGAGAAGGAGGCTGCTGAAAATGGAGGATACAAAGGCTCAGCTGTGGGAGGTAGTAGAAGACAATCAACAAAATCAATTTGGTTTAAAAATGTTGTAAATGAACCTAGTACTTTGCTAATTAAAATATCTTTATTTAATAAAGAGAAAAAAATCAGAGAAGCAAAGCAAAAATGATTTAGTTTTTAAAGGATTTGAGGAAATTAAAAAATACATGTGATTTCTTATGGTTGTCAAGATCAAAATGAAGAAAATTGCATTGAAATTTCCTACAGATAATCCAATTATTAATCATCATTTGAAAATGCTATTCAAATTTTGACTGTCAATATAACTAGGTAATTGTGCTCTGGGGAAATTTTCTATGTACACAATTGGTTTTTACTAATTTTTCCCTGATTTAACAACACATTTTGTGTAAACCATAAAATTAACAACTCAATAACTTTTGAGTGATTCTTAAAAATTGAAGTTTCTTGACATACTAAAATAAGTAAAAACCCACTAAAGTTTTCTTTCATCTTTTATATTATTTCTTGAGTTTTCAATTCATTATTCAGAGGATTCTATGGTCTTGGTTTGCTAATTGCTTCATTTCAAATAGTTTTAAATTTTATAGTTGTTTTGTTTGACTTTTGACTTCATATTTTGTAATTCTTTGTTGCCTTTTCATTTGAAGAGTTTAAATGTGTTTATCTTGTATTTTATTTTATATCATGACTTTATTCAAAATTCTTAGGGAATTGTTTTAAATTCTGCTATTTCTCTGGTGGCCTGCTGATTCTTAATTTCTTTATATTTTCTCAGACTTTTGCGATTTAAGTGTATGGAAAGATTGTGGCAATGTGGTGCTGGGAGACCAGCATGGGTCACTTCTGTCACCATCAACTCTGCAGCCCAGGACTGGTGACTCTTTATGTTGTGATGTATGGTTATGATTAAATAATAATAGAAGTTAATGATAATTTTTTGCTAGATAATATTTTAGGGGATACAATTCCACATCACAATGGTTCATTTGATATACACAACCACCTATGTGTCATTTACAGCACTATAGATTTAAAGTTCATATAGTGATTCCTGTCCAAATGGGAAGGGGACTTATGTTTGGAGATCACAAAATATTGTGAGTATATATTATGGTCACAGCATTGAGAATTTTCTTTTCTTTAGACCCCATAGCTCATATTTAGAGATAAAACCACTTGTCTAATACTCACAGATTAGAGAGGGCTACCTAGACTTCGTTTTAATTTCTTATTAATATAGAGTTCTAGTGATCATGTGACACAGACTGCCCATTGTTCTGTATTTCTCAATTTTCAAATGAACTTATAAAACTTAGCCTAGAATTTCTAAGGCATTTTCAATCTCAGTTAACATCTTCGTGTGAGTGGATGTACCAGAATTTAGCCGAGGGAAAGAAAGCGATGTAGACTGTACCTTCAAGATATCAGTATTGTGGAAAGGCATCATGTGCCTCACTGACCCTCCTCCTTCGGGCTGCTGATCTCACGGACGGGCTCACAGACGATCAAGATGAAGGGTGTGCCCATGTGAAAAAAGGCTTCACCAGTGCAAGGGGATTTTACCATTGCTCACGTTGCAACTCAACCTAAAAATATTTAAAGTCAGTTATTACACATATACCACTTCTCTGATTGTAAAACTGGCTTTCTTCCCTCCATTTTATTGTAAATGCATTGCTCAGTTGGGAAATAATAAAGAAACTTTAGATAAATAGTAAATTAGTGAAAATTTCCCTTAACATTAACACCCATTTATGATTTCTCTTCTATTTCTTATAATATTTATTGTAACACAATCAATTAACAAAAAAAGGTGTTTTCCCACTTTCCAGGATAAGCTATATTTTTATTCATTTCTACCTGGGGAATGAATTCTTATTTATAACTGAGCATACTGTGTTCTATAAAGGGGATATATTTACTTAACTGGGTCTCTTACAGTGTTCCCAATTTTGGGGCCGTGAAAACTCATGTGGGTTTTACACTGAATGCTTGATTTAAAAAGTTACTTCTTGGTGTCTCCTTCCTTTTCTGTAAAACAGGAATAATTTTATTACTGTAATTATATGGAAGATGAAAGTTGTGTGTGTGTGTGTGTGTGTGTGTGTGTGTGTGTGTGTGTGCACACGCGCGTGTGCATGTGCATGCCTTATTTCAGTCCAGGGATGGATATGTGCCATGTGTTTAATGTATAGATTAGTTTCTGACATGTGTTAAACATGCATAATTATTAGTATATGTCACAGTAGTTTAATAATGGTTGAGTTAATGAAATGAACCTGATTTGGTGTTTTGTCAGCACCCTTCCTTTGCTTCTCAAATGTGTTGTGTGGACTGGCTCCTTTCCCTCTTATAGACGCAGATCACAGTTTAGAGAAAGCAGCCTGCAAACTACAACTCCCCTGCCTCTCTCTGTTCTGATCTCTGTGCCTGATGGTGACAGGGAATTTTGGTGTACATGAGGGGAGGGACTTCTGTTTACTTCAGCACTGTTTTCTCTCCCCTGAGAGTTTCTAGTCAAAGCTGTTGAATAATAACATATTTTAGTTTTCTTCTTCTCAGTCTTTTAAAAATTCTTTGCCTCCATGAGGCAAAACAAACAACAACAACAAACAAACAAAAACTATCCTGCAAGAAATGGTTAGTTTCTTTTTTTCTTGATAATTATCCAACTAATGTTTCAACTTCTACAATGGATGCCTAAAAATGTATCTATAGAAGGGACAATTTGAAAATTGCTTCAGTCACAAAACACGCCAGTTTGTTAATTGCTTATATAATTTGTGGTGATTTATTATGAGACTATTACTTTATAGCCCAGCAATATTTTGTTTTTCTTGCCCTGCTCTGTTTTAAATACTGTCCCAGTAGCAACCATCCTTAAAGTAGACACACTGATGAAAGAAGGCAACAGAAAAATTTTTGACAAGGTCTTTTACTCTGTGACCTTTGACAAGCTCTGCCTAATATTTCTTAGCAATGTCCACTTCTTTTGGATTACTCTGTCTATTTCAAAGGCATCTGCTGATGGAGGGAAATAAGATTTCTGGCAATCTTAACAGGGATTTGTTTCAAAGCCAGTATCTTTCATCAACATTGGAAAACAGATTTGTGGCCCTCGTGTAAGCATTTCATTCCTTCTCTGGAAAAGGGAACGCTTAGGCAGAGGGAGATAAGAGGAGCTGCCTTTGGCAGAGGGAATAGCTTTGAACTACGAATATTAGTGGAGAGGGAGGCCACACAGGTGGACTTTTTAAGGCTTCTGGAACAATTTGTCTTACAAACAATTGGACTTCTAAAAAGTAAAGGTGCAGCATCCAAAATTTTGTGAAATTCTTTATTTCAAAAATGATGAATGAAACCAAAACAGTCAGTTTTAAAACTTGGCAATTGCACTGTTTCTGGCAGATTCTAATCAACATAATTTTCAATGCCTAAATTTTAAAAATGAAAACTAAATAACTAATACTTTTAATTTTAATAACTATTTGTATAATGTTTTGCTAATATAAAAAACAAGTCAGCTGAGCAGTGGTGGTACATGCCTTTAATCCAAGCACTCAGGAGGCAGAGGCAGGCGTATCTCTGTGAGTTCAAGGCCACACTTGTCTACAAGAGCTAGTTCCAAGACAGCTAGGGCTACACACAGAAACCCTGTCTCAAAAGACCATTAAAAAACCCCAGCAAGTCAGGAAAAACTGTCTAAGTCATTCATTTTATTAAAATGACCCACAAAGTTCAATTTATAGGGTTACATTTCTTGGTACCGTATTCTACCAAACGTGAGCATGATTACAACAATTTATGTAAAGCAAAACCAAATTAATTTCTAAGTAATCATCAAACAGCATGGAAATGTTGAAAATATTATTTTTTATTTCTCGACGCAAATAATTTTCCTAAAAACCTTTTAAGTAAGTATAATCAACAAACATTTAAACCTACATACCACACCAATTAGCCAAAATATAAAATAGCTCAAAAATTTTAAAGTATGGTCATTACTGAAAATGTGGTCAGGATTGAAAATAGTTTTCAGTATTATTCACATTTCCATTACTTTAAAAAGAATGCATTCCTTTATTCTTTCCCCCAGACTTGTAGGTACATACCACTATGTAATGCCCATCACTGTTTCCCATATTATAAAGATCACATTTTTTTCCATTTGTATAAAGTTATTATCCTGTTTCCTCGTAGTAATATGGATTTCCCTCTTGACTATCATCTTGTAGAAACATTACTTTTCATATGGTCACAATAGTCTAATTTATTTAATAAATATTCTTTGTAAAGTATTTTACTATTTTAAAACTCCATAAAATATATCTTGTGTTTAGGATAATTTCCTGAGGACCGATCCTGAAAAGTAAATGGAACACAAAATATTTTTAACAGACATCAACAAAGGCAAAATGATAAAAGTATAAATTCCAGTAATTTAGTGTGCATAAAATTTATATAAGTGTATATAAACTCCTTAGAATAATATGAGAGGGGATAAAGAAGTCTTTCAGTGATTTCATTGAAAAGATTTAATTTTTGTTTTTAAACTCTAAGTAGCACACCAAAGGACATTTACCTTCGCAACCTTCCAAAGGAGGGGATGGGGAGGATAATGGAAGGGGCAAGGGGCATGTTTATTGTTAGTCACACTGCCCTCCTCCCACCCCATCCCAATTCTTTCCTTCCAATCTAGTCTTCGTTTATTTCCCCTGACTTGAAACTGAAGATGGTCCAATCTTCCAGATTCCAATTGTGTAGGCTAGTGTTTCAATAGCTGTCCTGTGATTTTTGAAATTTTTAATCAAAGACACATCAAGGGAGAAGATTTTAAGCGTCGAATTGTCATGGAATTTTTCCAGGGTTTTACTTTGTGGCTTTAGAAAATGAAAATGGGAGTCTATAAAAAAAATTTCCCATCTAGTGCAGAAAGAACTTTCTCTGATGAGGTTTGAGAGGGGCACGAATCAGTGTAATAAGGTGTTAGGAGTGGGGTAAATAGAAAGACTCATGACTGCTCCACATGCAGTGAATGAGAGACAGTTCAGCTCTATATGTGGCACCTATAACACACCCCCAGCCCAGAGTTCATGGATCCTTAAGGAAGAAGAGGCAGAAAAATTCTGAGAGCCAGAAGCTGCAGATGCCCTAAATTAAGCAGTGCCTTCTATGTCTAACAATGCAATCATACATATGAACTCACAGAGGTGGTGACATCATACCCAAGACTATGCGAGTTCAAGCCATAACAAATTCCAACACAGAGAGAGAGGTGGGCATGACATTCTTTCCCCTGGAGTGGTACATGGAAGCCAGCTCCTGTAAGTGCTCATTCCATGACTGCTTGGGCAGAGCATAGGATAGCCCAGGATTGATGTCCACAGCTTTACTGCAGGTTTGGTTTTCAATTCTAACAGTGTAATGAATATTTGTATGGATGTCCCTTATTCAGGATTCTAGAAAGCATGCATCCTAATAGCACCTTGATTTTAGGAATTCTGATTTTCAGAAATGTAAGACAATGAATTTGTGTTATTTTGAGACATTTTCTTTTTATCATTTGTTACATTAGTAACAGATACTCAGTGTATATAACACTTGGTATTTATATTCGCTTTTTATTAAGCATTGCCTTTAATTCCATTTATCATACATGAAGCTGAAATGAAGGTCTTCCACATGCAGAAGCAAATATTTGTTGGTGAGAAGTACTAAAAAGAAAAATGAACCGTTGATAGGGCCAACCAAGGAGGTCAGACCAGCAGGGATGCATGCCTCACGGGAAATTGCTTAATGAATTTCTTTCAGGAAACTACAATTAGATATTTGATTCATAGAATTAGCCAAATTTTCATGGTCTAAATAAATAAACTATGATTAACTTTAAGGTGCCAATGTCATGCCAGTGATTTGACTACAGGATTATGTCAGTTTCAACACATGACTGTGCATGTATATGTGTTTGTACATGTGTATTTCTAGACATACATGTGAATGCACATGCAACAGTCCTATTTTGGGAATAAAATTTCTCTTCTACACTTGTCAGAAGAACTATGAATGTGCATATGTGAGTAAATGGACCTTTTTCAGAAGAGGGAATAGTGAATTCAAATTATTGATGGAGGACTTAGTTGGATATTTTTACTGTCTTTTGGGTGTGTCTGGGGGATACTGGTATTTGTATATTCTTGCTGCTATAACAAAATGGCATATGGTAGGTGGCTTATAAACAACAGAAATGAATACCTCACATTTCCAGAGGCTGAGACGTCAAAGATACTCAAGTCAGAAGGGTTGAGTTATCGTGGTCACCTCCTGATGCACAGATGGTGCCTTACAGTTGTCTTTGCATTGTGTGAAAGGACAACTTTCCAAGGCCTCTCTTGTAAGCACACTCATCCTACTCATAGGAACTATGTCTATGGCATGTAAGCACACTCATCCCACTCCTAGGTACCATGTCTACTAGATGTAAGCACACTCATCCCACTCCTAGGTACCATGTCTACTAGATGTAAGCACACTCATCCCACTCCTTGGTACCATGTCTACTAGATGTAAGCACACTCATCCCACTCCTAGGTACCATGTCTACTACAGGTAAGCACTTTCCAAAGCTGCCCTCTGATCCCATATCTGATTGGGGATTAGGTTTCTGTAATTAATTTTGGAGAGTTTTAAGATTTTAGAGTATCAGGTATCAAGGAAGCTAATATAAGTAGAGGGGAATCATTTGTTCATTTATGGGAAATAATGTCAGGGAGATGTTATAAATACATACTAAGCATATGCATTTGAGGCTGGGCAGATTTGGCCTCATGGGTGTGGAAATAGAAGTTAAGATAGCTGCAGTTTGCTTAGAAGAAAGAACAGAACTTATCTGTGAGCACTAGAAATCACAAGTGGCAGGTAGTATTTTCCCTCACAGACAGATACCCCCGTCTTTAACTTTTATATAAAAAAAAATGTGTTGAAAGTTCAAATTGGTCCTCTCATTTTCTAAAGGTGAAATAGTATTTTAATGACATTGGTTTTACTGTATGCTGCTTTACACAAAATTGCAGCCTATAAATAATCCAAATCCCTTATCAATATTCCAAGCTAACAACAACAGCAGCAGCAACAAATTGTGCTTGCAAGATCCCATATTCCAAGTTTGCAGTGCCGAGACTTCAGCTATCTTATTGATTACAGATAATTCCCTCCTGATAACCTTGTGCCAACCAATCACCAACAGCATAAAGAATGAAGAAATAAATCATCACCAACCTAAATGCCTTCCAATAAAATAAAAGCAATAGTCATTTAAAAGTTGTTCAAAATAAGTTACTTTTCCTCACTTCCATTTTCTTAGCTATCATTGACAAAATCTACTTCTTCAACTTGATAAAGTATTAGTTTAGTATTTAATCAAACTTAAATCTCTTGATTTGCAAATCTATTTTGTACCCAGATAAATTGGTATTTGTTTTTATTATAACATTGCTTATGATTTCTTAATTGAGATAAATAAATCTAGGAATTTCTCTCTTTTCTTTTGAAGTTAAGGGAAGGGACTTGGGGGAACAATGATATAATATGACTTGAACATCATCATTTGTGTAAGATAAATAGGACCATGTTAAGGCACAGTCAAAGGGTGGTATCTAGATGAGTCATGATAGTGATATGGCCATGAGTAGTAGTGATGTGGGATTTCCCTCTGTATGCTGTGATTATCATTAATGAATAAAGGAACCGCTTTGGGCCTATAGCAGAGCTATAGGGGAACAGAGCTAGGTGGGGAAAACTAAACAAGAGTGGGAGAAAGGAGGTGGAGTCAGAGAAAAGTTATGTAGTCCTGCCAGTGCCAGACACTGGAACTTTAGCTAGTAAACCACAGCCACGTGGCGATACATAGATTAATAGAAATGAGTTAAATTAAGATGTACGAGTTAGCCAATAAGAAGCTAGAGCTAATGGGCTAAGCAGTGCTTTAATTAATACAGTTTTCTGTGTGATTATTTTGGTTCAAGGAGGCCTGGACGAACAAGCAGCCTCCTCCCTCCAACATAGTAGCAGGAGAAGTGATGGAGAATGCACTGCTAAAGTTAGTCAGGACTGATTCATTTGAGGGCATTGAATGTAAAATGTGACTGGAGAGGGGCTGGAGATGTGAAAAGGGGACTGGAGAGATGGTTTTGTGGTTAAGAGCACTGACTGCTTTTCCAGAGGACCCGATCCTATTTCCAGCATCCAAATGGCAGCTCATGACTATCTGCAACTGCAGTTCCAGGGAATCTGACACCTTCACACAGTCACACATGAAGGCAAAACTCTAACACACATAGAATAAAAAATAAATTATTTTAAAGATATGACAATAAAAGGAGGCACAGCAGATCATAATAATTTACATGAGTAATTTGCAAAGATCTGTAACGGGAAGGAGCTGGGGAGGTCAGGACTGGAGTATAGAAAGAGATCAAAAGCTAATTTTGGTCATGTGATGTCTAAAAACTTTTAGAGGACTAAACCTGTGAACCGAGAATGGGCACCTTAAATCCAGAGGAGAGAATCAGCAGATGTTTTCAACTCACTTTAGAGTTTTTATGAATGAGATCACATATATAAAACACAGACTCATGTGGACTGCTATTTGGAGATCAAGAAGATGAAGTGGAAACAGAAATGGAGACAGAAAACTGTAGGTAAGAATAAAACCAAAAGAGACTTATACCCAATGAAGGGAAATGTTTTCTTCGAGGAAACAATCATAAAACCTAACAGTTACTTTTAGTTGGTCAAGTAAGTTGAGCCTGAGCATTGGTTGTATTAATAAAAGTAATTTTTCGTAAGAGAGTAGACACAGAAGACTGATTATTATAGCTTCAAAGATGAGAAAAGCAGTTTCAACAATTATTTTAGCCAATTGTTTTCAGTTTTCTTTTAAGTGCAATGGTTGAAAGTAGATCCAAGTGATGGTCTTCAGAAGACACACCTGATAAGGGAAATACCTTAAAAAATATAAATAACTAAAAATACAGACATCAAGAAAACAAATAACCCAATTTAAAATGGGGGTACATATGTAAACAGAGAATTTTCAAAATAGAAAACATGAATGACTGAGAAGTCCTTAAAGAAATGTTCGTCAGGAAATGAAAATAGAAACTATTTTGAGATTTCATTTTATACCTGTCAGTATGTGGGTCCCTCAAGTGTCATGGCTGTTGCAGGGAGGGCTGCCTTTTGGTTCCCAGCCACTGAGCTCTCAAATAATCACACAGAAACTATATTAATTAAATCATTGCTTAGTCCATTAGTTTTAGCTTCTTATTGGCTAACTCTTACATTTAACCCATTTCTATTAATGTGTATATTGCCACATGACTGTGGCTTACTGGGTAAAATTCCCAGTAAGTCTGTCTCTGGTGGCTCCACGGCTTCTTTCTGACTCTGCCCTCTTCCTCCCAGCGTACAACCTAGCTTTTCCTGCCTAGTTCTGTTCTGCCCTTGCCATAGGCTCAAAGCAGTCATTTATTCATTAATCAATAAAAGCAACACATAGACAGAAGGACCTCACATGCCACATGGCCAGCAGTGAAATGATCCTCACAGAGGAAAGATTGAGAACTTGGTTTTGTATGACTTAGCCACACTGGTTCAAACTTCTGGAATCTGATGCCAATTGGTTTATTTTTAAAATATATTTAAATACAATAAATCTTTGGGAAAAAGTTCCCATGTGACAGCTATCACAACAAAGCTTTAGGCATGGCTACCTCAAAACTCCTTGGCAAAGTACATCCCTTTAGCAAAGCCCCTGTGATCTTTTCCCCAGCAATGGGTTCTATTAACTGAGAAACAATGCTCAAGAGAAGAGCCTAGGGAGGACTTTTTTTTGGTAATAAGCAGAATAACAAACTCTTTTGCAAAGTACATGGGACATATTTCATGAGGATGGTTTTTACTGATTGAGAAACAATGCTCAGGAGTCCCGGCGATTCTGGTGAGGGCTGACTCCATAAAGCAGCAAAAAGATGCCCAGATTATTAACCAATATCCACTTTAGCCTTCCAAGTGAACAGGTGTCTGTTTCCCTCATTGAAGAAAAAGGTATGCATGGTTAACTATTCTGTTTTCTCTAATGCTGCCTGTGAGCACGTTGACCTCTTGTCTTCTCTTCGTCAGAATGGCTTAGATTCATAAAATAAGAACAGCTAATATTGGTGAGACTGTGGAATAAGGGGAACACTCATCCATTGGTGATGGGACTAAAAAATGTGTACAGCCTTTATGGAAAGCAGTGTGGTTTCATTAGGAATGTAGGAATGGATCAACTTCAGTTTTCAATATATCACTGTTGGGCATATACCCAAAGGTTGCTTTATCCCAGTACAGAGACACCTACTCAACCAAGTTTATTGCTGCTCTATTCATAATAACCAGAAGCTGGAAACAGCGTAGATGTCCGTAAAGAGATGAACTGATTGAAAAGAGTGGTACATTTACAAAATGGAATATTACTCAGCTGTTTAAAAAATAAATCATAAAACTTTCAGATTAATAGATTTTACTAGAAAAAAGAATCATCCTGAGTGAGATAATACAGAACCAAAACGACAAATATGATATGTTTTCGATTTAGTAGTTAAGTATTCAATAAGCAGACTACAATCTCTACAACCACAGAGGTTATGTATATAGTAAGGGACTTGGGTGTAGGATTGGATCACCCTAGAAAGGAGATATAGAATAGTTAAGAATAGATGAGTTGAAGATTGGAGTAGGAAGATTAAATAGAGAGAGGAAGAGAAAAATGGGTCTAGGAAGGGAAAATAGGGAGGGACAACTAAAACTAAGGGCCATTTGTGAGGTTGTATGAAAACTTAATACAGTAGAAGCTTCATAAAATATATACATAAATGAAGATAATCTAAAAGGAATACTGAAAAAGCAGGGGAGGCTGGATCCCATTGAACATCTCTCATCATCAAATGAAGACTCCAGCTCTGGGAATGAGTTACATCTAATCAAATATTGGTCAAAGAGGCCCCATGGGTACCCCCTAAAACACAGCCAAGGCTATTGGTTGTTCCACAAACTGATGGTAATCCACTAGCGCCAAAGATAACACCTACACAACTCATTAAAGTTGAGCTGGTACCGACTAGAGCCTTTATCTCTACACACTAGCGTTCATGGTACTGCAGGGTACTTTGCTTACTACTGAAGAAGAAAGTTTGTACCCAGCCTCAAACTCTTCAGCCTACAAGGATGATCTTCCTGTAAGACATACTAGTGCAATGGTGACAAAGGTTGCGGGAGGAACCAACTAATAGCTTATCAGACTTAAGGCCCAATCTGTGAGATAAAACCCATCACCAACAAAGAACCCGAGACTAGACAGGACCTAAAATGAAAGAAATACTATTGCTCTGCTAAGAAACATAGCCATAAAGTAACTCTTAATGACATTCTGCTATATTCATAGATCAGTGCCTCGCTCAATCATCATCAGAGAAGCTTCCTCCTGCTATAGATGGGAACAAATACAGAGACCCACAGCTGGACAAGGTGCAGAGTGTGAGAGACCTTGGAACACTCAGTTCTCAAATGGAATGTCTCCATCAAATCCCTCTCTTCCCAGGAACCCCAAGGAAAAGGAAGCAGACATTGTGCAAGTTAGAGGGGATGAAAGGCAGCAAGGAAATAAGGCTTTGAAACACAGAAGGACTAACACACATATGAACTCAGAGACTGTGGCAGCAAGCATAGGGCCAGCATGGGTTTGTGTCAGATGGGGTACCAGCACTGAAAGGAGAAGTCCTCCCCATCCTTAACCTAGAAGGTATTTCCAAGTGATAATCACTTGCAAATGAAGACATTTGTTTTCTCTAACAGTGTTTTAATGAGGACACAAACCTCTTAAAGACAGGCCCCATTCCAGCAGTGGATGACCAACCCAACAAGAACTCAATGGCATCTTTGCAGATTCTTTGTTTCATAATACTTTTTCAGGGCATATTTTTTAAAAAATTATTTTTTCTTTGCATATATATTATGGCTTCCACTTTTGTGTTTTCTATGGATTTTGGATTTCTATGTGCAAACATGTATCTCTGCATCTATATGCCTTTTTGTGCTATTCTTTGGCTCTTTTTAATCTGTTTGTTTTTCCCTCTTCTGATATCTTTTGTTTTGCCCTATTTTATTCTATCACTATTCTTTAGATTTCTCTTTGTTTTCAAGGAGAGACAGTAAGGGGAGTATATTTGGATAGGTGGGGAAGGGGAAAGGATCTTGGAGGAGGGGGAGGGAAAATAGTAATAAGAATATAGTTCATGAAAAAAACCTCTATTTTCAATAAAAAGAAACAAAGTATATTTGAAAGTTAAAGGGAAGTTAAGGAACAGAGCCTCAAAGGGCAGACATTTGTGAAGCAAATGTGATTTGAGAAAAAAACCTCATGCAAAACTAAATGCAATTATGTAAAAGTGTCAGTTACTTGCTGTTTAATATCAGAAAATCAGGCCTTGCGAGTAAGACATCAGAGTTTAAGGAATTCTGATAAGACACAAATATCTTTCATTTACTTTCTAGTCCTTTGGAATCCAGTTGCTAAATTGTGAGCTTGGACAACACATGGAGCTCCTGTTGGGCATATCAAATGACGCCACAATTTCCCATCCTTTCTATGAAACCAAGCGTGGGAGCAGAGCTCCACGGAGAACAGTAACAAGATGGCAAAGCAAGCCCGAGCCCTCTAAGGAAAGAGCGCGCTCCGCCTCCCCCCAGCCCGCGCTTCCGGCGGTGTAGGTGTGGCTTGCCGGTGACGTCACTGCCGTGCGCCAACGCGTTGCCTGGCGGCAGATTCAAACCGAGGGCCGGCCTGGGATCTGGGAGGAAAGTCGTTGTGTTCTCCCGGGTGAGGTCGCCCCCGCAGTCCGTCGGCCGCTGAGCCATCCGTCCACCGCGGGAGGCCGGACTGCAGCGAGCCAGCGCGACTAGCCGCGGAGATGGCGCTCTCCACCACCGTCTCGCAGCGGATCAAGCGCAAGGCGCCCCGCGCCTTCCTCAGGCGCACTTTCAAGCAGAAGAAGCCGCACCTTCGTCTGGAGACCGGCTGCGACCTCCTGGTGAGTGGCGCTCCTTGCCAGGCCCGGGACAGGTCCGGGACAGGCCCGGCCTGCGTCTCTTCAGGCCCGGTAGATAGGGCGGACGGCGTCCCGGGATCGGGGGTGGGGTGGGGGAGTGGGATGCGTGGTGCGGGGGTCGAAGGGACTGGACTGCGGAAGACCCGGAAACTTTTAAGGGAAGACTGTCAACCAGAACACTGACCCTTCAGCGGAAACCCTGCCCCTTATTGTTTCCAGAAATAGCGCTTCATTCAGAACTCTGGCGTCGTGATTAACATGTGTAATATATGTAATGTATGTATCTATATGTCTATCTGTCATGTGTGTGTCTATATGTATATATCCCTATCTATCAATTTACCTACCTACCTACCTCTTGTATATCTCAGGTGAATCGTTTAAAGACAGATTTGGCCTCCTGCCTCCCCTATCTCTGATATGATAGGACCGAATACATCACACTGTCAACTGCTGCACTAGGTTCCTTACTAAAGGTCTGCCTTCAAAAGTGATCATGTAGCGGCTGGATTCATTTTCCTAGACAGACAATAGAGCACTCTTAAAGTTTTTAACCTCTCAATACTGTTTGTCAAACTCATACTTGCCCGAAACAAAATGCTTTCCAGTAATTGGCCCCAGTCAAGCAACTGTCAGTTTCTGCCTCGACATAGATTCAGCGTGGGAACATTATGTCCCCAGGTGGAATCACCCGAGCACTGCTTTGCCCTCTGTTCTGAAAAGGCATGCTTCTTTTCCAGAATAAGGTGCAGAACTGGAGTTATTTTCCCGTCTTCCTGGCTATTGACTTCATCCAGGGTTTCTGTTTTCTTTTCCTTGAGACAGAACTTCCCTTTGTAGCACCGACCGGCCTGGAATTCACTGTGTAGACCAGGCTGGTCTTCAACTCAGGGATCCACCTGGCTTTGTATCTCAGTGCCAGACTTTTAAAACTTTTTTTTAATTTATTAAAAATTTACGCCTCCTCCCATCCCTCCATTTCACTCCCACTCCACCCCTTTCCCCTCCCCTCCCTCTCCAGTCCTAAGAGAAGTCAGGGTGTCGTGCCCTGTGGGAAGTCCAAGGCCCTCCCCCCTTCATCCAGGTCTAGAAAGGTGAGCATCTAGACAGACTAGGCTCCCAAAAAGTCAGTACATGCAGTAGAATCAAAACCTGGAGTCATTATCATTGGCTTCTCGGTTTGCCCTCATTGTCAGCCACATTCAGAGAGTCTGGTTTGATCACATGCTCGTTCAGTCCCAGTCCAGCTGGCCTTGGTGAGCTCCCATTAGATCAGTCCCACCGTCTCAGTGAGTGGACGGACCCCTCGTGGTCTTGACTTCCTTGCTCACGTTCTCCCTCCTTCTGTTCCTCATTTGGACCTTGGGAGCTCAGTCCAGTGTTCCAATGTGGGTCTCTGTTACTATCTCCATCCATCGCCAGATGAAGGTTCTATGGTGATATGCAAGATATTCATCAGTGTGGCTATGGAAGAAGGCCTTAAAATCATTCTTATTTATGAGTATTTGTGAATGAAGATCCAAGTGCAGAAGCCAAAAGACGTGAGATCCCTTGTATGTTGAATTCCAGGTGGTTGTGGAGTGCCTTACAGTGGATGCTTCTTAGAAGCCTGCAGAAGGGCAGCCAGTGCTCTTAACCACTGAGCCGCGTCCCCAGATACTGTTTTTCTTCACTATTATAAAATTGTCTACTTTTTACATTTTTGGTCTCTAGAGCCAAAATATATGCCCCTCCCCCGCAATTTGAAGGGTGCAGAAGGCTCAGTGTCAGTACTATATCATGTTCTAGGAACTGCCCATGAACCTTAAAAGAGACCTTGTTTCTACTGTTAGTTTTTTCCTTTCTCATATTCTCTTAGAAAAGGCAACATGGCTGTTTTGTTTTATTTCCCCTCACTGCTCTTTGGTGCTGGTTAAAGTAGAGTAAATGAACTGGGCTTCCCTTTTAATACACTTTCTATTCTGTTTTTGTCTTTTTTTTTTTTGGGTTAGATCTTAGTATGGAAGGAAATCCCCTGACTAGGTGTATCCAGAGGTTGGCAGACATTTTTCAAATAGCCAGTGCCTCTCCACCATCCCTTTTTTCTGCCCTTGAGTGACCTGTGGTTCTATGGACTCTGGTGGGGCAGAAAGCAGCACCGTTGGAACACCAGTCTTGGCAGTGGGAGAAGGGAAGTTCCTTTGGTCCTTTGTTGCTCCCAGGTGATAGGTTTGTCTTCAGTGACTTTTGTTAAACAGTTCCTGTTTAGTCTTTTGTTAATTGATGCCATTTCTCTGCTTACTGTTTTCTGCTTTCCATTGACGTCATAATCTTACCCAATAAAGTAATCCACGTCACCCATAGTTCTTTCCACTTCAAGCGGTATGTTTTCTTCTTTTTTTTCTGAATACCATACCAGTTAGTTACTGAGATGCTATCGCTGTTCCCGGCGTTGTTCGTTTCTGATGATGTCTCCCAGCATACCATGCAGCTTTATGGGGTGATTGTCCCAGTAGTCTGGGACATTACAGTCAGGAGCCTTTGTCTTCTTTGTTTAACACAGTGCCCTGAATCTTCTGAGTCAGGTTATTGTTTAGAATACTTGGTAACTCATGTAAATAATAAAAGAAATAAAATTGTGAAAGATACTTTTCAGCTGATGTGAGTAGCACCCTCACACGTGGAAGAAGCTGTGGATGAGAAAGTTCTGAGTAACAAATTTCCTGAAGATACATCATTTGTATTGTCTATAAAAATATATGTTAAAATGGTTCATATGTATTTAACTTAAATATTATCTAATGATACATGTGCTCTGCTTTTAAAGATTCATTTGAACTGCTTACTCTTTGTACATCGATTGGCAGAAGAGTCCAGGACAAATGCTTGTGAAAGTAAATCTAAAGTTATCAAAAAGGATCATATACTGGCTGCTGCAAAGGTAAAACATGAATTCTTTGTTTAAGCAAGTTAACCTTTAAGTTACTACCATGGCTATCATTTTTGATTCAAATACTTTTTAAAGATTTTTATTTGGAAATGACTATAACCTGACATTGTGCAAGAAGAGCTGAATGGTAGTTAGAGAATGTTAGAAAAGACTATGAGAAATGTACCAGTAAAGAGGATTGTTGACTTTTGTTTAACAACATTTTGGAAATGTATTTAAATACGGAACATATCGGCATTTTCTAAACTTATGAAGCACATGATTTTGTAGTTCTCTTATTAATACTGCTTTGCACAGAGCGGTGCTCTGTTGAGTCACAAACCTACTTGTTATAGACAGCCAAGGCACTGTCTATGCCCCAACAGTTTTATGGGACTCTTAAATTCTCTTCAGCAAGAAACACCACAACTATTCAAGTCCAAATAAGTATTTTTCTGAAAGTAACACAATAATTAAGAGCATGAAAAGCATATGTAAGTGTTGTAAATTTAGACTTTTGTTTTTCTACTGTTTTATTGCCTTTGTTATGCATCTATTGCGTGTGCATTGTGTGTATGTATGTGTACATGTGTGCAGCTGTCACAGCATACCTGTGGAGGTTGGGGCAACTTTTGTCAATTGGTTCTCTATCTTGTGGGGTCAAACTCAGGTTGTTTGACTTAGCACTTAGTGTTGGTACACACTGAGCCAACCCATGGGGCCCGAGGCCTTTTTTCTTTAAATTGTAGTAGCTAAATTCCTGTAAACAGTTGTTTTTATTTACATTTTTGGAGATAATTTAGGCCTCATCCTCCCAGCATTTTTTATGACTAAATATTTCCCTTTGTGATATTTCTGCAATATTTAATGTTTTGAAAATTGTATATGAAACAAATTATTCAGTGTAAGATGACCAGTCCTGACCTCTAGCTGATATAATTCCAGCTTAATTGTGAGGTTTTTGTGTTGCAATGGATTTATACTACTTTATAGGGTTTTTTTGAGTTTAAAAATATTTTTAATACCCTAGATCATTATTTTGAAATCAACAGTTTTGATACTTTGATTGTAATTTGCAAGGTTCGTAAAGGAAAGTGACTCCACTCTAGGTTTCATAATCTATGGATGTTCCTATTCACTGAGGAAACTGAAGTATTTATATTGCAGCTCACCAGGTACTTATTTCCCATAGGTATAACATGTATCTTCATTTCCTCTTACAGCTAATTCTGAAGAAGAGCAGAGGTTAGAAGTCAACGCATGTTCAAGAATTATATGTGTTAATTTAAGTGGTAACAGATCATTAAGACATTTTTGTATGTGTCAGTTTATGTGGTGGATTATTAAAACACTGACTATATGAGCAATGTGTGAATTTTACTTTCAGGAATTTTCTTTTCATTTTAAATGACTTCTCAATTTTCTTCTTTGTCTGCTATTGTGCTAAGTATATCAAAAATGAAATCATACTGTACTGATAGCTTCAAGAAATATCCTCCTTAGACTTAAGCTTATGTCTTTGGATTTAGCCAGAATTATGCAGTGAATTTAATTTCTGAGAGAAAATAGTATACAGTATACATTAAAATATAGATATGTTTTAAATGTGTTTATTTTTGATGTATTCACAAAGCATTTCTGTCTAATTTTGTTTTTTATTAATAGTAACAGTAAAATTTCTCAGCTAGAAGATTGTAAGCATTAGCCAAGGTTTTTACAAACATGTTTCTCTCTATAAACCATGAACAAAAAGTTTTGGAACAGCTGACCTACTTTCTTCAAATCATGGGCTTTGATAGATGAGACATTTCCCCACAGCAGTTATTTGGAAGCTTATTGTATATTATTCAATATTTACTTCTAAATTTTGTTCTGAGATAATTACAGATTGTGTATAAAGTTGCAAAGCTAATATAAACATATAGACTACACTAGACACGTTTCTGCAGTGGTTACATCTAACATATAGTGTCATATATCAAAAGCAGGATTTGGTAATTGGTGTCTCTGTAGCTCTCTGCTATTTTATCATGTGTGCAGATTCATGGAATTGCTACAAGCAGTGTATAGAACTACCCCAGTACCACAGAGGTCTTCGAGGTCCAGTTGCCGTGCTCTCTCCTGGACCACCACCCCTAGCCAACTGTTCTCAGCTCTGTAGCTTTGTCACTGAGAATATTATGTAAATAGGAGCGTGTAAGAAATAACCTTGGGAGATTTTTTTTCCACTCAGTGTAATATCCTTATGATCTCTTCAAGTTGTTATGATACTGCTGAATGGTCTGGATGTACCATACTTTGTATAACGGTTTGCTTATTGAAGAACATTTTAATTTGTCTGATTTGAGGATTATTATAAATAAATTTTTTGCAAATAGTTGTAAACATTTTTTTTAAATGTGTATGAGTTTTCTTTTTTTTTCTGAAAAAGATGCCTAGAAGTTTGATTAATGGGTCAAATGTCAAGTATATGTTTAACTTCGAAAAACAAACCAAATGAACTATGGTAGAGTGATCATACTATTATATTTTCACTAACAATGTATGAAAGTAATTTTATTTGCACTGTAATGAGCATTTGGTTTTATTGGTTTAATTTTTAAAATTTTAGCTGTTCTGATAGATGTGTAGTTTTAATTTACATTGCACAGTGGCTTTTGTCTACATTGGGGCTCCTGTTACAAATCGTCATACACTAGGGAGCTTATAAGCAAGCTTATTTCTATCAGTTCTGCTGGTTAGAAGTCCAAGATGAGAGTGTTCATATAGGTGAGTTCTGGTGAGGTATATGTTAAGTTATTCGGCTTCAGATTACAAAGATTTGGGAAATGCAAATTCTGTGGGGGGAAAATTACAGTAATTTTGAAGAATTAAGATGTAGTCTAGTCTATGGATGAATAATTTTCAAGAATTGAAAATAAGGAACAGCCAGGCTACTAGCATACATTACAGTTTTTACATGGTGAGTGAGATAGCTCAGCAGATAAAAACAGATGCCGGACATTAATGCAACCCTGAGCCTCGAGTTTGGATTTTAAACTCCGGGTCTTGAGGAGAAAGCGTCAGTCCGTCCAGTTACACATGGGTCGTAGAATGTGTTTTTTATGTGTGCACCCATGGCCTTCATGAGCGCTGAGGATAGTAGAGTTTTGAGACGTGAACACAGAGTATTTAAATGTATTAAAGCCCTAACATTGAGTTTATTAGTCCTGATGTCATTCTGAGTCAAAGAATGTATGTTGTATGTGTTATTTTTAGAAGAATGCTACAACAAACTGACAGCTCTCCTGAACAGCCATCTCTAGCATATATTTGTTTTCCCCGCTGTCCCCTCGACTTCTAATTTTTCCTTCTTTGATTGTGTAGATTTGTAGTTGTTGCGAAGTTCTCATGGATGCTAGGCAAACCGTAATTTTTTATTCTGTTAAAACTGGCTTTTCAGTTGGGCGGTGGTGGCTCACGCCTTTAATCTTAGCACTCGGGAGGCAGAGGAAGGCGGATCTCTCTGAATTCGTGGCCAGCCTGGTCTACAGAGCAAGTTCCAGGACAGGTACCAAAGCTACACAGAGAAATTCTGTCTCCAAAAACCAAAACAAACTGACAAACTGGTTTTTCATAGTTAATAATCAAACTGAAACCATTCTTTTTGATTTGTTTGAAGGTGTATATAATAAGGCAAACTCCTAGAAGTAAAATTATATCAAAGATACATCTTGTGTAAAGTTGGAGTCGCTTTGGCTTGTATGCTTAATTGAGCATAAAAGCATTTCTAATTAATGTAAAAATATGTAATGAAAGGAGAAATGGCTAGTTCTCGTAAGTCTTGACATGCTTATTCTGGTAGAATAAGCAATTGTAACAGAGTAATAATTCTGCTAGACTGTTGTGTCACAGCCACCAATGTCTCTCGAGTGAATAGCAGCGCTGACTACAGATAGTTTGGCGCCAGTTGTAAAAGACTCTGAGATGTGCAGGCGAGGCCATGATAGCTCATAGTAAAGCCTAACGGGAGGACTTTGCTCAGCTGACTGCCTGTACTCGTAAAGAGAGCCAACCAGAGGCAGGTACTGTACTTGGCCTTCAGGGGATTTTTTTTTTAAATTGAATTAGTCCTATTTAAAAATTAAATTACACATACAAATTTAATTTCTGGCTTCATTTAAAAAGTTGGACAGTATGGCAATAATATAGCCATAATCAGTTGGCCCTAAATAGTAGTAGCTTCTCATTTCAAATAACCTTTGATTTATTCCACCTAGGGCTGTTTTACTTAGGTTAATCTCAGCATGTTTGTTTATAAGTATTTGAATGAATCCACAATCCACTTGAAAACTGGGATTACTCTTGCTATATCCAGGCAGTTTACTGGCACCTCCTATTCCTGACTCAGTTAGCATGTTCCCACTGTTCTCTCACATGTCTGTTAACAGTGGTAGCCCACTGATGCCAAAACTTACTACCCTGCGGCCCCAATGGAGCAGCCATTCCTGAGCAGTCTGGTCCCAGGCAGTAAGTACGAAAAAGATCCTCAACTTACCCACCAAAAGATACTTCCCATCAGCCTCATTTCTCCAATCCAAATGGAACTCAAACTTAAGACTATCTGTGCAGGCTAGGTAAAATTAATGCTCAATTTGCAATTTTCTAAGAGTTCTTTGGAATCCTACTTTTAGTACCTAGACAATGCTGTGACATAGGATCTGACTCTTTATATATTCAGCCCCAAAGGGGACTATCTTAAATTGTACTTTTCTATACAATAACTTTTTCTTTACAGTGCTGTTCCAAGAATCCTAGTAACACAAAGTTATCTGTCTTGCACTCATTTCACGGCTTCCTAACAAGTTAGAAAGGCATGGTGTAACTGCACACTAGAATTAGTGCAAGCGGTGCTAAAACTGAAATCCGAAGTCTGGACAGACACCCTATGATGCTGTTGTATCATATCAGCATTGAGCTGAAATCTAACAATGAGTTTGCTTGTTTTTCTGTGAGCAGATGAATAACCTTCTTATGGTAACATACAGTGTGGAATAAAACTCTGCAGTGAATTTTAACAAGACAAATCTTTATGATCACTTCTTTGGGGAATCTAAATCACAAAATGAACTCCAATTACTTAATCAGGAAATAATGTCATTCATTCTTTTTGAGCCTATGCTGATTTCTTGCCTCATGAATAACTCCGTGTGAAGAAATCTCACGAAGCATAGTGATTTTAATTTTGAAAGTTCTTCACTACCTATGCTGGAAGCCACTCTCCCGGTGGACTTGTCAACTCCCTCTAAGTCTGTTCTCAGCTGTTTCACTGCAATGTTTAAGTTTTCTCTTGGGACAAACTGAAGGCCACATAATCATAGTCATATGTCCCATAGTCATATAGTGTGGCCCCAGGAAAGTGCTCCACATAGAAAATGATGTGACACTGGCTAGCAAAATAAAAGAGGAACGTAGAGCTTCATATTCTGCGGGCTTCCTGGTTCCGGGACTGCTGGATCCCTTGGACAAAATCACCGTAAGATTAATTTATTCTGTGTGTTAGTTCATCCTGCACACATCTTCAGGTGAATGTAATAACGTTCTATTTTCATAGCCAAATTAATTCTGCTGTGCATTAGGTAAGCAATCAAACTGTATTATAGTTTTAGATTATAGAATTTAGGGAGAGAGCAAGGATAAAGAATGCAGTGTACACCCCTAATGGGATATGGGATTAGGGGTGTACACTGGGGAGAGCAACAGAGCCCTTCCACCTAGACCTCAATTTATCCTCCATTTGTAAACAGTAGCAAAATAGTTAAGAGAGCCTCTAAAGACAAGAATGCATGCTTTTATGAGATGTATAGTCCTAATTTACTTAATAGTTTATCTACAGTTTATTCCCAACATTTTAATTAGAGAAGAAAGGACCAAGGTAGTCTCTATAGAATTGAGCTCAGGTTATGCTGATGCAGCTCAAAACTTCAATTATACATTTTTTTTTTTTCCAGATGTACTAGTCGGCAACTGGTATCACTGCCTATTTGGTTTTTATGATATGAGTCTTAATCTTTTTAAAAAATAGTCTGGGTATGAAGAACATGTGGAAGAAAACAGTTTCTCTAGGGCCATTAGTCTCCTGTAGAAGGTGAGGCATAACCCGTGTGAGTTAGTTGGACCAGACTGCGACTGTGGCTCTTCCTCACACCACATATAGACCTTTAAGACTTGTGCCAGAAAACCATCTTTTTACTTGTTTTGCATACGTCAGAAGTGTGCTAGCAGGCCATTCCTCATAGAACACCATCCAAATATTGCAAAGCCTGTTTCACAGGCTGGACGATTTCCAGTCCTTCTGTCAAAGAGTAAATAACAAGAAAAGCTATTCCAAGGCCAAGTCAAGCAGAACCTTGGAGGACTTCATAGCAACCCGCTTTGCAGTACAAGCTGAGGAAACTGTGAATAACTCACATTGAGGAGCACATAAACATACAGTACTCAGAACTTATTTCCCAAGTTGCATGTGATGACAAGGTAAACATTTGCTTAAGAACTCTTTCGGGGGTGGGGGGGGGGCTCTGAAACTGCCAGAGGATGCTCTCCCATACGTTAAACCCCAAATTAGCTACAACTTGGCTCTTTCCAGCACCCTCAGGGGCTGAGTGTTACAAATTATCTCATCTTTTGGTTTAAAGAAAACAAGAACTTAGCTTTTCCTCCAAAACACTGTAATTATAATGTTTGACCCAGTAGAATAAAGGTATGCTTGAATGATAAGTTGGTGTTATTTCTGGTTGTTTGCCACTCTTTGGCGATTCAAATACCTGTCACTTGACTTCTAATGACTCCATGCATAGATAGAGTTATTATATTCATTTAGAAATATTCTGCTGAAGAAGATGATTGACCATGTTTGGAGATTTTTTTTTTTTAGCATAGATGTCAATTCCAGGTAGTTGTTAATGGCTTATAAATAAGACCATGACATGTCAACTTCATTTTAATAGTTTTGTACATGGCAATGCTAACAATTAAAGTTAACATGTCCCCAGGCATAAATCCTTTTGCACTGACTTTATTACAACTATTGCAGATAGAACCAAAACAAAAACAATATACTCTTCTTAATGTCTCTATCCTTGAATAAGAAAACACTATGAGGAACCGATATTTTATCTTTTTTTTTTTTTTTTAGGATTCATTCTTTTTGTGATGTATGGCACAAAGATCATTGGGTACATAAAACAGAAATACTCATTAATCTTGGTGGGAAGGCATGACCCTAGGTACAGAAGAGGAAGGTAAGAGTGTGCATACACATGAGAGTCAAGGAATTCAGATGTTAGACATTTTTATGGGGCTATTTGAAAATATTATTCCTGATTCAGGTAGTTATAGCCGTTTGAGAGAAAGGAAACCCTCCTTATAATTTCTATTGTCAAATGTCATGTGGACTTCAGCCTGAGTGAAGAAGTAGGACCATTAGCTCCACTCGTTGTGTGTTTAAATACATTGTAAGGAGCTTAGCTTAGAAGAACTAATTTGCTATGTCGTATTTTTATGGCTCAACCAAAACTTTTTTTTTTTAGATAAGTAATTAACACTTCAGTTTCCGTTTGGATTATGCAAGTTATAAATCTTGTTAATGTTTATTTGTTAAGACTGAAAAATACTTTAAGATTAACGCCAAAAAGTGAGCTGGTTATTTTAACTCTATATTAACTGATAACTGCACTCAATAAAGAGGCAAAATCTCAAGGCCCCTTTGTGAGGTGCATGGTGGTGATAGGAGACTTATCAATGTTTCTATGTATCTATGTTATCTAACACAGATAGATAACAGTGCATAAAACTAATGGTGGATGTTTCTAGAACCTTGAAAAGTCAGTCATTGCTTCATTGAGAAATTTTAAGATTAAAATTTAAGCTATGAATTTACTACTTTAAATTGTGGAATTCGCTACTTTTCTTATCTCGTGTGTGTGTGTGTGTGTCTGTGTATGTGTGTCAGTGTGTTTATGTGTGTGTGTTACAGCACACGCATGCACGTACATGCAGGTGCTTGCCATAATGTCTTTGTGGAGGTCAGGGGACAAGTTGAGGGAATTGGTTCCCTCCTTCCATCGTGCGTGTTCTGGAGATTGAACTCAGGTGCAGGGCTTGGTGGTAAGTGCCTTAACAAACTCAGACGAGTTTGGATTTTTCTGCTGTGATAAAACACCCTGACCAAAGCAATTTCAGAGAGGAAGTGATTGCTTTGGCTTACAGTTCCAGAGAGGGTAGATACCAGACATGGCTTGGCAGTGAGAGCATGGGACCATGTGTCACACTGCATCAGTAGTCCAAAAGCAGAGAACAGCGAACGGTGCAGGGTTGTCTAATACAAAGCGATCCCGTCAAGTCTCCACCCCGCAAAGGGTTTCGAACCATCCCAAACAGCGCCGCCAGCTGGGGAGGAGGTTATCAAACACGTGAACACGGGAGCCTCTGTGGGACGCTGTGTGTTCTAACCACAGTACCTGCGGAGCCTTCTGGCCACTTCTACTGTTTCTCTTTTCACAAGATGTTTTTTTTCATAGAAAAAGACTATTAAGTGGATATGGCAGGAAATCTCACTTGCAGTTAAGAAGGACGCCTATATTATATGTTTTGGGGAAGATGGGAAAGCTCTTTGCTCTAGATTTCCATTTTAGATGAACTTAATGCACTTTTCTTATGCTACTAGCAACCCGCTGCTCCCCCTGAAAGCTACCCTGGTTTGCTTTAACCAATGTGGTCTGAATCCCAGCCAGCATTTTACTAATATTTATCAGTGTTAAGCTTAGCATAACTTGAGAAGTCAAATTTGTTGCAAATCACTTCCACTTGTACAAATATATTATTTATGCACAATTGGTAAAAGCCCAGTACTCTCATTAAATAAACTGACACGCTCATGTGATGACCTGGCCTGGGAGTCTGGTTAAGTGAGATTATTCTGAAGAAAGGAAAATCAAAAGAATTAGAGAGTAATTGTATTAAAAGTGTCTCCTTTAACAGCAGTAAAAGGCATTTGCCCAAACGCGTTTTACAAACATTTATGAAGTCAAATGTTCCAACCAGAGTCTTGCAGTTCAGTGAGCTGAACTCAGTTTCTTCGTTTAAAAATGACCCACTCTCCAGATTGAGCTCTTGGGGTTGATGTTACCTCCAAAGGTTTAAGGCTGAAAAGACTTACTGCCTAAGGAAATGACCAGGGCACAACTTCATTTTGGGGACAAGACTAAAAGGTAATGAGAACCCAGGAAAAGGGGAGCCTCAGTCCACTCTGAGACCAAGTAAGTCTACCTGGATTTGCAGATATACTCTCCCAAATAATGTTCTGCAAACTCTACTGAAAGATTGAAGACTCTAATCTGGGACTTCTTGTTCGTAAAGATCAACTACAGGTTTAGTGACGACAGTGTCTTAGCCATTGTTCCTAGTGTTGATCTGGGACAAAAGTTACACTAGCTCTCATTGAGCTGTCTGAGAAGTTATGGAAGAAACTAAGGAAAATATCGCTCGATTCCACCGTCATGTGACTTTTGGCTAAAGGTGTCTGTCTGAGGCCATTATGAGTATGTTGTTTCACCCCTAAGTCATCACTTAATGAGACACAACAAAAGTATTTCATTCATTAATTAAATTAAAATTAAGATCCTGTTGTGCTTTAGATATGCAGGTTATTACAGTGACGGCCTCCACAAACACGATGCTTATACTTGGAGTATGAAGTTTAGTGTTTGTTGAATTGATTATTTTTGAAATTTCGTTTATTTAATTATTTTTACTTACTTTTTAAAAAATACAGTTAACTTTTATTTAAGATAAATGTTTCCATAAAAAATGTTCTGATCATGGTTTCCCCTCCTCCTAATCCCCTCAGGTTCTCCAGACCCACTCAAAGTCATACCCTCTCTTTCTCTCATTAGAAAAGAAACAGGCAGCAACAACCATAGAAGAATAGAACAAAACAAACAAACAAAAAGATTGAAAGAAAAAACACATGAAATACATGAGACACAAAAACATACATTTTCACACTCAAAAAAATCTCATTAAAACACAAATGATAAAAATGTCATTAAAACCTGTAAGATTAAAAAAAACAACAGAAAAAGCATTATGAAACAAAAAAACAAAGCTAGGAAACCAAAAAAAGACTCTAAAAATAGCATTGAGGGTGTTCTGTGTTGCTCACGTCCATGCTGGGCATGGGACCTGCTCTTAAATAAGTTTTGTATATCCAGTGAGATTCCTTTGGAGAGAACTGAGATTGCACTGAGAGCAACTGTCAGTTGGAGACGGCCTGTGGGTTGAGGATAGACTCTTGCGTCTAGTACCTCCACGCTGGGACCCATCTGACTTGGACCTGTGAAAGCTCTTTGCTGCTTCAGTAGTCTCTGGGAGTTTATGTGTGTGCCAGCCCTGCCGTGTCTACAAGGCCTATTTCCTTAGTGTCTTCTATCTGTCTGTACAAGTTTTCAGTCCCACCAGCAATGGGTGAGTGTTCCCCTTACTCCACATCCTTGCTGGCATGAGCTGTCATTTATTTCATTGATCTTGGCCATTCTGACAGCTGTAAAATGAAATATCAAGTGGTTTTGATTTTGATTTCCCTAATAACTGCTGCTTTCATTACTCTAGCTCTATAATACAATTTGAAATTGAGAAGAGTGATAACCTTCAGCAGTTCTTTAATTAATCAAGATGTTTTTTAGCTATCCTATTTTGTTTTGGTTTGTGTGTGTGTGTGTATGTGTGTGTGTGTGTGTGTGTGTGTGTGTGGTTCCATTTTGAAGCTGAAAATTGTCCCTTCAGTTTCTGTGAAGTATTCTGTGAAGTATTCTGTGAATAGTATCAAAATTTTGATGGGGATTGCTTTGAATATGTAGATCGCTTTGAAAATGTAGGACGATTTTCACTATATTAATCCTGCTAGTTCATGAGCTTCAAAGGTCTTCCCATCTTCCAATGTCTTCTTCAATTTCTTTCTTTACTGTCTGGCAGTGGCCATGTTGGAGGACCTGCAGTCAGCAATGGAGCTTATGGAATACAACTTACTGGATAGCACAGCTATGAGGGATGTGTCCTGGAGTGGCAAAGCCCAGGGAGGATTGTCCCCAGAATGCCCCTTGCTTCTGCTGTGCTTTCTCCGGCTTGCTGCTATCATGATCTTACTGTATTTGGCACGGTGTGATTACTACGTGACAGACTCCTACTGTATCTAATATAGTGTGATTATTTAATGGGGAAATCCCACTTCTCGTTGGGCAATTGAGTTACTGATCATAATGACGATCATTTTTATAGAGCAATGACACTACTTTGAACTAATGACTTAAAGATACTGGTGGTTAGGACAGCAAATAAAGATGATTAGGGAAATTGTTCAAGTTATTCTGCCAATTGCTTTAGTAAGAGATATAAGGAAGATAAAAATATGGCTAGAAGTCACCTTCCTTTTTACTTGCCAAGGATGAAAAATAAGAACAAGGAAGTTTCATGCATTATATACCCATGAATTCTGCCTGTGGAAAAATAGGCTGATGATCAAAGAAAGCAATTATGTCCCTACAACTATGGCTAGGTCTGAGTTCCTTGGTCGTGTAGCTTACAGAATTAATCACAGGTTTCAGTGTACATCTTGAAAAAAAAAAAACAAAGTTGTGAAAGGAAATTAAATGACCCTATTGTGTGTAAAAAAGAAAAGAAAAATAGATGATAAGCTAGACCACGTGAGTAAAGTTTTCTAGAGCAGAAATAGGGTAGGAATCTGCTACACTGAAACTGCAAATAGCCACATGGGATACAAAGGGACTGAAAGAGATATATTGGACTTGCTTGAAACCGTGTCCATCAATAATAAAAGAGTCATTGCTTTGGGGTGAAGGTGCTGTGGTGGGAAAATTTACATAAAGGAAATGTTTAACTACTTGTGGGCTTCTAACAAAACATGTAACTTGTGATCATAATGTGAATTCTTCCTGTATAACGATTTTAATTTATTTCTGGAAAATATGTAACTTGTGGTTGTAAGGTAATTTCTCCTTGCCTATAATTTTTGTCTTAGATGGTATAAAAAGGATGAAAGAAAAACAAAGAGGAAGAGAAGAAAGAGAAAAATAAAATGAAGAATTAAGTTTTATTTCCTCAGATAATGCCTGTGTGCTTGTATAGCCACTGACTCCAAATCTGATCTCCAGTTTCTTTGACTTGTTGGAGTTGCTCTGGCAAATGTTTTATAGTTTTTATTTTAGAAGTCTTTCATTTGTTTGGTTGGAGTTACTCCAAGATACTTATTTATTTTGACACTATTGTGAGTTATTATTTCCTTGATTTCTTTCTCGGTCCATTTGTCATTTGTATATAGGCAGGCTATTGATTTTTCTGTATTAGTTTTGTAACCTACTAATTTGCTAAAGGTATTTATTAACTATAGAAGTTTTCTGGTAGAATTATGGGGTCATTTATGTATACAGTCTTATCAACAGCAGCTAACGATACTTTGACTTCTTCCTTTCTTATTTGTACCTGGTCTAAACTTTAGTTGTCTTACTTCTCCAACTAAGGCTTCAATTTATATTAAGTAAGTATGGGGAGAGTGGACATTTTTTCTTATTCCTGAGTTTAGTGGAAATCTGTTGTATGGAGACCACTTGTTGGTTCCCAGCTGCTCAGCCCTGAAATAATAACACAGAAACTATATATTTAAATCACTGCTTCACCCATCATCTCTGGCTTCTCATTGGCTAACTCTTACATCTTATTTTAACCCATCTCTTTTAATCTGTGCATCACCATGAGGTTGTGGCCTACAAACAAAGTTTCAGCACATCGGTCTCCAGCAGCGGCTCCATGGCTTCTCTGTGACTCCACCCTTCTTTCTTCCAGCATTCAGCCTAGTTTTTCATGCCTACCTAAGTTCTGCCTTGCTATAGTTCCAAAGCAGTTCCTTTACTAATCAATGGTAATCACAGCATACAGAATGAAATCCCACATCATAAATCCTTTGAGTTTCTCTCTGTTTAGATTGATATTGACTGTGGGCTTGCTGTAAATTACATATATTATATTAAAGTATGTCCCTTGAATCCCTAGTTTCTCCAGGACTTTTATCACGAAGGATGTTGAATATTATCTAAGACTTTTTCTGCATCTTATGAGATGATCATGACTTTTTTGTATTTCAGTGTTGTTTATATGACCAACCACATTTATCAATTTATATATGTTGAACCATCCTTGCATTTCTGAGATGAAGCCTACCTAATCATGGTGGATGATCTTTTTGATGTGTTCTTATATTCGGTTTGCAAGTATTTTATTGAGATTTTTGCTTCTATATTCATAATGAAATTTTTCTGGAATTATGTTTCTTTGTTGAATCTTTGTGTGATTTAGATATCAGGGTAATTGTTTCCTTTTAAAAAGAATTGGGCAGTGTTCCTTTGTTTCTATTTTGTGGGATACTTGAGAACTACTGGCACTAATCTTTTCTGAAGGTGTGATAGAATTATGCACTGAATCCATATAGCCCTGGACATTTTTAAAATTATTTTTTTGGTTGGGAGACTTTTAATTACTACTTCGATTTGACAATGGCTTGGTTTAAGTTGCTTATATGATCTTGATTTAAAGTTTGTAGGTTGTATATATCAAGAAGTGTATTCAGTTATGTTTTAAGTTTTCCGATTTGGTGGAGTACAGGTAGAATATTGCAATTCATCTGAGTCCCCTGCCAAGTGTGGTCCCTGGGGGTCCCAGGTAGACCATGCTTCTTGGTATTGGGGACTGACATGAAGGGATGAGGAGGAGCTAGAAGTGGGTCCATCACAAGGTTTGCTCAAGTTTGCACAAAACCAAGGTAAAGTAGAGGGACAGGTTCTTGTAAGTGGTCTGCTACAAGACTAGGGATGAGCCTGGGACATTTTATAGTGGAGAACAGGAAGGAGCATGAGGATTGCCTTCCTGGTTTCTAGTCCAGTGTGCTTACTGAGTTTCCTGGTAAATAGTATTTCTAGGTCTTTGAAGTTGACCCAAAGGAACTACAATGGCTAGAAGGGATGTGTGTGTATGATGGGGGTTCTGAGAGCGTTCCTTCTTCAAAGGAAGAAGAAATCTAGATCAGCCAAGATTCAGTGGACTTCCCAGGGAGTGGCGTCAGAGAGAAAGGGTCGGCATCTCAAAGTGGCATCTCAACTACAATTCTGGGGATGAGATTGGGGCATTGTAATGGAGAGCAGGGAAGGGAGTGAAAATTGCTTACCTGACTCCTAGGCTGATGTGCCCAGCAGGTTCCCAGGTAGAGAGTGCTTCTAGATATCCATAGTTAACACAAAGGAACAGGGTAAAGGAGGGAAGCTAGAGTCATTTGAGATGAGAGTCACTCAATTGAGAAAACGGCTTATAGGCAAGACTGTAGTGCATTTTCTTAATTAATGATAGATGTGGGCAGGACCAGCTCTTCATGGGTGGTGCCACACCTGAACTAGTGGCCCTGTGGTCATAGGAAAACCGACTGAGCAAGCTTTTAAGAATAGTGAAATGATTCACAGGGGAATGGATGGACTAAAAATAATCATTACGAATGAGGTAACCCAAACCCAGAAAGACAAACAGCTCATATCTGTTCCCATGTGTGGATGCTAGATTTGAAACTTTAGGTATGTGTATTTCAAATAGAGTACCCATAGAAGTTAAGACATGGGTAGGGGACAATCTGGGGCATTTCAAGGGAAGGGGAATAGAATGGAGGTGGTAAGAAGGGGCAGAGGAGAAAATTGGAGCAGAAAAGGTTAAATGGGGGAGAGACTGGGAGAGCGGACTGGAATACAGTGTGTGGAGAATAATAACTAAAACTAAAGACCTTTGAAAACGACACCTACTACCTTAGAAGCTTCCTAAATTACATGAACAAGAACATACACATCATATACAAAGGGAGTTTAAATGGAGTTACCTATATCAAGGCGTCATTGCCTCTCTGAGACACCTTGGATTAGCAAACAAAAATGTCAGTGTCAGGTATAGATTACCTCATTTGATTTTTGTCAACTAAGCTAAATTTTTACATAACAGGAGAATAATTAATAATGCTTTTAATGTATAAGTTAAGAGATAATAGTGAAAATGTGTTTTTTTGAAATGTAGAATCTTTTGGATAGCTTTAAACATGCTAATCAATTACTTTATCACTGAGATAGACCCTTAAAATACAGACTTTTACTAAAGATAAAAATAACCTATATCTGGAAAAAGACATTCTGGTTTAGAAAGTTATTTTTAGCCTATTTGATACAATTGAATTCTTTAAGTCCACAATCTACCTAAGTCCAATTAATCTTTGTTTAGCTTTCTATGCTTGTAGAACTGAAACTCAACAATGTTAGATAGGAAACACAGGGCATCTCTTTCAATCAGATTAACTCACTGTCTCACTAGTTATTAAAAAAATGTTTCAACATATATCAATTAAGGGAAATGACCTGAGTGAGGAGAATGCTGGTAGGAATACATTTTCACATTCCATGGTCTTCTAAAGCATTAAGAATTCATTCAATAAAAATCCCCACTTGACATGCTTGGAGCTATCTGACTATGCAAGACTTGGAGTTCAAAACAATGATTTTTGATTCCAATGATTTGGTTTTTGGATCTGTTATTAATATTCTGCCCCAGAACCCCAAGATTTACTTCCACCAGCCATGGTTCACCTTTAAAGGCTCATAGTTCAAAACCTGAAGAGATGTCTTAGAATTACTTTTGCAGAGAACCTGGGGTTGATTCCTAGCACTTTCATGTGGTTCACAACCATCTGTAACTCCAGTCTTGGGGCATTTGTCCTCTTCTGACCTCTACAGGCACTAGGCATGCACGTAGTACACATACGTATATGCAGGCAAAATATTCATTCACATAAGATAAAAAATAAATCTCATTTTAAAAAAGATTCATATTCTTCTGAGCTGAGGAACAAGTTCAAATACATGAGACTCTTGGAATATTCCATATTTAAAACATCATGGCCATTAAGCATGGTCATTCATTTTAAATAATTATTAAAATTTTACTACATGTAAATTACATGTTTTTAAATAACCACACGACTTATACATATTTTATATTTATTTATTGTCATTTTATGTATGTGAGTGTTTTGTCTGTGCACCACATCCACATGTGGTACCCATAGAGTTTAAAATAGGACATTGAATACCTTTTAAATTCAGTTACAAATGGCTGTGTGTCACCATGTATGTGCAGGAAATCAAACCTGGTATTTGGGAAAAGCAGCAAGAGCTCTAATCACTGAGTGATCACTCTATCCCATGTACATGTCTTTCAAATGTTCTATAAAATTTTTTCAGCATATGTATTCACTGTGCACAATACTACATCACACATGGACATTTTAACACAAGTCTGCTTAGGACACTAGGTGCATTATGTATTTTATTTAAAGATTGTCAAATTAAGGGACTTGACATTAGCAATAAACAAGGGGTCAGGATATAGATTCTGAATTTTGTTTGCATATTAGTTAGGGTCTTTTTTCTATAAACATACTTCAAATATTTCTCTTCACTAAGAACTTGTCTTACTAATCTAACTCCTTTCTGGCATTGGTTCCTTCCCAGTCAACTCACAATTATCTGTTTTGAATATAGAATCATCTGTACCCCTAATCAGTTCACACCCTGGCTTACATCTACAGTATTTCTTAGTAAAAACTATAAATTCTAAAGCATAGAAATGTGTTTTAAAAATATCAAAGAAATGTAAATTTTGTGCTTTCTATACAGTAATCTTAGTTTTGAAAATTGTATGAAAAATTTACAGATTGTGGATCTATGTTAAACTTGGTTTTTTAACAAAAAGCCTCTCAAAATAGCTTATTTTTCTTGCTCTATGTATGAAAATATTAAAGCTATTCAAATACAATTAGTAGTCTTCTAATGATAGAGAAATCAAGTCTAAGTCCCACCTTAGAATTGGAAAGAAGTCACAGCTCCACTGTATAGACATTAGCTAAGTGTCTTCCTACACCAGTAATTAAGAAGTTTCTATTTCTCAAACTGCTTTAGGGCTATCAATTATAGTTATGCAAATATGTTAAAAGAGTCTCTATTAGCTTCCACATCCAAACAGTCTTGATCTCAAATAGTAGGCAACGTATAATTCAGAAGACTCAGCAAAACTATATTTTCGCAACGACCAACTGTGTGGGTTCCTCCATTGTTATGCAACATAAGCCTAAACCCGAGATGCTATAAAATATACTATCCAGACATTGACTGGCCTAAAAGAGTTGAGTGTAAATCATATTTATGACCTTTGGACTATTTGGTTCAATTTACCTCGCGAGACAGTTTCAATCTGCTTATACATCAGAGCTTTACCATCAACAGTAGCACGTATGCCCTCATGCATGCGCACGTTCACACATGCATGGGCCCTCATACCAAACCCAAGTTTGCGACGTAGAGAAAAGTATAAAAGAATGTGACTGAACGGAGACGTCGTACAACTGTTTATTTGTTATAAGTCTATCCATGAGCTAACATATAAGCAGAAGAATTAAGTGAATGACAGTTGTTTTACTCTGTTTTCAGCCTTTTTAGTTGTATCTTTAAAAATACCAGATGCTGTCCGCATGATGCCAAACATATGGCTTTTGGCCATGCTCTTGTGATCTGTAGTCGATTGCTATAATGTACAGGGCAGGGGGGAAAAAGCGATTTACAGATAGCCTTGGCCTGAGTTCCTCACAGCTGGGTCTCATTTCACTAAACCAATGTCTCTCCCCTCCAGCAACTTTTATTTTATCAAATGCCACATATTATTTTTTGAAGTGGTTCTTGTTGTCGTAGTGAATACCACAGATGGATAACATACAGGACATTTGGTTGTCTGTTTTCTGACTAAGGTCAGGACCTACTGTTGTTCACGTTTGGATGGAGGACGTATTTCATGGGGCTGCCCAAGAAAACTAATGAGTTTCAGCTGTTGGAGAGATAATGTATAGGGCATTGCTTACTTAGTTGACGACATGCTTGTAGTCTCTTAGAGCTATCCAGCTATTTAGGCACTAACATGGTACCTCTCAAACACACTTTTTCTATCAGTTACCAGGCTGACTTATCATTTGGATAAAATGGAACAAGATAAGAAAGATACTGAATAAATGATAACTATTCCACTGCAGGATGCCTGCCTATTTGAAGTTCTTCTATTTTCCTACTAGATGTTAAGTTTCTTGGGGGCAGATAATGTGCTTTGGCTCACACCAAATAGCCCAGAATTTGGCATATAGTAGGAAATTAGATATCTATTGAATGGATAGATGGGACACGTTTATTTTCTAATGATACAGGAAGTGACTGAACAGTCTGAGACTGGAGATCTCATTCTCTTCTCTGATTACCCGAACTCTATATTTTTATGTCTCATTCTTTATTATTTGAAACAATCTGGTTTTAACTGGCACACGCCATCCTCATGAACATTTGCTGTATTTTATTTACCACTCCCCAAACTGATGAAATCCCAACACCCATCTCTCTCCAACTCAGGCTAACTTCTTGCCATCATGATGGTACCCATGACATTGATAGGAGATCATATAGAAGGGGGTTGCTCTTCATAGCTGTAGACAGGGATGACCAGTTTAAATTTTACTGAAGTCAATGTGTTTTATTTCCCCATGAGAGGTTTCACCAGAAGGTTTCTACTGCATTAGTCTTCATTTAGGAAACCAGGCAAATATCTCCCCAATACCCGTAGGGATTTTGTTGTCTGCAACTGACCCTCTAAGTAATATCCCTAGAGAGGAGCACACTTTTGTCTTTCTGAAATTTCATCTCACTCAACTTAACAGAACTAGTTTCCATTGTAATGTAAATCAAACTGTATTCGAATTTGTAGATGCATGCCTTGCCCCACTAAGTTCCACAATGCCCATTTCTGGAAATAAAAGCATCCAAGACCTTCACTTGTCTCAAAGATCTTTACTCGTATTGTTGGTTTTAAGAAGAAGCGTTGGAACTCAGAGCCATACATGATTATTTCTTTGCTTTACCAAAAATACCTTTCTTTAAATGTGAGAGAAAATTTATGGGGTAGTGAGCCACGAATCATATTCAATGATGTTAATTTCTGACTTTTATTTTGTCATATTGCATTATCTAATTTTGCTGAAATGAGTACTTTCTTCTATGTTTGGAAGGCAAATCTCTGATGACTTGCACAGTCTTCCTAATTGTTCATATGTGTAGTAATATTTTGTAATCTGAGAAATGTGCCTGAAGATCAGAGCACAGAGCTAAGCCACTAAAGTTAGCCATAGAGTTCAGTCAGTGGTGGCACATACCTTTAATCCCAGCACTTGGGAGGCAGAAGCAGACAGCTATCTCTGAGTTCGAGGCCACCTTGGGCTACACTAGACTGATCTAGTCTCAAAGAGAAACAGAGCTTGGCAGCAGAGGTGATTTACACCTTTAATCCCAATACCTGAGAGTCACATGACTTTAATCACAGCACTAGGGAGGTGGGGACAGGAGTGATTTAGATGGATGGAGAGAGGAATATAAGGCGGAAGGAGACAAGATCTCAGATATAGTATGCAATCTGATGTTTGATGGAGACAGATGTAGTCTGATGATTCAGTCTGAGGTTTCAGCCTTGAGATGCAGTCTGAGGAGTCATAGAGACAGGATCGCCCCTTCAGTCTGAGGGTTGGGTAGAGGTAAAAGGTTTCTCTGGTGGCTGGTGGCTCTGCTTCTCTGTTCTCTCAGCTTTCACCCCCTAATATCTGACTCTGGGTTTTTATTACTAAGAATAATTACCCATATGTGAAAGAAGAATTTTAATATTCTTTGAACTTTGCATCTTCTTTTCATTTTAGTTCAGCACAATGCTGGCTTGTAAGACAACTGCTGGCATCATACATAAAGTGTATGACAGGTACCGATTATCATTAACCATACCTTGTATCTGCATTTTATCACAGATGATTACTTTTTTCAGAATTCATAAAGAACAGACAATAAGTAATTTTTAAAAAAATCCAAAGGTTGGGTTGTGATTCTGACTCATCACTCTCCTTCACAGTTTATATTTTACTCCGTCATAAGTTAATCATATCTCAAGTCTGTCATCTCTTTTCTGAAACCTGCAGAAAATCTTTATCTTTATCAATAACATCTCTCTTCTGACTCTTTTAGTAGATTTTTAACTGCCCCCCTGTATCAATCCAGTCTCTGAGCTATTGTCTAAAATGCAGCCAGACTGACCCTGGGCAAATTCACACTTACTTGTGATGCTGACTTTCAGAACCTCCAGGATTCCATTGCTTGTGACCTGATTGACTGGCATCATAAACCCCTCCTACTATTGTGCTTCTTCCAAATGAGACTGTTTACACGTTATTCTCTTTCCCAAGACTACATTCACCTTCTGCTTTCTCCATAAGTTACTCCCTTTTTTACATAGCTGATCTCAGATTTCACATTTTCAAGATGTTTTTAGTGATTTATCAAACAAGGTCTTGTCCATTTTATGTCTGCTTTGTCTCTTGCATCTATGTGAATGTACATGCTAATTTTTATCTTTCAGTTCACTGCTGGGTTAATGCTACTGTGTAGGTATAGCT
Organism: Myodes glareolus; assembly: GCF_982192425.1. Classification (NCBI taxonomy): domain Eukaryota; kingdom Metazoa; phylum Chordata; class Mammalia; order Rodentia; family Cricetidae; genus Myodes; species Myodes glareolus. The sequence goes on from NC_142026.1 coordinate 105,305,641, forward strand.
ATCAATAGTGATCTCTCTCTCTCTCTCTCTCTGTGTGTGTGTGTGTGTTCCAAAAATGTTAGTTTGAATGGCAAATTATTTGCCTTCTCTACCTGTATGTCCCCCTTGTTTTATATGAATAAATACACCTATAAAATTGTGTAATCAAATCTTAAATTATGTCATTAGTTAAATTTCAATGTTATAAGGAAAAATGTTGTGTCTTCCTGTCTTGTTCCCTATTTATTGTTTATTAGGTGCCAGGTGCATACTTGCTGAGGCACTACTAATGAACAATGTGTTGTTATGAATTGATTGTCAAATGGCATATGAAAACGGAAATAGATTGGTATGGAAGTCATTCTGTATGTGTTTTGCTTTTACTGGTTAATGAAAAAAGAAACTGCTTTGGCCTGTGATAGGTCAGACTGAACTGAATGCTAGGACGAAGAAGGTGGAGTCAGGGAGAAGCCATGTAGCCCTGCCAGAGACAGATGTTGGAGGGAACTTTACCTGGTAAGCCACAGCCACATGGTAATACACAGTTTAGTAGAGATAAATTAATTTAAAATATAAGAGTTAGCCAGAAATATGCTTAAGCTATCAGTCAAGCAGTATTGCAAATATTATAGTTTCTGTATGGTTATTTCAGGAGCCTGTGTGGCCAGGAATGAACAAACAGCCTCCGACTTACAGTAGATGAAATCAGTATGGACATAAGGACAGAGGAGAATACACCATGTTTTAAAATGTGCTATCATAGTTAATTAATTCATATTTATGGATTGAGCCCATGAACTTATGTGTGCTAGATGAGTGCTCTATTGTTGAACACACTTCCCAATGATGAGTTGAAACTTTGGATTCACATAGACAATACACTCTGAGAGTTTGCTTTCTATACTTACATCAGTATGGGTCACCTACATCTATGATCACATTTTAACAGCTTATGTAGCAAACTTTTGTTTGCCAATTATACATCAGCAAAACTCCTAAAACTGTCACCAAAAGCTTTGCATACATTTTTCTTTTGTTTTTATGCCAAAAATACATATATAGAATTGATTTATATATAGTAACTTTAATAAATGTTAATATTTACTAAATACTAAATAAAATTAACAAAATACTCCTGAATTGAATTAATTTTGACCTATATAAGCATCACCTTTAACACGATTAGTATTTCAATCATCATAAGAAGTCTCTTTGTGTTCCGTTCCTGTCAATATGCTTGCATATTTTTTGATTTCTATTACCATAGATTAATTTTGAAAGATCATGTAAATATAATTAAATAGTGTTTGTATTTTGTCTAGTTTCTTTGACTCAAAATAGTTTTCACATTTAACTGACATAGTTCTTTTTATTGCTATTTAAGGGTATATTACATACTTTTCCATTCAAATATTTTTAGACATTTGGGATGTTAAGAAAGTTGAACATTCTTGAATGAGTCTTTCATAAGATGCAACAATGCTTGATTATGGAGCATATCTAGGTTTGACTCCAGTTGAGAATGAGCAATGGTTTTCCAGAGTGGCCAGGTTATTTTGCACTATGACAACAAGATGTGAGAATTCTGAATGTGTCCCCTCCACAGCAGCAGTCTTAGTAATTCCTTCCTCACATCATGATTGCAAGTTGTATTTCTTTGGTACTATACATGAGCTCTTCATACAGCACTGGTTAGATATTTGTCTTCCTCTGTAATGTCTGCTCAGGTCACTTGCCCCATTTTTTAATTTAGGAAGTTTGTCTTTTTCAAATTGCATGTGTACAGGTTTCACTTTTTGTATCCATCAGATGTTCATCTGCTTCTTGTTGCTAGCTGGGTGAGGTAACAGTTATTTTTTATTTTCTTCTGTTTGGTATTTCGTCTTGGTATTCTCTGAGGCAAGTCTGCAGTATGACATCTGGAATTGACTTTGGCTTCTTCCCAGGCATTATCTCTGCAAACATGTCTCTCTTCCTTGTCTCTCTTGCCTCCTGTGATCCTGAATCCATATAAGAAGACTGCTCGGTATTATCCCGACACTGTGGACGGTTCTGTTGTTTTCCAGTTTTTATTTGGCCTTTCTCTAACTTTATCAGTCCTTTCCTCAACTGTGTCAGAGCTATGATAAACCCATTGAAGATGTCCGTTCTTTCTTGTTTCGTGCTTCCTCCTTCAAGCATTATCATTTGACTCTAATAGTTTTTATCCCTCTGCTGACATTCTTGATTGGATGATACATATTGTCTAACTTTTCCTCTAACTTTAAAAGGATATTATTTACAGTTATTTTAAATTTCCTGTCTTGTGGTTCCAAACATCTGGGTCACATCTGAGTCTGGTTTTGTTGATTGCTTTGTCTCTTTACATAGCATTGTTTTCACTTGCTTCTTGTCTGTCCCCAGAGTTTTGTCTGAAAGCCAGACATCTTTTATAGGAGAGACTAAAGACAATGTATTTGCACTTGAAAATTAGGTGGGAGGAAAACCTCAAGTACCCCCAGGATTGTTGTGATTTTAGAGAGAGGGCTGGATTAACAGAGGGTTTTATCTGTGTCAACTTCTGCTTCAGGTGATTCCTTTTTCCAGAACGTTAGAGGAATTTCTCTCCCATCTTTTAAAAATCTCTCTTCTGTTTTTGTTATACAGACTCACTATGTAACCCTTGTAACCCTGACTGATATGGCACTTACTATATAGACTCGGGGAGCTTGATCTAACAGAGATCAGCCTGCCCCTACCTCCTGTGTCTTGAGAATTCAGGCAGGTACAACTATGTTGACTTCTCTACTCTTTCTAGATATTTCTTCCTGTTACTTGATGCTTGCTAGTTGGGTGGGGAGGGCATGAAGAGTGGTTAATCTTGTTCTCTAGTTTTCTGTTGTAGTCTTACCGGGAATAATTCTTGACCATCATTGTTTGATATTATTTCTTTATTGAGACAGCTAACTTTGTTGCTGTTTTAAAAATTCCATACCACTGATGTTTTCTAATCTCTTTCCAACATCTGTTGTCTTTATCATCACATTCATGCCAGTCGGCTGCTTTAGGGGCTTGGCATGTTTCCTAGTTTCTTGAGGAAGAAGGGAATTTTGAGATTTCTCTGTTTTTTCATCTAGGAATTCATCACTATGTATTTTTCTCTAGTGCATGTTTTTGCTGCATCAAAGTTTTTCAATTTGCTTATATTTTCATTTGATTAGTAGTACTTTTGATTTTAATTTAATTAATTAATGGAATGGTTCTGAACAGTATAAAAATGATGACAGAGATTATCAAATGCCTAATGACAATCCTTATAAATGTTAGTAGAAATTAAAATTACCCAAACAATGACCTGGTGGTGGCATACCTTGTATATTTTTGCTTTGAGTAATTATATAACCTTAATAGTGGTTTATTTAATTGATGTTCAGGAGTTACAGGCAATATTTCTTCTTCGTGGTGAAAGCATCAGAAACATGAAGTCATGCTCTAGATAAGAATTTTTCTAATGCTTGATTCTAAAGACTGTGTTCATCTCCAAGTTCTATAGTTAAACATTCATTTCTAGGTCTTTATTTTGATTTTAAATTTAAACCTGGCTGAATCTTTAAAAATCTAACACATTTTGAGATATCTTTCTTCCTTGAGTTACTCTGTAAAACTGAACACATTGAACACAGGAGGAATTACTATATTACAATCTTTTGTATTCTATTTTGTTTTGTTTTATTTCAAGACAGGATTTCTTTGTGTAACCTTGACTGTCCTGGAACCTGTTCTGTAGACCAGGATGGTCTTAAACTCACAGAGATCCATCTATTTCTACCTCTTGAGTGCTAGTATTAAAAGTATGGATCACTACTGGCCTAGTTATGTTTTGGGTTATTAACAAACATAAAAATTTATTATTTTAAACAGAATTATGTTGTATATGTATATGAATTACAGAATGTGAGATGTAAATTTTTGTTAATATGATTTTGATTTGTGCATAGAATTGTTGTGTTTCTAACTAACAATAGGGACTCTGGTATCAAAATTTGGATCACTTAAAAGAAAGGCAAACATTGTGACAAACTGTGATTGTAAAACTGTTACAAATTAGAGGTGAGTTATACATCTAGGTGTGGTGGTGCAGGCCTCTACTTGGAGACTGCATGAGAAGATAACAAGTACAGGGTCTGCCAGAGTCACAGTCTAAGTTAAAAGCCAGTCCTAGCAAACTGCTGAGACCATGTCTCAAAATAGAGGCAACCAGAGGCTAGGAATGTATATCTCAGTCAGTAGACCATGAAACTCTTAATCTCAGGAGCATGGCTTCTGCCCCACATTGGGGACAAAATGAAGCACAATTAATAAAAACTCAGGGACAGAAATTGGGGTTCAACCTGAAGATCTGAAAAACAAAACCACCAGTCACTGGCTCTTACCTCAACCTCATTCTGAAATGGTGATCCTGCCTCCAGGAATCTCAAAATGAGACTGTATCTGAGAGCTGTTTCCTTACATTTTATAATCCTTTTTATGGCTTGAGTTAAAGGCATGCACTGTTCAGTTTCTAAGGCAACTACTGTGGCTACTGGGATTAAAGGTGCATGCTACCCTAATCTTGTCTGTAAGGCTGAACAGTGGGACTGTTTTAGCCTCAGTTCTTGAGGCGCTCTTTATTTATCAGAATACAATTGAACTACAACTATCTAGTCTCCAACCCCATCGAAGATCAAATAAGGGAAATAATATTACTTGAGTAAGCAAGAAGTGCAATTGAGCAACTTCCAAAATGTGCAACCAATGACAGAGACAACTTGGCTACCTGAGCAATTACACAAAGTCTCATTTGCAACGTTGAAGCAACCAACTTTGGCTAAAGGTCTAGAATAACTGACAGACCATTTTCAAAGGCAGGAAAATTTTCAAAACCATCTTACCTTGTCTTGGCAAGATTTGACAGTCTTGCTTATCCTTTTCTGGATACCATGTACTTTGTCCATGGTTGAGGCATGGACAGTTATTTGTCCAAAGGAAAGTTTTGCCAAGAAAAAAACAAGCTCAAAATGGAGTGTCTTTGGTGCTCAACATTCTCTCAGGAATAAATCAGTGCTGTCAGGAACAATGGTGTCTCACTTCAACAGAACCCTAAATTATTTAGATACAATATTCTACAGCTCTTTGAAGTGGTTGAAGAATACCTATCTATGAAGAATACAGTCACTATGTATCTAAAGAACCTGATTAGTCTAACTATAAGTATGACAAACATAGATGACTATTGATTTCTAATTCTTAATACCTTTATAACTTAAAGACTAAGATTTTATATTAAAATATTATATAATAAACAAATGTGCAACAAGTGAGGACAATGACCTCAAAATGTAAACAATATGTAAATATCTTGATCAGAGGTAGAAATATACATTGAAATATGATAAATATATATCAATATATAAAAATATTTTAAGCAGAGGTAGAAGCTTGCATACATACAATATTCAATTTTTGAATCAATATACAAAAATCTATACCAATGTTACTGCCTATAAATAATAACTCACAAGTATTCACTACATTGCTGTGGGAGCTCCTTCCACTCCTTTAGCCAATAGCCTTTAAGATATCAGCCCACTTGGGCATGGTCTTTGTTGCTTTAAAAAGAAGCGGTAGCCCTGCTCTCTCTCTCTTGCTTCTGGCTCCACTTCTGGCTTCTAAACTCAGTTCCTGGTTGCGATAGGGCTGTTGTCTAGGACAGTGATCTGTACTCTTTCCCCTTAAAGAAAATAACCCTTTTATTAATCATAATTCCAAACTGGTCTGGGATTGTTTTGTGACTTACGTCTACACTCTATCACTCACTATTATTATTAGTGTGAGTAAAATCACACTAATCTATTATACCATCCAATTTTTTTCAAAGAGATTCCTGAGCCTATAAAATTTCCCCCAACCCCCAACCCTATACCAATTATAATCAACCCCTAAATGATGTCTCTAACCCTGAGGACTAACTTTGTTGGGAGAGGGGACATTGTCTTCTAGACATTTTCAGCTGTCATGGGGGTATTGTTCTTTCTATGGGATCCTGTGAAAGTAAAATGATGGTTAAGTTCCAAGATTACTGTCTGGTATAATTGCAAATAGTCTCTGAATATTTGGTAGGTTTCTTTTTGAGCTTCCTATTTGTAGATCTGGCCTGAACATTGTAAAATTGTATACCATTTCAGCTAACCAAATTGGAACTATCCTGAGCAACTGTTACCAAAACAGGTCTTATAGTAGCATTATCAGCATCATGAGGTCATATCAACCAGATAGAGTTGCTGTTGTGGGGCCCCATCTTCTTCCTGAAAACTTCAAAGATTGCTGTAGGAAAATTCATTGTTCATTGTGGAAAACTTAAACATTATTTATATAGACATATACAGACATATTTAATGAAAAGTATGATAGAGACAAAATTAGATATGAAGAAAAGTAAAATTTTACTAAATTCTTTATTTTTCTGTCCCATATCATGGCTCCTGACATGAGATAGAAACTCTGAATTTTTATTTTAACAACATGCTTGGATTTAGAGAGGGACAGAGCCAGTGTCAAATTCCAAAGCCTCTCTGTCTGTCTCTGTCTCTCTCTCTGTGTCTCTCTCTGTATATATATATAAATGTATGTGTATCGATTCCCTGACATCAAAAATCATCATCCTTTTTCTCGATGAATCTTAGTGGATAGTTATTTTTCCATTTATCTGCATTCAAACATCCAGGGTCTCTTGAACTTTTGAAGATGATACTTTCCTGCAAAGGCAAGTATCATCTGTCCTTATGAGGTTTCCTTACCATCTGTATGTTTGTCACAATTGTGGATGAGCTGTCATTTCTTTTTTTCAAGAGTTTTCTCCTTTTCAAACCAAATCTTTATGAATTTTGATGGTATACATAGTTTTTCTTCTCCTTTGGAAACAAGAGCAAAATACCTTCCCCAACATAGCACATCTCCTGGCTTCCATTGTGAGGTCAACACATCCTTGAAATAAACTGGTTGATTTAATTCAGAAGACTTTTCTATTATCCAATGTCTCTCTGTTGCTGTTGACCCTTTCTCATTAGCATTAAGAAAATTTAAGGTTAATAAAGCATTCTGTAATCTATTTCTGGGGGCATTTTCTACCACTTTCTGTTTGTTTAACATATTCTTTATAGGTTGATTCAATCTTTCTATAACAGCCTGACCTGTAGTATTGTGTGGTATACCTGTAATATACTTAATATTATAATAAGCAAAAAACTGTTTCATTTTCTTTAAGACATATGCTTGGTGTGGGAGAATGGTCTGTATTCTGTGAATTATATTTTAAATAAGCACTGATTGGCCAATAACCAGGCAGGAAGTATAGGCGGTACAATCAGACAGGAAGTAGAGGTCGGTCAAGGAGAACAAGAGAATTCTGGGAAAAAGGAAGCCCATTCCTCTGCAGCTGTGAGCCCACCACAGAAGAAACAAGATGAAACTACCTCGCTGAAAAAGGTACAGAACCATGTGGCTAACATAGACAAGAATAATGGGCTAATATAAGTTATAAGAGTGAATAAGAAGCCTGAGCTAAAGGGTCAATCAGTTTATAACTAATGTAGACCTCTGTGTGATTTCTTTGGGACTTAACATCTGTGGGAACAGGGCAAGACAGAAAACTCAGTCAACAAATACTGGACCATTATCTGTCTTTATTTGTGCAGGTATAATCATGATAGCCATAACTTCTAATAAATGCGTGATTACTGAATCAGCTTTTTCTGACCTTAAAGCAGTTGCCCACTGAAAACATGAATAAGTATCCATGGCATCATGTACATAATTTGATTTTCCAAATTCTGCAAAGTGGAGCACATTCATTTGCCAGATTTCATTCTTTTGAGAACCCTTAGGGTTACTCCCTGCAGGCAATGGTGTTTGATTATAGAAAGAGCAAGTAGGACACCTCTTTATAATCTCCTTAGCTTGCTGCTATGTAATAGAAAACTCTTTCTTTAAACCTTTGCTATTGACATGATATTTTTATGAAATTCTGAAGCCTGCAATACTCTTCCAATCAATCATTGATCAATCTCTGCATTACCTTGTGCTAGAGGACCTGGCAGACCTACATGGGATTGGATGTGTGTTATGTATATAGGACAAAGCCTATTCCTGATTATGACTTGCAATGGATAAATAATAAAGTCAATTCTGTATCATCTGGTATAAATTCAGCACTTTCAATGTACAAGACAACTCTTTCTGCATGTTGTGGATCAGTAACTATTTTAAGTGGTTCTTTAAAATCCCTTAGCACCATGAGAATAGCATGTAATTCTACCTTCTGGACAGAATTATAAGGACTTTGTTCCACCTTACTTAATTCTTCTGATTTGTATCCTGCCATTACGGATTTGCTTGCATCAGTATAAAATGTATGGGCTCCAGTTATTGAAGCATTACATACAGATTGAGGAAGAATCCAAGAAGTTCTCTTTATAAAGCTAAGTCTATTGCTTTGGGGACAATTGCTATTAATTTATTCAAAAAAATTAGCGCAAGCTCTTTGCCATGGTTCATTGTCTTCCCATAACTCTTTTATCAATAGTGAAATGTACTATAATCTCTGCTAATTGATGAAGTCTCAATTTACCTTTTATAATTAATTCAAAGATGTTTTCCACATAAGTTTTAATATTTTATTTGGTTTCTGTGGTCAAAAGATTCATTCTAATATAATATTGTCCCTCTGCACTAAAATTCCTGCAGGAGAAATTCTGGAAGGCAATATGACTAGAATACAATTAAGATTTGGATTCACCCTATCCACATGTGCCTCCTGTAATTTTTCCTCAACAATTGTCAGTTCCTTTGCTGCTTCAACTGTTAATTCTCTGGGACAATTCAAGTCTTCATCACCATCTAAGGTTTTGTTTAAATGAATTTTTAGATCAGGTGTTATCCCAACAGCCAGTCGTAGACTGGAAATGTCTCCTAACAATTTTTGAAAGTCATTAAGAGTCTTCAACCAGTCTCTCATTATTTGTGCCTTTTGTGTGCAAATTTTCTGCAAATCTATTTTATAACCTAGGTAATTGACAGACTCTCCTCTCTGTATTTTTTCAGGAGCAATTTATAATTCCTGTTTTGGCAAAACTTACTTTACTTCTTCAAACATTATTTCTAAAATATCTATGTTTGAATCAGATAGTAAAATGTTCATGTAATGCTAAATTATAGACTTAGGAAATTGTTTACATATTATTTCCAATGGCTGAGTTACAAAGTATTGGCAGGGTATGGGGATATTGAGCATTCCTTGTGGGAGGATAGTTCATTTATATCTCCTAGTAGGCTGAAAATTATTATAAATGGGCACAGTGAAGTCAAATTTTTTTCTATCCTTTTCTTATAAATGTATAATGAAGAAAAAAATCTTTCAAATAAATAACTCTAAGAGGCCATCCTTTTGGTATTAGAGAAAGCAGAGGAATTCCAGGTTGTAGAGGGCCCATTGTTTAAATTACCTTATTGACAGCTTTTAGATCTGTCACCATTCTCCATTTACCAGATTTCTTTTTTAGAACAAATACCAGAAAATTCCATGGGCTGGTTGATTCTACAATCAACATCTAGCTGCTCTTGTAGCAGCTGTTCTAAAGCCTGCAACTTATCTTAGGCTATAGGTCACTGCTTAACCCATATAGGCTTCTCAGTTAGCCATTTTTAAGGCAAGGCTGTTGATACTTCTAAAGATTTGTTAGTTATTTCATGCTCTTATACAGCCTGAATGGTTGGTAACCTTTGTGACTAGTACCTTATAATATCCTTCCCAGAACTATGAGTTCCTGGGACTGCAGAAATGTTAATCTGGGTATTCCATTGCTGTAGCAAGTCATGGCCCCATAAATTTACTGAAATATTAGCCACATATGACTTCAGCTTTTCTCTCAACCTTCTGGCCCAATTCAGTCAACTCATTTTATGCTTTGTTTAACTTGAGATATGGTTCCAATTCCTAGTAATTGAACATCTGCCTCTTGAAAAGGCTAATTTGTATGCCAAGATTCTGGAGTAATGATACTCACATCTTTACCTGTGTCAATCAAACCAACAATTACAAAGCCATTTATATTCACTCTTAGCTTTAGTCTTTGATCATTTATAGACATCTGCCAGGATATACATTTTCTATTTTCTGTTGGAATTTTTTTACTTATTCTCCTTGTTTATGTCATCATCTATAACAGTATGGTCTTTTACAGAAGGCTCTGGATTTTTTAATTTTTCTGGTGAGACATATCCTCCACAGTTACTGGAAATGACTGGACCACTTTTGGCTTGTGGCCGCAAGAAGCCCCTCAAGGAATTTGCCAATGGTAACAGGTTGCCTTGTCTATCTTTTGTTGATCTGCATTCATTGGTCCAATGTCGGCCTTTGCCATACCTTCTCTATGTACCTGAAGGCTGAGTCCTCCTATTCTTGCCATTCTCAGATGACATATTATTCCTAGGAATTCCTTGTCTACAATCCTTTCTCAGATGTCCTATTCTACCACAATTAAAACATTTGGCATTTTAATGTCTCCTCATTCCTTTGGAAATTGCTTCTCCTACCCAAATTTTAGTATTATAGTCAAATGTCTCAATGTTCATTGTATGCAGGATCCATTCATTCTCAGGTGCTGATATAACCTTTAAAGGCCCAAGTTTCTTTTTGCATTCTAAGTTGGCATTTTCAAAAGCCAGAGATTCAATAAGTACTCATCTATCATCTGGGTCTGTTACTCCTATTTGTACTGCCTTATAATCTTTGTAAAAATTCACTTAATGGTTCTCTCTGAACCTGTTTAACCCTGATATGTGATTCAATTCATTTTCCTAGTTTTTGAATCCTGTCCTAAGCATTTAAGGCTGCTTTGTGGCATAGAGACAAGATTTGTTTATCCTAAAGAACTTGAACATGTGGGCCAGCATAAGTGCCTTCACCAAGAATTTGATCTTGGGAAATCTCAAGAACTTTTGGTTTTCCTTGTTGTTCCAAAATTTTTGCTTCTGAAATAACATCAAAACATCAATTGTGGCCCATCATCCAGGACTGCTGAAACTAACTGAAGCCAGTCATGTGGTGTTGCTTTGATTCTAGAAGCCCAAGTCTTTATCATCTTCCTAACAAATGTGAAATGAAAGCCATAAGTTACAACAGCTTGCTTAATTTCTTTTAGATCATTCATTCCTATAGGTATCCATCTACCTTCTTTAGATCCCTTTGGGCCTTTAGAACTTGATCCTTTGTCAGAGTAGGTTATAGCTTAGGAAGATAAATCCCTGGGTGAGTCATCTCTGACAGCTCCTGGTGATGCTGAATTCTTTCCTTATGCCTTCTTTCCCTGTTTATCAGCTCCAATAATTTCCTCAGTTATTCTAAATCTTTTTACTATTGTTTTCTGTAAAGTTCGAATCTCCTGGCCTGTATATATTTCTAGTAATTTCATTGAGGCACCTAGCCTTTGGTCCTCCTTCTGTACATGTGATTCCAAGGTCTGAAGTTTCTCCTTGAAAAATAACATCTCATCCTTGGATATTACTTTAATAGCGTGCAGATTGCCATCCTGGAGAGATACTCTATCTGCCAATTTATCATAACTTTTTTAACAAATTTTGATTGTCACAATCAACAGTTTGAAGTATTTCAGATAACTTCTTAGTACCCTTATATATGTATTCAATTTTTTTATCAAATTAATGTTATCCTTTTTAATAGTATTAATTTTTTTCAAGTAAATTTTGATTTTCGATGGTTTTTATCCTTTCAACTAACTGTTCATTATTAATCTGTAAGGCTGTATCCTTCCTAAAAGTACCATATTCTTCATTAATGATATAATATGAAGGAAAAAGCTGAGTCCCAATACCCAATAAATTGAAGTATCACCATAACCATAAAGGTCTCACATAATACAATCCATAGCATTTGCAAAAAAGTTACTAAAAGTTTCAATATTAATGTAGTATTCATATTGATTTATTAATTACCTGTTATGTGATCCAGTAAACTGTAATCTTTATTGTCTAGCAGATGTCGTGGTTGCAGAGTTGGTCCAGGAATGGTCCAGGGCTGCTTTAGTTTCTGGGCTGCTTTAGTTAGTTTTCTGCCTTGGTACTAGTTAAATACTGAGAAATATGCTTTGCTTGACAAATTAAAAGCAATTAAATCAATTCTGTTCATGGAGCAAGAAACCCAGAACTCATGGACATGGAGCAGAAACTGGAAGTTGCACAGGCCTCCAAGTGCCAGGGAACCACTCCAGGGAATGTGGCAGTTGTGCGGTGGTTGGGAAATTTCCAAGTTGCCACATGCAGTAAGTTCCACTGTGGTGGGGGTTTTACAAAAAAAAAAAAAACAACAAAAAGAACAAAAAAAAAGGTTAGATAAAAGCAGGCCAAGTGGGCAGGGTTGGGAGACTTTCTGGGCTGTGGACCAGCTAGGCCAGTAGGTAGTCCACCCATTAGGTGTGAAGTCTGAATCCACATGGGCACCAGATAAAGAAGGACACTTAAAAGAAATCCCACACTAGCTAAGCATTGAGAAATAGCTGGTTATTTATTTAGGGGTAGACTCACAAATCAGAATCTTCTGCTGGAATAGAGATCAGAAACTGAATCCCACAGCCAGAAAAGAGGCCTGACGCATGCTCTACACTGGCATATATAGTATAAGACATCATGCCCCGGTGGGCGGGTAACTACTAGCTGTAAGACTTCCTACAGCACCCTGTCTCAAAAATACAAAAAAATAAGATAGAAAGAAAGAAAGGAATTAAGATAGAAAGAAAAGGAATAAGAAAATAAAAAAATAAAATGGGGAGGATATGTTGCAGGAAAATATAAAGGTAGATTATTGAATCTAATCTGAAAAGAAAAAGTGAGAAAATAGATATGATAAGATAAAAGGTAGATTATTGAATATACTTTTTAAAAGCAACTATTAGTTTTCAATGTTTTACGTTGGTTTTACTTTTGTATATTGTATGCAAATTTTATATATTGATACAAATTTGAGATTAATTTTGTTAGAACATACTGTATATACATTTCTAATCTTATTCAAAATATTGTACCTATACAGCTCATTTGACAATGAAATGCAAATTTCTAGTCCTTGAAAATTATTATTAACAACTATTTAGGATAATAAAGAAATATAGGTTAGTAGTTAATCACCTAATATAATTGAACTTGTAGTCAACATTAGGCATTTTTCAAGGTCTAACAGATATAATTTAGATAGATAGGTCATTTTCAAACACTTCAGTGATTTCAAGAATACGACATTTAAGATGTTTTAATAAACTGGGTTCTTTCATTTTTTTTTTTTTATCACAATGAGACATGTCTGTTCCTGGTAGCAGCAATCTACTTCACAGAAGATAATTTGCATCAAAGAAATTTCACATGGAGTTTACTTTCTTTGTGTCAAAAGTAAGCCTCTGGGCAATAAAATGTCCCTGCCTTGACTGCTGACATCATGCTGTCCTAATTAGACAAACAGGCCATGAAATATCCTGCTTCACAGAAGAGTCTGTAGAATATGCTAGGCCTGTAGGCCAAAGATGGATGTCCCAATGTTGCAGAGAAACTTTAGGAGACTGTTCAGGCTGTTTGTGTTATTACTCATATTTTTGAAAGTCATTTTGCTTTCATTTCCTGCTTACTCGGTTAATATTATTTCATTCTTGGGTCTCTAAGGGAGTTGAATATTAGATAGCTATAGTTATAGTTTACCAAACACAGAGAGCAAGTTATGATAGAAATTAAATTGTGTATAATATAAGACTTTGGACTCACCAAGATAGAATAGATATGAAATATTTTCTCTGAATTTGTCAAATGCAAATAGACTAGACATTGTTGATGTTTTTATTGCCTATATATTGTATATAGTCTTTGTGCTTATTGTATATAGTTTTCTTATATTAGTTATAGCATTCTTTTTTATTTTAGACAAAAAGGAAAAATGTAGTGGCATTTCAATTGTATTTTAATAAATAAAAACTGCCTGAAGATCTGAAACTAAAACAGTCCCACTAGTCAGCCTTACAGTTCACATTATGGTAACATGTGCCTTTAATCTCAGTAGCCATAATGACATACACCTTTAATCCCAGTAACCACACTAGTTTCTGAGTGGTTCATGCCTTCAATGATGGTGGTGCATGCCTTTAATTCCACCCCTAGGGAGGATTATAAAATGTGAGGAAACAGTCTCATTTTGAGATTTCTGGAGGCAGGATCACCATTTTAGAATGAGGTTGAGGTAAGAGCCTGTGGCTGGCTGTTTTGCTTTTCAGATGTTCAGATTAGCCTCAGTTTCTGACCCTGAGTTTATATTAATTGTGCTTGATTTGACACCCAACATGGAGCATGAATCCAGAACCCTGAGATTAAGAGTCTCTGGTTGCCTCTTTATTTTGAGACATGGTCTCACCAAGTTCCTAGGACTGGATTTAACTTCGTCTCTGACTCTGGCGACCCTGTACTTGTTATTTTCTCATGCAATCTCCAAGTAGAGGCCTGCACCACCACACCCAGATGTATAACTCACCTCTAATTTGTAACAGTTTTGCATTGAATCACAGTTTGTCATTCAAATCTAAAGTAACATTTTCCCATGAAATATATTTCTCTTGTAGCCACTTTTCTTCCCATGGAGATGAAACAGTTCTCTTATTATATTAAGAGAACTCGAATAATCTCTTATAGTTCCAATAAGAAAAGCTGAAATTTCTTTAGGATTTGCTCTATAGTGGTTCTTATTATCTATGTTTTGATTTCTTTAACTTGCCTCCTAAACCCTTTTGCATTGTAGTTTCTTTGAAGCTTCATTTATTCTTTAAAAAACTAAAAAGAAGCCGGGCGGTGGTGGCGCACACCTTTATTCCCAGCACTTGGGAGGCAGAGGCAGGCGAATCCCTGTGAGTTCGAGGCCAGCCTGGTCTACAAGAGCTAGTTCCAGGACAGGCACAAAAACTACAGAGAAACCCTGTCTCGAAAAATCAAAAAAAAATCAACTATAAAAAACTAAAAAGAATCTCTACTCATACCAACAGGAGGCAGTTATTTGCAAAGCAACTATGTTGTACTTTGAAAATCTCATTGGTTGCTATTTTATCCCTTGAAGGTCAAATTTTTCTAAGGGAAACACAATGATAAATGAAATGATTTTAGCTTAGCTTAAAATTGCCTGAGATCTTTCACTGGGACTTTTGCTTAGAATTAGTTTCTGCCCTTTTGTATAGTATAAAGTAAAAAAGAAAAATGTATGTCAAAAGGTACTATGTCCAACTCTTAGCTATTTAAGGATGCTTCTACTTCTTTTGTAATTATTTTATTAAGACAAAATACACAATGTTTTTCCTTTGTGCTGAGTAGGCTTTAAGTCCAATGAGAGAATCATTGGTTATCTAGTCCTTGGTTCTTTGTCACCCAAGCAGTGATGAGCACGGGTCTCATCGCATGGAGTTGGCCTTATGTTTTATCAGGCATTGGTTGGCTACTCTCACAAGATCTGTGCCACTGTTGCCCTAGCATATCTTGCAGGCAGGACAGATTGTAGGGCAAAGATTTTGTGCCTGAGTTGGTGTTCACATTCCTTTTTTGGTACCAAGAAGAGTGCCTCCCTACACCAAAGAGACTAGAATATAGGGATGAAGGTTCCATGGAGGGACCAGCTTGACTTCATGTACAATGAGTTGTGTGGTTGTTGTCCTTGGCAATGGGTCCCACTGTCTAAGAAACACACTGTCTTAGACAGAAATGATGTAACTGTAATTTCAACAAATAAAAATTCCTATAAGTAAAAAATAAAAATTCACCTGTAATGTAAAAATATAAAACCTCAGAAAATAATTTCTTTGTTGTTTGGGGCTACAGACTCCAAGAAACAAGGTATTACTCTTTTATAAAAAAAATGAAAATAAATCCATATTTGTCTCTCTTAGGGTCCTCATTGTTGTCTAGGTCACATGGAGAATAGAAAAAGTCAAGATCTCCTGAGTAAATTGGGAGCATGCGGACCATGGGAGAGGGTTGAAGGGGAAGGGAGAGAAAGAAAGGAGAGCAGAGGAAATTGCATAGCTCAATAAAATCAATTTAAAAATGAAAATAGTGTTCATCAAAGCAAATAGGAGACCTTCATACATATTGAGAGATATAAGGTGATTGTGACAACAAAGAAAGGCAGAATGAATTGTTATAATGTGTGATGAAAGAAAAAATATACTTATTGTGAGACACAAACTATTAAAATCAAGGATAAAAGAAGTACAAAAGTTATATTCTGAAAACTGTAGAACATTGAAGGAATTAAAGGTGTGTTAGGCTTGATGAGTAGAACCAACAGAAAGCGTCTTTTATTGGATTTGTTTAACAGAGGTGCAGTGGGTGTTTATAAGCTGGAGGGTCAGAAAACTAGGCTTCTAATTTAGGATTAAGTGTGCTTTAGTGATATCAATTTGGTGCTGGAAGTCTGGATTCTCTCCAGAGAATTGTTTGTCCTGGATCTGTGATGAAAGACCAAGAAACTGGAGTCTGATATAAGCAGGCAGCAGCAACGGACACAGGAACTGGAAAAACAAGAAAGCTGATTGACTTATACCCCGACTTCCTTCCACTTCTTTCTTCCAGGAAGTTTGTTCATTTGAAAATACTGCTCTTGTTAAGGACAGTGATATCTCCAGTCACTGTCCCTATGACATTCCTCTCTGGACATAACTTCACTACACATGGATATATGTTACCAGTACAAGGCATTGTTGAATCCTGCTGAGTTTATAGCTCAGACCACCCATTGGTGTGGGAAGTCCTTCTGTCTATGTGTTGCTTTTACTGGTCAATGAATGAATCTGTGGCTTAGCAGAATAGGGCAAGATGAAAATTACAAGCAGATAGAGGAAGAAAGGGTAGGTGGAATCAGAGAGAAGCCATGTAGCCTCTGCCAGAGACAGATGTGCTAGAACTTTACCTGGTAAGCCACAGCCATGTGATGATATACAGATTGATAGAAATGGGTTAGTTTAAGGCATAAGAATAAGCTAGAAATATGCTTAAGCTATTGGCCAAACAGTACTACAAATAGTATAGTTTATGTGTGATTATTTTATAATCCAGGAATAAGCAAGTGACCTCCTACAACAGATTGGTCTGCCACTGTATGCCAATTAAATCCATGTAACACCTGAGAGAGTTTGGAAAGGAATTCTACACACACACACAAACAAGACAGAGTTTAACACAGTTTCTTTCTCTGTTTGCTGATGGCATGCCACAGCTCCTTGAGAGGGGTCTTTCTAATTCAGTGGTAGCAATTTTAAAATGGAGGCTTCCTGGACTGTGCTGCCAGCATGAACTCTGGCTCTTTCAGGAGGCTGAGTATTTAAATGGGGTTTGTGGGCAGAGTGCTACAATTTGCTTAATTATAGCACAGTCCTGCTGTGACCCATCCCTTGATCTGTGGTGAAAAGAGTGGCTGTCAGAAGCATTAAGATGCCTCCACCATATTGGACTGGGCAGAGCCAACAAGAAGTACCTTGGAATTGGTCCTAGCCATGCTCACTTAGCAATAAAAAAAAGCACTTCTGGTCAGAAGATATTTACAGATACACAATAAAGACAGATTCAGAAAAAAAAAAAGATCTCTGGGTCGCAGTGTTGGATAAATGTACTTCGGCTTGGGAGAGAGAAGAAAAAAGTATAGAGAGTTTTTTTTTAAAGTAAATCATTTAAAAACTAAAACAAACTCTTTAAGGAGACAGAGTAAACTTATAGAAAATATAATAGACTAAGAAAAATAAGTCATGTAATGATGGAAAATTCACAGAGTCTGGATTATGTATATTATTATGTTTTCTTTGAATTGATAGTGAAGGAGCTAAGTACAGAGAGATATTTCATTGTATGGGCTGCTAAGCTAACCAACACATATACTTTAAAGGTATCTTGAATTCAAAATTTGGGTCTAGGGATATGTTGCTTTGGGAAAGAGTTTCTTTTTTTGTTTCCACAGTAGATGTGAATCTCTGGATTCCTTCCAGACTAATGTGGTTTGTTGGACCAAGACCCCCCAAAAGCTCTCTGTGTACCCCTCCCCCCAAAATACATTGCCCAACAAAAAACAGAAAACAGTTTGGAGAGAATTACACCCAAATTCTCTAAATGAATTGTTTTAGATTGTAACAAAATTAAATGTTTGTTTACATTTAAAGGGGATATGCTATAGGTATTTTCATTGGTATGGATCTTGGTTTATTGATACAAATTTAAGGTCAATTTTGTTATATGTATATTTTTGCTCTTGATTAATGTATTGTTTTCATGTGGCTCATTTTAAAATGTTATGTATAATTAAGAAATATAAGTTAATAGATAATCATCTATAATAGTCAAGCTTCTAGTCATGCTAGTTTTCTAGAAATATAGAAATATAGTTCATTTAGATAGGTATTTCTCAAATCTTTCAGAGACCTTCAGAATATGGCATTCAAAATATTCTAATAACTTAGAACTTTTTATGATAATGAGACACATCTGCTCTTGGCAGCCCTAATCAACTTCAAGAGGATGATAGGCATCGAAGAGGACCTCATGAAGTTTATTATCTATGAGGGCAATAAACTGCTCTTGCCTGAACTGCTTGATTGAACTTAAAGAAGCCACACAGAAAAATGAGTGCTGAAGTTGCCTAAAGAAGGTAAGACAGTCCTTCAAGGTTCTTGCTTCATGAAAGAATCTACCAGACATTCTGCAGGACACAGAAGAAAATGACAAACTTCCAATATAGGTGGAACTCTCTTTGAAATTTTATGCTTCATGCAAAAGTCTACGAGGTACTATGGGCCTGTGGATTGAAGATGGGTGCCCCAATAGTACAGAAGAACTTTGGGTGACTGTTCAGGCAGCAAGATGTGTCTGTCAATTCTAGAGTTTTGGAAGTTGCTTACAATGCACTTCTTGTTTACTTAGGAAATATTATATCCTTCTGGAGTCTTTAATGGAGTTGAAGAATAGATAGTTATAATTATTGTTTTCCTTAGCTATGATAACAGATAAAGTAGATATAAATGTTGTAACTGTAATTATTGCTTAATATCTGTCTTGTTATGTACAATTTTACTATGCTAAAATTAAAACCTTTCTTTTTTACTTAAACAGAAAAAGGGGAATGATGTGGGAGGTCCTTCTGTCTATGTTATGTCTGTGTGTTGCTTTCATTGGTTAACAAATAAATCTGTTTTGGCCAGTGGCTTAGCAAAATAGAGCAAGGCAGGAGTTACTAGCAGATAGAGGAAGAGAGAGTAGGCAGAATCAGAGAGAAGCCATGTAGCCTCCACCAGAGACAGATATGTTGGAACTTTACCCAGTAAACCACAGCCATCTGGCAATACACACATGTATAGAAATGGGTAAATTTAAGATTTAAGAGTAAGCTATAAATATGCTTAAGGTGTTGGCCAAACAGTATTGCAAATAATGTAGTTTCTGTGTGATTATTTCGTAATCTGGACAGCCAGGGATGAACAAGTAGCCGTCCCCATGACCTATTACTTAAAACTTGAAAACATAGAGACATCCCATGTTCATGAAACAGAAGGCATCATAATACTGTTCAGATCACAACACTCCTCAAGAGTGTCCAGAGATTCAAGGTAATAGTCACCCAAATCAGAGATTTCTTATTTGCATTTTGGTTGGTTGTTTCAAAATACATAAGGAATTTTAGTGATTCAGAATAGCCAAAATGATATTAAAAAGTCAAATGAAAATATAGAAAATTGAAGCTAAACAAAAATATCTCAATATTTTGAATCAAAAGGTAAGAAATAAAACTATTAAACTCTTGGGATAAAACAGAATTATAAACTTTTTTCTTTTTCCTTTTGACTGCATAATGTTTTTTCTTTGATTTGGTAAAAAAAAAAATATAACCAAAGAGAGAAAATAGGTGAAGTGGGCATCATTAAAATCAAAACATTTGCACTTTCAAAAATACTTCCAAGAATGAGAGACAGCACATAGAACTAGAAAAGTATTTTAAAGTCATATACCTCTGATAAGAACTTTTGTCTAGGATATGTAAAGAATTCAGCAACAAAAGATATATTACTCAAATCATAAAATGGGCAAGTAATCTTAATAAGAATTTCTTGAAGGCTATAGTTTGGTAGCTCCTGGAATTACAGGTTTGTACCATCCTGCCTTGCTTGTAGTGTGTGTGTGTGTGTGTGTATGTGTGTGTGTGTGTGTGTGTAATTAAGCTATTGATTCTCTGGAACAATTCTTTCATTTATGTTGTAGAGCACAATGCTAAAATCTTCTGAAAGTCATCTGTGATCCTTTCTATTGTCTATAGAAATCCAGAATAAATTCTAGTAAAAGATATTCAAGGTCTCTACTCTTTTCTTAATTATTTTTCAGACCACTCATAATAATCATTAATTTTCATAATGTAAAATTTCATATAGTATCCTGAATAAAAAACAACCAATTTGATCACATGCTCGTTAAAAAAAAGAACAACCAATTGTACCAGTTTTAGTGTTTTTTTGGTATTAAATTTATATAATTGGTATTGTTTTGATAGAAGAGAGACAGAGAGAGAGAGAGAGAGAGAGAGAGAGAGAGAGGGAGCTACTAGAATGGAAAAGTCTTACTCTGAAGCTAAAATAATGAAAGAGTTATGAGGCATTAAGAAAGAGTGGTAGATAAAGTAGGATGTAAGGAATATAAAACATTTACATGTTGTTTTGGGCCATGTTTTATTACTATGACTTAAAATTTTGTCGAGATTTTAGTTTTATGTGTATCAGTGTTTTACCTGAATGTATGTCTGTGTACCATATGTATGTAGTGAGTTTCTTTTTTGTCCCTATACAACAATTTTGCATCTATTACTTCTATTGGTTTGTTCTCCACAAAAAAGTAGCTTAAGTGTCCCTGCCCCTGAATACTCTTCAGTATGGAGTTAGAAGCTCTCCATGGATCTTCAGTAATCATTCCCAGGTAACATTTATTTAAGTTACAGGACATTTTGTCGTATAAGCACCCATGTAATTTCTCTGTAGTTTAAAAGACATTAAGAGAGTCAACTAGATGCCTCAGCATGCAAAGAGCTGGCCATGCAAGTTAGACACCCTGAGTTCAGTCCTCAGAACCAACATAAAAGTGAAGAGAATCAATTCCCCAAAGCTGTCCTGAAGTCCGGAAGCCCTGTGGTGTGACAGTACACCCCCACCATACAAATGTCTCACAGCATAATAACAGAAAAACAAAAAGAAAATAAGAACCAAAACCAGGAAATCTTACTTATTTGCCATTTGGCCAAGTGAGCATTAGAAGAACACAGGAAGTGAAAAGTTAAATTTCTTCTCCATTTCTAGTTTGTTTTTGTCCTCATGTTAGAACTGAAAGTAACTGCACACTGAGGTGTTCTCCTCTCTGGATACCAGATTAGGCACAGTTCACACCCAAACAGTAGTTTCAAACACATAGGGATCCTTTATTAAATAAAGTGAAGAGACAAGGTGGGTGAATCTGAATCAGGCAGAAATACCAGCAAATAGCTTTACAGGTGTAATTTTAAGAGGAAAAAGGGGGAGATGTGTTTAGAACAAGCTAGGATGGGCTGGTAAATTCTGATTGAGCATGGTAAATAGGGTTGCCAAATAGGGATCTTTTGGTTCTTGGACCTTGATGTTTTGATAGTTGGGTCTTAGTAATCAGTCTCTCAGGAATGAGTCAGGAATAAGAAAGTTCCAAATGAGGGACTAGACCTTTATGGAAGGCTTTAGGAATATGACCTAATGTTTTAGCAACAGAATGGGAAGGTAGGAGGCAAGATCTGTTGGTGTCATGTTTGCCATGCTCTGGCCTGCTGGAACCCTTCAATAGTGTACATAAATCTTTGAGAAAAAGTCTAGAACATAAGCTAGTCTAACCATGAAAGAAGGTAAGTTGGTTCATTCCCGAACGAAAGAGGACCTGGCCACAGTTTGCTCAGGGACAAACTTTTGCTTAAACTTATTTTTTTTTTCAATAGATTGATGATTACTTTTGCTCCATTATAAAACCTGTTAAACTCCTAAACCCCAAAACATAACTTTGATCAATTACACATGCTTTAAGTTTTTTCATATTTTCCCTACTTCCAGTGTTTATGAGGGGTCAATGTTTACCAACTACTATCTTCTTTACATACTTTCTTTTCTATTATTTTTTTCTGTATCATGTATTCTAGCCTGAGAAAACATCTTTGATAAAAATCAGAGAGCAATGATTATTACATGCATTTTAGTGCTCAGCTGGATTCCTCTACTCTTTTGCAGTTGAGAATCCCCATCACGGGGAAAGATGCCACCCACAGTTGGAATGCCTTCCTTTCTACTTCAGTTGGTAACCCCTTGTTAAGACAGCTCATTAAGCAATGGAGTCTCCTATCAAACTTGACAACCTGAATTCTCCCCTGGGACTAACATGGTGGAAGCAGCAATGTAACTTCAGCAAGGTTTTCTTTGATGTCTTTACATGCACTGTGTAGCATAACCATTATGCCATGCCTGTATGCATATAAACACACACACACACACACACACAGAGGGAGAGAGAGACAGAGACAGAGAGACAAAGAGACAGAGACAGAGAGAGAGAACAAATAAAACACAATTTAAAAAGCAAATCTGACATGCTTCCTGGCCAACCTAATCGAGACTTCCTTCCATGATGGCACTCAGCTGTGTCAACTTGACAATTAAAAGTAATGTGTTGGTATGTAGTAAGATTTTTGGGATAGGAACAGGGCAGAAGACACAGGATTTTCCAAGTAGGGAGTAAGAACAGCATCTGTAAGAAACTGCCATTGGTAAAAGGCAAAATTTGCTTGGTGACTAAAATTTTTTTAATCACCTTGAAGACATACATGTTCAAGTTGTTAAATATATAGTAAATATAGACTTTTTAAAAAGAAAATTGGATACAGCTTTTCCTTATCTTTAGGGAGAAATCACATGGCACAATAGTTCATGCCGAACAAATTTAGGATTTTGACCAGTACATTTAAAATGGAATTGTATTGACAGAAAAAAAAAATGGTTCTGAACCTGGGCAGCACAGTAGTGAAAGTTGATAACAATGACATTGAGGAATGGCTTCTAGGGCAGACAAGCACCTATCTCTGTAAGAGGAGAGTTGCTTCCTATCTTCTTAACATGTCCTATGTATATCATGTTCCCTGAAATTACATCACTTGAATAACATTTTCCTCTTCAGGTTATTGACAAGTCATCTGCATTAAGACTTAAAGGAGAGACAAAAGTTTGTCTGCTGGAAGATAATGTTTTTGAATACTGTAAAGATTTGTCATTCATATTGTTTTAATAAAATGCAGATTGGCCCGTGGCTAGGCAGAAAGCATAGTCACGGCAACCATACTAAGAAAATTCTGGAAAAAGGAAAGGCTCAGTATGCAGTTGCCACCCAGATGCAGAGGAAGCCAGATGAGAATGCTGCACTGAGTAAGATAGCAAGTTTCATTGCTAAACATAGATAAGAATTATGGGTTATTTGAAGTTGTAAGAGCTAGTTAATAATAAGCCTGAACCATAAGTTTATAATTAATATAAGCGTCTGAGGGTTACTTTTGGACTGATTTACTGTGAGGCCAGGCAGGACAGAAGCTTACATCTACATTTCTCTTTGTAATTTTACAATACCCAGGAAAGTTTAGAATACCATTTCTACCCTGGGCCAGAGGTACAACTCATATCTCACTCTTTGGACCAAACATCAATGAATACTGCAAGCCAACATAATTAAAGAAAATTTATAAGAGAAAATAAATATTAGGTCCAAAGTAAATTATGAGGGATGGGGTAGTTTGAATGTAATTGGCTCCCATGAGCTCAAAGGGAGGGGCTATGTCAAGATGCACGGCTTTGTTGGAATAGGTATGGCCTTGTTGGAGAAAATGTGTCACTGTGGATGCAGGCTATGAAGTCACCTGTGTAGACATAGTTCACTCCCTTTTTCCTGTGGATGAAAATGTAGAACTCTCAGCTCCTTCTCTAGCACCATGTATGCCTGCATGATGATATGCCTCATGATGATAATGAACTGAACCTCTGAACTAGTCTAAATTAAACGTTTTCCTTTATAAGAGTTGCCATGGTTATGGTGTCTCTTCATAGATTTGGAAACCCAACTAAGATGGGGGAGAGAGTCAAAATTCAGTGACACTAATTCCTGCTAATATCTGACTATCTTATGGAAAATAGCAAGCAGAGTTCTCCCTATTTATGAAGTATTTCACAGTGAATAACAGGAACACTAGAAAAATGGATACTTAAAATTTCTACACGTGCTGTTAAAGTTCTATGAAAAGTTCACTTAGTAAAAATAAAAAAAAACCTTAACCCATATATTAGAAGAAATAGGTACATAGCCCTTCTCATTACCAGTGTTCCTTATTCCAATGTGTGGTTAAATTTACATCCCTAATCACTGCTTGATCTAAATCCAATAACTGACTACACATTTTCAGGATTAGGATAAAGCGTGCAGTTGGAACAAGAAGTAGATAAAGATTTGACAATCTGTATAAAAATCAGGGAGAACGGTTACCTGCAAATTTGTTGTATATGTTATCTCTTTTACCAATTGAGAACCTTAAACTATCGATAGGAAATAAGAAAAAATAATGTGGAGAGAAGGAAATTAAGTCAAAATATATAGCTGTGTTTTATTGGATCTTAGTCTATCGGTCTTGAATGAAAGATGCTTCTTCCCATGGGCTCCCATTTGGTACCACACCTTTGGTTGGTGATATTGTGTCCTGAAAATTATTTCTGAGGAATTTCTAAGAACCTTCATTTTTATTGTTTTTGGTTTGAAGAGTAATGCTTATTTGGGTAAATGTGGCATTTTGTCACTGGTTTCTGATTACCAAATAGTGTAATTGTCCATTTTGTGAAGTTTTTGAGTCAAATAGCTCACAAATACACGAAGAAATTTAGAGAATATCTTTGACAAAGCAAAACAAAATGCATCAAGAAAAAATTTTAACAAGAAGAACACTGCAAGAACAACAAGGAGAGGAATTTCAAAAGTTTTAGGTTTGTTTTTCTCTTTCAATATACTCAGCTAGAGTCCTGACATTGCCCATTGTGATGGTGCAACCTGGTAGGATTTGATGAAGAAGGCAGAGGCAGAAGAATCATAAAAATTTTCTTTTAAATGTAGCTCAGTCTAGCTCTGAATTCATGGCTATCCTTCGTCAGACTCCTAGTGCCGAGATTGCAGGCATGTGACACAGTGCCCAGCACTTCAAATTAAACTCTCCTAATAGGAAATTACTGTAAGTATGTTATCTCTTTATTAGGAGGTATATACCAATAATTAAGAAATATTTGGGGTCTAGGAAGTGTGGTTCCGTGGTAGAGCACATGCCTAGTATTTGTAAAGGCATCATTGGTTCCATTTGTAGCACCATAAAATACATGAATGAATAAACAAATAAACAAACAAAAATAAATACACAAATAAAACACTATATGTAGTCAGACATTGCTCATTTATGCATTGTCAATTGTGATTTCACAATCCCATTATGATAATTTAAAGACAATTTCAACAAAATTATTCTAGAAAAAGTTATATCTAAATGGGCAAAAGGGAACCTTCACAATACTTCAAATGCCATGAGAGATTACTGAAAATAGGCTAGCTTTTACAAGCCAAAAGACCAAAATGAGACAACCGCAGACCTAAATCTCATGACTCCATCTTTTTCTTTACAACTTTACTAGAATCGTGACAGCAACAGGTAAGATATGAATCAGTGGCCATCTCAGTGACATTTTGTTTTCTTCACTAGTAGTTTAAGTTCCATGACTATTTTTGTCTTTGTCCTAGTAAGTACAAATAATTGAAATATATAATTTTGATCCTCTAGGAGTCATCACACATGCATTCTTAAAATTCGTATGTAATGCATATACAATTTGTAATCTTATTTTAGTTCTGAATTGAGTGTATTTCTTCTTACTGTTGAGTTGGTCAACAGCATTCTTTGCTGCCCCTCCTCATACTCAGTGAGTGGGTCTTTTAGAATATGATGGTGTGATTTAATCATTAGCTGGGCTCTGTGGTTACCTTCTAAGTGCTTAAATCAATCAGAACTGTCTCATTGTTTGTGTGATATCATTAAAATCAAGTCACATTGTCTGTAGCATACTTCAAGTACATATTGAAATTACTTTCTATATTATTTGTAAGCAAAATTAGGGGAATGAAAAATATATAGTACTCAGTGTCATAATTTTCCTAGCATGAATACAACTCTTTGTTAAGAAAGTATGAATATGTCCTAAAACAATTAAGATTTGACCATAATGCAAACTGATGTTTTTCTAATGCATGTGGACACCTAAGGCATTTGTCATTAGCTAGCTCCATTAGTCCATTCTGCCTATAATTGTCACAACAGTCCAGTACTATCCATCATCTTTCTATTTCACCTTTAACACTTTTAAAAGTCCAATTGTGATTCCAATTTTCTCAAGGAACTAAGGAAAATTATTTGAGTGTTATGTCACTAGCCCCATTTGCCATAGAAACCCTGTAGAGTTTTTTTAGTTTTATGTCATGATGAAGTTTAGAAACATACTTGTGCCTTACTCTAGAATGGAATGTATGCTTTGCATGGGCTTTGTTAAAATACAAAAGGTTGTTTTCACGAAAAAATCATTTTTCCCTATTGATATCTACCCTAAAACTTTATGTGCCTATATTTTAAAAAATACTCCTTATTATCTTAAGGAAAGGGAGACCCCAGACCTTTTTAAAATGTATTTTTATTTTTTTTATTTTTATTGAGCTCTACATTTTTCTTTGTTTCCCTGCCCTTCAACCTTCTCCCAAGGTCCCCATGTTCCCAATTTACTCAGGAGGTCATGTCTTTTTCTACTTCCCATGTAGAGTAGATCTATGTATGCCTCTCTTAGTATCCTTCTTGTATCTAGGATCTCTGGGATTGTGATTTCTGGACTGGTTTTCTTTGCTTTATGTTTAATAAACAATTATGAGTGAATACATGTGATAATTGTCTTACTGTATCTGGGTTACCTCTCTCCATTTGCTCCATCCTTTTGCCTGCAAAATTCAAGATGTTATTTTTTCTGCTGTGTAGTACAAAAAACTCTAATTTTCCATCTTACACCTGTAAGAACAGCTAAGATAAAAAACACTATGACAACTTATACTAGAGAGGTTGTGGGGTAAAGAGAACACTTCTGCATTGCTGGTGGGAATGCAAACTGGTACATCCCCTTTGGAATTCAGTATGGTGATTTCTCAGAAAATTAGGAAACTACTTTCCTCAAGACCCCGGAATACCACTTTTGGGTATAAATCCAAAGGATGCTCAATTGTGCCACAAAGATATATGCTCAACTATGTTCAAAGCAACATTGTTTGTCATAGCCAGAAACTGGAAACAACCAAAATGTCCCTCAACAGAAGAATGAATAAGGAAAATGTGGTACATTTACACAATGGAGACTTTTAAAACTTAACTATGTAGGTATAACCTTATGTCAGTCCTGACAAAGGTGCCAAATTTTCTGGAGCAGGACTATGAAAGTATAACTCAAGATAAGAGCTGATTTTTTTTTTGGTGAATTAAGATTTAAAAGGAAAGTCAAGTTTTCCTAAAAGTTAATATTTGATATTATTTATTATAAGACTTATAATAAATATATCTATATATGATATGTGTATGCCTTAGTATTTATTTCTTAATTAGGTGTTGAACCTACTTCCTGTTGAAAGAGACCATATGTCCTCAGAATAAATAAATGATAAGGTTTGCTGAACACTGAGGAAAATGTTAAGAAGTTTGAGTGTCAGTTGAGACTTAATTTAAAATAATGTCATAGAACTACTCTATTTTAATAGTTTAACTAAAAAACTGAATCTGTATTTTGCCATTGTGTAGGTATTGTCATGCTTAGAAAATTCAGTTGATTCTTACATTTCTTTCAAAGTGGTACAGAGAAGAAAAAAAATGAGAAAAGTAAGCGACAGGAAAATATCCTGAATTGTATATTTGTTACTCCATCTCCTGGCAGGTCAATGACTATTCCTTAAGATAAACCCCAAAATATAACTTAAAATGTCTATCCTTAAACACTTGACAAATCACAGCACTTTTATTTTTGCAAAAAAAATGTAAAAAATTTTCAATTTTCAAAATTGAAAAGAATATATATATATATATATATATATATATATATAATTTTTTTTGTCTACCTGTTAGTCATGCAGATACTTTTGTTTTTGTTTTTTGAGACTGGCTTTCTTTGTAGCTTTGGACCTTGTCGTAGAACTAGCTTTTGTAGAACAGGTTGGCCCTGAACTCACAGAGACCTATCTGTCTTGCCTCCTGAATTCTGGGATTGAAGGCGTGCACCACCACTGCTTGACTTCACACAGAAAATTTAAGAGGTATAATTTATGTGTCTGTTTTCATTTTATGTTAGTCAATTTTTCAAGGCTCTAAAAGCTGTCTGGAAACTACAGAGAGCAAGAAATTTCGGAATGCCTCTCTCCTTTTCTTATGCAAGATGAGCAAGACGTGGTTTTTTTTTTGTCTTTTTTATTTTTATTGAACTCTACATTTTTCTCTGCTCTACTCCCTGTCTCTCCCCCCTTCAACCCTCCCCAAAGGTCCCCAATTTACTCAAGAGATCTTGTCTTTTCCTACTTCCCATGTAGATTAGATCTATGTATGTCTCTCTTAGTGTCCTTTTTGTTGTCTAAGTACTCTGAGATTGTGATTCATAGGTTGATTTTCTTTGCTTTATCTTTAAAAACAACTTATGAGTGAGTACATGTGATAATTGTCTTTCTGTATCTGGGTTACCTCACTCAAAATGATGTTTTCTAGCTCCATCCATTTGCCTGCAAAATTCAAGATGGCATTATTTTTTTCTGCTGTATAGTACTCCATTGTGTAAATGTACCACATTTTCCTTAGCCATTCTTTGGTCAAGGGGCATTCAGATTGTTTCCAGGTTCTGGCTATGACAAACAATGCTGCTATGAACATAGTTGAGCACATGTCCTTGTGGCATGATTGAGCATCCTTTGGATTTATACCCAAAAATGGTATTCCTTGGTCTTGAGGAAGGTCGTTTCCTAATTTTCTGAGAAATCGCCATACTGACATCCAAAGGGGCTGTACCAGTTTGCATTTCCACCAGCAATGCAGAAGTGTTTCCTTTACCCCACAACCTCTCCAGCAGAAGTTGTCATCAGTGTTTTTGATCTTGGCCATTTTTACAGGTGTAAGATAGAATCTGAGTTATTTTGATTTGCATTTCCCTGATGACTAAGGATTTTGAACATTTCCTTCAGTGTCTTTCAGCCATTTTAGATTCCTCTGTAGACAGTTCTCTGTTTATGTCTATACTCCATTTTTTATTGGATTATTTGTTCTTTTGATGACCAATTTCTTGAGTTCTTTGTATATTTTGGAAATCAGACCTCTGTCTGATGTGTGGTTAGTGAAGATCTTTTCCCATTTTGTAGGCTGATGTTTTGTCTTGTTAACCGTGTCCTTTGCTTTAAGAAGTTTTTCAGTTTCAGGAGGTCCCATTTATTAAGTGTTTCTCTCAGTATCTGTACTGCTGGGGTTATATTTAGGAAGTAGTTCCCTGTGCCAATGCGTTCAAATGTACTTCCCACTTTCTCTTCTATAAGGCTCAGTGTGACTGGCTTTATGTTGAGGTTTTTGATCCATTTGGACTTGAGTTTTGTACATGGTGATAGATATGGGTCTATTTTCATTCTTCTACATGTTGATATCCAGTTATGCCAGCACCACTTGTTAAATGTGCTTTCTTTTTTCCATTTGATATTTTTTGCTTCTTTGTCAAAAATCAGGTATTGAAAGGTGTGTGGATTAATATCTGGGTCTTTGATTCAGTCCATTGGTCTTCCTGTCTGTTCTTAAGTCAATACCAGGCTGTTTTCAGTATTGTAGTTTTTCACTTTCTTTATATATATTCAATATAGTTCTTGAGGGCGTAGCCAGAGCAATAAGACACGAAAAGGAGATCAAAGGGATACAAATCAGAAAATAGAAAATCAAACTCTCACTGTTTGCTGATGATATGATTACATAAGAGATCCCAAAAAATCTACCAAGGAACTTCTACAATTCATAATCACTTTCAGTAATGTAGCAAGATACAAGATTAACTTAAAAAAATCAGTATTCCTCCTTATACAGATAATAAAAGGGCTGGGAAAGAAATCAGAGAAACAACACCCTTAACAATAGCCACAAATAGCATAAAATATCTCAGAGTAACTCTAACCAAACAAGTGGAAGTCTTGTTTGACAAAAACTTTAAATCTTTGAAGAAAGAAATTGAAGAAGACACCAGAAAGTGAAAAGGTCTCCCATGTTCTTGGGTAGGCAGAATTAACATAGTAAAAATGGCAATCTTACCAAAAGCAATCTACGTATTCAATGAATGCCCATGAAATGCCAGCAAATTTTTTCACAGACCTCAAATGAACGGTACTCAACTTTATATGGAAAAACAAAACACCCAGAATAGCCAAAACAATCCCGTATGATGAAAGATCTTCTGGAGGCATCACAATCCCTGACTTCAAACTCTGTAAGACATGTTTTGACTGCGATATATTTCTTCATACTTCCATGCCCTTGTGTTTGCTCAGTATTCTTCCTCACTTGGAAAAGAATTGTCCTTCAAAGTCAGCCCAAATGTCTGGTCTCACATAGTATGCTGGGGCCTGTGAGTCCCTAATCCTGGAATGCCTGGATTTAGAGTTAACGACTTTGTGTCTGACTTTGGAGTAGATGCTGGCAGTTTTATTCCGGCCTGTGTTCTCTCCCACCTTCGATTTATTAGCTTTGGGTCTGAAAGGTATAAGGTTCATAATTGATAATAAATTTATTTTTGCAAACAAGTGATAAAAGGAAACTCAAATTTGACATTTCAACTCCCTATGTGAGATGAGTCAGTGCTCAAAATAGAAGAGAATGATTTACTTGGAAAATACATTTGTACTTTAATTTAGTAGTGTAACTCTGCTTCCATATATGACTGAATCTAACTAAATTAATGTATTTTTACTATCCTTGTCTGAGTCTTTGTTAAACTCATTTGGTTTAACTTATTTGTTAAAACCAAATAAGCAGGGTGAATGTGATTATGAACGAGTCGGAGATTTTTTCCAGAGGCCCTGCTGAGACTGTTATATCGTGTGCTATGGGAAGAGTTTGAACTGACGTTGGGGAACTGACTTCTGGAAGAGGCTAGATCTGGGGGTAATCAACTGACACTTGTAAAGCCAATTCTGCTACTCTGCAAGACGCTTTGTAAAACATGAGAGCTGTTTTCCATATCTGTTCTTCACACCCGTGCAAACATACAGTCATGCCATCTGAAATAATTTTCTCTAGTCAGGAGTGTTTTCCTTGTTTTTATTCAAAGTGTGTTTATTATATCCAAAGAGGTTATTAAATACTAAAGCATTCATAGTTATGAGATAGAAGCTCTTGATAAAAACCACTATACAATTTTCTAACAAATCAGACAAATTAATGAGAGGACCTATCTCTGGGTCTGAAATTGGTCTTGGGGACACCCATTTTCTCTATTACCTCCCAAGTCCTCTGTCCACAGTGCTGTTGTTTGTTTTCTTTTCCTATTTTGAATACAGTAATGTTGGATTGCATTTTCAAAGAAGGTAGAACTAATCAACTAAAATAACACTAAATAGTAGCTGAGAATTCTTCATTCTTCAAGGATCTTTTCTTGTTAAAATAGAATGTATGAAATTTGGGGAGTGTTTCTTCAAACACACCGAGCCTGATTATATCAGTCAAAAGA
This sequence comes from Myodes glareolus, assembly GCF_982192425.1. Classification (NCBI taxonomy): domain Eukaryota; kingdom Metazoa; phylum Chordata; class Mammalia; order Rodentia; family Cricetidae; genus Myodes; species Myodes glareolus. The sequence goes on from NC_142026.1 coordinate 105,337,587, forward strand.
CTTCAAATTCCTCTACTCAGTTAAGGTTCTTAATGTTCTCAACTTAATGTATTCCTAAGCAATCTGACTTTGTGAAAATATTCTGGACTATAAAATGTGTCATATTTTTCTTCCCTGAGATTCCCCTATCTTTCTGCTCTCTAGATTCTATCATCTCTTAAGAACATCAACTATACAGTACAATTTAAGTATCCAGTTATGGATGAAATGTGTTTTGAGATAAGATCTGCCAGGAGAAAATGCATAGAAAAGCCTTAGAAGGAGAAATACAATCTTAATCACAAAGTTACTTAACGGGTAAGCAAAGGAGGAGAAATTGGTGAGATTAAGGTGGAGTGGCTAGAAAGTAAGGGGGGAAAAATCAGACTTACAGAAACCAAGAGCAGTGTTCTAATGAAAGGAAAGCAGTCATCGCTCAAAGACATATTTCACTATCCTCAATTTTCTAATGTTCAGTCTGCTGCCAAAGGAAGCTGCTGCTTCTTGAGAAGCATATTTCTACAGGAGTCCAGCACATGGCATTGTCTACTTAGAAATGCCGGGCTGTTGAGTTTTCACTCAGTTTTATAAACTGAACAATTTTTTAAATTTTAAAAATTTAACTAATTTTTAAATTTTAAAAATTTAACTAATTTTTAAATTTTAATAAATAAGGTGAGTATTCCCTGTTTCTCCAGGCCATAGCAACCAGAAAGAGAGGATCATGGGCATGGATTATGATAATTTATCCACATTTCCTTGGCCTACTGTTTTATCTGCTGCTTCCATTCTTCCCTAGATTCTGTCTTTCTTTCTCACTAATGTCTAGGAATTATACAGAGTGATGGTCCTATCATGTTCTCAATATCCAAGTCCCTATTATTTATGGTGTTTACCACTTAAGGCATTGTTACTTGGGTATCCTGCCTGGGTCTGGGATAGTGCTGTGTCCTGTATATCCCAATGCCAGAAAGTCACTGGCAACTCTTCTAGCTATTATTTTCCCCCAGTATGTAAACTTTAAAGGATTGACTTGAACTTCAATATTTTGGTAATTTTTCACAAATCAAAATGACTTTTATTCTTCTTTTTATTTCAAAGTTGTTATTTCACTAATAAGAAAGATCATGCATTTTCTAGAGTCAAAAAACAAATCTGATAGGCACTATAGACTTAATTATTTTTTTTCCCAAGACAAGGTTTCTCTATTTAATGGTCCTGACTGTCCTGGAACTCACTCTGTAGATCAGAGTAGCCTTGAACTCACAGAGATCTGCTTACTTCTGTCTCCAAGTGCTGGGACTAGAGACGTCTGCCACTACTGCCTAGCTGACAACAGACTTCTCATGTACTATACTATTGAGTTCCATCCAGAAAGAAATGAACTCTGCCCACTCCCATTTAATAGAAATAAACCTGCCTGAAACAGCCCTTTGTATCCTAGATAAACATCTGCCTAGCTTGCCTGAAATCTTCCTAACTTGAACGCATCCATTTGAATCTGAGTTGTGCCTATCACCTATAACTCAGAACCTTTCAAACTCTTCTAAACACCTTCGCTCTAAACACGGCTTAAATTTTATATCTAAAATACCAGTTTTTCCTATTGCTTCATGTTTGGAGGCACTCCAGGTGACAGTCTTGCCATTAGAACTCATTTTGAAGAAAACTTGGGGAGAAGCCGTGATTTCATGCCAGCCACTCTAAATCTATGTGAATTTCCCAAGTTTTATTGTCTCTGCTGGGGTCAAGTATTGTCTTCTTGGAGTCAATCTTTGTTGATTTAGAGATGGTCTCATGAAGCCCAGGCTGATCTCTAATTCTGTGCAAATTAGAAGGACCTTGAAATTCTGATCCTCCTGCTCTGCCTCCTATGTGCTGAGATTACAGGTGTGCATGCCCACACTTAGTTTATGTGGTGCTGGGAATAGGACACCATGATTTTCACTTGCATGGCAAACACACCACCAACTGAGATTCATTCATAATCCGTTTGTGCCAACCTTTGATATCTGTCTATTGCTTTCAGAAGTTGATTGATCGCTTAAGCTTTTTAAATTATGAATAACACGTATACTTTGGAGAACTATATATTTACAATTTGGGCTAAATTTTATCCTGGTAGAATTCTTATAGGAATAAGGAATGAGGATGAAAGAGGAATAGAAACTGAAGTAGGGTCAAAGGGAGGATCAGAAGTAGCAGAGGTGGCAGACATGAAGGGGAGGACAACCACAAACACACATTATTTTTTTAAAAAAATCACATAGTAGTTAATACTGTGCATGACGATTAAAAATCTTTCAAAGTAATGAAATATGGGTAGAAAATTGAATAAATTAAAAAAATAATTATATCTGAACAGCATTTTAAGCAGATTCTTAGGAAATCAAGTTTAGTTAAGAAAAATCTAAGGCAGCATAAGACAAAAAACTTTCTATCAGGCAAATGCTCCTGTTTAGGTTCTGAGGGGTTTGAGAGTGTGGAGGGAGCTGAAAATAAGGACATTTCATAACAGTGTTAAGTGATTCAAATTTGTCATTCTATATGTTGGGCATTCTGGTAATGTACCTTGATATACTTAGGACAAACATATTTCATTCACCCACTTTCATATGGAAAATGGATTATAAAACATAAATGCTGACTAGTGGAGTGGCTATTGTGGCTGCTACAGTTCCTCTCTGAACTCCTCAGGAAATTTTGTAATAGATTTTTCTTGCACGGTAGGCAAGCGATTGTAGCAGAAATGCAAAGCGCTGGTCTGTAGTTTCAGAAATCTGTTGACTGCATGTTCCCATATGTGTTCCAGGAAATTCAATTTGCGTTTCAGGACTACTGAGAGCTACGGTTGTGCTATCCAACACTTCTTTTTGGATGGGAGTTTGCTAGATACCAACCTAAGGCTTGCCAAGACTCAGCAGGGCAAATCCTAGTTCTGGAACATGCGGGAAACAAGAAATCAGCAGTTAAAATGATGAGGCCTGTATCACTTTTAGCCTTCCAAGGAAACAAGTCCTACCCAGTGATCTAAAAGGTCATTCTGAGTGTTATAGATAACATTATATAAGTGAAATATGTCTTTTGTGGTACATTTAACACTCAGTAATAAAAACATATGCTTGAATTTCTTCTGAACCCTACTGAAGAGGTTTTAGCTTCTCAGGGTTCATTATTGCTGGCTAAACATGAACAGTATATCCAGCCTGAGGCATACTAGCAGTCACCGTGTGCATTAGACCAAGTTAGCCATTGCTTTTATGGCCAGTCCGTGTCAAAACTGTCCTGGGTAAAGTGATTAGTTTGATATTAAACTTTTTTATTGAGCACATAGCTTCTCGCTGTCTTTTGAAATATTTCTAATAACTTGGCAACACAGTAACACATTAAAATTGCAGTCAACATCATTAAACAAGAAATTGTATCCCATAGTCAGCTTAGGAATGCTTCTCTTTGTTCCTGAGAATCAACTGTAAAATCCAAGAGCTGAGGGGACATAAAAACAGCAATGGTCAAGCACTCCAGCTTCAGCCATTCAGCGCCAGTCACCGTCTGTTCTCTCAAAGATCCAGGTTACACGGCTTCTCTTTCCGGCCTTTTAATGTTTCTAACCACATAATAAAAAATATAATAATCTCAATTATGTCCTCTTGTTAACTTTTAAAACGATTGCTGGCAGTGTTTAAAAACCTCTTTTATCTTGTCACGGTATACGGCCATTGCTTAGCATTCCCCTCATACTTTAAGGGAGTAGACGCAGTGCCCTTCATCTCAAATCACCCCGATTTATTAAGGGTGTGCAGTAGGAATTGCTTTTCCTCTCCAGCACTCCTTTCTTGTCCATGGAATTGTGTTTTGTTACCTCTCTGAGACAGAGGAAATTAAAATTTGATAAAGTTCTTCAATGAAAGATGAACGGTACGAAGATTTTTTATGTTGTATAAATCCATATAGTTTATGCTAATATTACTCATTTTACTAGTGAGGTGCTGAGCCTCTAAGCTGTTATAATTGAGATTGCTTTGCTATTTTTCCCTTTCAGTTGGTGCCAGTGTTAGTGCTCAGGATACTTTATCTATATTATCCTGTTCATCCAGGGAAGAAATTCTGGGTGCTTTTGTTCATTTGTGTTACTGGATCCTATGTGCCGAGGAGATTCTGAAGCTTATTCTTATCCATACCCTAATAAATCCTGTAGTTCTCATGACGGACACAGTTAACACTCTGCGGTACCTTTCAATTTTCAATGTTTCTGCTTAAAACAATAAACAAGAGAACAAGTCGTTTATGCTGTGCCATGCCTTACCAGACTGGATTTAATGGAAAATTTTGGATCATAATTCTTTCCCAAAGATCACACAGCTAAAAGTTTACAAGTATTGAGGACGCTTCAGCTGTCAAGACTTTTATGTTCTTTATAGATGTACTAACCAGTGAAACACAGGCTTTGAGGAAATCAATGTTGCGTTTTTCTCATGTGAAAACATTGTTTCGATACATTGTGCTATTGTGGAATAGCTATGTGCGGGTATTGAGAATGACTGCTGCCAAGGCCTACAGACGTCAGCATCTGGAGGTTAGAGCTCTGGGATCTGGTGTTAGTAGGAGGGCTTCTAATGATATCTACAAAGTGTTTCTGATAGTAAAATGCGCAGCACTAGAAAACATCACAACTTAGTTTAAGTATTTTCTATAGTTTTCCTTATCGACCCATGAAAAGCCTATTTTCTAGATAATCTTTACATAATCCTGCTAAAAATCCGGAAGGCTCCCTGATCACCTTTGGACTCTTTTCAGTCTCTGGGTTTCCAGATCTGAGTAGCTGAGGAAAGTGAGGTTCTGAGAGATGCTTTTGATGTGGTTTGTTTGCAGAATGTAGGATTACACTCGGCTAATAAGGCGTCATGTTCTGTTAGTGACACAAAGTAGACATAAAATCAACTGGAAGTGTCCTTCGTAATGGAGCAGTGTGAACACAACTACTTTTTACTTTCATCCAGCTTTGGCATTCCTCACTGTAAACCCAGACAGGTCCATCCTGTGGCTGGAAAACACCTATGTGTGCACTCTAACACAAATGATAAACTTACTTAAAGCCTGATTATTTCTATTTTGGTAACTGATTATTTTCTTTTGAACATAAACTTTGTAAATGGCGATGTCATGTTGGAGTGTCAAACATCTGGACTAAAAGTAAACATTGACTGATGTTGCAGGGAAAGTCAATATTCCAATTTGATAAGCTCTCTGATAAGCAATTGCAGATGAATGTTTCCTCTTCTGAAATATGAGGCACAGTACCAAAGACGACAACTTTGGAAAGTATTTTAAAAAATAAATAATCATAAAAACTTAACTTGAGGTAAAAATTATTTAAGTTTCTCTCATGTGTAATAATATCTATTTTTATATGTCATTTTCTAGATGTTTCCCTTGGCTAAATGAAAAAATATTCTTGTTGAATTTTGAGTTTACTAGGAGAAAATAAAATATTGCTTTAGTTAAGCACCTTATCTCTTTAGTTAAGGCGTATGGCTTACATGCCTTCTGCCTCTGGACTAACGGATTAATTTACGTGGTTATTTATCAAGATGCCAGGAGTGATGGTGTATAGCTGAAAATTCCGTGTTTGAATACCACATGAAGCAAATGGCTCTACCAGGTTTTGAACTTTCCTTTTTGTTTGCAAGGTTTGACATGTTAATTGGTACACCATATATTCACCACACCCTAGTCATTGAAAAGTTATCACTGATACAGGAAAAATGAAGCTAATTAAGGCAATAATGACTCTTATTATTTATTTATTTACTTATTTTCCTCTTTACTTTATTGAAGCAGGGTCTCTCACTAAAATCTGAGTTCTGTCAGTTCCAGCTTTTTACCTAACCACCATGTGCCAGGGATCCTGTATCTCTGTCTCCTAAGTACTGTGATTACAGGCAAGGCACAGCTGTCAGACTTTTTATAAGGGTTCTGGAGATATGAACTTTCCCCATGCTTCCCCTGGCCAATGCTTTATCCACTGAGCCATCAGCTCAGCTCAATTACTATTTTTTTTAAATTAATCTTTTTTTTAAATTAATCTTTGAAAATTTCATGCAACATATTTTGAGAAAATTGAGCCCTTTCTACACATCCTCCCAGATCTTCTCCCCATTTCCTATCCACAAAACTTTGTGTTCTCATTTTAAGTCCAATTTGTTCATATATGTATGTACGTATGTATGTATGTACATATATATTATATACATTCACACACATATATATGGGTATGTACCATCCACTGAGATGTGGTCTATTTACAGGGGATCATATACTTGAAGCAAACTATCCCTCTCCTGGCAGTGCCAGATTTGAATAGTGCCTAAGATAGGAGTGGGATATTTTTCCCACCTCCCTCCTCCAAGCTAAATTTTGTCTGGCTTAGCTTTGCACAGGTCGTGCAGATACTGGCTCGTTTCTTGGAGTTCATATGTAGACCTTCCATGTTGTGTCTGAAAACACTGTTCTTCTAGTCAGCTCCTGACTCTGACTCTTGATTGAATGGCCAACTTTTATTAAACAACAGTTTCTGGAAAAGCATGTTGAAAATTGCCTGGCATGATGGAAATCAAATGTAACATGAAGGGGCCTGCTTGTGGGGTTTATGTCCTGCTCAGTTCCCCACAGCTGGAAAACCTCAAAGAAAATCACACAGAGATCTCCAAAAATTACAAAACTGATTTTCCCATTAGCTCAGACTACTTATTAGCTCTTGTACTTTATATTAACCCATTATTCTTATCTATGTTAGCCACATGACTCGGTACCTTTCTGAGTGGGGCAGCTCACATCTTGCTTCTTTGGTGATCTGGGAAGGACTGTGGAGGGAGCTTCCTGCTTCCCAGAATACTCCTGTTCTCATTGCCCCACCTCTACTTCCTGTCTGGTTGACTCACCTCTACTTTCTGTCTAGCAAATCAGCGTTTATTTAAAACATGATTGACAGAATACAGACAATTCTCCCGCACCAATCAAATGTGTTAGAACATTTAAAAATTGATTCAATTCAGTTACACTTCTATTATCTCAATTTAAATCCTTCCATACAATGAAAGAATTCTTACACAAAACTGTGAAATGTGCCAGGATTTGACTCCAACTTTGATTCTAATCTGGTTGAATTTTCTTGTTTTTTTTTGTTGTTGTTGTTTATTTGTTTTTTTCCTTTTTTTGTCTTTTTGTCAACTTAACTAAAGTACATGGATTATAACTTGAGCCCAACAGAAAGCTCTCTTGCCTCTTTGGTTAGTGGGAAAATTTTGTAATGTTATCACCCCATTATGTGCAAAAATAGATCATGCAATTACAGTGTATTCTGGGTTTTCTTGCATCTTCTCTACAAAAACAAATTTAAGTATTTACTGAGTACCCAGACCATGCTTTAATAAAATGTTCTTAATGTTTGTAAGAATAAAAAGAACTTCATTTATTATAATAATTTTAAGCCTATTGACATTTGATTTTAGGTTACCAATTTTAGCTTTTTTCTTCTCTGAAAGCTAATGAGAAGAAAGCACATTTTCAGGTGTCCTGTGACTGATTTATAATGATAATATGTTAGTTTAATTTTCTTATTTCTATGATTAAATACCTTGACAAAGTCAGCTAAGGAAATGAAAGTCTATTTGACTCACACACAATCCATTACTAAAGGGAGACCAAGGCATCAGGGGATAGATAGTTGGTCACATCACAATCACGGTTTGGGCCAAAGAATAATGACTTCATGTCTTCATGATTACAATCAGCTTATCTTCCACACTCTGTGTCATATAAGGGCCCCACCCAGAGAATGATGAGGAGGTCTTTCCAACTAAAGTCATATAATCAAGATAATCAAAAATCCATTGTCATGAGCACAGACTAGCCTGATCTAGACAGTACTTCATTGATAGTCTCCTTCCAGTGGATTCCACAGTGTCAAATTGACACCAAAAGTGAACCATCACAACTAATATATCTAGAGTACTTTAAGTCATATGAAGAGGCTTTTAATTTTATAACATTGCCTCCAGAAAGTGTTGGGGCGATTATACAAGAATACCCATTTTCCCATGAAATATAGAAATACTAAAAAGTTGTAGTTAAAATATAAAATCATTTATTTTGAGACAGTCTTTTCTGGAATCCAAACTGGTTTACGACTCACTATGTAGCCCATGCTGGCCTCCATGTATGATGCTCCTGTTTTATCCTCTCTGATGTAGGGTTACAGGCATGTGATACTATGTCACTTTTACCTAATTAGAAATTGGCTTATTTCTTATTTCCACATAGGAACCTTAAAACTCTCCACAATCATCAAACATGATGCTAATGTCCAGTAAAATCAGTCTTCTCTCTCTCTCTCTCTCTCTCTCTCTCTCTCTCTCTCTTTCTCTCTCTCTCTCCTTCTCTCCTTCTCTTTGTGTTTATTTTAAGAATTTTACTTTATAAAGTGTAAATTAAATAAAATTAAATACCCTTTTACAGGCTTCTCTTCTGATTTAGACCAAATGTATATTTAACAAAGTAAGAAGCATATATTAGCCGGGTGTTGGCGGCACACACCTTTAATCTCAGCACTTGGGAAACAGAGGTAGATGGATCTCTGTGAGTTTGAGGTCAACCTGATTTACAAACTTGGGCTATTACACAGATAATCCCTTTTGCAAAAAACCCAACCTCCCCAAAGCAGTATATATTAAGTATTCATATCAACCTGAACTTCACTGAGACTAAAGTGGAATGGTATGTAGGGAATAAAAAGAAGACTAAAGGGCTCCAAATGATGAAGATAACATATAGGAAGTGTCTTATCTGATCTCAATATGACACAAAAAGAAATCTATTTGCTGATAGAAAAAAAATGATCACACTTTAACATCTGGGCTTCATGTGCATACCCACTCAGTAATGAGCTTCAGCCCTTGTTCAGCTGCATTCCCACATCTGGGGACAGAACATCATAGGAACTAAAAATAAAGACAAGAAGAAAAGTTAAAAAAAAACCCACTGCTGTGAAATAGTATGGCTAATCTACATTATAAATTAAAGGGATTATTTCATCCTCTTTAGGAACAAAAACACAACTTTATTCAAAAGATGTTCCTAGATTTTACTTAGACATGATCTCAAATTGATATTTTTTATGCACTCAGGGGTATAGGTTGCAATTTTAAATCATGCTTATGTCTTACAGGTTAAGAGAATGATTGGAAGTATTTTCAACAGCAGTTGTCAACTGAAACATTTTTAATTAACCAGAATATATTAATAGACATTGATAGAATTACTGTTTAGTATATCTATCTATTCAAATGCATGGGAAAATCCTTTTAACAGTATACTTGGTAATGTGGCAAACACACGTAAAATAGACTGCATGCTCGTAAATATATTCTGACTAGCAAAGGTTTGTATTTTTTTTGCAAATGTTAAAAAGAGGAAAAAATTTCAGAATTCCATTGGTTATTCTGTCATTTTCACCTACTTAGAATGGCGAAATAAATACTGTGCCCGAGAGCAATCTGAGCTGGCACGCTTCTTGAGACTATAGTGTAGATCTGTAGTCTTTGTTAAATTATAGATTTTATGGACACACTGTATAGCTTCTCTAAAGCATGGTAGAATGTATACCATATGTTTCTGAAACTGCTTATCTTTTTAATTGGCTGGAGAATAAGACCAGATGGTAAACATAGGCAGAGCCTGTACTTCAGAGTAAGTGTGCAAATACTCTCCAGAGATTTGAACCATGCTTGCCAGACACCTCGGACCAGCTTGAAAGAGGCTGGCCACTGCCTATGACTTTGGCCCAATAACTTTAGAGCACTAGGAAGCCTTGAAAATGACCAGCCATTCTCTGGCTTTTCCAATGTAATCATTTCTGCAGGCAACTGTGGGAATCTCAAGGAGTGAGGGGGGAAGTCTATAGTTTGTAGCATTTAATCTGCCTTGGTTTTTCATTATTTTACTATTCTCCTGGTCAAGAACTCATGCCCCCAAAGCAGCTGACATTGTTCTGAAAAGCTGACCACAAATATTTCTTTTTATCAGTTGGATTTCTTACCATGACTACTTGAAAGCGTCTAGTTACCAGATATGGGAAAGATTGAAATGTACTTTCTGTAGGCCAGTGGAACTAAAAATTTCTATACATTGTCTGCCTTCCTGTATTCCAAACCATTTCAAGATACTATGGCAGAAATCATGATATTCCCTAAGATTACTAAACTGTTTGCCAACTCTACAATGTATCTGTATCATAGTTAAGTCACTCTTTTTTATCTTAAGATAGTTCCTACTTTATATTAATATTTTACAGTCTTCTCTAGCATTAGATCATGGTCTTCCCTAAAGTTAGTGTTCCCATTGGTTTTGGTGGGGTGGAAGGTCTTCCTGTCTATGTGTTGTTTTAATTGGTTAATGAAAAAAGAAAGTGCCTTGGCCTGTTGATAGGGCAGAACTTAGGTAGGCAGGGAAAACTGGATTGGATGTTGAGAGAAGGAAGGTGGAGAGAGAGACGCCATATAGCTGCCAGATTCAGACATGCTGAATCATTGCAGGCAAGCCACTGTCATGTGGCGATATGCAGATTAATAGAAATGGGTTAAATTAATATAAGAGTTAGCCAATAAGAAGATTTCAGAGTGTTAACTTATGCAGCAGTTTGTATTGTTCACGTAAGGAAACAGGTTTAAACTAATAAGTTGAATGTGGGTGTGCTGAGTGAACGGATCTCTATGAAGGTCAGAATACAGCAGGTAGTTCAGCAGGCAAACGCCGTCTGAAAAGCCACCCTTTGTTCTACTCTATTAATTTAGTGCATTAGATCCACAGTCTTAATAGTATCTTCAAAAAGGGTTAGCAACATAGTTACGAGAACTGATGACATTCAGGGCAAATGGTCTCTTTGGGACCAGTTAGGGGACTCCGCTGTGTTTGCTTGTCATGTAGCTTGATTTTGAAATATTTAAGGAAATGGGGCATAAGAGATGGCATTTGAGATTTCATGCAGAGAGCATTTGGCACCCCTCTAGAAAGCAAAAGCTGAATTCCTTAGACTCCTTTGAAGCAAAGATTCTCGCAAGGATTCTACTTAAGACATCTGTTCCACCAAACAGAGGATCTCTGAGACATAGAGGTGGATGTGAGCAGTAATAGTCTTGACGAAAAGATCCGATTAGCTGGCAGTTCTGGTGGTCAGAGTCACTCAGTGCTATCTAGGCAAGAAGGAGTTCACGTTTCTGACAGGTAATCTCTGATATTTCAGGTACCACATGGCAAGGGATAACTATGTAGCTATAGTATGGATACTAAGACAACTCAAGGGAACTGGAGTATTTTTCTTTGATGTACTGTCCTTTGCTCTACAATATACAGTCTTGTTTCCTTTTCTTCTAGTGTGTATGCATGTGGTTAACATGCGTTTATGCATGCATGTAAGTGTGGGTTCCTATGTGAGTGCATGCATGAATGTGCATACATGTGAAAACCTGAGGCCAATGTTAGATGTCTTCCTTGTTGGTTCCACCTTATTTATTCAGATGGGGATTCTAAGTCAAATCTAGAGCTCAACGATGTGGCTAGTCTAGCTAGTGCTGTAAGTGCAGATGGGACTCCATGCCCATGATGTATTTACATAGGTTCTAGGAGTTAGAATTCCAAACATTTTGCTTACATGGAAAGTGTTTTAACTGTTGATCCATCTCCTCAGACATCTTTTTTCTTCTTCCTATACTTCCAGTGAGTATGTAAACCATTTCCTTGTGATCATAGCAACAATGCTTCTAAACTTAGATGTACAGCAGTACAACATTAATGTATACATTTTGTTTATTTTTCTGTTTTTCTGTTTGACAGTTGCATACATTTATACAATGCACTTCAGTCATCTTCACACCCCACCCCCTTGCTGGCATTTGCTTTCACAACTAACCCTTGGCTTGCTTTCATAACTTCTGTTTTGTTGTGTGCCCCTCCCCTGAGTTTTATTAGAGTTCCTTGCTGAGTGGTGGGAAAATGTTCAGTAGATGATGGTCAACTTATCTATAGCTAGGCTGGAAAATGTGATGCCCCACCTTCAAGCAATACTAATTGTCTATAAGCCCTCTGAGAGCAGAGGGTCCTTATTGGCCCCTCCTTGATGATGAAGTGTTGGGGAGCCTGGTCTTAAGGCTTGTTTAGATAACCACAATCTCAGTGAGTTCCTGTGTGCAATGGTTATATCATGTCTAGAAGAAGCTTTTTGTTGCACACCTTCCCATTCTGATAACGTACACTCTTTCAGACACTCTTCAACAATGTTCCCTAGGGTATGGCGCATCACTTTAACTTTGAGTAAGGTTTCTTTATAATGCAACTGCTAAAGTACACTTTTGTATCAATGGAATCGATGACTACTTTGACAGGGAATGTGTTTGAAAAACTCTCATTTAATTTTTTTAAGTTACTACTTTGAGAGTTTCATCCTTGTTTTGCACATATTCACTTCCCTTCTCCAACTTTCCCAATTCACTCTCATTTCCTCACCCACCCAAGTTTATGCCCAAAACAAACAAACAAACAAACCAGCAAACAAACAACTAACTACCAAAAATCCTCCACCAAGACCAATTTTGTGCTACAAAGTATTCTTGGATGTGGGTTTTCTATTGGAGAGTGTTAAACTAACTAGGGGCTACACTCTTAGAGAAAATTGCCTCTCCCTCTTCCATTGAATATTAAATTGCAAGCAGCTCCATGGTTCTGGTAAATCTGTGTGCCCACCTCCTTTCTCCTCTCTAGGATATGGTGTGTCTTAGGCTTGTCTGTTTTGTGAATGCTGCCACAACTGCTGAGAGTCCTTGTGTGCAACTGCCCTGCTGTGTCCAGAAGATATGTTTCCCTGAAGTCATTCACCACACCAGGCTCCTGCACTGTTGACACTCCTTTCTTCTGCAATGATCCTTATGCCTTGGGAAGAGAATTGCAGTACATGTGTTTGCTTTAGGCCTGCTCATTCTACAGTCTCCTATTGGTTGCCTGTTGGCCAGCTGTTGGACACTGTGGCAATCACAGTCTACTGAAATGAAAAGTTTCTCATATAAGAGATGAGAGATGCATTGATGTGTGGGTATGGCAATAAGTCATTAGGAGCAAGTTCAATAATGTATCCATTTAGCAGGATAAAAATAGTAGGTTCTCTCCTAGGTCCAGTGTTCTGCATAGACATAGGTGCATAGCCCAATAAGAGAGGCAGTTATGGATTTTAGCTTATGGAGTGGAATTTAGATCTAATCAGAAAGTGGTTCTCATACTTGCTTGTCCTGAAAGCTTTTGTTTTGTATCTACTTTATAGTTTTAATGTTCCAAACTATCTAGAGTCACAGACAACAAAATAGTCAAATAGAGATCTGCTATAAAATGGCTATTGATAAAAAGGATACATAAAGAAAACTGATTCAAATGTAGGTCATAGAAAAGTCATTTTTGGTGTGGAAATAAGTAATTTAGAAAACAGTAATAATTTCAATGAAATAAACGCTGAATTCAAAGTTTCATCCTAAACAGTCTGAGAATCGCAGTTCAAGGAATCATTTATTAAATGAGATCTCATTTGGAGTCTGTTCTATCATCTTGAATCTTTGTTACAATATGCAAGATTTTAAATACCTATTTGTTTGATGTAATCTGATATTAGTATACTATGTTACTATACAATAACTAGTCTGTGGATGATTGAAGTTGCTATTTCTATTACTACTTCTTCTACTACTACTATTTTGGTTTTTCCAAGACAGTGTCAGATGGGCCTCAAATTCACTGTCTCTGCCTCCTGAGTGCTGGGGTTAAAGGTATGTGCCACCACTGCCCGATTATCCTTTAGAAAACAAAGGAACTTCAGAGGCAGTTACTTGCCTTTTCATCAGGAGGCACAGGTATGACTGCTTCTCTTTCTGTAGTCTGATGACCATTAAAATGATTCTCTAGATCCACAATTTTGTTAATGACATTTTTGTGACATAGATATTCTAATGCTATAATTTTAAAATTGATTTATCACATAACATAACTCTTAAAGGTAATCAGCATACTTATTCTTTTTTTGACACCTTTTCCACTCTCCTACTTTTCACGTCTGGGTTGTGAACTCATCATTAGCACATGAAGGCATTATATGCTATATGCTTTACTTGTGTCTATTATTTTACCTTAGTTATATACGCATATTTATATTGCCTGCTCCCCAGTGTTTTCTCATGCCTGTTCATCATTTGCTTCACAGTCCTCTGGTTATATGAAATTTATTCTACAGTAGAATTTTCAGGCAGGCCTCCATGGTGTCAGTTATTACACTTTATTTTATTTTTTCTAAGTTCTTGTCTGTTTACACAAAGTTTAGCATTTTTGCTTGAAAGTCAGTCTGGCTGTACATAAAAAAATACTGAACTCCCCCTCTTTGAACTCAAATATTGGGAAATTACAACCTTTCATTGTCTTTTCTCATTAAGGTATAATAGTTACATTTTATTTTTATTTAAAACAATGCTTTAAATACATTTTAATTAAAATATAATAATATCCCCTTTCCCTATTCTCTCATGAGGCTATTCAATGTATCTTTCCTCCAAACTTTTGCACAAACACCTAATTCTCAAAGTGAGAATTTGCTTTTCAGTGTTGTATATAAATACAATCTGCTGAATCCATTTTTGTTATTTGTATGTATATGAATAACCTATAAGGAGGATCATTCTTGGCAGAGGCTAATACTCCTCCAAGTGGTCATTAGGTGCCTACAGTTCTTAGTCTAAAGGTGGATACCATGAGATTTTCCTGCTTCCAAGTTAACATGGCCATTGCTATTGTCATTTTTCTGGTCTTGCTTATATGGCCATTTCTAGGAAATACTGTTTTACAGCACACATTCTGGTATTCTGGTTTGTACAATCTTTCCTTCCTTTCTTCTGGGATATTCCCTGAATCATAGATGCTGTTGCTGTTTTGAAAATAAATCGTTTAGAGCTGGCTTGCCTACAAACTATGGATCTCTGCCTTGTTTGTCCAGTTGTGGTTTTCTGAGATGGTCTCATTTGCTGTAGAAAGAGGCTTATTTTGGAATTGCTATACTTATTTGTGAGCATGCAACAAATATCAATGAGTTTGTTGGGAGAAGGAAACTCTCATTCACTGACTTAGAGATAAAAAATCATCCAGTCACTTGAGAACTCAGTATGGAGGACCCTTAAAAGCCAAAAATAAATCTACCATATTGCCCAGCTATACCACTGTTTGGAATATGACCAAAGACTCATCATCCTCTGTAGACACTTTGCCATATTCACACAACAGTCAAGAAATAATATATAACCTAATTGTCCTTCAACAGATGGGTGGATAATTAAATGTGGTACAAATACAGAATTGAAAACTATTCATCTGTAAAGAAAAATGAAATAATAAAATTTATGGTGGATAGATAGACCTAGAAAAGATTATATTGAGTGAGGTAATCCAGACCCACTAAGACAAATATCTCATGATCTATCTTAACTTCAGTTCCTAGCTCCAAATCTTCAGAAAGAGTATTCATGAAGGAACCCAAAACCAAGAGAGTATGAAGAGACTACAGGAAGGTAGAGGGACTTGAGATGGGATTAGAAGTTGGAAACAGAAAAATGGAAAGGGGGCTCCAACTGGGGAGAAGGGAGGAAGAAAAATACAGAAGAGGAAACATAAGGACAAATAGCATCAGGAACCATATTAGTTTGTATTTATCAATGATTATACACATCATACACACACACTCACACACACATACATGCACCACCTTAAAGGAAGTTATGCCTCTTGGACTGAGAGTGTTCCACACAAAAACTGTAGACTAACAAAGCACCTAGTGCCACACATGAGAGCCCTCTTTTCAAATGTTTGGTCAAGGTAGGTCCAAGTGACTCACAAAGAATGTAGATTATCAGTGTAGTCCTTGTTTCCCTCTCAGTGCTTGAAGATATGTCTCTATTGTTGTGCACTCTTAGGATACAATACTCAGGTGATTCGAGCTAGTTCTAACCTGAATGACTCTGTGGTCTAGCTTAGATTGTACCAGAAAATACTATTTAGCTGCCAAGGGAGGTACTGTGGAACAATCTTCATACACTGTATTATGTATTGCTCTCATTGGCTGATAAAGAGCTGACTGGCCTATAGCTGGGCAGGAAGAGATTGGGTGGGAAAGCCAGACAAGGAGGATTCTGGGAAGAAGAAGGGTGGAATCTGGGGAGTTACCAGCCAGACACAGAGAAAGCAGGTCGTGTAGGAAATGAGTTAACAAATCATAAGCCAAATGGTAGATCTTAGATAAGAACTACAGGTTAATTTAGCTTTTAAGAGCTAGTTAGTAATAAACCTAAACTAACTATCAGTCAAGCATGTGTAATTAATATTGAGTCTCTGTGTTGGTTTTTTTGCAAACTGGTAGCCTGAAACAAAAAGTCCTCCTACATCGAGGAAACCAATTAATAATCCTACCTAGCTCAAGACCTATGAGCTGTAGTGACTAGCATGACAAGACCCCTGGAAAGGTCCAGTAAGTGACACTTACACGTTGGTGGTAACCAAAAGCTGTCTAATTAGACTTCGTATCTATTTAACAGGAGAGAAGTCATGGCTAGCACTGGAAACCTAGACAGCTTTCCAGACCTTAGAAAAAAAGCTTCCCCCTCACTGTACTGGACCAGTTTGATTCCTTATGACATTCCAAGTTTTCTTTTCTTTACAGGTGGCATGCTTTTTTTTTGTAGACATAGTCAAAGATCTGTGTTTTCATTAAAAAGTTAATTTTAATAGATTGTGTCACATGTAATCTCTTCTTAATTTTTTTTCTGTGTAGGCAATTTCCCTTTGAGTGTCAATGCTCTGTAATGTTAAACTTCATTTCTGAAAAGCTTTTTTGAAATACACATTTTAATATTAATTATGTGATTAAGGTGTCTTTAATTGGGGTTATCTTCTAAATGAGGGCTGATTTCACTTGCCATTTTCTATCTCACTTTTACTTCATTTTTATTTTTACATATGCTTTTAATATCCTCTTTTATAGTCTATTATTTAAAGGTATTATACATATATCCAAAGGTTTTAGCCATTCTCTAAATCCATTTGTTTTTATATGTTTTCTGGTTTAGTCATCATTTTTGAAACGTTTTTAACTTTTTTCCACCTAAGCCTTTGTTTTGTCTCTTTCTTTTCAAATACTCCTTCCTTCCATCAGCTTACCTCTGATTCTGACTAGGTCTAATCAAGGTATCCCTCCTTCATTTTTATTAGCTTTTAAAAATGATTTTGTTTGATTATAAAGCTGTTAATCTATTTTCTTATGTGCATCTATTTCAATATGAATAGCATTCTGCTCATTATTCTTTTTCTTCATAAAATATTATATGAAATTTGTCAAGAATATATCCCTTTTCATGAGTTTTAACTGCGAAGGCTTTTCACTTATGCAAAGTAAGAGAGGATCACATGGCCTTCCTCAGCTCATGACTCCAGATTTCTACATATTTATCCATGAGCTTTTCTTTTCATTGTCCTTAGTGTTTTCACTGTGCTTCTGATGATTGTGCCTTCACAACTATTTCCTCTCTTTTTTTTTTTTTGAGATTGGGCATTTGTTTTGAAACAGGCTTTAGGATTTTCTGTTTGAAGAGGGCTTGGCATCAATGCTCCAACCCTGATCTCAAGTTGAATGACCCTTTGAACTTACTCATGGACCACAGTCTCTGAAAAACCTTCTCAGATGTGTCTGCCGATCTCACACTGGCTCGCTGAGCTTTCAACACTTGTAAGGACATCATGTTTACGGCATAAATATCTGCTCGGAATTTGGTTTCTGGCCCTCACACTCATCAGAATTGCTTCTCTTCCCCACAGAGTTACTGATAACATGTAAACTTGATGGCAGGTCCAGGTTTTGGGGGTTTGGAAGAATCCTTCTTGGAAATATTCTGTAGATGTTGGCCATGAAGTTTTGTTTTCTTATTCTAGTTTCTCTGTTTTTATTGGAGATTTAGAAAGTTTAAAAAACCACAGACTAGTGTTGCCTATATGGTCTTGTTGGAAACCATTAATCAGCTTATTATTAATCTTATCTCACAACTCCCTTTTCTTGAAGGATTGTATGGTAAGTTGATTTTCCATATTTCAGGAGCTGTTTTGTTAAGAATTTATTGATTTAACCCTAAGCTTCTTGGAGGTCTTTTGTCATTACTAAATGCTACCATAATATATTCACTTTTAAAAAAGCAGTAACTGAATAATTTCTTAATGGAAAGTGCATAACTTTTTATAAACCTACATATGTATATATACATATATATGCACATACGTACACCACAAATGTCTATAGTGTATAAGATAAAATAATACAAAATTTATTTTTGACAGTTTTTAAAAGATATATGTGCCTTTTAATTAAAAAGGAAGCCATGGATTTGGTTTTGCTTATAAACACTAAGGAATGCGTTTGAATCATTTCTCCTTTTATCCTAAATGTTTTCTTCTCACCTAATAAATAACAGAAGGACTGTTTTTGTCAAGCTCAAGACCTATTTGGAGCCATGGCTTCTAAATGTCAAGCCATTCTAACACTCCAGGTTTAACCTACTTATGCTGGCTGAAGAGTCTTCCTGTTTCTAAGAAAAGAAAAAATAATGTTTCAAAAGTCTAATGAAAAAAATCACACATCTTTTCCCAAACAAAGAAGGACTCAAAATGAAACATTTTGATTAATTAATTAAGCACAGATAAATCTGAAAATTTAGGTGAGCTTTACTTTTAAAGTATAGCTGGCTTTCTCTATTCAGAAAAGGATCTATAGACAGAGGCGGAATGTCTTTGGGAAAGGAGATCCTAGGTTTTGACCAAACCCAAGTGTTTGAAGAACACCGTGGCTGTAGACGTATAATGAACCCAAAATCTGTGACGTTTTTGTTTTTCCTTCCTCCAGTTTTGTACTTTCTCCCATAGCCAGCTTCCAGTGACCCCTCCTCCTGGTCAAGCTGAGTAGCTGAAAAGTTTGTTTAAACTTCTTAATACTTTTAATCCTTACTTGTTATAATTTGATTACTGAGAAAGATTTTCTCTGTGGGCTTCCTATTAAATCACTTTCAAGTTGAAATAAACCAGAAATCCTTTCAAAATAACAGAGTTGGTATTCACTTTAAGCTCTTCAGAATTTATACAGGAACTGCAGAACACTTTTTATAAAACTCTGTAGATGTAGCCAGAGGCTATTGTGAGGGGCTTATCCTCCCAACCTCACACACAATAAATCAATGAGGGAGTGAACATGATGTGCTGGGCCATGGAGAATGGTGTGACTTAGCCTTCTAATGATGCTTGTTTGTTTTCCATTCTCTTACATGTCTGCTCTGATGGCTACTGCAGATTTAAATTGCAGGTAGCCTTCCACTCTACTTTTAATACTCTTTGGTTCAATTCTGCTTAGTTTGATATTACAAGGATTTGGCCCAACATCATTCTTTAATTATATGTTTTAATGTGGAACTGAAGCTTTAATCATCTTTAAATGTTTTTCTCTCTGTTTTTGAAGAGTGTAAGAATATTCAGGGAAGATGCAGTTTTATACTTGTAAGAAACTCATAGGCTTCTTTTTTGTTTATTTGGTTATTTTTGAGAATGCACTAATCTCACAACATTTTTTCCTTCTCTTATCTCCTTGAAAATCTGCCAAGATGCCCCTCCCTGCTCTCTTTCAACATCATGGATTTGTTTTTCCACAACAATTATTATGGGATGAGTATAGGTATTGTTATATGTGTATATGATCTATCAGAAATCTAATAGATTCTCCCTCTTCCAGAAGCCACTGATTGCTTGTGGCTCTTCAACTAGGGGTACAATCTTGAGAGATTTTCTTCAGCCATGGTGGCATGCCTGCTGATGTTATCACTGTGCAGAACTCATTTAGGTGATTCTATTGTTGAGATTCAATGTGGCTTCCCTGTCACATATCTAGAAGATATGCTGTAGCAGCCCCTGTTTCTGTGGCTATTACAATACATGCGCCTTCTCGTCCACATGTTACCCCTGTCTTAGGTAGATGGGTTGTGCTCTAGATGCATTAATTTGGGGTTGAGAACCCCATGGTCAGTTCTTCTTTAAGCTGCACCTGTTTATGGATGTCTTCAATCGTTTCCGTTAACTGCAAAAGTAGCTTCTTTGATGAGAGGTAAGAGTTGCACTTATCTTAGCATATAAGAAAAAGTATTCAGAATATGGTTGGAGATTTTGTTAGTTTAGTGAAATCTCTTCTGGCGTTCATGACCTCTCCAGTTACAAGTGGTTGGTTAGGGTTATACTACCAAGTATAAACTTTCCTGCACTAAGGAGGACTTAAACCCAGTTAGACCTATCTTGGCCTGTGTGGTCCATGGGCATGCAGTCAGGTTAGTTGCTTTTCTCCCTTGACACCTTGCATAGTGCCTTCTAATAATATGAGTGTTAATCCTCAATGAAGAGGCTTCCAGGTCAGTTTTAGCTCAGTTCCTTCAAGTCCTGTGTCAAAGAAATATTGTGAACATGATTGTCCTAATTCAAACAATGTACAGATTCAATACACTCTCAATCAACATCACCATGAATTTCTTTACAGAAGTAGAAAAAAACCTACAATTAAAAGATCTCGGATAGCCAAAGCGATCTCTGAACAAAAAGAACCAAGCTAGAGAATTTATCTCGACAGATTTTGACAGATTTCAACTTATATTGCAGAGCTATAGTAATCAAAACAACATGGTACCAGCACAAAGATACATAAATCAATGGAATAGAAGACCCAAAGATCAGTGTATGAAATTATAGTTACCTGATATTTCACAAACATTCTGGAAATGCATACTAGATTGACAGTATAATTTGCAAACTGTGCTGAGAAAACACGGTAACCACATGTAGAAAAATGAAATTAGACTCAGACCTGTCTATCACTTCACACAAAAAATCAACTCTAGATCATCCAAAGTCCTCAATGTGAAACCCAAACTCAGAAATAGCTAGAAGAAAAAGAGACTGTACACTACAAAATATATATGCATGGGCTTTCTGAATAGGCTCCATTTCCACAGGAAGTCAGCAGTTGGCAAACTGAACCTCATTAAATGAAAAGGCACCTATACAGTGAGGAAATCAAACAATTGAGTGAAGGTGCATCCCACAGAGTGGAAAATAGAATCTTTTCCAGTTATATATCCCATACAGCATTAGTATCCAGACTATGTGAAAAATTAAAAAACAAAGAGCCAAGCAAGCAGATAACCCAGCCTGAAAATGGCCTATGAATCTGAATAAAAAGTTCTCTGAAGTAGAAATGAAAATAACTAAAAAAGAAAAGAAAGAAAAAGAAAAAAAAACCTTTTGAAAAGCATACAACATACTGATTGTTAGGAAAATGAAAAGTTAATTTAAATATCACATTCATTTGAGATATTATTTTACCTCAACTACAATGTAGAAAGAAAACAACTAACTGTTGGAGGGAGGTTGCTTGTTGGTTCCTGACTGCCTGGCCACTGAGAACTGAAATAACCACACAGAAACTGTACTAATTAAATCACTGCTTGGCCCATTAGCTCGAGATTCTTATTGGATAACTCATATATTAGTTTAACCCATTTCTATTAACCTGTATATTGCCACATGGCTGTGGCTTACTGGGTAAATTTCCCAGCATCTGTCTTCAGCAGCTCCATGTCTTCTCTCTGACTTTGCCTTTCTTTCCCCCAGCATTCAGTTTAGTTCTGTCCTGCTATAGGTTCAAAGAAGTTTCTTTATTCATTAATGGTAATCACAGCATTCAGAGGGAAATCCCACATCAACTAAGAACAAAGGCTTGTGAGGATTCTTGGAAAGGGAACCCCCTTTCACTGATGGGAGGATTGCAACCCGGGGAAGCCAGGTTGGAAAATTCTTGCAAAACTAAAAGGAAATCTACCACATGACTCATCTATACTACTACTTAACATATGCCTAAGCACTTGATATCCTACCCCACAGATACCTGGTAAACCATCTTGGTTTCCGTCTCAGTATCTAGGAAATGGAAACAGTCTAAATGCCCACCAACTGATGAATGACGAAATGTGATACACATACACACTGCAATTCCATCCCATTGTAAAAAAAATGGATGGAACTGAAAAAATATACTGAGTGAAGAAACAAGACTCAGAAATAAAATGTGCATGTTCTCTCTCTTTTATGGATATTAGCTCTGAATCTTTGGATCGACATATATGGCTATTGTGCTTTAACAAGTTGCTCCTGTAAATTTTAAGAGTAGCAAACCTGAACATCTTTATTAGTGTCTATCCTTAGAATCCCAGAAACGTCTGCACTGCTCAGTCTCATTTTGACATTCCCTGGGGAATTTTCTGTTTCTCTACTGCTTCTCTGGTTCACAGCATCAGTCTTGTATAATAGTCATGTTTCACAGCTTATTTGAAGTTTGAATACTTAATACCTGTAAGTCCTGTTGAGATCCTCCAGTGAATCCCTAGGTCAAAGAAGCATCTGTATATTGAGACTTTCCCATCATTGTCACTGCTACAGCTGATGCCACAGCCACTCTAGGGATAGGTGACTCAACGCCAGGTTCTAAGACAAAAGAAATTCGTCACAAAATGGAAATAAAGTAACACTAACCTCCATGCATCCATTTCTCCTGAAGGCAGGATAAGAATTATATACCCCCGTCCATCCTTCCATTATTTCAACCCTGGACATTCATTCTTGCGGCTAACCAGAATCTCTGCTGAATCTGTAATGTCTTCTCTGTCATTTTCAGATGTTCCCAAGCATGAACTGTAATTTTTTTAGTCATGATAGAACAAATGCAGTGTTGACTTTAGAGATTTGAGATTTAGAGATTCAACTGAAAATATGTATAGAAGAAAAATCGTTGCTCTTTTTAAAAGAGACCACAACTTTTCACTGTGTTCTCTTAAAAAGAGAAATAAGGGTAAAATCATGCTCAGCTCCCACCAGCTGCTGTTTGAAAACATGGTCATGTTTGTCTTATTAGAGATGTTATTAAAATCATAATCCTTATCAAAAGATCTACCTCGTAGTGTAATTGCTTGCGCATGTGTCTGCTTTCCCACTCTGTTTTTTAGCGTCTGGAGAGCAAGAACTTGGTCATGTTTATATTTGAAATCTTCACAGTGCCTAGTGGTGCCTTGCAAAATCTCAGGAAAAATTTATAAAATAAAAATAGTGATCTTCTTACTCCTTCCTAATACTCCCGAAGAATGAAATTTACCCATCCTGTGTCTCTTTAGTATATTTTTAAGGAAAATTTCAGCCAAATGTGGAGACAACCCAGGGCTATTTGACTGCTGTGGTAAGCTACTGTGGATCTATTTATTTACCTATTTTCCTCTGTTTTGTCTGAAGGGACTGTGTGTGAAAGCAGCAAGGAGCTTCAGAAAGAAAACAGCTACCATTGATCTTATCCTCTCTATAAACTTGACCTGAACTCTTAAAAATAATGATTCAAAGGCCAAACCAGGAGCGGCAGAGATGGCTCAGTGCAGGAGTGCTCACTGCTCTTGTACATACGTAGGCATCCCACAACCATTAATAAATTCAGTTCCACAGTATCTGGCACCCTCTTCTGACCTCCACCGGCACTAGGCAATCATGTAGCACACATACATATATGTGTCAACAATGTGTGTGTGTGTGTGTGTATAAAATAAAAAGTATTTTAAAATAAAAGAAATGAAAACCTCATCATATCCTTTCCCATGGGAGTGTTTTATAAATAAATTTGCTCACTAATGAGAGGAAGAGGACAGAAATATTGAAGAATATTATGCCTATAAATTTATGGGAGAAGGGTAAACTAAAAGAAGATGATGTTGGGTGAATAGTAGGACTTTGCTGTTTTATTTTAGTTAAAATGGTTGAATATTCACATTTTCTATTAGTCAAGCCAATATTTATTTATTTATTTATTATTTTATTTATTTATTTTTTTAATGGTCAGAGAGAGCGCCCAACTATATACTTTCTCTTTGAAATTGCAGTTCCTGGTGCTGCCTTTCGAATAAAAGCTGTTAAATTAATGACTTTAAAAAAAATACAGCAGTTGTTCCCACTGCCAACTGCTGAGTGAGGAGATGAGTAGTTGAGAGATGAGGGTTCCAAGGACATTAACAACAGGAATCTCTGTGAGGTTGCTCTTTAAAGGCACACTGCCTTTGTTTTTCTACAGCTGCAGTTAACTGGATTGTGGGCTGTTACACAGAACTGGTAAGTCATATACCTGTGTGTTGTCTGGAAGGCTGATCCCAGAAAAGATGATGAAATGAGTGGTTATACTCAATGTAAATGTGAGCAGCACCACCTGGTAGGTTGACAATGGATGGATGAAGCATCTTTCTTGTTCTGTGGTGTAGGAGATCCTTCTGTTTATGTGTTGCTCTCATTAGTTAGTGAATAAAGAAACTGCCTTGGCTTTTTGATAGGGCAGAACTTATGTAGGTGTGGAAAACAGAACTGAATGCTGGGAGGAAGAAAGCAGAGTCAGAGAGAAGCCATGGATCCTCTGCCTGAGATGAACACTGGTTAGAATCTTTCCCGGTAGGCCACTGCCACATGGCAATATACAGGTTAATAGAAATGGTTTACATTAAGATGTAAGAATTAGTCAATAAGAAACTAGAGCTAATGGGCCAAGCAGTGTTTTAATGAATACAATTTCTGTGTAGTTATTTTGGGGCTAAGCTAGAGAGGCGGCTGGGATGAACAAGTAGGCCCCCTCCCTACAACAGTTCTGGTGTTTGAACTACTGAGGTAATGCAGTCTTCTGTTACATAATTAATGGACATTAAACTTCAAAATCTTTACCCTTTGAACATTGACTTTCACCAGTGGTGCACCAAGAGTATTTTAGGGCATATTATCCACCTCTGTTATTTTGAAGATTTATTATCCCAAATATAGAATATATTAGTTTTCAAGCTTTTATACAGCACTATGACTTCATAGTTTCTGATTATGATAATTACTTGGATCTTCTCATATTTTTGTTAGTAGCCAGAGGCAGCTTGTGTGTTTCTGCTGAGTTAGGAAGACCTCTCTTTTTAAGGATCCATAGCACTCTGGCTCGCCTCTATCAGATCCCATTTGAAAAAAAATGCTGCCTATCAAGAAGACATGCTTAACTCTGTTATTTTGTGTCTAGAATTTTTTAAAACCTTTCATTTTAAAGGTTTTACATAGAAGTCAGCCTCACGTTGGGTGCTAATTTGCAGTCGAAGGCTGCTTGCTTGTTTCTTGGCTGCCCAGACCTGAAATAATCACACAGAAACTATAGTATTCACAACATTGTTTGGTCAATAGCTTAAGCATATTTTTAGATAGCTCTTACATCTTAAAATAACCCATTTCTATTGTTTATATTGTTTACCACTAGGCCCGTGTTTACCAGCAAGGATCTGGTGCATCTGTCTCCTGTGGAGGCTACTTGGCGTCTCCTGATTCAACCTACTCTGTCTAAGTATCTCATCCAGCCTAACTATGTTCTGCCCTCCTGCTATAGGCTAAAGCAACTTCTTTTTTTAACCAACGGTAGTAAAACATATTCATAGCATACAGAGGGAAATCCCACATCATTTGTTTTTACAATTATTTTAAATATTTTGACTAATTCTTTGAGAATTTCATGTAAAGTGGTTTGAGTTAAAAGACACCACAAGTTAAATGATCTAACAGACATCAACAGAATCTTCCATCCAAACACTGAAAAACATCTGTTTTTCTCAGCAGCCCAAGGAGCTTCCTTCAAAATCAACCACATACTAGAATATAATACAAGTCTCAACTAATAAAGGAAAACTAAAATTACAACCTACATTCTATCTAGTCACAAAGGAGTAAAGGTAGGTATCAACAGCAGTAGAAGTTACAGAAAGTACAAGAACCCGTAAATACTCAACAGAACTACTGAATGATGATTGAGTTGAGGGAGAAATCAGAAAGGAAATTTTAATAATCCTAGTATTGAATGAAAATGATGGCACAACATAGAAAATATATGTAATACAATTTAGGCATCATAAGAAGAAAGTTTACAGCACTAAGTACCTACATCAAAAGTGTTGGAAGATCTCACATCAATCACTTAATGCTACATCTGAAGCTCTTAGAGAAGCAAGGAGAAACACAATCAAAAAGCATTAGATAAAAAGAGATAGATAAAATCAGGTCTAAATTAACGAAATAGAAATGAAAAGAATCAAATTTTGCTTTCTAATAACATGTATTTAATTGTTCCTATTTCTCTAGAGAATTGTGAAGAATACATTGTATTTTCTCCACTGTAGTAATTAAGCAACATGCATCTGATTAGACACATTAAAACAATAATTTGTGGAATTGGAACTTAATCAATCAGAATTCTCAAGGGAAACTCCTGAAGTCACAACTGTTCCACAGTGCTTTGCTGGCTAGTTCTTATGTTAACTTGATACTGCCTAGGATCATCTGGGAAGAGGTAAGCTCAACTGTGAAAATGTCCTCATCACACTGGTGTGTCAGAAAGTGTATGGAACATTTTCTTGATTGATGTGGGAGGGCCCAGCCCACTGTGAATAATGCCACCTCTGGCAGGTGGTCCAATAAGAAAGCAAACTGAGTAAGCCAGGAGGAGCAAGCTAGTGAACAACATTCTTCCACAGCCTCTGCTTCAGTTTCTGCCTTGGGATCCTGCCTTGACTTCCCTCAGTGATGGAGCGTGACCTGTGAGTTGTAATCTGAAATACACCTTTTCCTCTCTAAGTTGCTCTTGGTGATGGTGTTCTATCATAGCAATGGAAGCCTTAACTAAGACAGTGCTGGGAATGAATCTTATCACATAATGTCTGCTGAAGTCACAGCCCTCTTTTCATCATAAGGATAGAAGATCTGAAGACACTGTTGTGTTCTGAAGCTGTATAACCTACTTTAAGTAGGAGAATAGTTTGCTTCTCCTATGAATATGAATTAAATATGAATATATTTTCTTGAGACAGGGTTTCTCTGTGTAACTGACATGGCTGTCCTGGAACTTGATTTGTAGAACAGGCTGACCTTGAACTCATGGAGATCCGTCTGCCCACCACCCAGTTAAAAATAAATTTAAAAAATTGGTGTGTATATGTGTATGTGTAAGTGTGACTTCATGTCCACTATATGTATGTGACACCCTTGGAGAAGGTATCAGATTCCCTGTAGCTAGCTTTCCAGGCAGTTAAGAACCACTTGTAGTGCTGGGAATAGAACTCAGGTCCTTTGAAAGAGTCTTTGTTATCCATGGTTCTGTTTCTTCTTTACCACAGGAACCAAACATAAGAAGGACTTTTTTCTTACTCGTTTTCTAATATTCTGTGAGTTCCCTATGCTGTTCTAATTGCTACACCTTATGTGAAAATGACGAGCGATTCACGGGCAGACTGTTTCTGTTGTAGTTTTCTTTATAGTGGCAATTTGTGCATGCTTTTCACTAACTTCATTTATTAGTAAATTTATAGACTTTTTAATACAAATTACACATTCAGTTTTGCAGTATTGGTGGAAATAGCTAGCAATTGAAATTTTATTTCTCTCTCTGACCCAGACGACTTTTTGTAGTTTTAGAGAGAGATAGCATAACAATTTAACCCAGAACATTTTTATGATAAATTCTTATTTTTCAAAAAGAAACTTTAAAAATGATGTTATTTGAACTATCTCAGAAAGATGGATAGAGACATTTAACATCCAATTTACAAAGCTACTATAAATTCTTTGCCCACACATAATAGTAAGGCATTAGGAAAATTTGTAGAATGAGTTATAATTGTATTATAGATCCAGAATTTCTAAGTGACATATTGTGGTATTATTTCAGTAAATACTAAAAGAATAACATACCACAATTGAATGACATCCATGTTAGAAGTTTAATAAAAGTTAAATATCATTATTTTTCTTTATATATACTCCTCTATATTAAAATTTAATGAGATTTTGTTTTGGACTGTTTTAATTAGAGAAAGCAAACAACAACTTGTGTCTGCTACTGAGTGTCACTATAAAACTTTAAAAAACTGCACTGAAGAGTGTTAGCATAGAGAAATTGGGAAAACTGCATCCCATTAATAGTATTCTCTAAAGACAACCCGGGGAACCTACTGGGAATCCCAGGGTTCAGAGTGCTTGATCTGTAGAAAACAAATAAACAAAAACAACTAAAAACTAAACATTCAATTATCTTTAAAAAACAATAAAGTAAAACTCCTAAATATGAGAGAGAGAGAGAGAGAGAGAGAGAGAGAGAGAGAGAGAGAGAGAGAGAGAGAGAGAATATGAAGCCTTTTCTTCTCTTTCCCTGACTCAGGGTGTCATGGCATCTAGGCTGCCTCTGAACTTGCTATGTAGCTGAGAATGAACTTGAACTCATGATCATCTTGTCTCTCTTTTCTCTTCTGGAAAAACAGTCTTGTACCATGATATCTTGTTTCAAGTGATGCTGAGATCAAAACCAAGCTTGATACATGCTAGACAGCAATTCTTCCATTGGAGAGCCATCTCTTCCATTTTCTTGTACTCTAACTTATAAGCAAAGCCATGGTTGGAGAGAAATAACTTCATAGGAAATTTATAGGAGATGGAAGTTCAGCAGGAAACATTATTATTGTTTGGGTAGCTTTATCTAATCAAGTGGTGCGGGCCCTACAAATTCCTCCTCTCTTGATTTCTGTCTCTTTGTCCCTTAGCTCTTGATGGTTCAGACACAGAAATGTGTGTAGAGTAATTGAAATCCCCAAATTCTGGGAGAGCCATGAAATGAAGAACTCAAGAAAGCCTATAAATGTTAGAGAAACCATTCAGTGGAACGTATTTCTACAATTCTTGAGCTCTGTATTAATTTTCCATCTGAGCAAGTGTAGATTTGATCCTAATCACTACAAAAAAAGATTTTAAGAAATAACTAATGGGGATATTTGCATCCAGGTCACAGACATTTGGTTACACATTTGGGGCCAATAAAGACAGAATCATAAAAGCAATAGAAAATGATGTTGAAATCAGTGATCTCTTAAGATAGGTTATATGCCGCATTCTGATCTTAACCATATTGATTTCACACTGAAGCAATAATGCCTACATTGTCAATATTATTTAAACCTATTATCTGAAAGCACTGTATTCAAAGTACAGCTTTCAAAAGTTTACTTAAACTAGCTTATTTTTTTTGAGTTGCTTTGTATTTGCTCATGGTTCTGGAGGCTCAGAAGAGGCTATCTGGAAGGGGCATGAAACTGGGTCATATGATGGAACAGGGTAAAGAGAAGACAACAGGGAACAAGATGCACACATTTATATATTTTTCCATTGCCTACTCTCTCAATAATGATGTTAATTCATTCATGAGAACAGATGGCCTATGCCCTAATTGCCTGTCAAAGATGCTCCTTCTTGATATTGTTAAAAATGATTAGTGATTGTGAGGTTAAAAACATTTGCCTTCTAGCCTGATGACTTTATATTGGGGTTGATTCCCAAGACTCACATGATTGAAGAAAAGAACTTACTCTTTCTTGAAAGTGATCCTCTAACCTCTATATGCTGCTAAATGTATGCCATGGTATGTACACACACACACACACACACACACACACACACACACACATAGACACACATATATACATACACAAACACACACAATGTAAACATATAATTTTTTAAAATGTTGATTAAATTTTCAGCATATGTTGTTTGGGAATCACATTCAAACCATAGCACCAGGCAGAACTAGGAATATGTGAACATACATGGAAAATACAACAAGCAGATGCACATAAGGTAACAGTGGTCATGGAGTAATCTGTTGAAGGTTTAAAAACCTTACTGCAGAAATGCTGTGACATGTCATTGACAACAATTGAAATAATTAGAAAATTAGAAATCTTCAACAAAGAACTGTAAGATAGATAGAAGAACCAACTGGACATTCTTGAATGTAGAAAAGAGTAACATCAATTCAACCAAACTAATAAAATTCTCATTAAGTGGTCTCGGGACAAAAATGGAGAGCAGGGGTGAAAAGGTCACTGAACTTGAAGACAGAGAAAAAGAAATTATATGATTGTAATAGCAGAATAAAAAGACTTGAAACATGAAATAAGCCCTGGAACTATCACAATACTGATAAAATGTCTAAATATATGAAATCAGTGTCCTCAAATGATGGAGGAAGTTGTGTTAAAAAAGGCTGGAGGAAAACTAGCTGAAAGTTTTTCACTTGGCAAATGACATAAATCTGAGATTCAAGTCTATTGAATCTTAAGCATGACAAACCTAGAGAAATGTGTGAGGCAGCACCTCAGAAAGAAGCCAATGAAAGCTAAGGACCTAGAGAAATCTTTTTAAATCACCAGACCAGACAGTACATATTCATAGGAGGATGGAAGACCACAGAAAGTGGGACAAGACTGTACAAGAGCAAAAAAACAGAGATGTTGAGGCAGGTAGTCAACAAAACACTCAGAGATGTGTAGGCAAAATGAGGAAGGGAGCTTCTCAAGAGCTGCCTTCAGAAGTTCAGTAGACCTGACTCATAGAAGGAGAATGTAAATTTTTCACACTGAAGGGAAATAATTGGGAGAAAAATGGAAAATGAGGAAAGGCTACAGAAATGGCAGATACTGCATAAATAAAATGTCTTCTCTTTTTCTAAAAAATGCTTTTATTTACTTTTTGAAAATTTTATGCTCTGTAATTTGATCATATTCATTCCCACCCACCAACTCCTGCCAGATACTCCCTCACCTCACAACAACCCAAATTCAGTCTTTTATTTAATTCTTATGTTTTAATTAAAATATAATGAAGACATTTTCCCCTTTCCTCTTTCTCTTTTCAATCCTTCCCATGTCCTCCCCACACCAATTACCTTTCAAATACATGGCTTCTCTTCACACACAAACTATATATATATATATATATATATATATATATATATACACACACACACACAATATGCTCAGATTATCTAGTGTTACTTATATGTATATGATTGTAGAGCTTTTTTAAAATATATTTACAATGCACTGGATAAGTGAAAATAAAATTTATAGTGTTAACTAATCACATTTTCAGTGTATGGAGGTAATGTGAGAATTATAATTAAATAATTGGGTTAATAAAACCTCTATAATAATAAAGTACTTACACCTAATCAGAAAGACTGAAACATTAATTCTAAATAGACTCTGAAAAAGAAAATGCATGCATTAATTCCAGACAGCTACTAAGTTACTTATATAAAGAGGTCAATAAAAATCAGAAAAGATAAATTAAAATTAAAGACTAAAAAATTATTTTAAAAACCCTCAAACTTGTAAAACACATAAAAAGTACCAGCTATGAACCCTAAAGCTACAGTGGTGTCTTACTAGGCAATCTATGCCCTTATATAATAGTAAAATGACTGTTAAGGGGACAACCAACTGCTTTCCAATTGGATTTGAAGTTCACTCAATGGGAGGGAACTCTTATAAGATTTGTTAAACAAGGTCAACAGCCCTTGGCTGGGAAAGTCATAGGTCCTATGGGGAGCCTACTACTATTACTTTATAGTAGTCATTGTATCAAATTGTCTTTTAAATATTCATGTTTATACACATAGATTAGTGTTATATCCAGCCTTCATCAGAGAAACTTCTTATTGCAGTAGAAGATGGTTAATGCAGAATGCATAAATGGCCCACAAGCTAAGAATGTGTGGTGGGTAGATTACTCTGCCACAAATGGGGCACCTGCTTCATTCAGTCTTTTCAAGGTTGAAACCATCATGGGAGAGGGGACAGAATGAATGTGAGAAGCAGAAGACGCATGACAAAAAGAAGTTCCCTGGACATGCCAGAGATGTTACACTCATGAGCTGGCAGCAACTGTAATTGTGCCCAAGATTTGCACAAGATTAGGCTCCTCGATGTTTAATCGTGGATGACAGAGAATCCCTTTAGGTGTCACCACTCTCTGAGGGACTACTGGCAATCAAAGCTCACTGGGGAGTGATTTCATTTTCTTCAGTGCTGTGGCCGCGGAAAAATAGCCCCTACTCTGTTGAATAACCTTCCATATTCACTTGGGTAAGTAATTAATTGTGAGTCACACACAAAAAAAATGATGACGTGAAGGTGTTTAGTGGGCTGGTTTAGAAGAAGTCTGCCAATGGGAGAGCGAAAAAGTGGGTCATGAAAACAATTGAAATTCGTTACCCAAATGTCTGAAACTGCCAAGGAATGATAATAAAAACACACATGAAATCATAGAGACAGAACAAGGACTATTTGGGAGGGATAAGGGGACAGGTAGAAAGTGAGGTGCATGGAGTAAGATGGGGATGGATATATGTAAAGGATAATTATTCACAAGGCTGAAAAGGGCACAATGAAAGCTTCCCCCAGATGATATTGACACGGTGGAGCTTGACAGTTGCTGACTTAGCTACCGAATAACAGCCAGTATTGGCAGGTGGCAGTAGGTGACAACCAATGTTTGAGTGATACACTGGGGAAAAGTGGCAGGGTGATTAATGTCCTGGTCTACAAAAGTGGCCAATATCCATACTTAACTAGAGGTGATAGAAGTATGCTTATTTCCCATGGAATATATATAACTGATAAGAAACTAGTTAAAATATAAATTGATATATGAATATATACAAGTTATAAATCATTAATTAGATGTTCACATACTTGGTACTGATCTAAGATATAGAGAATTCAATGAGTAAAAACAAATAACCTTGCTCTCATGAAGTCAAAACTGAAGACAGTGAGTATGGATATCATGGGATGCATTAGAATATGCTATGGGGATGAAGTTTGCAATGGGAGGAACAATTGATTATTAAATTAATACTGGCATGTAAAATTGTACATATTTGTGGGGCAGGAGAAGTTGCAATAAACAGATGCATACATTGTTTAATGTTCAGATTAAGGTACAGATGTCTATTATTTATTTCTTTGCAGTGATAAATTAAAAAAATTCCTATAATTTATCTGACATACACTGCGTTGCTGCCATGTATAGTCAGCATGCTATGTAGTAGCACACCAGAACTTACTTCTAGTTAATGATGACTTAGTTTACACTGATCACCTTTTTGTTTCCAACTTCTCCCCTACAGCCTCTGATAACAACTAATCTACTTTCAGTTTCTTTGAGATTATCTTCTTTTAGATTCTACCAGAGTAGGGTTATATAATATTTATCTCTTTGAGAAATAGGTTATATTTCACTCTTCAACACAGGTTGTTTCTACTTTTTGGCTTCTGTGGAACAGGCTGTGATAAGTGCAGGAATGCAACAAAGGTACTGATACCAGTGTTCTTGATGGCATACTATGGAGTAGGTTTGCTGGGTTGTTTAGTGACTTTATTTTAATTTGCTGTGGAAGTGCCATACTGTTTAAATAATGGTGGAATTAATTCACATTCTCATTTATACTGTGCAAGGGTCATTTTCTCCACAACTTTGCAGGCGTTAGTGATCAATTGGCTTTTGTATCAAAGCTGATCTAAGTGGAGTACTCTAGGTTGTGGTTTGGACTTGCATTTCTCTGTTGTTTAATGATACTGAGTATTTTCTCATATGGCTGTTGGCTATGCTTATGTCTTCTTTTAAGAAATGTTTAGTAAGGGCAGTTGCCTATTGTTTTATTGAGTTATTTGTTGTTTGTTATTTGCTTTTTAAATATATGATGGATATTAACACTTTTTTTGGGTGGATAATTTTACTTTTTTTCTATTCTGTAGGTTGTCTATTTTTTCTGCATACTTTTTTTTGCTGTGTAGCTTTTTAAGTATGGGGAATTCCATTTTCTTCAGTTTCTTGTACTTTGGGGGTCTTATCCAGTACCTCCCTGCCCATTACAATGCAATAAGCATTTTATGTATATCTAATAGTTCCATAATATTAGGCTTTAAATTTCAATCTTTTTGTTCTAATGTATGTTATTCTTATACATTTAATTAAATTAAAATATGATTACAACATTTCCTTTTTCTTTTCCTCTTTTCAGCCCCTTCCAAGTAACCTCCTACCATCTCCTTCCATCTTCCCCCAGTCTTAAATTGATAGCCTTTTTTCCTTTATTATATATAAAATAATATAATAAATATAAAATATTATAGCAATATAACAATATATGTGTGTATGCCTAAATACAACGGACTGAGTACATCTTTGTCATTTGTGTTTATATGGGTTCAGTGATGACTGCTTTGCATTGGATAACCAATAGGGAACTCAGGAACTATCTTTAGGATAGGCTAATTCTTTCTCTTTTATCACATATCTTGTTGCTTGTAGTTCTTTGTCTAAGGATGTGGCCTGGTGAGATTTCCCTTTCCACATAAGCATACCTATTGATATTGTTATTTCCTGCTTTGTTTATGCAACTATTTCTCTGAAAGAAGTTTTCACAGAAGAGTTTTGGATATTCTGGCTCTCACAGTCTTTTGCCTCCTCTTCTGCAATGTCCCTTGAGCCATAGAGGCAGGTACTGTGATATAGGTGTATCTACAGGGGCTGGGCTCCCCATGGTTCATTTATTTTTGCATTGTGTCCCGTTGTGGTTTTCTGTGATGGTCTCTATTTTCTGCAGTGAGAGGATTCTTTGGCCAACGGTGGGAGTTAGACTTATCCTGCAAAGGTTGCTCAAAAAGAGGCATAGAGGGTTGTGACTCTGGAATTAGGCTTGTGGGTTTGCAGATTCTACCTAAATCTTCAGTTCAATTAGAACTAATGTTTCCGTAGAGAATTCAGGAGAGGCCTCAATGAGATGGGGACATTTACACACACACACACACACACACACACACACACACACACACACACACACACACATCTTCAGAAAGTGTTCCCGGTTAATGGTATTACCAAGCATCTAATCTGCTCAAATTAAAAGCGACATCAAAACTCTACCATGGTCCTACCTTCTCTGAAACTACTTTTGTTTAGGTCTACAGTGGTCCCCATCAGGGATGTGCACCACTTACTATATGAACATCTTTTCTTTCTATTTAATTCTTTGACCTCAAAACTCCGTTTCCCATTGGTTTTCAATGCTTCCGGTAATGGATTTCTTAGCTTCTCTCTTGATCTCATTTTCCAGTCAGATTTCCATAGTTGAGTGGAGACATTCTCTTTTAGAGTGCACGTTTTAGATAAAGTTAGTTAGCATGTAAAATAAATATAATAGGAAGGTGAGAAGGGGGAGATAAATAGCTGATGATACTCTATGAACCCAAAGATGACTTATTTTAGAAGAGGACCCTCAACATAAGAGGTAGATAATATCTGTCAAAGCTTATGTGTTTGTGGTCGGAAGGATTATTATTTCCTTTACAAAAGGGATTCCTAAACACAGGATTCACATTTTAATAATCTGTGCACCAAATTATTAAGGAAAAATATTCTCAAAAGTGAAACGTACTTTTGAGTACCTAGCAGTTGTAGCAAATAATCTAGTGTATTAAAATACCTTGAATATTTACAAGCAGCTTAGAGAATTCCATGATGGAAGGATCAAGAGTATTTTACAAATTTTGGAAGCTAATGACTGAATGAGCTACATGAGGAGGCAAATTTGAGTTATGAAAGACAGAGTGTTAGGAGCAGCTAACAGAGCTTTCTGGTTTTTCCTGTTTATACTCTTCACTAATTGCCTTGAAAGCCTGGGACTAGGGATGCTATCTTCTCAGACTGAAACACTAATTGTGAGCATTAACTACTGTTGGGTGCCTCACAACAAAGCCCTGGCAGCGTCAGTGTGTCCTTTCTTCAAACCATTTTTATTTTTTAAAGGAAAGCTTTATTCTTTGGTGGTTAGATTTTAATTATTTGTTTTTGAACAAGTACATCCCATTCTTGTGGGTAATTGTGTTTTCAGTCAACAATGATGCAGAATCTCTGTTCATACTCAAACTGGGAGAAAAATGTATCCAAGTGATGACACTTGTGAATTTAGAGTTAAGCCAAATTTTCGGTAACTTGTTTCATTATTTATATTTATCATGAAAGTGTCTAAACTTGTAACCGCATGTGTTGATGTGGAAACAATTTGGACCAGGGGGTGGGGTTTTGTTCTAAATTCACTTAAGGGGAGAATCCTGAATTACACTTGAGAATTTTAAGTGTTTTTTTCCCTCTGTTAAGTACAATGTAACACCAGACTGAAAACCATGGGATTGTGTCCTTGTTATGTGCAATTACTTTCCTCTGGAATACAGTGCTACAAAGAAACGGGGGAGAAGGGGTATGCATATCAGCTCTGTATCTGTATATTTGCACCCTGGCATGTTACAGTGCCCGTAGTAGATCTGTGTTGTGCCCTGAGTTATTAAAAGTTCTATTTTTAGTGAAGCTGATGACAGATTGTACAGTAAAGTAAAAAAAATAGTATAATAGGTAAAAATATCTATACAGAGCAAAGTACAATTCTTAATATACCATGGATATATAGGACTTTATAGCCAAGGAGAAGTGTGTGTTGTGTGCATATGTGTGTATGTGTTGTGCCAGTATATAGAAAAATTCTCAAAATTAACATTAGAGATAAGGGGAGGTTCAGTTAAATGAAATTAAATTATCTGGTTTTTTTTGTTTTTTTTTTTTTTTTTTGCTGTTGTTGAAAGCAAGCTAGGGTGATCAGATAGCAAATGATATAATGGTGGAAGATTGAGTCTAAATTGACTTTGCAAGATTATTGCTAATATATAGGCCATGTAGATGTAAATTCAAGAAGGACAGACACCAATGTCGAGCCCAGATAGCCACATCGATGTAGCCTACCTGTTTGATCAAAAGGAACTTGTCACTAAACAGAAAATTCTTTAATGGCTTAGAGAGGCTGTGATTTTTCAGTCCCTGTGTGTGTCTATGTTTTTATTCATGTGTGTACAGGTACATATGGAGCCCAGAAGACAACCTTATATGTCATTCCTTAGATGTTGTGCATCTTGGTGGCCTGAAATTCATAGATCAGGCTAGAATGGCTAGCTAGCAAGATGCAAGGATCCACCTGTCTCCACCTCTCTGGTACTGGGATTGCAAATGCACCAAGTGCATGGCCTGGCCTCGGGGTGGGGGGACTCAAATCCAGATCTTCATGTTTGCACAGGAAGCATTTTACCAACAGGGAAAAATCTCCAATCATATGTCCTCAATCTTTAACATGGCAGCTAGAACAAGGAGATGTTCAGGAAAGAGATACATTAGAGAGAAGATCTTGAAATTTCTTTAGAGGGAAGTGTGTCTAAAATGCTGTTTCGAGACGATCCATGACTTGGAGTCAGACAGACTAGAGTTTGAATTCGGAGCCCAGCACTAACTATGTGACTCTGCCTACTTTGGACAGATCCCAACGATTAATTCTTCTCTTTTATATGTGGGAAATACTTATCTAAATTTTTTTTTGTATGTGGAAATCAGTTGTCTGTGTTATCTTCAGAGTGGTCATAGTCTTGTAATTCTTTACATTATTATCTTCCTTAATATCCCTGCACAAGGAGGAGCTTCAGCTTAAGCGGAGAGTGGTGGCTGTCCTCAAGCTCTACAAGTGACAGTAGCAAACGGTAACACAGGGACAGCGTTCCCATTGACCGTGTGACATCAAGTCAGTCTCCCATGTTTCTCAGTTATAAGACTGTAAGGCCCTGTTAAATTATCCTTAAGGTTTTTAATGGCAGCCATTTTAGATTATACTCCTTAGGAATCTTAACCCAGAAGTGGGTCCACTTCTCACAGCACTGTGGTGGGTAAGTTGGCTAGTATGTACTTTCTTAATAATATTGCATAATGAGAATTTAGCACTTTATCCTCCTTAGGAAAATTGTTCATTGAAAACAGAAAATTGGGTGATTATAAATGTTATAAAGAGCCATTTGTTAATAAATATGGAAAAGAAAATGATTAAGCAAGAAGACAGCTTTCTCCCTTGAGTTCTTTCTTTCCCCGTATTTTAGGAGCACAACGTGAGACTCTGATGTACTGATGCATATTGAAATAGTTATTATAGTTAATTGAATTAATAAATCCATCAATTTATAGGAGGGACTTTATTCCAGCATCCTTGTCAAAGCATTTTACTACATGAACTATACTTAAGTTAGAAACTATGGAAATAAACAACCCAGGGGTTTTATGCTTTGCCAAATAAATATTTTCATCTGTATTGTGGTCTGCATTCTCCTGTGAACTGAATCAATATATGCCAAAAGAGGATTTATCTAATTGGCTTATATGATATGGTCTGGATAGTCCAACAATAGCTATCTTCACACTAAATAATTAGAGAATATAGTAGTTGTTTAATTTCTAAGGCTGGATGCTTTAATAGTTTCAGTGTGATATCAAAACCCTGGAGGGCTCCAGAAAGCCACTCTACAAAGGCAAAGACACTGGGATGTAGTATCAGGAAGGACGACAGCATCTGTGATAGCTGGGATGAATGTGTCAGCAGATGTGAAAGCAGGCAAGCAGAAAGGGAAACCTCTTTCCTGGGTCTCGTCATATGTGGACCACATCCAAAATGTGATGCTCATGTTTAGGCTGGGTCTTTCTACTTCAGCTAACCAGTGAAGAAATCCCTCATAGACATTCCCAGAGGCTCACCTACGGGATAACCCCTCAGATCCGTGCCTAGAGACTTGCCTCATGGGTGATGCGAGAGGCTAACCTCAGGAATAACCTGTGATAACTGTACCAGGAGACTTGTCTCATGGGTGATTCTAGATCTTGACCAATTGGTGATGAACCCCCATGATCTGATTTAGATTCTTTGGGATGTTTGTGAATGATTCCCATACTCTTTTATTTCATGTTGAAAACTGACAGAAAACCACAAAATCCTTTATCTCTTTTCCCCTCTCTTTTTCCCCTTTCTCCATCTTTACTGACTGATTTTCTTCTCTTTTATCTCTTATCCTTTGCTCCCTTCTCCCTTCCCAAGTACATACTCTTCCTTTCATTTTAACCCTTTTCTTTCCTTTGGTGTCAGTTACCCAGTGGTTTCTTTGGCTTCTACGATAAATAAAATAACCCATTCCTGATGGCAAATAAAACAAAATGAAGCTCTGCCTTAGGCTGAGAGTGGTATGATATTCTATAGCAAGACATCAAATTTAGTTAGCAATAAAACAACTCAGTGTGGCCAAATTAGGAAATAGAAGAATGGATAGAAAGGACTAACTCTTAGATCTTAAGTCATGAATCTTAACTGTGGCAATGCCCCTAGCACCCATGTGACATTCCATGTGTATATGCCTCTCTACCACAAAGCTGGATTATCTTCTAGTTCCCTCTCACCTCTAACTATTCTGGGTAAAACTAGAATTGTTTTGATAGTTTTTATTTGGTTTAGAGGCAACTAAATATCTCTCAAGATGATTTGAATATACGTTTTTTTCTTTTCAACTTATTTTCATTATTTTTGTTTTTATTATGTACAGAAGTCTGCCTTTTAGAGTTATATTTTAGGAAATAAGGAAGATACAGTATTTCCTATTGAAAATTAGGCTGTTTCCTTTTCTCATAAGAAAATGAAATGTAACTAAATACAAATGAAGTAGATCAATCAATATAAAACTGCTGTAGAAATTTTTACTGCAACTAGCCTTTAAGTTACCCGCCCACTTGGTCGTGGCCTCTTATACTATAAATGCTGCAAGATTCGGTTGCTGTTCCCTGTTCCAGTGGAGGATTATGATCTGTGAGTATACCCTTATATAAATAACCCTGTATTATACTCAATTCTGAGCTAGTGTGGCATTTCTTTTATGAGTCTTTCTTCATTAAACAATAGAGAAAATAAAAGATTCAGGTTAATAAATACCTAAGGAAGAAATGTTGCCACTTCTTCACAAACACTGAGTTTTAGAGGAGAGATACACCTTAAAACAGAACTTTCTGAGGCCAGATTTATCATATTGAAGCACAGATTAAGATATAAGAAAAACCTTATATCATTAATAGATATAAAATTTGAATTAGAAAAATAATCAGTTGCTACAGAGATGAAACAACAATTAAGGATGCTTCCTTCTCTTCCAGAACTAGAGTTT
Source organism: Myodes glareolus (assembly GCF_982192425.1). Classification (NCBI taxonomy): domain Eukaryota; kingdom Metazoa; phylum Chordata; class Mammalia; order Rodentia; family Cricetidae; genus Myodes; species Myodes glareolus. The sequence goes on from NC_142026.1 coordinate 105,377,759, forward strand.
GGTTCCCATGACCAATATTACATAGTTCACAATAGCCTGTAACTCCTGTACCAGAGAATCCAGTACCTTATTATGGCCGGTGAAGGCATCCAAATATGTGATATATAGTCACATATATACACATGTACAAATAAAATAAAAATAATCAAATCTGATGACATGTTAAAAGTATAATGTAACACATTCAAGTTAAAAGGATAATGTAACACATCTACTGCTTATAGTTATGTAATATTTGTGACTCTGGTAGAATAATTTTGTGAGAACAGTGTCTTTCATGGTAATCCAGGTCATACAGAATTGTCTGCTTTTCAAAGATTTAGTCATACTGCATCATATGTGCCCACAACTTTTTCTTTATCCATCTAGGGCCAGATAACTAGGCCAGATGAATTTTCCCAAGCACTGACAGAGGACATAGTTTTGATTCTTCTCAATTTCTTGCATAAAAATGGAAAAGGAACGAATGTTGTCAATTCATTTTAGGAGGCTAGTATTAGCCTGATACTAAAGAAAGACTGCTGCAGCACAACGTCTCTGATAAACACAGAGGTGTAAAACAGCTGCCAAATATCAGGATCATTTGATTCATGAACACATCAAAGGGATACAGGCTGTTTCCTGTAACATGAAGGCTGGCTTGTTTGTGTTTTCTGTGCCTCCCAGTATCCCACAGCTGTTTAGTTCCAGAGAAAATCAACCACAGAACTCTGTAAGTTATAAAGCTGATTGGCCCATTAGGTCAGGCTACTTATTAGCTAACTCTCACATCTTGATTAACCCATTTATCTGATCCATTTTAGCCATGTGGCTCAGTACTTTTTTCAGTGGGGCAGCTCACATCCTGCGGCTTCGGTGATCTGGGCAGGAGTGGAAGGAATCAACTTTCTCCTCCCCAGAATTCTCCTGCTCTCCTTGCATCATTTCCACTTCCTGTCTGGTTTTCCCGCCAACACCTCCTGCCTGGCCAATCAGCGTTTTATTTAAAACATGATTGACAGAATACAGACAATTCTCCCACACCAGTTTCCAAGTCAGCTTATCCTTGCAAGACAAGGATATTTCACAATTTAAAAGTTAAGTAATGTGATACCACATTACAGATTAGAGAATGAAAACACACTATATTGGCACATAATGACAAACAATTGAAAAAGTCAAAAAAGTCTAATTCCCTTTCAAAAAGATTTGTTTTATTTCTACTGTATCTGTGTGGGTATTTTGTATGTATGTACGTATGTATGTATGTGTACCAAGTGAGTGCCTGATACCTGCAGAGGCCAGAAGAGGGCATAGGAGCCCTGTGAACTGGAGGTCCAGATGGGTTATGAGCTACCATGTGAGTGCTGGGAATTAAACCCTGGTTCTCTAAAAGAGTAGCCAGTGCTCCTCCAAGTTACCTCTAAAGCCTTCAATACCTATTTTGATAAAGGAACAGAAAAAGAATGCTCACTTTTCATCACTTTTATTTAGCACCATGCTTATGTCCCAGCCAGAGCAATTAAGCTGTTAGAGGTTTTTTTTTTCTCTCTCTCTGTTAAAGATCCAGAAAAGTAAAATTGTCTACATGTGAATTTTCTGAATTTAAAGGCTCAGACTTTCTGAAAATGATTGAACCAATTGTTTAGATTTGACACCGTTATCTTGCATTCATAACCTCTAAAAACAAAGGCATGACTATAAGCAAAACATTTCAACCATTTTAATACCAGGTGGTTCACTCTCTAGTATTTACATCATATGCAAGTATGATCATTACTCTTGGGTGCGTATGACTTCAGTCTCATTTGTTTTCTTCTCACCCGTCATCTCTATCTTAAGGTAACATAAAGAGAATTGTACAAAGCAAACTTGCAATATGTTAAAGGTTTTAGTATTTCTTGCTAGCAAAAATCAAGATACTTGAAATAAAGCTGTAATATTATCCGGCTTCACACATTTTATTTTCTGACATACAAGGCAAGGTTCAGGTGAGTGCCATTAAGAGCAAGGCAGTGGTATGCCAGCTTGCACATCCTCAAGGCTTATAATCGCATAGTAGGTGCCATGTGAAAGGCAAGCACTATGAGCTGCTGTCAGCCCTTTGAAACATCTGTTTCTGAAAAGAGAAAGGAAATAACTAAACTTTCTGCAATGAAAAACTTTTATATTACTTATTTTTAAGTTTAGTCTGAGCTTATGTTAATAATAATACTGGATTTCCAATGTCAAGACTTGAATGTATTTTCCTAGTATTACCAATTACCTGTACAATCACTTCCCTACTGATTAGAATTACCTGAGGATCTTCTCATGAAGAAAGGAGAGGTTCTATGAATCGGCGAGAGCTCACTTGCCTTTATTCAGTGTATGAAAGCTGGAATACAGAGAGTTATTTTCAGTCAGTTCATGACAACAATTCATTACCTTCACAAAATATTTGATTTCTCAGTGAAAGCAATGGTTTTGCCCACATCAGTTGAAAATTAAAAGCCTGCATTTGTTGCTTGCCAGTGACTTGGTAAGTTGGTTGTCTTTTCTCATGCTTCAGTTCCAGATGATGCAAATGGGAATACCTTACCTCCATGATTGTTAGAGAAATCTAGAAGAGCATCTGTAAAGACTTTACATGCAGGATATTTAAAATTACTACAGAAAATGTTGATAAATTTCACTTTGTTTCTATACAGAATCCCAGAGCTATGAGACATTAGAGAGTATCTAGTTGCCCAAGTTGGAAAACTGTCACCATCAATTGAAAAGAAACTGTGGACTCTTCCAGTGAATTAAGAACACAGCTTAAATCTGTGTTTATAATTTCTGTTTTACTTACTAAAATATTTTAGTAGCATGCAGAAACTATACATAATAATGGGATTAATTATAACTTTTTAACATAGGAACAAAGTATATTTGACATATTTATCCATTTGATCACTCATTTTACCTGATCACTAGAATATTTTTGCTGTCATTTTATAAAAGAAAATAACAAGTAATTGACCATTACCTCTCATGACTTCCACTATTTCTATCTACTAGAAATATGTTCAAGTTACTTCATAGGGACACTTGGTTATTTACAGAAGGATGGTTTTCCAAGGGTTTGAGCATTTAGTTTTGTACATTATCATTGTAGCGGGAAGACTGTCCTTTGGGATGATTCCGACTTTTGAATCTTTTTCTTAAAATGCCAATGTGGAAGAACTGAAATAGCCATGCTAAGAGTTAACATTTCCTTTAGTTCCTGTTGAAGTATTCAAATTCTAATGATTAAATTTAATTGTCATTTCAGTACTACCTAGAATCACCTGAGAGTCTACACGGGATTGTCTACACTGGCTTGGACTCCCTTAAGTAATTGCTATGGGAAGACTCAATCCACTGTGATCAGCACCATTGCCAGAGCAGGGGATCCTGAAGTACTACAGAAATCAAGATGAGATCAAGCAAGTAGACATGCATGTATTTATTTCATGTTGTTCTCAACTGTGAGTGTGATATGACTAGCTGTTCAAAATTTCTTTACTGATTTTCCCTCAAGGATGTACTATAATTTGTAGGCAGACTCTTCTTGCCCATCTGCCTGTTCCCAAATAAGTGAAAAGTAGACTTAACATTACTTATAACTTCTTGGCCAATAGCTCAGGCTTATTACTAACTTGCTCTCACAACTTAAATGAACTCATTTCTATTAATCTGCATTCTGCCATGTGACATTGCCTCTCTTTCATCTTTCACCTCCCATTTCCTCCTCATATATTGCTGGCAACTCCTTTTTCTGGCCTTCATCTCTTCATCATTCTCTCTGCCCTGAGACTCCTGTCTAGCCATCTGCCAATCAGCTTATTAGCAATGAGAGTAATACATATTCATATTGTACAAAGAGATTGCTCCACAGCAATAATTTGAAGCCTAGAACTGTAAGCTGAAATAAATCCCTTTCTCCCCCAAGTTGATTTTTGTTGGGATAATTTATCAAAGCAACAAAAGTGAAAGTAAGATAGTAATACTTTTAAAATTAGTTTTCAATTTGCCTCAAGACAGTGAGGAAATCAATGTTTTTGTTCAGGGTCTTTTAGGTTTATCTGGCCATATCTTATCAGAGCGTTTGGTTTTCAAAGGTTACTCCTGCATTAAGGTGATTTGAGTGTCTTTATTTGTTGCTTTCTTAGTTTCTTTGTCAAAATATACAATGGAACAGCTTAAGGAAAAAGATATCTGACAATTCCAGAGAACAACCCATCAAGCAGGGAGAGTATTGTGTCAGGGTATGGAGTGGGTGGTAACAGCAGATCCCTAGGCATGAAGCAGAGAGACGAGTGCTGCTGCTCTGCTTGCTTTCTCCAGCTCAGAGAATAGTACTGTCCACATTGAGTAAACCATCTCACCTTTATTCACCCAGTGTCTCACAGAGGTCCCAAGAAGTTTGCTTGTGTTGAGTCTTCATTCTATTAACTTGACAGTGGAGATTAGTCATGATGGAACTTTTAAACAGAAGATTCTCTTTTTGTGTTACTCTGCATATTGAAATTTTTTATTTTAATTGAACTCTACATTTTTCTCTGATCCCCTCTCTGCCTCTTTCCTCCCCCTCAACCCTCTCCCAAGGTCCCCATGCTCCCAATTTACTCAGGTGAATTGTCTTTTTATACTCCCCATGTAGATTAGATCTATGTGTGTCTCTCTTAGGGTCCTCATAAAATTCTCACTTGAGATTGAGTAAGATTTTCTGACTGGCAGGTAACTTACTATGCCATTTGCTGTTTTTTAGTTTGAAAATAATACTATATATTTATCTCTTTCTAATAAACTGTTTCATAGTTAGAAAACCTTTTCCTATTTTTAAAGACCAATGGATAGTGGCATTTAAGAGGTTGCCACCATCCTTATCTGCCTACTTGTGCAATAACTAAGGCAGACTTCTGGAAGATATAAAACAAAATAAGCTACAGATTGTAGAATGCAGTCCTATAGATTGGTTTAGCAGTTACAGAACTCTAGCCACTCTTCAAGAGGACCTGGCTTTGTTTCCCAGCACCCCCGTGACAGCTCACTATTTTTAATTCCAGTCCTTGTAGATATAAAACTCTTTTCTGGTCTCCATGAGAATTAAATAAATATAATGCACAGACAAATATGTAGGCAAAACATTCATATACATAAAAATAAATAAGATAAAGAATGAAAAAGAAGTCTTACCACTTTAGCAGGATGAATGTTGTAACATTACACTCTATGCATACTAAGAAAAGGGATTATAGTGACTAAAATATTTGACAAGAAAACTAAGTCAATGAGTATTTCCATATTCAGAACCTAAGGATAACTAGTAAAACAAAACAAAGAAAAAAACAACCTTATCTTTGTATTCTAGATTACAACTTCCCTCTAGCTTTGGCCTGAATAACAGTTTATTATTGGACAAACACCCATTGCACCACAGGTCACTGCCATTTGAGCATATTCTTTGCTTTCTTCCCCTAAAATCTCATTGAAAACGTTAAAAGTTTGACAGTGGTTATTAAAAGTATTAATGACACATCAGAATTGTAAAACATTACAATCAAAAATCAGTTGGTAAGAAAGGAAATTCCAAAGGTGGTAGATAAAGTGAAAAGACTTCAGTACTTTTTAAATGCTATTCTTTCAAGCTCTGTGCTGATGGATTTTGATATGCCTGGGATAATTTTATAATAAATTATTCAATAGGTCATTTTCAGACTTGTCATCAAATAATGTATTAATTTCATTTTATCTCATGTACTGCTCCGTGACAAGTGTTATTAATTCATTTATGAGTAAACTAACAGACATGAAGAGGCTAAGAGACTTGTTTAATTTTGTGCATTGAAGATCTGAATGAATTCTAATGAACCTTGTAGCCTGAAGTGTAAGAGAATGAATTTGCACAAGGTAAATAATTATGTGGTACTGTGATGGGAAGAGTAACGGTTAGAAGAAACTTTTAAACAACAGTACATTAAAACCCCACAAAACTAATTCCTCTAAATTATTTTTTTTATCTTTGCATGCTTCCTTTGCTTTTTTTCTCCGACATAATTAAACTTCTGACCCAGAGAATGTTCTCTCCAAAGCTGTTTATACTTGCTTACCTCAATTCTTTTCTCATTTGTGACTCTTCATCCTCCGTTTCCACCATTGTTTGAAATTGCTGTTGTCTATGTGGGATTAGTTTTGTGGGCTGAATGAACCCTGAGAACTCAGGTGTTGAATAATTAGCAGTCAGTGTCACAGCATTAGGAGGTGTGGGAGCTGATTGAAGTGATCCTGCCTTCGTGAATGGACTAATTCGGTTCTCATAGATGAGATCTGTTTGTGGTGGCTTTATCATTCTTCCCTTCCTTCCCGTTACACATACTTCCTACTATCTTATTGGATACAGTGACAAGACAGTTTGTTATGTAATTTTGCCTTCATTTCCTTAAGTCTTTTATTTGACAGACACAGAGAAATGATGTGAGAATGATGCCACAGTTTCTAGAGCATAGAAAGGTAGGAAGACAAAAGGGATCGTTTACTTTGCAACACTTTTTACCTTACAACATTTTGCCTTTTTGGTTTCATTAATTTCCCCCAACTTAAAATTTTTATTAATTATTTGGGAATTTCATACAATGCACTCCATCACACTTGCTTCCCATTCCTCCCAGGTCTACCCTGCCACCTTTGTGCACGCCCCTCAAAAAAAAAATAAAAGAAAAACACACAAGCTCCAATTTGTATTCCTCATTGGAATATGGTCAAACTTCCAGTGGCCAGACCCTTAAAGAAAACTGAATCCTTCTCCACCCCAACCCCGGGCAGAAGCCATCAACTGTGAGGAGTTCAGCAACTTTATCATAATTTTTAAGGGCTCTATTTAGTAACCTCCTGTCTGGACTGTTTTGTTGGGGGCGAGCGGAAGGATGTAATGTCTCTCATTCTCAGTTAGGAGTCTGGACTTACTGATACCTCTGCAAAAGATGCTTACTTGCTTGCCTGCTGCCGGGGTCACCCAGCAATTACGGAATTCACTAGATGCTTAGCCCAGAAAATCTCAGTTATCCTGTTGGTGCCCAGAGTCAGGGTGTTCACGTGGTTGGGCGGCATGTCCTGGGGCAGTACCTGCACAAGAGCTCCAAGTCACTTCCTACCTTCATGCCCTTAGCACAGTGGGCTCCCTGGGCATGGCCATTGTGCTTGCAGCCTGCTAGCAGTGTTGTGGCCCTGTGCTCCCTCATTCTCAGGAGGGAGACCACCACCAGCAGAGGCTCCATACCTTGGGAGCCTATGGGCTGTGCGAGGTGGAGGCACCTACTGGGCAATAACATGCCCTTAGGATAGCCATGTATTTTTTTTTTGCCGTATTTCATTTGTTTGGTTAACTTTTTTCTATCCTTTAGTCCTGAGGTGTTTTCTATATTTAGTGATGAGGTGTGCCTCTTGAAATAAGAAGATTGGTGATGTGGGATTCCCCTCTGTATGCTGTGAATATGTTCTTTGTCATTGGTTAATAAAGAAGCTGCTTTTGGTCAATGGCTTAACAAAGTAAACTAGGTGGAAAATCTGAAAAGAGGTATATAGAGAGAGTAGGCAGAGTCAAAGAGATGCCATGTAGCTGCAGAAGGAGACAGACACCTGAACTTCACCTGGTAAGTCACAACCTTATGGCGATACACAGAATAATAGAAATGGGTTAATTTAAGATGTAAGTGGTAGCTAGGAATATGATAGAATCATTGGCCAAGCAGTGTTGCAATTAATATAGTTCCTGTGTGTGATTATTTCGTGTCTGGGTGGCCGGGAAATGAATGAGCAGCCTCAGCCTACAGGTTGGGATTAAAGATGTGTGTTATCATGTCATGCTTTCCATGTGCCCCAGGAATCTGAACTCAGGTCCTCATGTTTGTAAGACAAATGCTTTATGGATTGAACCCTCTTCACAGCTCAAGTGATGTTTAATTAATAAGTTAGGCCAGTGTGTGGAGATTCGATAATACTTGAATATATATAATTCTGTGAGTCAAAAATGTGGCAAATACCTTAATTTATTTGTCTTTGTGGTTTGTTTATGTTATGGATATCACTGTAAAGACATGAACTAAATGTCATCAAACTTGTAGACTCCAGTAGAAGTTCAACTTCCTTTGCCCCTTCCCCTCGGAGACGGCAGAGAGTCCTCTTTCCTGCTTTTCGTTCTACTTGGCTGTCAGCGTCTTTCTTGCTCAGTACCAAGTATGAAATAGCAAATGCTTTTCTGTGAAAAAGGACACAATTTCAGGGTGATTTCAAAGTAAGTGGTTTGTATGATTTGTTGATCTTTTTTTTTTTTCTGGTTACTTTTGGGAAAATATTTTGTTACTGAAAAATCTACCATAGTAGGAAGGGAGCATCTTGAATTCTTTAAATAATGAATTTATCTTATACGTACTTACTAATCTGAGATAGTTCTTAGTTTTTGACAATTTAACATTTATTTCTTTATGTGGCCTATGTCTTCTTTTGGTAATTGTTGCCTGATGTAAGTTTCTTCTGATAAGAATATAATGTATTGGTATTTGGATTATTTTATATATCAGAATTATATAAAGTAAAATCTCTTATTTTCCCTTCCTTCCTTTGTTTCTTCCTTCCTTTCCTTCTTTTGTCTTTTGAGATGAAGACTCACTGTGTAGATTAGATTAGCCTCCCACTTCCGATTCTCACATAGGATTATAATAGTGAACCACAAGACTCAACCTATATTCACTCTTTAAATTAATCACTTTCAAAGATTAAACATGGAACATTATTTATTACTCTGTATGTGTGTGTTTACACATGTGCACATGTGTGAGGGTGTCATGAACACAGAGGTAGAGGTTAATGTTGAGTGCCTTCTTTGATACCTCTCCGGTTCACTCACCGAGGCTACATGTGGAACTCACCAGGTCAGCCTACACAATCAGCTTCCCCAGGGATTCCCCCATGTCCTCCTGAGTGCTGGGGTACAGGCAGCCTTCATGCTTGCCTAACTTTTATCTGCGGACTAAATTCTGGTCTTCATGCTAGCTCAGAAAGTGCTTCATCCACTAAGCCATCTCTATAGCCCAATTTCTATTTTGTTATAAATAAATTATGTTCTGTAATAACCAAGGGCAGACTTAATTTAATTTCACTTCCTTCATCCTTTATAAGTCTTCCTTTTTAGTTAATTAACTTATTTTTCTTGGTTTTTAGTTTTACACTTTAAAATATGCCATGATTTCTGCCTTAACACATTGTATTTAATTGCAAAAAAAATGTGCTTTACAAAATTGCTTTTTAGAAAAAGTAAACCTTCTGAGAACAGGGCTAGAAGAAGGTAACTCAAAACCTATGAAAACTAAATGAGTAATGAAAAAAATAATTAGTTCCTGATGAAATAACTTAGAACAGAGGCAAGCAGTTGAATGGTACCTAAGACTGTCACAGTAAAAATTTAAAATACACAAACGTGTGACATTAAAATGTCATCGAAACTTTAATTCAAGGGATCTTTCAGGTACTGAGACTATCTAGTTGGAATGGATCTCTTAACAATTTATCTGTTGTCATTCTTTGCCTGGGAAAGAGTGTGAGACTATACTTCTTAGTGTCGATGCTATTTTTTTTAGCTTTTTCCGTATGCCTGTGGGCTGCTATCGTAGGTTCAGGAAAAGGATTTTATCCTTCTGCTGAAATTCATTATTACAGTTTTGTAATTCTTTTAACTCTATAGAAGTGACAGTAAATATAATTTCCATACATGTTGTGCCCTTCCTGTAACTATCAATCCACTCTGAGATAACTTTCGTCATAGAAATATCCACAGTGGTAATAAAATGGCTTGCATGCCATTACTGCTGGAATTGTCATCTTCACTGTTTGACCTCTAATTATTAAACAAACAAACACAAGAGGAAAGAAGCTGACTTCCCAAACCAATTATGTCCCATTACCCTTAACAATGTGCCCTTCACTCTCATTAGCACTGTTACTATGTTATACAGCATCAATTTTCATTCATTTTGCTATCCAACTTACACTTACTTTCTTGGTGTAATGTTCTTGGCTGGCTTAATTCTATTTTTCCTAGTGCATTCTTTATTAGAAACTTATAAAAACTTGGGTTTTTTGTATTCCTATATATGAAACATTTACATTTATGTTTGAATAATAATATACCATTAACTTACTGAACTACATTTCTTTTCCTAATTAACACTCTCAATTCCACTGCTTTTACCTTATTTCTTGTTGTAAGTGTGAGGCTAGCTAATTGTAATTTAACTTGACACAGGTTGAATTTGGCAACCAGTCACAGTCTATGGCCTAACTTATATTTACTTTGATGACCAGGCGATTAATGTTTTATTTTTTGAAAACCCATACTTTCATAGACTACGTTTAGCTTTCAATCTGCCTGCCTTTTATGCCAAATAAAGACAAAAAACCTTTTGTCTATCCAACATTTTTGAGTATAATACATTTTTATTCCCAATTATTTTTAAGTCATGTCTTCATTCACAAGACTTATTTCATGACTTCATTTCTTATTTTTCTACCATGTAGTTTGAAATTGTCACTTGGTGTCATCTTCAATATTTACTACTTTATAGGTAAGGTAATGAAGAAAAGACTATTGCTGAGTTTGGAGATCATGAATTTCTGTTATCCTAGCTAGATAATTTGTCTAGTGGATCCCTTTTTCTGCTGTCATTGTATAGGAGACCACGCACTCCTGGACTTTGCAATGGCTGATGGGTGTCTGAGCTTTGGTCTTCTGGATTGAGTCATCTTTTCTGTTTTTTCTTCCTATTCTATATCTCTTTCCATCTACTTTTGTTTTATTTGTGTGTATTTTTTAGTTCTTTATGCTTTTTGCTATGTTGTTAATATTACTTTACTATATATTCTGTATTTTATTCAATATATTTTATATTGAAGATATTCTACTATACTGAAACTCCTTTTGTTTGACTGTAAAAACACATAACACTTTTACTTTCTAAAATTACCATTGTCAATTTTCACTTATCTCAGCATTTCAACTCATCTTTCCTCTCTTCAATATCTTTTATTTATACTTTTATTGCATGCTGTGAGCTAGCAAGTATTCTTAATTTGACACCATATGTTCAGGAGTTGTGTGTACTTCTGTTTTCTGTGTCAGTGTTGATCATCCTAATTGCAACAATGCAACATATTTTACAATGAAGTTATATATTATTTATGCCATAGTTATCCCACTCTTAGGCATGAGCCCATTAGAACTTATTGCAGATTGAATCTAAAACCCTATCACAAACATATGTGTGTATCCATATATATGTCTCTCTCTCTCTCTCTCTCTCTATATATATATATATATATATATATATATAGATATATATATAAATTTCCTTGATAGTCAAACAACTTCTATTTTTTTAAATACTGCTTCTTTCTCTAGAAGATATGAAGCATTTATACTAATATTATTTGCCAATAACCCATATAGTCATATAAACAATGAATGAATAATCAGTAATATACTGACCTAATATTACATAAAATTAAAACACAATGAAACCTATAGGACACATATAACCATAATATATTGATATAACTATAATTTTAATATGCATAACTAAAAAATGTCTAAAAGTTATATATGAACATTACGTATTAACAGTAGTGAAAGTGAAATGTATTATCTGTTCTTTGCAATGTATTATCTGTTCTTTGCAAATCTGCAAAATAAAAAATGAAAAGTAACTGATGATAAATGTACTTATTTGTTTTTGTGTCTGTTTTGAAGACAAAACTGTGGCTGTGTAATATATTTGGTTTTAATTGTTCATTTTTTGAAAATTTCATATATCATTTCTATCACTCCCTCTCCCTGTCCAGCTTTCTACCCCTCCCATTCCCTCTCAAATTTATGACTTCTTTAATTCTTAGTTACATACCCATGTATACACAGAAATACACGGTGCTGTGTTTATTAGCATTGCTCATATGTATATGTGGTTAAGGCTGACCACTTGGAAGTGAATAGCCTCTCAAGGGGCTTAGCTCTGAAAAAGACTGATTCTCCCTTTCAAAAGTCATTAGCTGCCTGTTGCTCTTCCTTTAGGAATATGATCTTGTGAGAGTTTCCCTATAAATGTTGTAATATTAACTGTTGGTGTCTTTGTGCATTTGTTGTGAAGACAGCCATATTTTTGAGGTTTCACAGGTGCATCTCCCTCTCACATCGAGAAGACCCTGTCTCTCAGCAGGTGTCTTGGTTCTCTGGCTCATGATCTCTCTGCCCCATCTTCCATGATGTTCCCTGAGCCTTGGTTGTCTCCATTTTGAATTGAAATAGTATGCCATAATACCTAGCTTTGATCTTTGGAGTTAAGACTTTAGTTATTAAGATCATTTGTGAAATCAAATGGATATGTTTCTTTTCACATGAAAATGTCATTAGCATGTTGATAAGGATTCTAGGGAACTTGTAAACCACATTAGCTAATGTGGTTTGAGTGACATGTGCCTCACAGATTCTTGTGAGTAAACATTTGGGTCCCAACTCATCGTGATATGTGTTTATGACATAGCTAGACGTGAGTGGAACTTTATGCACAACCCCCTTATCTATACATCTTATCTGCCAGGATTGTGGTCAGGCTGCAGGTTTTGCAAGCTCCTGCTGTATTGTTAAGCTGCTTCAGCTGCTAGCTATCATTGCCATTAAACTCTGAGCCAGAGTACATTATGGGGAAAGTAGCTAGTGCAGGCAATCTGGAAAATTCAACAACATTAATTCCTTCAGTCCATGAATGGATAATATCTTCCCACTTCAAAACTTCTTCACTTTGTTTTTGCTGCTGATTGTCTATTCTATTTTATTTATTTTTTTGGGAGGGGCAGAACATTGGTGGGTATACCAGATATTGGCCCAGACCTTGTAAATCTCCTGCTTTTTCTGTCTCTGGAAGGCTGGTATTATAGGCATGCAGCATCATTCCATTATTCTGGGCTTAGAAACGGTTGCCACTAACCTCCGCCCTGGGTATAAAACATTCTCAATGACTACTATGACTCTTCTCCAAATAGTCCTTCTCAAATGTAGCCTGTTCTTCATATCCTATTGTATTTATACATAAAGCCATAAGAAGTAATACTCTAAATGCTTTTCATGAATTATATAGCAACACAGTACAATGAGCTTTTCCTCCAGTGCATGATTTATTTATCTATTTATTTGTTTGTTTATGACTGGTCATGGTCCACCTTTTTATAATTCTGTCTTACCCGTTACCTAATCTTTGATAAAAGACATAAAAAACAGGCTGATTATATTTATTTCATGGAGAAAACTACATTCAACTTGTCTAGTTTGTATTTAGAAACCCTCTACAAAAAAAAAAACCCACCAATTACATATGGAGATTATAAACTTTCTTACTTCAGTTGATCTGGAAAGATTCCATAGTTCAGATGGAAATTTTAAAGCAGGTATCATATTATATAGAAAATGTAACTAGATGTTAAATATGTATTTACATAAGGGGAAACCAGATTGTAACAAATGCACACTGCAAAGGAATGATTTCACAATCATTAAGTAGCTTTTGAGGCCGCTAATAAGGAAATAAACAGCAAACAAACAAGTTTAATTTCTCCACAAAGAACAAGAATATGTATGCTTTACATGGAAACCAAGTGTTCCTATTATTTTTTTTCAAGCAAGCACTTTCCTAAAGCAATTTTTGTTCAATGAAATAGCCAAAAGGTGAGAAAAATGTCCTCGCCTTAAGCATATGCAGCAGCAGTAAGAGACATGGTTGTGCTGGCCCTTTGAGTGTGGAAATTCATGCTGGGGCATAGAGAACATCAAAGGGGTCAAGGGGATAGGGGAGGTTTTGTGTCCCCACTTGTCTTATTCTCTTTGTTTTAACTGATCCCATCTGTCTCCAAGAACTGAGTGTAGCTCACTCTATTGTGAGCATTGTTCACAAGTCACCTAAGTGAAGATTACACTTGTGGCTTCTTTCCCACATGTTCAGTCTAGTGTTAAAATGGAGTTAGATAGAAGAAAGACGTTCTAGTGTGCTGTTGCTCAGTACAGTGACGACCAATAACAGTCCAGAAAGATCGATAACAGTCCAGAAGATAGATGAAAGGGCGTTATTGAAAGTTTTTAACACAGAAGAATGATAAATGCTTTTATATACGTATAAATTATATACATATGATTATAAAATTATATATGTATGACTTAAACATAGCACTCTATAAATGACTAAAAACACCATGCAGTACAATATTTGTATGTGTATTTTGTGTATTTTGTATGTGTATTTTTAGCTGATTACAAAATCAGCTAAAAATAAATGAAGACTAAATGAACAAAACTTTAACAGAAGGTACTTAAAACCCTTTCCTCAATAATGTTTCTCTGTAATCCAGCATAACAAATACACTATTTTAAAATGGCAATATTAAAAACATTTGGCTTTGTGTTTACCTCATGTAGAGACTTCAGTAGCTACATCCAGTTAGAGAGAGCTACTGTGCAGGGGGGCTGTGAGTGAAGAGATTGCAACAAAATGTAGAACGTGCCAAGGACAGGGACTACTAAACAAAGTGAATAATTAAAATTGTGATAACTAAGCTTATGATACAAGGAATAATTGCTCTCAGTGGAAGGCATTTTTTTTTTCATTTCCAAAAGGGTTACAGATTTCCTGATTATTCAAATCCCAAGGCTGCCATTTCTGTGTAGTGAACAAGAACCGCCTACAACCATTTTGTTGATTATTACACGAAGTGGCAAACAAATGATATAGTTCTCTACACCTGAGTATCTGGGAAGTGAATGAGAAATTAGCATATGTAGAATTGAGACACAAGTAGTCATTGACTGATTTTTTGACATGGTTTTAGAAGAGAATGGTACATGTACTTTGCTTGCTCCTCCTGAGGTGTACCCATATTCTAAAAGAGGGAGTTCCTAACTTAAAACATTCATGTCCTAATGTTAATTAGTCTATACACACATCACTGTTCTTTCTGATTTATTCGCATTTGTTGAATGAGCTGCAAATAGTTCAGTTTTTTGTTCACAGCCTAATAGTGGATCGAAGTGGACATTTAAAATATTTTTCAAAATTAAGCAAAACAAGTTAAATTGCTTTTGTGTGCTGAGAACAGTCTATCTTTGTTCATTATTGTAAACGGGAAAGTACAAGTCATTTGATTGCTCTTTAACCTTTTGCTATATTGACAATCTGTTACTGCCTAGCATCGAGCCCATTCTTCTCAGAAGGTGGCTTGGCATTTTTGAGGTATTTTCAATCTAGAGAGATAAATCTGTGTCTCCATCTGGATTGACCAGATGAGGCTCCCTTCAGAGCCAATTAACACTTTACCGATGGGGTCACTCTGCACTGTTGGAGGTGCTTTGCACCTCCAGGGTGACCATAAACTGCCTCCACAAAGCCTCCAGATGCTCCAGGACTGGAAACCAATCAATCTTGTATTTAAGCGACTAGCACACCTACCCTAGGGTCCTAGAAGACACACCAAGAGATGTCTATGACTGTCCAGCAAGAGTCCTTTGAATATTCTGTCACCCTCTTTATGGATTGACAAAGGCAGAAGAATGCTCATGGTAGAGTGGAAAGATAATCAATGTTGGAAGGCAAGGCACAAATTCCCTGTTTCTGTGAAATTTTATAGTTACAGACACATATTGCTACTGCCTCTTGACTAGTTAAACTAGCGATTTCTTAAGAATCTCTGTCATGGAAATGGAATAGGCAAAAAAAATGATATGTAAAACCATCAAGTTCCCAGACCAGGGAAAGAGTTCTGTGTGTCACACCTGTGAAAATATTAAAAGAAGGGTCCTACATCCTAGTACCATGGGAGGCCACCTTGGCATTCTGCTATGATAAACCTGGGTTTATCTGGGATGTCTGTGGTGATTTGTGTAGAGATTCAGATTAGATTCACAGATTTCCTAGGCCTTTCCACACAGGCATCTCATTTAATGAAGCAATTCCCTTAACTCTGCTTTAGCTGGGAAAGAATGCAAATTAAATATTCTTTAGTGGTGAGGATGGGAGGGGTAACACAGGGGAAATAAAGAAAAATAAGCATGGGGGAGCCTGGCGAAGGGAAGGAGCTCTCAGGCGGCTGGATAGCTAGCTCAGCCTTTGTGTAGACAGTCTGCCTGTGGGATAGAGCTCAAAGACAGAAGAATGATAGTCTGGAGGAAGAAAGACAGACAGTAATTGTGGGATGCGTGCGATTAGTGTGGTAGCCAGAGAAATTAAGCCACAAGTCCTAGGAATCCTCCCTTCTCTGTGGTACCTGCAGAGGGAGAGAAAAGACCCCAGTGCACATTTCGGTTGGAGTCTACTCCCTGCCAGCTTGGCTTGATTGCTTTCTGGGTTGCCTACTGTGGGGGTTCAGCAACTCGACCTTCCTTTCAGCAGAGCTATATTGTCCTGCCCAGAAAAAAAAAGACAGATTAAGAATTTACAAGGACCCCTCCATCACTGGCCTGTGACAGGAGCTCTCAGGGAGCTGATTTTCCATGGTTCAATTTGCCTGGGGGCCAAGATTCTTATCAAAATGTATTTTGTACATGTAAAGAAGGATTGTTGTTTTCAGATATATCTAACTTCCATTAAACTTTGTCTTCTCCTCGGCTCCTGTGTCAGTAGGTGGCATTCTTCCTGGGATATTGGACAAGAATTGTTATTCTTTGAGGATTATCTACATTTGGGTTCAGGTTTATAGGTCAAGAGTAAATCCTATGATTTAAGTTTTTAATTATTTTGTGGACAGTGAGCTATATTCTGATTGCTTCAAGTAGGAAATATTCCCAGCTTTAACTCAAGTCATTTCCATTGCTTAATTGAAATATTTTAATTAAAAGTTACATGTTCACAGAATTGAAAAAAAAGATAGCTGTTTAATTTTATCACCCGGGAACAAAAAAAAAAAAAGATTCAATCTCTTCTTAGTCTATTATCTAATATACTGCTTTAGAAAACTCATTCAGACTGTGGGTAGAAGGGGTTAGTTAGATTTTTAAAATTAATTTTTATATTTGACAATTTTATACGTGTAAATAATGCAATGAGAGATCACTTGAAACACATGCATACATATGTGTGTGCATATTTAAACTGTCTATCTCTATATATAACGTATATATATTTTTAAATAGTTCTGATCAGGTTGAGTATTACAGTCATTTCTAATGTCTCTTCTGATTATGAGTAACCTGAAATTAAGATTTTGTTTTTGTGTTGTTTGTTTGTTTGTTTGTTTGAGCACCCTTAATTCTATCAATATCAATATTAATTTTGAAGTCATTCTGGCAAATGAAAGCGTTGTTAAACTTGTTATTATTGCTTCCAACTTAGATGAGTTCTTTATTGCTGCACATTTTCCTGTAGAGAAAGGGAGGAAACAGAAGTGATGTTGTTGTGCTAAAGACATGATAGATTAGCAGATGAACTCTGATGCTCCAGAAGGAGGAGGTGGAAGACCACTGTCTTGGACCAACACTGATGCTGCCTAGCAGAGGCACATCCACGACAGAGGTTCTTACTAGTGCTCTCAGCAATGCCACTACTAATCAACGCATTTTTAATGTTTTCTGTTTACTGGGTTTGAGGTTTACACTGTCCAGTTCACTACTGAAAGCGCTCCGTATAAAGCACAGATACACCAGCGTTTTGCATATGGTTATATCATGTTGGAGGGATTTATATCACCTTGTGCTCTATTACAAGATCCCTAAATAGAATATTGTTGATTCTGACTTTAGGAAGTCTTTGCTAATGTCAGATCTAGAAAGGGGATCTCATGAGAAGGTGAAACAATGCTTTATTTTTGGCTTGCCATCCCCCATGGCATCTTTTGTTTTTGTGTTCCTCTGTGCAATGCATAGAAAGGAGAGGGACACTGCTCCATATTTCAAGAGGATGTTTAGTTTAGAGGTATTTCCTAATTATTTATAATTTCAAGTAAAAGAATTTCATAAATCATTTTAGTTATTTTCTGATGTGTACTTATATTAAATGTATAAAATTCAGTAGGTATTCTTAATGAATATTTTTGAACATTCATTATTGCCAAAAATCTTGTCGACAGATGAGGCTGTCTTACTTCTTATAGTCTAGCATGTAAAACTTGAGAGACATTACTTTTTAATGCATTGAAATTTTCCAATGAAACTTTATTCTATTAAAATTAGATCGTTTTAAGTTAAAGTACCAAACCAGCAACGGTATCTTTCTAGTAACACGTGTTTCAGTGGGTTTTGTGAGGTACAAGAAAATGAAGTGAATAGAGTACAAGGTGAAATAGGAAATAAATTGGTTGGTAATATTTCATATCCAGATGTCACAATATATCAGGTAAGTTCACAACTAACTCCAGGTCCCCTCCTCAGGGCTAGAAAATCATATTGGAAAACTGTCAAGAAAATGTTGGAAATACTTTTACTACACAACCATTTTGTGATAAAAATTATTGCTGAGTTGCTGCCAACACCAAAGGAAGGATGGACATAAACTCCAAGTCAGTCTGCTGGAACAGAGAGCACTGTCGAGGGATCACATTATGATGTGAAGTCACCAGTGTACAGCAGAGTGTGCTAGCAGGATTAAAACTGAACTACACAGTGAGCTCAACTCTGTGCTTAAAAAAATAAAAAAACAGAGGGAAGGGAGAAAGAGAGAGAGAACCAAGTGGCAGAAGGACAAATAAGGCTGTTGATAGCTTGTGCACACTGTGAGCCATAAAGGACTTTCTGATGTCTTAACTAAAACAGTCTCTGCAGAATAATGATAACAAGAGAGATAGATACGGATGTGTAAGTGACATCATCAGAGCAAGAGTCCTGAGCATACTGGGGTTCAAAGAGACTCTAATCTTAGCCTGTTCATTTCTCCCCCTCCTAAGTTCTTGCCAGACATGTAGGAAACACAGAGACCCCTATTCATACCAGCTTTTCTTGCTGAACCTGGAAATGAACAGACAAGGGCTTCTCAGAGTTCATAGATCAAGGGATCAAGTGGTGAAGACATGGGCTCAGATAGATAAGAACACTAGTGGAAATTAGCATTACACTAACTCCAGCAAGGATCTTAAGAAATGTCCAGGGATTTTGAGGGAAACAAGTAACTGTATCAAAAGTTTTTAAATTAAAATGGGTTTATCAAAATATTGCTAAAACCGTCTATAAAAGGTTGTTTCTCCTTGCTCTGGAAACTCTCTTTGTCCTCTGAGTAAGTGGGGATACTTAACCTGATCTTGTGTAGACTTTACTAAGCAATATCTTTTTGCCAGGTTTCGTTGTTTAATAGACCCATTAACACTATGTGGAGGGTACCTCTGCTTTCTGGGTGTCATCATTTGGAATTCTTGGAGATTTTCCAATTCTTGGAGCTGGTAATTAGTGATACTCTTACTGCAATTTATTTAAAAACACCACGAAGAGAAGTTATACCATGCAAAAAGGTTCACATAGGAGGTTTATTGGAAGAAGAGAGAGAGAAGGGCAGAGAAGAGGGCAGAGGGTGGGTAGAGACCGATCCCTGAGGACAAGAGTGGCAGAAGAGAAAGGGAAAGAGGGAGAGACCGAGAAAGAGAGAGAAAGAGGGGAAAAGACAGGAGTTGGGCAAAGCCCATCTTTTAAAAGGGAACATAGCAAATGTGCACAGTAGAAGCTTAGTGGCTGGAACTGAGGACATACTCTGACAGGACCCTAAGAGTAGGCTAGTGCAGATGCCTGAATGCTAACATTCCTCCCTTTTGTTTATTATAAAAAGGTGTGGAGTTAGGAAGGAGTTGCCGGTAAAGTGGAATGAGGACGCTGTATTCTTGAGACTGCTTCAAGCTGACCTGGGGGCATGGCAGTCTTTGGGGGATCTGAAAAAGTTGGAGTTCTTATCACATCCTGGGGCTCTGCAGAACTGTCAGGTGCCACTTGGACATGGCAAAATGCTGTTCAAGGTGGATACAAGTTGACTCCCTGGAGCTCACAAGAAACATACCCGCAGAATTAAACAGAAATTGAGTAAAAGAAAGAAAAGAAAGGAAAAACCAGTGTATGCTGATCAAGAGGAAGCAGGCTTCTTCATCTGACCTGTACATTGCAGCAAACAGACAGCACATTTAGAGAGGGAGAGAAGACAGACAAGTAGGTTTTGGAGCAATTGAAAAAAAAAAAAAAAAAGGAAAATGGAGAATTCTTTCTTGGTTTCCTGACCGTCTGGTTCAAAGAATATTGAGGACAGATTTGATTTGAAAGTTTGAAAGGAGTGGTCAGTGGGTCTCCAAAAGACATCCCAAGGGGAAAAAGGAGGTATATGATACAGTTCCCAAGGATGAGGCAGAAGAAGATAAAGAAGATCCAAAGCCTGAATACGTTGGCCTCCCAGGGATCCGCGAAATCAGACTGAGTGGGCACAAGCTGTTTTGCTACATCATTTACAGAACAACGGGGGCCAAGGACTTTGAACCCGCGAAAGACAGAGTCACCTGATAGCAGGACTTGAGAGAGGCCAGAAGGCAAGGAAAAGACTGTGCTCGAGAAAAGAAGCCTCACATCCAGAGGTCAGAGGTGAATAACTCTGACAGAGACCTAGTTGTTGGTATTGACTGGAAGGCAAAGCCATCAGCGAACGAAAGAGGAGAATTGTTGCAGGTGGAAGAGAGCAAATAGGAAAGTAATATCTAAGGGATATTTGGGCCAGACCTAACTGAAAAGACGAGTTTAGATGCCCTTAAATCGAGCACTGAGTGCAAAAGTTGAAGGAGGAGATGACGCCAAAGCTCCAGTGAATGAGGCAAATAAGTGAGATCCAAGGGTCTTTAATTCCTAGCATTTCAGGAATTCATAGAGGGTCGATTTCGAGAAGACACAGGCTTCTCAGTGATTTTGTCAAACTCAGAGAAGGGGCTAATGATTCCGATCCTGAGAGAGCTGTGGTTGCCTGATCCCAGGGCTTAAGAAGGCCAAAAAGTGAGAAACCACGAGTTCACTCACGGAAAAAGGCCCGAAGTGGAGAAGAGGGCCCTCACCAATCACATTAGTGTTGGATGGACGGGCCCAGTGATCCATTAGTTGGAGAAGTGAGGCTGTCGTTTGTGAGTTCCAAGGTCCCAGAGTGCCTCAGATTGGGACCAGCAGGTAGGAAGAAGCATCAGGAGAGCCTTTCCTGAAAAGGAAATCAATGTTGTATTTTATTTAAAAATACCACGAAGAGAAGTGACACCATGCAACAAGGCTCACATTGGAGGTTCATTGGAAGAGGAGACAGAAGGTGCAGAGAAAGGGAGCAGAGACGAGGGTAGAGACTGGTTCCCGCGGACAAGAGTGGTAGAAGAGAAAGAGAGAGAAGGGAGGGGGAGGATGGGAGGAAAAGAGAGAGAGAGAGAGAGAGAGAGAGAGAGAGAGAGAGAGAGAGAGCGAGCAGAGGTGGGCAAAGTCCACCTTTTAAAAGGGAACATAACATAGGTGCTCAGGAGGTGCTTGCTCTTAGTGACCACATTCAGGATGTATCCTGTGAGGACCCCAAGGGCAGGCCAGTACAGGTGCCTGAATACCCACAGCTCTCATCTCATTTTTCTGTGTACAGTATAAGTAACCTGGTTCCTCTCTGAGAATGGTGCATAAACCGGAGTCCAGGAAGTTAAGATAGAAAATTCACATTGATATTTGGCCAAGTCCTTTCCTCTTTAACTACGATCATAGATTTGAATCTTTCTATATGCAAATAACAAATGAGAATTAGATATTTATATAGCCCAAAGTAATTAGTATTAGACATACATGCTTTAATTTCTTTTGCGTATTATAGCCATCAATGGCAGAGATTATGTGAGGTATTTTATTCAGTGTAAGCAGTAAACAGCTTGTCTCCTGTACTTTCCCTGGACTTTGTAACAGGTAAATAGAGCTATGTCCACCATGAACTTGTGATTGCCACTCTTTTAGTCACTTAAAAAAATGGAAACCTTAATATAAAAATGAAACTATTTAACTTTCCACACAATAGCAAATTTTTTAGTGTGCTTTTAATATTAATCAAGTGTAACAATTGTTTATCATTCTAAATTAAGAGAGAACTTTCTCACTATAGACTACTAAAATAGCACCGTGGAAGTGCATATTTCTCTCCTGGTGCAATATGATATAGAGGCATTCAGTAAAACCCTTCAACCATTCAACTCTCAGCCTAGCTGTAGTTATTCAATGAGACTCTGGGAAACTGTCTTTAATAACATTTCCCCAAGCTGACCTACAAGTAGATGGGTTTATATATGCGAATCTGAATCTGGTATATATTTGGCCAGTAGTTAATTAGCTGTAACTCAGCAAGTCAGATGCAAGATTCAATGTTCTTGTATAATATTTGGCCAACCAGAAGAGGGAAATGGGAAATTAAAAGCAATAATTAGAGAAAGGGTTCTTTGATAAGTCACAAAATAAGGTTAGTCAGGCTTCTCCAGAGAGGCAGGACTAATGGGAGATATATGATGATAGATAGATAGATGATAGATAGACATATGTACCATAAGCGGAGATTTAAAAGGACTTATTATAAGAATAGCTAATATATTATGGAAGTTGATAGACCATTTGTAAACTAGATAATGATGAAAGCCAGTTATATAATATGTTAGAGCTCGAAGGTCTGAAGACCCAAAGCTGTGAGGTACAGAGGCAGGAGAAGATGGAGAGAGTGGGAAAGAGAGAGAGACAGAGAGACAGAGAGAGAGACAGAGAATATCTCCCAATTTCACCTTTGAAAATTAATATATTCAGGTTCTTAATGGGTTGATGGACAGGTGTTTCTCCTGATAAAGGACAATCTCTCCTTGGTCTAGTGATTCAGTTGCTGAACACCTTAGTTCTAACCTGTTCACAAGTTCTGAGTATCGCTTAACTGAATCCTGAGCATATAGGAAATGAACCATTACAGAGAGATGTCAAAAAATCTGCTTCTTCCCTGCTCAGCAGGTTTCTTTCTTTTGCTCTGTTCTCGTAGCTGATGTGTGATTCGTTCCATTTAGTGAAAGTGCCCATGGCAACTGTACTTCTTGGATAGTTTCCCTTTTTTACCTTCTAATTGGCGTTCCTTTGTTCTCTGTTCTCCAAATTACGTGACGTTTAACTCAGAAAGCATCCCTTATACCTCTGTGGATTTAATTCCACAACTTCTTTATGTAAATTTGGAGGGCAGTTATACCTTGTCTAATAAAGGCAGGTGACGTTTATTCTACACAGTCTATCAATAATTGACAGAGTTTTCTAGCCCATCTGTCCCTGTCCTTCTCTACTGTAAATGAGTTTATATTTAAAACTAGTGTACTTAGTAGCAAGAGCAGGAAAATATTAAATTTGCTGTGATATTTCTGGTTTGAGTAGAGTTATTTAACACGTCTTCCTATGAACACTCAATAAAAATAATCTATGTTCTTTATTGCAACTACCATTGTGGCAATAGACAAGACAGAAAGCATTTAAGAGTCCTTGGAAGAAAGATAAATGCAAGGATAAACTGTCCAGTTTTCCTTTAACCCCTCTTCACAGGGCTGCCAAATGACTCCACTATTTGCCTCACACTAGGGGTGTGTCAATGATGTATTTTCACAAGTGCTTACTGAGATAAAACGGGGAGTGTGAGTGTCAGGGGTGGACGTAAAACACAAGGCTCTATTACTTGCCAGTTTCCAGCGAAGATAAATAGTTTTGCTTTGTAATAACAAAGGAGTCCCGTATCCTCAAGTCAGCTGCTTGATCTCACGGAGGCCCCAGAGTCGAGCTGACAAGGTCTAATGACTGGTGAGTGGCACTTCTAGCACAAAGGCAGCATGTGTCCAGCCTCTGCAGTCCAACCAAGTCTTGTAGCACAGCTGATCAGAATGTGGGATACAGTCTCTCTGTGTTAGAGTCACCATCTTTTCAGCTCCCAATTCTCTTCCGCGCCTAAGATTCTCACAGTGAATAGAACCATGTGCTGCCCAAATTCACTTCGACAGCTACCACAGAAAAATGTGATACTCTTAAAGTTTATTGCTGCAAACCATAAACCCACCAAATGATAAATATTTTTTATTTATTTTACTCTTTATACATATATGTGTGTGTTTTATCCTTTCTGCATAAGAGCTCAATTTTGCTGTGATTAGGTAAAATGTCAAGGAAAAGATTTACACTATTTTATTTCTCAGAATTTCTGGTATTTAATGCTACAGATGCAAATGCATTTCTCATCTTAATTCAAGACAAGGATAGAAATTATGAGAAGTCTTGGAATTTAGAATCACTGGCGAACAACTACTCTATTGATAGTGAATATTACCCAAAGCGGTTGAAGACATCAGACTTACTTGCATACTGTGCGTGGCAGTTGCATTATATACTGTTATTAAGGCATTATTTTCTCTTATACTCAAGCATTGCCTGCTGGGACATTTCCTTAATTTGGTGGTACTCTGAAGTTACACAAAATACACGCATAATCAGCCAGCAAATACTTCACATAACATATAATGAGTCTATCCTACTTATTTTTCGATGAGTATTCGTGTTTCATTCACATGACTTGGATCATTGAAGACATGAACGACAACACTGTGGTAAAAAATTATTGGAGCTGTTTTTTTTTTTTTTTACTAAATTTTTATGACTGATGAAACTATGAAGAAGAAAGTCAGGTAAAAATAGACCTTACTATAGACAAGAATTCTGAGATGCTGAGTTATTTCATGTTGGTTAGCTTCAGGCTTTTAGGATTACCTTGAAAACCACACCCAGTTTGATCACCACGCTTTCCTTTTTCCTTACATCCATCAGTGTGGGGTTTAAAGAGGTCTTGAAAGGGCACCAAGTCTGAGTGCTCTGAGAATGCTCACCAAGCCTGAGTGCTCTGAGAGTGCTCACCAAGCCTCAGTGCTCTGACAGTGTTCACCAAGACATGAGTGCTCTGAGAGTGCTCACCAAGCCTGAGTGCTCTGAGAGTGCTCACCAAGCCTCAGTGCTCTGACAGTGTTCACCAAGACATGAGTGCTCTGAGAGTGCTCACCAAGCCTGAGTGCTCTGAGAGTGCTCACCAAGCCTCAGTGCTCTGACAGTGTTCACCAAGACACGAGTGCTCTGAGAGTGCTCTGAGTGCTCACTGAGACACATAGACAGGATAACTGTGTGTTCACAGAGACTGAACCAGATTATCTTTTTCTTACCTTCTGAGAACATTATTAAAGAAAATCCCAGAGGTTTATAAAAAATGATGGAACCAGTCAATGCATAGGGCTGCTTCGATCAGTTATTAAAGTCATACCTTATTTCCAAGGCTTCTGAATAGAGCAACCATTGTGAGGAACCCAGGTTCTCTTCTAAAGTGTTATGTGCACATTTTCCACATTGAAAGACAAGTTGTAACTTTATTTTATGTGGTATATATCTCCAAAGAAAAACAAAGCTGTGAGATTTGAAAATAAAATTGGGTCATGTCTTAGTGGTTATCTAACAACAGATTCGAGCTCGATCAAACACATGCAACTCCTGTTCTTGTCTCATTCCCTGTGTGCTCTGCATTTTTCTTCTAGTTTTTCTAGGAATACAATTATTTCTGACTAGTCAGTCACATTTTTACATTTCTCAGATAAATCTAAGACTTTGAATGTTTCGTCTCCAACAACTAGAATTTAATCTAAAACTAACTTTAGGCAATTTTATTTTTCTCAATTTTCTGCAAGAAAGACGAATAACAGCTGGATGAATCAGAATAATCTCTGCTAAAAGACTGATGAGTGGAAGAGAAAATCCTCTAGAAGTGCATTACTCTAGTACCTTTCTTAGCACCCTATACTTGGATCAATTCATCATCTTCCTCATTTAGAATGTTAACAATTCTGAGACTTTCTGATACAAGTGCATCATTTAGTAGCTACCCAATTTGATCTTCTCCAAAAGACTAGTAGATTGATACAGAACTTTACCCGGTTATTGGACATGCAGTCAAATCTAGTCTGAACATATTCTCTTTTCCTCTTTTCACTATGTCAAAATATGATCAAAATATGTCAAAATATGATCAAAAGGGGTTGTATGTGTGCGTGTGAGTGCTCATGTGTGTGGTGGTGGTGGTGGTGGTGTGTGTGTGTGTGTGTGTGTGTGTGTGTTTCTGTTTGTATGTAATAGATATGGTCATGTATTAGAAGGGCAATTTTAAAAAACTAATTACCTATTTTTTTTTTGAGACAGTGCTTCTCAGTAACTTTGGAGCCTGTTCTGGAAGTAGCTTTTGTAGACCAGGCTGGCCTCGAACTCATAGAGATCCGCCTGCCTCCCAAGTGCTGGGATTAAAGGCGTGTGCCACCATTGTCTGGCTAATAACTCAATTTTTATTATAACTTTGAGAAATTAAGCTATTGTAGCAAAGTGTAAGTGTATACATATATGTTTGTATATATTACCTCAAGCTGTCAATAATGTGTTACTTTTGAAAGTCTTTAGTCCTCAAACCCTGATTTTGACTAGCACCAAATGAAGGTGAGCAAGTTTTGTATCTTTTCGTTCTTCCTTTTTTAACTATTAGAAACTAAAATTTATTGGGTGATCTATAGGAGTCTCTTGTGAATTTTACTAATTTTCTACAAAAATCATTCTAAGTTGCAAGTTTAGGAGTGCTTGGAAGATAAGAAGGAGGTCCCTTTACCTGCCATATCTAGCACATAGACAAGGGGAAGTCAGGTTCACGGGGGCACATTCCTTTATCCTGTCTCTTGCATTTTTTTGAAGTTTTTCTGTATGGGGCTTTATTGTACTTTCCTAGTGAGTCCCTGTCTTTAACCTTAAAAGATAGTAAGAAGGTATTCTAGGGTAAAGAAACTACCTTGTATTATTAATAACATAACAGCCATAAAGAGGGAGAAAGTTGGCTTGAATTAGCTTCAAAACAAGAGCTGAACACATTTTAGAGTTAGCTTCACTTAGCTCTGTGCTGTGACGTAGGGTTTCCTTTTTCTAGTCCGCTTCTCGTGGTTCTTGTGGAGGAAAAAGTAGAGATTACTAAGGAATCTCGTTTGTACATTGCACATCGCAATCCACCTTTTCTAATAAAAATCGGTTATGACTTTCTAGAAGAGAAATTGGCTGATTAAAAAAGAACCCCTAATATGAAAAAAATACTGTAAAATTATTTTTTTGCCCTTAGTGCAACTTGTTTTATGAAACCTCAGTCTCCACACTTTAATGTAATTTCTATATCATAAGTATGTTAATTGGTCATCATTAATTTGGGTCTTTAAATGAGCATTGCTATGACTGACGTTTGCATCTGGATATGTTCTGGCTGTCAACTCTGCCATTCTATCTTATTTTATTTTTTGGTGTGAGTGGCACAGATGAGAGACTTTTCTCTCCAGTTAGAACGAATAAACACATCCTACGGTTTTCCCCTGTAATGTCTGTGGTTGGTCACATGACTTCTTGATATGATTAGGTCTCCCTCATTTTCTGCAGGCAGGTGGTTCCCTACTTTTCAACAGAACTGAAGGCAAACTTAATCTACTTGTCAACTGGTAGGTCATTAAAATAATTTTTGATGATAGATTACCATGTGAATTTTGGCATGAATGACCCACAGAGGTCAAAGAATTCTGACATTTCTGTGAAAGTAACCTTCACATTCTTGTGTCCTTATTTGGTGAACAACTTTTCCTGGTGATCTTTTATAAAGGTGGAAAATAGGATAGAATTTCTGACATGGCCTGTTTCCCTTTGGTGAAAAAAAATGATATTTCTAATGCTGAGCCAATTGCAAATATACTCTCTCATTCATCAATGTGGAAGAGTAACTTTTAAAACTATTTTGTATAGTAATTGCTTATCAAAATTCATAATATAGGT
The DNA here is from genome assembly GCF_982192425.1 of Myodes glareolus. Classification (NCBI taxonomy): domain Eukaryota; kingdom Metazoa; phylum Chordata; class Mammalia; order Rodentia; family Cricetidae; genus Myodes; species Myodes glareolus. Next base: position 105,405,663 of record NC_142026.1, read on the forward strand.
GTGGAGTTTTCACAGTCATTGCTGTTAGTATTAGCACCTCAAAGCACATTTATTTGTCACCTTAGAGAAATAAATGAGTTTTCTTCCTATTAGGGTTTATGTTGTTTAGCAATGTGTTATATCAATAAAGGTTTTTCAAGCATAAAAGTAGATGAGATAAAATTATGTTGCAGAAATGGACTCTCATTAAGTTCTGGATGCAACAGTAATAATATAAAAGTGAAAGCAGAGCCTACCTACACTTATTCAGATAGGTACATGGACATATGTTCCTCTCAAGTTCTATTGGCTCTAATTGAATAATATGGAAATTTTATTCTAAAAATAAATGTATTTCCCCAGCTATTGCAGCATTTGCAAATATTTATACTTATGACTGATTTTTGGTCTTTAAAGCAGGGACTTTGGGGGCTGTTTAACAAGCATCTTTGAAAGTTTGCAAACAAAATTTGAGTACCCATGCTTATCTGAGTTTCCATTTGCTCCACGCTTCTGTGTTCATTTTATTCCATCACTGAAGACTATCAGTAAAGTGTGAGTCTTCATGAATTAGTTTCTCTTCTTTGGACACTTAAAATGGTACTCTCTCATCTGTTTTTTGGTTTAGCTATGTTGTCCTAATCCTGTGAAATCTAGCCCTTCTTTAATCCTGGGTTAGAAGTCTGCATCTTTTTGACACTCCTCATTGTTATTTGAGATGGAAGAAATTGTCATTTCCTCTGAGTCTTCTTTCATTTATTAATTTTAGAAATTTTGTTGTTCTAGTCTTACTTTATAGTGCAGACTGGCATGAAGCTCACCACATATCCCAAGTAAGCTTTGACATCACAACAATCCTCCTGCCACAGCTTCTTGAATGCTGGGATTACAGGCATGAGTCATCAGACCCCACCCTTCTGCATCATTTTAAGAATATATCTGTATGAGTTTTATAAATTCTAGATTTTCAGAATTCATTTTTCCTAAGCTCAAATATAGACAGACTACTCCCTTAAGTTCACATGCCTTGTAAGTACAAAATAAAAAAAAAATCTTGTGCATGAAAAATCATTTTGATATATGAATAAATTTAGTGAATTAATAGAAAGACTTTTCCATTATCCAAAAGTTCTTTTGATGTGTCTATGCTTCTTTCATTCTCTGATTTGGGAACTTCAGGACATTTTGAAATTAACAAGATGTGATAATGTTAATGAGGTAACACTGAAAGATATTTTAGGTAGATATATGAATTGGCAAAACACAATATTGGGAAGAATTGACCACTGGAAGAAAATTAGAAGTGTTTTCAATTTGATATGCCCTAAATCAAAGAAGAAATATTTTTTAAGGAGATGTGAGGGACAATGAAGTCCTGAATTATCTGGTAGGTGAATCTGCAATGAAGCTCTGCAATGCAGGCATGGAAGGAAGCAAGGCACTTGGCTACCAAGCCAATCTGTGGCCAGCACAGCTGTACTTTTAATTGTCTTATTAGCTATTTATTTCACAACATGAGTTCCAAATGAAACAAATCACTTAAGCAAATATAAAGAGATTTTTTTATCCCATGTTTTCATATTGTTTAAATTTTATTGGGGATAAAATATGTCCCAACTTTCTTAACTTTTAGGATGACATGTTAGAGGGCGACTATCTATAATCTAAAGCTGCTCAGGGCTTCCATTCCTCACCTACTGTTTTTCGTGGCCATATTCACTTGAGCTGCTCTGGCTTCTAGGGGATGCAGTCTGTATTCTAGAGGCAGACTACTGTTAAGTTGTGTTTTACCATGCAAAATGGTTCGCGAGATGGAGAACACGTTTTGAGAGGAGACTCACTAAATATATGCTCTTAGCATTTTCTATATTCAAGGGGCAACTGAGAATCCCCCAGGCAGTTGCTTCCTCATTCATAATGGATTGTTGAAATGTAGTATATTTGAAACTGATACTAAAACTCACAAGTTTCAATTAAAAATGAAAATTTTAGAGTGATTAAATTAGGAAATACCTCTGAATACTTAGAAGCAAATAATAAACATTGAAACACAATGAATTTTTAGTTCAGACATCACAACTATTAATATAAATTATTATTAATTACTTTAATTAAAGGCCATCCATCTTTGGATATGATTGGAACAGGACATATGCATTGATAGGCTTAGTGTCACATTGTTTTTGCAAAATTGTGAAAAATATCCTGATGTTGGATTTTCCTCTGTATGCTGTGAATATCATTGGTTAATAAAGAAGCTGCTTTGGGCCTATAACAGAGCTATAGGGGAATAGAGCTAGACAGGGAAAACTAAATGGAATGCCGGGAGAAAAGAGACAGAGTCAGGGAGAAAATATGGAGCCTCCGCTGGAGACACATCTGGATGTGCTCTGCTCCAGCACATCTGGAGTTTCAGATGTGCTGAAACTTTGTTGGTAGGCCACAAATTATGCACAGATTAATGGAAATGGGTTAAGTTAAGATGTAAGAGTTAGCCAATAAGAAGCTATAGCTAATAGACAAAGCAATGATTTAAATAATAAAGTTTCTGTGTGGTTATTTTGGGCCTGAACTGTCGGTTGGCCGGGAAACAAACAAGCAGCCTCCCATCAACAATATACTTTATATATGAGTAAAATCAAGTCAAGTAAAATGCCTAGTTGGCCAAATTCTTATTAATTTAAAATAAAAATAGTTTCATTGAACCCCTGTCTTCAATAAATAATCTGCATAACTCAGAATATGTTTTAATTAGTAGAGTATTATATAAGACTGAAGAATATTAGTAAAACAATACATGTAGCTAATTCATTGAGTACCAACCATGAGAGTAGTAGTATTCTAGACGCTGAACAAATCTGACAGAATTTGTCCTCTTAATTTGCATCTTTTGATGATAAGTGCAAATATACAATAAATAAGCACAAGGTATGTGCAGTGGTCATGATACTACAAAGGAAAAGAAACTGTGGCAGCGAGTTAAAGAATGCTGATGCCAAGCTAATGCCCAAGTTAGTCATGGAAGATGTTCTACTGTCTCTGCAGGACACAAATAGAAAGCCCTGGAATTATCTGGGAGCTAAGATCAAAGATGGAAACAGCAGTGAGAACAAGTCTGAGTTTGCATTCTCAGATATTTTTTTAAAAGCAAGAGGCCCTTGAAACTGAAGAAGAGGAGCAAAGAGCAGAACAGGAGGAGATAAGACCCAGAAGAGTTCCCAGAAAAGTGTCACAAGAGCCACAAAGTGTACAGGACTTTGAAGTTATTATGAATGAGCTGAAACCATGCAATAGTGACAGACTCAAGATTCTTGCTGTGTAAGAAATAGACTATGAAAGTGACATATCCAAATCAAGGTCACTGCTATACTGTGGTAGAGATGAATAAAATCTCAGCCAGACTGGTAACTTCAGACCTGATAAAAATCTGGCAGGATTCAGGAGATATTTGAACAGCACAGACTGAGAAATTTTAAGATGCAAAATAGTGCTGTAAATACTATGTGCACCACTTCCGAAGACACATGTCTCTTTGACCAACTATACAAAGCAATGAAGAAATGGGTTGTGGTTTCTATGACAAGAATTGAATCTAAATGAGAAAACACTGAAACAAGGAAACTTACCAAGAAGTTACTGAAATTAATTTAGCTGCCCAGTCAGCTATATGTAATTATATACATATATTTTTACATTACTGTATAATTATATTTTGTATATTATTATAAATATGTAAGATATAAATATAACTGTGTCTGATGTGGATTGTCCTTCTGTATATGTGTTGCTTTTTTGGGTTAATGAATAAAACTGTTTTGGCCAGTGGCTTAGCAGAGTAAATTCAGGCAAGAAATCTGAACAGAGATATATAGAGAGAATAGACGGAGTTGAAGAGACGCTGTGTAGTGGCCAAATGAAAAAGATGACAGAACATTACCTGTAAGCCACAGCCTCGTGGTGATGCATAGATTAATATAAATGGGTTAAGTTGAGATGTAAGAGCAAGCTAGAAATATGCCTAAGTCATTGGTCAAAGAGTGTTGTAATTAATATAATTTCTGTGTGATTATTTGGGTCTGGGCATCCGGAAAACGAAAGTGCAGTCTTAGTTTACATGTGTCCAAGTTCGGCAATATGACTTTCTCTAAGCACTGAACTATAAAAGGCAATGATGTAAGGTACACTTGATCTATCATCTTAAGAAACTAATTGAATCCTCCATACTCTCATCCTCTGCCTACTGGCAGAACCAAACAATCCCCTACTGATACAAAAGAACCAGGACAGAACATTAACATCTTCCAGAAATTGATATATTATTAGTAGGAAACAAATACATAGCACATGTACAATTTTTTATTTTACTATTACTGTTACCTAGGCAGATTAGTACTGGAAATGCAATTGGTATTTTCAAAAATATGTACTATTAGTATCAACATTGGGTGATGATCAAAATAGACATTAGAGGTTGGGAAAATAAACAACAACCATGTTTTGGAATAGCATATTTTCGATAACACTACTCCTGTTGATAACTAGTTCATATGCCTTCAGGGCTGTGACTCTAGGATCAGAAGTTGGAAAGCAGGATATTATAATTTCTACTTATTATTTCTTATTGTATCTCATGAGCAGCTACCAGAAAGGTATGAATTCAGATAAGAATTTACTATTTGATTAATACAAGGGAGTAGATTAAATCCTCAAAACCTAAAGACTGACAGGGTTGAAAACTAGAACTCAAATGGACGAGATAAAATTGGAAAAACCTCACTGCAACTTATGTTAGACAATGTGCTCTATTCTGCATGAAGATGAAAGGAAAATTGGGTGGATTTCTTTATTCCCTCACAGAATTCTCTGCTAGATCAGAAACATGGGAACTTTGAAAGAATCATTTTGACAATGAAATTCTAAGCCGAAGTCTCATCAGAGAGCTTTTGTCATTACCAAGATCTACACCCTGTCTGACAGAATTTCATGTCCAACACGAAGCAGGGATTGCCATGTGCTGTATAATCTTCTCTTTGTTCAGGGGGTGTTTGTATGGTGATTGTCTTTTCCCTGCAGCAGCATTGCATGCTGGGTATCAGGGTGTGGAAGAAAGGCATTTGCCTTTTGATTCATGGATGAATAGATTATTAATAGCCACATAATGAGTCTGGTGGAGAAAAGAGAATTCTTCAGAATTGCTACAGTTTGAGTCAGGGTCTATCACTGGATGGAAGCGTGAATCACGCAGTCTAGGCAAGAGTGGATGTGTAGAAAGATATTTAGAATAAAAGAGTTGACTGAGGCAGTGATGGCTAGCCATCTACCTAAAATGTGTTTTACCCTTTCCAAACTGCTCTGTTACCAATAGGAGGAAGATGGTACACAAGGAGGCAGATACATCAAGGCTCCCCACATCTATGCGCAGTATGTAGCTAATTGATCTATGGGAATATCTATAGATATGTTTTTCTCCATCCAAATGGACATTTCCAGTTATGGCACCCTGTTTCCCTTTCTGATAGACTTAAGGCAGAAGAGTCATCAGAGTTAGGTATGATTGAGTTACAAAATGGACACAATTTTGTTTTTCAGTTATTATTATGAGAAAGCAAACCCACCCTATAACAGTGAGAGCATGTATTGAATAACACAAAATAAGCTGCCAGTATATTAAGATACTGAATCTGAAGATGTTCCTATTGCTATGATCAGTATTCCTCAACTGATATAAAATATTAATGACAATATGAGATTACTTTTTAATAAATGTGTTCATAAGTGGGCTGAGAGGGAGACTTAGTAAAATCCCTGGTTCCCAAGCATGAGGACTGAGCCTGTATTCACAGCACTCATATAAAAAGCTGGGTGTGTCAGGATGCATCCATAACCCCATTTCTAAGGATTTGGTGACAAAAGAAGAGGCAGACAAATTCCCATAGCTCATTGGTTAGGCAATTCAGCTAGTCAGTGAAACTCAGAGCAGTGAGTGACGCTGTTTCAAAAAATAAGGCGGTGAGTGATCAGGAAAAAACATTTGGCACTCACTTCCAGCTACTACATGCGTGTGCACATGTGCAGACATCCACATAAAGATGTGTAGGCAACACACACATGTTCATACATGTTATTTATTTCTCATCAACATGACTCTGAATTTTTTTTGAAGATTTTTTTTTTTGCAACTGAGCCTGAAGCATGAGAAGGCTTTAGCTAGTTGCCCATAGTCACCAAATGAGTAGCTGACAAAATGGGGACTCAAAAGTACCTGTGCCAGTGCAGTGATTTCTGGGTTGAAGAATAACTTAGGAAGTGTTCAGCTATTGCATTTTCTAAATTATGACTAAAGTTCCCTGCTAAATCTTAAGTTCTTGCTTATTGTTTGAATATGCATTATGAAAGCCAGAAAGATCTCTTCACCCTATGTGTTGTTTGTCTGTAACATTAGACAAATCTAAAGAAACTATCCCAATTTACTTATGGATTCCTCTCTTTTTTTGAATGAATCTTATCCTGGAAATCATTAGTTGGACATTCCTGAGATTTAATCTCCCAAGAAGGAAATGGCCAGCCAGAGTTTTAGGTGTAAATAAATGCTTATTAAAACTAAAAGTTCATTCTTAAGGATTATTCTGCAGCCCGCCCATGGTAACCATTGTTTACAGTTTTACTGTTTAAGGATGAGGAGACAATCCAATTCTAATGCTTTTCTTTTGATTTTTAAGTTTTCTCCTGAAGAGTTGACATTTTATTCCCTTCTTCCATATAGCATTGATCACCTGACTTTGATTCTCTGAAGCAGCCGGTATCAAGCGCCAAATTCCCCATTATAGACCTATATAGACCGACACAAGCCATGTCAAGTTTTAGATTTTGCTTAGGTAAACTCTATTTAAACTGCCCTCTTTTCAACAATCCCTGGCTGAACTCTGGGATCCAGACTTTACATAGATTCCCTTGGATAACCAAATGGTCTCAAACTTGGACTTTTTAGTATTTGGTTCTCAAAGATCACGACTTAACTCTGATCGTGACACAGGTCTCAAAATTGTGATAAAGAATGTAAAGCTCTCTCGCTGTTTTTCTCCCTGTGAACTTTAGACGGATATGGAAACAGCATTTTTACTTTCAAGTACAAGACCATTTGTTAACTAAATCCTTGTACTTGCCAATTTAACGACTATGGATGGAGAGCCAAACGTTGTGATGCATGCCTTCTAAATCATAGCCTTTCAGAAGTTGAGGTAGGAGGCTGTGAACTGAAGATCATCATGAGGTAAACCATGAGTTCCAGGCCAGCCTGGACTGTGAGGCCCAATTTAAGGATAAAAACACCGCCAACGAGGTAATAATAATAATACCAATAACGGAGAAACATGTTTTGTTCTGAGATTTCATCACTTGAATGTTAAGGCAGAAAATGCCATCATGGACTAATATATTTGCATAGTGATTCTAAATCTAATCAAGTCGACAATGGAGCTTAGTCATCATAATAGCCAGTTTATAAACAGGCTTGAAATTTTCTCATCAACAAAAACAACTCCGATTTCTTGCCTTCGTCTTCACTGCAATCATCTCCTTTATATTTTATCCTATGCATTTTTATGTGAAGCAGTCCTCTGCTTCTGTCTTCTAAAGGTACCTAATGGAGTTGAGATATTTAAGCCTCTCTTGAAAAAAAAAATACCCAGTAGACTCTTCACATGGTAAAATGGTGTAGGAGTTCCTTCTGTTTGTGTGCTGCTTTCATTGAGCAATGAATAAAGAAACTGTCTTGACCTAGTTGATAAGACAGAACTTAGGTAGGCAGAGTAGACAGAACTGAATGTTGGGAAGAAGGGCAGAGTAGCAGATGCCATGGATCTCCTACCTGAGACGGACGCTGTTTAGAATCTTGCCGGTAAGCTACAGTCACATGGCAATACACAGATTAATAGAAATGGGCTAAATTAAAATGTAAGAATTAGCTAATAAGAAGTTAGAGCTAATGGGCCAGGCAGTGTTTTAATTAATACCATTTCTGTGTGATTATTTCAGGTGTAAGCTAGTCGGGTGGCCGGGATGAAACAAAGGGACTCCTCTCCATATGTAGTTCTGAGACTGATGGAGAAGACTCCATTCCATGGAGCACTGAGCAGGTATTAAGTATTGTTGAAGTATTGTTATGTCACTGTTAGGGTTAGTGATGAGTTCTTTCAATTTAGATTGTGAGCACCCTGATGTCCAATTTGCTATAAATATAGACATTGGACACACAGTGATTTGTCTTCCCCCAAAGCAGCTATTAGAATCTCTTCTGCTGCCCTGAGTGAAAAGACCCAGCCCTATGTCCAGCAGGACAAGCCTCATGGCAGCAGCAGCCTTCATGAAGCCACCACAGACACCTTGAGACAATTATGCCAAGACTGAATACCATGGCTCGCAAAGGTGTAGCCTGAGCCAATACTGTTTTAACAGATTGTACCAGACATTTGCTATTATAAATAAGCCTCGGTGAACTCTAGATGACTCTGTAACAGTGTCCACCTTGGCCAGAATGGAAGTATGTCCCTGATGGAGAGACTGATGCTAAGGTGGAAGGCTATGATTGGCCTGGAGAAGTGGCTGTAGTGGTCCAAAACAAACGGCTGTGATTGGCCCGAACATCCATTTTTAGGCTAGACAAGTTGGCTACACAGGCTCACTCACAGAGTCATCTGAGAGACACCGCTGTGCTGCTGGGTTAGCTCAGTAAGGCTCCTCTTAGGTTGTCTCCTCTTGCCAACATCCAGGAACGAAATCAAAGCATGATCAGGAAGAAAGAGCAGAAAGAAAAAAGCTAAGGTGACAGCAATAACCTCTAAGACAACGATGGTGACTCACAAAGAGGCAGCAGGAATGGAAGTTTCTGATGGACAGCCAAAGAGATCCCAGTGGCCGTGGCAGCTTGAGCTGGTTTCTGATTAACAATGGTGGGCGCCTGGACAGTTCAGCATGCATCCAGCTTCTGGTGTCTGAGATGTGGGCCTCCGATGACCAGCACAGTCTGCTGGCAACCTTTTATGGGTAGCTGAAGGAGCAGTGGAAGCCTTAGCATGGTTGCCTACGCACAGAAGAGGTAGACACATGGTGGAGGACCTGACTGCCAGAAGCAGCCACAGACCTGGGTTTACTTAGCTGGCAAAGGACACCCATACCTGAATGATCCTGACCGTATCCGTGACTGATTCCTAAGTAGACCACTGGGTTCTGCGCAGTGTATATATCCTCTGACTCCTACCCTGGCTCTATAGCGTAGTCCCCATCGTGGCTGCCGTCTCTAGTCAGCAGGGTGGTCAGTAACTGCTGAGCTGTGGGAGTTTCCTGATAAGAAAAAACAAACAAACCAACAAAACAAAAACCAGGTATCTACTGTAGGAAGATGAAGAAGAAACAGAGCTAGAGTTGAGTGCAGAGAGTGGTTTAAAGAAAGATGAAAAGTCTCAAGAAGCCAGAGGAAGAGGACTTACAGGTTCTGGCTGCTAGACAAGTTCAAGAACTGACTAGTCTTCAGAACCAAGGTCTCGGCAACCTAGATTATAATATAGGTCACTATCATGGATTAGGATTGCCAGGAACTCTAACACTAGAGGGCGCCAGTTGTCACTGCTTCCCCTGCCTACTGCCACCATTTTGGGCTGCCAAGTACTGTGGGAAAAGAAAACCTTGGGAGAGCAACCATCGGAGAGCATCTCCTGATTTACCCTAGAAATCTATCATGATATGCAAAAGCGTTCCCGCAACCCAGCTCATTGTGTGTACACACATCCTGCCGAATCATTTCCCTTAGGGTGGATGTTATCTTTATCACCTAGATGCCATCATCTGGCCCTGTAGTAACCACAAGTTCCCCAGTGCCTCTCTCAGTTCTTATTGGACAGAATCAACACAACACGCATGTTGTGAAAATGAAGTATCATCAATTACAAAAATTGCTGCTCTCCTAGCATAAAGAAATACAGTCCTTATCCTCAGAAAATTTCCTGATGCCTTATGATTGTTTTAAATACGGGTGTTCTGCATTTGGCTTTATGCCACAGATACTCACAGGCAGGGTTTCTTTCCATTGGTGTTACATATGACACCACGCATACTACCTTGTTTATAGCAAACACAGCATATGTGGTGAATGTTGAGTGAACAGCAAGACAAATAATCTTTCCAAAATGAGTGTTTTTGGCAGGCGTCTGGCCTGGACATCATTACTAGAGGAGGAAAAACTTTCTCTGAGTTGCTCAGCTTTTTATGAGAGTCTCATTCTTCTAGCTCATTTTTTTTTTGTATGTGTTGAAGAAGCCTTGTCTGAGACATTGAGTGGAAACTTTGGCTCGTAAAGAATAAGAATTCTTTCCTTCACTTGTTAGATATGTTTATGAAGTAAAATTATTTGTTGGGCTGTTAGTTTTCATTACATATAACATATAACCGAGTTAATTTGAGACATGAACTTAAATATAGCACTTGGGTGATTGCCCAGGTGTGAAGAATCCTTTGGGATTAGGGTGGATGACGCTGAATTCACAATAAACTTTGTCAGCTAAAAGGGGCCTTTAATTCCTTGGGACACATTCCTAAGTCTGGCTAACAACTCTTTCATTCTGTTGATAAACACTTCAACAGATTCAGTGGCTACCCCCTGAAAAACACCGCCCCGTATTTAGTGCTCTTTGCCGTAACACTGAATTTATTTTAGATATGTCCAAAGCAGTAACTTGCCTCTTCCTAACTTCACAAAGTATAAAGTTCCTTCATAAAACAAAAGCCTTTTGAGTAATAGATGCAGTTTTCATCTGAACTCTGTTCTTATTCAAGAGTGAGAGAAACTTTAACGACAGTGGGGATAGCGTTCAGCCCTGAACTGGGGACATACCAAATTTGTTATTGTATGTGTTTTTGTTTTCTATTTTATATCACTATATCTTCATTCTCCTGAGCAACATTTGTTATTGTAACTGTGATTAATTAGTTTTTCTTTCATGTTTATGAGCATTTTTTAAACTATCAAAGCATCATCCTAGAGACTTGTATTTTATTAAGTCCAACATTGTTTAGTTTCCATGAGCTCCAACGTCTGTTATCTTACAAGAGCCCCAGTTTTCCGGGCAGAAAAAATCATTAAGAGAGAGAAAGAAAAGGAAAGAAAGTAAGAGTTGTAGTAGTCAGGTAGCCCATGAATGAGTTTAAGTGTGGAAAGCGTACTGCTCCGTGTGAAGAGAGATGGCAATGTCTCCTGCGGCAGGTTCAGCAAACTGTATGCAGACAGCAGAGGGGCGGACAGAGTCAGCAGTACACACATGGATAGCTGGGCGTGTAACAGAGAAACCGTAGGAGGAAGCCAGGTATGAAGGCAGAAAACAGTGAAGTTACATAGTAACAAGAGTAATTGAGGCTAATTAATTGGGGGGTCAAACGTTTGGGTAAAGACAGAAGAAAGCAACACCTCTGTCACGTGCCTGTGATTCTTCTGATACTTGTTTTGAAAAGATGTCAGTGGATTCCAATGCGGAGAGCCGAACACAGAAATAACCTTGGGTGACTCATCACAATCCTTCCCCTTTGCTGTCCAGGAATTCTCCAGTTTGCTGTGTAGAGGAATCCCATCTTCTCCCAGGAGACACGAGGGATGCTTGCCTGGGGCAGAGGAAACACCTCATCTGTTAATGGCAAAGGGTCTCTAAAACCCTGTGTGTTCAGGTAATCAAGGGAGATCTCAAACTGCTGGGAAAGGCAATGAGGATGCAGAGTGTGCTACAAAACTGGGCTGTGAGGAACAAAACAGTGTCTTTTAAGGGCTAATTTAAGGAATTCTCTAGTTTTTTTCACTTCTGCTTTCAGTTTTGATTTTAGATTTTTCCTTGCCTGACTCATACAAGATTCATCAGTTGTATATATTAGATAGTTTTGCCAACCAAACAAATGTCCATGCAATTTATGTAGAGATGAGCACTGCTCACTTCAGAGAGACGAGGGAAATGGTTTATATCCTATCTTATAAAATACTATTAATAAAAACCTCAAACTGGCCCTAAACAAAAACACTCCAGGCAAATATGTTTTGGATCTGGAAGCATTTTCAAAATTTTGGATCATTCTTCGACTTTTGCTGTCTCAAAGAGTTGTGTAGGTGTTATGAAGACATGAATATCAAAGTATTTTGAGAATATTAACTTGACTGGTAAATACTAGCTCCTTAGATAAAAGGTATTCTTGTTGTTTCAAGATACATTGTTGCATTTTTAAAAAGTTATAGTTTTAGAAGTTCATTATTTTCTTTAATCCTAGAGGTATCTCTTTAAAACTTCATTCCTTTATTCTAATTTCATTTTTGTAGTACATAGACCCTAATCATGAGAGCGGTATTTTTCAATGCTATTTGCAACTTGGGACTTTTTATTCAAAGTTAATGACTTCTAATTATTTCAGTGAATTATTTTTATAACCTTTTTTTTTTAGAAATTTTATCTGTAGTTACTTCTACAATTCATTTAGACTTATTTTTCTCTAAATGTAAGTCAACAGAATGGAATTCCATTACATTAGGCAACGTAATATCTGTCAGTAGTGGGCTTTTCCACTTCTATTAATGTGTGCCAATGTTGTGATTGATTATTTTTGTTTTTTTAGTAGTTACACACTATCCTTTTCATGTTAAATTTATATTTATTAAATTTTGTGTTTTTAATAGCACATTTGCTCATTTGGATTTTTTTTTAATCTAGAAAAGATGTTGTATGCTTTTAAAAAAAATTTAGGACAGGATTTCTCTGCGTAGTCCTGGTTGCCTGGATCTTGCTTTATGGACCAAGTTGGCCTCAAACTCACAAAGATATGCCTGCCTCTGCTTTCCAAGTGCTGGGATTAAAGGTGTCTGCCACCACACCCAGCGTACTGTGTACTTGAAAATATGTTTTCAGAACTGAGTCTCTATTATTCACTCATGGAACGGATGTCTGCAGTGTTTCAGGCACAAAGCAAGGGGTGGGGAGAGTTAAGTCCAAATGAAAATGTGCTAGCTCCTAGTGAAACACTTGTTTATCTGGAATGCCACATCTAGATACAATTTTAGGATAGCTCTGGAGACGGTCCTAATATTCTATCGGAAATGTAATAAATCTGCACTCTCTGTCTTTTCTGAGTACCTGATAAGAATTAAAGCACAAATTTTGGAATCTCACTGTTACATCACTCAGACAATTCATTCTTGCTGTTAACATTCTTTTAAAATTAAATAGTATCTAAAGCACAGCTGCCAGTCAGGACAGCTTATTTAAAAGTCCTACCATTCATTCTTACCACATTTATTTCTCTTATCAGTCTTTTGTTAAAAGTAGACAAAATATAAATACATAAAACACTTTGCCAAATGCTTTCCTAGAATCAGGAAAAACAGAAATTTGCCTCTGTATTTTTAAAAATATATTTTCCTTTTATTTACTTATATGGGCCCTATGGATGCCTGGAGTTGAACTCAGGACCTCTGGAAGAGCAAGCAATACTCTTAACCACTGAGCCATCTCTCCAACCCCTTCTTTCTGTTGCCTGAAGAGGGCACCAGACCTCATTACAGATGGTTGTGAGCCATTATGTGGTTGCCAGTAATAGAACTCAGGACTTTTGAAAGAGCAGGTGGTGCTCTTAACCACTGAGCCATCTCTCCAGCCCCCTTTTCCACCGTTTTAACTAAACCAGGTTTCCTTGAAGTGGTGTGTGGGTCACATCTGCATTCCCCTAACATGTGGAGCACAGGGGTCTCCATGGGCCTATTGGCTGTTAGTGTACCTCATAGAGGAGGTCTAGACAGACTGTTTCTCCGGCTTTAAATTGGATTAACCCTTTGCTGGTGTTTGTAGTCCCTTGTATGTCTTGGATGTGAGTTCTTCATCAGGCACATGAACGCGCCAGTGTTTTCTTCTTCTAGCCATCTTACCTTGCTCTCCTTGGCGGTGTCTGAAGCACGCTGGCGCATGGTGATGGAGCTGTTAGGCTTTAATGTCCTACCACAAAGTCTTGCCTGATCCAGTCATAACGACGTGGGCCCATGTCCTTTTCTTAGAATTTGCGCATCTCATTTCATACTTTTAATGTTGCATTCTGAGTGAATTTTATTGGTGGTGTTTCATAGTCACCAGGACTTGTTTTCTTTTCACGCGTGGATACCAAATTACCCCAGAATCATTTCTTGTTAGAAAAATATTGTCCTGGAACTAGCTCTGATAGATCAGGCAAACCTCGAACTCACTGAGATTTGCCCGCCTCTGAGTGCTGGGATTATAGGCGTGCCCCACCACAGCTAAAAGTATTGTTCTTAAGAATGATTTTGCAGCATTTTGTTGAGATTCAATTGATCATAAACATGGGAGTTTGCTTTGGGTCCCGCAAGTCAGGACCAAATCAAGTCGATTTCTCAGGTGAGAACTTTGGTAAAATCTCTTAAACCCCCCTTCAACGTGTCAGTTACATTTTCTGGTCTAAAACCCTCCACGACTGAACTTCCCCATTGGAGCAGTGTGGAACTCTAAGGGTCACCTCTGGGGAACAAAGACTTGCCCCACCTAGGAGAGAACACAACCATACCACAAAGCTAGAAGGATCCTCGATCTGCAAATAGAATGTAAAGTAAAGGCCCAGACTTGCAGGCTGGGGACTCCTCAGCCATGCACAGCATAGGCCAGCCCCTTCGTTGGTGCAGCACAGGTGTAAGCAGACTGATTTTGAAGACATCGGTCGCTAGAGCACCTGGGAGGCCAGGCTGTACTGGAGCCCATGAGCCCGAGTCCAAAGATCCACAAAAGCCAATGGGGATCACTGTTTTAGAAAACTCACAGAAGAGGAACTGCCATTTGGCTTTGTGCAGGGGTGAGGAAAGAGCCGTGGCCTTTGCTCTCCTTGATGTTGCTTTACTATTAAATGGGTGAGGCTGAGCTTCTCATCACCTAACATCAGAGGGAAGCTCTGTGAAAATGGAATTACCCGTCAAGGGGCGCAGACTTTGGCAGGTGAAATCGATGCAGCTGGCCCCACAGGAAGCAGGTGGTGTGTGGAAGGAATTGTGGCATGCTGGGTAGGGTTGCTTTGTTAATTTGAAATATAATTATTAGAAAGCCTCTGAGTGAAGTGCTGTATGTTAAATAGTAAAAACACTTGTAAGAATTCTTTCCTGAATATCTGTGATCATAAGATGTCTAATAAATTCTTTCTATCTATCTATCTATCTATCTATCTATCTATCTATCTATCTATCTATCTATCTATATGTTAAAAAAGATGTCTTCTTATGAAAATTTATGTACCAAGGCTTAGGATGTTTGTTGGGCTTCTTGGAGACTTATCTGCTGCAGCAAAACTGGCACACAATGGTAGTTATATAAATATACATAAAATATTTTTGTTTTGTTTTATAGCCAGCATAAAATCACAGCCTAAGGAAGTATTGATTTTTCTTGTAATCCCAAAATAAACCAACTTTATGTTTTGCTACCCATATACAAGTATAATATATACACATGGTAGATAGTACATAGTAATAAGTCATGACAATCAATGTTATTGGTTTATGTATTTTCCTTACTATCCTTTTTTTTTATTTTGTGATGTATTCCTTCTATATATAAAATAAGTACCCAATAGTGTGTCAAGTTGTGCTGGCTGTCAGAAGCCCCTTTTTTCTTCTGTTTAACATGTTCCTTGATTGCATAAATGGACTGTTTTGAGTGATGGACTATATCATCCATAGTTACAAAAAACGATTGTATGGTGGCTCACAGAATTATGAAGTCACCAAACACTGGGAGTCTCAGAATGTGTTCCATTGTTATGTCGTTCTTTGTAACATGAGGGGGGCCGGCTTTTTTGTGTTTTTCTGTCCTCCCTGGGCCCCCCAGCTGTTTAGTCCCAGAGAAAAATCACACACAGATCTCTGTAAGTTATAAAGCTGATTGGCCCATTAGGTCAGGCTACTTATTAGCTAACGCTCACATCTTGATTAACCCATTAACCCATTTTTCTGATCTATTTTAGCCATGAGACTCTGTACCTTTTCCAATGGGGCAGCTCACATCCTGCAGCTTCAGTGGTCTGTGCAGGAGTGGGAGGAATCAACTTCCTCCTCCCCAGAATTCTCCTGCTCTCCTTGCATCATTTCCACTTCCTATCTGGTTTTCCCACCTACACCTCCTGCCTGACCAATCAGCGTTTATTTAAAACATGATTGACAGAATACAAACAATTCTCCAGCACCAGTTCTTGAAGCTGTATGTATAAAACTTCATATTTGGAAAGTCAAAAAATGATGTGAAAATATGTTATGCTCCTTCTTTATTGAAGCCTTGATATTTGAGTACTATTCTAATATTTTTCTAATATCCATTTGTTTATAGGTCAGGAAAGGCATATAAGATGAAAGATGGAAACTCAGAGGCAGCTGAGATAAATTCTCTAAGATCTTGTAATCAAAATGACAATGATGTATAAGTCCACAGGTGAGCATAAATTAGAGCAATGCATATGAATCCCTTTATCCCCTCAGCATGAGCACAATTGCTGAATTGAGGCCATTTAGGAATATTAGAGTGAAAAGTTAACCTGTTTCAGAGAAAACGAGCAAGGGAAAATGGTGAGTTTTCTTTTCTTTCTTCAGCGTTATGATGCTGTGTCTCTGTGAATAAACTTGCTATAGAAACAGAGATAAATTTCATTGAAGTTCACTTTAAAAGTCTAAAGATGAACCCTAGAAAATTTCTAATTTGGCACCCTAGAAAAAGGAATTATTAATTGTCTTGTGCAAACAGTCAAGCAACATTTTCAGTGTTCTCTTTCTCACTTTCTCTGACTCTAAAGCTTTCTTTTTCTCTTCCTCCCTATCTCCAAATAGAGTATGTCTATTATCATATTACATATATACTTTGTAAGTACTTTATAATACTTAGTTGAGTGAAATAACATATAAAGCATGAGTTTACAAATATAAAAAAATTATGAAACGAGTAAGGCATTGGCTCTTCTATGAAATTATACTTCTGTGAAGTGTTACCAGCAAAGATATTCTGTATATATTTCTTTAGGAATTTTGATTAGTTTCTAAAATAAAGACAACTTAATAATTAGCTATATAATATAATGTATTATCAAAAAGCTACATTTGCAATTATAGATGTCATTTCCCTTCAACTTAATTTGAAAATCTTTAGCAACATATTTTTATATGAAGACAAAATTCTGATGAATTTACATGCATTATTTGAATATATATTTCTCTGGTTTGAACATCTATAGACATTAAAAGGAGAGAATTTCCATCAATAAAGACCTCAAAGTTGTCATAGTGTAAATACAATTATGTAGTGTTGAGAATCAGTGGATTCAAAATAATATAAGATGTTCTAGTAAGACAAGGTTTCCCCAGAATACACCAAAGCTTGTGTAATAAATAATGTAATACTTTTTTTAAAAAATGTTGATAGATACCAGAAACTCAGTGATTATTCAATAGAAAGCTAAAGTACTGAGAATAGTAGGTACAAACACACACACACACACACACACACACACACACACACATACACACACACACACATAATAATGAAAATTATTGTATAAATACTGCATTTTCAAAAACTGAGTTGATATTTTATAGTCTCTTACATTTTGAAACAAACCTATAAAATTGAACCAACTAATATATCAGACAAATCTGGTTTATTACTCACAGAAAGACAACAAGAAAAAGCAGAAAGCAAGGGATCCATGGCCAATTCCCCAATTCAGGAATTCAGCTGCAGTGAATGGAATCATCTCCATGTGTCCAAGAACTACCGCATCTTAGGGATCCCAAGGCACCCCATTACTGCTTTACATGCTTGGTGTCTCTTGGAGTGCTGTGTTAAAGCCTTGCTGATTACCTTGTTCCATGACAAAAGAAGACATGGTCTGGGATGTTCTGGACTCATCCTTATCTCAGTATATTGTGTTTTGCAAAATTTACAGTTTTTTGTAGAGACTATTGGAACAGGCAGTCCCACTCTAAACTTGGATAGCATGTTTTATTGTTGTGTCAGAGAACAGGACATAGAGAAAAGACTAACCCAGACCACATCCTGTAAGTCAACCGAATAAATTACTTTTCAATATACACATTCATTCTATCACTTCTGTTCCTTTAGAGACACTGATTAGTAAAGATTGTAGTACCAGTAGTGCGTTTGATACCAAGAAGTTGTTGTGAAGAACCCAACCACGGAAATTTTTGAAAGAATTTTGAAGTCTCTGAACTATAATATTATAGTTGAACTATAATAGTTCAACAACTATAATAGTTGTTGAAAAGTGTAAGCAGAAATTCATGAGCCATTTCAGTTGGAGCCTGAGGATGTAGTGGTGAGAGCAACATGGGAAGTGGAATTTCAGATCTTGAGGTTTCTGAGATTAATATAAGCAAGTGGAGTAGAGGCATCTGTCTAAAATTTTGAAGAAGAATCTTGATGTTTAATGCCTGTGTCCCTAAAACTTGCCTGCATTTGAATTTTAAAATGTAATGTCTAAATTTTTGTTAGAGAAAATGTCAAGACTATATATAATTGAGTCTTTGGCATGATGATAATGGATAATACTTATATAGATATGCTATATAAAGTGCAAATAAAGCAGAAAAATTATGAAATGTAGAGTTTGGAGAGAACAATAGCACCAGGAACCTTAAATTAACAGTCAAAGCCTGTGCTTTTTTGTTATTGCTTGGAGATCAGAACCATTAAGAAGCCCCCTCTGCAGTGGGTCAAAGGGAAGCGTGAATTTGAGGCAAGTTACTACCTGCTAAGCTTCCAACTTCTGAAAGAGAGCCTAAGTCACTCCTTCTTATAAAGTAACTGCTTATATTATTTTTTTTCTTTTTTCTTTTAATGGGAGAATAGGGAGGGGAAAGAAGAGACCGGTCTCTGGAGACAGGAGCAGCAGAAGAGAAAGATAGTGAAAGACACATAGAGAGACAGAGATAGAGACAGAAAGAAGAGAGACCGAGAGACAGCTGGAGAAGGGGGAGAGAGAGACACAGAGAAAGAGAGCATAAAGTAACTGCTTATATACATATTGCTAATGTGATTCAGAGGGATTCATCCCAACTTGATAGATAGACTCGGTGCTACACAAACGGTTCTAGCTTTAAAGGAGTGTGGGATGCAAGAGTGAGGAGGAGATCATGAATTCTTACTCTGCAGTTCATCGATCCTCTGAATTGTGACACAAGTGAATTGTGTCAGAGGAATCTGTGTGAATGATACGATATGACAAGAGTCTGTGAGAGGCCATCGTATGAAGCTGTGAAAGTAAAGCCTAAATTTTAGTGAAGATTCCAAGTGTTGTGAATGCCAAAGTTCATGAGATACCTGCCAAGGAGAGCTACAGACAAGGAGTAGAGCAAGCCCAAAAAGGAGATGTACGAAGTATGTAGCAAAACTGGAGAAGGGGAGTCTTCTAAGTCTTTCAATAGGAGACATGGCTCTACAGAATTTGATACTTGTCCTGTCAAGTTTCAACTTTCCCTTTATTCGGTATTTTCTCACCAATGACTTTTAAAGGTGTAAGGTCTGTTTTGTGTCACTATATTTTAAAAGAATTTAATTTTCTTTGATTTTCTGGAGGTTACAATGAAGATGTTGCTTTGAGTCTCACAAGAGATGTTCTGTTTTGAAGTGTTAAGCTCATAAAATATTGTGGAACTTGAAAAGTGGAATTATGTGATGTTTGAACTGTGAGTTGGACAGGAAGCTTATGAAATACAGGTAGCAAAACATTATGAGAATGTTTTCCATAGGCTAAGGTAATTGAATACTTGGTCCTAACTAGGTAACATTGTTTGAAGAGGCTTATGGGGGCCTTGGAAGAAAGAAATATGTTACTAGGGAAGGACATTGAAAATTTAAGCCTCAACCACTTCCAATTTACTTTTTCTCAGGCGGGGAGGGGGGAGCAGCTCTCCCACTCTTGTGACCTCTGTGCCAGAATTTTACTTTTCTGTTATGTGGAGGACAGATGCCATATCATAGTAAGGACATTCATAAATCCTTACGGAGATATCTATGTGGTAAGGAGTTGGGGACTAATTCCATCAGCCAACACCAAGTTGCCAAGCATGTTAGTAAGTTCTTCACATGGTCACAGCTCTGCAGAAGTCCAGATTGCCCATTCACAAGACTATGGAAACTCTCTGTTAGAAATGCTCTGAGAAGCTACTCCCAAATTCTCCACACACAAACTGAGAACTAATGAGTGTTTTTCATTTGTAAGTTATTGAGCTTCTGGGTAGTTTGTTATACAAAATATAAAGAATAATTTATATAACTCTCTTACCTGTTCAGATTAAAGTTTTGGGCAGAAGAATTCACTTTATATTTAGATGGGTTAGACATATTGAATTAAGGTTTATGGAGAAAAACATCAAGTTTACATTTCATGTAGAAAATGTCTCAGGTCAACCAATAGTCTCCTAACTACTTCAATCTGTTTCTGAATGAAAATAATAATGTCATTTACAAAGGTGCCATTATTGCTTAAAATTTCATTATGTTTTATGTGATGATAGATTTAAAGCATAAATATTGCTCTGATGTTTAGGAAATGTGGCCTGCATTTTCATGTTATTTTAACCATTATATAATGAATATTTCTATACAATTTTTATAAACAGACACTGAATGCCTTCTTCGCTCTTATGGGTCCTGCTTGACTTATAAATTATTTCACCTTTCTTTTTCTTGGGTTAGGCCCAGACCTAGCTCTGTATTATATATTTTAAAAATGAGGATTGTTTTCTTTGTACTATGTCCAGTAGAACATATGTATTGCTTCTGAAATGGCTTATTGCTTTAGAATGGTTCCAAAAACAAAACAAAACACACATACACACAAGCACACACATGCAAACACACACACACACACACACACACACACACACACATACAGACACACTTATCAATACAGCTTGTATTTTGCTTTAGGGATAATCATCTGCACTTGAGCCCAAGAAAAGAAATATGTATTGGAAAATGTCAAGAAACTAACTAAAACCATCAACCATAAATACCATGGGTAGCATTTTAACCATTTTTTTTTTGAAAAAGCTATTTTTAAAAAATCTATACTGAAGGCATTGGCCTGGATGAAAAGAATAATTTGGTGTGGTCTAAAATGGAAACCTATTTTTCTGTTCACTTTGGCTGCTCTTGTAGTTGAAAAGAGTGTACAGGGAAGGACTGGGCTGTTTTATTCAACCATCATTATCACTGATACCACAGACTCAATATGTAATATGAGAAAGGTTCAAGAAGCAAGAAATGTCTGTGTCTCCTCCCAGCAAATGCACTCCAAGGGTTGATTCCTAAAGAATTCTACTCCACAATCTCTCTCTCTCTCTCTCTCTCTCTCTCTCTGTGTGTGTGTGTGTGTGCGTGTGTGCGCGCGCACGTGCGCATATGTGCATGCACATGCGTGGGCTGAGTAGAAGGTAATCTATGTTGCAGAATTTTCAAGTACAAGTGCCTATTATGAATAATGAAACACCAATAAAATAGAGATGCGATGGGGCAGTTCTCCAATGAGTTAAAGGTTAAAGGGTATCAAATTGCGCTGGACATTTCTATTAGTTGGTGTTAAATTATTCAGTCTGCTCCAAGCACTCTTCCCATGAAAAGCTGATGCACTATTGTTGATAGGCAGTTTATGAAACTGTAGTGTGAACTCTGTGATAAGCTTATGGGATGTGAACTGCATGCATAGTGTTAATAACAGCACTGTAATAAAGTTCTAGTGACAGTAATCTGAACAGCTCCTCCTTCCACAAGCCCTCTTCGCAGAATGCATTGGCCTTATCCAGTAAAACATTACTTGTTATGTTGTTAGTTAACAAAAAGAATAGTGTATAGATGTTAAGAAACGTACTTTTCCTATCATGTTTTTACTTCTTTGTTGGAACCTAACTGGATAGGAGAAAGGCTTTGAATGTCTTGATTTTTCTCCAGCATCAAAGGGAAGATCACTCATCCCTCTGAACAATTTAGTGCCAAATGAAGTTGCCGACTCTACCACTTTCAAAGAGAAAAATTGCCAAGTTTTAGTTTTTTTCTCTGTATATGTGTGTGTGAATGTGCATGTGTGTTTTCCCATCATATTAATTACTTTTCTGTTGCTGCAATAAAACACGTGAGAAAGGCATCTTAAAGAAGGGAAGGTTTACTTTGGCTCATGGTTTAAGAGTTCAGTCCATCAAGGCTGGGAAGGCCTGCTGGAAAGAGTGTGAGGCATCTCAGAGCTTTGTCTGTATTCAAAGAGCTTCAAGGGCTGAATGTTGTTTCCGCCTTGATTTTCTTTTTCCTTTCTATTCCGTCCTTACCTACGAACATGCACAGGTCTTGGGTGTAGCATAAGTGAATTTTGGCAAAGCATAAGCCACATAACCAGCAAAAGATGAAATATAGAGCACTTCCACCAGCACAGAATGTTCCTTGAAGTTCCTATTCATTCTCTGACACTTGCCATTGAGAAAAAAATAGATTCTACATTTCTCTGTTCTTTAAGTCTTTGAGAAGTTTGCACAACACACTTTTTTTTATCATAACTACCTCCCTTTCTTAATTCCTTCATGATTTCCCTACTTCCCCTGCCCAAATTTATGTCCTCTCAACAAACAAACAAACAAACAAACAAGCATCAACTCCAATTTTTGCTCCCCATATACCCATATTCTTGGATGCATAGCATTCCATTGGAGCATGTTTGAATAACAGTCTATAGCTCCTTGTTAGGGAGTGGAACTCCTTTCCTATCTCCCTTGTCCATGGTGGGATTTGTTTCACAGGTCTTATGAATGTTGCCATAACCACTGTGAGTTCATATGTGCAGTGTCTTGTTTTGTCATAGAAAACCATTATTCTCTTATAGTCATTCACTGCCTTTTGTTCTTACATTTATTTTCAGTTTCCTCTTCTGCAATGTTCTTTGAGCATTAAAAGGAGGGAGTGAGATAGAGATGCCCATTTAGGGCCGAAATGCATTCTCTAATTCGTTGCATGTTTTCCAGTTGTGGGTCCCAAAGTTAGTTATGATTTACTGTAAACAGAAGTTTCAGAGAATTGAGAGACACATTAGTCTATAAGTATGCTTATAAGTCATTAAGAGTGGGTTTAATATGATGCACATTTATCAGCAAAAAATAGTAGTAGATTCTCCTATAGGGTCTATGCCATGTTTAGTCATTGGTTTGTGACCTGATAATATTGCTAGATATGTGTTTCATAGTGTGGAGTGGGGCTGACAGCCAGTCTGAAAGTGGTTGATTCTTCCCATGCTGTTTGTGCCACTACTACATTAGTGGGTATTTCATAGGTTCGTTTTGATCGTTATTGAACTTAAAAAATGCATCATATTCTATTTTGTTCTGAAAATTTTCCTGTCTATAAATGAGTTCTAGGTTTCTTTATGCAGTTGAAACACCTGTTTTCCCAAGTCACCCTCTACTGCATGGGTATACCACAACACTTTATACCCCTATTAATGGACATTAGTTTTGGTTTTAGTTCTTGTAAATGTAAATAACCTTCAGTAAGCATCACAATACAAGTTTGTGTGCTTATGTTGTATTTTCTTCTTTGTAAAAGTTAACGATGGGTTATTGGTCAAGATAGCTACAACATTAAGAAACTATCAATTTCTTCTAGTGATTGTGTGATTTTTATTTGTTTGCCACCATTGAATGAGTGAGTCCAATTGCTTTGCATTCTTTTAGCTCTTAGTGTTGTAACTTCTTTTTTTTAAAGTAATTTTATTAAATTATGAAAGTTTCCATTCCCGCCCCTCCTCCCAACACCCTCCCACTCCCCCCACTCCCTCTCCTCCTCCCTCTCCATCCCTAAGAGCAGTCAGGGTTTCCTGCCCTGTGGGAAGTTCAAGTTCCTCCCCCCTCCCTCTAGGTCCAGGGAGGTGAGCATCCAAACAGACTGGATCCCAGAAATCCAGTATATGCAGAGGAAACAAGTCCCAGTGTCATTGTCAATGGCTTTTCAGAAAGACTCCGGGCCAGCCACATTCAGAGAATCCGGCCACATTCAGAGAATCTGGTTGGATCACGTGCTCGTTCAGTCCCAGTCCAACTGGCCTTGGTAAACTCTCATTAGATCAGTCCCCTTGTATCAGTGGGTGATCGCATCCCTCGCAGTAGTGATTTTCTTTTTCATTTTCTTCCTCCTTCTGCTCCTCATTTGGACCTTGGGGGGCTCAGTCCGGTGCTCCAATGTGGGTCGCCATCTATCGACTGATGAAGGTTCCCTCTGGTCTTGCCTTCTTTGCTCACATTCTCTTTCCTTCGGCTTCTCGTTTGGACCTAGGGAGTTAAGTCCAGTGTTCCAATGTGGGTCTCTATCTCTATCTCCATCCACCGCCAGAGGAAGGTTCTATGGTGATAAGCAAAATATTCATCAGTATGGATGTGGGCCAAGGCCGTTTCAGGCACCCTCTCCTCTGTCCAGAGAACAATCTGGGGATCTCTCCTTGGACCTGGGATCCCATTTATAATCAAGACTCCTGTAAACCCTAAAATGAACACTCATCCATTGTTGGTGGGAATGCAAACTTGTGCAGCCACTGTGGAAATCAGTGTGGTGGTTTCTCAGGAAACTGGGAGTCAACCTCCCTCGGGACCTAGCAATTCCACTCTTCGGAATATACCCAAGAGATACCCTAACATACTACAAAAGCATTTGTTCAACTATGTTCATAGCTGCACTATTTGTAATAGCCAGAACCTGGAAACAACCTAGGTGCCCCTCAATAGAAGAATGGTTAAAAAAGGTGTGGAACATATATACATTAGAGTTTTACTCAGCGGTAAAAAACAATGACATCTTGAATTTTGCATGCAAATGGATGGAAATAGAAAACGCTTTACTGAGTGAGGTAAGCCAGACCCAAAAAGAGGAATATGGTATGTATTCACTCATAAGTGGATTCTAACCATAATTAAAGGTCTTTGAGCCTATTATTCGTGATTCTAGAGAAGCTAAATAAGAAGGTGAACCTGATGAAAATCATGTAGCTATCCTCCTGGAGATTGGAAATAGACAAGAGTCCCAGGTAACCTCGGGTGCATGGGGGGGTGGGAGGGTTGTTGGAAGGGGAGAGGGTTAGAGAGAAGGGAGTAGGGGAGGAATGGGGAAAGATCGGGGGACTGGGATGGGGGGGAGGGAGGAAGGATGTATATGAGATCAGGGAAGAATATGTTGTAACTTCTTTTTAATTATCCTCTTACTTTCAGCTATTCTGTCATGGGTGTAGCTGTAATTAGCTGTGGTTTTATTAACAGTTCCCTGATGACTAACAATGTTGGCATCTGCATGTGTCCCTGTTTCCTACCAAATGTCATTTTTAGTGAACTTCCTGTCAAACAATTTCCACATTTTTATACTTTATTACTTTCTCTTTTATTAGGTTTTCAGTTATCTTAATTCAGTTCATTTTCATATGAAACATAATTTATTTCAAGCTAATTTGCTTTCCATTTATACATGATACTGGTGAACAAGAGTCTTTAATTTTAATGAAGAGACTAGTTAATATACTTTTTCCTGTTACACTCATTGATATTTGCATGTGTGTCTTTTTAAGAAAATATTTCTTTATTTATAGAATACAATCTTTTCCCATGAAAGTATTTGTCTTTTTGTTCTGCATTAGGTCTTGAGCCTTCAAAGTTAATTTTGAGAAAGGTATTAGGTATGAATTAACCTTACAATTTTTCTGTGTGCAGCATTTAAGTATTGACAAATATCCTAGATTATCACTCCTTTCCACCAATGTAAGTTATAATAACAAAATAGAGTAGTTCTAGTTAAAACATTGCCCCAGTTCTCTCCTGTGGGTTCTAGGTACAGGCAGAAGTGTCTGTCACTAGATTTTGAATCCCTATGAATCTCAATACAGGTGAAATCTTTGGTCTGATGACTGGGAAGAAAA
Source organism: Myodes glareolus (assembly GCF_982192425.1). Taxonomy (NCBI): domain Eukaryota; kingdom Metazoa; phylum Chordata; class Mammalia; order Rodentia; family Cricetidae; genus Myodes; species Myodes glareolus. The sequence goes on from NC_142026.1 coordinate 105,431,649, forward strand.
AATAAGAGAAAATGTAGACTCATTGGCAGCTGACTGAGTACTCTGTCCGTTGTTGTTGAGCAACATCAAGACCTTGTCAATGTTGATTTCCTGTGATGTAGTGTTTGGTGTATACCTCTGTATTCCGTTTCCAAGGAGCATGTGAAAATTTTTAAGTGAATCCTTGCAGAATGCCTACTTTCTTGTTTCAATTATTGACTAGTTTTATTTATTATATTTTAAATACCAATTTTTATATAACCTTAGAAATACTGAATTGGCATATTCAAAGATGTTATTAGTTGTTCCTGAGTTTTGCTTTGACCTATATTCAGAATATATTTAGCCTATCTTCAAAAGATCTTTTATATTAAAAGTGATAAAAAGCTAAATGATTCTACCATGTCTTTATTAGGACCAGAGATCTAAAGAGTATGGGGATAAATGTGAAACACATTAAAAATAAGACCTATTAAGGAAAATTTTATTTGTGGGGACAATTTGTGAGAAGGAACTAGTGAATTCCCTTTAGGGAATAAAATAAATGAAGTATTAATAAGTAACATTTCCAAGAAGGAAAAATAAGTTGCGATGCCAAGTCAGAAAACAGAACCAAATAAATTCCCTACTGTAAGTTTGGCTATGTAATGACTCAAGCATAAACAGTGACCGTTAAAGTACTCAACTTGATCAGAAATTAATTGTTCTCATTAGGAATGACAACAGTGCCCACAAAGGCCAGCATTATTCCTACACATTTGCAACAAACTGTCTGAGAAAGAAGCAAGAAAAAGATCTCATATTTTAATAGCTAACAAAACAGAAAAATGAAAAACTAAATTTAGGAATATATTTAACCAAAGAAGTAAAAGACCTATATGGTCAAACCTACCAAACACTGATATAAGAAATTGAAAAAAAAATAATTAAAAAGACATTCCATGTTCATAGATTAGAAAAAGTAATGTTATTGAAATATTCACATTCTTCTACATTATCTACATTCTACATTCAATACAATCTCTACAAGAATTCTAAAATTAGCCAAATGATGGTGGTTCATGTCTTCAATCCCAGAACTTGGGAGGCAGAGGCAGGCAGATCTTTGTGAGTTTAAGGCCAACCTTATCTATAAGAGCTAATTCCAGGACAGGCTCCAAAGCTACAGAGAAACCCTGTCTTAACCGCCCCCCCCAAAAAAATAAAAAATAAAAAAAGAATTCTGAATATTTTTACACAAATAGAAAAAGTAACTATAATATCTAAAGTTAATTATGAAAGATCCTGAATATCTAAAACACATTATTATCTTGAACAAGAAGCCCAGGTTGATGGAAAATATGCTTCAAACCTGTAATAAGGAAAATATCAGGCCACTGGCATACACACAAACTTAGGAAATAACATGGAAAATCATCTAATCATCTAAATATTCCAAATATTGATATTTTATTTTTGATAAAAGTGGCAAGAGCTTAAAATGAGGGATTGTTCTCATTGAACAGTATTGGGACATATATCTATGTGATATTTATCTTTTTGATATATGTGATATATATATATATATATATATATCTGGATATCTATGTGGCAAAAGACTAAATTTAGACTGTAGCTCATCCAATAAAAAACCTACAGATATATTAAAGATTTAGCTATAACCTCTTAACTCTTTAAAGACTTAAATATAACACTCAAATCACAAAATTTCTAAAGAATAAATGAGAATAGTTCCATGACATTGGTTTGGACAAAGATTTTTGCATATGAACTGAGGTACAAGCAACAAGATATAAAATTATACATCAAAATAAAAAGCGGATGCTTCTGCAGTCTGAAAAACAAAGCAACTGATTGGAATGACATTCTATGCAATAGAAGAATATTTTTAAGACATGCTTATGAAGGGTTAACATGTAATATATATGTGTGTGTATGTATATACATATATAGATATAGATATAAATAAATAGATAGATAGATAGATACTCTAATTTTAAAATGAGCAAAGCATCTGAATAAACACCATTTTCTTTTTTATTGAAAATAAAAGTTTTTATACAGTGTATTCTGGTCATAGTTTTCCTCTATAGTCTCCCAGACTCTCTTCCCCTCCTCATCTATCCAACTCCAAGCTTTCTTTCTCTAATAAAAAGAAAAAAGAAAAATCACAGGAACCACAAACACATATGCACAAACAAACAAAACCCACGAAAGCACAAAATTGGAGACCATAACACATAAGCAATGTCTAGACAAAACAATATGAATTAAAATATCTCCCAAAACACTATTGAGTTCATTTTGTACCAGCCATTACAGGTGGGCATGGAACCTACCTTAAGTATCATTTATATACCCAGTGAGATTTCTTTGGAGAAAACTAAATTCTTTCTTTTTAAGTAGTTGTCAATTGGAAAGAACTTTTTGGTTAGGGATCTAAGAAGGCTCCTGAAGTACTACTTCCCCTCTCAGTACTGGGACCTCATCTGACTTAGAGCCATTCAAGGCCTGTAATGCCCCACAATCTTTAGGAGTTTATGTGTACATCAGTCCTGTTGGGTCTGGAAGACTTTGTTTCCTTGATGTCAGCTATCCTCTTTGGCTTTTATGGTCTTTCTGTCTCCTGTTCTGGGAAGCTCCTTGATCTCTGAAAGGAAGGATTTGATGAAGAGATCCTACTAAGAACTGAACTTCCCAAAGTTTCTGTGTATTGTCCAGTTGTATGTTGTAGACTAATCCTTCTGTACACTGTGTGAATATATCTCATTGTGATTGGTTCAATAAAGAATCTGATTGGCCAATAACCAGACATGATAAAGTTTGGTGGAAAAATCAAACTGAGAATGATGGGATGAAGAAAGGCAGTAAGAGGAGTCAACAGAAAGATGAAGAATGAATTTGACACACAAAATGGGATAGAGGTAAAAGCCAAGAACCTTGGGGCAGCATATAGATTAATAGAAATGGGTTTAATTATAAGAGCTAGTAGTAACAAACCTGAGCTATTGGCTGAGCATTTGTAAGTAATCTTAAGTCTTTGTGTTGGTTTTTTAGGACCAGGTGATTGGAACAGGAAAACTCTTCCTGCAGTTGTGGTCTTATTGTTAGTTTCCATCTAATGGAGGAGGAAGTCTCTCTGATGATGGCTAACAGACCATGATCTACAAGAATAACAGGATGTTGTGAAGTTTCTTTATCAGAGCAGTAGTATTTGGGTTTGTGTATGTAGTTTAGCTTCCTAGCCATCAGAACCTATGTCAGTACAGGCATAGGTTTCAGATTGAGAAGTGAGAGTTAAAGCTAATCCCACAGGATAAACATTTCTCAAAAGAAGGTAGAAACGGCTAGAAGTGTAAATGAGAAAGAAGAAAGGGTTCAGTATCACTAATCATCAGAGAAATGAAAATTAAAACCAAAATGAGACATCATGTCACCTCATCCATGATATAATATCTATTACCAAAACAGCAGGAGGTAGGAGAAGGTAATGTAGAGGGATGTATGAGAAGAATCATCTCCTATTGGTGAAGAGAATATAAATTTGTAAGTCATTGCAGAAAACAGCTTTGCAGCCTATCAATGCAAGAAAAGCAACCTAGCATCCTCCTGCTGACTGCATATCTAAGGGATTAAAATCAGTGCTTTAAAAATGTTCCCTCATATCCATATTCATAACAGCATTTTGTGCAATAGTCAAGGTATGGAATGAAAATATTTGTCAATGAATGAATAGGTGAAGGTATATATATATATATTTTGTATATATATACAAAATGGACTCCTGTTTGGACAACAAAAGCAAAGAAGAAACGTGCCATTTTGTGAACTTAACAGATGATCTTATGTTAAGAGTAACAAACGGGGAACAGAAAGACTAATACCGTGTGATTCCACTTACATATAGATTCTGAACATATGGATTTATAGAAGTGTGGTCTTAAGATGCTGGCTACCAGAGAATGGCAGCTTGGAAAGGGTATTTGTCAGATCTCCAAAGGATTCAAGTTAATATTAAAGCTGTTAGACACACAATGGCTATAGGCATAAACGCTTAGAGTTTTTAAAAATGCTCAGAAAACGGTAATTAAATAGTCTCACTGAGGAATATTTAGAAGGGGCCGGAGAGATGACTGAGTAGTTGAGTGCTAACTGTTCTTACAGAGGCAAAGGTTTGTTTTTCATCAGCCATACGGTTACTCACAACTCGACCTGCAGGGGATCTGACTTTCTTTTCTGGAATCTATGGGCTCTTGCAGAAATATTGTGGAAAACAAACTTCCATAGGCTCACATACATATGAGTAAATTTATAACAAATATGTAAATAATTTAAAAGAAGAATGTGATACAATAAATATGTAAACTATCTCACTTTGTTATTCTATGGTATATTTTGCTTCAAAATAACTTGTATGATATATACATGCAACTTTTATCTGTTTAAGAACAAACTAAGTATGGGGAGAGAGAAGTAAGAAGGGGAGGATGGGGAGAGCTTGGGGGAATGGGACGGTTGGGTTGGAGGAAGATTTGATTTGGGAGCAGGGAAGTATATATCTTAATTAAGGGAGCTATTTTAGGGTTGGCAAGAGACTGGACTCTAGAGGGGTTCCCAGATGTCCAAGGAGAGGTCCCCAGCTTGTTCCTAGAGCAGCTGAGGAGAGGGCACCTAAACTGACCCTATACTATAGCCACACTGATGAATATCTTGCATATTACCATAGAACCCTCATCTGGCAATGGATGGAGATAGAGACAGAGACACACATTGAAGCACTGGACTGAGCTTTCAAGGTCCATATGAGGAGCAGGAGAGAGAACATGAACAACGAAGTCAGGACCACGAGAGGTGCACCCACCCACTGTGATGGTGGGCCTGATCTAATGGGAACTCACCAAGGCCAGCTGGACTGGGACTGATGGAGCATGGGATCAAACCAGACTCTCTGAACATGGCTGACAAGGAGGGCTGACTGAGAAGCCAAGGACAATGGTACTGGGTTTTGATTCTACTGCATGTATTGGCTTTGTGGGAGCCTGGTTTGTTTGGATGCTCACCTTCCTAAGCCTGGAAGGAGCGGGGAGTACCTTAGACTTCCCACAGGGCAGGGAACCCTAACTGCTCTTTGGACTGGAGAGACAGGGAGAGAGGGAGTGTGGGGGAGGGGGAGGGAAATGCGAGGAGGGGAGGAGGTGAAGATTTTTAATAATAATAGTAATAATAATAATAAAAATAAACATAAAAAAGAATAAATTAAAGTAAACATACCAATTAAGAAAATAAAAATGGAGAAAATGGGTAAAGATTTTGGAATCCATGACTGGCTATAGTAATAAGCTGTTCTTTTATAGTTTACTTTTATTAAACAATTGTGCTTTTATTTAATATTGATCAATAAAAGTAAATCTCCTTTAATGAAGAAGAGCAATACGGGGATGATTTTCACCATGCCAGAGTAGATCAATAAGAGCCAGTATTTTAAAACTCCCTCTGTAATTAAGGATCCTAGAGGTGTGTGTGTGTGTGTGTGTGTGTGTGTGTGTGTGTGTGTGACATTTGTATCTTGGTAATGCATGACTTCCAAATGAAATGCATTTGGTGTATGTAAAAGCAAGATTGTTCTAGATTCCAGAAATCTGTAGTAAATGTCTAGGTTATCTGAGCCTTAGAAGAAAAACAAATATAGAGCGTAACATGAAGAGTCCAGGCTGCTTGTTTGTTTTTCTGTGCCTCCCAGTACTTCACAGCTGTTTAGTCCCAAAGAAAATCACACAGATGACTCCATAAGTTTTAAAGCTGATTGGCCCTTTAGCTCAGGCTTCTTGTTAACTCTTATAGCTTATATTAACCCATTATTCTCATCTATGTTAGCCATGTGGCTCAGTACCTTTTCCAGAGGGGCAGTTTACATCTTGCTTCTCTGTAGTCTGGGCAGGAATGGAGGAATGGGCTTCCTCCTTCCTAGCCTTCTCCTGTTCTCATCACCTTGCCTCTACTTCCTGTCTGGTTGACCCACCTATACTTCCTGCCTGGCCAATCAGCGTTTTATTAAAATACATGATTGACAGAATACAGATAACTCGCCCACACCAATAGAAAAGAGTGAATAATTTATGAATGTAATGCATTATTTTGATACTTAAAATATACTAATAATCAGAAAAATAATCTTTAATAAATTTTTATGCTTTCAAATTAAGTAACCTAATATCTATGTTACCTAATTGGCTACTTTAAGGATAATACATTATTTCTGGTCATAAAAGTGAGAAAAGTAACATTTGTACAGGAAATTTCATAGAACCAGGAATGAGTCAATCATACTTTCCTTATTGATTTAAATTAGTCTTAATTGAAAAGATGACTCAATTATTTAGAGCAATGTGCTGTTGCAGAAAACCCAGGTTTAATTCCCAGCACCCATGTCGTTTTTCAAAGCCATCTGTAATTTCATTTCCCTCTGACTTTCCCTGGTAGCAGCATTAAAGTAGTATATCATTTTACATGTAGGCCAAACAGCCAGACATGAAAAATAAAATCAATACATCTAAAAAAGAATTAAAGAATCCGAAGTGTCATAACCTATACAAACATTTTAAAGAGTACAAAAGTAATTAGCATAGTCTTTCTTTACTTGCCTAACACGCTCAAATAAAATCAATTTATGACAAACTGTACCTGAATGTAATTACATCGTATTTTAAAAGTCTATACAATATGCACTTTAATCATCTCCTTTTATGATTTTGTCAAATGATGACTGTTATGTCATCTAGTGGTGTGTGTATGTTGAGAGGATGATTGTACCCTACTGATTACCAAGAGAAAGTATTGCTGATGTCATAAGCTCAATACTTAAGCCAGAAAAGTTTTGTACAGTATCAGTAAAAACCAGACTAGGCTTCAATAAGGCCCAGTGGGGTCGTATAAGAAATTCTGGTTTTCAGGAACTCAAATGTGCAGTTCCAGTAAACATTCTTCTTTCTCATTGAAATATTACAGTCAATAATTTCTGTTCTGGAACCTTCCTCTTGACAGCTTTTCAAGAAAAGGTATAATGACTATTCCTTGATAATCCACATATAATTCAGCAAGAATCAAAATGGAAGAATTTTCTTAAGCAACACGAACAAAAGAAATAGCACTGTAAGAATTTTAAAAAGTTGTAGTGGTGGAGGAGGGACTGCTGTGTGGAGATCCAGGGCACTGACTTCGCTAAAAGATTAGATTTGTTAAAAGTATATTGCATTATTTTTAGATAGGGCTGGTTTATTTTTAATTTTGTGACATTTATTTATTAGTTGTGTATATGTGTTGTGTATGTGTGCGTGTGTGTGCATGTGTGTGTGTATGTGTGCGTGCATGTCTTATGGCATGCAGTTGGCAGTCAGAGGACAACTTGTGAGTTTTGTTGACTCTTTTCCTTCCACATGAATCCCAGCGAGGATACACAGTTCGTCAGGCTTTGTGGCAGATGCCTTTATACACTATACCATCTTGCAATCCCCAGGTGAGTATACTTACCTTCCTACATGAAGGTATTTTTTTACTTAAGTAAAACCAACAAGTATTAATTGACTCCTATTATGTCAGTATTTAAGAACAAATTTTTCACTGATATAATTTTTGGGTATGCTAAGTAGAGTCCACTGACAATGTCATCATCTTTTGGAGCTCTCTGGAAATGTGAGATGAGATAGCTATCTTTGATCCTTGAATCAACATCTGGATTTTGACAAGTTCCCTAGGTGGTTTGCATGCACTGAAGTGTGAGAATCAGATCTTTCACACCGAGAAATTTAAGGTTACCATTCAACTTTACTCCTTTGTTTGCAGGTTAATTTCATGTGAATGTATGAACGCCTGTATGTATGTATGTGTGCCATGTGCCTGCCTGGTACTTGCAGAAGGCAGATCCCCTGGAACTTGAGTTTTGGGCACTTGTGAGTCAGAATAGCAGTGCTAGGAACTGAACCCAAGTCCCCTGCAAGCACAGCAAGTGTTCTTAACCAGGGAACCTTTTCTTAAGCTTCCTACTTAACTTTCAAAATTCTGTATACTTTAAGTTTTTGGCAAGATTTGGGACATTAGATGCAACTTTTTCTTAAATATTTTTGGTTTAGTCTATTTCAAAAGCAAAGGAGAACCTCAGGAAATAATGAGTTTTCTGTAGAAAAACAAAGGAGTCACCATCATAGCATAGGATAGGGATCCACAGTCAGAGACCATTTGTGCTTCTTTCTCAGCCCCAAACTCATGCTTGTGTTTCATTATTTGGATAAGACACATGTCTGCACAGTTGATAGCATAGGCAAAACCCAAGAACACGGCAGATCGTGTTCATTTTTAATAGCTAACTTTCATTTTTTTATGTGTTTATGGCAATCCTTAGTTAGTAACACCATTTTAGTAAGGCAACACTGTGTCTTGAAGACAAAGTGGAGAATGGAGGTGGTTACATTCAGAGCCAGAGGCTTAGAGTAAAGAATTTGATTTAAAATGAAAATGCATTATTTTTATTGGTTCTTAATGTGTTTCTTCAGTTTCACTTACATACTAGAATATGGCATCGTAGAAAACATTACTGAACCCCGTAGTGCATTGTTAAGCCAAACAATGGGACTGAAATCTGTAATTTCATACATCCTCTAGTACCTATGGGAGCAACAAAAATTTGACTGAAAAGGAAGACACCTACAAGAAGAAATACATTGTTTGAAATATATAGTCGAATAAAACATTGGAATTATTTGGTTAACATATTCAAGTATTCAATGCTATTCACAACTATGGTTTCTCTCATATGGTGTGAGAAGTGGACCATAGACTGTGGTGTCTGAAAGAGAACACAGTAGCATAAATGTATGTGGATGCCTTCCTGTCTCATATTGTTTTCCCCCAGTAGTGTGTATATTTGTCCAACTTATTTGTAGCCTCATAAATATACAATATTCATGACTCATGTGTATTTAAATGGTACATTTGCCCTGGGAGCACTTTAGCACATAATTACATTAGTTTATACTTTTATGATCAGTACGGCAATTCTTGTCTGCAATCCCAGCACTCGGGAGGCAGAGGAAGGAGGATCAGATGTTGAAGATCAACTTCAGGTATACAGCAAGTTCAAGGTCAGCTTAGACTAGAAATCTTGTCTCAAAAAATAGTCTCCTATTCATTTCCAAAATATTTTAGCATTTTAAATAACTATAGCTAATCCTGTAACATTAAATAGTGAAAGCTATACTGAAAAACCTATAGCACGGATTGCAGGGTGTATTTGTTTTATTGTGTCCTCTAGTTAAGAGGTAAAATGCAAACTGTCCCTTCAAAAATCTATTTCAAGCCAAACTCTGGATATGAATATTGTAACTTTTAGATTTGCTGCATGCTTTCGTAGCCACTGTTTTTAATACATTTTGTGACTCAGCACTTTGACACATCCTACACCTAGTAGTCTGACTTTAGACAGGCTGTCTTGTTGGATCCAGGATCAACTGCAACTCATAGTTCATCACTTAGTACCCTAAATAGAAATGTCTAAAATAGGGTTTAGACTAAATAGCCACAAGTTTAAAGAACATACCACCATTCATTCAAGTTGATATATAAATACACTTTCGCGCAATGCCAGTTTTACTAGGCAATAGGCTAAGACATTTGGGAATGAAGAGATTAAGTAGAGATAAAATTAAATTTCCCACTTTCAAGGAATTTAATATATGTTTGGAGTCATTAGTCAAGACTTCTAAGTAATTATAAACAAGAAGCTAATAAATAATTAGGAAATGAGTCCATAAAGCACCCACATTTGCCTCAGCTTCCATATTTTTCCACAAATGACAGACTGCCGTTCAGTGTGTCAGCATTGACCATGTGTATTACGATGTAGTTATATATCATGCAGCAACAGGAAAGCATTCTGAAAACTGTGCTGCTCGGTGATTTTGGGACTGTGTGAGCATCATAGGTTATGGGAATTTGGATTGTATAACCTACCACACAGTTAAGCTGTATGTGAGCATCAATGAATATGCAATTTATCACTAGCTAAAATAGCATCCTGTGGCATATGACTCTAGCTTGCATCTATGGTCTACAAACATACTTGATTACCACAGAAATGCCATAAAGCAAGTGTAGTATATCATTCAAACAATTGCTAATTGCAAAGCAATCAAGAAAGATTCCATATATATTTTCTCTACACTCTTTATTGGCTTTATACATTGAAATTCTATTATCTGGTAAAGAATAAAAGCAACTTATCAGTGAAAAAAGCTTATGTATTATTTTTATTTATTTATTATTGTTATTATCTTTATTGCTAAAGAATTAAAACTGTTAGATGTATCTGTGAAATAACAGTTAAAAGGAACAAAATGTTAAATAAATTAGGCATAACTTTTGCAAGACAAATGATAAAGAATAATGTTAGCCAAATAATTTGAAGAACCTAATATCATATGTGAACCAAAATAATTATACATATATTATGATAATATATAATATTAATTAAAATAACATTAATATAATACAATTTATATGATGCAGAAAAGTAGATTATGCTCTAATTCTAACCTTATAAAACATTTTGTTTACTTGTACTTAGTAATGCTTTGAAATTGCATTTAAGTATTGGTTTTAATTAAAATTATTTTTAGATTTACTTATTTTATGTGCATGAGTGTTTTGCTTGCATGTATGTATGTGCACCACATGCCTGTCTACAGATGTCTGCTAGTGACTGTATAGGCACTGGGAACAGAATTGGTCACCACTCCCTAATCTCTTTTGGCTTGCCAACTATCTTTCCTTCCTTTATGTGTATTTTTGTTTTGCTCAAGTGAATTTCATCAGTGTTGTTTGCAGGAACATGTGCACCCTAAGTATGGGAACCACTTGTCCCTACATCATCTACATCTGGAAGAGCACTTATATGACTCAGTAGGTATTATTAAAAAGTGGGTATGCATTTGAAAGAGATATGTATTGGAGTAGAGGGTAGATATTACCAATGTACATTGTTCAGATGTGTAAAAAATTTCATAGAATAAATTTAAAATGTTATAGAAATAAAGTTGTAAACTAAATTAAGAACTAGTCAAACTATAATAAAATAGTAATGATCAACTATATTAACAAGGAGTTATAAGCATAGAATAATAGCTTGTACCATGGTGTATTCGTAGGGTTCTCTAGAGTCACAGAACTTATGGAATGAACTTCTATATATCTTTATCTATATTCTTCTAGATAGATAGATAGATAGATAGATAGATAGATAGATAGATAGATAGATAGATAGAGACTTACAGGTTGCAGTCCAACTAATCCTACAATGGATATCTGTGAATAAAAAGTCCAAGAATCTAGTAGTTGGTCAGTCCCACAAGGCTGTTTATGCCAGCTAGTCTTTTATATATACTGAAATCCCGAAGATGTAGGCTATAATGCCAGTGACGGAATGGATGTACTGGTAAGGTGAGGAGAAGCAGGAAAAGAAAAAAATTATTCCTTCTTCCTTTTTCCTTATATAGACTTCCAGAAGAAGGTGTAACCATATTAAAGGTGTGTCTTCCTGCCTAATGTCTAAACTAAAGGCCTGTGGCTTTCTGTCTCAGGATCCAGAACAGAAACATGCCCTCCATTTCTGTAGTGGAGTTTATTACAGATATAGTCAAGTTGATAGCTAAGCCTAGCCATCATACTTGTGAAATATAGTCCATTAATAATAAAGATCAAAGAATGAAAATAGAAATAAGATGAATCCCATGGTAAGGGTCACATTGGATTGCAGAGTATACTTATTTATCTGAACCTAGAAATCATTACAAATTACAAAAGTAAAGATTCAATTAATGAAAAGTAGGAAAATTCAAGTAATGAGCAAATACTCATTGCTAATTCATTCTGCTGAGACCCCGCTAAGGAGTTTTAAGTAGAAAAAATACACAAATCCCAAATAAGGACTATGATGGATTGGGAAATTATAAATATGCTTGATGCATTACTGCTATACCAGGTTATATGGTAAAAATGACATAGATTTTGAGGAAAAATATAAATATCAAAATTAGCACCTGAAGTTTGTTTTGTTGGCTCATATTTTGTGATTTTCTTAAAGAAGATGCAAGAAATGCTTGTTATTTACATTTTTTATTTTTCTAAAATACTAGATCCAGGAATCAGTTCTTTCAAATTTTAGTTCAATATTTTATAAGAGAGGTTGAAAATATCAAGAACAGTCAGATTTATATTCCGATAGAATGAATTTGGATTTATTGAGGATATGCATTTTAGAGGATGCAGTCTGTGGAAATTTTAAGCTGTGAGATAGTATGAGGTGACAATCTGGAAGAAAATGAATAAAGTCTAAAAAAACCATGCTTGGTCACTTTACCCTCAGAAACTGGGGGAGAAGACTGCCAGGGAGAAGGATTGATTCCTGGAAATTTTGGCATTGTTGGGCTTTTAAACAGGATTGTGGTATGACAATTTTATTTTATTTATTTATAAAATAATATTTTATTATTTTATATTAATTTATATTAATATTTATTTTATTTCTAATAAAAGCATGCAATGAGTTTCTGCCCTTGCAATAAATGTCTGTATGTGGTACAGTGTTGTGGACTCTAGGTGCAATACTGTTTGCAGCGATCTAGAATGTAATCATCTTGTATGACTGAAATTTTGTTTTTCAATTAATGTGGTTGCTTTAGCCTGCTGTTGTTCATATGCATCTCCTCAACAATTATATTCATTTCATACTGGGATGGGCACATGGCATTCAACTGGTACACTGAAATTGTTCCTTTGGACACCTGGCAATGAGTGGCAAGGGGAGTGGTGTCTTAGCAACTCTTATAAAGAAAAAACCATTTAATTGGGTGGTTTACAGTTCAAAGGGTCATTCCATTGTCGTCCTGGTGGGACATGGTGGTGTGCAAGCAAACATGGTAGTGGAGAAGAAGCTGAGAATTCTACATCTTTGATTCAAAGGGAACAGAAAAGAAACTGAGACACTGGGTATGGTTTGAGCATATAAGAAAGGTAAAAGCCCACCTCCACAATGATATACTCCCTCCAACAAGACCACGCAAGCTCACACCTCCTAATAATGCCACTTCCTTTCAAACCACGACAAGTGATGTCACCCTCATAGTTAAGGTGGTAAAGTGCTTGCCTTGCACACCTCAAGCCCTGAGATTGGTCTCTAGCGCTGCCTAGGATGTGGTGGTGACAAACCAAGTCTGACAGAACAGGAACATCCAGACACTGAAGAAATGAAGGACCCTGAGCTGCAGAAGGCCCCAGCCAGACACAGGCATTCCATATCAGCTGATGGACAGGATTCTGGCAGAGGGATAGTAGATACTTGAGAGTTGAGGGTAGCTGATGATTTCACCTTAATCAACATGATGTCTTTGTCAACAGTCCACATACCATAAATCAGGATTGGGGGTGACCTTAGCTGCATCAGTGAACTACTCTCCACTTTCAATTTTATGAATGTTGTGTTCCCCGAGATGCACCTGTATTTGGGGAGAATAACAGCGAGCAGCAGACAGCACCCACTGGTCAGTGATGAGAGATCCCCGACATATGTGAGATCCATCATTCAGTGACACTTGGTTGGGGACGAAATGGCTTCTAACAAGTGTAGCTCTCAACGATCCTATCATCATTCTCCTCAGTCGGGAAGGAAGATCACAAGGATCCTTTCCTCCCTCCAGGAAGTCTAGGCAGAACATGTTGCTGGTGATCTTCTCTGGGTAGGAATTGTTGCATGAATTGGCAGAAAGGACCAGGGCTTCTAGGCACTGAAGAATTGCTGGGTATTTGCCTCCCAGGTTCACTAGCAACATGTTGTGTCTTGGTGGAAAAGGTTCTTGTCAGTGAAATCTATTTTCTGGCATCTATGGCCCTGAGTGTCAATGACAAATCTGGAGGTATAAATAGCTGTGGGAAAAAAAGCCTTTTTTCTATTGCCCAGTGCAGAATTAGTGAGCAACCATGAAGACCTTCGTCTTTCTGGTTTTCAGTGGAGCTACTGCTGCTATCCCTGCTAATGATAGTGGCGACAAGATTATTGGAGGCTACACATGTGAGAACAACTCTGTCCCATACCAGGTATCCCTGAATGCTGGCTACCACTTGTGTGGGGGCTCTCTCATCAGTGACCAGTGGGTATTGACTACTACTCACTGCTATAAGCCACAGTCTATCTTCACATCTTCTTTGTGTGAATGTCTCCATCCTGTTAGACCCTGTTTGCCACAGTACCTGGTGTGGGAGAATTGTCTGTATTCTGTCAATCATGTTTTAAATAAACGCTGATTGGCCAGGCAGAAGGTGTAGGTGGGAAAACCAGACAGGAAGTGGAAATGATGCAAGGAGGGCAGGAGAATTCTGGGGAGGAGGAAGCTGATTCCTCCCACTCCTTCCCAGATCACCGAACCAGCAGGATGTGAGCTGCCCCGCTGAAAAAGGTACTGAGCCACATGGCTAACATAGATCAGAAAAATGGGTTAATCAAGATGTGAACGTTAGCTAATAAGAAGCCTGACCTAAAGGGCCAATCAGCTTTATAACTTATGGAGTCCTTTGTGTGACTTTTCTCTGGGACTAAACAGCTGGGGGGCCAGGCAGGACAGAAAAAAACCCCAACAAACAGTCCCCTTCATGTTACAAGTACCTACCCACATAAGATCACAAGAAACATGTTTTGTATTGGCTTCCAAGAAGAAGAAAATGATAGTTGTGAGTATGATTCTGTTGGCCCCATGGTCTGCAATGAAGAGTTCCAAGGTGTTATCTCCTGGGACACTAGCTGTGGTAAGGATAGGAAACCTGGTGTGTACACCAGAGTGTACAACTACCAGGACTGGATTCAATGGACCATTGGTGCCAACTGATATCTCCTGAGTCACCCACTCATACTCAACTTCACTTTCCTAGTGTGCCTGAAATGGGTATGGAAATAAAAACATTGTATTTTGCCATACAAAGATGTGGTAGTGTATATCTATAACTTCAGCAACTTAGGAGGTGGAGGCAGCATGTGGTACGTGGTGCAGGTCTCAAAAAGAAAGATAAGTGAGAGATGTGAGGAGAATAAAGAGGAAGAAAAGAAAGAGCAATAGTAGGAGAAGAAAAAAGAAGAGGAGAGAAAGGAAAAGAAATGAGAAAAAGAAAACAGTGAGCAGTCACCCTTGTAATCTCTGAATGTTCTGAAGTTCCTGAATTGTTAGTGTTTTTTATTAATTTAAACTTATGGCTCAGGCTTTCTACTTCAAACTATATTTCACTATAAACCCTGTCTCTTAGTTCAAGTGTATGCATCGAGACAAGAACACATGTGGATTATTCATAATATATATGATACTTATTAAATATAATGTACTATCATGTTCACATATACATATGCATGCATGTATTAATGATTTTAGAGTATCTTTAAGATCATGAGGGAAGCCTAGCACTCACATTAAGAAATAGAATTTAGTAAGTTATCATACTTAAAAACAAAGTTTATAGGAATGAAAGGGTTGTGCCAATTTGAGGAAAATAACTTTGAATTCAGTAAAAACAACAGAAAATTGCAAACTGCATCTATTTGTTCTCAAAGTGACTTTCCTTTCCTTTCCTTTCCTTCCTCTCACCTCCTTTTCTCTCTCCCTCAGTCATGCTCCTCTTCCTCTCTCCCTCATTTCTCCTTCCTACACTCCTTCTTCTCTCTCTATCGCTTACTTTTCTTTATCCTCCCTCCATTTCCTTCCTCTTCTCTCCCCTCTCTCGTCTTCCCTCCATTCCTTTGTGCTTCTTTAAAATTTCTCCCCATATTTGTCCTCATCCTCCTTCTCCTTTGTGCTCCTTTTTATCCTCTTCTTCCTCTTTATTTTTATACTTGATTTTATAATTAGATCTCATAATTTTATCTCATAAACTTGTGTTGGTTGATTAGCTATGTTTTGTTTAAATTATTTTGCTAGGATGTGTCTAAATGTCCTTCATTGTGTTACAGATTTTTTGAGTCTAGTCCAATCATACCACCCTAAGTATGTAACCTAATAAGGGCTCATTCCTTTGACTATTTCCATCTTTTATAATTCATCTCTTACCAGATTACTGCAAAACCACTAATCAGGTCTCCCCAAGGCCTGCAATAGTTACACATCTGAAATCATGCATTGCTCTGCTTACATTTTTCAAATTGTTGTTCATCTCTTCAAGTCTTTCGTCAGAACAAATATTATATGGATTGTTGTTTTAAATTGATTAAATGAGATAAAAGTAATAGATCTTTATTATAATATTTAGAATCAAGTACAACTAATTCTTTGAAAATTACCTTCAAAAGCTTTGGTGAAGGCATGAGAAACCTCTTAAGTCGTTGGTCAACAAAGTGTAAGAAACTTCTAAAACAACACACCTTTGCTGTGTTTGGTTGTCCCTAGAGGTTGGAGGTAAGCTCCTATTGCTAAAGACACCGTACAATTCAGACACAGAACTTGGATATGACCTCCAAGCCTCCTCCCTGAGGATTAACTTTCATAGTCCATGGCGCTATAAAAGCTGCCAAGGGAGGGAGACAGCCATTAACATTAGCCAGTTGTGAAGTCTGTGATTCACAATGCCCAGCTTGGTAAGAGATCTCTAAAGGTCAAATAATGGCTCTCATTGTTTGTTCATGACCAAATTGTCTCATTGTACATATGGCCTACTTAACAGGAGAGCAATAAAACCTGGTACTAGAAACAAATAATTCCTGGGGTTGGTGAGGTCATAGATCTGACATTTCCCTAAATTAGCACATTTGCTAACTGTATTCTAGATACTTGTCATTATACTCATAGGTAAGTATAGCTTTTTTTTATTATAGATAGAGATCATTCCAGAGTACTACAACTGGTCAAAGTACAGAGAACTAATAGATCATGGAGTATCAATACCCAGTGGATACATCAACAGCACATCGCCTGCACTTAAGGCTCAAAGAACATAGTGGAGTAAGCAGGGAACGACTTTAATAGTCAGAATCAAGAAATCTTCTGTGAGATTCTGTCTCATAGAAATCACAAGGAAGTTTTACCCATGACATTTCAACAATATGGTCGCCTAAATAAGATCCAAATAAGAATAACACTAATAGATATGATATTATGGAAAAGGTAAATCTCATGGCATCCCATCCTGAGACAAAGAGTCACAGGCAATTAAAGGATGATGAGAGAGGAGAGACAGAAATAATGTCCTTATGGAGAAGCCACCTAATCGGTTATCCACTATCAAGTAGTCATCCCTGAAGTTAGTTATATGCATAAAAGTGTCGCTACATGGACTGAACAGGTTGTATTTATACGCTCCAAAATTAAATAAAATAATTTGAGAGGGAACAAAGGGAGGAAGGCACAGAGGAGTTGGAGGGAGGAATTGAAAGGAAAATGATGTGATTATAATTTAATAAAAATATTAATAAAATAATACATGCATCCGATTTGTATTTAAAACAATATAAATCCTAGTGATTCCAGTGAATATGTCTTTTGTCAAAGTCTACATTAAAAGTAAACAAATAGATTTACTTCAAATAACATGTTTCTGACCTTCTGTTTCTTTTAGTAAATATATATGTAATAATATTAAATATTTAGTAATCCTCACTAATAAATTTTACTTAGCTTTTCTAAGTAGAAAACAGTATATATTTTAATGGGTTAGTTTGTGAAGTGGACTTGATAATTTTATGATCTATGGATAATAAGTAAAGGCAATCAAGAAAATCAAGCAAGTGCTGGATATATCTGTATGCCATCTTGTTTAAACCATTGCTTATCTGTCTGAAACCACAATGAAAATTTAAATATCTTATCCAATAGTATAAAACTAGTAGTTAACAAGACAGGCCATGAGTAATCCCAGGTTATATATGTCATCCCAACAACATTTCTTCCAATATCCCCCAACCCCAGAAAATAAGACACAACTTACAGAGTAGTACAGACTAAAATTTGAAAAGAAGCAACATCTCAAAAAAATCTTGTGGAAGAGAAGGCAGAGAGAATGTAAGAGGATTCAAGAAAGAACCTAAGGAGGATGAGAAGGAGTCTAAAGTGTGATATGACTCTTGCAATTATGAAGAAAATGCAGCCATTGTGTTTACCTGCACAAGCTCTGCATGTGATTGGACTCTTCAGCACTCCATTAAGGAAGGGAGGACCTTGGAAGAACACACCCTCTGAGTAACAATTGGCAGTTAGTGTCTTAGGGGAAGGTGAAGTTAATTTCTTCAGTGGTATAGTCACTGTTAAGCTGCCCATGGTCTCATAAATAACCTCTATGTATGCTCATTCAAGCAACCGTGATTAAACCCAGTGAGTCATGCATACAAAAGACCCAACAGTAGATGGTAACTCAGGAGAGAGATAGGGGTAGATTAGGAGTAAGAAGGGGAAAAGTGAGGGAAATATGGCTTAAAATGCACAAAATAATTTATATACACATGTACGTTATGGAAGAGTTTAAGGTTTAAGGTTGTGAAAGAAAAAAAGAAATTATGTTCTGAACCTTACATGAATGCTGAACCCTGTAGAATGGGAGTGGACTTTCAGGGCAGACTTGCTGGGGCATTATTGCAGGGTTACAAATATGTGAGTAATTTGTTAAGTTATTTACGTGAAATATTTAATGAAGTTTTAAAGATGATTGCAAATCATTCTGATGTGGGATTCCCCTCTGTGTGTTGTGAATATGATTTATTATCATTGGTTAATAAAGAAGCTGTTTTAGCCTATGACAGGACAGAATGTAGCCAGGCTGAAAGAGAATATAGAGAGACAGTAGGCAAAGTCAGGGATATGCTACATAGCAGCTGAAAGAGAAAGAGGCCAGCCATAAGCCAGAAACTTACTGGTAGGTCACAACCTCATGGTGATTTACAGTTTAATAGAAATGAGTTAATTTAAGATGTAAGAGTTAGATAGAAATATGAATAAGCTAATGTCCAAACAATGTGTCATTAATATAGTTTCTATGTAATCATTTGGATTTGAGCAGCTGGGAAAGCAATGTGCAGCCTCTTACTAAAAAATGGCGCACCAACGTGGGCCAGCTACCTGCACATAAAATGTGAGAGAGCTTGAAAAGGAATTCTACACACACACAAAGAGAGTTAATCATAGCTTCGTGATAACAGCATTTTCTCGGGTGGGCTATATTTGATAGAAGTAAACAGAGGCACTACTCTTTTAAAAGAAGGCTTCCTGACTCAGTGGTAGCAGCAAAAACTGGTCAAATCCTTTAAGAAGGCTTCCTGGTTTGTGCTGGTAGCATGAACATTGGCTCTTTCAGGAGGTCCTGCTCTTCAACGGGTTTGTGAGCAGCGTGCTACTAGTTGCTTCTGCGTCCTTTGAGCTGGGGTGGTGAGAGAGCATGGTTTGCAGATCAGGCAGTGAACATGCCGCTGCCATGTTGGACTGGGCAGAGCAAGCAGACACGTTCGCAGAATTGATCCTAGTCGTATCTACTTAGCGTTTAAAGAAAGAAAAGGCACTCCTGGTCAGAAAATGATTACAGATACATAATAAAGACAGATTCAAACTTGAAACATCTCTAAACAAGACACAGAATGTTTAAAGGATCTACATAGGCTTGGGAGAAAGCAAGAATAAAAAAAAGTATAGCTAAGTTAAAGTCTTTAAAGAGACAGTAAAAGTAATAAAAGAGGATAGACAGTCGTAGTTTAAAGGAGTAAAGAAAAATAAGTCACATAAAGATGGAAAATACACCAAGAGTCTGGATTATGTATAATGTCATGTGTTCTTTGAATTTTTTGATTGTGAGTAAGCTAAGTACAGAGAGACATTTTATTGTACAGGCTGCTAAGCTAAACTAACGTACATATTTTAAAGGTATCTTCACTTCAAAATTTGAGTCTAAGAATATATTGCTTTGTTAAACAGGTTTTACTTTTGTTTCCACAGAGGATAAAAAGCTGTGGATTCCTTGGTGGTTAATATGGTTTGATCAAAAAAGACCCTCTGAAGCAATGGCCCAAAAGGTCCAACATCCATGACAGCTTCAGGACTGCTGGCTGAGATGGACCTACCACACAGGACACCCCATAAAAGACCTGGTTAAAAGCACCCCCAATCAACAGGAAGTAGTTTAGAAAATAATTTCTATATTCCCTAAGGGTTGTTTATATATGTTTGTTTACATTTAAAGGGGGATATCTATAGGGATTCATACTTTGTGTTGGATGGATCTTGGTTTATTTATACTAATTTAAAGACAATTTTGTTATATGAATATTTCTACTCTTGATTAAGGTATTGTGTTTGTGCAGCTCATTTAAAAATTAATGTATAATTAAGCAATACAAGTTAATAGATAGTCATCTTTAATAGTCAAGCTTGTAGTCATATAAGTTCGATTTTCTAGATGTGCAGAGACATATTTCAGATGGATAGGTATTCTCCAAACCTGTAAAAGACTAGGAGAATATGACATTTAAAAGGTTTTAAGAAGTTAGGACTCTTCATGACAATAAGACACATCTGCTCCTTGCAGCACCAATCTACTTCAAGAGGATGATGAGCATCAAAGAGGCTCCTTATGGAGTTTATTAACTATTTGGGCAAGAAATTGCACTTGCCTGGACTACTTGATAGTATGCTGTATAAACTAGACATGCAGGACCCACAGAAAAATGACTGTAGAACTTGCCCAAAGGTGAGGCAGTCCTTCATGGTTCCTCCTTAATGAAAGAATCTGTCAGACATTCTGCAGAATACAGGGGGAAAAAGTGACTGACAAACTGCCAATAGAGGTGAAACAGTCTTTCAAATTTCCTGCTTCATGGATAAGTCTGCCAGATACTATAGGCATGTAGGCTGAAAAAAAAATTCCCCAATGTTACAGAAGAATGTTGGGTGACTGTCCAGGCAGTGATATGTCTCTGTCAATTCTACAATTTTGGAAGTTGCTTACAATGCACCTCTTGTTAAGTTAGGTAATATTATATCCTTCTGGGGGTCTTCGATGGAGTTGAAGAATAGATAGGTATAATTACAGTTTTCCTTAGTTATGATAAAAGAAAAATTAGATCTGAAATTTTAGATATGAATAAATAAATACAACTTTAGATTCACAAATATAAGATAGATGATAGAATGTTTTCTTTAATTTTTGCTTTATACAAATACTTTATTATAACATTAATTCTTGCTTGATAACTGCTTTTTATATGTAATTTTACTCTGTTAAAGTTAAAACTTTTCTTTTTTATTTAGATAGGAAAGGGGGGGATGATGTGGGGTTCCTCTGTTTATGCTGTGAATGTTTTATTACCATTGGTTAATAAATAAACTGCTTCAGACTATGGCAGAGCAGAATACAGCCAGGCTGGAAGAGATATAGAGAGAGTAGGTGGAGTCAGGGATAGCCATGTAACTGCTGAAGGAGAAAGATGCCAGATGCCAGCCAGAACCTTACCGGTGGTCCACAACCTTGCAGTGATTTATAGATTAATAGAAATGAGTTAATTTAAGATGTAAGAATTAGCTAGAAAAATGAATAAGCTATTAGCCAAACAATGCTTTAATCAATATAGTTTCTATGTGATTATTCAGCTCTGAGCAATCAGGGAATGAACAAGGAGCCTCCTACTACACACTCAAAGAGAACTGAGAAGAAAACATTCAGGAAGATAAACATCCTCACTCTGAAGATTCTGTTGGGCCTGTTTTATAGTCTGGGATTACTAAATTATACGTTTCAGGGGTACTTCCTCTATGTCTTGATCTTAAATGTTTGAATAGTTTCTAGTTGCAGATAAGAAATGTGATTTTAAAAGGGTATATATACTTATACAAATATATATATATATATATATGTGTGTGTCTCTATATATATGCACACACACACATATATGTATCATCTATCTGTAAATGTTGAAGTCAAGAAAATATTTCTTTGAAATACTTCAGTGTAGTCCGTGTTTTTTTCCTCTGTTCTCCTTATTACCCTCATGATCTAGTAGAAAGGATTTTTTGTTTTGCTCTGTTTTTCAAGATCAGTTTCATTGGAGCTTTGGAGCCTGTCCTTTCCTGGAACTAGCTCTTATAGACCAGACTGGTCTTGAACTCACAGAGATCCACCCGCATCTACCTCTGGAGTGCTGGGATTAAAGGCGTGCACCACCACGGCCTAGAAGAAAGGACTTTTTTTTTTTGTAATTCACTATTTTTTTTTACATTTGATTTTTTTGTTTTATTGTCTTTTTTTTGTAATTTTATTAAATTATAAAAAGTTTCCATTTACGCCCCTCCTCCCAACGCCCTCCCACTCCCCCCCTCCCTCTCCTCCTCCCTCTTTGTCCCCAAGGGAAGTCAGGGTCTCCTGCCCTGTGGGAAGTCCAAGTTCCTCCCCCCTCACTCCAGGTCCAGGAAGGTGAGCATCCAAACAGACTGGATCCCAAAAATCCAGTATCTGCAGAGGAAACCAGTCCCAGTGTCATTGTCAATGGCTTCTCGGAAAGACTGCAGGCCAGCCACATTCAGAAAAACCAGCCACATTCAGAGAATCTGGTTGGATCACATGCTCGTTCAGTCACGGTCCATCTGGCCTTGGTAAACTCTCATTAGATCCGACCCCTTGTATCAGTGGGTGATAGTATCCCTCGCAGTCCTTCGTCATTTTCTTCCTCCTTTTGCTCCTCGTTTGGATCTTGGGGGGCTCAGTTCGGTGCTCCAACGCGGGCCTCCATCTGTTTCGTCATCCAACGCCAGATGAGGGATCTATGGTGATAAGCAAAATATTCATCAGTATGGTCACGGGTCAAGGCCGGTTCAGGCACCCCCTCCTCTGTCCAGAGAACAATCTGGGGATCTCCCCTTGGACCTGGGATCCCATATATAATCAAGTTTCCTGTAAACTCTAATATGACTCCCTTAGTTGAAATATATTCTTCACTGATCCCACATTCATCCTTCCTCCCTTCCCCCCATCCCGGTCAACCGAGCTTTCTCCATTCCTCCCCTACTCCCTTCTCTCTAACCCTCTCCCCTTCCAACAACCCTCCCACCCCCCCCCATGCACCCAAGATTACCTGGGACTCTTGAATATTTCCTACCTCCTGGCGGGTAGGTAAATAATCTTCATCAGGTTCGTCTTCTTATTTAGCTGCTCTAGGATCACGAATAATAGGCTCAAAGACCTTTAATTATGGTTAGAATCCACTAATGAGTGAATACATACCGTGTTCCTCTTTTTGGGTCTGGCTTACCTCACTCAGTAAAGCGTTTTCTATGTCCATCCATTTGCATGCAAAATTCAAGATGTCATTATTTTTTACCGCTGAGTAAAACTCTAATGTGTATATGTTCCACACCTTTTTTAACCATTCTTCTATTGAGGGGCACCTAGGCTGTTTCCAGGTTCTGGCTATTACAAATAGTGCTGCTATGAACATAGTTGAACAAACGCTTTTGTAGTATGTTTGGGCATCTCTAGGGTATATTCCCAAGAGAGGAATTGCTGGGTCCTGAGGGAGGTTGACTCCCAGTTTCCTGAGAAACCGCCACACTGATTTCCAAAGTGGCTGCACAAGTTTGCATTCCCACCAACAATGGATGAGTGTTCCCCTCATTCCACATCCCCTCCAGCATAGGCTATCATTGGTGTTTTTAACTTTAGCTATTCTGACAGGTGTAAGATGGTATCTCAAAGTGGTTTTGATTTGCATTTCCCTGATCGCTAAGGAGGTTGAGCATGACCTTAAGTGTCTTCTGGCCATTCGAAGTTCATCTGTTGTGAATTCTCTGTTCAGATCAGTACCCCATTTTTTAATTGGGTTAATTAGAGTTTTAGTGTCTAGTTTCTTGAGTTCTTTGTATATTCTGGAGATCAGACCTTTGTCTGATGAGGGGTTGGTGAAGATCTTCTCCCAGTCAGAAGGCAGCCTTTTTGTCCTACTGACAGTGTCCTTTGCTTTACAGAAGCTTCTCAGTTTCAGTAGATCCCATTTATTCATTGTTTCTCTTATTGTCTGTGCTGCTGGGGTCCTACTTAGGAAGAGGGCTCCTGTGCCTATATCTTGTAGACTACTTCCCACTTTCTCTTCTATCAGGTTCAAAGTGGACAGATTAATGTTGATGTCTTTAATCCATTTGGACTTGATTTTTGTGCATGGTGATAGATATGGATCTACTTTCATTTTTTTACAGGATGACATCCAGTTATGCCAGCACCATTTGTTAAAGATGCTTTCCTTCTTCCATTGTATACCTTTAGGTCCCTTGTCAAAAATTAGGTGCTCATAGGTTTGTGGGTTAATATCCGGGTCTTCTATTCGATTCCAAAGGTCGATTTCTCTGTTCTTATGCCAATACCAAGCTGTTTTCAATACTGTAGCTCTATAATAGAGTTTGAAGTCAGGGATGGTAATGCCTCCTGAAGTTCCTTTATTGTATAAGATTGTTTTGGCTATCCTGGGTTTTTTGTTTTGCCATATAAACTTGATTATTGTTCTCTCAAGGTCTGTGAAGAAGTTTGATGGGATTTTGATGGGAATTGCATTGAATCTATAGATTGCTTTTGGTAGAATTGCCATTTTTACTATGTTGATTCTCCCAATCCAAGAGCAGGGGAGGTCTTTCCATTTTCTGGTATCCTCCTCAATTTCTTTCTTCAAAGACTTAAAGTTTTTGTCAAATAGGTCTTTCACTTCCTTGGTTAGAGTAACCCCAAGATATTTTATGCTATTTGTGGCTATCATGAAAGGTGATGTTTCTCTGATTTCCCTCTCTGCTTCTTTATCCTTTGTGTATAGGAAGGCCACTGATTTTTTGGAGTTGATCTTGGATCCTGCCACGTTACTAAAGGTGTTTATCAGCTGTAGGAGTTCTTTGGTAGAGTTTTTGGGGTCACTTACGTAAACTATCATATCGTCAGCAAATAACGAAAGTTTGACTTCATCCTTTCCAATACGAATCCCCTTGATCTCCTTATGTTGTCTTATTGCTATTGCTAGAACTTCAAGCACTATATTGAAGAGGTATGGAGAGAGTGGACAGCCTTGTCGCGTTCCTGATTTTAGTGGAAAGGCTTTGAGTTTCTCTCCATTCAGTTTGATGTTAGCTGTCGGCTTGCTGTATATTGCTTTTATTATATTTAGGTATGATCCTTGTATCCCCAGTCTCTCCAACACCTTTATCATAAATGGGTGTTGAATTTTGTCAAATGCTTTTTCAGCATCTAGTGAGATGATCATATGTTTTTTTTCTTTCAGTTTATTTATATGATGGATTACATTGATAGATTTGCGAATGTTGAACCAGCCCTGCATCTCTGGAATGAAGCCGACTTGATCATAATGGATAATTTTTCTAATGTGCTCTTGGATACGGTTTGCCAGTATTTTATTGAGAATTTTCGCGTCAATGTTCATGAGTGAGATTGGCCTGTAATTCTCTTTCTTGGTTGTGTCTTTGTGTGGTTTTGGTATTAGGGTAACTGTAGCTTCATAAAAGGAGTTAGGCAATGACTCTTCTGTTTCTATATTGTGGAATACGTTAAGGAGTATAGGTATTAGCTCTTCCTGGAAGTTTTGGTAGAATTCTGCATTGAAACCATCTGGTCCTGGGCTTTTTTTGGTAGGGAGATTTTTGATAACAGCTTCTAATTCTTCGCGACTAACAGGTCTATTTAGATTGTTCACCTGTTCTTGGTTCAACTTTGGTATATGGTACTTATCTAAAAAAATGTCCATTTCTTTTACATTTTCCAACTTTGTGGCATATAAACTTTCGTAGTAAGATCTAATGATTCTCTGAATTTCCTCTGTGCCTGTGGTTATGTCCCCCTTTTCATTTCTGATCCTATTAATTTGCAAGTTCTCTTTCTGCCGTTTGATTAGTTTGGATAGGGGTTTGTCAATCTTGTTGATTTTCTCCAAGAACCAGCTTTTTGATTCATTGATTCTTTGGATTGTTTTCTCTGTTTCTATTTTGTTGATTTCAGCCCTCAGTTTGATTATTTCCAGTCTTCTACTCCTCCTGGGTGAATCAGCTTCTTTTTTTTCTAGAGCTTTCAAGTGTGCTGTTAGGTCTCCAATGTGTGCTTTCTCCGTTTTCTTTATTTGGGCGCCTATTGCTATGAACTTTCCTCTTAGCACTGCTTTCATAGTGTCCCATAGGTTTGAGTATGCTGTGTCTTTGTTTTCATTAAATTCAAGGAAGTCTTTAATTTCTTTCTTAATTTCGTCCTTGACCCAGGGGTGATTTAGTAGTTGACTGTTCAACTTCCATGAGTTTGTTGACTTTCTGGGGTTAGCATTGTTGTTGAATTCTAATTTTAATCCATGGTGATCTGACAAGACACAGGTGGTTACTAATATTTTTTTGTATCTGTGGAAGTTTGCTTTGTTACCGAGTATGTGGTCAATCTTCGAGAAGGTTCCATGAACTGCAGAGAAGAAGGTATATTCTTTCCTATTTGGGTGGAGTGTTCTATAGATGTCTGTTAAGTCCATTTGATTCAATACCTCCAATAAATCTCTTAATTCTCTGTTTGGTTTCTGTCTGATTGACCTGTCCATTGGTGAGAGAGGAGTGTTGAAGTCTCCTACTATTAGCGTGTGTGGTTTGATGACTGCCTTGAGTTCTAGAAGAGTTTCTTTTACATAAGTGGGTGCCTTTATATTAGGGGCATAGATATTCAGGATTGAGACTTCTTCCTGATGAGTTGTTCCTGTTATGAGTATGAAATGTCCATCTCCATCTCTTCTGATTGATTTTAGTTTGAAGTCGATTTTGTTAGATATTAGAATGGCCACACCCGCTTGTTTCTTAGGTCCATTTGCTTGGAAAACCTTTTCCCAACCCTTTACTCTGAGTAGGTGTCTGTCTTTGTGGTTGAGGTGTGTTTCTTGTAAACAGCAGAATGTTGGATCCTGTTTTCGTATCCAATCTCTAAGTCTGTGCCTCTTTATAGGTGAATTGAGTCCATTGATATTAAGAGATATTAATGACCAGTGGTTGTTGACTCGAGTCATTTTTTTTTTGGGTAGTAGAGTGTATGTGTTTTCCTTCTTTGGGTTGTGCTAGTGAAGGGTCGCTAGATGTCTGAGTTATTGTAGGCAGTGTTGGCAATGTTGGATTCCTTGGGATGTAATTTTCCTTCTAATATTCTCTGTAAGGCTGGATTAGTAGTTACGTATTGTTTAAATTTGTTTTTATCCTGGAATATTTTGTTTTCTCCGTTGATAGTGAATGAAAGCTTGGCTGGGTATATTAATCTGGGCTTGCATCCATGGTCCCTTAGTTTCTGCAGTACCTCTATCCAGGACCTTCTGGCTTTCATGGTTTCTATAGAGAAGTCTGGTGTAAGTCTGATAGGTTTACCTTTATAGGTTACTTGACCTTTTTCCTTTGCAGCTCTTAATATCCTTTCTTTAATCTGAATGCTTTGTGTTTTGATTATTATATGGCGAGGGGATGTTTTTTTTCTGATCCAGTCTATTCGGTGTTCTGTATGCTTCTTGCACCTTCATAGGAATATCACTCTTTAGGATGGGAAAGTTTTCTTCTATAATTTTGTTGAATATATTTTCTGGACCTTTGGTCTGCAATTCTTCTCCTTCTTCTACTCCTATTATTCTTAGATTTGGTTTTTTTATTATGTCCCATATTTCCTGAATGTTTTGTGATGAGAAATTGTTGGATTTGCTGTTTTCTTTGGTCAGGGCATTTATTTTCTCTATGGTGTCTTCATAATCTGAGATTCGTTCTTCTATCTCTTGTATTCTATTGGTTATGCTTGTTCCTGAAGTCTCTGTTTGTTTACCTAGATTTTCCATATCCAGCCGGTCCTCGGTTTGTGTTTTCTTCACTGCCTCCATTTCAGTTTTCAATTCTTGAACTGATTCCATTACCTGTTTGATTGTTTTTTCTTGGTTTCCCAGGGTATCATTTACAAATTTACTCATTTCTTCAAACTTTTTGTTATATTTGTCTTCCATTTCTTTACTCATTTCTTCCATCTTTTTGTTATATTTCTCTTCTATTTCTTTAAGTGAGTTATTCATACCCTGTTTAAGAGACTCTATTGCTTTTATAATGACACTGTTTTCCACTTCTTCCGGTATAGGGTGTTCAAGTCCTTCTGTCATAAGATCGCTGGGATCTGGTGTTTTCGTGTTGTTTTTCAGATTGTTGGAGAAATTCTTGCCTTGGCGCCTGCCCATCTCTTCCTTCAGATGCTCTCCAATGGCTCTTCCCTCCGCTGGGTCTTTTGCTACTGGATTAATGCCCCTTGCTATCCAGGAATCACTTTGCCTGCAGCCTTAGGTTGCTGCAGGCAGGCAATTAGAACAAAGGGATTTCCGTCCCTTTGCACTCACCGCCTGTACGTCCCGCGGTGCCCACCCCGGCTGAGATGGAGGAATTTAAGCCCCGAAAAAAGGAGAGGGGAGGGTATGGGTTCCAGGCAGAAAGCTGGGATGGCGTTGCAGGAGAGAGGGATTAGCTGGGGAAGCTGCCCCTTTGGAGTAGTCAGGGAGATAAGGGT
Organism: Myodes glareolus; assembly: GCF_982192425.1. Taxonomy (NCBI): domain Eukaryota; kingdom Metazoa; phylum Chordata; class Mammalia; order Rodentia; family Cricetidae; genus Myodes; species Myodes glareolus. The sequence goes on from NC_142026.1 coordinate 105,460,206, forward strand.
GGCGGGAGTATTGTGTGTTCCCTAACCGGCCTTGTGTGGCGGTCAGGAACAATACACTTACCCCTCCACAGGATCAGAGCCCCTCGCTGGTCAGAGGTGCCCCTGCCTGCAGTCTTGGCTTGCTGCAGGCCGGCTTTTGGAACAAAGGGACTCCAGTCCCTTTGCACTCACCGCCTAACCTGGCCCGCGGTCTGTAATTCACTATTTTTAGAATATATAAAAATGTGTAACGGAATTCACAGCATTTTCTAAACAGAAGTTTCTATAGATAATGCATTAATACATCCAAATGTGTACAGGTATGTGTATGTATGAAAGCACAGATATGCATATACACTTCTGATGACTACTGTTGTTATATCATGAGTGTTACAAAGAGTGACTCCAATATTCATATTTAAAAAGTAGCCAGGAGAATGATGCAAAGAACATTGTTATAATAGCAAATAAAAACCATAACATTATGATAATAACTTCCATTCCAGTGAGATACACTATAAATAAATGTATCTGGATCAATATAAAAGCCCCAAAATGTGACGCTTTAAAATCTCAAATTTACCTTCATCATTGTGTTATAAATGTGTTTGTTATTATTTAGAAAACTATGTTTTAGATATTGTATTCCAAATTAAAAGCTGTATATCTAAACTAATCCACCAGGAATACTTGCTGTCATCTCAGTTCAGAGGATATTGCTTATTCACTAATCTGCAATGTCATCCTTTCTTCTTTCTTGTTGAACCCTTTCATCATGCATATGTGTGTCAACAGGATTTGAAAACGGCCACTTAATTCAGTTGATTGGTGAAAAGAAAATTGGTCAAGTCAATTGCTAGGGTCCTATATTCATAAGATCCAGCTGACTGGCTGGATGTTTTCCTTACTGTTTGCTTTGGCATTATTTAGTCACAGTCTTTGTTACTTTGTTCTCTTCTCTCATGATTGAGTCTGCTTTTATTACTTTTGCATTATCTTTCTTGGCATTCTTCTCACTTCTTCCTTCTACTTTAGATTGCTCAAACAGTTCTATTTTAAAAAATATTCTCCAATTAATCTATATGATAAATGTTCCAACTCGTTCAACACAAGTCTATAGGCTATTCATCTTGATACCAAAGTCTTTACTCAAGTAACCTGAGTTAAAGTTTGAACTGGATTAAGATTCAAGGCCATGTGTACCAACTTATTTATTTCCAATTTCTCATCTAGATTTTAGTATTCAGGGAAATGTACATATGAAAACAGAGAGAAAATAAAGTTAATCATAAAATACTTTGTACTAGCATCTTAATGCTTGCCCCTTTTCTTTCCTTGTCCTGTTGTAATGCAGTTATGGGATGCCTATCTGATGAAAGAAGGTGCCAATTAGATCATCTTGTCCCGTTTACATGCTAAGTATGAAAAACCACAAAAGGTTGCCTATATAAAGGCCTAAGAGGTACTCAAATGAAAGTTAATTTAAATCTTGAAGTGACATTCTAATACTTCTTGAATACCACAGTATTCTGTTGAATTCACAGCCTTATACTTCCTCCTAAAGTCTCCACCAAACCCGTTCTTTTGACTGACACACATCAGATGGCCTCTCAACACAGTGAGAGAAAATGAATCTGATGAATGAGAAACCTCATGGCTCCACCATCAGTCAGTCCACTAACCCACTGCACTGCACTTCTCGCTTAGCCCCATGTACAGTGATGAATGAGAAATAGTCCATGATTCAGTCCACTCTCCTACCCCAGCTCCCCTATGCTCTGCCCCAGCTTTGAATCTATCAATGAACACCCACACTTTACATTGTGCCATCATGTTCTCCCTCCCTTGGTTTTAGCTCATATACATTTTCACATCAACCATTGTTTAAAAAAGTGTAGAATCTCTTGATTCCACACTTCCCTTGATATCAAACTGGTATTATCTTCCTAACTTCAAAATTCTTTAAAAAATAGATTATTACTATATTCTCTTTTAAAATTGCCTTACATTCTTTCTTCAATCTGATATTTCTTGGTTTGTTTTTGTTGGGAATTACTGAAGCAGAACAAAGTAGACTAAATATTACTTAGTTTACTAAAAAGTATAAACAGTGTTTAAAATATTTCTTAAAGCCGGGATAGATGGCTCAGCAATTTCAGGCACTTGATACATTTGCAGACGACCTGAGTTTGGTATCCAGCACCCACACTGGTGGCTCATAAACTCCTGTAATTCCAGGTTGAGAGAATCCCATGCCTTCTTATGGTCTCCACAGGCACCTGTGCTAATCTGTCAGACACACAGGCACACACACATACACATAAACAAAAATAAAATGAATCTTTTGAAAACACATTTCTTAAGAAGTTCTATAGCATAATTTCCTCAGAGAACAAACTACTACTTTTAATGTTAATGTTTTAGAAATATTCTTCTTAAGAACTGAAGTTTGCTAATCCGGATCTGTCTTGTGGTGCTGCCAAAGCACAGAAGGGCATCTCACAACTGGTTCAATAAGACAGAGACTTCAAGGGGTAGAGGTAGATTGACCTCTGTGACTTCAAGGTGTGGTAGCACCTTGAATGCCACAGTATTCTGTTGTATTAATCACCTTTAATCCCAATGCCTGGGAGACAGAGACAGAAGGATCTCTGAGTTCAAGGTGTGGTAGCACACGCCTTTAATCCCAGCACTGGGGAGCAGAGACAGACAGATCTCTGTGAGTTCAAGGACAGCCTGGTCTACAGCGTTATTCCAGGACAAAGATATACAGAAAACCTGTGTCAAAAAGTAAAAGTAAAAATAAAAGAAATAGAGGTTAAAAATAAAGCTGCATAAAGATGAAAAAAACACAGAGAATCTTGATACTGTATGCTATTATGCTCTCTTTGAATTGTTTGAATGCTGAGGAAGGAGCAACAGCTGCTAAAAGATATTTGTTTATAAATGCTGCTGAACTAATCCAAGATAGATATGTTGAAAATACCTTGACTTCTGAATTTGGATCTAAGGATATGATACTTTGGAAAGGAGGTTCTTCTTTTGTTTTCACAGAGGATGAGACCCTGTGAATTGCTTCTATCCCAATATGGTATGATAGACCACGCCCTCCTGAAAGGTTTCTGTGAACACCCTCAAAAAATTTCTTCACTCAACTGCCGACTGAGATGAACCTGGCAGACAGGTTATACCATAAAAGACCTGATTAACTGTGCCCCTATACAGCAGGAAGAAGTTTGAAGAGAAATAACTACGTCCATATTCCCAAATATTGTTTATAAATGTTCTTTTACATTTAAAGGGGGATATGATATAGATATGAATAATTTGCTTTGTTATGGATTTTAAGGTCAATTTTGTTATATGTATATATGTTTCTGATCTTGATTGAGGTATTGTGATTGTGTAGTTCATTTAAAAATACAATGTATAATTAAAAATATAGGTTGTTAATGGATAATCATTGATAATAGTCAAGCTTGTAATAATGTTAGTTTGATTTTCTAGATGTGCATAGATATATTTCAGAGAGACATTCTTCATATCTTTCAAAGACTACAGAACATGGCATTTAATGTTTTAATAACTTAGGACTTTTCATGACAATGAGACACGTCTACTCCTGGCAGCACCAATCTACTTCAAGAGGAAGATGGGCATCGAAGAGGTTCCTTATGGAGTTGGTTAGCCATTTTGGCAAGAAACTGCTCTTGCCTGGACTGTTATATAAACTGGACACAGAGAACCCGCAGAGAGAGGACTGCTGAACTTGCCTAAAGGTGAGATGATTTTTCGGGGTTCCTGATTCATGAAATAGTCTGCGAGACATTCTGCAGGACACAGCAGATAGTGACTGAATTGCCTTTGAAATTTCCTGCTTCATGGAAATGTCTCTGGATATCATGGGACTGAAGGCTGAAGATGGGTGCCCCAACGATACAGAGGAACTTTGGGTGACTGTCCAGGCAGCGAGATGTCTCTGTCATTTCTAGAGTTTTGGAAGTTGCTTACTTCTTGTTTACTTAGGTAATATATCCTTCTGGAATCTTTGATGGAGTTAAAGAATGGATAGTCGTAGTTATAGTTTTCCATTATTATGATAAAGATATAGTTATAAATATTGTGACTGTAATTCCTGCTTGATAACTGTTTTGTTATGTGTAATTTTACTATATTAAAATGAAAGCCTTTCTTTTTTGTTTAAACAGAAAAAGGGGAAATGATGGAGGAGGGTTATCTGTCTATTGTGTTATTTTCATTGGTCAATAAAGAGACTGCCTTGGCCCCTTGATAGGACAGAAAATTAGGTAGGCGGAGTAAACAGAACAAAATGCTGGGAAGAGGGCTATGAGCCAGAAGCCATGGAGCCAGCCACCAGGTCAGACATGCTGAATCTTTTCCGGTAAGCCACCACCTCGTGGTGCTGCAGATTATTAGAAATGGGTTAATATCAAGATATGAGAGTTAGTCAGTAACTAACTCTCTAGAGATAATGGGCCAGGCAGTGCTTAAATGAATACAATTTGTGTGTTGTTATTTCTGGGACTAAGCTAGCCATGCAGGAGCCGGGCGGGATGAAAAGCAGGCCTGCCTGCAGCCCCTCACTACAAGTATTGTGTGAGCCTGTGGCTAAGAATCCTGTCAACTGATGGTGAGATTTGTTTGAACAAGGTAGGTCATTTAACTTTGAAATTCTTTGACTTAATATTTTATGTGTATCTGAGAAATGATGAACTAAATGATTTCAGACTCTATGTAGCCATTTGGGAATTTTCTTTTCATACAATGAAGTTTGCTAAAAGAAGTGGTTTGGAGGTCATTTGAATGAATGATTGTTCTAATTTTCTCCTAAACATAGACTATTTATCTCTCATTTGTGGAAGTAAGGAGCAGAAAAATACTGCACAGCCCTGAAGTAACATTTTAAACATTTCAGTGTAATAAAATTTCACTGAATTACAAAATGTTTAATGTAATTAAACATTTCAGTGTAATAAAATTTCATCTACCAATAACAATTAATTGGTAGATGAATTTATAACGCACACTATTAAGAGGAGAGAGATTATTTTTAATATTTAAGTCTTTGGATAACTAAATCAGACATTCCACAAGGAATAGATCATATTCAAAGTTAGTCTTGCACAAAGATTTTGAACTATCTATAATTAATGATGAGTTAGAAGCAAAGAATACTGGTGTTTATTTTACTGTCTTACCTTAAAGAAGTTTAGGCTAGTAAAGCTTTTGTAATTCTAAAATGTCCTAATGTATAACTGAGCCAAATTTATGCATTGCATTTGACAGTCATAATCTTACCATGAAGTTTCCCAGGTCACTGGGGTAGCAGGATCCCTTTTAGTCTAATCCATTCCTCATCATTTTTATTCCCTCCTCCTCTCCACCCCCACAGCCATCACCCAAACACATACCAAAAGATTCCTGGAAAAAGCTACTCCACATAAAAATGGGCTGGCATTAGTAGTTAACACTTGTGTATAAGTCTCGATGATCACTTGTAATCTACAAAGTGTACAATCTAAAATCCATAACCAACAATAAACACAAGATCACTAGAATTTATGCAGATCGACTTCTTGCTAGTTGTCTACTGGGCAAATGCAAATCATTTCATTATTCGACAGAAGCAAAACCAGTGGAAAAAAAAAAGGAGTGAAGGGTGTTGCTCACTTTTTTTAATTAATTAATTTATTTATTAAAAATTTCCACCTCCTCCCTGCCTCTCTTTTCCCTCCCCCTCCCCACCTCCCCTTCCCTCTCTAGTCATAAGAGCAGTCAGAGTTCCCTGCCCCATGGGAAGTCCAAGGTCCTCCCCCCTCCATCCAGGTCTATAAAGGTGAGCATCCAAACAAACCAGGCTCCCACAAAGTCAGTCCAGGCAGCAGAATAAAATCCAGTGCCATTGTCCTTGGCTTCTCAGCCAGCCTTCATTGTCAGCCATGTTCAGAGTGTCCATTTTGATCACATGCTCCAACACTCCCAGTCCAGCTGGCTTTGGTGAGCTCCCATTAGATCAGTCCCACTGTCTCTGTGGGTGGATGCACCCCTCATGATCCTGACTTCCTTGCTCACGTTCTCCCTCTTTCTGCTCCTCATTTGAACCTTGGGAGCTAAGTCCAGTGCTCCAATGTGGGTCTCTCTTTGTCTCTATCTCCAACCATCACCAGATGAAGGTTCTATGCAAAATGTTCATTAGTGTGGCTATGGGACAAGGCCAGTTCAGGCACCCTCTCCTCTGCTGCTCAAGGAACAATCTGGGGACCATTCCTTGGACCTGGGAATCCCTCTAGAGAGAAGTCCCTAGCAAACCCTAAAATGGCTCCCTTAATTAAGATATTTACTTCCCTGCTCCCATAGCCACCTTTCCTCTATCCCACCCATCCCATTCCCCCAAGCTTTCCCCAATCCTCCCCTTCTACCTCTCTCTACCCATCTCCCCTTACATCCACCTCCACCCCCCACCCCCTTGCACCCAAGTTTTGCCTGAAAATCTTGTCTACTTCCAATATCCAGGAGGATAACTGTATGATTTTCTTCAGGCTCACCTTCTTATTTAGCTTCTCTAGAATCACGAATTATAGACTCGAAGTCCTTAAATTACGGCTAGAATCCACTTATGAGTGAGTACATACCATATTCTTCTTTTTTGGTCTGGGATACCTCGCTCAGTAAAGCATTTTCTATTTCCATCCATTTGCATGCAAAATTCAAGATGTCATTTGTTTTTTACTGCTGAGTAAAACTCTAATGTGTATATGTTCCATACCTTCTTTAACCATTCTACTATTGAGGGGCACTTAGGTTGTTTCCAGGTACTGGATATTACAAATAGTGCAGCTATGAACATAGTTGAACAAATGCTCTCTTAATATGATAGGGCATCTCTTGGGTATATTCCCAAGAGTGGAATTGCTGGGTCCTGAGGTAGGTTGACTCCCAGTTTCCTGAGAAACCGCCACACTGATTTTAACCAACCCCTCATCAGACAAATGTCTGATCTCCAAAATATACAAAGAACTCAAGAAACTAGACACTAAAACTCTAATTAACCCAATTAAAAAATGGGTACTGAACTGAACAGAGAATTCTCAACAGAAGAAGCTTGAATGGCCAAAGACGCTTAAGATCATGCTCAACCTCCTTAGCGATCAGGGAAATGCAAATCAAAGCAACTTTGAGATGCCATCTTACAACTGTCAGAATAGCTAAACTCAAGAACACTAATGTTGCTCACTTTTCTAGAAGGTGGGAAAATGTCCGGAGTCTCCATCTTTCCTTGTTTCACAAGGATTACTCAGTTGCCTTCATTTCCGCATTGGAGGAAGTTATAGTTTGGAAAAATCTTGCTTGGCTTCATTCAGACTTCTAACATCAACTGGTACTTCTCTTTGAGTCACTGTACCATATTCCCCACTCTCATTCCTTTTTGGCCCTATTCCCAGTCCTAGTCCATTCCCATTTAGCTTGAGTTGGAGTGTTATCCATTAAATTTCATATGTGTTTAGTTTCCTTTGGTTGAAATTTTAATAGCTATTACATTGCCCGGATTTAAACAGTCCAAGTATCTACCATGATTTACATTTTCCCCAGAAGTGAAGAGACCTTGTCACTGGATACTCCAAATTGGGTCATTCTATTAACTTTGGTTTAGGTCTACATATCCCAAAGCAAGTAACAGCATAAGAAAAATTTCATGGCATAATTTGTGGCAATGCACAGAAAATATTAATAAAACATATTTTGATAGATCAAAAATTACGTTCTCCCTCTTTCTGCTCCTCATTTGGACCTTGGGAGCTAAGTCCTGTGCTCCAATGTGGATCTCTGTCTCTATCTCCATCCATCGCCAGATGAAGGTTCTATGGTGATGTGCAAAATATTCATCAGTATGGTTATGGGCCAAGGCCAGTTCAGGCACCCTCTCCTCTGCTGTCCAAGGAACAATCTGGGGACCTCTCCTTAGAAATATTTTTTTCTGCTCTTAAGCTTGACTTGAAACAATAACCCAACAACACTCCATATTTTCTCACCAACTCTGTATTTATTTAAAATAACAAATTAATGGCATTGTATCTATTACTGACTTGGTTTCCTTTCCAATGCTTTAATTTTTACTTCAATTTTAATATAAGCAAAGTCATCTTTTATTATTTTGGAAGTACTTTCAACTCTGTCTTCTGTTACTTAAGCTTTTCTCTCACTCAGAAAATGTGTTCTGTAAACTAGAAAACCAAATATTCAGTTATGAATAATCAAGCAGCAATCTTAAGCAAATGTTAACTTTCTGATTAAGAATCACTGTTTGCTCTGGAATATATATATATATATGTACACACACACAAATATGTGTGTGTGTGTGTAAATGTACATACATGTGTGTGTAAATGTACAGACGTGTGTGTAAATGTACATACATGTGTGTGTGTCTGTGTGTGTATACACACACACATTCCGTTCTCTAGAGATATATCCAGAAGCACTATTATTTTCTGAATTTCAGAAACTTGATCATATGACAGATATAAAAAAGTCTCAGTAGTGAGGACGTTGTCTGTAAACTTTGGCAGGGTGAAGGCAGAGAAGTGGTTAGCTTATGGTTTTGCGAAGGGTTGACAATGCTGTCGGCGAGGTGTGATGGTGCTAATGTTGGCGTCACATGCTATAATGAGCTGTTCTGAATGTCACTGGATTAATCTTTGGGACACCTGGAAAAGATAGGTATTCTGATTATTACAGAAGAACAAGGAATCACAGAGAGAACCAATGACCTGACATGATCTTGAGTCACTTAAGGAAACTGCAGTTAGGCTGTAATTATACAGGATTCTCTTGAAGAAAGAAGTGGTTTTCTGCGAAGTTCTGCTACTCTCATCCTGCCCACTCCCTTCCTCTCTTGGTCATTCAAGTGAATGAAATGAACAGCAAAACATCTTTGCAGAGTCATTCTGGGGTTAATTGTTGCAGAGAAAGAAGGGGCATAGAAGGAAGTGGTTTGGGGAGAAGGAAAACTATGGACCTTTTCCATCTGCCTACTCATGTAGATTTTTCTTAGTGAAACCTAGATACTTAGGAATGAGTTTGATTTGGCGGGTGAGACAGTGAAGTTTCTAACACAGGAAGTAATTAAGCTCATGAGAGAAGTCTTCTCATCATTAAAAATAAAGAGTACTCTTGCTGGAAGGCAAGTCTAGATTAGCATACAAGGAGAGGGATTAGTGTTGAGCAAATGAGTCCACAAAAGGATCCACAAAGAAGATAATATACAGCTATAAGGAGTGGGTAATGGCTATAGGGAGTCTCAGAGAAGAGCATACACAGGGGTAGGAAGGAAAGACACGACATTGCATAGTACCTACTTTCCTAGAAACTTTATGAGTCACCACTGCGTAGCAGTAATGGAAAATTTTCCTTTCCCTAAGATCTGGGAATGGGATTGTTGCTTTCATTCTCCTCATGGGAATTAGCATGTGTTTGTAAGGCTTATTAGAGGTGCATGTGTGGGGAAAAACAAAATGAAACACTGTGTTGACAAGAGCTCTCTGTAAATGTCTAGGTTTGGATTGGCTCTACTGCTCTTGGCTTCAAACCTCTGGCATACTCAGCACATGTCAGACAAAGTTACTGAAAGGCTTAAAGCAACAATTTTTAAGTGAGAAAACTATGAATTTATTTCATTAATTAAAATGGGGAACAATTTACATCAATAATAGCATCGGCTTCTTTTTTGGCTACTTGCATGTTATAATTAGATGTGTCTGTGCTTTTAAGACAAGGTCTCCAACCTAGGCTGGTCTGCAACTCTCTATGTTGCCCTTGAACTTCTGACCATGCTGCCTCCATGACTTGAGTGCTGGAATGAAGGGCATGGGTCACCAAGTTTTATGAGGTGCTGAGGATCAAACTAACACAGCTACATCCTTGGCTCCATACTGAATCTCTCTGCTTTCTTCTGAAATGTAGTGGTAAACAGCAGGGTGAGGAATAATCACCCACTACTTTTCTCTTCAAATGCAATGTCTGTTAAGGTTTCTATGAATTCATAGGCAAGATTTTATCCCACAGAAATCTAAGGTACCAAAATGAGAACATATTCGTTTGTGCAGCTGCATATTTGTCTGAAGAGCCTTTTTGAATAGGACAAAGAGAATATATATAGTGAATCGTGGTTCTTCTATATTGGAGCCGTGTGAGGTTTTTTTTTCTGTTTAAAAATTCTGCAGTAGCTCTTATCAAACTCTTAACATTTCCACATGAGGATAATAAATTTGGTAGGAAGAAAGGAGACAGACAGACAGACACATACACACTCATTTTCACACACACACAGACACACACACTTATACACACACATATTCATATGCATACATGGTGCAGGAGAATTTTCTGTATTCTGTCAATCATGTTTTAAATAAATGCTGACTGGCCAGGCAGGAAGTAGAGGCAGGGCAATGAGAACAGGAGAATTCTAGGAAGGAGGAAGCCCATTCCTCCCATTCTGCCCAGACCACCTAAGAAGAAAGATGTGACCTGCCCCACTAAGAAAAGTACTTAGCCATGTGGTTAACATAGATAAGAATAATGGATTGGTATAAGTTATAACAGTTAGCAAGAAGCCTGAGCTAATGGGCCAATCAATTTATAATCTTATGGAGACCTCTATGTCATTTTCTTTGGGACTTGCCAGCTATGGGAACTGGGCAGGACAGAAACTCCAACAAGCAAGCCCTCATGTTACACATACACACATGCACAAACACACATACACACACTCATATGCATACAAACACACATGCACACATACATACATGCACACGCACACACTCATACGCACACATACCCATGTACACAAACACATACCCACTCTTGTATTTTTCTTTTTAGGTTAAAATTTTTACAATCTAAATACGTTATTGCCAGGTTAGATAGACAGCTATAGATATTTACCAGAAAAAAACACAAAATTCAACTCTCATCTTTAATTTTATTGTTTGTTTTCTTTTCTATATCAATTATTTAGTTGTTTTATAGTCCTGACACAGTTTCCTCTTCCTTCTCTCTTTCCAGTTACTCCCTTCATCTCCCCTCTGTCCCTACCTCCCAATCCACTACTCCGTAATCTGTTTAGGAAAGGGCAGGTCTCCCATGAATATCAAGTTGCAGTAAGACTAAGCACCTCCCCATGTATTAAGGCTTCACAAGGTGATCCAGTATGGGGAGTAAGGTTCAAAAAGACAGTAAAAGTGTCAGAGACAGACCCTGTTCCCACTATTACTATTCCTACAAGAGGACAAAACTATACAACTGCAACACATATGTAGAGTGCCTAGGTCAGTCCCATCCAGGTTCCTTGGTTGATGGTTCAGTCTCTATGAGCCACTATGAGTCCAGGTTAGTTGATGTTGTGAGTTTTCCTGTGGTGTCCTTGACCCCACTAGGTCCTATACTCCTCTCTCTTTCTCTTTTGCAGGATTCCCTTAATTCCACCTAAAGTTTGACTGTGATATTCTTCCATCTTAAATCATTGCAAATTACTTCTAAAAATAAATAAATAAATAAATCTAACTGAGGAAGGATGCTTAAAAGAAATTCCACACTAGCTCAGAATTGAGAAATAGACGGTTATTTATTTAGGGGCAGACTCACAAATCAGAATCCTCTGCTGGAATGGAGATAAGAAACTGAATCCCACAGCCAGTAAAGAGGCCGGATACATGTTCTACATCAGCATAAATAGTATAAGAGGCCACGCAACAGTGGGTGGGTAACTACTGGCTGTAAGACTTCCTACAGCATCCAACACCTGAGTCCTTGATTATGTTTATCCTTAGTTAACTTAATAGGAAAATCAATTAACAACTAAGTACTTCAACATATATAATAATTTCTAGCCAAATATATTAAATAAGAAGTAATTACATTACATGGAAATTATCCATTAAGTTGAAACACGTGTGTAAAATAAATGTGCATTGCCAAGACTTTGAAATGTGACTAAAAGGAGAATAAAAATGTAAATGTGGATCCCATTTATTCATTGTTTCTCTTATTGTCTGTGCCTCTGGGGTCCTACTTAGGAAGAGGCCTCCTGTGCCTAAATCTTGTAGACTACTTCCCACTTTCTCTTCTATCAGGTTCAAAGTGGACGGATTAATGTTGATGTCTTTAATCCATTTGGACTTGAGTTTTGTGCATGGTGATAGATATGGATCTACTTTCATTTTTTTACAGGTTGACATCCAGTTATGCCAGCACCATTTGTTAAAGATGCTTTCCTTCTTCCATTGTATACCTTTAGCTCCCTTGTCGAAAATTAGGTGTTCATAAGATTGTGGGTTAATATCTGGGTCTTCTATTCGATTCCATAGGTCGACTTCTCTGTTCTTATGCCAATACCAAGCTGTTTTCAATACTGTAGCTCTATAATAGAGTTTGAAGTCAGGGATGGTAATGCCTCCAGAAGTTCTTTTATTGTATAAGATTGTTTTGGCTATCCTGGGTTTTTTGTTTTGCCATATAAACTTGATTATTGTTCTCTCAAGGTCTGTGAAGAAGTTTGATGGGATTTTGATGGGGATTGCATTGAATCTATAGATTGCTTTTGGTAGAATTGCCATTTTTACTATGTTGATTCTCCCAATCCAAGAGCAGGGGAGGTCTTTCCACTTTCTGGTATCCTCCTCAATTTCTTTCTTCAAAGACTTAAAGTTCTTGTCAAATAGGTCTTTCACTTCCTTGGTTAGAGTAACCCCAAGATATTTTATGCTATTTGTGGCTATCATGAAAGGTGATGCTTCTCTGATTTCCCTCTCTGCTTCTTTATCCTTTGTGTATAGGAGGGCCACTGATTTTTGGGAGTTGATCTTGTATCCTGCCACGTTACTAAAGGTGTTTATCAGCTGTAGGAGTTCTTCGGTAGAGTTTTTGGGGTCGCTTATGTACACTATCATATCGTCAGCAAATAACGAAACAATGAATAAATGGGATCTACTGAAACTGGGAAGCTTCTGTAAAGCAAAGGACACTGTCAGTAGGACAAAAAGGCTGCCTTCTGACTGGGAGAAGATCTTCACCAACCCCTCATCAGACAAAGGTCTGATCTCCAAAATATACAAAGAACTCAAGAAACTAGGCACTAAAACTCTAATTAACCCAATTAAAAAATGGGGTACTGAACTTAACAGAGAATTCACAATAGATGAAATTCGAATGGCCAGAAGACACTTAAGGTCATGCTCAACCTCCTTAGCGATCAGGGAAATGCAAATTAAAACCACTTTGAGATACCATCTTACACCTGTCAGAATAGCTAATGTCAAAAACACCAACGATAGCCTATGCTGGAGAGGATGTGGGGTGAGGGGAACACTCATCCATTGTTGGTGGGAATGCAAACTCGTGCAGCCACTGTGGAAATCAGTGTGGCGGTTTCTCAGGAAACTGGGAGTCAACCTCCCTCAGGACCCAGCAATACCACTCTTGGGAATATACCCTAAAGATTCCCTAACATACTACAAAAGCATTTGTTCAACTATGTTCATAGCTGCACTATTTGTAATAGCCAGAACATGGAAACAACCTAGGTGCCCCTCAATAGAAGAATGGTTAAAAAAGGTGTGGAACATATATACATTAGAGTTTTACTCGGCAGTTAAAAACAATGACATCTTGAATTTTGCTTGCAAATGGATGGAAATAGAAAACGCTTTACTGAGTGAGGTAAGCCAGACCCAAAAAGAGGAACACGGTATGTATTCACTCATAAGTGGATTCTAACCATAATTAAAGGTCTTTGAGCCTATTATTTGTGATCCTAGAGAAGCTAAATAAGAAGATGAACCTGATGAAGATTATTTAGCTATCCTCCAGGAGGTAGGAAATAGACAAGAGTCCCAGGTAACCTCGGGTGCATGGGGGGGTGGGAGGGTCGATGGACGGGGAGAGGGCTAGAGAGAAGGGAGTAGGGGAGGAACGGGGAAAGCTTGGTGGCCGGGGATGGGGGGGGAGGGAGGTAGGATGAATATGGGATCAGGGAACAATATATTTCAACTAAGGGAGCCATTTTAGGGTTTACAGGAGACTTGATTATATATGGGATCCCAGGTCCAAAGAGAAATCCCCCAGATTGTTCTCTGGACAGAGGAGAGGGTGCCTGAATCGGCCGTGGCCCATGACCATACTGATGTATATTTTGCTTATCACCATAGATCCTTCGTCTGGCGAAGGACAGCTATGCAGTCGGAGGCCCACATTGGAGCATCGGATTGAGCCCCCCGAGGTCCGGAGCGGGAGCGGAAGGAGGAGGAACATGAAAGACGAAATCAGTACTGCGAGGGATGCTATCACCCACTGATACAAGGGAACGGATCTGATGAGAATTTACCAGGGCCAGTCGGACTGGGACTGAACGAGGACGTGATCTAGCCAGATTCTCGGAATTTGGCCGGATTCTCTGACTGTGGCTGGCCTGGGGTCTTTCTGAAATGCCATTGACTATGACACTGGGACCTGTTTCCTCTGCATATGCTGGATTTTGGGGATCCAGTCTGTTTGGACGCTTGCCTTCCTGGACCTGGAGGGAGGGGGAGGGAGCTGCAGCTTCCCACAGGGCAGGAAACCCTGACTGCCCTGGGGGACGGAGGGGAAGGAGGGGGGGAGTGGGGGGAGTGGGAGGGTGTTGGGAGGGGGGGCGGAAATGGAAACTTTTATAATTTAATAAAATTTACTAAAAAAAAAAAAATGTAAATGTGGGAAATGAATTTTGCTTTGACATGGTTGAGGGTGGTGCTGCCTAAGAGGGTAACCTGAATACGACAGGCTACGTAGGACTACCCTTTCAGAGATTTTTAAGAAATGAACATAAAGCTCATATGGTCTTTATGCAAAATAACTTATAGAAAATGTAGTCCTTATTTTTCACTCCTATTTGATGGTGATCAATAATGCAAGTATTCTACAATTACTTCAAAAACCTTAGTCCAATAAAATTTGAGCCCCATGTCAGGAACAACTGAGTATCATATTTGAGTAAAAGTCCAGGATTTTTACAATTTATAGTAAGTCTCCTAAACCACTTAATACCAGAAAAATACTCAGTCATACTTTAATTTGTGGATTCACTAATGTCAGAAATTTTCTTGTTTCGATCCAGACAGAAAAAGAGAAATCAATTTAAGATTCAATTAAAAAAATAACTTAATAATGTTAATATGATACAATGAATATCTGTTAAAAGTGTCAAAGAAACAAGTTTTAAGTTTATTAGGAAATAGACAGGAACATGTACCATGGTATATTTTCAAATCTATGAGGAAATGACTTGCTGGTTATGAATTAGGAAAAATGAAAAAAACACACTGTCTTAATTATTTTCTCATTTCTATGATACAATACCTGGCAAAACAACTTCAAGGAGAAAGGGTTTATTTTCATTTCATTTACAGTTCCAGAGGGATACAGCCCATTCTGGTAGGGAAAGCTTGGCAGGAGGCAGAGTAGGCATGGTGGCAGGAACAGGTAACAGTGCTAGTCTCCTTCCACCTACACTCGGGATATAAAGAGAGAATAGGGAGTGGAGCCAGTTTATAAAACCTAAAGTCCCATTCTGAGTTACTAGTTTGCTCCAGTAAGCTTTGCCTTCTAAAGTTTCCAGCCTTCCAAAACAGAACCCTCAACTCTTGGTCAAGTAGTCAAACACGTGATGCTGCAGGGAACACTTTCCATTCAAACTACAATGACCTTACAGGGATTATCTCTGCTACTTATAGATTCGCTCATCCATTTAAATCTTTCATAGTAGATAGGAAGGAGGCATAGTCCTTCTTTGCCATGGAAAAATGGAAATCACCATTAACATCTTTGATTTGGGTCTCAGGTATGTGATCAGGCTGCCTACAGAAGGCATAAATAGCTAGTTACAGGGTTAAGCAGTAGAAAGGTAAGGCAAAAAAGTTAGGTACACAAGTCCCAGATATTGTTAACAAAAATGATTGCTGTTACGATTTAGCTATTTTCAAGTAGCTATGGTTTGGCAGCGGTTTTTGAAAATTTGCCAGGGTAAAAAAAAAATGCATTATAGAAACAAATAACTCATCTTTTGGGGTAGATAGGACTTTGATCCAGTACCCTGAATAGCTCCATGGCACATCAGTGGTACTGGTGTATGCTTAGAATTTCCAGCACATTCTCCAGAGTTTTCTGTACATTGTCTTTCTACTGACCAATAAGCACATTAGCACATATCATCTGTAAACAATTAATAGTACCAGAATATTTGAAGTGTTAGATATTCAGTACTAATCTCGGGTTTGATGACATAACTTGTCTCTAACAGACTTGATGGTTCGTACAAACCTTTAATTCCATCACTTATGAAGATGCAGAAAAGTCTCTGAGTTTGAGGTCAGTCTATTCTACAAAGCCAGTTTAGACCAGCTAAACTTGTATAGTAAGCCATTATGTTTTATCAAAACAACACAGAAAGAATAAAACCTTGTTTCCAAATTTATGGTAGATTTGCTGGCTAAGATAAATAGTATGTTCTTCAAACCAAGGGACAAATTATGACTTGATATTTATTTAATTCTTTGATTTTATTAGACTAAAATTAAGAATCAGCTCACAGAAAATGGACTCAAACTTACTCTAAATGAAAGAAACGTTACTTATATTTATACTTACTCTTTATCTCTTTGAAAAAATTTGTATAATTTGAAAAGTTTTGAAAGAACAGATAATTATATGTGGTAAATTGAAAATATTTTAGCTGTTAGGAAACTGACAATTTATATTTACATAAACTCAAATAATTTTTAAACTAGTTAACATATCTTGTTTGCATTCTAGATTATGGAAATAATCATATAAATGTAAAAGTAAATTCAAATATTAAGAGTAATTACAGATTTTTTATTCTCCTAAAACTAAAAATTTTACAGATTATTTATTCAGAAATATTAGTACACTCAAAAGATATTAAATGTGTTTATGTATATGGCATCTAAGACCACTTATAATGTTCTAACATCGGATTATTAAATAAATGATACTTTACTAGCCACTGTGAATCAAACCTGCAAACCAGAATTCAGGAAGCTGAAACAGGAAGATTGTTACATGTTTAAGGCCAGCTTGGGGTACATAGTGACTACCAGAATAAACAAAGTTACACAGCAAGACCATATTTAAAATGAACAATTAAAAATGGAAAGAAGACAATATAGGTCAAATATAAAACTCATTCTTCAGTCCATGTTACACACACATACACACACACACGAGAGAGAGAGAGAGAGAGAGAGAGAGAGAAGTATGAAGAAATATTAAATAACATTTGCCAATTTTTTAATTGTGCCTGCTTCTGAGTGGCAGGTATTACATGAAATATTTCTTTTATTAAATATATGGCACTTTATAAGTTTTCTAAAACAGTCATCAGTGTATCAATTCTGAAATAAATACTTTATAATTTGTGTCAGTAATATCTTTTACCAGACAGACAGTTACTAACCATTGTTGGCATTAGTTTATGAATGAGTGAAGTATCATGACATTGCCCATTACATCACAAAGTTACCATTCATGGAGAAGACACAAAGAACATTTGACAAAGCCTCATATCGATTTAATGATAACAAATCGTTATAAGCTCTATCTGGGCATGTAATAGGAACAATGAGTTCAGTGGTGTGCTGTTGAAGTTTAAGTGGTTCTCAGAAATAAATTGATAAAGAAACAAATTCATATATACAGAATTTTATTCATACAATCTAACTGCTTCTATGACTTGTATCAAGCTATTGACCAGTGGTGACAAAGCATGACACTGAAAATAGTCACCACTGAGGAGCCTGTGTAAACAGCCCAAGTACACTAGTAAATAAGGAGCTATATGGGTGAATAAAAAGGTAACAGGGAGGGTTTCTAGGGAAAGGGCATTTAGATTAACCCTTGAAGAGTAAGTGAGGGATCCAACGAAGGAATTGTAGTAGAGAGATGATGGAGGAGGGATGCTGAATTGAAGGCTAGCAGAAGAGATAAACCATGTGATAGTTTGTGTGAATATCTATCTATCTATCTATCTATTTATCTATCTACTTGTATGTCTGTCAGTCTATCTACCTGTCTGTCTGTCTCTTTCTCTCTCTACCTATCTTTCTATCTACCTATATTTGTGTGTGTGTGTGTGTGTGTGTGTGTGTGTGTGTGTGTCTTCATAATGGTATGGTTACCAGGAGTATGAAAAAGGAAGCCTAGATGTTGTAGTTATTGTTCTTCCTTAACTATATTTAAAATGTTTAAAAGTTGAGCATTTAGTTAGAAATGTATGTAGGTATGAATGTGAAAAATGAATGGCAAACATTGTTGAAATGTGTTTTCAAAAGCACTGAAAGAAACTGCAGTTGCAATGACAAAAGATTTTTGTACATTTACAATGATTGGGAAAGAGGCCAGTAATACACACCCAGTGCCAGAGAAAAATAATATTAAAAAGAAAGTGAAATGGTTATTCAAAGTTACTCTCTGAGTATTTATTCCAACTCTGGCTTCACTATTCAGTTTTTCTCTGATTCTCATGACATCCCTTTGGCTCTTTTTCATCTGTTGGTTTGTCTTATACAACTTTGATGTGAAAGTTTCCATTTTAGCTTATTTTATTTAATTATATTTTTAAATGAATGAATGGATGATGTGGGATTTCTCTCTGAAGGCTGTGAATATGTCTTATTGCCAATGGTTAATAAAGAAGCTGTTTGGGCCAATGGTTTAGCAGAATATATCCAGGTTAGAAGAGATATAGAGAGTCAAGGAGACACCATGTAGATGCTGAAGGAGAAAGACATCTACTGGAACCTTACCTTGCCAGTAGGCCACAACCTTGTGGTGACACACAGATTAATATAAATGGGTTAATTCAATATGTAAGAACTAACTAGAAAGATATCTAAGTTATTGAACAAACAGTGCTGTAATTAATATAGTTTTGTGTGATTATTTGGTACTAAGCAGTTAGGAAACAGTCTCCTTCAACAAAATGGTTCCTGAATGTTTGTCAACGTAATCCACATAAAACCTAAGAAAGTTCAAAAAGAGGACTTCTAGACCCACAAAAATAGGAGTCAAGTGCAGATTTTTGGTAGCTAAATTTTTTTGAATAGGCTTTGTTTGTTTGCCACAAGAAAAGACCTGGCTCCTTTAAGAAGGCTTACTATTTTGTACTGGCAACAAGAACAGCTCTGGCTCTTTCAGGAGGTCTGGTTAAGGATCACTTAAATGGGGTTTGTGAGCATCCTGCTACTAGTTGCTTAAGGCAACATAGATCTGCGGCATCCCTGGAGCTGGGGCAGTAAGCATGGTTAATAGAGGTGGTAAAGACACCTCTGTATTACTAAAAAGTCAAGAAAGGCAGAGCCAGGATCCAGGGCTGCTGCAACCATGCTGCTTACCATTTTAAAACACTCCTTGTCAGGAAAGAATTCCAGATGCACAATAGGACATATTCAAACATAAAAGACCTCTAGATGATACACAGTGTGTTTAAAAACATGTAGGATTAGGAGAGAGAGAAAAGAGAGTATAGATAGTTGTAAAGAGAAGCAAAGTATTTAAAGAGACAATAAAAGTAATATAAAAAGTACAGACAGTCATATATTAAAGAAGTAAAGAAAAATAAGCCATGTGAAGATGGAAAATATTTAGAGAGTCTGGATTATGCATACTATTGTGTTTTCATTTAACTGATGACTACAGAGAGAGATTTGCTTCAGGAAGCTGCCAAATTAAACCAGCATAAATATATCTTAACATCAAAATTTGGATCTATGGAATAAGTTACTTTGGAAAAAAGGTTCTTCTTTTGTTTCTATAAGAAATGAGAGTCTGTGGATTCCTACAGACTAATGTGATTTGATGACACCCTGAAAGATCTCCGTGAGCCCTAAGAATTCACCCAACAATCAACAGGAAGTAGTCTCAAAAACTATGCTCAAATTCTCAAAATGATTGTTTATAAATATTTGCTTTCATTTAAACAGGGGTATGATATAGAATTGAATGCTTTACATTGGCATGGACTTTGGTCTATTCATATAAATTTAAGGTCAATTAGTAACATTGTTTACATGTATTTCTCTTGTTTAAGGCATTATGTTTATACAGCTCACTTTAAAATGTAATGTACGATATAAATACAAGTTAATAGATAGTTATCTATAACAGTCAAACCATAGTCATGTTAGTTAGGTTTTATAGATGTACAGAGATATATTTCATATGGATATGTGTTCTTCAAACCTTTCAAAGACATACAGAATATGGTATTTAAAATTTTTAAGAACGTAAGACTTTTTTGACAATGAGACATGTCTACTTCTGGCAGCACAAATTACTTCAGAGTGGTTGATGGGAACTGAAGAAACTTGTGATAGACTTATCTTGCAATATGACAAGGCTAGCCATTTGGGCCAAAAACTGCTCTTTCCTAGACTGCTTGATGATATGCTGTATGAACTGGATATGCAGGACTCATAGAAAAGTGACTGCTGAACTTTCCAAAAGACAAGATGGTTCTTCAGGGTTCCTACTTCACAGAAGAACCTGTCAGACATTCTTCAGGACACAGAAGAAAGCAACTGCTGTAGGAAATCCTACAGCCAGTAGCCTTTAAGTTACCTACCCGCTTGGGCGTGGGTTCTTATACAATTAATGCCAATGTAATGTGCACATTCCTTCTCTCTTCTGGCTGCAGGACTCAGTTGCTGTTCCCCATTCAAACAGAGGACTGTGATCTATGAGTCTACCCCTCAATAAATAACTCTGTATCACACTCAATGCTGAGCTAGTGTAGGATTTCTCTTTAGAACCCATCTTCATCTGGCACCCCATGTGGATCCGAACTCCACATTTACCAGTTGACCAGCCTAAAGGGCCCAAACAATCCACAGTCCAGAAAGTCTTCAACCCTTTCCCACTTGGCTTGATTTCACCTACTAAGTGACTTTTTGTAAAACACCTGCCACAGCAGAGCTACATGTGTGGCAACTTGGAAATTTCCAAGCTTGTGTACATTTTCCTCTGCCCCACTGCCACATTTCTGCCATAGCAACAGTTTCCAGTTTGTGCTTTTTGCTCCTGAGTTTTGGGGTCCTTATTCCATTTTTGGAATTGATTTAATTGCTTTAAATATGTCAAGCAAAGTATATTTGTCACTATTTAACCAGCTCCAAGGAGGAAAACCAAGGAGGTACTGGACTGTTCCTGGCACCACAGGCTGTGTCACCACTGGTCGTGACTCTGCAACCATGACACCTGCTAGACAATAAAGATTATTACACCTAAAAAATTAATGAGACTTCATAACAGAAATATTTTATTAATTAATAAATGAATAAACTTGAAAGTTATATGATTGTGGACATTACTATTGAGAATTTTAGTAATCTTTTTGTTGATACTATGGATTTTATTCTCAAGGCTTATATGGTTATTGTGTTACATACATTTATTAGATATTGGGACTCAGGTTTTTTTTCTCCATATATATCCTTAAAAAATAGTTTGATAACAGAGCCAAGAATGAGGCACTTTTAGAAATGATACAGTTTTTACAGACTAATAATGAACAGCTAGATGACAGGATTAATACCATCAAAAATCAAAAATTACCTGAAAATATTAATACTATTCAAAAGGATAGCATTAATTTGACAGACAAAATTCAATCCATGTCAAAGAGTACTGAGAAATTATTTGAAAGAATTCATACTGTTGAATTTTACAATCAAAATCTGTTAAAAGTTATGATAGGTTAGCAGATATGGTATCTCTCCAGGAAGGCAATCTGCATGCTATCCAAATACTGTCCAAAGTTGAGGTGTTATCTTTAAGAGAAAAACTTCAGACCTTGAGATCATATGTGCAGAATGAGAACTAGAGGCTAGCTGCCTCAATGAAATCACTTGAAATATATGCAGGCCAGGAGATTCAGGCTTTACAAAAGATTGTAGTAAAAAGATTCGAAATGATTGAGGAAATTATTGGAGCTGATGAGTAGGGAATGAAGGCACAAGGATAGTATTCAACACTGCCAGTAGCTGTCAGAGATGACTTTCCCAGGGTTTTAGCTTCCTACCCTGTAATCGGCTCTGACAAAGTATCAAGTTCTAAATGCCCAAAAGGAATCAAAGAAAGTAGATGAATAGTTATAGTAATGAATGATCTAAAAGAAATTAAGCAAGCAGTAGTTAATTATGGCTTGCATTCTGCATTTGTTAGTGAGATGGTAAAGACACAGGCTTCTAGCATTAAGGCCACCTCACACAACTGGCTTCAATTAGTTTCAGCAGTTCTGGAAGACAGGTACAAACTGATGTGAAAATATTATTTCAGAGAAGAGGCAAAAATTTTAGAACAACAGGGAAAATCAAAAGGACTTGAGACTTTCCAAGATCAAATTCTTGGAGAGGGCACTTATGCTGACCCACAGGTTCAAGATCTTTACAATGAACAAACCTTGGTCCTATGTCACACAGTAGTCTTAAATGCTTGGGACAGGATTCAAGAACTAGGACAACAAATTGAATCATATAGCAAGGCTAAACAGGATCAGAGAGAACCCTTTAGTGACTTTTTTATAAAGAATGATTAAGGCTGGACAAAAAGGGGTAACAGACCCAGATTCTAGATGAGTATCTATTTCATATCTGGCTTTTGAAAATACCAACTTAGAATGCAAAAAGATATTTGGGCCTTTAAAAGTTAGATCAGCACCAATGGACGAATGGATCCAGCATACAATGAAAATCGAGACATTTGACTATAATACTGAAATGTGGTAGGAGAAGCACTCTCCAAAGGTATGAGGAAACATCAAAATGCCAAATGTTTTAATTGTGGTAGAATAGGACATCTGAGAATGGATGGAAGACAAAGAATTCCTAGAAATAATATATCCTCTGGGAATGGCAAAAATAAAAGATATCAACCTTCTGGATTATGTAAAGGCGTTGTTGTATGAAGGCCACTTGTTCATTTCCTGGATGCCCATATTTCTGAAATAATCACACAGAAACTATATTGATTAAATCACTGCTTGCTCAATTACTTAACTGTATTGCTAGCTAGTTCTTACATCTAGAATTAACCCATCTCCATTATTTTACATTTTACCATGAAGCCTATGGCTAAACTTGCAAGGTTTTCAGCATATTTGTCTCTGGTGGTGGCTCCATTGATTCCCCAAACTTTGCCTTCCTTCTGCCAGCATTCATCTTCGTTTTCCCCACCTAACTAATTTCTACCTTGCTATAAGCCAAACCAGTTTCTTTATTAATTAACCAATAAAAACAACACACAGGCAGAAGGACCTCTTACACCAAGGTGTGACAAAGGCCAATTGATTATTGGACTAATCAATTTGTCTGATCAATCAAAGACAGACATGGCAACCTGATACCATCAGGAAAGTCCTTGAGGGGCTCTGACAGGCCTTTAAATCAAAAGTGGTCTAGTCATTGCCAGTCACTGTAGAGGACATGTCTCACCAGGGAAATTTAAAAATCCAGAGCATTCTGGAAAAAAAATCTGTTCTGGATGATAGAATAAATATTGAGGATGAATCAAAAATTCCAATAGGAAATAGGAAATGTGTATTTTGGAAGACTTCTATAAATATCAAAGACCAAAGCTAAGAGTCTGTATAAATGGCATTTTAAGTGTGGGTTTGATAGACATGGGTGTGGACGTAAGTATCATTGCTCCAGAATCTTGGAATCCAAATTGGCCTCTTAAAGAGGTAGATGTTCAATTCCTAGGAATTGGAACCTGATCTCAAATGAAACAAAACATGAGATGGATTGAATGCATAAAGCCAGAATGACAGAAGGAGAAATGCTGAGGCCATATGTGACTAATATTGAAGTGAATGTATGGGATTGTTACCCAGATTAACATTCCTACAATATCAGAAATTCATATTTTTGGGAAGGATATTAAGATACTATACACAAAGGTCACCTGACATTTAGGCTGTACAAGAACATAGAGCAACTAGCAAACCTTCAGAGGTACCAACAGCCCTACCTTTAAAATGGTTAACTGAGAAACCAATATGGGGTTGAACAGTGGACTTTAACAGAAGACAAACTGCAGAATTTAGAAAAGTTGGTACAGCAGCATCTAGATTTTCACCATATTGAAGAATCACCTAGTTCCTGGAATTCTCCTATATTTGTAGTTAAGAAGAAATCTGGTAAATGGAGAACGGTGACAGATCTAAGAGCTGTCAACAAGGTAATTCAACCTATGGAACTCTACAATGTGAAATTCCTCTGCCTTCTCTATTACCAAAAGGATGCCTTCTTATAGTTATTAATTTAAAAGATTGTTTCTTTACTATACATTTACAAGAAAAGGATAGAGAAAAATTTGCCTTCACAGTGCCTACTTATAATAATTCTCAGCCTACTAGGAGATGCCAGTGGATCGTCCTTCCACAGGGAATGCTCAGTATCCTCACCCTATGCCAATATTTTGTAAGTCAGACATTGGAGATAGTATGTAAAAAAAAATTTCTAAGCCTATAATTTACCATTCCATGAATAAAATTTTGATATCTGATTCAAGCATAGATACTTTAGAAAGAATGTTTGAAGAAGTAAAATACATTTTGTCAAAATGTGAATTACAAAATGGGATTACTCCTTAGGATAGGATCATTATTGAAAAATTCATCACATGTTTCTTGCTTGATATTGTTTATGCTGGTTGTAATTCTAATTTTAATACCTGATATTTGTTCTCATTGTATATAGTTTTGTGTTAGGCTTAGAACTTTCTTATTTAAACAAAAAGGGGATGTGCTATAAGAAATCATACAACCAGTAGCCTTTATATTATCTGCCCACTTAGGCGTGGCCTCTTATACAATAAATGCTGATGTAAAGCACACATTCCCTCTCTCTTTCAGCTGCTGGATTTGGTTCCTGTTACCTGGTTCATGCAGAAGACTGTGATCTGTGAGTCTACCCCTAAATAAGTAACCCTTTATTATACTCAGTTATGAACTAGTGTGTCATTCTTTTTAATGTTCATCTTTATCAGAAACATGACAGCTGAACTATCCAAAAGGCTGGATGGTTCTTCAGGGTTTCTGCTTCATAGAATAAACTGCCAGACATTCTTTAGGACACAGAAAGCAACTGATAAACTTTGTCATTATAAGGCAAAACAGATATTCAAATTTCCTGATTCATGGAAGTCTGCTGGATACTATGGGCCTGTAGACTGAAGATGGATGTCCCAATGTTATAGAAAATCTTTGGGTGACTGTCTAGGCAGCAAAATGTCTTTGTCAATTTTAGAACTTTGGAAGTTGCTTACAATGCATTTTCTGTTTAAATTAGGTAATATTATATCATTCTGGGGTCTTTGAAGAGTTGAAGACTGGATAGTTATAGTTTTTCTTAGTTATAATAAAAAATAAATTAGATATAAATATTGTAACTGTAATTCTTTCTTGATACCTGTTTTGTTATATGTAATTTTACTATGTTAAAGTTAAAACCTTCCTTTTATGTTGACAGAAAAGGGAAGATGATTTGGGGTTCCCTTCTGTATGTTTTGAATATATTTTATTATTATTGATTAATAAGAAAACTGGACCAAATGCTTAGCAGAATATAGCCAGGCTGGACGAATTATATAGACAGAGTAGGTGGAATCAAGGAGGTGCTGTGTAGCTAACAAAAGAGAAAGATGCCTGCTGGAACCTTACCTTACCAGTAGGCCATGACCTCAAAGTGATTAACAGAAATGGGTTATTTTAAGATGTAAGATCTAGCTAGAAAGACATCTAAGATATTGGCCAAACAGTGTTGCATTTAATATTGTTTTGTGTGATATTTTGGGTCTGAGCAGTCAGGAAATGAGTGAACAGTCTTCTACAAATGAACGAGGGAATAAATGAATGAATGATAACATAGTCACTACATGATGAATTCCAGGTCAGCCAAAGATACCTGTTTAGGTTTTGTACCTCCCACTGAAATAAAAACAGAAAGAAAGGAAAGGGGGGAAGGGGAGAAAGACAAAAAGAAAGGAGGGAAAAAGGAAGGAAAAAGAAAGGAAGGAAGAAAGGAAGAAAGGAAGAAAAAGAGAAAAGGGCTTCAAGATAGTTCTGTGGGTAAAAATGATTGCTTTGCTGTTTTAGAAACTTAAATTTAATTCCTGGAAGGAAAGAACAAACTACTCAATTGTCCTTTATCCTCACCTCCCTTATACACACACACATACACACATACACTCACACACATGAGCACACGTGTGTAAATATGTGTGTGCGTGTGTATGTGTGTGTGTGTGTATTAAACATATAACTGGAGAATTGAATAAGAGTTTGGAAATTTCTGGTGGGCAGATTCTAGAAGACACTTCTTTATCTTAGGAGAATTCTTTGTCTTAAATGAATTTAGCAGCATTCTTCTCTAGTGCAGGATAAATATTGCCCAGGAGAAACCCCCAAGCTTTAAGAAGTAGAGTGGAATGGACTGGAGCAGGGTGTGGAGCTATAGTTGCACTGGCTGATTAATTAGTAACAGGCCACAATGGCTCTCAACTTTCCTAATGCTGTGGCATTTTAATACAGCTTTTCATGTTATGGTCACCCCCAACTATAAAATGATTTTTACTGCTATTTAATAACTGTAATTTTGTTATTCCTATGAATTGTAATGTAAATATCTGCTCTGCAACTCATGTGAAAGGGTTGTTTTTAATCATTAAATGAGCTGTGACATACAGATTGAGAAGTTCTGGAATAGGGTAAGGTCTTCATAGAACAACCAAATGGTTCAGGAGTTTATGTAGTTTCAAAGGAGGGTCAACTTCCTCAGTCTCAGAAATCCTCTTGTTTGTGTCTTAGGGAACCAGGAAGACAGAATTGTGGCAACCTTTGTCTCTGAGAATAAGCAACTGAGGATGCAAGAGGAAAGTTTTCCCCTCTTCTTTAGATTCATATGCTTTCACAAATAGGAGCAAGATTCCCAGGACTATCCAATGTTACACAGATTTCTGTACATTCTATTCACTTAAAGTTTTTTAATGGTCAATGAAAATTTTAGTTATAATAAGCAGCCCATGGATTTTCTACACTTGGGTTTGATGGAGATCTTTAAAACCACAACAATGATACTGACTATTTTAATATTATTTCATCTGAGTATAAAGCCCCGTAATTACCTTCATCAATAGATTATGGTGTTATCAAAATAATTTTTTACTCTAGGGTGGTGAATTAGGGAAGACTTGGCCAAATTTCTATTTTAGAGCATTAATTCTTATAGTATAACTAAATCACTCATTGCCATTAACCCACTATTTTCTATTGACCTGTTAATAGAATAGGAAACAGAACACAGATTTCACATAAAACATTGTGGGATTAAATGGGAAAAATCAGAGGACAATCCCAAAGCAGAATATCCGAAGAATTTAACTACAGTGGAATTGAAAACAGGTTTGGATTGACCTTTTATTTTTTGTGCCAAGCTTAAATAGGATAAACTATGTTATAAACATTAATCATACTTAAATGATTAGTATCCACATAGCTAAGCCAAGGTCTTTATGATTCAAAATTTCACTGTAGATAAAGAGAACCTTCATGTTGTAATGCAAGCAAATTACTACTGTGAATACCCGCCATTGTTTTCAAGAGGCCATAATTGCAAGATGTGTTTCATACATTTTCTGGATGATGTGTAATATTTTGTGTTTGGGAATTGGAGTTTTTGAAGAAGGCATAAAATGTTGAATAACTGCTTATAAATTGAGTTTTCTGGAAGTTGCTGAATAAAATCATGTAAACCTCTGAAATTTAAGTTTGTTCATGTTATTGCTTGAGGGAACCCTTATTATATCTGGTTAAGCTTAAAATAACTACAAGAGGAAAGGAAGGAGTATACGTTTGATCTTAATATAAGGAGGGAAAGAAGGAGAAAAAAATCCATGTTCCTAAACTGTTCATAATAGGCAAAAATTATTAGTCTTTTTAGGAACATAATCTTACTAAGCTTATTTGATTCTTTGTTGCTGGTTGATTTTAGCTACTCTGGTTTTATTTATATACATGCAATACCTCTGTTTGACCATAAATTACCCTGGAGCAGATTCCTTGGGCTGTAGATACAAATGTGGCCACCATCAGTGCACAAAGTTATGTAAGAATAGCTGATTTAATCATGTCATCATGTCCCATTTCCTATCTGATGTTTTGCTAAAAATATGTACTTGTAGACATCCATGATGTCCATGCATGGTACTGACTATCCACTATTGCATCAGGGTTTATATTTGGGGATGTGTGGATTTTACAATGAGCTATAGTTATTATCCTGCAGTGGGAGATAGTCATTCAGCCATATGTTAGCGGTGATATTTGATGTCGGCTTTAGAAACTTTTTCCTCCAGCAGGGTGCCCCAAGAGATTTATGACTCTGGACTTGATTACAGGCTTTCATCTATTAAGCACTAAATATGTCATGAGATGTGTAGAAATAAATAAGACACTTTCACTACAATCGATAAGTGTGTAATCTTGTAGGGTGATGAGTGCTATGAAGACGGGTAGGAAGAGGAGGAGGAAGGTGAGGAGGAAGAGAAGAAGAAGAGAGGAAATGGAGAGAGAGCACATAAGAGGCGGTAGCTGAGTTAAGTACTTCGTGTGTCCCTTTCCATTTTACCTTTTAAAAACACTCATGAAGGCTAGGTACTCACCATCCTGATTTTGTAGATAACACCAATGTCCTAAAACTTTATTGCATAGTTACAAAATTGACAGCTTGACTTTATAGCTTGGGTTTCTTTCATACTCTTTAGGTATTAATAATGATTGTATCATATTCAGTCGTTAGAGAACAATGAGGAAATTGAGTGAAAACTAGAAGACAGGAAAAAAATCAGTGTATTGAGGGCAGCTGGTCTATTCGTGCTTCAGTTTTGCAGGCTTGGAATTGTGACTCTGTTCTGGCCCATAGCTGAAGCCTTTGCCCAACCAGTGTCCTCTCTAAACTGTCTTATGGGCTGTCGCTTTGGAATTGTCATGTGCTAAAATTTAATCATACATCATGACTCTTGGTGTTGAAAGCTGTACTGGGACAGCCAGGCAGGTCCTCGACTATCCGAGTAATGCCAGTAAATCCAGCCAGAAAAGTCTTTTTAATAGTTTCATGAGTAACTGGTATTATGAAAAGACACCCACACTGAAAAGAGAGGTATAGGGGAAGACCAGACTTTGAAGGGTTTAATAGGGGGAGTTTGCTTTTTCTGTTAAACTCCACCTGTAGCTGAAGCAAGGGGGGCCAGTGCAGACTCTGCACTAGCACCACGTGCATCTCTTCTCTATTGTGTGGGATCTGATAAGTTTTCAGGATCCAGTCCAGCTGTGCTCTCATCACATTGATTTAATGGCCCTTAAGAGAAACCATAAAAGTGCTTTCTGCTTAGTAGGACCCAGCTGTTTCTCGTGGTGTTGCATAAGACAGTGAGTTGAATTAGCTATAGATTATTATTTAAAGCTCGGATTTTTCCACTTCTTTTCTCTTCGTACCAAACAGACTTAGACCACACATAAGATTTGTTAAGCTAGATTGTTAGGCCTCAAGGTAAAAGACTTAAATGGATTATTTGATTTGATCCTAATAAGTTTATTGGGCCACCCCTCAAAAGCATTGAGTCAAATTAACGTATTGTGTATGTGTGTTCTCGGGTTATGTGAAGGATAAATGCCGGCAAAGAGAATCGTGCTTTCACTAGCAGGCAGCAGTATAAGAAGCCAAGAAAATTATTGGCAGATTATCAGGCTTCCCGACGAGGTTATAAATGGGGGAACTTGGTACAAAATGAATGGCTGTGTCGATTTACAGTGGCATTCATGTCATCTGAGCCCTTTGGTTTCCGCACACAGAAGGGTGACTGAGTGTACTACCAGGAAATCTGTTAAGTATTAACTCAGGATAGGAAGCGGCCTGTACTGCAAACCAGACATGAAGCACTTAGAGCCTTTGCATATCAGGTACTACCGGGCAGTGGAGTATTCCAAAGTATCTTAGTGTGTTTTCCTATCATTTTTTAAAGAATGAGGAACAAGGGCCTGGGAGAGATGAAATGCTGATTTTGGAGCTCTGATTTTAGTATTTAACCAAGTTATGGTTGTTAGGTTCATGGACTGCGCTCATGGAAATGAAGTTTTGTGCAAAATATAAAGTCTGAAGAATTACTATTTTTTTATTTTTGTTGATCATGTTTGACTGTAATAGTCTTTTTTAAAAATAGACCTTGCAAAAGTAATTCATTAATACATTTGTAGGATCACAGAAATCAATATTGAAAACAACTGGAAATTAGGCAGGAAAGATTTGCTTTTTATACTATCACTGAAACGGGTATTCCTGGCTATAGAAAGTGTCTTAAGGAACTGACTCATACAATTTAGAACTACCCATTTAAATATAAAGCTTGGCAAGCATTTCAAACATATATGTAGTCTTTTTCTTATTTACCTATTAGTGTGTTTAATGGTGGGAATACATACTTGAGAAATTCATGAGTTAGGAGTTTTATTCCCATTAACTCATTCATTCATTCATTCATTCATATTTTAGAGGTCAGGCCTGTTGGACATAATTATGGCTAGATGAAGACATGAAGATGGGCACCTATGATTTAGTTAGTGGTTTTATGAAAATATGAAGGGAAACTTGAGTTGATATGTCCCAGAGATGTCCCTAAGTAACATCCTCTTTCATGTTATGACAGCAAGAAGACCAAGCAAGTGCCAACGCCATGCCCTTAAGACTTCCCTCCTACAGAACTGGGAGAAATAAATTTCTTTTCTTTGTAAATTATCCAGCTTGTGGGGTTCAGTTATAGCAAAAGAAAACAGACTAAGATAATGTGGTTTCCAATAATAACACTTCTATAACCCATTTCAAACTTCATTTGATTTAAAAACATCTAAAAGTTGTATATTTCAAACTTAAGAATTCTTTTCACCACAAACTGAAGCACTGTTTTTTTTAAACATTATTCTTGGCTTAAATCCGTTGTTTTGAAAAAATACCTGTTAAATAGCTATTGGAAACTTAATAAAGAACTCGTAATACGACAATTCTGATTGCAAGAGTGGTGGTAGACAGTGATTGAAGGATGTACAAGGAAGCATTTGGACATGAATGTTGGGTTTATATCAGGTACCTGCAGACACAACTGCAACAAGATAAATACTATGACCAGAGGTATTTTAAGGTCAGAATTTCAATAGCTGTTGTTTCTGCTTAACTGTCATGTAAACTGGTGTTCTGGTGTTACTCTGTGCTAAATAACATTAACTTGAGAAATCAAAGGATTAGTGGCTCACAGAGATACCAATAAGCCATCGTCTTAACCTTGCCAGAGAGTTTTGTGGGAAACAGTAGGCTGTGTCAATATTTGCCAATATTACAATTCTACCAAATGCTCCAAATATGTAATAGTGTTGCATGCTTTTGCGTGATGTGGGTCTGGTGAGTGTGGCATCCCTGTGCTCTGCTTGGTTCCAACGGTCAGGTTTTCTTTTGTGAGTAGGAGAAGTGCAGTCCAGGTTCTCTATTGTTTTCTGGTTTGCATTCAGTCCTGAATACAGAGCTCAGAACAAGAAAGGGGTTGGCAACCAACACCAAGCAAGTCAGAAAAATGCCAGGCTGATGTAACACAGGCTTCCCTTTCACTGGAGAATGAGAGTTTAATGTTCCCTGAGACTGTTACAGAGTAATACATTATGGTTATCTTATGAATGATGGCTTTTGAAAAGTAGTGTTTGTGCTACATACTTTTTTGTGCTATTTTAGAAAATGTATTACAAGAGGCAATCAGCCAACAGTGCAGACCAGGATCCAGGAGAAGGAAAACTCGTTCTGTGCAAATTGTAGTTTGCTTCTTTAGGTCAAAGGTAAAATACTGTATTGTATTGCACATGCATTTTTGGGATGGGTGCCTGGTTAGGCATGCTTCTTTCAAATAAAGACATGAATAAATAAGGTTGTCTTCTTTCCTTTGTCCCATTACGGTTGACTGAATTATTTTTACTGTGGTGGTGACTAGTATTCCTCTATTTGTTCACTTAAAAAAATAGAAAAGAAAATCAAAGAAGGAGGAAGAAACATCTGAACACACACACACACACACACACACACACACACACACACAACTATTGGCAGTATAATGTTATAGCCGTGTTCTAGCAGTACTTTCATATGGGTAGGCTCCAACACAATATGATCATGGTAATAGCTTATCAACATAGAAGCAGATAAACATTAACAGCGGGATGGTGTTTCACTTATCTCTGTACTTCAAGAATTTTATAAGTAAGAGGGAGTAGTTTCCCTACTTCTCTGTAATATTAATACAAAAGAGTAACACAGCAACATCCTGTGTTGTTTAATATGCAGGGAGAACTACAACAGGCTCCATTCCTCAAGTATTTCTGAGTGTTTGAAAGGGTGCTTGGGTGTGCCCACATCCCTCCTGATAGTCACTCACCAATTTCATCCTCTTTCCCCGTAAAACGCCACTCATTGGTTACCCTCTAATTTTACTTTGTAATGCCCTTCATTAGATTAGGTCTGTCGTGACAGTCACACTTTGGCAATGAAATGTGGTTCCATAAAATTTAGTTTGGGTTTGATTCTTTGGGTTAAAAGTAAAACACAGTGTCATATTGCACACGCTAAATTTACTAAATAATAGGTAATACTGGGCAATTAACAGGTGATGAAATTAACAAATAACACAATAGAAAAAGGAAACCAAATTACAAATACTGGAAAAGTCATTTTATATTATATTGAGAGAGATAATCTCACATTACTGATGTTCTTATTTGAGTTATAAGGCCATTTCAATATTACACTTTTTGGTTTGTCATTCTATTTATCATACATCTGTCTGTCCATTAATCTATCTGTCTACCTCTCTGTCTGTCTGTCATCTATCTGTCTATCTATCTATCTATCTATCTATCTATCTATCTATCTATCTATCTCCTATCTATCCATCTGTTTAATCATATATCTATCATATATGTCTGTGTCTGTCAATATCTATCTATCTATCTATCTATCTATCTATCTATCTATCTATCTATCTATCTATTTATCTTATCTTTCTATCTATCTATCTATCTATCTATCTATCTATCTATCTATCTATCTATCTATCTATCTATCTATCTATCTATCTCTTTCTATCTCCTCTCTATCCATCTATCTAATCATCTATCTATCTATCTATCTATCTATCTATCTATCTATCTATCTATCTATCTATATCTTTCTATCTCCTCTCTATCCATCTATCTAATCATCTATCTATCATATATATCTGTGTCTTTATGTCTGTATCTATCTATCTATCCATCCATCTCTATACACATACATACACACACATACACACATATATATGTCAATAGATAGATAGATAGATAGATAGATAGATAGATAGTCTTAATGTTTAGCTCAGGATGACCTGAAATATGAAACCCTCTTACTTTAGGCTTCCTACTGATGAGATTACAGATATGTGTTTCCACCTGACTTAGCTTTTCACTTTAAAAATAATTCTTACATGTATTTTTGTGTCGAATCAGTGAATTATTTTGATTTTGTAACTTATTTAGGCTTTATGGCCTAAAATGTGGTCAATTTATGTTTCTCTATAATGCTGGGAAGAATATCTATTGGGTGTAATTTTTTGTAGATATCTATTGAGTTGAAATGATTCATGGTATAATTTCCCTTTGACATTACTCTCCTGATTTTTTTTTAATTTCGATGGAGAACATATCTAAATTTGAAAGTAGGGTACTGAAGTCTCCCATTGTTAATGTGTTATGAGTTTGTGGACATGGTTATTCATTGTGTGCTTACAATAGATATATCTTATTAATTAATTGTTCCTTTTATTAAAATGTAATGACCTGTTTAATTCTGATTAGTTTTGGTTTGAAACCTACTTTTTAAGATTGAGACTTGATTCTCTAGCTTTATTTCAGCTTTTATTTGCTTGGTAGTTTACTGTCTGATCATTGACTCTCAGTTTATGAATGTTTTCTTTAGCTTTGTGTGTTTCTTAGAAACAACAGATAAATAGATCATATTTCATAATCTGATCCATTAGTCTGTGTACTTCCCACCCATATTTGTTAGCATTTATTAATTGTACAAGTAATGAGCTTCATTATTACACTTTTAAACATGTTCAGAGGGTCTTGTTAAAAGATGGGAGTGCTCAATTGGCCTGGATCATTCTATATCATTTGTTAATCAATTTAATCCCCCAGAGACATTTCCGCAGGTCAACTTAATAAAGCAGTTCTTCAGTTAAGCCTCTCATATAGGTGACTCTAGTCCTTGCCAGGTTGACATTTAAATCGAATCCAATAATGTGTGATTCCACTGAAATCATAAATTTATTTCTGATTTTTCAGTTATCATTTTTCAAATTTCAGAAGTGTGCCTTAAAATCATTTTTAAGAGAAATATTTGACATGTATGGTCTGTCAACAATTTAGAATGACCTCAACTCAGTCACCTTTATCATTTCTGTTTATCAATGTGAGGCCTTATGATTTAGTGCTATCTTGTTTATACGTACTCATGTGTGGCTGTTACTGTATATGTAATCAAATTATGTTTAGATTTGACTCAATTTTTACAAATTTACCTTTTATACTCATTTTGGCTATTTTTTTCTTCTCAAGATTTATCTTGTAATTATTCTTCAGTGAGTATGACAAAAATTGCTCTATTTTAATCTTTCCCCAATCATACATTTACTCACGCCCTAAATTCTAGCCTTGTATCACTGTTCTTTTGTACAACTTTTTTCTCTGACTGTTTTTATGTGATACCCTCCTTGTCTTTGATATCCCTTCCATTTGAGATTCTGATGGCTAGATGAGTACTCCAGCACACTTAGTAGCTCAGGCTTCTGGTTTAACAATAGAAGTCATATACGTTCCATAGCCAGGGATGACCATCTACCACAGGACCCACAGTAGCCAGAGCTTACAGCATAAATGTGGTAGAACCAACAGTGGAAGTGTAGGACCCCAGAGTCTTCAGTAGAGTGTGAGCCATTGA
This sequence comes from Myodes glareolus, assembly GCF_982192425.1. Classification (NCBI taxonomy): domain Eukaryota; kingdom Metazoa; phylum Chordata; class Mammalia; order Rodentia; family Cricetidae; genus Myodes; species Myodes glareolus. The sequence goes on from NC_142026.1 coordinate 105,495,377, forward strand.
CTTCCTTCCACGTCGTTGTGACCATAGCTCCAGTGGTCTTAGGAACACATAGGCAACATTGTTTCCCCTTTCACTCCTCTAATTCTTCTACCCACTATGAACAATCCTCTGGAGTACATATCTGATTCATGTATCTAGAGTAGTTCTATTTTGGTGTGGGAAGTATTGGTTAATGAGTAAAGAAATTGTCTTGGCTTGTGATAGGGCAAAAGAACAGAGCTAGGCAGGGAAAATTAAAGTGAATGCTGGGAGAAAGGAAGCAGGGTCAGAGAGAGACACCATGTAACCCCGCTGTTTGTCCAATTAGGACAGTATATTGTCAGTAGTTGAAGCAAGGTCATTACTTTTGTCACAAAGAAAGTAAACTCCATGTGAAATTTCTTCAGTGATCATTATCTTCTCTGAATCACATTGGTACTGCCATAGCAGACATGTTTCATTGTCATAAAAAGAGACTATGTTGCTAAAACATCTTAAATGCCATATTCTGTAGGTCTTTAAAGTGTTTGAGGATAACCTGTCTATCTAAAATACATCTTTGTTTGACCTTAAAAACATACCTAATGTCACTACAAGTTTAATTATAATAGATAACTAATTACTAACCCTGTATTTCTGTATTATCCTAAACAGTTGGTAATAATAATTTTCAAGGACTAGAAATTTGCATTACAATGCTAAATGAGTTATATAGGTACAATACTTTGAACAGTATTAGAAATGTATGTACAGAATTTTCTACCAAAATTAATCTCAAATTTGTATTAATATACAAAATTAGTATACAATATACGAAAAACAATCTAATGTAAAATATTTAAAACTAGTAGTTGCCTTTTAAAAGTAAATTCAATAATCTATTTTTTTATCCTATCATATCTATATCCCCTTTTTTCTTTTTAAAACAAAAACCTTGAATCAAATTTCCTTTCTTTAGTTTTTTTTCTTGAATTCCTTTCTTCTCATGCTAACTTTTTGTGATGGCTCATATTTATAGTTAAACTTTTTTCATGCCAGCCAGTTCTCAAATAATGACACAGAGACTTATTATTATTTATAAATGCTTGGCCAATAGCTCAAGCTTATTACTAGTTAACTCTTACATTTTTCAATTAACCCATATTTCTTGTCTATGCTCTGCCACATGGTTTGGTACCTTTTCTCAACATAACAAGTTTGCCTCCTGCTTCTTCTGCATTTCCTTAATTCTCCCCAGTCTCCTTTTCTTTTTCTTCACACTCTCTTTTTGTCTGTCAGTCCCACCTAACTCTACCTGTCCAGCTGTTGGCCAGTTAATTAAAATTGGTTTTAATTAACCCCAGACCCAATCATGGTGGTATATACTCATACAGTGTAAAGGAATATTCCACATTCATTAGTATGCCTTATTTCATTTTTTATATGTGTTGCACATTGATATCTTTGTGACTATTAGGCTTAAATAAAATATTTCAAAGTTATAACACAATATATTTTTAATTGATAACTACTTTATTGTTTGAGTGAGAGTTTCCCCTGTAGGCTCAAATGTTTGAGTGCTTGATCCTCTGTTAATAAAACTGTTTGGGAAGGGTTTGAGGCTATAGCCTTTTCGGAAGAGGTGTGTCATTCCAGGCTGGCTTTGAAGTTAAAAAGACTCACACCATTCCTAGTGTGCACTCTTTGCTTTTTGCTTATGGATGGATTAATATGTGACCTCTTAGTTGTGCATGCTGCCATACCTTTGCTCCATCATCATGAACTCTAACACTCTGAAACTATAAACCAATTAGATACTTTCTTTTATCAGTTGCCTTGATCATGTTTTCTGTCACAGTAATAGAAATGTAGCTAATAAAACAGATTAACTTCAATGCATAAATAAACTCTACATTTTGAGTTCTCTCCCCCCAACACTGTCACCCTTGTAAGATTTATTCTGTATATTCAGTAACATTTATTTATAGTCAGTCTTAATACTTTTGTACACTAATAGTAAAACTGAATTTAAAAGTGATTTAAATACTTCTGGTATAATATTTCTTATTAATATATAGATTTACTCTGACCACTTAGGTTTATAATTGCATATGCTTTTATTTTGTTCAGAGTTTCTTTCCCTCTAATTTGAACTGCACACTTAAACATTGAGCAACTTATAAGAGCAAGTTTACTAATTCAGGACTTTATGCATTTAAGATCTTTTTTATTTTTGAAATATAGTTTTGTTGAATATAACATTTCTATCAGATCTTTGAATAGAACATATTCTATACTGAAAGTTCTGAAACAGTAGTTTATAGTCATATATAGAATTACTTTTATGCAATAGCTTGATTACTTTTTGCTGTCTTTAAACCACTTTTTTCTACTAACTTAACCATATAACTATAATGAGTTCATAGTTTATGATTTACTCTATTTCATTATGTTTTTATTTCTAACTGTTCAAAGGTTTTATGGGAAAACTCTATTGAGATTTTTTCAGAGGTTTTACAATTCAGAAACAGAAGAATAAGTTTATATCTTTCTACAATGTCAGAGTTTTTTGAATAACAAAAAATTCACAAGGTACAGTGGACTCAATGTGATCATTACAAGCAATTTCCAAAGTAATCTCATTTTTCTTGATTGTCCTGGCATAGAGTAAAAATAAAATAAAAACTCAAAGATGCCTCAGGCTGAAACTGAAAGACTGATTGAATTGTAAATAGAATTGTGATTGGAACAGGAACATAGACTGGAGGTATGCTGGGTAGCAGCGGCTGCTACAGAATATGATGACTTTGCTGCTGCCATAGAACCAAACCACAGGAGAGAGGTAAGTTGGAGATTGTGGAATGAAGGACAGGACCAGAACTAGGTAATGAAGGAAGAATGAATGCCAGGCCAGATGAGTGAACAGAAGCATGGAGGATGGCAATTTGAGTAGGTCATATCAATTTCAAAACTATGAACAGAGCCTTGTAGAAGACTCCAGGATGATCAGGATTCTCTCAATATCAGTCCCTTGACAAATACACAGGGTAGACATATAACTAGTTTGTAAGGTTATTGCCATCATAACGTTAGTTATCCACTGTTTCCTTAATCTCATGTTCCCAATAAGTTCTTGGGTCTGAACTTCCTGGTATCATTTCAACACTGCTGCATGCCTTTACAGAGATAATTTACATCATAAAATTTATAAGGTGGTATTCTTTCCATTCTCAGGAATAAATCATTTGTCAGTCTGTACCATTCACATATTCACAACATACTTTTCTGGTCAGTTTGTACTGGATTCTCAACAACCGAAGAAGCTTTTTTAGATGTGACAGAGTGGTTTTGATGTAGACAAATCATCCCCAGTCAGCGTGGGTAGAGATCTTAGGAGCTCTCGCGCGTTTTCTGCACATATGCACTCTCCTTTCTGCTCCCTCCCTCCAATAGGAAAGATTTCACTTTTTTGTGACTTTTCTCCTCAGAGAGATTTGTTCTCTACAACTAGCTGTCTACTTCTGTGGGAAACACAATTCACTTCTCTTTCCACCTCCTGAAAGACATTTCAAGGTTGTTTGCCATCCAATCTCGTAGACTTGTTCGGGCTTCAAAAAAATTTCCTCTTATTTAGTTGGTTTTTAGTTTTCACTAAATATCTTGACCATTCTGGTTCCATCATTGTTTTCTTGTAATTGAAAATGAAAACAATCCCCTATACTAGTGTAATAAAAAAATAAAAATGGAAATAAAAAAGGTGGGATATGCCTCTATGCCTCTTTCACCTGTTTGAAAATTTTAGGCTGAGGTAATCTCTCTTCGTGCTGAGATAGACTGTTTTCATGAAGAGCTGATAGAGAAGAAGAATTGTTCTTGTCTTTTTCAATGCATCTGTCCTCAACTGTGTATGTGTGTAATATATGAATATGTTAGGTGCATTATATGCACACATTCATGCACATATCACAGCACAGCAGATCATCTGGTTTATTGCTATATTTTCTGCTTTTTGCCTCTGTAGATAGAACTTCTGACTGGAGCTTTTTAAGTGGAGGTAAGAGATTTGAACTCAGGTTCCCATTCTTGAGCAGTACATGCTCTAGAGAAGCACATACCCACCTTCCTTCCTTACAATCTGATTTCAGTTTTGTGTTTCGGTGGGTATTACTATCAGTTTTTTTGGGATTCTGGACACTTCATATAAGTTTTCTGTTTTATATATTGTTATTATATCATTATGCCAGTGTCATTTTTGTGCAGAAAATGTTTGCATTTACATCCATCATTTTGATGACATCATCATTTACATTCTTAGTCGAAGATTTTTCATTTTTGGCTGTCTAGTCTTTTCTTTTTTAATTTTCATAAATTTTCATTGAGCTCTACGTTTTTCTCTGCTCTCCTCACTATTTCTTCCCTCCCCTTCAGTCCTCTCCCATGGGCATGGATATCTAGTCTTTATCATTGCATTTTTTTTACTTATTTGAGATCAATAACTTTCAAAATAAAGGCATCCATATACTCATAATTGGTGTAATTGTTTAATTTATAGAAATTATGCTCAGTTTCCCTCTGAAACTTCACTCATTATAGAGGATTAAGTATTAATATTATTTCTTATGGTTAAATAAGATTTTCTGGTACTCTGAGAGAAGACTAAATATGAATTGTCCTTAAGACAATGTAATTTTAAGCAACTATCTGTATATCAGAGTGTTCCATAATTGATTTAAGTCAAAGCTGAGAAATTATGGTCCCAAAAATAAGTAGGCATTTCTCTGAGGAATCCATACTTCTCAGTATGAGAAACAGGCTCTTCAGTGTTGATTCCTGTGAAATGCATCCCATTATAATACTTTTTTAAAATGTTACACAGCTGGAATTGTCAGAATTTTATTCCTGTAGCAGTTTAAAGCAGTTATTGTTGGAAATTATGATGCTTTTGTTCTACTTAATGGTAATTGTATGCAAATTTTGGAATCTGCCACGGGCTTGCTATTGCAGTAAAATTGAGGGTGTAGTTCCCTTTCCTTTTACTTTTCAGGAAAGTGGCCAATATCAGGAGTCACTGGCTGTCTCAGAATTGCAGCTGTGGTTGCCTACTCATATTACTAGGAAATTGGAGCCGAGTTTGTAGCAAACTCAAAAATTGTTATACAGCAAAGTTCAGTTGCTTAGAAACACAGCTAATGCATAAAGACAGTGAGAACAAAGGTGAAGTAAAAATAGGATAAATATTGGGAAATTATTCAATTACCTAATTCATATTATCCTGAATAAAGGAAAAAAGAAAGAGAAGTGAATAAAGAAATGAGAGAGAGAGAGAGAGAGAAGAGAGAGAGAGAAGAAAAATAACGAAGGAGAAAGGAAGAAAGGAAGGACAACAGCAGGAAAAAAAGAAAGCCATAATTATGGAAATTGTCCACCCTCCCTTCCTTTGTTTTAAATTTTAATAGTTTTGTAGATGAGTGTTTATTCTCATATATGAAGGAAGTCTGAGATACATTTTCATGCCAAATGAAAATACATATATTGTCTTCAGTAAGGCGCTCAGTATGAGTAGAGAGAAAGAGGCCTTGATGAAAATGCAGTAAACACTGTCCTATAGAGCCACTACCCAATCAAACTAAATGATGCCGAACAATTAAAGACTTATAAGTAAAAGATTGTATCCTACTTCAGATTGCTACTTCCTCATAAATTAGTCTGTTTCTGTATAACAATTTATGTACATATATAGTAAATTTCCTAATATGAGACTTGATAAAAGTTTGTGAGTTATCTACTAAAATTCCATTTTGTGTTCTGCTTCTGTTTGGACAGGTGACTACTCTAAATGCATCCTCAGGGTTTGTGAATCCTTCAATAAGATGTTCTCAAGTAAAATAAAAACAAACTTATCTTTATTCTAAAGTTGTTCATAATTAAATTATATGATCACCTGTTTTATGCTGAGATCCAAGAGTCAATTTAATAATTTAAAGAAACTTCCTAGAAAATATGGCATCTCTGTCCACGCCACACGCTGCTTCATTCCCAGTGCCACCCACCCATCACATTTTCCTGAACTTCTTCATGGTCAGACATTAGTAGCGGTATCCCTTCTCTTACTAACACTAAAGTCCTCATAAAAAATTACGTAGATACTGATGCCGCAGGGCGATTGGTAATGAAAAATCCCCAGACTATCTTAATACAAAATATACAGCTTTAATAAACAGAAGTAAGACTTACAACAGCTTACACCAGAATTCAAACGATCCATCCAGGCACAGGAGCTAGTCAAAAGAGAGCTAGCAGAGTGTGCTTGCTAGGTTTATAGGCAGGCTTTAGCCTGAGGGTGGCACGCCCCAAAAACAGAATGTGATTGGCTGAACTCCCCTATCATCTCCCCCTTTTTTCTAAAATAATATAGAACCAAACCAAATATAACTATATACAATAGAAGCAAATAATAAATATGAAGTTACAAACAACAAACAATGTTAAGCAAGAAACATATAACAAAAGTTCTGCTAAACATTCTATCTCAGGGAATCTAAATAATGTAGATGGTAACTACAACTATCTAATCTTTAACTCCATCAAAGATCTGAGAAGTAAAATAATTTTACTCAAGCAGCCCGGAAGTACAAGCGGGAAACTTCCGAAATGTGCAAAGAATGGAAGAGACAACTGAATACCTGGGCAATCACCCAAAGTCTCGTATGCAAAGTTGAGCCAACCAACTTTGGCTAAGGCCTGATGTAACTGACATGCCATTTTTCAATGGCAAGAAACCTTTTAGGACTCTCACCCTGTCTTGGCTAGATAAGACAATTCTGCTTTTATCCATTTAGGATATTCTGTAATTCTGCCAGTGGTTGAGGTATGGGCCTTTTCTTTGCCCAAAGGCCAGTTCTGTCAGGAAGAAGACAAGCTCCATGTGGAGTGTGTTTGGTGCTCAACGTTCTCTCGGGAGTAGAGCGGTGATGCCAGGAGCGATTGTGTCTCACTACTATAGAACTATGAGTTAGATTAAAGGCCATTTTTTCACAGCTCTTCGAAGAGGTTGAAGATTATACTATCTATACTAAGTATGATCTCTATGCGTCTAAATAACCTGATTAACCTAAATATAAGTATCATAAACATATATGATTATTGATTTCTATCCATCTAACTTGAAGACTAAGGGAATGAACAACTGTGCAATGAGTGAGGACAATGACCTCCAAATGTAAACAATGTATATCATTACATAAATATCTTAATCAGAGGTAGAAATGTAAATATATGTATATATATTAATACAAATAGAGGTAGAAGCATGCTCACATACAATATTCAATATATCAATGTACAAAAATCAACACCAATACAATTTTCTAAAAACAATAACTCACAAATACCAATATATTATTATCCCAATATATCCCCTCTTTTTTTGGATAAACACCCCTGAGCTTACAAAATATCTCCCCCATCCCCTCATCCCTATATCAACTATAAACAACCCCCAAATGGTGTCCCTAAACCTGAGGGCAAATTCTACTGGGAGAGGGGACGTCGTGCTCTAAAATTGCTTATAAAAATTATGTAGATACTTATATTTTACTATATAACAATATTCCAAGGTTTGGAAGTCACAGAGAAGCACTGGGGAATCATGGTGAGTTTCTAGAAAGTATATTAAATCTATTTGTTGTTGTTTATACATCCTTCTGTTACATCCTGTGTCGATTAATTAAATCCTCACACACACCTAAATTTAAAAGAACTGATAATTTAAATTTTCATTATAAAAAATATAAAAAGAAATCTAACTTCTTTTTATCTAAATACCCTTATATACTCTATAATAAACAGATACTAGGATTTGGGAAAATTCCTGGAATTCTGACACAAATTCACAAATCCTGAATTTATCTCCTATTCTTTTAAAGATGTTGACAAGCTATATTTTGCTAAGCCTCTGAATTAAATGATTAATTAAAGCATATATAATATAATTTCCAGAGGACTCAGTGGTAAAAATGCTTGCTGCCAAACCTGAGGAACTGAGTTTAATCCCCAGGTAAACGTGTTGAATGGAAGGAAGCAACTCCTATGGGTTGTCCCCTGTCCTCCACCTATGAAGCATCCATGGAAAATGTCTGTGTGTGTGCACGCACACACACACACATGTGGGCACACATACAGACTCTCTGTCCCCCCTTTCATATAATGGATTTCAAAATCAAGAAAAAAACTTTTATAACAGGACATGTTTCTCTACAATAATTTGGTAGGGAATGGGAGTGGTGACAGTGTCTCATCCCAGAGGACTTCAAACATGCTATAGTTAAGGATAACCTTGAACTTCTGAACCTCCTGACTTTACCTCGCAAGGGTTAGGATCACAGGTTGATGACACCATGGCTAGTTTATCTGGGGCAATTTTAAACAAACCTAGTACCTTAAAAGGGCCTTGAAAATAATAGTGGCATTACATTGGTTTTGCATGTTATTTCATTTGAATATTTATAAGGATTGAAAAAGAAATAGCAACTCTGTCCAAGAAAGACTCTCAAGTATACCATGAATGCTTGCATGAAAGGACCTATAAAATATTTTACTTGGACTTAAAAATAATAAGTGCCTTACAAAAAAATGCCTGTCAGCAAATATATTTTTTCATGAATGATTAAATGAACAGAAAGGACATTATTATAGCATTGAGTTAGTAGATAAATAGTCTGGTAATTTACAGCAAAAGTCTTCCTGGAGTATATCAAGATTCCTCAACTGCCTTTAGTGTGTGAATCATATTAGTTGATGATAGTTCAGCATTAATTATACAAAAATGAGAATGTTCATACTATTATCCTAGAGAACTGGATATCAAAATTTTACTTATTCAGAAAACAACTGTGGAGCCATTGAAAGTAGCTAAGTCTGAGCCAAAGTGTTGAGCCAGCAGATGTCAGAGGTTTGAGTTCCACCATCAGAGACAGCACATTAGTGTAGTAGAGAAGAAAATGAAACCCACAATTAATGTCAACCTCATGGTTGATTGATGAAACTGGAAAATTCAAAATGCTAAAACAAAGTTGTGGAGTTGCAGAGAGGGAAGTAAAATAAAAGGTACAAATTGAGAGTATTCATGAAATTAATAGATTCGATAAAACTGATGTTCTTTTACTAAAATTTCTGTCAGACTTCAGACATTACAAAGAGGAAAAAAAGAGAACTCTTGGTTTGAACTATAAAAAAAAGTGCTGATAAGTCACCTCCTCTGACCAGCATGTAGTCCATCTTTGTGTTTCAGAGTTTCCAATGATTTCCCAAGGCACCTGCTTCCTGTTGTTCATATAATGTAGGCTCTGTTTACTTTTGCTTTTTCTTTATTAGAATATTACAGTCCATCCAAGTTTTCAAAGTTTCTCTGGAAGTGCAGCAGGAAGGAACTTCCTTCAGACATATACAGGATCCTTCACAAAAGTCAGAGGAAAAATAGATATCTTCATAACTTTCTTATCACTATGACATCATTGAAGGATTCCATAGCACAGAGTTCAAACTGGGAACAGCAACAACAGCAAAAACAATTGAACAAAAAGAATCCAAAACCATCATAAATAGCAGTAGGCATAAGAGAGAGTACACATGGCTTGTTTCTTAGTAATAGAAATAAATTACAATTGTGAAATCTTTCTGAGTTCTAACACATGAGAAAATGAAGAGGTGAAGAGAAACCGAAGATGTGAAAGAGATGAGAGAGACAGACAGTGGGGAGAGATAGAGATAGAGATAGAGATAGAGAGAGAGAGAGAGAGAGAGAGAGAGAGAGAGAGAGAGAGATCTGACGAAGTAGGAGATAGAGAAGAATAGGAATATGAAGAGAATAGGATACTGAGGAAAAACATAGCATTGAATCCAAGCCAGCTTTCCTTCCTTCCTCTCTATTGTACTTTTCAGTGAGGACTAAATCATTTAACCCATAAAATAAAAGTTTGATCAGAATTTCATCATCTTTTTCCTCTCCGTGGACCCCTGTGCACACTTAGCTCCCTCTGATGGACTGGTGTTTGCACACAGTGATATTTGCTCCTTGAAGAGACAGCCAAACACATTTCCATTCCCATATTTTGCAGTTAAGGAGACAGGCAAATGTTCTTGTTTCAGTATTTATAAAAATGTCCTAAGTGGTGGTTTAAAAAACATAATATGTTCTTTGCACAACTCAAAACTTTCCTCCAGGTCTCAATTCTGGTAGAGAATTTTAAGTATTTCATGTCTTTGTTAGGCTGATTTCCTCATACAAAATATTCAAAACCTCAACTTCAAAAAGGGATGAGTTTGGAAATCAGAATTTTATATGAAGGCAATCTTGATAATTTTCTGTAATCACCAGACTTCCCATGATTCTTGATATAACTATGATTATAAATATAATCATATTTATATGATTATAGTATTATAGTATCAGTAATCCCATGATACTAAATATAACAAACCTCATCTTCTCAGAGGAGTTGAAGGTGCACAATTTTCCAAAAGTTTAAATGACATTTTGTGGACTAATGTCTTGGAAATTTTTGCAGTCATCATAAGTTATGACTGTAGAATACAATCATCTATGAACTTGACTCTATGCAACACGACATACTGGATATTAGATGCCTAGGGACTGCAGAGGAATCTCTCTTAATATGTTTTTTTCTAATACATTGATATTGGGAAAACCTAAGAAGTCCGACTTTCAATTTTCTTAATTAACCTTTAATTCATTGAAGTTTATTCAAATAACACCTAGAGAAAATAGACTCTCTCAGGCATCGTGTACAGAGTAGACGACACAATGATTCAGTTCTCACTAGGTTCACCTTTGCTCTTTGATTCTCTAGCATGGAATACTCGGTACTAGAACTGTCATTTGGGTTAGAGGGATTTCAGAGATTAGAATTGATCCAGGGTTATGGAATGACTCAAGTTTAATGGCACATTAGACTCTCATGAGTTGTCTAGAATGAGAAAAAAATGATGGATGAATTCCACTAATTTCTCAACATTCCTATGTTTCCATTGAGAACAACCATGTCTTAATATATACTAACTTTTTTTTTACAAGCCTTTGACAGAACCCTATAGTTTTAAATTTTGGAACTTTCCAAAGAATTACAGTCAATGACCTTATGTATAAATGTCTGGGTGTAAGGAGGTAGGGACGAGAACAGAGGAGCGAAAAAGAGGCAGATGAAAGCAATATCTAAGGCTTTATATGAAAACACAGTTTCTATTTTCTTCTGTAATATTTTTTCAGTAATATCCATGGCATAGCAAAAATGGAAGACCTACATAAGTTATTTGTTGTGTTTCTTACATACCCTAAGGAAAGGGAGATTTCCAGGTTGAGTTAATAAAGGATATTTGTCACAGAAAATGAACAGAAGATCACGAATTTAAGTGGATGGAAAATGACTGAGGTCTATGCTGGTTCTCTAATGAGGAACTGTTGTGTTGTTCAGTAACCAAGGATGCAAACTCTTCATTGCTCATCTTCTGGGATCCATTACATGGGCAACTGCTTCATATCTCTACTCTGACAGAGCTTATTTTACTGCATCTACACAGTTCTTTAAATTCTCTTAAAATTTCCTCCAAGTCTCAGCAATGTCCAATGCCTGATATTAGCAGTAATATGCATTTTGCTGTTCTGTGTGACTGATAGTTTGTTTGAAACAGGATCTCACTAGGTAGCACAGGCTGGCCTCTAACTCTGGGGTTCACTCCTCCAACCTCCCATGCACTGGGATTATAAGCACGAAGACATCATGCCTTGCACCCATAATAATTTAAAGTGGTTTGAAATTACCAATTCTCTATTTTCAAGGGAGAGAATACAGTTGCCTCACCTACATTAAGTACACACACAGGGTGAAACAATAAACTGAGCACTGGAAGCAATCTGTGAAATGTAACTTTAATTCAAAAAATTGTGTCAACATTCAAAAATTTGTCTACAACAAAGAGTGATAAAATGACATTAATGCCAGATTTAATATTCCTGTTTAATGTGTGAATGTGTCTTTAGAAACAAAAGACAATACAGTCTGGTTCTGGGCTGAAAATTAAAATTGAAAATCAAGATTTAGGAAAATGTTCTTCAGTATAAAATATAGTTAAGTAGGTACCAGAAAGCTCTCCAGCTTACTGTAAATAGCCTGCTGGTTTGTTTCCTTTTTCATGGATTATTCGTATTTCTAAAGCACAGGAGCTGTTGAAAATAGTTTTCATATCTGTGATATAAATGCTCATTCACTGTTTCTTAGCTTCAATTCTGCTATTTGTTTCTATTTCTAGCTAAATGAAACTATAATAGCATTATAGTATGACAGTAGCAATGTAGAAATTTTGCAAATATGTTTTGACACCACTCATATGTGTTGTAAGTGTTCTTCTAGATTTTTCATTTTTAAATCTTACTAGATTTCAAAACTTGCATTTATACAGATATTCAGTTTCACTGAGATTTATAAAATGCTTTGTGATGAAAGTAGAAATGATCATCTTTACTAGTCTTTTTAACGTTCAGATAACTATATGAATAATTTTTGAAACAGAAAACATATATCACTTTAAATATTGTAAAGTCAAATATTGTAAGATAATAGAAAAGCAAAAGCAATCAACAAGCTAACAAAACAACCAAATCAACAAAACAAACTCCATTGTTTTTCCTAAGATGACAAGATACTTAGTAGATAGCACTATTAATATATATATGATCTTTTTATTTTGTTTTATTTCATTTCATTTATTCTTTTCTCATATTTTGCATCTCTAATGCAATTTCCTCTCCCAATATCTCTCTAACACCTTACCTCTCCCCAGATCTGCTGCAGTTCATCCACAACCCAGGTTCAGTTCCTGAGATAAAAAACTGGGGTTTTCAAGGGTGATCATACCTGTCCAATGCATGATTGACAGATTGAAACTAAAACCACCAAGCGATCATCAATACTACCAGAGAGAAGAGAGCATGCAGGCCATGCAGTCTCAGCAGTATTCTGTACTGTCCCGAAGTTCACTGGTCCTTGTCCAGTGAGACTGTCCTTGTGGGCTGTTGCCTCATCTGGAGACCTGTTGGACAAAATCTCATATATTGGTCCAAAACTAGGCCACTTGATTCACTCCTTGTTTTCTGTAGGAGGTCCTTCTGCATTTCTCTTGCTTTCATTGGTTAAATAAGGAGACTGCCTTGGCCTTTTAATAGGACAGAAAATTAGGTGGGTGGAGTAGACAGACAGAACAGAATGCTGAGAAGAAGGCAATGAGGCAGCCGCCATGAAGCTCCGGCCTGAGATGGACGTAGATTAGAATCTTCCCAGTAAGCCACAGCCTGGTGGTAATACACAGATTACTAGATATGGGTTAAAGCAAGATGTGAGAGTTAGTCAATAAGAGGCTAGATATAATGGGCCAGGCAGTGTTTAAATGAATACAGTTTCCATGTAATTATTTCAGGGGTAAGCTAGTTGGGATCTGGGTGAGAACACAGCCCGCCATTCCTATCACTACAGTTTCCCTTCAGAAAAGAGCAGGCCTCACAGCGTTATCAACTGAACACAGCATAACAATTTGCAATACAACAAGACACAAACCCTCATATTAAGGCTAAACTTTGACGTTGAAATGAATAAGAGACGTGTTGTGTTGTTACCACCAATCTATTCTGGGGACGATGCTAAATTGTTAAGAATGTCCAATAGCCTTGAAGCACATCAGATACTTTCCCTATGTATTTATTTATGGAGACTTCTGATAAAATTAATCTCAAATATTTCTCCTTTACTATTTATTCATTTGCCTAACAGTCCATTTTGCACACCATGCTTATAGTAGAAGGAAAACCAATAAATAGATACTGCAAACCTGCTGATTCTAACTAGGTTTTCAACCCTTGCAATATTACACTGTGTATATTATGCTATTCAAAGGAGAGAAACTGAACAGCCAGAGACAAAAAACTGTTCCAAATCAAGTTGTCAGGGAGCTAAGTCGATCTGCGGACAGTCTATCATTTGAAGGCGCATATGGCCTATCAGTGGTTTCATCTCTTGCATCAAACCCAATTTGTTGAGATGCACAGTTCATGACTCAACATCTTCTCCTTGATCATCACTCCCCTCACGGCTCTGTGGCATGTAGCCTATTTCCTAATCACTTGTCCTTTCTACTCTGTCTGCCATGAAGTCAGAGCCTCTAATCCCCCTTTCATATAAAACTGAACTCTCCTGTGCTATTGTCTTTACTCTCTCTCCTGTTCATCTTTGATCGACAGACCTTTCTTTTACACTGTGTTCTGACACAGGCCTCTTTCTGCAGGCTAATCTGCACGGCCTCTCTTTTCTTCTCTAAACACGTAGAATCTGTGTAACTTCTATCTTCATGTTTTTGATTTAAAAGTGGATGACGTTTCCCATGGATCCACTATACACGGTGTAGCTAGTGATCAGCTAACATCATTACGAGCACAGCGCAGGGTACAGGAATACATTTTATTTAGTATGGTTTATTTAGTGCCTACTTTATAAACTGTTTCTGGAGGAACAAAATGTGTTTATTGTGTATAAAATGTAAATAATCTACAATATGAAGGCAGATTTTGGTCTAAATGAGAAGATACATTTTTTTGATTTTTGTTGTTATACAAACATAAATTATACTATTTTCTAACACACTGGGTGATAGAAAAGAAAGAGAAGAGAAAAATTCAGGTACATTACAGAAAATATATCATCCAAGAGCATTCCCTAAGTAGTTCTGGTGGTGTTTATGTCCTTTCTAGGTAACTGACATTAATTCAAGATTTGGAAAATATGTTCATGTACTATATCAAGTTTATAGAAATGTATTTCTCAGTAACTTGAGGAAATAAATGCCTTTTAATCTTCAAACAGAACCAAACTTCCTATAAAACAAAAGTAGGATCTGGGTCTCATGGTTCTGCTGCCAAACTGGAAGAGTAGCCCAGTGTTCAGTGGTTTCAGACACAGTTTTTCCAGTTAATTACCACTTACATGGTGCGGTGTAATGTTTTCTTACATTCAGCTGCATTCCAGGGAATTTCATAAGCATTTCCTGAGCTTACTTTCCCATCATCAGACTGAAGGCATGAAGCAGGAGGGAAATGTTGATGAATATGCTAATATTCTGCATTGTACAATCATGTGCAATCTTGCATTGTACATGAGAAATATTTTCACAGAAAAAAAATTGGTTGCAAATGGTGGGAATGGAAGTAATTTCTTCAAAGGGTCTTCCCCGTTGCTGTTCCTGGCTAGATGTGGTGGGTACTCATCTCATCAGAATTACCTGTTATCTTTTCTTCTAAGGTTTTTATTACATGTATTTATTTATTTATGTTTATAGGGGGTTGTCATGATGTTTTTTATGGAGATCAAAGGACAATTTGCATGTCAGTTTTCTTCTACCGTATTGGATTGGGGAGCTGAATGAAGATCATCAGGAAAGGAGAACTAAATCATAAACCTTATACTCTTACAGCATCATCTAGAATATCATCCTACCTCTGTCTCTCACTTCTGCCTCTCATTTGAAATCAGCCTACTATTTGTAAATTTGTTTGTACCAAACTAGCAATCTGTGCACTGGCTGCCTGATATGGATGACTCAGAACTGACTTTTTTTCCCCCTACCACTCCTCTTACTTTTTGAACTCACAAGCTGAAATTCAATTTCATATTTTATCTTCCTATTTGCAACAAGCTGCGATTCCATCCTGCCTCTCATAAATAAACTAAAGAAAAGAAAAACACTTCAAGGAAAGAGGAGCTAAATTATCTTTTCACAACTCATCTTGCCCTGTTCCCAACATAGTTAATATTGATTAGCAACTTGATCAAAATAGCCTTCAAACTTAGAGTTAAACGACTACCCTGACACAATGCTCACTTTCCACGATTCTAAACTTCAGTTTTGTGGAGGTGTGGCTGTGTGTGGTCCACCTTCATGAGCGTTTTGAGTTGGTATGGACAACTGAATCCCACAATCTTACATCTTAAGGATGCTTAACCATTAACCTTGGTGCCACATAATTTTCTTCTTCTATAATATGTCCTCTGGTTTCCTAGTTTCACATATCATTTTATATTGCTATTTCCTCCCTTAGAACTTTGTTCTAGTGCCTTTGTGTGCAAGTAAACAGTAACCACAAAGGCCCCAATGCAGACACTGAGCATAATGAATCAATTTCAATTAGAAATTTTATTCCACATACAAAGTTTTGAATTCTATAATTATAATGCAATTATAGTTACTGTATTATCAAATGGTAGAAAATTGGTTTCTCTGGTCTTTTTTTGTTTTCTAGTAGAAGTTTTGAAAAATGGCGTCATTTTATTATTTACCAGCTTCTGTATTTTCCAAATAATCATGTCTAGACTTACTTCCAAAGCCTTGTGAAATGAAACTATGCAGTTACATTCTTTAAATGGTCTTTTTCTTTTTTCTTTATACTTTTTTGCTTAATGTTCTTCTTTTTAGATATTTTCTCATTTTACATACTTATCCCAGTTCTTTCTCCCTTCCCTCTTCCCTCTTCCCCACCTTTCCTCCACCCCACCTTTTCATCCACTCTCAGAGAGAGTAAGGCTTCTCATGGGGAGTCAGCAAAGTCTGACACATCAATTCGAGGCAGAAACAAGGTCTCCTCCCTCCCATATCTAGGCTGAACAAGGTATCCTTTAACAAAAAAAAATGGACTCCAAAATGCCAGTTCAAACACTAGTGACAAATCCTTGTCCCACTATCAGTGACCCCATAGGCTGTCCCAGCCACACAATTGCCACCCACATTTAGAGAGCTTAGTTTGGTACTACCTTTTCCTAAGGAAATCCAGTTTTTAAATTTTTTTGCCTCAGTTTGACATTAAAGGAATTTATTGTCTTTTTGCTGAACAATGGGATGAATTGGCACATGGACTAATTTGGTTTTGAGACACCCAAGTAATGAACATCACAAAAGATATTTTTTGGCATTAAACCTTGATTTATAATCAGATATCAATATATTTTATATTTCTTGAGGAACAAATGTGACCAAACAAATACTTTATTTTTTAAAGTAGTATTAGGCTCAGATCTTGTGAATGAGTTGTCCATATTATAGACTCTCTAGAAAAGCTATAATTTCCATGCTAGATAGAACTCATCTAGGAAATTTCTACCAACTTTACTTAAAGATATTTTCTTTATATATTCTTCAAGTTTTCTGCCACCAAAATGTACAAGATCTTACAGATTTTCTTAATGAAAAAATACAATCTAGAGTAACCACTGCAGACATACCCCAAGTGCCAAACAAAGCATTTCTACAAATCACGAAAACCTCTCTGGTGGGGCCAGGAGATATACAAGGAGACAAGGTACAGATAATTGAATACTTTACCTGTATCCATAGATTTTTTTTTTTCTTGTCAGAACCACTTAACCTTAGCTAACTCTAACTTAACTTAACTCTTAACAGAGAGTGGATGTGCCTGGATTGGAAACCACAGCATGTGTCAATATGCCGGATTTTTTTAGGGCCTAGGAAGCATTTGGTTTACAAATTGAAGAAATGACAGTGTATGTGGGTGTCACAGTTATACTGAAGATGAACAAATTCACCATATCCCTTCTAAAAACATGGCTTTGTTTCCAAAACTCAGTAGTGTGAAGTTACTGACAGTGTTAGCGGCCTGGAATTTATTGGATCAGGAAGAAACTTCTGGCTTCCCAGTTAGACACGGATCAGGAAATGTTTAGGATACGTAAGCCCCCCAAAAACCACAAAACATCAATGCATTTGCTCCATCTGCATCTCTGTTATTAAAGCTGTGCAAAGTTTGGTGGGATTTCATAACTTGTAGTAAGGAACGAGACACAAATATCTTTCTACATCATGCATTGTGACTTACTGATCATTTGATGATTCACATTTATCTTTTTTCATTTTTCATGGAGTGTGTCTTGATTTTATTCTAAAAATGTTAGACTCTGTCTCTCTTCACACATTCCCAGAAATAGTTGGATGTGCACAATATGTTCACAGTCCTCTCACTGGTTGTCTGGAACTGTAGCTTGCTAGAGGAGGCAGAAAGTGGTGTGAACACCAAACGAAGCAGTTGTTGGCCGTCTGAACAGGCCTTACTGCTGGGGCCCAGTAAAGATAAATACTCATCCATCCAGCGCCTTCATTGCTGTAATGTCTCCCTGTCCAAGTTAATA
Organism: Myodes glareolus; assembly: GCF_982192425.1. NCBI lineage: Eukaryota > Metazoa > Chordata > Mammalia > Rodentia > Cricetidae > Myodes > Myodes glareolus. Next base: position 105,513,589 of record NC_142026.1, read on the forward strand.
AATGCTTCCTTGCTGCTTTCTTGGCATCTCTCTGGATGAGGAATGTAAACTGAAAAGGCCTAGGAGCCCAGAGCTGGCACAAACCTCGATGATGAATAATACTGGGAGACAAGGAGACTCCCTCAGTAGTCCCGTTACAGTGCCACAGTCTACCAGACGATAGATGGACTTGCTTCCTGGGACACAACCGGTGTGCCATGTGATGATGTGTGAAAAGGATTTGGAAACAAAAGAACAAAACTGGCTCTAACTTTTAACCAGTTGAAAGTTAAGAATAAAGCGAGAGATTTGCATAAGGAATATTGTATATAACAATTGAAAAACTAAACTAGTAGAAGTAACAATATATAGTCAGTCTCTGAATCTTGAAATAGGTAAACTCAACAGTACTTTCCTAGAAATACTGAAAATCTGAAAGAAACAGCCAGTAAAATTAGATTAGAAGTATCATTTAGCTATTTCTATATTTATATTATGTCATAAACTTTTGCTGTTTCAAGACCCAAAAATAAATAACTAACGTCCCTAGAAAATCATGCCTCTTTCCCAAGCTAAATACATTTTAAAGAGAGAGCTTTTTCACAATGCTGAAGTGTCTAACCGACTTCAGGTTATATTTTTCTCCAAAGAAGCTTTTGAATATTTTATTTTTAAGCCTCTAGTTTTCTTTTCACATATTACAGACTTTCTTCAGTCTATCAGGCTTAAAACTTTGGTTACAATACAATGGTTCCAGATAATACGAATTACTAATTAATTTAGATCAAGCTGTAAGGAGTAACCTGGTCTACACACCATTTTTGAGGTATCTAGGAACAAGTTTGGAAGTATGTCTCAACAGGTTGAAGTGAGAAGCAAGAGGCAGAACTCACATGAGAATATCTCATCATTGAGGATCTCTGGAAAGGCATATGTTCTAATATTGCTGCATTTGAAAATATGTTATATTTTTGGGATTCTGGAAAATCAGAAACATAGAGACCTATTGAAACAAGAACATTTCTTCCTGGTTAAAACTTGGCTCAAAATGGAGGGATATATATATATATATATATATATATATATATATATATATATATATATATATATATATATATATATATATATATATATATATGTGGGAGATCTCTACCCTAAAGGATGTGGTCACTAATCAAACTAAGTCCCTTCTGACCAGCCAGAGGCCACTAGTCATACCAACTTCTAACAAAGGATAAGAAATTTAGTTGTTAATTTTGGGGTCTGATAAAACCTTGAAAGTATATAGAAAATAACTGCCATGCTGTGGGACAGATACCACTGTGTGCTGCAATAATCAAAGGCTAAAGCTAACTAAAAATTTTAATGGAGAGTATGGTCATTTATGATGTTCATCAAAATAACAACTAAAGAAAAAGAGGCCAGGGGCTGTGAATTTGAAAGAGAGAGTAAGGGTGAGGTATGTGGTTAGGATTGGAGGCAGACAAGGTAAAGTGTAAAGTGATGCAATTGTAATTTTAAAATTTAAAAAATAAAATTTAATTTTATACATTTTTCAGGAATGTTAGAAATATGTCAAGTTTGCAGTCCGTAAGGGGAAATTACCCTCTATCGAAATGTCCTCAGTTCTTGAGCCTTTTTGACAATCACGTGGAATTTGTCAACATCTTATTTCATATACTAAAATAAGTAATTTTATGGACAACAAAACTTCATTTAAGAGCTTCAATTGTTTGCTCAGTCTCTCACCTCTGTAGATATCGATAGCATTTTCTTAGTTTTCTTTGTTATCCCTTCTTCATATTCTGTCACTTATTTTGTCTGTTGCTTACTCTGCATTGAATGAGTCTGAGACTGTGTAGTATTAGTACAGAGAAGGGGAGAGTACTTCAGCTTTGATCAAGATAATGGCATATGAAAGTTTCTTTTTTATTAACAATTTTCACCTCCTCTCCTCCTCCCATGTCCCTCCCTCTTCCTCCACTCCCCCTCCCCTTCCCTCTCCAGTCCAAAGAGCAGTCAGGGTTCCCTGCCCTGTGGGAAGTCCAGGTCCTGCCCCCTCCATCCAGGTCTAGGAAGATGAGCATCCAAACAGACTAGGCTCCCACAAAGCCAGTACATGCAGTAGAATCAAAACCCAGTGCCATTTTCCTTGGCTTCTCAGTCAGCCCTCATTGTCAGTCACATTCAGAGAGTAAAGTAAAGGACACTGTCATTAAGACAAAAAGGCAGCCTACTGATTGGGAGAAGATCTTCACCAACCCCGCAAAAGACAATGGTTTGATCTCCAAAATATATAAAGAACTCAAGAAACTAGACTTTAAAATGCTAATTAACCCAATTAAAAAATGGGGCACTGAACTGAACAGAGAATTCTCAACAGAGTTCAAATGGCCAAAAGACACTTAAGGTCATGCTCAACCTCCTTAACGGTCAGGGAAATGCAAATCAAAACAACTCTGAGACACCATCTTACACCTGTCAGAATGACTAAAATCAAAAACACCAATGATAGCCTATGCTGGAGAGTATGTAGAGTAAGGGAAACACTCATCCATTGCTGGTGGGAATGCAAACTTGTGCAACCAATTTGGAAATCAGTGTAGCAGTTTCTGAGGAAATTCGGGATCAACCTACCCCAGGATCCAGCAATACCACTCTTGGGAATATACCCAAGAGATGCCCTATCATACTACAAAAGCATTTGTTTAACTATGTTCATAGCAGCATTATTTGTAGTAGCCAGAACCTGGAAGAAGTTTTTTTGACCACTCTGAAGGTATCTCTTTCTATTTTTGTTTGTTTTTCTTTTTAACTTATTTTTTAAAATAATCTTTTCTCATTTTACATACCAAGCCCAGTTCACTCTCCCTCCTCTTCTTCCATTACCCCCATATTCCCACCACTCCACTCCCTCATCCTGTCCTCAGAGAGGATAAGGCTTCCCATGGGGAGTCAATAAGATCTAGGACATCAGTTTGAGGAAGGACCAAGTCCCTCCCCTCTTTATCTAAGCTGAGCGAGATATCCATTCTCCAAAGAGAATGGGCTCCGAAAAGGCAGTACAAGCCCTAGGGATAAATCCTAGTCCCTCTGCCAGTGTTCCCACTGACTGCCTAATGCACACAGCTGTCACCCACATTCAGAGGCCGACTTTGGGCGTACATAGATTCCCCAGCTGTCAGTCTGCAATCAGTGAGCTCCCACCAGCTCATGCTAGCTGTTTCTGTGGGTATCCCCACCACGGTCTTCGCCTCTTTGCTCATATTATTGTTCCTCCCTCTCTTTGACTGGATGGTGGAAGCTCAGCCCAGTACTAGCTGTGTATCTCTGCATCTCTTTCCATCAGTTGTTAGATGAAGTTTCTATGATGATAATCAAGGTAGTCATCAATCGGATTATAGGGGAAGGCCAGTTCAGGTACTCTCTCCACTATTGCTTATGGTCTTAGCTGGGGTCATCCTTGTGGATTTCTGAGAATTTCCCTGGCATCTGGATTCTTGCTAGTTCCATAATGGTTACCACAATCAAGGTATCACTTTCCTTGCTCTTTTCTCCATCCTTTCCCTATCTCAGCCCTCCCTTTTGTTCCCTTATGATCTCCTCTCCCTTCCCTTCTCTCCTGTTCCCCCTTTTCCCTCCCTTCTTTCCCCACCCATGCTCCCAATTTTTTCAGGAGTTCTTGTCTATTTCTCCTTCCCTGCCAATTGTATTTTAATAAAACACTGATTGACCAGTAGTCAGGCAAGAAATAAAGGCAAGGTGACTAGGTAACAAGTAGAGTTGGGGCAATGAGAACAGGCAGATTCTGGAAGAGAAAAGGTCAGTATGAAGTTGTCACCCAGACACAGAGAAAGTAAGATGTTACTGCCTCACCAAAAAGGTACCAAGCCACGTGGCTTACATAGACAAGCATCATGAGCTAATATAAGTTATAAGAGTTAATAAGACACCTGAGCTAATAGGACAATCAGTTTATAATTAATGTAGGTCTCAGTGTGTTTATTTAAAGCTAAATGGATGTGGGACCTGGTGGGACAGAAAACTCGGTCAACATTCCCAGGGTATCCATGTGGATACACACTCATACAACAAAGACATCTGCTCAACTATATTCATAGCAGCATAGGGAGAACCTAAAAACAATCTAGATGCTTCTCAACTGAAGAATGGCTAAAGAAAATGTGGTACATTTATGCAATGGAATACTACTCAATAGTAAAAACAAAAAATGACATCATGAAATTTGCTGGCAAATGAATGGAACTAGGAAAAAAAAACATCCTGAGTGAGGGAACTCAGACCCAGAAAGACAAGCAGGGTATGTACTCACTCATAAGTGGGTATTGGATATAAGACAAAGGATAACCAGCCTGTAGTCCATGACCCCAGATAAGCTAGGTAACAAGGAGAACCCTAAAAGAGGTCTCCGTTTCTTATAGTTTATGTTGCCTCCTGTAGGCAAGGTGAACAGATGGGCAATAGTTCATATTCACTAATTTTAAATCCTAAACACAATTGCCCATAATATGGTATTATTCAAGTTCTCATTTGTATCGATCACATTTGTTGAATATGAAATACATTTGTGGGTAAGCTGTATTATTAAGACTACACACTTTTTAAATTTAAATATAATTACATCCTTTTTTTCTTCTTTCATACCACTCCCTCATCTGAGTCTTCACTCCCAAATATACCACTTCCTTTCCTCTGTTGTTGCATATGCATATAAATCAGTCAACATACAAATACATCCTACTGAGTGCATTCAGTGCTGCCTGTATGTATACATTTCTAGGGTTGACCACTCTGTATCGGATAATCAATCAGGAAGCTCAATCCTAGTAAAGACTAATTCTCTGTCACTCAGCAATTGCTGCTTACTTACATCTCTTTATATAGGAATGGGGTCCCATCAAATTTCCTCTATCTACATTGGGCGGCTACCTACTTTGGGGATTATCAGACATGAGGAGAGTAGGAGGTGGTGTGGGAAGTTCTTCTGTCTATTTGTTGCTTTTATTGGTTAATGAATAAAGAAGACTGGCTTGGCCTATAGCGTGGGAGGAGGAGGGTAGAGTTAGGGAGAAGCCATGGAGCTGCCCGAGATAGACACTGGGAATTTTATCTGTAAGATATAGCCTCGTGGCGATACACAGATTGATAGAAATGGTTTAGATTAATATGTAAGAGGTAGCCAGTAAGAATCTGGGACTAATGGGCCAAGCACTGTTTTAAATAATACAGATTCTGTGTAGTTGTTTCGCGTCTAAGATAGTCGGACAGCTGGGAACAAACAAGCGCCCTCCTCCAACAAGGAGGGAGGAGAGAAATATGTTGGAATTGTTCACATCTTGTTTAGGTAGCCATACTGTTGGTACTCATAGGTGTTATCATTCCCCTGTCATAGTTGAAGACCAAACCTCATAGCTTGTTTCTTGGTCTGCTGGTCTTTATAATACTTTGCCTCCCTCTTCTTCAACATTTCCTGAGTCTGGGTGAAAAACTTGTCTTGTAGCTATATCAACTAGGGCTGTGTACCCCATTGTCTGTTTTTCTCTGCATTTTGAATAGTTGTGGCTTTCTACAATGATGCCTCCATGCTGTGAAAAGAATATTTATGATGAGGGACTCCACTTCCTTAAAGCAGTATAATTCCTAACTGCATTCTAATATCAATCTTTCTACCTACATATCTATTTTAGTAACTATGACTATGAGCAACAAAAGAAGTGCAAGTTATTACTATGTCAAGAAAAATCAAATTTTGTACTAATACAACTTAATGGTATAGCATATACATGGGCTTCATTTGGAATGTGGTCAGTGAAACTGTAGAATACATGGAAAAATGGAGACAATATTTAGAACACCTTTTGAATCAAGTGGGTGAAAGATACTCTCCTAACAGATTTCATGTGATTGTGTTTATAACTTACTGACTGCTGTGTGACAAATTACCTTAAAGCTTAATATCTTAAAATCAAACATTTGTTATTTCACAGTTCCAACGAATGAAAATTCTTTTGTGTTACAGGGCATCTTTGTCTCAGGATACAAAGTATTTTCTGGAAGAACACTCATTTTCAGGCTCCCCTGTGGGATAACCTGCTTCCAAGGGAAGTCACATGACTGTTGATTGGCATGCAGTCCTTGGTGGCTCTCCCTAAGGTACCATTTCTTTCTCTTTTTTTTTTTTGTCAGCCTTTCTGTGATACATCTCACAAGCTGGCAGCCAGATTTACTTACAATGAGTGAAAGACCTGAAAGAGAATACTTCAAAGTGAAGCCACATTTTCTTTGTTAACTCACTTTGAAATATCATTATGTCAATTTTTTGTTATCTGTTCAATTGAAGGTCTTCACTAATCCCTCATCCATAATGAAAGTGAAAAGAATGTCAGAAAACAAGAAGCATTCAAAGAAAGAGGATAATTGAGTGGCATTCTAGGAGACTGCCTACCATAGTTCCTAGAGCAAGCTAAGACAGAAGATGAAATACTGACCTACAGCTAGTCTTTCAGATTTAGGTTGGAATCCAGTCAATGTTCTGTAGCTTCCTAACTCTGTGAGCTTGGGTTTGTCTCCAACCTCTAGCGAAGATTAATCAATGAACAGAAGTTAATCTGCCTTCTCTCATCACTTTACAACGGTTACAATAAGCATTTTTCTTAGGTCTCTTGGGAGGATTAAATAGTATAATTACACTTCACATTGTAAGATACATACAGCAACTATTTTCTGTTTTGGTAGGAACATCATATTTGTTTGCGAAACTCAAGAAAAACAACTTTCCACAGTGACTGCTTATGAACTCCCAAGGTTCAACATTGGTGCCTTCTAGATGAATAGCAAGCGTATTTATACCTTCAAAATTCTTTAAAAGTGGTGGTTATTTTGGACAACCTTCTGTGAGAAGCAAAATACTGTGACCCAACTGAAAGGAGATATTTTTTTTTTCTAATCTTTCCCCCCTCTCTCTTCCTGGTATTTGAGTTCAGCCAAGATTCAGCAATTTCTCATTATAACCAGTTTATAGTTAGATCTCTAAATGGTCTACTTTGTGCTTAGCACTGACAACACAACCAGATTGTTTTCACAGTTTTTAGATGCTACATTTCAGAAAGGGATATGGACACACCCATGGAAGCAAGTCTAAGACAAATGACCAGATTGATGAGTGGATTCTAAATATAGCCACATACCAAATGAAAAATTAATAAGAAAGAGAGTATTTAAACCAGGTAAAATGGATAGGGCTGGCTTTGAATCTTAGTTCTGTTTCCTACTGGTGGACCTTAACAATTCACTGACCCTTTCTAACACTTTTTGTTGATTCTGTAAGCATACAATAATGATTATATGGTATGGACCTATCTTATACCCCACATTAGATAGATTGTTTTGCCCTTGGAATGAATCATCTTTAAGATCACCATTGTTTTCCTTTTTATGTTTGGAGAGAGCCTTGAAGCAGTAAGTTTTAATTCTCAGCTGTGGAGTTTCTCTGCAGTATTTTTGTTGGCAAATTCAAATTGCATGGAACATCTTTTCTTTTAAGAGATGTGCTTATTTTATTTTTAAATTATGTCTCTGGGTGTGCACCCATGTGAGTGCAAAGTCACAGAATCCAGAAATGGGTGTCAGATCTCCTCAAGCTGGAGTTATAGGTGGTGTGAACTGTGAGACTTTGGCACTGGGAATTAGACTTGAGTCTCCTGCAAGAACAGTCTGTGCTCTTAACCCCTGGTCAGTTTCCCTAGCGTTAGACTATCTTGCCTTCATGAATTTACCTGATAATTTTATCGATTGGAGCCATCAATGCTACACTTTAATTAACAATCTACTAAAAGCTGGATTTGAAATGAATACTTTGGACTTTCAATTCCCAACACAACAAAAGACAGTTTGGAGAATTCATCTCCTTTTATTCATGTCACTTCAGCCAATTAAAAGACCCAAGGAAAATTAAAAATTGTGGTAGATTATAGATTGGATCCTAGTATAATCATGAACAGAGAGACTTCATTCAACAACTAATAGGAGCAGATGCCCAGATCCACAGCCGAACCTGAGACAGAGTTCCAGGCATCCCGTGAGAGAAGTGAAGGAAGGATTGCAGGAATCAGTGGGATTGAGGATACCGTAAGAATATAGGCCACAGAATCAACTAAGAGGCTTCAATGGGGTTCACAAAGACTGGAGTGAAAAACAGGGAGCCTGTCTGTGCTGAGCTAGGTCCTCTGTATATATGCTATGGTTGTGTAGCTTAGTGCTTGGCTGAGTCTTTTAAGAGTGGGAGTGTGGTTTGTCTCTTGACTCTTTTTCTGCTTGTGGAACTCTTTTCTTCTCACTGGGTTGCCTTGTACAGCCTTGATATGAAAATATATGCCTAGTCTTGTTGTAACTTGCTATGCTGTGTTCGGTGGGTATCCCTGGGATGCCTGCTCTGCTCTTTTCTGAAGCAAAACAGACGAGTGGATCTGGGGGAGAGAGATGAGGAGTGGGGGTTGAGTAAGGGGGGCAGGAAACTGTGGTTGGGATTTAATATATGAGAGAAGAACTTTTAAAAATCATGGTAGAGATGTTGAGGCACAACCCAGAACTTGATTGTCTTTATAGTCAGAATCAGAAAATCATGAGAATGAATTTTTATTAGTAAATAATTGGAGAAGTCAATTAATCACTTTAAACTGCAAATTTCTTTTATTATGAGATAAGGAAATGACACATGTAGGTCCTCTTGGTTACTGGTATTTAGAGGTTAATTAAAAAGTGTCAAATTTACTATAAGAATGGAAATAAAAATAGTAATTCTTAAGGTTTTATTTCCTCTCATTCACATATTAAAACTTAAACAAACGTCTATTTTATGCTTACTAAATGGCATGTTCTGTCAGTGTTTCTCGAGTCAGCCAGCATTTATTCCACTAGTAATTGAGTGGAGGATATCGTAAATATCAATGTAGAAATTTAACAAACTAAGACAGAGACTAAAAAGTGGAATATTTCTTATTTTAGAAAGTATTTTCATTTTATTTATTTTATTTAAAAACAAATTGTGAAGTGGAGCCATATAAAAAGAAAAAAAAAGCAGTAAGAAACCATACTGGATAAAACATGATAAACCTGGAAAACAGATAAGGAGACCTGACCCATCTTTATTAGAGAAATGAAAAGTACCCAAACTTAATATTAAAAATCTGCTATTTATAGCCAAATATTAACATATAGTGGATAATTGCTTGAAGGTCAAAAACAAGTGTCAGCTAGAATGCCTATAATAGAAAAATGCAAGATTAACTCATACTTTCCTCATGGCAACTTTCATCCCATTCAATGGAATAACTTCTACAAAATTTAAGAAGAGAAAAATGTCACTTAAGTTTTATGTCAGTCAAATTACTTTTAAAATAGCAAAAATCTAAATAATACTTTGTGTAAAAGGTTTCCTTTTTTGGAAAAAAAATACCAGAATATGTTTAGCTTATCAAGTGATAAAAGGAGAAGCTGTACATGTAAGAAAATCCAAAGATAATGAAAGTTCCGTATACACTTAACTGTTTACTCAAAACTAAAATGCACAGAAAATTATTTATATTGTACTCTTTGGCACTTTTCTAAGTTCCAGATGGTCAGTCCTGAAAATATTCATACAAGTGGCGTTATACGAACTCAGCAGATTATATCTGCAAATTGTTCCTACACACACACACGTTTTGGTAGAAACACCATATTTGTTTGTGAAACTCAAGAAAAACAATTTTCCAAAACACGGGCTGCAACTACACAGAGATGACCAGGAGGTAAATCACCCAGTGGAGTACCCCACTCTCTAGGCCCTCCATACTAGGGTAAAACCCTGAGATCCTCTGCCACCTGCCTCAGCATCTCTAGCCAGCCAGCAGGGAAATTTCATACAGGTAGGCTGCTCCAACACGCCCATCACATTTGATCGAACCCTGTAAGCCACAAGTCCCACTCCATCCCAAAACCCTCCTATCCTCCCTGACCTCAGAGGAACACTGAAACACAGGCTGTAACTCCACATAGAGGACCAAAAGGTGAGTGATAACACATCCAGTGGGGCACCCCACTCTCTCGGCCCTCCATACCAGGCAAAACCCTGGGTCCATTTTAAACCTATCTCAGCTTCTCTACCCAGCTAGCAGCCACGCTTTCTGCAGGTAGGCTGCTCCAACACCCCCACCCCATCGATCGAACTTTGTAAGCTACAAGTACCACTTCAACCCCAAACCTTCCTATCCCCCGCCACCTCAGAGGAACTCTGAAGAACAGGCTTCGATTACACAGAGAGGACCAAGAGAGGAACTCTGAAGCACAGGCTGACACCGCATAGAGCAGAACAAGGGAGGGGAACAAGAGAGCGGAATAAGAGAGACCTCAGGAGCTCCAAGAAACACAGACAGGATGACAGTACAGATCAGATGAAGAACAGTTTCCAAAGACACAGAACAAGAGGCAAAGACACTGCAGGCACCAATTGCAAGAAGAGATGGGTAGGTACAAATGCAAGAATTCATCCAACAACTTAGAAAGCAACATGGTAACACCAGAACCCAGTGGTCATACAACAGGAAGACTTGATAGTCTAACCCAGAAGAAACAGAAGAAAACAATTTTAAATGCAACTTTATGAAGATGATTGAGACCTTTAAAGAGGAAAGGAAAAATTTCCTTTAAGAAATAAAGGAAAACATACAAAAAAAATGGAAGTAATCAATAAATCTCTTAAAGAACCTCAAGAAAACCAATAAAAACTAATCAAACATGTGAAGTAAACAGTCCAAACAGTTCAAGGCTTGAAAACTAAAATATAAGCAATTAAAAAAAACACAAACTGAAAGAATTCTGTAAATGGAAAATCTGGATAAATGAACAGGAACAACAGATGTAAACATAACAAATAGAATACAAGAGATGGAAGAGAGAATCTAAGGTGTTGAAGACATTACAGAGGAAATATTCATCAGTCAAAGACAATGTTAAATCCAAGGAATTCTAAACACAAAACATCCAGGAAATGTGGGACACCATGAAAGGACCATACCTAGCAAAATTATAGAAGAAAATTTTTCCAACCTAAGGAAGGATATCTCTATGAATGTATAAGAAGCTTACAGAACATCAAATAGACTGAACCAATAAAAAAAAAGAAAAGAGAAGAAAAAAGAAAGAAAAAATGTTCTCTCCCCACATAATAATCAAAAATCATCCTGAGTGATGTAACCCAGACCCAGAAAGATGAGCGTGGCATATACTCACTCATAATCGGATAGCTATAAAACAAAGGATCACGAGCCTATAGTCCATGACCCCAGAGAAGCTGCAAGAAGAACCCTAGGGGAAACATATATAGATTTCCCCTAGGAAGGGGAAATAGACCAGATATCATGAGAAAATGGGGAACAAGGCGGTGGGCAGAGAAGGAAGATCAAAGGGAGAGGAGGAGAGGAAAAAGGGAGTGGAGAGGAGAATTTGAGGGGATGGGATAGTCAAGATGGGTTAAGAACATAGTTGGAGAGCAAGAAAGAGAAATCTTGATTAAAGGAACCACTACGAGGCTAGCAAGAAACCTCACACTAGAAAAATTCTTAGGAATCCACAAGGATGATCCCAGCTAAGACCCTAAGCAATAGTGGAGAGGGTGTCTGAACTGGCCTTCCTTTATAATAAGATTGATTTTCTACCTTAAATGTCACCCTAGAACTTTCATCCAGCAACTGATGGAAGCAGAGGCAGAGATCCACAGCAGAGCACTGGGCTGAGCTCCCAAAGTCAAGTCGAAGAGTGGGAGGAGTGAGGACACGACCAAAGTGATCAAGACCATGATGTGGATACCGAAATAATTTACCTGAGCTAATAGGAGCTCACCAACTCCAGCCAGACAGGGACGGATCCAGCACAGGACCAGACTAGATCGTCTGAATGTGGGTGGCATTTGTAAGGCTGGACAGACTCTGAGGCCACTGACAGTGGGACCAAGATTTATCCCAACTGCTTGTCCTGGCTCTTTGAAACCCATTCCCTTTGGAGGAATACTTTGCTCAGCCTAGATATAATAGCTTTGGTCCTTGCTCAAATCAAGGGCCTTACCCTCTCTGAAGAGTGGATGGGGGGTGTGGTAGGTGGGAAGGAGGTAGGGAGGGAACTGGGATTGTTATGTAAAATTTAAAAAAAAAAAGATTTTTTAATGTTTTTGTTTTTTAAATAAAATTAAATCAAAACAAAAAGAGAAGAAAATCAACTCTCCATAGTGACTGCTTATGAATTTTCAAGGTTCAACCCTGGTGCCTTCTAGAAGAATAGCCAGCATATTTGTACCTTCAAAATTCTTTAAAAGTGGTGGTTTATAAGTATACACACATATATGTACATTCAGTAACAATTGATGAAAAAGAGATCATGAATTTGAGGGAGATGAATTTGAGGTATAAGGGATAATTTGGGTGGAGAAAATAGAAGGGAGAAATATTGTATTTCAAACACTGTCTCAGATAACTAAGATTTATGTATATGAAATTCTAAATTAATCCCTTGAATAAAATTTTAGTTTTCTCAATGATTACACACCAGCAAAAATCGTGTTTGATGAACAGCTTCTAAATCCCTCAAAATAGAAAAATAAAAAAACCTCACAGACTATAAAAGATAAAACCAAGGCCAGATAGTGTTATATTATTAAGGACAAGTGGATTAAAAGAAGAATATATTAAAATAAATCATTTCCATAATAAGACACAGAGCAAAACTTGACTTTGCTAGGTATATAAGATATAAATTAAACCTAAAATTAATTAGAGTATAAAATCCGTAAATAATATATTTTAATGTATGTATGACATATAGAAACAAATAAAAGAAGCTGTTGAGTAAACTTTACTTTTAAAATCACTTAAAGCAGAATTTGGTGTGTGTGTGTGTTATCTTTTTATTGATTTTTATTGTGCTCTAAATGTTTTTCTCCTCCCCTCCTCTTCAACCCAATGAGGACCCTCAGAGAGATAAACATAGATCTGATCTACATGGGAAGTACAAAAAGACAAGATCTCCTGAGTAAATTGGGAGCATGGGGACCTTAAGAGAGGGTTAAAGTGGAGGAGAGAGGCAGGGAGGGGAACAGAGAAAAATGTAGAGCTCAATAAAAATCAATAAAAAAGATATTAAACACACACAAACAAAGACACAGACACCCACACACAAAAATCTGCTTTAAAATCAGTACTGACAAGAATGGAAGGCAAAGAGATTGTCCAATATGTCAAGAAAAACCCATTTAAAGAAGAATATTTAGTACTATTTTTTTTCTTAGCATAGTTCAATTTGTGCTCAGTTCCATTAGTATATGAAGATAAACTGGAAAGTGACTGCTTACTTTATGTTTTAACACTTGCACCACACGTTGTGTCTTTCTGTCATTTAATTGTTGCTCCTGCCTCTTAGTGGGAGCAGGGACGTGTGTCCTGTGTAATCAACGTTTATAGTGTAAGTCCTTATAGTGATCTTCTGTAAATTTGTTAAGAATTAGTGAAAAAAGAGGCAAGGAATTGAAAGGATAGTAGGAATGTATTATGGGAAATGGGGTAGGAGGCAAAGGGAAGGGAGAAAGGGTGCTTCAGAGACCGAAGACATTGAGCCACTCCAACTATTTGTGACAATGAGTATTTGCACATAGAGTTGTGTGGGAAAAATCAATATCCTGAGTGATAAACCACAGTTTCCAGTGCCCCTGCAACAAATGAATTTGCGATGGAGGGGAAGGAAGAATGGGGGAATGAAGCAGTTAGTACCCTGTGGAGAGAGGCTGAATCATGCAGACATCCAAATCTTGAATGACTGTTGGAAGACATGTCAGTGAGTATGAGCTGTCCCTCCACCTGAGTTGATGTCTAGAGTCCATACTACCACTGGAGGGCCATGTCTGGTTCCGAGTCCTGCTGTAGCTAATGTCAGTGGCTCTTCCTACTGCCAAAATCCATGTGAATTATGTTGCCTATTCTTTACCTAAGGTCAAGTTGACGCCCTTGGCCTGGGCCGCTGCTGACATTGTGTTGGTGTCTATGGTTCGTACTGCCACTGGTGACCATGCTGAGATCTGTGATATGTGTTTACCATGTAGGGCAGGTGGATATCAGAGGTCCATGATGCTTTCAGATACCATGTGGCGTTCCTGTTGACTGGAAAGAAAGCTTCTTCTGCAGTGCTATTGATGACTGTGGACTCACAGTTGAGAGAGACACAGAAGGATTCTGTGATGATTCCCCTACCCCACCCCATCCTTGGAAAGATGCAACCTTGAAAGAAAGCCATCAGAGAACTCTTAAGAATTGTCATAAGGATATTGAACTGTAGCTCTCCACAGCAGATGACTGATGGTGGGGGTTGGTGCTGGAATAGGGCTCACTTTTCTTTTAGTGACTGGCTATTGGGTGTTTGTCCATGCTACAGTAACTATAGGGACACCACAAGTTGTGGGATTTTTTTGAGAGTGGGGAAGCAGACAGGGGAGGAGTAGGAAGCAAGGGTGATTGGGGTGCATTATATGAAATTCCCAAATATTAAATAGTATATATTCATATGTATGTATATATGAACTATATGTGGAGTCACCCCAAAACAGGTGAGTCAATGATTCAGCTAGACTGTTCTCACCACTAAGTATAACTTCCATTGCTAGGAATAAGTTTAATCTAATTGAATTGTTGGCCAAAAGGGGCACTCATGAAAGCCCCCAAATGACTCAGGCTATACCAAAGCTATTGGTTGTTCTCCAGAAACTGATGGTAGTGCCCTGTTTCTGTAGACAACATTTACATAACTCATTGAATATGGAGAAGTCAAGCTAGTACCCAACTAGAGTCTTTATCCCTACTGACTAATGTTCATGGTAGTGAAAGATATTCTGCATGCTACCAGAGGAGGAACAGAAGCACTAATCCAGCTACAAACACTCTGATTTGCAATGATGATCTACTACACTAGTATGATACACTAGTGTAATCGTGGCACAAACATGTGGGAATAACCAAGCACTATCTGCTTCAGTTGAAGGTGCACTCTACAAATACAAAATAAGAAGACAAGAGTTTCATCTTGCTATTCTTTCTTTTGTTACAAAGTATTCACCTAACCAATATTTCAAATATATTTATTCTTTGGGCTTAATCTAGGAATCATCTACTTTTCTTATAGGACTCTTTTCAAAGTATTTCATTTATTTTCTTTTATTTAACCTAATAGAGACATGACAGGAAATAAATTGTACAAATTTATTTGATTTTTGGCAAATGTTTTAACTTTATCTTCATATATTTCTCTCTAATTTTGTACTTGTCTTATTGTGAATCATTGAGAAAGCTTGGGGTTTATGGAACAACACTGGACCAGAGAACAGACACTGAAAGTACCAGTCATCTAAGACTCAGTTACCCTTTCCTGTCTACCTTTATCTTGGTGGAGATACACAAATGAAGATACAGCCTGATTTGACTTTTAAAATATTTCAGCACTGATTTGATTTTCCATCTTTCTGTTAAACACTGACATATGTGTTGTCTCAACATATCACATTTCATGAGTATATGTCTCTTTTCCCTTTTCTCTTTGAATCTCTTGACAAATGTCTGAGTTTCCTGAGATCCAAGTTATTAGATAACAGTATTCACTTCTGGTGAATAATTATTCTCTTTTCCCTCCTCTTAATTATGATTTCCCTTCATTGTTTTCTTCTTCTTTCTTTTTTCTCTCCTTTCCTTTCTTCTGACTCCCTCTCCTCTACTTAACATACAGAAATAGCCTATTCTGTTCCAGAAAACAGATATGCTCTCAGAAGCAAGATATTCTATTGTCTTGCTCATACTAGGAAGTTCCACAATGCTCACAGGGTGATTAAGGAAGGATAAATCCCACCAAGGGGAAATAAAGGTTCCTTTGACAGGTTAACGGATATGATGAGACATAACCACCTCCATAATTGTAGAGAATAAAATGACATCACATCTGGAAGAAATGAATCATGCCTGATTTCTACAATCTTAAAATGTAGATTTATTTTTTCAAAATGGCATTGTTAACATCTAGAATGAATTTTTTAAAGCAATAAAATTAATTTGTCCTTTTATTTTTTAAAATAATATTTATTAATTGTTTGAGAATTTCACGCAATGTATTTTGATCAACTCCCACCTCCCTATTAACCCAGTTCCATGTTTTTTCTTTCTCTCTAATTTCATAAGGTTAAATTTAAGAAGATGAATATTATCACTTAACTATTTAAGATATTTCCACAAAACAATTTTAAAATCAGATTCTAAATTGAATATGTATTTATTTATCTTAAATTATTATGCTTTATATAGTGGCAACAAGTCTAAGAATCTGTGTATGTTAGATGAGCATTCTACTTCAAAACTCTAACCTTCTTATTTACTTATTTATTGATATTTTGGGTGTTGGATTTTTTAGAGATAAGTATCTATAACATTTTTTCATTAATGTGGATTTTCATATTAAAATAATCTATTTTTTTAAAAAAGAAAACCAGCATAGTAAAAGAGGGGCTCATGAAGTACCACCTCTAAATTAGAATCTATTGGAAAACCATAGATACATGGAGGGAAATAGTAAGTGTTCTTCAAGGATGGAAGATATAAGTGGCTACCCATATTTTGACAGATGTTCCAACACTCATTCATATACAGGACACAATCAGTGGATTCCGTAGGTTTGAAGAAAAGAGACAAGGGTAGTAAATGGGTAGGAAGGATATGGGAGGAATAGGAAGATGAGGAATGATTAGTATATTTGATCAAAGCACATACATGCACATATGAAGTTATCAAACAATAAAATATGTTGAATTTATTGACTTGCTGAGGTCATATAGTTGGGAAATATCAACAATGTCAAAACTAAATGATCTTTATATTTATTTGTCATTTCAATTAGTAAACATACTACCAAATGTCTGATTTTTATTCTTTTGGCTTTCATGTTTCCATTTTTCTCCAAAGAAATTTTTGAACAGTACTAACATTTTTTTTACAACTTTTCCCTAATTGACAGTATCAGTACAACTCATTGTGTTATTTAAATAAAAGAGATCAATTTAACCACAAATAAAGCAACTATGTTGTATTATTCAATTGTTCTAATATGCTTTATTTCATACATGTAAATTTTAATTTTTAATCAAGTTTCCTGCTCTTAATTTGTCTCTGAATAGGTACTAGAACTGAAATGTTTTGAGTGAGTGATTGTAACATAAATTCATATGAGGCAGTTCCAACTTCAGTGTGATGATATTAGGAGATAGATCCCCAGGAAAAAATATAAAGCATGAAAGTGGAATCCCTAAGATGAGATCAACAGCCGCTAAAAAGGACTTCATAACTGCCTCTATGCCCTGTAGAGAAAAAGCAAGAATATGATCTTCTGTACTTCAAGAGGAGAACCCTCAGCTGAGGACATTGACAGGACTTTTATACTGGGGGCTTACAGGCTTCAGAACAGAAAGGCATAAATATCTGTTTGTCGCTCAGTCCACAGGATGTTGTGAATGTGGGACAAAATTATCATGTTAGTGTTTTTCATGGCACAAGAATGTCTATGGAATCACTTGATAAAGGAATTCCCTCTGTATGCTATGAATATGTTGTATTACCATTGGTTAATAAAGATCCTGCTTTGGCCTATGACAAGACAAAATATATGTAGGCAGAAAAAAAAACTAAATACATGGAAAAAGTAGGCAGAGTCAGAAAGACAACATGTAGTTGCTGAAGGAGAATGATGCCAAAACCTTACTGAAAAGCCACAGCCTCATGGCCTGCATGGATTGATTTAAGATGTAAGTGCTAGATAGGAATATGCCTGAGCCACTGGCCAAACAATGTTACAATTATGATAATTTTGTGTGATTATTCAGGTCTGGGTAATTGGGAAACTAAAGCACAGTCTCCATTTATAATCATTCAGGGATCTTCAATCAATATTGCATGGTTCCAGAGAATAAAATTATTTTTAAAATGAAAATAATCATCTTGAAAAATGGAGTAATTTTTCCTGGTTGAATGAATTGGATTGGGAACAGATAATGAAGTAGCATAAGATACCAAAAAATAGGAATCTCAAGTCAGGGGCTCAGTCAGTAAAATGCTGCCTAATGTTCATGAAATTCTGTTCAATCCATAACACAATATGTGCCTCTGTTTCTGGTATTATGCCTTTATAGACTGTGTCATCAGAAGATCAAGGTCAACCTTGGTTACATAGTAAGTTTGAAGTCAGTCTAAGTTATATGAGATCCTGTCCTCCAAATAATTAGTTTCTACATCTATGTGAGCCACTGTCTCCAACTGTTAGATTGTTGAAAGGAGGCCGCTTGTTGTTTCCTGGTTGCTTAGTGCTGAAATAATAACACAAAACTGTATTAATTAAATGACTGCTTGGCCTATTCAATCTAGATTCTTATTGGCCAACTCTTACATATTAATTTAACCCATTTCTATTAACCGGTGTATCACCACAAGGTTGTGGCTTACTGGGAAAAGTTCCAACATCTATCTCCAGCATGGCTACATGGCATCTCTCTGATTCTGCCCTTCTTTCTCCCAGCATTCAGTCTAGCTTCCCTGCCTAACAAAGTTCTGCCTTGCTATAGGTCCAAAGCAGTTTCTTTATTCATTAATGGTAATCACAGCACACAGAGGGGACTCACACATCATTGGATTGATTAATATATGTATCTTTTTGAAGCTTCTGTAAAAATCCAAATAAGTACATACTTTAAAGATAACAATGGATAATATGTGATTTTATAAGAGACTGTAAGGTTTTAATAAAAACAAAAATATAAAATATGTGAATATTTACGTGTATATTTATGAACAATTTTTATTTTATTAAAACTTACAGATATATTTATGAATTGTTTCTTTGAAATTTTTTAAAGTTCTGTGTTCAAATAAATACTGCTTATTAAAGGCCAAACTAGTTAATGTTGTAGGAGGCTTCTTGTTTGTCCTCAGTGGAGAACTGAAATAACCACACAGAAACTGTATTAATTAAATAACTGTTTGGTCCTTTAGCTCTAACTTCTTATCTGCCAACTCTTACATCTGAATTTAACCCATTCCTATTAATCTGAGTATTGCCACCGAGTAAAGTTCTGGCTTCTGTCTCTGGTGGGGATACATGGCTTCTCTAGACTCTGCTTTCCTTCTCCCAGCATTCGGTTTAGTTTTCCCCACCTATCTCTGTTCTGCCCTGCTACAGGCTCAAAGAAGTTTCTTTAATCATTAGCCAATAAAAGCAACACATATAGAAAAGGACCTTCCAAACCAAGTTAATGTCAGTGAGTACATTGATAGATTGTTAAGAACTTAATATTTGAAGCTTTATTGAAAGAATAAAGAATAAATTCTTTTATAAACAATAAAGTCTATTTTTGTTCCATAAGTCTAGGAAGTATAAAATCTAAGAGGGTAAACAAATGTTGACTTCTCCCCTTCCATCTTTGCTGACAAAAGCCATTTAGGTCACATCTCAGTGGGTGGCTTTAATTTGTTCTCTAATAAGTGTCCTGGAGCTACAGTCTTGAGAACACAATGCTCATCTTCTCAAAACTTCCACCTTTGAATCTCTTATAGATGAATCTTTCTCAATGGCACTAACTTGGAGAGGGTGTTTGTTTTTATTACCTGCCCTCTGAGTTCAGAACATTGTGAGGAAAACATGCCAGAATGGAGTGCTTCCACAACTTTCTAGCCCGATTTTGTTGAAATAGTGTTGATAACACAGAAGTGTCTTCAAATGGAATACTGAAGGAACTCATTTCTCCTAGATTATGGATAGAGCTGATTTACTCTAAATTATTACATCAATAACATATACCAAGTGACTGTGTTAAAAATGGTGGAAACCATGCCAGCAATATGGAACATATGTGTTAGGTCTAACTAAGATCAACATTTCTGCTATATTGAAAAATATTTTTTTTAGTATCTGTTCTTACCAAATCTCTTTTTCTTAAGTTACCTCCATTCTGTAACCTGTAACACTTGCAAATATTTTTTGAAACCTTTCTTGAATGCCATAACTGAAAGACTATCTGCAAAACTACTGAGTTCCCCATACTCACAATTCAACACATTCAGCTGGATCTACAAATACGGAAGAGAAACACGCCAGGCTTAAGTCTGTTGCAGAGGATAAGGAAGCCTGGCAATCTGTACTCTATGTTTCACTGGAGAATAGAGCAGGCTCTTCTAGGAACAGCGCATTAGAATTTTCACAATTTCATAGCTTAAAAGAGAAGCAAACAGGCAGCCTGGAAAGTTTTGAGACCAGAGCATCATGATGCTATGGTTAGTCAACTCCATAGGCACATCTGGAAAGCAATTGCAATCCATGAACCATGCAAAATTGTGAATGTGGCTTGTGGAGAATAAGGGCCCTTTCTATCTGACATTATATTGACTGGGCTCTTGCTCTTCCCTCTAGAGAGACCCTTCACCCTGTTCTGTAAACAGAGAAGGAAGTCAGTGGCTTGCTCTTGCATGCAGGAGGTTGGCAGCTCACCCTGAACTTGCTTTAGCCGGAGCATACCCAGGCGTCATGGTCAGTGGGTATCTTGTAGCTTCAAAGGTAAGTCCACTGCTCAAAGGGAGACATTTCAATGACCCAGGATTCCTGGCAGATTTTATTTCAGTTGCTGGAAGTTTCTCAACAAGGCACACAAGCTCTCCAGCTGCCTGGAGAGTCTGTGAAATGCATGCAGCAGGCTCCCGGACAAGACTTCAGAAAGCGGCTTGCGCTACAGATCCAGTTCAGTCTCTACATCTTGATTTCACTAGAACAGATGTTATCTGCAAGCAATTAACATACTTGTCATCACCAGCTAGACAGACACAGAGTTCTTCAGGTCGTTGCTTACAATGTTTTAATGGACTCTAAAGAAAAGTGTGCTCAAAGCAAAATTTTCACATTGATATTAAGACAGCATTCATTGAAAAGTTACATGCCTCTATTTCTGTTTTTTTTCTTCCAAGTTTTAGAGAGAAATACTAAAATGATTTTTAACTTTTAGCGAATAAAATTCATCAGCAATATAAATATTGGTTACTGGCAACTCAATTTTAACAAGTTTAACTGTGGCTATTATCCATCTTCATATATTGCCTGACAGAATTTGCTATTTGATTTATTTTCATCTATTTTAATTTTTTCAACTTACTTGATTTTATGTTTTATATTTCAGTATGTGATTTACAATACTTATTCAAAGGTCAGATAATAAAATGTTGTGTTATACCTTCTAAGATAAGTCTGATGAAAAAGTTTAATAATAGTCAAAGTAAGATGTTCTAGAATAAATGATAGAAGATAAACAAAATAGCCATTTTAATTTATTAAACTGCTTAAAAGTGCCCAAACATCATAATATACTTCTATCACACATATATACTTTTGACATTATATTATTTTTTATAGACTAACTCTAGCCTGATTGTCCTAAGTGTCTATCCTCATTTAATTCACAGCTTTTATTTAATATTTACATCTTTGTTTTTTAGAAGATTGTGACAGCTTAAAATATTTCAGCCTCTGATAACAAACATTTCTGCAGAGGTTGAGTAATTTCCTCTATTCTCTCATATTTCTTTAAAACTAAAGCAGTTGGTTAATTCTCAAGGCAATGTCTCCACACTCAGCTCAACTGGCTTTACAATGTAAGTTTCAACCACAGAGGAGAAGGCCCTGATGTAGAGTCTACTCTAAACAGCAGTATTGTATCTCAACTGATGAAATTGTTATTGCTACTAAATGAAGACATGGGACAGTCAACCCAGCATAGACTGGAGTCTGATGCTACCTTCGGAGCCCTTGGTTTTTCTAATCGATGGCCTTAAAACATAATATTTTTATTAAAGGAAGCTTTTCTTTTATCTAAAAATGAGTATTTTGTCCAGGAAAAAAAATGACTTATTTTGTGTAAAGTAATTGCTAAAGCTCATCAGGACAAATCTGTTTATTTACTTTTTGAATTTTTTTCCTTTTCAGTTTATCAGAATTCCCCTGTGGTTTCTCATTTATCTTTACAGTCTCATTACCTATTAAGCTGACCTGGAAGGAGTAATTATTGAAATATTTGTCAGGGTCAGTGATGTGAAATCTCTCAAAGCAGAACCTGGATAGCACGGACTTTTTTCTTAAGGGAGGTCTGAATTCCTGATGCCCGCACATGACCCTTTAGAATGTGTCTTGATCAGTTCTTCACAAAAATGGTCAAGACACTGAGCTGACAACCTGTGTGTGCGTCTGAGAACAGGGGACATTCAATCCTTTCAAACGTGCTTTATCACCTTTGACTCTAATTGAAATGTGTGATTCATCTGTGATCTCATTGATTCATTCAGAAGGCTTGCTGAAAACACATTTCAAACAGCAATTGACAAAACAAAGAGTAATTCCTTGCCCTAAAAGCTTTCTTCTGCTGGAAAAAATTAGAAATAAAATATGTAAACCTATAATTAAATGAAGAAATAATACTAGACATATAAACTCCCAAAGAAAGGGATCAATAAGGTACCATGACAGAGAGAAGCAGGAAGAGGGGACAATTTAGATGGTTAGATGGCATCTGGAATTGAAAATTTAAGAGGAGACATATGCAGGGCAGAGGGATCTGAAGGTTCAAATACACAGGCTGACTACAACATAATAGATTCTAACAGTACTCAGAAGCTATTGTGGGTGATGTCCAGCAAGGGAAGTGGGGATATCAAGAAATATATTCAGAATAGCAACAGTGGTATTACTGGCTAACATGGTTGTTACTGCTAGATAGAATATTCATAAAACACCTTACACAATGAAATAGCAGTATCAATATTTTCCGATTGCATTCTTAGAAAAGTTCAAGTGGGTAGTGTTCTAACTAGGAAATCATTTATATGGTAGGATGTCAACTTTCCTCTTGCTACAATGAAGAGCCATTTAAAGACACAAGAGTGATAAGATCTATTTTATTAATATGAAAACATACTCTGTATTGAAGGTGAAAATGGATTGCTTAACATTCCTTCCTCTGTTCTTGTCTATTTGCTTATAGTCCTGTCAGGCCCTTTAGGAGAGTAGAAGTTATCATTCTTTCTTATCACTACATTCCAATATTAGTATATTGTGGATTCTTACTTAATCAAAATTTTTATTCTGTATGTTCCTGAGTGTATGTGAATATGTATATAAATTTTTACATGTGAGCCTTTGTGTGTGGTTGCCAGAGGTTAACATTAGGTCCTCTGCTTCTATACACTTTAGTTTTTGAAACAGAGTCTCTCGCTGAATCTAGTAGATCTTACCGGTTTGGCAAGATAGTTGACCACCAAGCACCAGGTATCCCACAGGATTGGGATTGAAGGCACAACACAACACAGCCAGCTTTCTACAAGGATACTTGGGACATGACTTCATGTTCTCCAATTACATAACAATTTATTGACTGAGCCATCTCCCTAGCCTCTTTATTTAATTTTTAAAATTTTATTTATTTCATTTTTATTTGTATTAGGATTTGCTTGCATGTAAATCTGCACTATGTGTATTCCTAGTCCCTATGGAAGTCAGAAGGGGGAGTTGCATCAGTGGACCAGGTCTGTGAGCTGCTTTGTGAATGCTGGGAATCAAGTCTGGGTCCTTTACAAGAGCAACAGTGCTCTTAAATGCTTATCTATCTCTCCAGCCCTTGCCATTAATTTTATTGTGAACAGCTGTTCTTGACACTTACTAATTTCTACCCACTTGAGGTTGTCCTCACTATCATAATGGCTTCTATTTTTGTGCCATAGCTTTTTTTCAAGGTTATCTTTATCTTGGCTAAGATTTTAATGACAGAGCATTTGCATGCACTGACAAGCATTTATTGTTTCTTTTGCCTTTACTACAATTCCACAGTGCCTAAGAGTCAGTTTGTTAGGGTTGCTACAATAAAACACTATAGAAAATTGTGTCTGATACTTGGGTGTGGTAGTATTTGTTTCTGCTATAATAAATAAAGGTTGTCTGAGGATCAGAGTGTGGAGTGAGCCACTAGTTAGTCATAGAGGCCAGGCAGTGGTACCACACACCTTTAGTTCCAGCACTTCGGAGATGGAGACAGGAAGGATTATGGCTGCGTGAAGAGAAGAATGTAAGGCAGGAGGAGACAGGAGCTCAAGAAATTCAGTCTGAGGATTCATAGAGACAGGATCTTGTCCCCTAGGTTCTGAGGATTTCATAGAGAGGTAAGAACTAGTGGCTGACTGCTCCTCTTCCCTGATCTTTTAGTTTTCACCGCCTAATATCTGACTCTGGTTTGTTTATTAAGACCAATTAGAAATTGTGCTACCCACAGAAAATCTAGGAATTCTAATAGGGTCAGTACACATTGAGCTGGTCTCCAAGTCATAGATGGCATATTCTAAATGTGTTCACATGTGGTTGAAGAGATAAAACACTTCTTGGGCCTCTTTAAGGAGACTGCTAATTACTGTAATTAGAACTTGACCTTCACAAGCTAATCGCCTTTAAAAGGCCCTGGTTTTCTAGTACCGTTTTATGTGGTGGTCGTTCCACGCCACGGGGTCCTGCATCACCACCCACCCGGTATGGACCGCGATTCCATACTTTTTACGAGCTCTATAATGTCCTAGGGGTTGAATACAATACACACACGACACAGACAGAGAGTTCGAGTCATTCTCAGGGAGAATGCTCAATTTTATTCAACTTAATCCAGGGTTAAATAGTTTTGCCCCAGAAGTGGAGAGCCCCCTCCCAGATAGGAGTGAGATCAAGGTGTTCAGTGCCTGGCGCTAGTGGCAGGTGCTTCCAGGCAGGGGGGATGAGCTGGGAACCCTGATAGACAAATAGAAGGAGATTCAGGGTGCCTGTGAGAACCCTCCTGCAGGTGAAATTACCATAGTAAAGACAGAAACAAGGTTCTGAACTAATCCCCTCTGGCTGACAGAGCAGGGGAAGCTAAGCTGGTTAGTGTAAACATTTCTTGCATCCTGTGCTTTGGCCTCAAGGAACAGGGAAGACAGGGCATTACACCGTTATACTGATGATTAAGTATCACCATATAAATTTTGGTGGTAAACACAATTGAGAGGAAGAGCACTGAGGGAGAGTAGAAATGAAGGCTACAACCAGAGACTTTCAGGAGGAGGCCACAAAGGTGAAAGGAACGGGAAACATCAAGGCAGAAAGCAATGTAGCAGAGAAAAATAGCACATCTCCAAGTTTCAGTAATTGCTACCAATGCTCATAGTCACTTCAAAAATATTCTTCTTCCACGCCATGTGATCCTTAAGCTTTTCACTTCAATGAGTCAATAATTTATAAATTATAATAATTATATCTACTCTGCTAGATATAGCAAATTAAATATGGACTAGAATGCTGATAAATATAATTCTTTAAAAATTAGAATTCTAAGGGCCGGGTGGTGGTGGCTCACACCTTTAACCCCAGCACTTGGGAGGCAGACACAGGGGGATCTCTGTGAATTTGAGGCCAGCCTGGTCTACAGAGCTAGTTCTAGGACAGTGAAGGGTACACAGAGAAACCCTGTCTAAAACAAATAAACACGCAAACAAAAAAATTAGAATTTTACCCTTTCCATATCTTTTATAATTATAACTATTTTCACAAAATAAGTACAAAACTCATTTTAGCACACTATATATCATAAAATTATTGACTTTTTATTTAATGAAATAGAATATTGGATCTGTGTTTGCTCAAAGTTAACTTAAAACAGATTTTGCGAATATAGCAGCCATTCCTAAATCTTAGTGCCATATCACGTACTCCCCTATCATAGACTCTCATCTGCATATTTCCTAGGAGACCAGAGGCTGGGCCATTTTGCATCGATAACAATTGAAACATGGAACACATTCAGGGACTGAGAAATGGGAAGAGATATTATTAGTCTCTCTGGTGGGATTTTCATTTCCTCAAACTGGGAATGATACATTCTCATTTCACTAGTCAAGAGTAATCACAGTATAGTTTTAACTGCAAGGCTGCTAATACAGAAGGGTGAGCAGAGAGAATTTCATTGAGCATCCCCAGCTCTCTAATACTGTTCACACCACTTTTGGCAGGGGAACAAATCTAAGGCTCTTAGTTGATAGTAGAGGGATCATATTCCTCTTCCAAGTCTGGACTGTGTCTCTACTGCTTTTTTCCAGTCAGGGCACAGTGCGTATCATCTATTCACTAGACACTCCAGATGTATTTCTACAGTTCTCCTTCATGTAGAATATTAAATAAACAGATGCCATTTTTAATTAGGAATCTCATTTCCTCCTACATAATATAAAATGTACCAAGTCACTATCAAATTAGGATTTCTTTGTTTATTTATATTTCTCATGATCTTGGAATAGGGTTTGCCAGGATAGGTAGTCTTAGAATTGTTGACTGTCCCAAGTGAGTTGTCCACTTGCTGACTGATTTGAACCACAGTTTCAAGAAATATGAGGTCATCTTCCAATTTTTAAGGAAGATGCATTTGCTCTATGTTCCCCAAGTGATATACAGTGCTGGCAGCAGCATCTCGATGGTGTCATCATCATTGTAATATTGATGTTCAGGCAAATGTTCAGCTGTGTTTTTACTTATTTTGGAAAACTGTATTGTATCAATAAATTTAGCAGGAACATAAACATGGTTCAAATATTTTTTTTAAATAATCTTTTAAATACAGGTCTCACATTCAACTTGAACACTGCTAGGAAGCATTTCTGGAGCTGTTGCATAGCCACCTGAATCATGCTGTCAGAGGAATTACTGTAGCAATTTCAAAGTTAAAATTAAGGACTTCTGTGTTCTAGAATGTTCCATTCATTTCTACAAATCTTTTATTGATGTGCTTACCCATGTTTACTAACCTTTCATCTTTTTTTTTTTTTTTCCTCTTTTACTATTAGATTCCGAGTTTAAGAATGGATTATTTTCTGGCCACATTTAGAAAGAACTCCTTGAGGGCTGCCAAGAGGGCTCAGAGGTAAAGTGCTTGACACACAAGCTTACTGGCTTACAGATCTGGGTTTGATCTCCCTGGAGCCCATATTAAGGGGGAAGGAGGGAACTCATTCCATGCAGTTGTCCTCTGACATTCAAATGCATGCCATATTCTTGAGAATGACAGAGTTCTAAGTTTTTTATAAGGCTTGCCAAGGATGAAGAGCCATGGAAATCCTAACATGTTTTGTAAGGAATAAAATGGGTTCAACTACTTTAAAGAAGTTATTGATACATGTGATGCAGTTAAACAATGAATCTTCTTTTAATCAGACATTTAACTGGTATGTTTGAATATATTGGAAAAATATCTGTCTTAAATCTATCTGTTTGGATTTTTGTCTTCATTTATGAGCCTAAAACATTTTTCTATATTCTGTTCTCCTTGTTCTAAATCTTCCTTCCCTGAGAGAGTCAACTCTTCTAAGACCTGATGGAGTGTAAGAAATATATCTCAGTAACTGCTTCTCAGAGCTCTAAATGCTGGTGTAGTCCTAAATTCAACATAACAGTTAAGCACACTCCCAATCCTTTTGCCCAGAGCATGCAATACTTTGGACCCTCTGGCATTGTGTGAGAAGCAATGTGTACTTTCCCATTTAGATAAACTGCTCAAAGTTAATGCAAGTAGGCAATACCCAGGAGAAGTCAGGAAACAGATTGGAAAAGTAATGAAGAGTCCAGCAAATAACACAGTCATTAGAACAGACAAGGAGAAAAGAATCTTATGCTATGATTTTGTTTATTTACTTAGGTTATGTGTTTGATTATTGTTTGGTTTTATTTTCTGGTACAGAATTTCAGATAAAGAAAAGAATTGGGCAGTACCCAATGGTATTTTTTGTACTTCTCACGCTTGAAAAGTGAATTGAGTAGAATCAAGAGTTCAAGATCATCTTCAGCTGCACAGCACATTCAAGGTTAGCCTGGGCTTCCCGAAGCCTTATCTCATAAAACAAATAAAAACCAAAATTAAACAAAAAAGATGAAAAATAAACAATACATACATACACACATATGAGAAAGAGGTGGTCCTTTTGTTAGTGCTCACACAATGCAAATTATAGGAGGAAGAAGAAAAACCAATTGCAATATTTCTGATTTTTTTGCTTTTTTTTTTGAATACTCACTGATTTCCACCTTAAGAACCACAGCAAGTTAGTTCCAAGATACAAGTACAAAGCAGAAATGAAGCAGGCTGAGAAGACAGCAATTTCTTCAGACTAACCCAGACACTGTGATTTATTTTTTAAATCTATGCTTTGTTCTTACATTACATCTTTGAAAATTAGACATTTTTGGCTTTTATTTTACTTAGCTAATTTCTTTTTTTTATTTTCCATGTCTATTTAAAACAATACACCCTTAGTTTTTGTCATATTTAATATATTATAAAATGTCATGTTTCGTTAATTATAGATTCCAATTTCAATGTGATATTGTCATCAACATGATATAGATGGTTACCTGCTAGTTAATTATCAGAATTTTCCATGTCTGATTTTATTTCTTTATTTTCTTCAGATTGTTGGCAGCCTGGAGCATGTATAGTAATTCTATGTAAGTCTAACTTGCTCATAAGATATATCAACTCAAAGAATAAACACAATAGAAAGTTTAGAAGTTAGACATAGAAAAAAAATGAGGGAAAATGGAGAGGACTTGGTCCTCCCAAAATTTTGTCAAGCAAAAGAAGTCAAATAAATTCATATGGAAAAAATGTGAGTTGAAACGGTAGAAGAAAATGCAGGAACATGGGGCTTTAAGAGAAGAATATCCTCTTGGATAATGTCTAGAAAACATTCCTGGGAGTGCATGGAAAACAAATGATCTAATTGATTTAATTTACTGGCTCTACAAAAGTGGAAAACAATAATCCCTCACCTAAAATGACCATGACTCAGGATTACACTCATGGTTCTGATCCTGAATCCAACCTAAATTGAAAAGAAGTATAACTCGTTATAAAAGTAAACTAAAGCCTTTGAAGGGTGTGTGAGATGTAGCACTGAGACCAAGTGGGTAATAAATAAAGGAATACTCCATCGAGGATCTAGTAACAGGTGGTCATTGTTTCCTGCCTCCTAATGTCTTGAGATTTCCAACACATTATATTCCTCTATGACTTTAATATTTGGAGAAATATGACAGGTTAAACTTTTTATTTTATAATATTTTAGTTTTTTGACTTTAAAGGAAGCAGTTTTGGACATGGACAGAGTACAACAGTGCCAGGGTCACATGTATCAGGAAAAAGGACCACAGAGACACAAAGTGAAAGTATCAGAGAATGTAAATGATCTCCCTTCGGTGGCTATCACCATCCCCAGTGATACACACAGGAAGCTGAAGGATTATCACATAGTGCAAAATTAGAATGGAGGGTGTATATGCCATGCCAACTCCTGTAGTTTGGTGTCATCTTTCAGAACCATGGAGTTGAGATAACCAGAGGTCATGCATATAAAATCTACAAAGACTTCTTAATGGGTAACAATGTCTTCCATGGCCTTAGAGAGATATAAAGCATCACGAATAACACAAAATATCAATTCTGACATACTCTATACTGTGTAATTACCTTTACACCATTTGGTTAATTAGCTTGCCTGACAGCAAATTGCAAAAAGTAGAGTTAGTATACATCTGTTGAATTCACGTTTTGTTGGAAAGTACTTAAAGTAGGGGCTGAATATCAATTTGATGAAAGATCAAAGATCTTCAGAGTAAGCTGATACACACACACATACACACACACACACACATAATCACAGATATAATATATATGGTGAAAGACAGAATAGGAATAATAAGAGCGAATTGCACCATGCCATTTCTTACTTCATGACTACTGTTTAAGAGAAGAAAAAAAGAGAAGTCTTGATTCTAAGGAACTATGGTAGAGACTGGCTCCCATGACAGAGGTCAAATGAAAACTGATACTTAATTATAACATTTTAGAAAAGTTAAATTTTATTTAGATTGTGAAAAATTTGGGGTTGAAGTCAATTAAAAAGTACAACTGAAATAGGTTAAACTTGTGGTTTGCATGGTTACACCATTCGATGACATGTGGGAAGCATTCTTGAATGGAAGAAAAGCATCATATAAGTTTAGACTTCACTGATCCTGTGGTTTTTGAGATCGGAACCTAACTGAACTCTCCAGTGTAGTGTATTCTCCTGATGTACATGTATGTGCGCGTATGAGCATATAGGTGTGTTTTCCTTCTAAATTTTGTAGAATTGTTGTAGTCAGGTGGGAACTCTGTCTATAAATAATCTGTGATGAATTAACTATAAGTAAATTAATCTAGGGAAAATTAAATTTCCATTAAGGTATTTATTTGTTATTGAAAAATAAATTTTAAAATTGAAAGGCAAATTAGTTAAAAAAATGGTGTTTAGTTTCCCTAAACCAGAACATTTGTAAAAATAGTTTTAAAATATTAAATGATCTAAAGCTGTGGTCCAGCTCAAAATCCTCTGTTTCATTGTTTTTCTGTATTTAGATTTCCTAAGATCCCTATGCAGTGGATGGTGAAACTATTGCTCCTCAGGGAGGAGACTTTCAGTTCTCTGATTTTGGTCTCCTGCTCATTCATCAAACCACACTGGAACTTGTCCCTGGTCAGATAACATATAAGGCCACCATGCACGTTCTAACAGCCACCTGGGAGAAATGATTAAAATCATGTGGCTAAGCTCTTCAAAACATATAGAAAAATTGATATGCCTGTCCCCGTAGGAGGAAAAGAAATCCACATGAATAATGACTTTAAATGGAACCTTGGGTGTTGCTGAATGTCCATTGTGTATTCTGTAGTGCAGCCAAATTTTCTAATCTGAAGGATTGTGGTGTTGGCTGAGAGGAGAGTAAAACAAATGTATGGGATAAGGGAAAGTGTTTACATGTGGTTTTGTGAGGCTATTCTTTTAAAGGCAAGATTTTTATTCTTTCCTTAGGTCACTATATTATTTTCCATTTAAAAGAAGATATTGTTTAGTTTAGTGAGTTGACTTTCTAGCCCATCGACATCGGAAATATGGAGATACAACTGTGACTTACTAGTTGGGTTAATTTAAGTTAAGTGTTGTAGGTTAATGGTATTGATAAATATGAATAAAATCCCTGGGTAATGAACAAAGAGTGAGTGAGTGAGAGAGAGGGTGGGTGAACAAGCCAGAGGGCTAGTGAGTGAGTGTAAAAAGAGAGGGAGTGAACAGATGAGTGAAAATAACAAATGAGACTCAAGCCTTCCATAAAAGGGTGATAAGAATTTTACTTAACATATTATGACTGTGGGAACTTGAAATGCTGGGTTTAAGGGTTTTGTTTCTTAGCTAATGGCTTCAGAAAGTTTGTGAGGAAAGCTATAATTTGCAGAGAATGTAGTTTACCTGGTAAAGTGGTTCAGATTTTAAGGGCTAGGGCTCATAACCAAAAGTCAAAAAGTGTACTGTTTATCAATGGATCTGTTCCTTTTCATGTTACGTGGCAGACCATTTGGCATTTGATAGAAAGGACAAAAGAATATGACCTCTTTAAAGAACACAAACAAAAATGAAAAGTTAGAGAAAAATTTATGCTTTGTCATAGGAGAAATGAAAAAGTCACACTTAGTAGTTTTTTGAGGGTATTTTTGCTTTGTGGTCATTTAACATTGCTCTTCAATCTACAATAAAATCAAGTTGTTATGGAACTTTCAAAAAAGGTGAATTTTCTTTTCTTTGTATAACTTTTGAATTTTATAGTTATAAAATAAGAATCTATATTCTAGAATATATAGTTAAGTGTAGTAAAGAAACACTTTCCTTCTGTAGGTACAACTTAATGATTATATGTGACGAAGGAGGTCACCACTTTGAATGCTCAGCTATCTACTGAGCATTTTTGTTTGTGATGACAAAAATCTTTTATTTTCTCTCTGGGATCCAACTACCTGGAAGTATATCTGTCACATTGTTGTCTACCATAAAGTTTTGTCCCCTAATATTTCTTGAAAACTTACAGAGAAATTTTTAATTCATTACTTTGCATTAACTTTTTTGGTCTGCATAAAAAACATAAAAATTGAAGGAAAACATTTAATTTTCCCAGATTCACACATGGAAGACTTAAGAGAGCTGAGGAGCACAAGGCAGTTGGCTTTAGATATCATGCTTTTAATCTTAACAATGTACTGCCTGAAACTATGAGATTATTCAGATAATAGAAAATCAAAGGGTCTGGTTGATATTATGTGTTTAACAGAGATAGAACAACTACAAATCTCATGTAGATAATCAGAGTCCCAAGAACATTTTCTTTTGAGGAAGGGAAAAATGAGCAGTTGATACCCATTTCACCCTGATATATATTTAAATTAGCATAAATTGTAATCTTCAGGTATAATAATCCCATTGTACAGTGATGGGTTTTTGAATCTTAAAGTGGTAGATCAGATGATGGTGTATGACTTCCCTTGCCTTTATTGTTCTGAGTTCCTCTCTGTGGGTTTATGCAGCCTGTGATGAAATGTTCACTGCTCTACAATAAAGGGAGAATATCAGAATGCACTTTTTAGAAGCAAGATTTTAAGGAATGTTCTTGATTTTGGGATAACATGCTCTGCATTTATTGTTTTTATGTTTATTGAATTTCTTTTGCTTTATCTTTATGTGAAATCCACTTTCCAACCAATAGCATCCAGTGTGCTCCAACCAATAGCATTCATTAGCTCCTTCAGATGGATTAGGTTCTGCAAATTCCTCACCTGTTTGAGAAGAAAATTCATATCCAAAGGAAGTCTCACCCCTCAAGAACTTTTGGGAGTGAGTCTTTGTAACAATTGTTCACACAACCTTGAGTTTACCGGGGTAAACTCAATTCTCAATTCGATTCGATTCTCAATTCAATTCGGAGAATTCTCAATTCTCCGAAGTATAATTCCTGTTCCTCCCACTTTTAGGGGC
This sequence comes from Myodes glareolus, assembly GCF_982192425.1. Lineage (NCBI taxonomy): Eukaryota > Metazoa > Chordata > Mammalia > Rodentia > Cricetidae > Myodes > Myodes glareolus. The sequence continues at coordinate 105,546,621 of NC_142026.1, forward strand.
AGGCTATTCCTAGTTGGTGTGCTAAACAAATCTCACATTTTCCTGTGTCTCCTTTCAATATCCACCTGGTAGTGAATGACGAAAATTAGAAATTACCTTTTTCTCTGTGTTTCTTTCTAAGACGATCAAAGCAACATTTTTGGGAAGAGTTCTGGCCCTGTTTGAGTTAAAATGCCATGCTTTATTGTAGATTATTTTATCCAGTCTCCTATGAACCAAATAAGCCGTGGGGTCAAGTTCAACATGCCCCACTGATTCTTACTCAGGGTAAGCCCCCTCTAGTTAAACTTTTGAGACATCACATTAAATTTGATTTAAAAAAAGCTACCACTATATTACTAAGTATCAGTGGAGCTAAATCATATAATTGCTGGAATATAGGTATTTTTTCCACAGACAGCAAGAATATGGTTATCATCTCTGTCTCATCAGCTTAGCAAATATACCTGAACACCAGATCTTAATACTAGAAACTTCCGTGTACTTAAAGTAGATTATTGGTGTGACCATTTAGTAAGGTTATTTTTATTTTCTGTTCTAGGAATTGAACCCAGAATCTCACATTTTCTAGGTGAGTGGTCCATTACTAAATTACATTCCAAGCCATCATTATTTAGGGAGTTTCCAATAAACATGCCTAAGGTCTGGCTTTCAGTTATTTATCTCTAATTTTCTTTGGATAAATTATTCGATCTTTTTAGATCTTTCTGTCTTTATACATAAAGCAGTGATCACAGTAAAGGGATTAGCATATTACAAGAGTAATAGTGTAAAAGCAGTAAATCCTTGCTTTAAGTCAGGCATTTCTATTATGAATTAACTCTATCAAATTGCCTCCTCGGAAACATTGAGTTGCTTGGCTGCGTCATGTTGTCTTGAATGAGTGAGTATTGACATCACTTCTTATAAATAATATCTAAAAATAGGAACTTATAATTTATTGCCTCATTATTAAATATGGGCTGACCGTTACTGTGACAACTCTCTAGGCTTTCGTGAAAAACAAAATCTATGAATAGCACACACAACTTTCAATTAAGTATAGAAATCACTGCATGATTTTATGTATATCAACACTTGCATAGCAGTGGTAATAGTGCTATATCATACAATGAGATACTAAAAACAACAGAATGAAAACTTTCTCTTCCACTGCACATCATCCTTTCTTCTTGCCTTTTTGTCCCACCAGTGTCAGGGGAGTTAAATAAATGCTCACACTGTAGCTTTAGTTCAAGTCACAGCTCAGACTCACAGAAGCAGAGCTAACAGCTCCAGATGTCCATTAGTCATGGAACCATGAAGTTAGACCCCACTAGTCTGTTAGTAGGTTTTGGGAAGATCATGGAATTATCTTGCCACCATACACTTAAACAAAAATATGTTTTATCAGTTCAGAGCTGAAAAGATAATTCAATGCCAATTTTAAATAAAAAGAAAACCGTAAAGAAAAAAAAACGAAAGTTTGACAAATATTTAGATGTAGCGGGAGAAGAAGCTATAAGTTCTGAGAACATTAACAAAGGGATGTTGCAATGCAGACGATAACCTGGGTTTTGTAGAGCTAGCAATGCCTTCATTATTGCATGGGACAGACCTATACTGGCTGCAATTATGTCTAGCAGTTTATAGCAGCAGGGTGAACTTGCCAGGGGCTGGGAACCTTCTGGATTTGTGGTTCTTCAGATGCGCTTCTGTACTGGAATGTTTGCCTTTATTTGTTTTTAATAATAATCCAAAAAAAAAAAAAACCTTAAAAAGTGGTTTGGGCCTCAGTAGACTTTCTGTGGAATTCAAGAAAGGACTGTGGAGGACTTTGTGGCTCTTTGTGATGCTAAAACCAAAGCTTTGCATTTTCCCAGTTGGAATTCCAGACACTGAAGAAGCCAACTTTAATTATTATTATTGCTTTCCCCAGAACTGAACCCCTTTTTGATTATTTAGGTTTATACTAATCATTTGCAAAACATACTCCCTTTCCCCCAAGTAAGGCTCAAAATAAAAGAAGGGAAGATTTGCAATAAGATTTTAGAAGAGCCAACTCTTAGAGTTTCCATGGAGACCTGTGATATGGTGGGTTTATTACAAGAGAAATATTAATAGAATTAGGGTCAGCAGTGAGACACAAATTTCACAAATGTGTAGAAGAAATTGGTTGCCTTGGGTAAGTAGGAGCTGGGATTAGAAATGCTATTTAATGGTAACTTCTAAGCGTCCAAACTGAGATATTAATAATAATAGAATCTCAGAGTTATAACAATTTTGCAGATTTTAAATCCAAAACTTATCTGCAAAAGCTAACTAGATCATTTCCAAATAGATTATTCAATTTCTACTTAAATTCTGAATAGATAGGCTAACAGCTTTTGCCTTTTAAGTTGAAATAATAGGGCATGAGAGATAGCTCAGGCAATGAAGATATTTGGCATCAAGCCTGATGACCTGAGTTGTATCCCAGGGTCCTGATAGCAGAGGGAAAGAGTCAACTCTCACAAGTTGTTTTCTGAACATAGCACATAAAGTACAGCATATGTAAACACACACATACACAAATAAACAATTGAACAAATAAGTAAAGGTAATTGCATCAAACTCATGAATCATGAATGTGTCTTCAGAAATTACTGCTCCATTCTTGAAAGCTGGTCAATTATTTTAAAATGTTATTATCCCACTCTATTCCCTAAATTTTTTTTTGTCAAGATTCCTAAGCTCCTACAAGTATTTTACTCCCATAAATTACATCAAATTAACATTGACTGTACCATGAGCCACACTCCGATGCAGGTTCTTAGAATAAAAAGATGACCAAGAGGCTGTGGTCTTCAGATCTCAACTGAAACAAGGAAATTGAAAGGTTTATAATCACATGGTGCTAAGTTCTCACAAATGCTAAGCAGAGAGACTGGAGAGTAACCAAACAGTGCTTAGATACGCCGGGAAAGCAGGGAAATCAATGTCTAAATAATATCACTTCCCTGAATGAAAAATTAAGGAAAAGCATTTCAAACAAATGAGGACACTTGTGGAAGATATAGCTATGTGTAAAACATTAAAGAGCAAGGACCACGTCCAGTGAGCATTTTATATGACACTTGAACGAGCCTAGAGATTTCACCAGCATGAATTACCTACTTTCCCCCAATCACCTAAAGTTTCTATTTTCTCTTAAAAATTCATAGTCTGCTTTTCAAATTTAAGAATAATTCTACTTCACAAAGAAGACACTGAAATGGGAACTAAGGATTTTGGTTTTCTCATAAAATAATTTAATAACATATTCTCATATGTTAATTATTAGGTCTCCTTTCTTCTTGATTCTGGCATCGAAAAATTTCTGATTTCTTTCCATTCTTTGCATCCTTAACTCATCGGAGGGATTCCTCTGAGTAACCCTTTTATATTCCTTAACACTTACATGTAATTGTGAACCCTTTCATTTTTTCTTGTTTCTTTGTGCCCAGTACTCCTTTAGAGAGTTGACAGAGTTGTTTTTAAAGTTGATCATAATAGTTATAATATAGTTTAGTATACATGCTTAACTACTGTACTATTGTCAATTGTTTCAACAGTCTTTGATATCAATTTATTCAATATTGGAAACAGTCTTATAAAATAGTCATTAGTGTTATATGCAATAGTTATATAAATAAAGCTACCAATGAAAGGTTCTGGGAGTGAATAAAGATAAAACTCTATTTCAGCATTTCCTTCCTTAAAACAAAATGCAAGCCAGGAACAATATAGCTCCCTCCTATTTTTACCACCTTGGTTTTATTGTGAATTGAAAATGAGAAAATTCTACTTTTAATTCCCAATGTCATTGTGGTTTTTGTTGTTGCTTTTAAATCATGAATTCTGGAATATACAGCCCTCTCATTGAGCACTGTGAGATGTTATTTGTAGTTTTAGTGATAAATATCACCGAATATCCTGAAATAACTCCACATTTGATGCTTTGCAAGGGTTTATGTGTGTGCCCAGTAGGAATAGTTTCCCTGGAAATAGAACTACTTTGAAGAATCAATGCAGTTCAAATGTACTTCTTAGATTTAATTGTTTTATTTAAAACATTTGCTTCTATTAATCCTTACAGTCAAATGAAAATGCTAAAATAATCTGAACTCAAAACTACAATATTACAAGATAACAAAAGTAAGCATGAAGCATCTATACTAGCTTTGAAAACCCACTATCTTATTTCTGTTTTATGACCTCCTGACTTCCCAGATCTTCACACCTCCATCCAAGCCACCAAGGGCCTCTGTATGGTTCTATTTCTTACCATGTCATATCCTTAGTTTTTAAATCTTGTCTACTACTCTAGACCTAAAATACTTGAGAACTAAAAATAACTAGAGCTTGGAATCATCATTTAAAAAAAAATATTCTGGCAGATTCTAAAATCACAAATGGGAAATTCTGTTACGTTAACTTTCATAAGATGTGGACAACGTTCTCTGTGAAAGCAAAAGACACACTTTGGAAGATTTGGGGATGAAAATCATTGACTTATTCGATGGTACCAAGGGGAAATTGAACTGGAAGAACAAACAGAAGCAAAGTTGGAGGCTTATGTTTAAGGCAAGGGCACTTGTTTTTAGTCTGCATGATATAAATCTTTTTGAAGAGAAGTAAGCTTGCAAAGGCAGGGCTGTGTCTGGCTCTGGTCTTTGAGGCAAGCAGGGAGAGGAAAAAGGGGGCACATGCCATACACAGTTGAACAAATGAAAAGCACAGGGTGCAAGTTACATTCTGCTAACAGGCACCACGGGTAACATGAAGATTGCAGTTTTTCTGGAGGAAAGCACAGGGCTCGTTATTATTTGATTTTGAAATGATCTCCTCCATAACTGTTTCCCTCATATAAGAGACATCACGGAGAACACGTTCTAGTCTTGGTCATAATTCTATTAATTCTTTGGCTTGAAAATATCTGGGAGGTATTCCTTATTGCAAGCTGAATAATGTGCTTGCTGATTCTCAAGAGGAGAAAGGACTAACTCGCCGGGAGATAGAAGAAAGTGGGGAGAAGGTGCGAAGAGTGCTGAGGTAAAGGAATGTTATTTTGGCATCTCGTCCTTGTCACTGACAGCAGGTGCTGTGGGGGCAAAGACAACCAGATAAAGTGCAAGGAAACCAGCGGAACAGACACAAAGGGGAAACAAATCCCTCTGCCCCGTGCCTCATTAATCTTGTCAGAAAGACTCATGGTCAAGAAAGGCTAATCTTCTCGCTGCCCGAAGAAGCCTCCCCCACTCCCAAGAATGTATTAAAGGTCTGGGATATCTAATGACGGAGCCATTTAATAAATGACTTACTTACGTCACTATAAACACTAGCCAGCAGCTGGAGGCTACAAGGCAAGCACTAAATCCTTTACCTGACTTTCTAAAGGTTCCTCTAAATCATATTTAGTGACAGGCTGAGGTACACAGGCATCAGGATTTAGTGGCAGGGCATACTTCATGCTGTTTGGGGGAGGTCAGAAGGTCTGACTTGGATTTCTTCCCAGTAACCTGATCTAGGTGAAGCAGCAGGTTATAAAAGAAAGTCAGTTTCTGAGATACCCTGACTTTCTTTAAGTGCCAAGAACCTTATAGGGACCTAGTGAGAAACAGGAAAAGATCAAGAGAGATTCAACTCTATTGATCAGTATTGCAATTTCAATTTCCTAACACAATATGAAATGGATGCTACTTTATCCCATTCAAATATTTCTGTAGGTTCTTAAGTTTTTCTTTTATTACCCAGAAGAGATACCTAAAAGCAGTTTTCCTTGAAATGTAAAACAGAACATTAGATTTTAACTTCTTCAAAGACAATTTCTAAGACTTCCAGATATTTTTGAGCACATAATATGGAAACCTCTTCACAAATCAAAAAAGGGAAAAGAAGAGAGGAGACAGAAACAAAGAAAGTATATATTTTGTTAAAGATTTGTCACAGTCAAAATGTCAGTGTTTGTCCCTTTGTCCTGACAGCAACTTCGACGAATTAAAAACCGTTAGTTCAAGATCACACTAAATAAAGGAACCCTGACATTTGATTCTAGTTTTGTCTGATTTGAAAACCTGAGATGTTTGCTCTGAAGCAAATCTGTTTGAGTTTAAGGAAATTTTCCAGTGTTTCGAACTCATAAATGACTGAAAGTTGATTTGCGGAAAATGTCTAAAGACTGGCCTTGATTGCTTCTAGTGTAAAGACTTTAGGATTAGCACTCTGGTAAGGCAGAGTTAGATTTTCAAAATCATCCAGGAGCTCGAGCTGTCACAAGCATATGTCCTCTTTGCTGGCAAAGCACCAGCACAGGTGTTGGAGTTCATCCACGGTGGGAGAACTTGGTTATTTGTCGGTCAGCATAGACTAAGTATATGAATTATGATGAAAATCTGCTTCCATATATTGCGATGGCGGTGACAATGATAGTTATTCAGCTGTATGGTGTATAAGCAACTCAGAGACCAGACAGAATACTTGTGGGCTCCCTGGGTTTCTATTCTTTAACTTAGTTATGTCTACAACCAAAGAGTGCTCATCTCTGCTTTCTTCCCTTTTAATATCCATTAAATTATTTTACCCAAGAGTCCAGGAGCACAGTTTGGCAATAAATAAAATAAGTATTTAAAAGGTCAAGATGATAAGAAGCTGGTAATGTTTGCAAATATAGTGCTTAGTAACTTACATGTTTATAGGTGGCTTGAAAGTTTTGCTCCCATGTGCACTGAAACAATAACTGAAACTCAGTTTCCAGCTACCACCTGCCTGCCATCCTTCCACATTCCTCAAATAACTAAATATAAGAGAGTTTATAACCAGAGCTAAATGATAAAATTCTACATTTACTTAACATCTTTTCTTTTTCTGGAAGTTTTTACTGTACTTTAGCAATGTCTACCCTTAATCATGTTGGTCCCCTATTCTGAAATGTCTGATTTTATTTTAGTATTTTCTGTGTAGTGTGGTGAGGACAGGAGGGGACAAGTTTGGCTGTGTGGTATCCAGAAGCTGTAAACTGAAACGCCTTGTTTCTCGCAGCCCAGGTGTGGTGCAGACAGCCCGAGACCCCACATTTCCTCACTGTGCCCTAACCATGACCTTAACCCTGGCATAGCAGGAGAAGCAGGCACACTGTGATAGGCTGCTGTTGGCTAGCTGTGTGGGAGAAAACTGTCTGAGCAGAAATGTATCACATCAATCTCCCTTGTGTAGCAACAGGCCCAGTCTCCCTAAGTCAGCTAGCTCTGGAGCTAAGGAAAGGTCAAAGTTGAGCCTTGTCAACTTTGAGACTTCTTTATGAACTAGCTCCACGTACAAAGGGGAATATGACTTCGATCAACACTACTTTCTATTAAATCATGAAATCAGTCTCAAAGAATTATCTCTTGTTAAAAGTATGGCAGTGAAGCAAATGGCATTTTCTATCCTTTACTAATACAAACAGATAAATATGAAGAGGTATACTTGCATTCAAAACAACTACGTTCAAACAACTCTCGTCTTGTCCATCCACTTCCTTTGTATTGTTCACTTTTTGTGCCTTCCATGTCTTTACCATTTACCAAGCTGGCAACAGTGATAAAAATATCCTCCCGGCTACATTCATTTCTTTAAGACAGAAGTCATTCTACAATGCCCTGTATGTGTACAGTCCAGATAGGGGTCTGCTTTCACTTTCTTCTTCTGTACTTCTCAAGGTTGAGTGATAGACAGCAATCAAGTAACCAAATCATAGGATGAAAGATTTTAAGTAAATGGAATTTTCTTAACCAAAGTTTATTAAAACAGCATGAGCACATTTCATTCCTTTAAAAGGGATGGATAACATTAGATTTATAAAGTATTTTTTGCAACCATTTGGCTAAATTCAAGTCTTATGTAGTCTGATTAAAATCTTATATTGTGATTTATTCTTTGAAAAAAAAGTACCATTTTAAGCAAAAAGACATTCTCCAATGATCACCTTCTTTCATGCTTACATCTCCCTGAAACCATTTCTTTATCTCTCACAGCTTCACAAACGCTGAAAACAGAAAATGAAGGAACAAACTTCTAATAAACTTCATAGGCTCCTTAGAAGGTTAACATTCAAAAATATGTGACAACTTACCAGAAAAAAAGGAGCTCTTTCCTGTCCTTTCATCAGTTACTGTTTAAACGATGGCCAAGAAGAAATTCAATTCCTATAATCCCTATTTCAGGTAAGATTTCATGACATTTCCATATCAAGCATTTATATACCAAAGGGATGTTCTATGAATTTGTTTTGAGTATTTCAAATAATAAGAGCTTATAACTAGTAAATACTTAAAACTTATACCTTAATGAAGACTTATGACTAATAGACTTCAGATCATTATACTCACAACATGACTTCAAGCCCATTTCCAATCCTTGGTCAAGATCTACCAATGGCACATTGATAGGCTCACACATGCTAGCATGGTAGGTTGGATTCGTGTCTGGTATCTTCCAGAAAATGCCCCCAGATAAGCATTACTTTCCCCAGAGCTTCCCTGAGAAGATCATGGCTCCATTATCTTTAGGAAAATTTACATATTTTCCACCATCAATCTCTTTCCTGAAATGCATTTTCAGTTTGAAAATGTTTACTCACTCACTAGACTAAATCATTTCTTTCTACTTAAATTCCTACAATATCTAATACATAGGTAGAGCTCAGTGTGAGCCAACAGAGCTATTAGGAAACCCCTTTGTTTTATTTGAAGAGAAAAGCAAGACAATATTGTGATGCCAGATCAGATTTTGAGTGGTATGTGCTTATCCTCAATATAACAAGTGTATTTTATAAGAAAAAAAAGCACATGGGAAATATTTTTATTTATTTTATTAGTTGTACAAAAGCCATGTTGGCAAATGAAGAACCAATAAAGTAAAATTGTCTCATGTGGTTCTTATTATGGAATCAAACAGTAAAGTAAAAGGCAAACACACACCAATCATAATTCCATCTGCTGGGAAGAACAGGAAAGGATGGCTCCATTTTCATCAGAATAGAGGCATGTATTCCATGTGTTCAAGCGTGATTTCCAAGGTAGTTACATTGCACTACTGTACTGCTTTTTCCTCAATTAGAACTCTGCTTACTGATTAGACATGAACAGAATCTCTGTGGCTTAGGATGTGAAGGATGGCCTAGGCCTAGTGATACCTGATTATACAAACAGAAATCAGCACTATGCCTTAGCATTCTAGACATACAAACACGCCAACAGGATACAGATGCTATGTTGCAATAGATCCTTGGATCATTAGTAGCAAGTGAGTTGATGGCATGAAATGACCAAAGTTTCATTCGAGAATTTTCAGCTTGTTCAGCAACCAGGCAAAGCACTCTAATGCAGCATGAAATAGACTGTATGTTTAAATATTTTCAAAATTCCTTCAGTGCTGATTTTACTTTTTCTGTGGAAATTTATGAATAACCATTATTAATGGCAGACAGGTACTCACTTGTAGATTGAATCAGCAAGGTATTTTGAAAGTGAATAATCTTTGGGAAAATATTAAATGGTTTTTGGGGTCTCTAGTAAATGTCCACATGTGAGAGACTTAGTTCTTTACTAAAAACAAGAAAACAACACAGCCTGGCAGTGGTGGTTCACGCCCTTAATCCATGCACCTGGGAGGCAGAGGCAGGCGGATCTCTATGAGTTCGAGGCCAGCCTGGGCTACAAGATCTAGTTTCAGCACAGGTTCCAAAGCTACAGAGAAACCCTGCCTTGAAAAAAAAAAGAAAAAGAAAAACACAACAGTCCCTGACTTCATGGTAGTTCTCCTATGCCAAATTGATTTTTTTTTTAGACTTCCGTTATGAGTTGGCCTTCTTAGCCGTTTTTCTTTTAAAACCTGTTGTGAATCAATGACTGAGTGGTCATGTCACCCAGAAATGAGTAAGTCTCCTCATCTTTGGCCTTTGTATACCACAACAGGGATTGAACTATTTCCTCATCTTGAACCCAATTCCAGACTACAGAGAAATGGTAAATCTGTTCTGAACATAATCTTATTAAATTAAACTACTATTTCATTTATGACAATGACATTACATTATTTGACAAAACGTTAAGTACAGGAGCGTACTCATGTCAGATAAAATTTCTGACTTTTCAATCTTATTTAAAATGTATAGAATTTGTAAACATATCTCAAACATACAATTAATAGGAAAGAAATGGGATTTTTTTTATCTTCAGTATTGGTATTCCAGATCTGTGCAAACAGAAATGTTATTGTAGTAACTATATGTTTTTCTAAAGGTGTTGCTAGACTAAAATCAATTATCCAATTGGGCATTGACCAAACAAAGAAGAGCTCTCTGTAGCATTTCTAAAGATCTAAGCAGGTAACTAATTGAGTAGCATCTTTGGCTGCCAGCTTGAGATACACCATATCTTTTATAACTGAGGTGAAAAATGAAAGGGGTTGATTGGTTTGTAGCATTGTTTTTATCCTCCTGGATTGAGAAAGGTTGATTAAGAAGAGCCAGAAAGGCCTTGTCTCTGGCTCTCTGATGCCTTGGACATGAGTATGATATGCCATGCAGCAACATGACAGAGTCTACTAGGTGTTTCTCTTCTGGAAACCCAATGAGAGGCTGGATCAGGGAGATTTTTTAATTCAATTTTATCTACAAAGCCTAGACCACTGTGCTGCATAGATGTTCAAATCATTAAAAAGATGAAAAAAACAAAGGAATCTCAAAATTAAATTTCTTTACCTATAATACATTAAAGTTAAGGATAGTTTTCACAACTAAATATTTTGTTATATGATATAAGCTTTCTTGTCATATAATAGTCATATGTTTAAAAGGTTTGATGGTATTTGTTTAACAGATTAATTCACTCATACATAAAATAGTCTAGCAATTTTTCTCTTTCTGCTCTTTCTGGTGTCTTTCTTAACTCTAGTTTGAATTAAATTGCTCTCAAAGGGGTAAAGATGTGTTTAAAGAACAAAGAACATCAATTCAGAAATAATACAAATTTGTAAGACAGACATTTATTAAAAGTTGTGTTTTACAAAATACCCAAATCTTCTTAACTGATGTTTATGAGTCTCTACTGAATTTCTGTCAGGCTTTTATATATCATCCAAATGTAAGTAGATTATATTCTCAAAAGCAGTTTGGTCCAATAAATTTGGTTTCATCACTATCTGAAGCACTGATACAGAAGAACTTCTCTCTCTATCTCTCTCTCTCTTTCCCTCTCTCTCTCTTCTTTCCTTTTTTCCTCTTGAATGAAGACTTTCTTCTCCTTGATCCCTAAAAACCATACATCCTAATACTCAGCATGAGTCAAAATTCAGACCTTCATGGCTAAGGGAGTGTTGGTCATTTCAATCCTGTAGTTCAGGGTGAGTCACAGTGGGCGAATGAAGAAAGGAGCAGAGGCCTTGGGTGAAGTCAACAGCACTGGAGACAGGGAGACAAAAATCTGCTCAACTTACCCTATAGCATGCCTACAGGGCCATGCTCCACTATTGAATGCTGGCAGCAAGGAAGAGGGCAATGTTTTCTGTGCCAGCTTATGGGGATGGATATGTGCTTGGCCCCAGGCCTCCTGTGGATGGCCACTGATTAATCCTTTGAACAGCACTGCTTCTGTTTCTGAGGCCAGGCTGGAGCTCAGCACTGAGTCCCTGCCAAGCCACTAGAAAGGAAAAGCAGAGCCCACATTGAGCTTTCAGCACTGTGTTTCCATCTACAGTGTTTATTTCTCTAAATCTTGTCACGATTAAAATACTCTCAATTAGTACACAAGCGTCTTTATGCGTTGCTATAGTCTTTCAACTTGCAGTGTAACGTTATTTATTTAAACTCCAGTGTGCTTTTGATGTGGTGCATGTATACAATTCCCCACAGGACCCGTCCTAACATCCAGCAGCACACTTCCTCCTGCCCTTCTTAAGCAATTTCACATCACATGGTTTACATTTTCATTGGATTCAGATACGCTTTCAGCGGATAGGCAGTAAAACAAACAGAAATAAATCGATATGGGACGCCTTTCCTGTTTGTCTTATCTTCCTAAAGTGAAGATGCAATTTTCATTTTCACATGAAATTGTCTACATAGCTGGACAACTGCAGTGTCCCTTTAACCTGAGGTGAAAGCTATGATTGTTTTTTTTTTTCTCGTTTGAACTAGCACTCGGCTAGTTCTTATTTAGCCATCAGTATATGGTTAGGAAAGGGCTAGGTCATAATATAAAATATTCTCTTTATTTAAGGTATAAAACATAACTAAAAACAGGGTGAGCAATACCGATTTCTTATTACAAATGAATAAATTGGTCTAAAGAAGTGGCTCAGTGTGTAAAACATTTGACACACAGTTATGTGAACCTGAGTTCAGACTTGCAAGGTCTGGAAATCAGGACCGGATAGTTTCTGCAACCGTAGTTGCCTACAATGAAGGACAGGTGGAGATAAAGAATCTTTGGCCACTTCCAGGCCAGCTGGCAGACACAACAGTAAACAATAACAGAAACCTGTCTCAAACAAGGGGCAAAGGCAAAGACCAGTGCCTGACTTTACCCTCTACTAACCACATGGATAGCCTATGTGTTCCCACATTCCTGCTTGCAAATCTGTGTATAAACACACACACACACACACACACACACACACACACACACACACTATGCAGAGTCAAACTAAAATTTTAAAAAATTGAAAGTGAACTGAAAAAATAGTCTAAAGCATCACTTGCCTTTTAAAAGCCTAGCATTGGTAAATACCATTTTGGCATGTGCACTGGCAAAAATCGCAGCCAGGTGACTTTTCTAGCTGCTCACCAAACATGAATCCATCTTCCCAGAAGTTGAAACTTATCACTGGTATTTCCTACTTTCTCTCTGTCGTGCTAAGGTGTTTCAAAAAAGTAGAGTGGAAGGGACTGAAAACAAGAGAGGATTACACTGGCCTCTCTCCAGCTTCTGAGCATTTATCATGTGAGATTGATATGTAATTAAACTTCTACAAAATGGCTTCCTTGAATGCTGGCTTTATGTTAACTCATCCATTCCCTCTGAATGCACACGGATGTTACTGTCGCATCTACACTTGGGAGAAATGGTGATCCAGAAAGGTGAAATACCGGACTAGCTGTTACATGGAAGCACTATTATTTGAGCTCCAGGCTTAAGTCCATGAATGTTCTGCTTGATGCAGCTGGCTTAACCTGCAGTATTTTGAGGGTTTTATTTGCATTCATAATAAAGAGGAAGAAGGGAAGGAAAAGTCTATGTGGATTCTGCTTGTCCCATAACATCAATTTTACTTATCAAGAGCCCCTTCTCAATGATTTGGTTCATTTAAAATGCACATTTCCTGGGTAGATATATTAACTATACTGCCTTGCAATAAATGATCTCACACTTAGCTTTAAAATCCATTTTTAGCTCATTTGATCGAGGTCAGACTGGCAAAAGTATGTTGTGTTTCTGTGTGTTTCTATCCAGGGTCTGACCAATCACGTCATATTTTGTCACCTTGTAAAGAAGTGAAAGTGTCACCTGAGTTTTACTTGAATGAAAGGATCTAGAGGAAAATCCTCTTCATGTTGGAGAACTCGATGTGTTGCAGCTACAAGACTGACTTCCCATTTTCTTTCTGGCTATTGGCACTAGGGTTTACTCAGCTTAGTATAATCAATATACTAGCACTGTAGATTGTAAATACTGCCATAATGCTGCGGTGTTGTCAAATGCAGAACTGTAGGAATAGTGCTCCAAAGAAACAACTGCATTTGGGTAGAGTGAGTGAATGAAGTTGCTGTACAGCCGATGTGGGATTCCCCTCTGTATGCTGTGAAAACCATTGGTTAATAAAGGAAACTGTCTTGGGCCTGCACAGAGAATAGAAGTAGGCAGTGAAAACTAAGATGAATGCTGGGAGAAAGGAGGTGGAGTGAAGAGAGAAGCCATGTAGCCCTGCAGGAGCCAAATGGAACTTTACCCAGTAAGCCATAGCCATGTTGTGATACACAGGTTACTAGAAATGGGTTAAATTAAGATATAAGTGATAGCCAATAAGAAGCTAGAGCTAATGGGCCAAGTAGTATTTTAAAAAATATAGTTTCTGTGTGATTATTTCAGTTCTGGGAGGCCACTCAAACAAGAGATTGGCCCTGAACAAGCAGCCTCGCATTACAACACACAGCTTTGATGACTCCGGGCTTCCTTCCACCAGTTTTCTCCTGGAGCATCAAATGTTTAGAGAGTATATAACACATTTCTTCTGATGCCCTTTAGTTAAAGTTCCTAGAGAAGCTGCTTTTGAGAAACTGTACTTAAGGATGCTTGTCTTCACTTCAACCAACATAATGAAGAAACATTAGACATCTGGGCAGAGGACACAGCGAGGCACAAGACTTGGGAATCTTTGAAAGGACAATGAGTGAGTTGGAGAAGGCGAGAGACATATGACTTTCCATGGTCGTGGGGTGGACTTTGGCATGCAGACTTTTCCAAAGGTGAATCACATGGTTTCCTTCTAGTAAATAACTTTGTAATCAAAGAAAAGTCAGAATACATGTCTGACAGACCTCAAAAGTTTAATCAACTTTCATTAAGTTTGTAACTTCATAATTTTTCTTCATGTTGAAGAAATATTTTAATGAGTAACTAAACTAATACAGTATAGCTGACTGACCCATATTCAACAACAAGCAACATCATTACTGCATCTGAATATACACAAGAAGTGTATATATAAATAAATAAATGTAATTGGCATAATAGTTTCAAATTTAAATCTTCCTTGCTGGCTCCTACTCTTTATTTGTATTGTTTATAATTTGTGGTAGATTTCTGTAAGTGATGAAATTCAAATCTGGATACCGCTAAGAGACTTAATTTTACTTAACTGCAGAAGTAGGCTCAACAGATCAACTCATGTTTGCTACAGTAGTTACCTGACATATGGTGAGTGCAGGAAGCAAGAAACTGAGGGCACTGTACTAGGTGACAGTGGGAGGTAACCATGAGGTGCTAGTATAATGTATGTACTGCAATGGTGACCAGTGTGGCTGGAAGAGAGAGGAGGCTGAAAAAGATTCCAAGCAGGCACAGAAGGCATCTGAGACCACATTGAAAATCAAATTATTGCATAGATTTTTATATACTTCTGGAAAGAGTTTTCTTAGGTAGACTCTTAGACAATGAGGAGAAAGGCTTTTAGTGACAATATCCTCAACAATAACATCTAACTTGTCTTAATTGGAAATTGTTCTTAAGTTTGACATTTAACTGTAATTTAACTGCATTTATAAATGTATCCATCCACATTTTGGTGTAGGAAAAAAAGACATTGTGAGGAAAGTAGGATAAATTTCCCAGGGAATTATTCTCCTTATAAAGTTAGCATGATTACTCTTGGATGCTAAATGTGATTATACTAAAACACCATGGTAAAGTTGTCTTTTTTGAGAGCTTAGTAGACTGTCAGAAGTGCCATATTTATTGGTAACTGTATAGTTACTGATAGTTAAATTATTTCACAGATTTCCTAGTTATATATAAGGAAAAAATAGAGATAGTCTTACTTTTTAAATCCAGGGACAATTTGATCTGAATACGTATTGAGTTGTAAAATGAATTACTTTTAACAAGCACTTCACATGAGTTTTGTCTCCTGATTTTGAAATTAAAATGTTCCTTTATAATCCTATACTGGAGATCTGCCAGGTGGTTCAATGCAACCATGGACCAGTTCTGTCCACTAGAAGAAGAGTGGTCCCATCCTCACTACAATTTTTTGTTTTTTACTTTAAGGTAGAGGATGAAGGTGAGATTGTAGTCAAATGGAGTGTACAAACTGAGAACTTAGCAATGGAGCAAAAACAGTCACAGAAAAAAAGTTCAACTAGGCAAAGTCCCTCAAACCATCAGTAGCTTTTAAAATCATTTAGGAAAGCAAAAAGGAAAAAATCACACTGAAAGGCAACAACTAACCCAAGTATAAACACTCCCTAAACGGCGTGTGCAGCATCCTCAGAGAGAAACAGGCTAGAAGGACGGCTAAACATTAACATTGACTCTCAAAGAACAGAGAACAGCAGTCAGCTTCTGTGTCATAGAGGAATTTCACTCAAGGTCATGGTGAATTTTCTCCCTTACCTCAGTAGACCTTGGCAGTCCCTGGAAACCACATTCCTGACATGAGACTCTTCTTCAGGAACAAGTGATTCAAGGGACACACATGCCCTCAGGTCCTGTGCTTGTTGTTGAGAACAAACCACTGGGTACAGAACACCCCATGCTAGTACCCTGCCAGCGTACTATGGCCTGTGGGCCATTTCAAAGTGTTAGGGACTGTCCTTACAACAGTGTTACATAACCCAACTCTATCATTTCAAGACCTGCTTACACTCTGGGCCTAAACCTCACTCAAGCCTAAGACCCCAGTAGACGCCATCTTTCCTCATCTATCTTTGACTGAACGTTCTGTCTCATTTTGTGCTCTCATCCTCAGATTAAGAAAGCTACAATTCTGCAGCTTAGTTATGGACTGTGTTCTTAAACTCTAGAGGTTTTTCTTAGTAGAAACTTTGGGTCACAGGTACAAGCATCATCTACAGGACAAATAACCTGAAGCAGAAAAATGAGCCCAAAGAGAGAGATTCATGAGAAAAATGGACTATGTCATGCTCTCCGGGACAGTGTTTGAGAATAAGACTTCCAAGGCTGAAAGAAAGAGGTGGGAGACTCATTCCTGCCTCCTTTCTTACGTCTGTCTCAAGAAAGACTGTAAGCTCACCCTCTGTAGCTTTGCTTGAAAGCCATGCTTTTAAAAGGAGATTGAGTACCAAGTAAGGAAGGGAGGTAAAGGAAGCACCAGTGGTAAAATGCTAACTTCCCAGTGACACACATTAGTGTGAATCAAATTCAATAAACACAGATTACAACTGATGACTTCCTTCTTTTGCCATAAGAAAGGGGTAAGAATACAACTAGGAAGCAATAGAGGCAAAAATGGAAAAACCTGGTTTTTGAATACATATAACATATGCATATTTTACAGCATCTTTACATATGTAAATATGTTTATTAATGTATACATGTGCATATAAATATCAGATAGGTAGCTGCTACTTATTAGTATTTATTATTCTGAAACTTTCCCATAGTCCAACGCATACAAATCAAACTAGCAGAAATTTAATTTAACAAAGTGACTAGAGTGTCTTATTTTATCATAGTTTTATAACTTTAATATCCTCTCATGTAAGCTTCACAATAAAATGAGCCTCTCATTTCTGAACTCAGATAATGAAACTAAAGCATAAGCAGTAAAGCAATTTGCCTATAGTGGAGGGAGTAAGGGGCTTGTAGTGCTGGCGCTGAAATTCAGTCTAATAATTAAATTTGAGTTTGGCCTTGGAACTCTTATTCTTCCCCAGAGAATTCATTCCCCAACGAATGTCTGTTCATTCTACCTGACCACACACAAAAGGCAGCTTCTAATGGCTTTTTCTGTGTGTGTGGAACAATAATAAATTCTGTGTATTATCTTCCATATTATCAAAACTGTGAGCTGGACATCTACTGGAAAACCAGCCTCTTTTTCTTTCTGAGAAAAGAGCGTCTAGATTTCTGGATTTGTTGAGTTTATGCCTGATAATTATCAAGTATTACAAAGGAAATCAAGATTTTTGTATTTTAAAGGTTGACTATCCCTCAAGCTTATGATATTATGAGGAAAATTCTGTATCTTTTGAAGTGAGGGAACATTGCAAGTCCAATTATAAAGCAGATGTGCATCCTTTCAGTGGTTAAGTTGCAGCCTTGGAGCTTCAGAATAGGCACAGTATTTCCAATGTTTGTTTATCATCCACTGCTCAAATTGTCATCAAGTGGCTCACTGATTTTAATCTTTGTAACGGCCAAAGAGCAGGTGCTTCTATTGTCTGTGATTAGCTAAGAAGGAAACTGAGACCAAGAAATGCAAGTGAAGTATCTAAGAACTCCATAGTTGGCAAGGTGCAAAGCTGCAAGTGGGAAGTGGTTGGCCCAGCTCCCGAATCTTCATTCTGAACTCTGATGGCAAGCACTCTTCTTGGAAAAAAAGTGCGAATTCTGCAGGTTCGTTGAGGTTAGACTAAACTTCTTTGCACTCAACCAACAGAACAGTTGCCCCCGTGCATTCTATTCTTTCCCAAACTCCTAAGTTTCCTCAATTGCAGCGTACACTTCATTTTGACCAGGTCCATTTTATCCCCCACTACTTTTCATCTTTTCTGGGTAGGAGCTGGGCCTCTGTTTCTGTTCCCAAAGTAACAGAGACTTGGAAAATATTCTTTGAAACTATCTAATTTATTGTGGGGGATGGATTAACTTTCACATGAGTTGGGAAAGTCTTGTAAACCTAGTTGGACATAACTCTCTCAGCTGAGGAGATGCTATTCACAACTTCTTTATAGTGAGCTCTATGGGGAGGTCCTGCAGGAAAAGTATAGGAACACAGCTTTGAGAGCTGGAAGACCAGTGTGGCAGGAGAGTTTAACGAGTTAATTTTCTTGGCCTTTATTTCCTTAGCTATGAAATTAAATTTTAGTGTATAATATCAATGAATCTTGTCAGTTAACATCATGTGATGACATGGTTCAGTAAGACATAAGAAAGTTGCAATGACCAACATTTAGATACCTTTAGCAATTTTTTTTTCTCTTTCTTACTTGACTGAGGCATCCTTCTTTCTGTCTGTTTTTCTTTTTCCCTCCCTATTCCAAAGGAATAGAAAAATATAATTCTCAAGTGATTCAGTTATTTCTCAAACTCACTCACAGCTGCAATTAAATGGGGTACTGATCTGAACAGAGAATTCACAACAGATGAACTTCGAATGGCCAGAAGACACTTAAGGTCATGCTCAACCTCCTTAGCGATCAGGGAAATGCAAATCAAAACCACTTTGAGATACCATCTTACACCTGTCAGAATAGCTAAAGTTAAAAACACCAATGATAGCCTATGCTGGAGAGGATGTGGAATGAGGGGAACACTCATCCATTGTTGGTGGGAATGCAAACTTGTGCAGCCACTTTGGAAATCAGTGTGGCGGTTTCTCAGGAAACTGGGAGTCAACCTCCCTCAGGACCCAGCAATTCCTCTCTTGGGAATATACCCTAGAGATTCCCAAACATACTACAAAAGTGTTTGTTCAACTATGTTCATAGCAGCACTATTTGTAATAGCCAGAACCTGGAAACAGCCTAGGTGCCCCTCAATAGAAGAATGGTTAAAAAAGGTGTGGAACATATACACATTAGAGTTTTACTCAGCGGTAAAAAATAATGACATCTTGAATTTTGCATGCAAATGGATGGACATAGAAAACACTTTACTGAGTGAGGTAAGCCAGACCCAAAAAGAGGAACACGGTATGTATTCACTCATAAGTGGATTCTAACCATAATTTAAGGTCTTTGAGCCTATTATTCGTGATCCTAGAGAAGCTAAATAAGAAGACGAACCTGATGAAGATTATTTAGCTATCCACCAGGAGGTAGGAAATAGTCAAGAGTCCCAGGTAACCTTGGGTGCATGGGGGTGGGGTGGGAGGGTTGTTGGAAGGGGAGAGGGTTAGAGAGAAGGGAGTAGGGGAGGAATGGAGAAAGCTCGGTTGACCGGGATGGGGGGAAGGGAGGAAGGATGAATGTGGGATCAGGGAAGAATATATTTCAACTAAGGGAGTCATATTAGAGTTTACAGGAAACTTGATTATATATGGGATCCCAGGTCCAAGGAGAGATCCCCAGATTGTTCTCTGGACAGAGGAGGGGGTGCCTGAACCGGCCTTGGCCCGTGACCATACTGATGAATATTTTGCTTATCACCATAGATCCTTCATCTGGCGTTGGATGGCGATACAGATGGAGGCCCGCGTTGGAGCACCGAACTGAGCCCCCCAAGATCCAAATGAGGAGCAGAAGGAGGAAGAAAATGAGGAAGGACTGCGAGGGATACTATCACCCACTGATACAAGGGGTCGGATCTAATGAGAGTTTACCAAGGCCAGATGGACCGTGACTGAACGAGCATGTGATCCAACCAGATTCTCTGAATGTGGCCGGATTTTCTGAATGTGGCTGGCCTGCAGTCTTTCTGAGAAGCCATTGACAATGACACTGGGACTGGTTTCCTCTGCATATACTGGATTTTTGGGATCCAGTCTGTTTGGATGCTCACCTTCCTGGACCTGGAGGGAGGGGAGAGGAACTTGGACTTCCCACAGGGCAGGAGACCCTGACTGCCCTTGGGGACAAAGAGGGAGGAGGAGAGGGAGGGGGGGAGTGGGAGGGCGTTGGGAGGAGGGGCATAAATGGAAACTTTTTATAATTTAATAAAATTACTTTAAAAAAAAAAGACCCCAAACTGAGCAATGACAATACCCTTGTAAAGTGTTCACAGGCTATCCGTCCACCATTAAAAGGAGGAAGCCTGACATTGCTTATAAGGGGACGTTGGCAGAGATTACATAGTTTTTTATAAAGTTCAGGGGGTGAAAATCATATTACATCATTATCAAAGCTAGACATTTTCCTTCAAATAACGAGCAACTAGAGAGCCGTCTATGGTCCTTGCCTTGCATGTGGAAGTCCCTTGGACAACAATGGAAACTTTGCGTGAGGAACTGAACATAGCACACTGCTTGCGCTTATTTATTTATTTGATTTATTAAATATGCCTTTGCCTCTAGAGACATAAGCATAACTGTAACAACAAAAAAATAGTAGTGTTCATAAATCTCAGCCTTTTTCCCAGCCTCACAGTTGGGATTCCCCATATCAATCAGACAAAACCCTGGCTTCACCCCAGTGTATTAATGAAAGTTGCATTCTCATTTTGCAGTCCTAAACAGAATTACATTTGTTAACACATTTCCCCTCAGATCGCTTTCCAGAATGCCTCAGGTTTTCTAATGTTTATTTTGTTTCTCTAAGTCCTTTTCTGCTTCCAAGGGTCAATTGTACTTCAAAATGAAGAAGAGTTGACGGGAGTTTCTAGTTTTTTTTTCTCCTTCTTCTTCATCAAAACACAATTCTTGACTGCATTCTCCTTGGGAAAGAATGACACATAGCATCAAGCAGAACTAGAAGAGAGAAACTGGCTGGCAACTTTTTAATATGCATTCACATTATTATTGATGATTATATGATGATTATATTTGCCTTAGATCTACTGAAGTGTTAAAAAATACATTATTTTCCCCAGTTCATCCAACTAGTTACTGTACTTCCAAGGGCCACTTTAGTCAAGATCCAGTTTCTATCCAGTTTCTTCTGTGTGTGGCCTGTGAAGTCACGTGGGGCTTGATCTAGGATTGACTTTGTGTTTTGCTGTTAGCACCTGGAGACTTGGTAATATTTGACTAGAAGACTTCATCTTCCATCTTGCCCTGGGCCCTACTTCTCATGTAAAGATTCATGCTTAGACATCTTGTATAATTACATAATTTGGTTAGCTCATAGACGTCAATTACATTTGTGCACCACAGATAATTAAACTAGAAAAGCAATAACAACTGCCATTCAATGAGATGCATGCAACTCAAAATTGTAGAACAGTCCTTGTTCTTGGTGATATTCTTGTTCTTGATCTTGTTCTTTACTCATTTTAAATATAGGAAATCTGAGTCTCGACGACTTTAAATAACTTAACTATAGTAAATGATTATAAGTGATCAAAAGAGATTTAAGGCCCACAGTATTTTGAAAGACTGTATTCTTCATGTATGTTGAGTGACATTCTGTGAGGTTCAGTTAAGCTCATGTTGGATAATGGATTTATAGAAGATGCCATGTTGTACTTCTAGTTCATATGAGGTTCAGTAAGACTTGGGTAATATTTATCAAACAAAACCTAAAATATAGAAGAATTCATTTGACAGGAGTGTGCTTGCAGGAAAGGATTTCCTAGGCCATGATAAGAAAGGACAGTTCAAAGTTTCAGTGCGGGATGGGGAATGGAGGTCGAATCTAGGGCCTTATACATACTAAAATAGCAACCTATATTCCCAGCTCTGCTAATGAAATTTTGGCAATTCAGGTTATACCTTTAATCTTCAGAGTTTGTATATAAATCAAGCCATTAGAAACTGATAGTTAAAGAAAAAAAAAGATGGAGTTCTCTATGTCCTGTAAACCATGAATTAAATGTTTATACTATTTTATTTCCTTTTTATATTTTCATAAAAGCTTGTTTCTGAACCTAGAAATTTGCAAATTTCTAAAGTAAGGACAATACAGTATGTTTTACAATATTTTAATATTCATTTACTTTTACTTAAATCCACCTTTCATTTTGATCTCTGTAAGCAAATAAAAGAGCGCAAAATAACAATCCTCTGAACTCTGCGTTCAGTATCGGCATATTTTCAATCCCTGTTTTGAGCATGTGGCAAAACAAAGGCAATTGATTTTCTTGAATACTTCATTTCTACACAGAGTTTAGAAACAGCGAGCTTCACAATATTCTGACACAAATAATCACCAAACGGCCCACCCACACAGTTAGACATCAGAAAACTCTTCTAAGGCAGGTCAATGGAATTTATCATAAATATAAAACAATACCTATATTGATGCAGAGGTGCAGTAGGCTCCCATAGAAATATGTCAATAGTTTTACGCGAGGAAGTCCTTATACAAAGAATTCAAGGGAACCAACGCATTAAGAAAATCGTAAGGAAAAGAAACTTGGCACCTAATGGTAATAAGTTAGGCAAAGCCCATCTTCCCAATAATGACATCAATCAAAGGAAAGAGAATATTCTACCACCATCCAACAGCAACCACAAAAGAAGATATCAGGTTCTACAGCATTCTATTGCTCTCCCACCTGCTTCAGAAAGATACACATGTAATCACATTAAGTGTATGATATTGATATTTAATCTGACTGGGAGAACATTGTTCCAGCCAAGCTGACTTCAGGCTAACTCCATACCCCTGAAAATAGTGGCCAAAATGAGTTGATAAGGAACAGTAGTCAAAAAACATTATGCAGTATAGTATGATTTCTGAAAGAGGAAATCTCCAGTAATCTTCAAAGAAGGTCATTGGAAACGTTAGGATGTTGACTATCAATGTGGTACCCCAAGATATTAACTGCAACAGATTCCAAGCCCACAGTAACTTGCATCACCTCAGTTTAATAATCTACTAAGTAACAAAAAAGACAAAGAATGAAAACAGTATCATAGAGCATAGCAATTTTGTTTGGCTTCCTCTGGACAAAATCTTTAGTCTTTCCATGGTTTTACCTAGAAATCCAGTTGTAGAATCAAATTGTGAATCCATTTCAGATAACAGTTTGTTTTGATTGCTAACTTCATGACCTATTTCAATGCAAAGAGATTTGATAGCACTCACTTTGCTTCTCAGACTTTCAGTGAGTATGACATTCTATTCAGCACAGCCATTATGTCCACTATAGGCAGAGCCATGGTTCCCATAGCTGCCAAGAGGTGTCCTGTCAGGCAGGCCTGCATGCTTCATCCTGCCTGGAGAAAGAAAGATGGGTGAGAAGGAGTGGGTAAGAAAGGGCTGGGGTCACCCGAGTTCGGCTTCATTCCGAGGGCCCCTCAGAGCACCAACTATTTGTCTCTGAGTGCCACATCAGTAGAGTCCAAACCCTATTTTATTTTCTTATGCAATTTTAAAAAGCTTTCTTTTTCTCGTAACTCCCTTTCAGAATGTTTCTGTTGTTTCAATTTCTTGTATAGGATATGATAATGCCTAATTGTCTGAACAGAAAAAAATCCCGTCAACAGATCTTTGACAAAACTTTTTGTCTTTACTTTTTTTTTTTGCCTTTACCAAATTGTGAAATTTCCTTGACATGTTTAGATTGACTTTTCTTCTAAAATCTCTAATTAAACTGTATTCTTGAATTAAATATCTGCTGTAGGCCACTGACTTCTTTAATGCTGATTCTGCTTTCTTCCAAATGTGAACTTGCTTGGGAGGGTTTTCCTTTCTAACGAACGAGAACATGATCTACCCAAAGGCATGCCATTTTATTTACTAATAAAGAATGTAGCACCTTTACTTACTAAGGTCCTAAGGACGTAGAGGGCTGGTATAATGTCATGTGCTTATAGGCTAAGCATTGCAAAAGCTTATGAGCCAGACAGCCTCACCTATTTGGTGAACTCAAGACTATTTGTAACCCTGTCTCAAAACAAGGATAATGCCTCTGCTTTTATTCCTGTGACTATGTAACCTAAAGATGTCAAAAGAGGTTCTCTTTGGGGTTAAGATGGTGGAAAGTTCCAGCAATGTTCAAAAAGTAAAGTAGACATTAGCTGCTTATCTTTGAAAATGAAAAATAATGAAATAATAGAATGTGCGAGGAAGAAGTGTCCATGGCTCTTATGTCAGGCCAAATTCTGGTTTATTTCTTTCATTCATCTTCCTTATCAGGGCTGGAGCCCAAAGAATCCTTGAAAAAAATCAACAGCTCTATATGCCAGGCAGACTGAAATGGAGTTTTCCGATATATAACAAAATACAAATTTATTTGAAAATTATTGAAGAACCTAATTTTGGTTATAGAACTCACTATTTAACAAATCAATGGACTGTGTAACAATCTAAAAGTCCACTTATCGTTTCCTTCATTATAAAAATGTGTTCCACTTCCATAAAGGCCATGATATAAGTGTGAGAGGAAGTGATGCTTCGGAGTATGGCCCAGCTGTTAGTCTTCCTGGAATTGACTCTCACCCACGTCTTAGCCACGAGTGCTTCCATCCGTGTTTTGCCTTCTTCATCCCCCTCCCTATTGGGATAATATTATCTGTTCATGAGACTTCGATTCATGAGTATCATTCAAGTATGTAGATGAATTCTTAGCTCATGACACAAATGAAATAGAAGTTGATATAACCTCTGCTCTATTCGCTAAGGAGGTTTTGAGAGATTTATCTGTACCTTCACTGAGTCTGACAGACTCATCCTTTTGACACTGAGAGCTCTCTTTTATGGCTATGTAAAGTATGCTTTGCAAGCGATTTACAGCGAATGCAGGGTTAGATTCTACTTGGGCTTTGGAATTTGAGTGGCTGTTTCACCACAAGAATCATCAGTAGACACTGTGTTACTTTGAACTGCCGCTTGATGGTTCTTTTCTGGACTTTTCCCTTCCTCAGCCTCACAGCCGCATTTCCAGCCAGGCCTTTCTTCTCACCCTCAAATCCCTAAACACACACTGCTTGAGTGAACATCATGACAAATGTGGGACTATGGTCTTTAAGAGCCAGAAAGATGGGCACGCACAACCAGAGGGTCACTGTTGTAAAGAGAATGCCGATCTGCTCATGGAAGCCATTCAAAGGGTTCCAGAGCCTATCCACAAAGGCTGTCGCATTGCTACACCACATTAAACGCGGGCCTATGCAACCCTGATGTGTTTCGTAACTTCAGAAATAACAAAAACCTCAAATGCTTCCAGGCTTTTAATTTCCTTTGTAACCATTGTTAACTGACTCTTCAATGCAAAATGAAAAGCTAGCCTTCAATCTTACTCATCCCTCTAATTCCCCCCTCTAATTCTTTCTCCAACCTTAAAAAAAAAAAAAAAAAAACAGTCCAGTCCCTTCTTAGCTTCATTCCTGAGAGAAGCTGTTCTGTTTGCACGAAGATTCTCCCACTGTAGTGAGATCTGTCACTGTGGTCAGCTTTTGGATCAGGCCTTCCACAAGTCATGATCATAACGGGAGCAGTGGAGGTTCTCTTGCAAGAAAGTACTTGGAGCTCCCTGAGTCACGTATATAGCTGTTTCCCGTCATTGCATGTATCTTGGGTAATCAGAGGCATGATTGAGGACAGCAGTATGTCTTCTCTCTTAGTTCCTTTCCTGTTGCTGTGATAAAAGTCTAACAATAGAAAGATAGATGGATGGGTAGACAGACAGACAGATAAATGATAGATGGGTGGATAGATAGATAGACAGACAGACAGATAGACAGATACTATACACAGACAGATATACCGCTTAAGGGAGAAATGTTTATTTTTGCTCCCTATACAAGGTACAATCCATGGCACAGAAGTCACAGAGTTCGAAGCAAATGGTCACATTATATTCATAATGAGGAACAGAGAGCAATGGATCTTACTGCTACTCTGTCCTTTTTCTTCCTTTATACAGGTCAGGATCCCAGCCCCTCCCAAAAGTGAGCAGGTCTTCCATCTCAGTTAAAGCAATCAGGTATCTCCCTCACAGACATGCCCAGAGGCCCATCTCCCGGGAGATTGTAGATTATATCAAGTTGGCAAGTAACACTAACCATTGCTCCATTTAGAAGAGTCCACACTCCTTACTCCAAAAGGAATGCTATTTTTTTTTCTTTTTACAGACAGGGTTTCTATGTATAACAGCTCTAGCTGTCCTGGAACTCAATCCCTAGACCAGGCTGGCCTCCAACTAACAGAAATTCATCTGCCGCTGATGCCCTAATGCTAGGATTGAATGCAGGCACTATCTGTACCCGGAATAAAGGAATAATTTTTAATGAAATAAATTATGACTATTACTGATGCCGTGAACTTTTTGTGAGACAGGTCACAGCTGCTATAGGAGAAACTACTACTTTCACTTTACTAAAAGGACACCTCATGATATGGTATATATGGAATACACAGTATATATCAGTCAACCTATATCAGGGAAGCTTCTCAGATGATGAAGAAACACAAGAAAGAAAAATTCATGGATCTGAGAATAAATTGGCTTAGAATTCTTATTCAGCTAACATTAACCTGTGTGATCTTGCACAGACAACTACTTCCTTTAAGTCCGTTTCTTGGTCTGATATGCAGGGATGGTTTCCATACGTACCATGTACCTTGTAGGAGTGATGGAGTCCAGTATGGAAAGCATCTGGTGCAAGTTTTAGCCTCAATTGTCAGTGACCTGTAGCTCTCATTACCATGATTTTGTTTCTATACACAAACATTGCATTGCTATTTAATGATAATTAGAGGTTGCCAGAGCCTCAGTGTGATATGGGTTTGCCTTTTAAACAATTAAAATGCAATTGAATGATCACTTATAACAACTTCATAGCTGCCACTGGAACTGTCAGGAATTCAAGAAATATTGACTCAGCACAAATTGTTTACAGACATTTCTATATAAGGTTCAAAATAACTTTTTTTTTATTTAATGAGTACACTTTCAACCTTCAAGCCAATGAAGGGTTCTTCAGTATTATGGTAAATGCTATAGAGGGGAGGACATCAGGATTTTATTTTCATTGAAGAAGGGGGTTGTATGTGCATGCATGCAAAGCTAAAATGTTATGGAATTAAGCAAATATCCAAGGGGCAAGTGATGGGGAGGTTATTTATTTATTACAAGTTATGGTTGAGTTCTCAGGGTCCCTCAGAGCTGGACCATTTGTGA
The DNA here is from genome assembly GCF_982192425.1 of Myodes glareolus. Lineage (NCBI taxonomy): Eukaryota > Metazoa > Chordata > Mammalia > Rodentia > Cricetidae > Myodes > Myodes glareolus. Next base: position 105,574,064 of record NC_142026.1, read on the forward strand.
GAGCCACAAAATAAATGAGTCTTAACAAGAATGTGGAAATTACAAAGTTTATCCCACTTTGCCTGCAAGATAGACATCCAACCCCCTTAAATAGTACTGCTATGGGCAAGGAGGTAAATTCTGAGAAGCCAGTGTCTTCTGTTATTGCAGAGCACTGTAGGGCTGACCCTCATATTTGAATATTAAATTAGTTAAGGCAGAACCTACACAATACCAATGGTATTAGTCATGTCTGCTAGGGCATCCAATACCAGATGTCACTTTTCTGATCTTTCGGGCTCAGCCTTCACTGTTTTTGGCACATCAGATTAAGCATCTGAGTACAATTTAAGTTGTAACAATGCAATCAGCATGTCTCTCTCTCTCTCTCTCCTCTCTCTCTCTCTCTCTCTCTCTCTGTGTGTGTGTGTGTGTGTGTGTGTGTGTGTCCCTTCCTCTCTTTCTATTTTGGGATCTGAAGCTATGGAGTACCTCTGCTTCCTAGCCTGGGAGACTAGAGGTGATTTTTCTAGGCTCACATCCCCATCTCTTAGAGGCAATAAGGGAGCCTGCTTTCTCTTGCCTTACAAACGTTCATTTCAATGATTTATGGAAGCCTTACAAGTAACTGCTCTCCATTGGAAAGTAATAATTTATGTTGGGTGAGTAGCAAAGAGTTCTGATCCCATTCATTTTCCCACCTGTGCACCTCCTGGGAGGGAAGCACTGGCTAGAAAGGCGGTGGGGGAAAGAATATATTCTGGTGAACTCTACTTACTTTCGAGGTTGACTTAAAGTATGGTGTTTGGGAATAGGTCTCTTTGTTTTGACTCTTAAATTGAGTCTAATTTGTAAATAAGAAAGGAACATAAATTCAGACCTATAGAAGTTACTAATTATTAAGTAATAATACTGAAAGAACTAGCATCAAGACAAGAATTCAGTAAAGTTTGACTATGGACAATACTCTAAAAGACCCTATGCTATCCTCTAGAGAAAGTCTTGTTCTCTCCACCTATCTCTTGCCCTCTCCCTTTTCCCATATCTATCTCCATTTCCTTGTCTTTCCCCCAATCTCTCTTTCCCTCCCCCTCTCTCCCTCCTCTCCTCTCCCCATAGTACCTCTAAATAAGTTTTCACAGTGATTCATCATGGTTTTGCATTGTTGTTTGTTATTATACTGAAAACGAAAAACCTACAGCATGCTAGTTTTTTGAATTGTCCCCATATTGCCTTTGTGGGCCTTTAATTCTACAACCCCAGTTTAAAAGCTACCTCTATTGCCAAGCTCAGGGGTTCTCTCTCATCTGTTTCTAAACACTATGCATTTTAGAAGGTCCAGAGCAAGACACAACGTTTTCCAAATTTGTCTCCAGATGATATCTATCAAAGATTCTAAAGTCTCCCTCGAGTCCACCAGGAGGTACGTGGGGGAGTTGTGAAGAACAGTGTTTCCCTTCAGATCCTTCTGCTCTGAAGAGCTTTGGGTTTTATATATTGTACATAGCGTGCTTTCCCTTTAGGTTTTAGAATTAAGCATTTCTTTGGCTACAGTAAACACTTTATCAGCAAACCGTATGAGAAAAGCGCATGCATTTTAGCATCTATAAAAATATCTGGAGTTGAACCGGAATATGCTGTGTAATAAGTGGTTAAAGACGGGGATATAAAAGTGTTAGAGTTTATGCCTTCCCTTTCATATCTAATTGTCCTATTGAGCTCGTGACATTCTGTTTATTCCATTTTCAAGACTGACCCATCTGAGTATCCCTGCTCCTCTTTAGGAGATCCATCTCCCCTGAAAAACAATCTCTGGTCTGCAACCTCCTTTCATCTGATGGCTCCTGGATGCACAGTTCTGTTTGATTGCTCCTTTCATCTAAACACCCTTCCGTCTCAGAGACAGCTGTTTGGAAATCCCTTGGGTCAGAATCTCTGCAAGGCACAAACGGAACTTTCAGATAGGGTTATGTGAGAAGAGGTCAATAACCTGGTTACACAGGAAATCACAAGGAGAGCAAACTACCCAGAGTTAGATGTCGCCCAGTGCTACATGGGACAGGGGAGGGAGCTATTTCTTTATCGGGGATCCTAGACGACAATGTTAAGAAAGAATCCTGACAGGAACTCTAATGTATGAAGAACTCTTAGAGCTTTTGTAAGTCTGTAGGAAAGTAGCTGAAGAAATAAATTGTGCAACTCTTCCCTTTTTTTGCTGGCCCTAATACAAACTGAGGGACAAAAGAGTAAAATAGAGTGGAAAAAAGCAAAAGGGTGTGAAAAGAGAATTAAAGTGATCTGACATATTTCTTTACTATTTCTTACCCCTTCGAAGATATCTGCTTTCAGTTAGAATAAGAATCTATGTGAAATACCTTAATTGACACCAAAACAAAAACAATCAATGGATAAGCCAAATATTCCAACCAACAAAGAGTTTCAGAAACAAAGACACCTAAATCTACTGAAGTTTAATAAAACATCAGAAAGATTGCTAAGCAAAAGACAGAGTATTGCTGAGGTTAGAACCCATTGAAAAGCAAGATGTTTCACAAATCTATGGCCTGGTGTATTGGATTTTAACACGGAGACAGTCCAGATCACCCATGCAAGTAGCAAGCTTCCAGACATGAAGCCTTGGGTATTGCGCATTTTTATAGACTTGATGCGTCACAGTCTTAGGATCTGGAAAACTTATGGTCTCACAACTTTACAGCCAAGCACTTCACATACTTGAGGTTCATATTCCCAAAGACATACACTTGTGTAGTCTCCTAAGACATCAAATTTTGCATCTATCTCTCTTGAGAGGTGATATGAGATGTCCTTCTGTATGTGTGTTGCTTTTATTAGTTAATGAATAAAGCTATTTCGGCCAATGGCTTAGCAGAGTAAAGCCAGGTGGGAAATCTGGAGAGAGAGACACACACAGAGAGAGAGAGAGACAGAGAGAGAGAGACACATACAACACACACACACACACACACAGAGAGAGAGAGAGAGAGAGAGAGAGAGAGAGAGAGAGAGAGAGAGAGAGAGAATTTGAGATGACATAGTCTTTGATTCCCTGGCAATGCTGGAAAGAAAACATATTTTCAAATTTTTTAGTTCTAGAGGAAGATTGAATCTGACTTTTCTACTAGAATTCCATCCTATGATCAGCAACATTTCATCTAGGGGCTGTACAGGAAGTTCTGGCTGGAATAAAAAGACAAAAGGCAGCAAGTTAGAGTCCTGGTGTTCCATTTCCAAGATTTTGATTTAGTGATTATAATCATACAATCCAGTGCATAAGTAGCTGAATTTATTATTGGGTCAAACTAATCAGTTTTTTCTATATTTTTTCTATCATTCTTCCCAATAAAGAAATGGATGTCTTATTAAACACACACACACACACATACCCACATATTCACACACACACACACACACACACACACACACACACACACTATATGAGAACATATGCTTATAGTATTTTCCTTTCTTCAAGCCAGGGTTTCACTATATAACAGTATTCGTTGCAGAGGAACTCACTTTGTAAACCAGGCTGGCCTCAAATTCACAAACATCTGCCTGTTTCTACCTACCCAGTGCTGGGATTAAAGGCATGTGCCACCAGGGGCACACTCTAGTGGCTCTACACCTGTGAGCCTCAACCCCTTTGGGGCTAAATGACCCTTTCACAGAGGTTTCCTCAGACCATCAGAAAACACAGATATTTACTTTACAATTCACAACCTTAGCAAAATTACAAAAGTGAAAAAAAAATATTTTTTATGGTTAGGGTCACCACAAAATGGGAAACTGTATTACAGGGCCACACCATTAGAAAGGTTGAGAAATACTGAAAGGTTGAGAAACACTGAATTTTAGGAACCATCACCAGTTTTTATAAGATGTGTAGTAAAAGATACATATGACAATAGAAACTGAGTGATTATACATAGGACAGTAAAGAACTGAGTGATTATACATACAGTAAAGAACTGAGTAATTAGAGAATGTTAGAGATGTTTAGTTAAGATACTAAGTGATGAACTGCCACCATGACGAATGCACTATTGGACACAGGCATAATTCACTGAGGGGCAAGAGCAGATTAAACCAACTGGAGACAGGGTGATGATATCCACGCCAGTCCATAGGAATCATTTCAACTGAAGCAAAGAAAGGTCTCCTGGCTGGTGCCTTCAGCGACACATGAAATGGTGTTAAGAAAAAAACCCGAGAAGAAGAAGAGAAAAGAAAATGGGTCACAAAACTGTAGAATTAGGGCTAAATTTTATAATTGAATAAAAAAGCAGTCTAGTAATCCAAGAAGTTCATGAACCTTAAATAGATTAATTACCAAAGAAACCGCATCTAACTTCAGAATTTCTCAACTGCTGTAAATTCGACATAAAATTTCAAAAGCAGTCAGAAAAAGAAGTCTCATTATATAAAGAAAAACAATGAAAGAATAATGGCAATCATTTCATCATGCCCCATAGATGCCAAGATCTACTGTATTTAAAGAGACAATTGTCAATTATAAATCGAGAGAAAGTAGTTCTCAGAAATGTAAGTAACTAAAACTATCTTAGATCAACAAAAGCTAAGCCGCCAGCCTATCTACACTATAATATGTGCCTGGAGTACTCTTGGATGGAGGGAAATGATCATATATGGAAATTAGAATATATAAAAGCAATAAAGGCAACAGTAAATAATATAAGGCTAAATATAGATGTGTGCATATATGTACATATATTGTCTTATTTCTTTAATGAATTAAAATTATAACAGTAACATATTGTAGAATTCATAACACATATAGTGGTAAATAGTTGATGATCACATGAAAAGGGCAAGAAAGCGTATAAAAATAGTACAGAGTTCTTATATTACATGAAGAGATCGGACTTTAGGATATGCTGAGAGTTTAGTGCCTTTATTATGTTATCCCAGACTTAAAAGAACATAAAGGGGATAGAAATAGGTCAAAACAACACAAGAAAAAAAGGAAAAGGGCAAGTCAATAAAAGATATAAATTTTAAAAGATGGTGGCATAGTGAACTTTGCTTCACTATAAATGTGAATGTACTAGCCATTCCATGTAGCAAAAAATTGTCAGGTCATTGAAAGAAAAAAAATCTTGACACAAATAAATAAAGACTTGAACAAAGGCCATCTCTGCTGTAGGAAATCCTACATCCAGTAGCCTTTAAGTTACCTGCCCACTTAGGCAAGGCCTCTTATACCATAAATGCTGATATAAAACACACATCAGGTTCGCTCTCTCTTCTGGCATTGTGATTCGGGTCCTGTTCCCCATTCATGTAAAAATTGTGATCTGTGACTCTACCCCTAAATAAATAACCCTTTATTATACTCAGTTCTAAGATAGTGTGGAATTTCTTTTCAGCATCCATATTTACATCTCAAAAACAAAAATAAACAAACTATCAATTACTAAAATCAAACAAAACAGTTTCAACAGAGATTTTGGAGAAATGAATAAAGTAATTTATAAAAGTAAAATAAATTTAATTTTAAAGATAATATTGTAAAATAATAAAAGTTAGCAAAATTAGTTTATAATCCTAAAAATGCACCTTAATAGAACAGGAAGCAAAACAGAAAAATACAGAAACTAAAGTGGAAAATAAAATAGACATTGCTTTTTAATCATCAATAGACTGCGAAATCAAAAAGTAAGTATGGGTATCACTTTGAGTAATATTCTCAGATATTGTTGATCAACAAAAAGATAATTAAATAAAAATAAATACTAATATAAATCTCTATTATATTTTTGGAAATTGGGCAACTCACTTTCAAATAATTCATGGATCAAAGAGAAAATCTAAGGGAAATTAGAGATTATTTTTGTATTCAATTTTAATTAAAATATAATATATCAAAATCTGTGGGTTAGAGCTAAGGCTTTATTTATGAGAAACTTTTAACATCAAATACTCATATGAAGCAAGAATTAAGTTAGCCAACCAAGCTCTGCTTTAAGAAGTTGGAATGAAAAAAGTTAAATAAAAATTAAACAAGAACAGAAATATCAGTCAACTGATTAGCAAAATGAAAGGGAATAATTTATTAATATGAAGAATAAAGAAATCATCCATTACAATCCTAGAGACAATGAAAGCATAACAGGATATTTTAATCAACTCTCTACTAACAGATACATGAACATACACACACACAAAGAAAGTGTTTTTTAACACAACTAAAATATGTAGACACATAAAAAGCAGAAAGTTCAATTTTTAGATTGAAATTACGACTAAGTTAAAGTTCTAATCAGGATATTTCCCAGTTTAGATTTGCCATTAGAAACAGATGTGGGAGTCCCCTCTGTGTGCTGTAATAACCATTAATAATAATAATAATAATAAACTTCTTTGGACCTATAGCAAGGCAGAATTTAGGTAGGCAGGGAAAGCTAGGCTGAATGCTGGGAGGAAGAAAGGCAGAGTCAGAAGGAAGCCATGGAGTCACTGCTGGAGACAGATGTGTTGAAATTTCGCTGGTAGACCACGACCTCATAGTGATGCACAGATTACTAGAAATGGATTAAATTAAGATGTAAGAGTTAGCCAATAAGAAGTTAGAGCTAATGGGCCAAGAAGTGTTTTAATTAATATAGTTTCTGTGTAGTTATTTTGGTTCTGGGTGGCCGTAATGTACTAGCGGCCTCCATACAACAGCAAATGTTGCCCAACTCCAGCTGATATATCTTCAACACAACCACTACACCCAAGTACCATAGAAGAGTAAGCAAAAAGACTGTAAGGGCTGGAGGCCCAAGGCATCCCCTGTGAGCTAGTATTTTTTGTATATAATAGGGAAATTGAGCACAAAATTTCCACAGTAAAGTTGCCTAAATAAGACCTAAAAAATGGCATCTTTTGACTTGCTAACACGGATGGGGGAATTTCACAAAGCCCCACCCCTAAATGAAGAGATACAGTCAATTAATGGCTATTGAGAGACTGCTCATTTGTTTCTCAGTTGTCCAGACCTCAGTAGTCACATAGAAGGTATATTAATTACTGTAGTAGGAAGAGAGAGACACTTGTTGGTTTCAGCTGCCCAGAACTGAAATAATGACACAGAAAAACTGTATTATTTAAATCATTGCTTGGCCCATTATCTCTTGCTTCTTATTGACTAACTCTTACATAATAATTTAACCCTTTTCAATCAATATGTGCATTGCCATGTGGCTGTGGCTTACGGGCTAAAGTTCTGTCTAGTTCTGGTGATGCTACATGGCTTCTCTCTAACTCCACCTCCTTTCTCTTAGCATTTAGCTTAGTTTTCCCTGCCTATCTAAGCTCTGCCCTGCTATAGGTCCGAAGCCTTTTTTTTCATTCTTTAATGGTAATTACACCATACAGAGGGGAAATCCCATACAATGCTGTTTGGCCATTAGCTTGAACATATTCCTTGCTAGCTATTGCATCTTAAATTAACCCATTTCTGTTAATCTGTGTACTGCCACTCAGTCAATAGAGCATGGGACTCTTAATCTCAGGGTTGTGTGTTTGGGCCCTATATTGGGCACCAATTTGTATTAGTGCCAAAAAGTTCCACAATAGCCTGGAATGGAGTATCACAAAGATTTATTTATTTGGGGATAAATGCACAGTAAATATAGCAATCTGCGGTCCTCTGTGTGCACTGGGAACTGGAACTGAATCCAACAGAAACGATGGCCATGCACACTTTTCACCTGCACTTACAGTACATGAAAGAACACTCAAAGTGGGCTGGTATCTTAAAGGCTATTGGATGAAGGAGTTCCCACAGCAGGAGACAGGGAGCATCAGTTAGCTTCACGGATGAGCCTCCTGACAGGTTAACTAATCCCAAGCAAGTAAGAAGCTATGAATTGGAGAATGACTAGAAAGGAGGGGCATTGGAGGAAGGAAATGGATGAGGAAAATTATATTTATTCAATCTGTATACACCAAATTCTCAAAAAATAGGTATATATATATATATATATATACATACACACACACACATATATATATATGAACAAATATGACAAATCAAGTTTAGCAGTACACACCTGTAATCCCAGCACTCAGGAGGCAGAGGTAGAGATATTACTTCAATGCTACCCTGATCTACATAGTGCATTTAAGGCCAGCCTGGGCTACTTGAGTTTTTTTTTCAAAAACAAACAAAAATTCTAAAAAGATAATTTTTGATGTGTAACATAAAACTCAAAATTTAACCTCTTTTCAATGTAAGTTTGGTAGGATAAAATGCATTTTCAACGTTGCACCTCCATCTTCACCATGAATCTTCAATGAATTCAGTAATGTTCACTTCTTTTGCAACATTATAATTGTATTTCTGTAATGGTATAAACATTAGGGTTCCAGTTAATGATGTCTTCTCTGAGAGCACCAAATTTTTCTTATAATAATGTGAGGTGCACATTGAAAATATTTTTAACAAACTTTATTACACAGGTTTAATTTAGTTATATCATTTATGGTTCATATAGAAAAATGATTTTGCAGATATTCTTACACTTATTTAATTAGTTACATAGTTTAAGATTCATGTTCTCACAAAAAATATTACTGGTGTGGAACAATTCTGTATTCTGTCAATTATGTTTTAAATAAATGCTTATTGGCCAATAGCCAGGCAGGAAGTATAGGCAGGACAACCAGGCAGGAAGTAGAGGGCGGGCAATGAGAACAGGAGTATTCTGGGAAGAAGGAAGCATTTTCACCATTTTTGCCCAGATCACGGAAGAAGCAAGATGTGACCTGCCCCACTGAAAAAGGTACAGAGCCATAAAAAATATGTGGCTAACATATACTAGAATAATGGGCTAATTTTAAGTTATAAGATCTAATATGAAGCCTGAGCTAATGGGCCAATTAGTTTGTAACTTATGGAGACCTCTGTGTGATTTTCTTTGGGACCTAAAGACTGTGGGACTTGGTGGGAGGACACAAATCACCAAGAAGCAGGCCCTCATGTTACATATTACCATGTCAGCTGTGTAACTGAAAATAGCATGTTTCCATCAAATAAGTTGAACAAATGTTTTTGTGTATTGTTCTAATACCCGCAAGTCATGGTAGAAGAGATTCACTATTTAACAAGATCTTTGTTCAAAAGCAGGATTTTAATTGGTAATTAGCCTTCAACTCTCTCTAATTTTTGTTAAGGCAGCACCATCTTATAGACTGACACAGTCTATATTTAAAATTTAACCATTCATCAAGATTAAAAAAAAATCCATCACTAGTACCTGACATTTAGAATTATAGTCTTTGCAACTCTTATTTCAAGGAAGGTTGTCATTACAATTCAAATCTCTTATGTAGAGATTCAATCAAATGGCAAGAAAAGACATTCACACCTTCAACCTGGTATATTGATAATCAGTTAATGTAATCAATTAATGTAATGAGCCCTGATTGTAAGCAGCTGATTCTCATAGGCAAGAGTCGTGTGACATCTAGCCCACTGTCACAGTTTGCAAGGACAGAAATGCAATCTTGTCCATATCCTCGTTTCTATCCAGAGCATTTGTTTTTGGATTCTGCTCAATCTTTCCCCAGTGAACACAATTCATACCTACAATATGAGAAGAAGAATTCATGACTACTAAGGAAATACATTTTCAGCTCTGTTGGAGTTTATAGTAAGTAGAGAAGAAACTCAGAACAGAATAATGCACTATGACTTTAAGTTTTCTCTCTATGAAACGTTCCAATCTAAGTCTTACCATAGACTCTAGTTGCAAAGCATCAGCTGTACAGTGAACATCTCTACATTTGTGCTCCAAAGATGCTTCAGACAGGTCCACAGAGTTTAATGTGCACCAAAGTAAAAAACTGAAAACAAACAGAAAACTTCTTTCAGCTTGTCTTAAGAGAGTAATTCATTTTACCAAACAAGACTACTCTTTCCTGTTCATTTCCTATTTCTTCTAAACATTTAGAGTCAGTCAGTCCTCAGGACCTAAGATTTCTAACCCTGGTGACAGCTTTTAAGTTATCTCCCATCCTTATTGTTGTAGCTTCTCTTCTCTTTATTTCTTGCCAAGATTGTGTGGTTGTACATGTTTCCCCAGCTCTGACATCTTTTCCTGGTCTTCATTTTCTTAATGAGAGCGCTATCATAATAGTATATTTTAAAAAGGCAACTGTTCTAAGGGTAATCTCCAAATATCCTAACTGGGCCCTGAGAATCTCTGTGATTTTTATTTCTCAGTCCGAGTTCCGACACTCTATTTAAAGAACGTTTTCTCCCACAGGGAAGACTGGTTGTTGGCTCAGGGGCTCTCACACATGCTCCAGGTCCCTGTTTGTCTTGTAAATGTGTTATGGCTTTGGAAAGCAGGATGGCATGCTCCCCTCCCCATGCTACATGAAACTGATCAATTTATTCTGTAGTTGTGGGTAACATTTGCTGACATAGCTTTGACCTATGTCTGTTTGAGGATGGTTCCATGGTTAAGAATACTTGCTGCTCTCCTGAGAACTCTCACATCCAGATGTTAGAATCTGTGTCAGGAGGCTCACAACCACTCTATATCTCTTCGGGGGATGAGACACTCTTTTCTGGTCTCCACAGGCACAAACATAAGTATGCTCACACACGCACACAATACAACATTTTAGAAAGAAAATTGATTATAGAATGTTGATAGTTTTTATACACTTACCAGAAATGCAATCCAGGTCACTGACTCAATGGTGGGTAGTAAGAAAATGGAAACAAATATGAAGACAAAAATATATTTTCATTAAATTAAAAAAATTCAAAACCTGAAACTATTGTAGTGTTTATAGAAAATAGCTGTAGAGAGCTTAGGAAAAAGGACACCATTAATGCTCTATGGCTGTGCAATTTTTCATTTCATCTGCTGTAAAATACCACAGAAGACAATAATTTGTTGGTGCCTGTTCAAAGCTGGAGTCAACATTTAAAATTAGATTTGTACTTAATTCTGCTAAGTTTATAATTCATACTTGTAATTATTTTAGCCACCTGTAAAGTTACACTTCCCGTTTCTAAGGCGGATCCTTGGGAACAGGGCCCGCGTGATCCACGTGAGCGCATGTATGGTTACCTCCACCCATGACTCAACTAACCCCCTGTGTGTGCATGCGTGGGTCCACCATCCGCGTCATCAGCATCTGACGTGCTCATCCAAAGTCCCTGTGCGCAGGTGCAAGGCACAGGGTTGCCCGTCATCAGCATCTGACATAGGCACGTCTTTCTCCCATGCGCATGTGTTAGGAAGCCTTCTAAAGCTGGATGCGCTATCTTTTCTCTCTCTCTCTCTCTCTCTCTCTCTCTCTCTCTCTCTCTCTCTCTCTCTCTCTCTCTCTCTCTCTCTCTCTCTCTCTCTCTCTCCCCTCTCCCCGTACACCGTTTCCTTGGGCCCGTGAGCATACTTCTCTTTTAATAAACTCCTAAGTGGGTTTGTTTTCGTCTCGTGTCCTTTTCTCACTCGCGTCAGACATTTTAATACTTACTTAATACTTAACAGCTAGAATTAGAGATTAATTAATATTAGAAGATTTTTAAAGAATTTACGATGATTTCCATCCCTATAATACCGTGGTTCTGGGGAGTGAATGCATAAACAAAACATGTGCAGTAAGCTAAGTTCAAACTGAAAATACTACCATGGCACAACTTGGCTCTCGTGTTGATTGCCTTCTTCACTCTCACCCTTACTTCAGAGTTAGGTTGATAATGGTGTGGAGCAGTCAGGATGAGGTGAAGGGAATGAAGGGCTGCATCCAGGAAATTCTAAACTGAGCATCATGAACAGCTGAGACAAACAAATCCCAGAGCAGTGCCTCATACAGACTTCATTTTTGGAATACCTTAAGTAGAGCCCCAACTTAGATGCATATTTCTGGGTATCAAGCTGCTAAGGGAATAGGAAGATTTCAGGTAGCTTCAAGTGTCTGCATAAGATTCAAGTGACCCTTCCAGTTCCAATTCCAGTAATAAATGTGAAAACATGCTGGAAAATAGGTGGCATGCATGTAGTACATGCTTGATTCCCACTGTCTAGTAAAGCGCATTGTGAGTTGGGGCAGAAACTCTAGCTCTTAAGTCCAAGAGCAGGATACCCATTCAGGGTTGATTACTGTCATGACCTAAATCTGGATCCAAAAGAAAAGGACTGTCCACTGAGAAAGAGGACAGCTCAGGGCCGTAAGTAAGAGATACTATCCCTGTGGGTCTCCCTGTACGCATCATGACTGAACAAGAGCAATTTATCGTTTTCAGAATTTAGAGGGCCTGGAAAGATCTTGCTCATTTTGATGTACCTTCTTCTTTTGTTACCATGAAATATGGACCAGTATCAACATCTGATAATTAATTGTTGAATTAGTTGTTGAATGTTCTACAAAATAGAACGGTATAAGGTGCCATGCTTTGTCGATGATGAATTTGATAGGCTGTGCTTGACAGTTTATGGCATCAAATAAGACACACTGTTTGCATTTTGCTTACAAATATTTTGATTGCAGTTATTGAATTTAATTAATATAATGAGGTATTCTTAGCCTCTGGGCAAAACTGACAGAGAATTTAATGGGCACTAGTCAGCTGACAGCACAAAATGTTCCTGGGGAAAATTAAGCGGTTCTATGCAAACATGCATCTCTTATTGACAGCTCCTTGGAAATCATGCTCACAAACTTTGTATTCAGGGGAGCAGGGGACACTAATAACATGGCTGGAACAAAGTGAGTGCTCGCTATAACAATTTAAGTATTTTGAGAATTCAGTTTTCTCTGTGATGTTCAATATTTTATTTTACTTTGCTTTCAACTTGAAGCAAAGGGCACTGGTAAAAGAAGCATAAACCCTGGGGGAGAGTTTCTGCTTAAAGGAATTTGGTCAGAGGGAATGAGAGAGAGAGAGAGAGAGCAAGAGAGAGCATATGCAATAAATTTAACTGTTTTTTTGATGGTGAACACATGCTCTTCCATATTCCTGAATACCTGAGATGAAGGTGACTTTCACTCACTGAATGAATTGGGAATTTTTTTCTGAAGAGTGAGAATTACATGGTATTGTCAGTCATCCTCATTACTGAGCTATTGACAGACATATTGGATGTTGCCAGAAGGTATATGGACTGAAATTTTGGGGAGAAGAAAGAAAGATAGATGGAACAGTGGACCGGAATTAAGTAGAGGGAGTTCACACAGAGACTGCAGCTAGGTTGACAGAGATAAGAGTTTCAATAGAGGGAAAGGTGACATCCATCAGTGAGCTTCCTCATCCTAGCAGGAATGAGCCTTGTGATCTAACGGTGGAAGAAAGGGGCTGGTCATCTCACACCACAGGTGGGAAGTTAATTTTCACATTGTCAGAAGAAAGAATGAGCCCTGAGTAAGTTACCTTTAAAAGTTGCTGTGTTTCCTTCTCAGAAAGCTCAGTTGACTCACTATCTAGAAGCTGTATATTTTCAAGAGTTTTTGTGTTTGATGACTGTCCTGTGAGCATTACTTGGTAACATATAAAAACAGTATGACAAAGTTTTCCAGGTGATGCTTTGGCCTCTTCTCCCTTCCTGGCCAAGGCGTGTGGAAGGAAGGCAGGCTGGCTACCTGCTGGTGGATATGCCTGCTCCTCAAGTGTGATGTGTGAATCTCCTTCATCTCTCAAAGCCAAGTGTCTGAAACAGAGGCAAATAATTATCAAACGAACTAAGTCAAATTATAGGAAGTGTGTCAAAATGATTTGAACATGCAAGCAAACATGTTTTCTAACTCATTCTCTGACTCGGTTATAACTTTATTTTAGTTCTTTTGAAACTTCAGGAGATGTCAAAGCCTGTTGAGGTGAGAGGCTACAACAAATGGCATTGTGACCACCTGCAAGAAATTAATAGTCACGTGAGCGTGAGGAGAAACATTTTTAATGCAGGCATGAGTGTGAGGATATACACTAGAGTTTTTCTGCTCAAGGGAAAGCATGATGCATCTCAGAAAGGATGCTTGCTTCCTTCTGGAGACTGCACCCCCTTCACACACACAAAACACGAGAGTTGGCTCAGCGTCAATGTCATTCAGGCCAGAATACATTTCAGTTCTTATTCACACCTTTAAAACAGTGAAAATTAATGTGAAAGCAATGGATTTAAATGATCGTTTTCTACTTAATTTAATTTTTAATCAAATGCAATTTCAGAAACTAATTTAACTTTCTTAAATATTTATGGGAGGAAAAGAGCACTAGCCAGGACAAGAAATGTACATATATATATACATATACATGTATGTGTGTATATGTATATTGAAAATATGGTTTCAAGGAAGTAGGATAGTTTTAGAAGTCATATAACAACTAAATGAATAAAAATGAACTTAATAATTAATTATGAATGGAGATAAATTAATCATTAAAAAGATAATTTAAAATCCAGGAAAGAACAGGCACTGATTAATAACATTTGGGTCTGAAGCTTACAGACAAAATTGTGCATGTCATTAAGATTTGATATACACGTCTTTAACTCAAATCATCCTATAATATTATAATAAATTTATTTTTTGAAATTTCTGAGAAAATTATTTTTAAATGTATATTGTTCTATGCTTCTGTACAAAGGTTATATTTCCACTGGCTCAATGAAAGTCCACTAAGTTAATTGCTTTGGGTATCCTAGCAAACAATTTTCTATCTATGCCATGAGAACAGATGTTGGACAATTAGAAAAGATTCAGTCAAATGGAAAACATGGGTCTGTTTCAGGTGTGGGCTACAGTATAGCCATGTGTGTAAGACAAATTCCAAGTTTTGCTGTGTTCTCAGGCAGATAATTTACTCGTTCAATCTTTTCCCTCCTTTTACTTCTCTCGCTTTATCTCTGTCATTTTCCCCCACCCTTTCTTCTGCTTTTTTGTGTGATCAACAGATTTTTAGCTGGCACTAGATGGAAACTCAAAAGGATGCTCATGAGGATATCTCAGTCATGGCTGTGATAGGTGTTACAATCTTCTGGCCTGGTCTGTCACTTGGTACTCTGTCTCTTTAAGAGACAAGCTCCGCCCACTCCCCTCTTTCCATGAGACAAGTCCCACCTCCTTTCCAGCCTGCTCTCTCTTCCTGTTCCTCTTCTGAAGAGGTAGCTTCTCTCTCTCTGCCTCTCTGTTTTCGTCCCCCTTCTCCCCTTTCCCCCCTTCCACCTTCCCTTTCCCCTCTATAACCCATTAAATAAACTCTATACCCAACCTCTCTATGCATGGTATATCTATCTGTCTGTCTCCTATGGAGGCCCCAGGCCACCCGCCAGGGAACCCTCCAAAGCCTTGGGTGACCCATTGGACGGGCCTCAGGTCACTTACATGTCTTGATAAATGATAACAGTAGGCTTTCTGTGTTTCTATGGTTTAGACAGTTTATGGGTGTGTTCCCCAAAGGTTCATATGCTGAATCCTGGGTCACTTGTATGGCTATGTTGATAGAGCTTTGTAAGAGGTGTGTAACAGAGGAAGAAAATTAGGTCTTGGTGGATTGCTGTTCTTAGAAGTCATTAATACAATTTTCACAGGACCCTAGCTAATTCCTTTGGGAGTGTTGTTATAAAAGAAGAAAGCCTGTCTCTGAACCTCTCCAACTTCTTAGTCATCATGTAATGTCTCCCTTTAGCTGATAATCCCACTACAAACCATTTGACATTTTGTGATACAATCAAATGGGACCCTAACCAGAGACAATACAGATAATGTCACTCTATTTGAAGACTTCCAGCCTTCAAAACTGTAAGATTAAAAATGTGTGTATTTTATCAGAGTGATGGAAAACACACCAATGCATTAAATGGGAAGGCTATATTTAAATAAACAAGTCGTAGACTGAAGTAAATTTACAGCTACGTATGTTAGAGAAGATAGTGATGAAATGTTTGGGCCTCTAGAATAAGGATTAAACTCCAGAACTGGTCATGAAGCTTCAGGTAAATTAACTAACCTACAATGGTCGTTCTCCTGTGAGTCTACAAGGCCACTGAACAGAAAGACACGTAAAGCACGTCCTTCTGAGATGTCTGAAGCAGCAACACACAAAGATTTATGGTTATCCTTGTTAGTTTTGCTCACTGTACAGTTTCTGTACGGAATACTCGGGTATTTGGTGTTTTTCTCCTGTTCTTCCTGAAACTACATATGAAAGATATCTAGGAATTCAATCTTTTTCCTTCTTATTCTCGCCTTTATTCATCCTCATTTCCATAATTTTCCTTCTTTTGTTCCTGTCATCTTTCTTCCCTTGTTTCTGTGTTGTCATGTGGTCAACAGATTTTTGACTGGCATTATATGGAATCCAAAGGGCCCTTAAAAATAAAATGTTGCAGATTTCAGCATATATAACCCTATTTTATACCACCTCGATTATACCAAAGGAGGGGACTACTCTACAAAGAAAAATAAGTGCTTAGTGACACAAGATTTGACTCCTGTGAAATTTAGTTCAGAACTTGAATTACTAAAAATAGCTTAGACAGGGTAATAACAAACTTAGTATAACTATTCACAGTAGGATCGCAAGTACTGCCAACATGGTGATTCTCGAGTTTCCTGGTGATGTGTAAGACACAGCTTCCTTGATTATCTTAAATACAGTGTAACCTTCTATTTTTCTTGAATATATTTTCTTCTCTCGATGTATAAGACACTAGTTATAGTTTCATTTTTTGAAAAAGCTTGTTTAGTTTCTATTTATATTGGAAATGCCAGCCAGCCCCCTGTCAAGGAAACACTTCTCTACCTTCCAATTCAATCTGTGCACAGTTGTTTGGGTTTCTGTTGATCTTAAAACAAAACAGAAGCACAACTGGTAAATAAATAAATAAATAAATAAATAAATAAATAAATAAATACACATGCTCAAGTATTTCTATGTCTCTAGCTGGACTGGCAATTTGAAATTTCAGACCTCAATGTACAGAAATTGTGACTTGGAGGGACATGTAAAAACCTATCTGGATTAGTTTTCAAATGCATTGGTTTTGGCAAAAACTGCAATGTTAATTGCCAAGCCCCACTCTTCTTAATTTAAAATTTAAAAAAAATATCACTTGTGTTTCCAGGGACATTTAATCCACATGTTTCTGATTCTTTTGCAGTGAAACTGTCAAACAGTCCTGTGATCACAAGTCTATCATTTTCCACAGAGAGCTGAGTTTCTCTGGAGAATCTGAGCTGACCTCTCGGAAGAATGCACTGAATTTTAAACACAGAAATCAGGGATGGGCAAAAATGTGAGTGTCTCACCTGCTACCAAAGGGTAGAATTTGGGGGCTTTTAACTCTGACTCAAATCTTTTGATGTAGCTGTTCACTTGCCCTTAGAAATATGTGGTCCTAATAAATAAATAATAAATAAATAAATAAATAGGAATATGTGAGTCTTTCATGCAAGGAAAATTGGTTTTAGAGTTCACAAGATTACAATAGAATATGATAAGTAGTCAATGAAACGGGAAGACTCTTTTTAACTATAGAAGAATATGAACATTAAATATTAGAGTTTTATGATAACAACAACAAAAACCTACTCGTTTCAAACTTCATTGTCTCCATATTTATTTTTTTTTCAATTATCAAGGCCTCACCTCAGATATTAACTCAATAAAACAAATAAACATATCTTCTGTCTCTATAATACTTTATCTAGTATCAGTTTGAGAAATTGTATTTGTTTAAAGTTTGTCCCCTCTTCACTAAATATAGTACATAATTTGCAATAGTTCTTACCTTTCTTGTAAAAACAGCTTGGAGTACAGTTCAAATGCTGGGGAAAACTGCTATAGCCCTGTTTGGGAACACCCAGAACTTTTGTTTTATGAGAATCTTGCAATGGCTACCCCCATTTGGCTCTCTCAGGACGTGTTAATTCTGAAGACTTCCTCTCTTATCATGAGATCAAACCATTTGGAAGGTTTATTATCATGCACCCAGCAAAACTCAATCTGTTGTGTTAATTATGTAAACACATTTTATAATTGTGGAGATGAAGCAAAAGCAGACAACTGGGTAGGTGAGAAAAGATCAAAGATCTTCCTGGATAAGTGGTTAGGCTAATTAGTGTTTGTCCCCTAGTTCTTCTCCAAGGGGGCCCTTTAAAGGCCAGCTTGGGAAAATGTAGTGAGCACACAAGGTTTTACACAAGGAGTCATTCAGGCTTTCCAGACCTACTTAAAATCACCAGAGTGGAAGAAAAAAAAAAAAGTAAAGAGAGAAAAAAAAAAGAAAAGAAAACAAAACAAACAAAAAACTTAGGCTATGAATTCTTTTGGGGGTTCCCTTTAACAATTTTAAAGCAAAGTATGGAAAAAGATTATTTGATCAAATAAAGCCTAGTTCTATACTAGAAGGCAGCTTTTTCTGAACTGCAACCCCAACAAGACAGACTGCGTATAGTTTGCTTTGAAGTCGTTTAGAGGGCTATAGTATCTATGCGTTCATTACAGGTTTTTTCCCAGAGTCCCTATGCTTTAGAAAGACAAGTACTTCTGGGAAGTGCCTCCCTCTCATTTCAATTACCTTGGCTTTTTCCTGCCTCATACTGACATACCAAACCCTGGATTTTCTCTTTTCCTATAGAAATTCCTGTATCATGTCCAAGATAAAGGAAATGTTTTTGTTTCCCATTTTTGCTCAGTGCCCACCGACTGACTGATTAAGACCAGTTGGTACTTTCCCTAGCAGTGTAGAAGGCGTTTGAGTTTGGTATAATCTGAACCCTATCTTCCTATGAGTATTCTATACTATATGTATGTGGGTACCATTCTCAACTTTTCTGGGTCATGTCACAATCAGGGATTATTTGTGGCAACTATTCTGCCAGTGTCCTGCTCTAGGAAGCTACTATAAATAGACATTGTAGTTTTCTGTTGTTAGCGTCATCATTTGCTTTGGTGTAACACAAAGTATTGAGACCCCTAGATTCTCTGTCATTTAACAGTGCTCCTCTCATTTCTAAATTTTAGACATAAATTTTAGAGAATGTTCTTGGTCACCTCAGATAATCTAATAGATACAGCGAGATTTTAATGAAATAGAATGATGTGGACAGCTGTTAAACATAGTGTTTAATTTTCTCTGAAAATACTTTCCTATCTACTTCTTGGTTTTCAAATACAGTATAGGTTGAGGGACAGGGTGTTTCCAGTTAGTGGGGTGATGTCTCTAAAGCCAGTGCATTACTGCCCAGTCTCCTCAAGGTTTCCAAGGGAAGTCATGTGTGCTTGCTTGCAAGCACAGTGGGCTGTCCTGTCCCGGACCCTGCATAAGGGCGTGTCTCAACTGACAACCCTATCATTGCCTCCATGAAGACTTTGATACAGGAACTCAAGAAACTGACCTTCCAGCTTGACCTTCACCTTGCACCCTGCTGGTTAACAAGTTTTTGGTTGCCATCTGATATTCAACTTAAATGCTTCCTCTGTTCTACCCCAAATTCCCTTTATCTAAGAAATAATATGAGAAAAGTAATAATATATGATCATTTTAGAAAACTTTGATAGGCATATTCTAATGAGTAACAATCATCTGTGATATCAATAGTCTAGCTTTTCCTAGCTTACAGACAAACTTGAAATATAATATAATACTTAGATATGATACAGTGCTTATAGCTAGCCTAGGTCTGTTTTTCCCCTTGTGTCATCTAGCATAAAAGAAACACTCCTATCATACGCACAGGATTATTTTAACGATATCACTGAATGGTTTCATCATTAATAAGACAGTTTTTTGACAGTAGACATAAATGGAAATGCCACATACATGTGAGATAAAGACCAAAAGAGCAGGGGAAATGCCAGATTATGGACATGCCACATAGGCAAGAAAAGTCTATATATTGGAACAAATAGTAAAAATATTGATTTCTCTTATAATCAAAAAGAAGAAAAATCGATGCTTGTAGTCTTCCTTTTGCACAGTAAGGGCATGCTAGTCTTTTTTTTTCTCATATGCTTCACATAAAAGTGTGTGTGCGTGCACACACCACACACACACACACACACACACACACACACTATATACTCATCTCAATAATCTCAAATCCTCATCAAGATTTGTTCTACATTTCTTTCCTCATTGATTTTGCACTGTTGTTCCTCAAGCAATGGTCCTCAATGAACATTGGTTTGGTTGACAGGTGAATTAATTTTTCATTTTCTCCTGTTTGATTGGTTTGGACACTATGGGAATACAAGGTTCTGTGGTGTCTTCTTTACATGCCTATCTCCTTAAATGTAAGCATTAGCCTGCGGCTAAGTCAGAGTTCTGCAATATCTTGGTAGGCCAGCTGAGGGTTAGTTTGAGTTCTTGTTAACAGTACAGTCTCCGGAAACCCTACCATATGCATGCTGATACACCTTGTCTATCCTCAGAGCCCAGGAAAATGAGTACATTCTACTGAAGAACAAGCTGAATTTCCCAGCAAGCACTGGATGAACATGTCACATCAACAGAACTAGGGGAAGGTGGTGATCTGGGACTTAGCACACAGCAAGATCTAATGATGCCAAATGAAACTCAGTTCTGTTTTGTGTGGAAACAATTGCATTTTGTAATTCTAATACGGGAAGGAGGGTCAAGACTAACAATTTAGGTTTATAACATTTTCATTAGTTGATCTCCTTGTATGTATGGCATCTTTCAAGATGAAAATTCTCAAGAAAACTGCCACTGCTTTGGCAATAAAGAGGAAGCTATAATGTGTACAGGATATTTTCTCCTCTGCTTCTGGGATATAATGGGATTTTTTAGAAGCAACTTAATTTGCTTAGGTATTGTCCAGTCTCCCAGTGCATTTATTACATCATTCTGTTCAACCAACCCAGAGAGAACCAAAAAACAATCTCAATTTTTTTTTCAGGAAGATGTGAAAATTAATATGGCATGTAGGTGCTGTTGGTTCCAATTAAAATCAATATCTGTCCTGATTTGTGCCTCTTGTCTCTGTGACAGAAAGGGGGCTGGCTAAGGGGATACATCTGCTCCTCTCTCCCAAAGGGGCTCAAAACAAGTGAATGACCCGCAGTGTTTATTATTAAGTTTTCAAAGGGAAAGTTGTTTTGGTCTAATTGAAGCAATAATATGAGAGAGGTTATTTCTGGTCAGTTCCCTGCTGTTTTCACTCAGGAGAATATATTCCAGGTGTGCAGTGGTCTGCTCTGCGGCATGAGGCCGCCTTCCCGTGAGTTTAGGCACGCTAGTACCAGTCGACTAGGGAACTAGAGGCAGGCAGGGGTTTCAGTCTACTTGGGACTCGCAAAGAAGCCCATTTCAGTTAACTTCAGAGTGAACGGTTAATGAATGCATTCATTTCCACAAGGTTCGGTATCGAAGGAATTAAGTAATCTTCAATCACTGGTACATTAAAGTGTTCTAATTCACTCCAAGTTGTTAACATCACAAGAAGTCATGTCATTATATTGCTACGCTTTTCTTTTTGAAATAAATGTTGTTTTCATTGCTTCCAGATTAATTAATGATCTGTTAAAATAAATGAAGGACTAATATCACTCTAGATACTCAAATTAAATTCATTATTGAAGAATAGCAACTTGTTCTATGTATTTCTCAGAAATAAAATATACTAGATGATAACTTTCTTTAAGATTCTATAACTGCCCTCAAGGATGATAGACTGAAGTTGCATATGCTGAAACTAGATTTGGGATAACGCAAATATCCAGTGTGTGTTTGTCTATAATTCATCCAAGGTCCATATGACAACCATTGCTAAGAAAGCACAAAGATGGCTGCAAGCAGCAGTTGGGGAACTTTAGTAACTGCTTCCCACTAATTCGCTAGTGAGTGTTTGCTGTTAACTTTGATATTATTTTGAGGTATTTACCCTTAACATTACAAAAGTAAAAAAGCTACATTGTTTAATAGAAATTAATTTTAATTTGAAGAGTTGTTTGCAGTATTGATTTGAGAGTATAGACTATTAATTGAATTCATCAAAAGTCCACATTGGTAATTTCAGGAATAAGAGTCTTAAAGTTGAAATTCAATGTCCTTTTGGTGGCAAATAGAGTTTTAAGTTTTGATTTTGCTTATTTTCATGTGTGAACCTAATATGAACCCACAGAGCAAAACAGTCACATTAAGAACATGAGCTGGATTTCAGGCTAATCAAGGGAAATGCCTGGGGAGGGTGGTGGTGGTAATGTCTGTTGCTCACCCGCTTAATCACGCAGACTCTCTCAATCCAGGATGCTTCCAAAGTCGAGTGGTAGCGATTTCTCAGTTCACATTCCCAGATGTGGGAGTCAAAGGGCCTAGCACCGAATGTTCTCCGAGGAGAGAGGCCTTCGGATGAGAATAGCCTTGCTTCTCCAGAAGGAGAATAATGAGCAGCGCCATGTCAAGGGCATCATATTTATAAAGTGCTTTGGGTTCTTTGGATGCTCTTCAAATGCTCCGAAAGATGATTACTTACGTGTTTTCACCGAGAGGGCAGAAGCCAGCTCCAGTGGCTGTGTATCAGTCAAATGGAGCCGACATCCACATTCCTTTCATGATTCTTTGCCTGCCCCTCCAAATACCACACACACAGCGACGGTCAATTACAGGGGAGCAGGTGAGGTGTGCAAATTAACACGGGAGAGAGAGAGAAGTGGTGAAAGTCCTGGGGGAGGGGATAGAAAGGCAGAGAGGGCGAGAAGATTGGAGCTGTCTGGTGAGAAGGCAAGGAACAATGCCATTTAATAAACATGAAAGTCAATAAGAGAAGATTTAAATTCTTGAACGGGAAACAGAAGTCCACGTGCTCCCCACGCTAAGTGGTTCTCAAAGTTTATGATGTTATGGTCGCCAGTTGATGGAAACTTGTCCCAAAACGATATGAAGTGTCTTATTTCATACACAACTACAAAAGAAGTAGGCAAATCTTAGAACAGATTATTTGAAACAATAAAAAAAATAAATAAATTGTGGCCATTGGTTAGTAAGTGCTGAGACTGACTTCGTGAAAGTTGTCTTGATATGGCTGAAGTCTTTCTCTGCTATTCTTCAGTGCTCATACAAGAGCTTGGAGCGATAAGAGCAGAGAAGTTAAGAAAACTTCTGCTACTCTTCCCCTCTCTATGAAACCTCTCAGATGCCAGAACTGAAGCAATCATAACGCCAATCTTAATAGACAGCAACACGTAAGCATTTTACGTGTATACCAGATGATTCATTACATTTTCAAATTTAGCTGCTTAGTTGATTATTTCAACAACAAAATTCGCTTCTAATGCAGTTTGTTCAATGATTTAGGATAATCTGAAATCACTTAAGCCTTTTTAGAGAGGAAAGCAAACTCGAGATATGCTTTAAAAATCTTTAACATGAGGAAGTCTTATTTTTCACAGTCAAGGAAGACTGAACATGTATGACAGCGGACTGATCATTCCTTACATTGTGTACTACAGTACTCATCAAGATTATGCAATAACCTAAACAGTGACGAGCTTAATTATTACTTTAATGGCAAGATCTCAGATATCCTACTTGTTGGAGTGTAAAAACGTCCTTTACACTCTGGTTTTCAAAACCGAAGGTGAGTTTTAAGTACTTTCGGTTTTTTTCTGCTATAACAAACAATCTTGTTTTAAATAAGACAACTGATTATGAATTGCCTTATTCACTATTAAAAAAAAGATTTGATCATATGAACTTTTAAATCCATTGATAATTATGAAGCTTAAAATGACTGTCACTTGTATAATTTGTAAATCATTTTCATTTCATTTGTTAAATAAAAACTAACTGAGGGCTGGAGAGATGGCTCAGTGGTTAAGAGCATTGCCTGCTCTTCCAAAGGTCTTGAGTTCAATTCCCGGCAACCACTTGGTGACTCACAATCATCTGTAATGAGGTCTGGTGCCCTCTTCTGGCCTGCAGACATACATGCAGACAGAATATTGTGTACATAATAAGTAAATAAATAAATATTTTAAAAAAACTAACTGAGCCTTGAAAAGAGAATCTAACACACAAGAGCCCCACAAAACTATGCCATAAGCAAATGCACTACTTTTGAGACTATGACAATCTGAGGCTATGAGTTCTTTGTAATATTCATGGAAACTATTGTTTTAGAGTGTTGGGGTGTGACACTTGGCACCATTGATCCCAATAGATCAGGGAACCAGCTCACCATCGCAGAGATTGTGAAAGGACAAATTTACAGGACGTCCATACAATGTTTGTAGCAGCTGTTGCAGTTACTAATAACTTATTTACACAATCACTTTATACTCTTTAAAAGCCTTATAGTATATCATCTTGGACTTAGATTATTGTAAGTAGTCAGAGAACTTGATTTTACAGGCAAAGGAACTGAAAATCATAATGCCAGTTGTTTTCTCTAAGGTCATACAAAAGCACATGGAGACCAAAGGCTAAATCTAAGCGGCTGAATATTTTATTCCATGATCCATGCTGTCTAGTAGATTCATGTCATTTCATCTGCACAACAATTTTCATATGATAGAGAAATATCCACATATTCTTGTTGTACAAATGGGAAATGTGATGGTGAGGTTTACTTTGCTGTCTTGTTTGGTTCAACTAGAGTCATCTGAGAAAGAGTATCTTCAATTAAGAAAATGCCTCCATGAGATGGGACTGTAGGCAACTCTTTGAGGGCTTCTTCCTGATTAATGATTAATGTCAGAGGTCCTAAACCATTGTAGGTGGCACCATCTCCACACAGGTAGACCTGGCTTTGAAACAAAAACCAAGCTGAGCGAGCCATAGATAGCAAACAGCAAACAGTGTTCTTTTGAAATTTTTTCTTCACGTCTTTTCTTCTAATTCCTGCCATGACTTGCCTAAATGACGGACTGCGATGTTGAAGCATAACATAAAATAATTGCATTCCTCCTCAAGTTGCTTCTCTTTATGGTGTTCATCACAGCAACATGAAGTAAACTACTACAGGAGGCAGGACTCAAAGAGTCACAATACACTCCAACTTAGGTCTCAGTGATTATTAAAGACAAGATTTAGTTTGATAGAATATCAAAAATTCTATCTTTTTTCAAAAATTGTTTGTTGGCTTTGTTCAAAAATTTGAAAACCACTCTAAAGCCATTGGATGCATTTCTGCTGAGACTCCCTCACCCCTAGCATTCTTTCAGTTTATTGTGTGGTTTTTGTTTAGGTCAGTGCAGATGAGCTTCACCTAGTGGTCTTGCAGAGTTATGGAGCTGTTGTGGTTTGTGTTGCATTGTATCTTCTAGAAAAAACTCATTATGTTGTTAATTACCCACATAGATGTGAATGAAGGAATGAGGCTAGTTTGCTTAGAACTCCTGAGGTGAGTTGATGTATCACTCTCACATAAAACCATAAATACAAAGCCAACCAAACAGAAGAGTGAAGATGAACAGCACCCACTTTTGTTCCTGCACTCCTCTCATTTTCCCTTGTCTTTGGAAATTGTAAATCCTGGCCATTCAAGGATCATTGTCGTTGGCAATAAGCACAGGATTCATCTGTTTATATCCTGGATTGCCCGCCAATTAGTAGAAGGCACATTTGTAAGCTCATTACCTCATAGTTTGGAGACACTGGACAAAGAAACTTAAAGCACATAGGCAGGACACTGAAATGTCTATGAATGAAGTAAGGAAGGGCATCAGGAAAACAGAAGGGGTAGCTATGGCTCCACGCATGTCTAGGAGGTGTATAGAATGGAAGGATTTTTCAACAGGGAACCTGAAGGAATGAACTATGTTGAGACCAGAAGTAACAAAAAAAGAAAGTTGTTAAGGCAAGATTATTAAGTGAAAAGAAAGCAAACCATGGAAAATATTGTTTTATAGACAAGGGAAGAAAATATTAAAAAGAAATACATAAAATCCAAAACAAAACAAAACAACAAGAACAAATAACAGTAACACACACACACAAAAATCCATGACACTACAACAAGATTCTTGAGGTATACTAAAAACAAACTTACAGCTTTGGTTATGTAGAGTATTTGCCTGCAAAGTTCAAAATCCTCAGTTCAAACCCCAGAGCAGTCAAAAGAGAGAAAAAATGTATTAGATGAGGTTAGGTGGATCTAAACTTACAAGTAAAGGTAGGTCATTTTATGGAAGTGATAGTAGGCTTCACTGAAGAGGTTAGAAAGGAATACATTTTGAAATTCTATTTCACATTGTGAAAATTAAGAGAGGCAAAGGTTAAGGCATCAAGCAGTCCTACTTAGTCACAGAGAAAAAAACTTATGTTTTTAAATGGTGAAGGCCTAGGGCAAAAGAGACTATCATTTCTGGCTGTGCTTTGGTGATAAAGATGGGAGACACTTTGAAGATTTGATCTATATGAAATAAAAAGAAAATAATAAGACTTACAAATTTTAGCCCCAAATATTAGAATTGTATAGTCCTTATCTAGAAAAAAATACTGACTAGAGCATCAGGATTTTTGCTTTTGACATCTTAAATTTGAGATGCCCAAACAGGGAGATCTTGACAAGACAGTTGAATTAGAGTATTAAGATACCAGGAAGTAGAGAGTGGTGGTGCACATCCTTAATCCTGGCACTAGGGAGGCAGAGTCAGGCAGGTGGCTGTAAGTTCAAGGCCAGCCTGATCTACAGAGTGAGTTCCAGGACAGCTAGGGCTACACAATGAAACCCTGTCTTGAAAGAAGCAAACAAATATACAGACAAACAAACAAACAAAAAAAGATTACAGAAAGATAGTTTGACATTGTGGTAATTTAGAAATCTGACTCAGAGGCAAGAAAAAAGACTAAATGAGTAATGGTGCTTGCCACCAAGCCTGATTTGAGTTCCAATTCCAGAAACCACATGCATTCACACACACACACACACACACACACACACACACACACCCCACACACGCTGTGTATGGTCATACACAAAATAAAGAAAATATTTAAAAGAGTGCTTTTTTACATGTTTTACATCTGTTGCATGTTTGGAATCCTGAGAAATTTTTGTTCAACTTCAAATATATTGGTATAAAAAATAGGCATACAAATCAAATATTTACTAATAATAAATCACAAAAGTATTTTAAAACAAGTTTTGATTTGCATATACTTTTGCTGTTTATTAAATTTGTAAGCAAATTTGCATCACAATGAGATTTATCTTTGATGTTTGCATAAAGAGTTAACTTTTGGCTGAATATTTTATATAATAATTTTAGAATTTGATAGATATTTTGATTTTAGAATAAATTATGCTGAGAAAGTTACATAACACATAGATTGTAATGGAAAATGGTAGAAGTATGTTTTAGGTATTTAAAAAATATGATGGACATTCTGTCCTAATCCTAAGGGGGAAAAAACACTTAACAATTTATAATGAAATAGAAGTCAGCAATTTAATTGGTATTTTTTTAGAATGAAATATTCTAACACAAGACAATTCAAAGTATACCTTTTTGCTATTTGCATAATGATGAATGAGGAAAACGGTCTCTATTTTCTATTATTAAAGCATTTATTTTATAGAAACAGAAAACTTCATATGTCCAGAAAACTACTGCAATGCATAGCATGGGGTAGTCTCCAGTACATGGTGTCTGTTGCAAATTCTGGTGATGGGACATGGTGTAGCTATGTGCAATGTACAATGAGCACGCTGAGTTTGGTGCCATGGCTGCCACAAAGTGTGGGGCTTCAGGAACTGACAAGCACTAACCAAATCCCCTGGAATCATTGTTTATTTGATTTTGAATTGCTTTTAGATTTTATGCATTCGGAAGCTTTCACTGTTGCCAGTTTTCTCATGGCCCTGGCAGTGAGTTACATAGCCATAGCGGGTGGGACCCATTGTGTCTGAAGCTGAGGCTTTCAGTGCTTGTCAGTCAAACCACCTGAAAGAAAGGGCCACATCTTTGAAACCGGATGAAGACAAAATTTTAAGAAACAATTACTGATTCGGATCTGATTTTTCATTTGCTTTTTAATAAAATAGAATTTGAAAGGTTTAGTACAAAAGTAAACCACAAGATTTTGTAGTTTGTGTATGACTTGAATTTTATAAAAATTTCCCACTACAAATCATAATCCCAGAGAACCTAGGAACCTAAGAGAGACATACATGAATCTGATCTACATGGGAAATAGAAAAAGACAAGATCACCTGAGTAAATTGGGAGCATGGGAACCATGGGAAAGGGTTGAAGGTAGGAGGAGAGGCAGGGAGGGGAGTAGAGAAAAATGTAGAGTTCAATAAAAATCAATTAAAGAATTACCCACTTGTCAGATTTATAGGATATTATTTATAGTTTGTATTCCCAGTCTTTTCTTGTATTACTTCACTTCCAAATAAAAGTTAGGTCTGCAAAGGTTTCCTCTAATGTAATGTTAGAATTATCATTAGGAAGACAAATGGAATAAGGAAACAAATATGAAGACTGAGTTTCCATTACGTCACAGTAAAGATAGTATCGACATGGAAAGAACAGCCTATGGGCGAACATGAGTTTCACACACATGAAATTGTAGAAATTGGCCTTTCTGCTTCCATTTCTATCTTCCAAGGATGAAGATGTTAATACCTACCTCAGAAGACTATAATTAACACCAAGAGAAAAAACTGGGTAAAAGAGATTAGGTATTATAAACACACATTATTAGACTGAAGTCATTATATATCTTTCAAAGTAATTTGTTGCTTTAAAAATACACAATATTTTAACATACTGTGGGTTATCTTGACCATAATTATTCAGTGGCATAATTTTTTGTTTGTTTATTTTGTAGTGGCTATTTTAGATTTGCTATTTAAAATTTTCAAACAATTGTTTCCCTTCTTCCAGAGTTAAAGTCTAGTATAGGCAGGCAGATGATTAGAAAAACTCCTCTTGTTCTCGTTCGTTTAGTCGTTCTAGGAAGACTTGCCAACCCCAAAGACTCATTTTTTTTTTTTCTTCTCAAAACTTTGCTCCACTCATTGGGAAAACACAAGTTAGAAAAATCTGCCTGCAACAGCCGGTGCCTCAAA
This sequence comes from Myodes glareolus, assembly GCF_982192425.1. NCBI lineage: Eukaryota > Metazoa > Chordata > Mammalia > Rodentia > Cricetidae > Myodes > Myodes glareolus. The sequence goes on from NC_142026.1 coordinate 105,603,071, forward strand.
TTGAGCAGAATTTTCTGGGGGGAAAACATAGTTTTAAACATACATAAAACAAATGTGTGCCCACTCAAAGTACTCCATGCGTGTGTTTTTCTCTCCATATCAGCCTTTTGTACAAACCAAAGTAGACACAGAGCCTGGATGATTGCTGACCATTTATCGGAAAGATGCTGCAACATTAATTCAGATGATAGATTTATAACTTATTATGAGATGAAAGAAAATTAATCTTCAAGAAACTTAACAAGATTCCAATTCAAAACAATTTACTTTCACTTGTATTGTTCTATCCCCATGCTGAGACAGTTCCATTGTCATCAAGGCAATTAATTGGAGTTCCTTCTTCTCATAGGTCCCCATAGACACCAGAACTATATATCCTCTGAGCACTTTAGCGTGGGACCTTCGTTGATTACACACGTGAGACCAGTCTTTCCAGTATGCTTCTAAGCAAAAGAGAAAAAAAGGAAGAAAAGAACAGAAAAAAATTGTAAAATTTAAAGCAGACCTCAAGCATGGAAGAGAGAAATGTTCCCTTCCCAACTTAGATTAAGATAGAAATAGGAAAAATGAAATGTTCATGGAAAAATAAGCAAATAATTGCTCTTATACTGATTATGAATACCATAATTTGAGGTCTATACAACTTAATTTAAGTTCATTACTTCTACATTAAAAATGGAGAATTTTTCAAGTAAACAGAATAATTATTTAAACATATTTTAGAAGTTATAATTAATCTGTAATTAAAATATTATTGAGCATAAATTCATAGTAAATACTCCATTGCGGAACAATGAAGTAATTCACAAGAGAATAAAATACTTTCCCAAGTCTTCAAATGAGGACTGTGTCTTCCTTCAATACTAAATAAAATGTAAATGTAAATTTTTATATTCATGGTAGGCAGATGGTTACTTATTTAAAAAAAATATACCTATGGAATCTTTGCCCATTGAAAACTTTTTTCTAGGCACTGATACCATGACAATGAATAAAAGTATAAGAATCAATTCACTGAAGGAACCTAATTTCTAGTCAGGGAAAATTTCAAATGAACTAAGCAAAAAGTACAGAAGAGTGAACTGCACGGCAGAATTGGGTAGACAAATCAGACACACAGAAGAAAGACCTGCTCTTCAACAACCTCAGCTTGTTGCTGTGCTGTGCAAAATATCCTTAAACCAGCAGCAAATGAGGTGTCTAGCTGATTAAATCGGCCAAGCAAAGCTGTCGAGTTGTGAAAATTCTTCATTTGTTATGGAGAATAGATTTCCATAGTTACGGCATTGGCTCCATAGAAGGAAAAACTAGGATCAGGATGGCATTATAACCTTGAACTGTATGAACGCTATCTGAAATGTCTGCGCTTAATCTCATATGATTATATGATTAGAAAGGAAATTTTAGTAGTTAAGTTTCTAATTCTTAAGAAGAGATTGTTAGGACCATATGTGAATCGTCATGAGAAAGACGCACACCATCGACCATCACTACAAGGTGAAGAAGAAATGCATTTTGGATATAAGTTCAGTCTGCTCTGAGAAATTTTCCTCCCTCTTAAAATTTGAATGAATTTAATTTCCTCTCCTGATATTTAAAATAACTGCTTTCCCCTACTGGGACAGGAATACCTTCGCTGTAGCAGTCTACAGAGTGTTGAGACAAGTGTGTCATCGTGTCTTGTCAGGGCCACGTTTATCCCACAACCTCTGTATTCTCCATTTTTATTCTCAGGTTTTATTCAAGTATCCTAACCTTCATTATTGACATCACCTGAAATGAACTCAGTCTCACAGCTAACGTTCTTTTATTCTGATAAGGTTGGTGTTCTGGGGTCTTGGTATTGGTTACAGAAGTTTTAGTCTGCCAACCATATCCCCTAATTAGTGCCCTGTCATCGCATCCGCAGGACAAAAGTATTGCCAGTCATCTTCTGTCACCTCCCCACTACCATCATTGAAATCCCATACCAACGACCAAAGCATTTCTATCTGTGAACAAAGAGTTCTTGGCAGCCTGCTGTTGACTTCATCTGTAATTCCAGTCTGTCCTATTGCCAAAGGTTAGGCAGCTACGTCTATAACCAATCTTTGCAGCCAGGAGACTTTTCTGACCCCTCTCTGTTTGATGATATCTCTTGTCAAGCATGTGATCTCTCTCCTTTTATGCATTTTCCCACTGTGACTCATATGTGAGTACCCAGATATAGCACTGCATAGGGTTTCAAAATCGTAGAAAGTTGGTGAGTTTTGGACGACAAAAACAAAAGTAACAAAATAAATACATACTTCTAGACTATGCTAATTAGCAAACTTTAAAGTCAGTTTCATCTGTATTTAAGATTGAAAAAAAAAAATGAGAAGTTTGCTTCCTTCCTTGAAAACAAGCAAGCAGACATCAATATCACAAAGTTCCATAGCAACAGGTTATGTGTGGAGGTATCTTAGCCCTTCTTTGGCTCTGTCATCACCATGTTCCCCAGCCAGAGTTCAAATTGTACTTAATCACAGGAACATGCCAGGAATGCTAACAGGAAAAGGTGGGAAATGATTCAATTGACTGTTGGTTCACTCGCTAGTTCGATTTAAAAAAAAAAAAACTGTCACGTTTTAGGGACCTAACATGTTAATATTTTCAGCCAAGAGTTTATACTTAGAAAAAAAAATTCCAAAGAACAATTCTTTAAAATTTTTTATCTTAATTGTTTTGTCTCTGGGATTTTAAAACTAATTGCTAAGTGCTGATTTAAGCAAAATTACAATTGATAACATGCTCTGGGTGTGCTATAGAACTCAAACCTCAAAGATAGTAGGTTTCCTCCAGACCTTTGAACTGAAGGTCTTTCTCTGCAAGTTCCTGGAATCTGAGTGATTATTTCTCTCTACAAATACCGTGAGTCCTAATCACGCTGGGAAGCACTGACCCACTGTGCAGAAACATTAAAACAGTATTATACATTGTCATTGACAGTTTCCTATCGCAATATATAAACAACATTAAGGTAGTTATAACTAAGTTAGGCTGTTACCCCCAGTCCTATAGGCTGAATGGATTATAAACAGCAGGTTATTTCTCACAGTTCAGGAGGCAGGCCAGGAAGGACACACGAAAGTGTTGCCAGACAGACACACCATGTTGTGGTGGCTCATTTCCTTGCTGTTAAATAGCCTCAGTCCTGCTGTGTTTACTAATGGTGGAAGCAAGGAGGACTATGAAGCAGGGCAAAGTAGTTTTTACAAGGCCATTAGTCCCAAGAGGGCCTAGGCCTATCACCCACTCAAGCCCTCTTCTCTTCATATCTCCCAATGGGCTAGAACTACCATGGATAAGAATACAGAGAGGGCACAGGCACTAGTCTGTAGCACTTCCTCTTCAGGTTTTGCTTTCAAAACCAGGATGTACCTTAAAGATGAGTCAATTTACTGATGGCTGGTTGTTCTTAAACGTCATCATTTCCACTTCCCAGACAAAACGAAACAGGGCAGCGAGACAAGTGGCTGAGAGAGATGCAAACACCGGAGGAAGGAGCAGCTGACTAGTTTTCAATCGTTTTCAGAAACCAGAGAGATGGATTCTCTTCGCTTTATGATAATGGGTTTTGACCAATATAATATCTGTTCAGCAAGGAACTATACATAGAACAGTTATTGCAACTCATAATTTATACAAACAAGCAGAAAAATTCAACCCGTGTTTCAGTAAAAAGGCCAATACCATGATCGTGATGGAAGCCATTTCTGTGGTTTTAAACATTTAAGTTTAAAAGTGGAATGGTTTCCTATATCTCTCAGAGGATCCTACGAGCTTATCTATTTGATCTCACTAGACGCAGACACCAGGAGAGATGTAGATAAGGGTGATGCTCAGTAAAAAATAATCTTTTAGTTCTAGGAATTACCCCATAAACAAGCTGAAAAATTCTGCTCAGGGGGCAAGGAGATGTCTTAGTAATTAAAGCTGCTGGCCTGCCGTGCCATCCTGCTGACAAGAGTTGGATCCCATAAACCCACATAAAAAGCCCCATGTGGTGACAAACATCTGTAATCTCAGAACTCCTAGGGTGAGACTGGAAGTGGAGACAGGATAATCAGCCAGAAGCTCCTGGCCAGCCACCCTTCAGAACCCAGCACAGCAACCGGAACAAGAGAGACCCTACTTCAAAAAAATACGGTTGTCCTTTGACCTCTACATATGAACCGTGTAACATAAATGTCTACAGACCTCCCACACCCCACAAAACAACAACATGAATTTTACCCTCCGAGGGTCCCAGGACCTTTCTTGGGAGACAATTTCAGAGAAATGAAGAGAGTAAGCCGTCCAGACTGCAAAGCAAGCAAGAGTAGAGAGGGAAAAAGCGATCTTCCTACTCCCGGAGCTTCTGGCACAGGATCCAGGATGTTCAATCGTCTTACAGAAAATATCCAAGAAATTACATAGATAACTTCCACCACACCTTAGCTTTGCCAAATTCAAACCAAGCAAGCAAGGTTAACATTTCAGAGATCATCAAAGGGACATTTTATGTCTTCAAAATTACATGTTTTAGGTTTTCATAGCCTTTGCTATAGAATGATCTCTCTTCTGCGTAATTTAAATCATCTTCTTACAAATTTTTCTCCAATCACCCTTAGAGGAGACAGTGAACATCTGGTCAACTGATGTCTCAATGGTATTTATGACAATGATGTTTCCATTTAAAATTTAAGGATCCCAGTCAGGAGTTTTTAAGATACTTCTACCTCAATTTGGGTTCCTTCTTTCTTTTTGTTATATTTTCTAATGTAAATATTTGCCTAATGGAATTGAATGGATATACTCATTTGGGACTATTTTACCTATGTTATAGTCTTATTTATCAAAGCTTGAATATATTCAGAAAATTCTTAAAGACATGTGCAGACTTTTGTATTGACCTTTGATTATTGATATTAATAATTTGGAAGGTCCATGGTGTCCAAGTACTGGACAATCAGCCCATCAGTTTCTTAATTGGGTACAAAGAGTTCCTAAGCCCGTTGCTTTATTCATTTTTGAAACGCAGTGAGCAGGCCATCAGCTTCTCACCTCCTGCTTTTCTTCTTTCCCCAGCTATTTCCACCACCCTTCAAGCAAGTAATTTCTCTTTCTTTCTTTTTCTTATTTTCTCTTATAAGTTTGGTACTTCATTTACGAAGGTTTAAGCCTTGCAAAGCAGGAGAATCCCAGGTGGCTGAGAGGCTGAAGAGATCATGAGGTGCTGTGGACAGCTGAAGCATCTTTTGTTTACCAATACACAAAGCACTCAAAGGTAGGTACACAAACGTACAGACATGCACAGGCAGGCTGGCAAAAGCAAAAGACTAGGCTTTTGACCTCAAGGTGATATTTGTACACAAAACCTAGAGCAAATGTGGCATTCTGCAAGAAGAGGTTGTGTAAGAGATGACATCACGGTTTACTTTTGGGCTCCCCAGACATCTGGTGTCAGCCATGTTGCAGTGATTCATAGTCCTCCAGATGTCCAGTGTTAGGCACCTTGGCTCATGTTGGGTATCCATAGAAGTGCCATGTTGTAGAAATACAAATTGCCCCTTAGGGCCCTCTATTTCCTACACTTACTTCTTTATTACTTAAAACCCCATTCATTTCTCCCCCTTTTGCCACTTTTAGCAGAGACCTCCTACTTACCATACCTTAAAAACATTCCCTTAATGGCTCATAGTGATAAACACCATAAATACTATGGCATCGTTCTCTGGTTAGTAAACAACAGGAAGCCAGGTGGCTGCCTTTCATTGTGTCTGAACAGGCATAGACCATACTCCTTTCTCTTTCTTCCGGAGCACCCACAGCTGTTTCTGATCTGGTTCACAAAGTGGGCGTGGCGTCTACACCCTTTTCATCTGTCTTTTCCTGTTCCATTACTACGGTCCTTCACAGGGAGATGAGAAGATAGGCAAAGGCAAGCATCTTTATTGCTATAATGTGGTCATACTACAGGAAAGAATTACAACTTCATTTGCTCTTTATGGTACAATAAAAATCTCAGATTGCTGAGGAAATCACCTAAACAGAAAACCTAGCTATTGGTAGCCAACAGGGAGGCTACTGTGGCCATGTTAAGTTTGGCTCTCGGGGGTTTCCTCGCCACTTCCTTGGTGATAACAGTTTAGTATGGATGAGAAACTGCCACCTTGGAGGACTGACTGTTATTTGAAAACTCCCTAAGGGAAATTTTGTTGTATGCAGTTGTAAATTAATGTATCATGTTTCGACTTCGACATTTTAGAAAGCCCTATCAAATGAACAGTACACTATGCTTTCTAACTAATGCTTTTGGTTAAACAAAAGAGGACATGGTGTTGGACTGGGTAATTTTTTATTCATTCTCTCCAAATGGTCATTTAGGAAATGAGTCATAAGTGCTATGCGTACAAGTGTACCATAAAAGGTCCATTGACTAAGTGCAGTTACAATGGACCTGCCTGCCAGGCAACTCTCCAGAAGTGCCACTTAATACCATTCTTAGCATCACCCTGAACCCCTAACAAGAAGGTAAAATGAGAAAAGGGGGAGAAACTGTTTCCCCACTTAACAAATCAAGGGCCATTTTTGTCTAAAGCAAAGTCAGAACTGAAAAAAACAACAACATGATATAGCTTGGTCTTCTTCCAGGATCAGTGAGAGTCCTGCCAAAAAGCAAGAAACAGTATCTGAAAATGTTTGAAAGGCAGGAGATGTGCCAACCCTCATCCACAAGGTTACTTGAGACAGGAATGGGGAGTTTCTGAATGATTGGCACGACTTGTTGCCATTATCAATTAAGGCTTAGGGAGCTCACTCGATATGCCTGGTTATTTTTACCCAGTACCAGAAAGGTAGTGTTTCTCCATGGCAGAGGGTAGTTACAGTCTGTTTAATATTGCTAACTAAAGAATGGCTCCTGATGTAGAGACGGAGTACAATTTGCTTGTTAACAGTCATTGGCTGCAAGTCTAGGTCAAAGACAATGTGCCAGTCATCCCACAATTCAGACATTTGCCGATTAATATCTCTTCTGAGGGTCAAAAGACACCTACGTGAAATACTGCATAGGGATTATCATGCGGTGTACAGTACACACAAATGTCACATTGGATAGGGGAAGTTCTGCTCGGTAGGCATGTTGTGATTTGTGTAGAATGTCAACAAACAAGTTTGGCTCGTTCTTTAAACACCGTTTTTGGGTTTTTTTTTTTTTTTTTTCGGTTCTACCTGAGTACAGAGGGAGACCAACTAGGGACAGTTCGTAAAGTTTGGACAGTTTGTTCACTTCTGCTGCCTTCTATGTGACTGTGAGGCAGGGAATAATTTATAAAATCATATAAAAATCAGATGCATTTTACCCTTTCTTCTCTCCTGTACTGTACCTAGATGAAACTGATAGCATAAGGTTTTAATCTAAGAAATAGCTCTGAAGATCTTTGTCGTAAGTAGATCCATTTCTTCGGGAGACGGATTAACCCTTCAGGCAACTGAAATATTTCTTTTAAGACCATGTCCTCTGTCAGGTGAAATCTGTGACCCATAATTATGAACCTACCTCATACTTAAGTATATACTGTGTTCAGCACATATCCAAGGACCAAAAACTATGTTAGGCTGCAGGTCTGCTGATTAGCATTGTCTTAGAGAGACTTACGTTACTAATAAATTAACATAGGCTTCTCTCATTCTCACATTCCTCTTCTTTCATTTTTGTTTTGTGCGTTTATGTCCTATTGTTGTTCACAAATGACAAAAGGTAGGACTGGCTCTTAACAGATTTTCAGTGGGAACCAAACTTTCCTTCCACAGAAAATAGGATAAAAAGTCTATTGGATGGAATTTTAATGTGAGGAAAATTGATTTGATTTAAATGTTTTATTTATGTCTAAGAATATCTGGAAGTACTTTTGGAAAAAAACTATTTAGGTTTCTTTCATTGAAGAGGGAAAATTTCAGATTCAGGAAGATTAAATGGGAGTTGGAAAGTTATCTCAACACTTAAGAGTGCTTGTTCTCCCCTAGGACTGGTGTGTGATTCCCAGCACCCATGTCAGGCAACTCACAAATTCCTGGAAATCCAGCTTTAGCAGAGTCAAAACCCTCTTCTGGATTTTTAAGGTACCACATTTATGCTCACATACACAGAGATACACATAAACATAATTAAAAATAAAATAAATGATTAAAAAGCAAAATTTTCAACTAAAATGGTAGATAGAATGCAGACATTTAACTATGCTAACTACAGGAGACCCACTGAAAAGAACATTGGAGAATACACAAAAAAAATAATGAACCAAATAAGCACAATGGTTAAGAAAGTATAAAGCAGAGTGGTAACAAGTTTAACGGATTTTTTTAAACAAAGAAACAAACAAACAAACAATTTTAGTCGTGGACACTTTAAAAAAAAAGAAAAAGAAACTGGATTTATATGTCTACACTCCCCAAAGTCGAAGGATCAGAGCCAGCAGGAACTTCTGGTGAAAAGGGCACAGAAACAGGGATATCTAAAAGACTACAGCTCTGCTTCAAGAGTGACTCACATGTTGAAAAATCAAATTAATGAGTATTTTAAATAGAAAACTGGGATAAGAGCCTAGAAATCTGGCTCACCATTCTGTGTTTTATTTATTATGTGATCATTAGCATGCTGTGAATGTGTGTGTATGTGTGTGTGTGTGTGTGTGTGTGTGTGTGAGAGAGAGAGAGAGAGAGAGAGAAAGAGAGAGACAGAGAGCACGTGCAAAAGACAGAGACACAGAGAGAGTGACAGAGGCAGACAGAGAAAGACAGAGACACACACAAGGAGATTCTAAATAATGCTAGATGCTCCTAAAAAAAACCTGATATATATCCAAAAGAATTCTGAATCACTATACAGAAAATAAAACAAAATTATTGATGAAATGCCTGCCTCCTAAAAAATGTTTGAGTGAATATATTAATTTTTATTGTCAATTAATTTTGAGTTTTGTTTTTTATTATTTTATTATTTTTATTATATTATTATTTTATTACAGTGCTCTTGGGAATGGTATGATTGATTTACCTGCTGAAGGAACCCTGGTAACTGAGAGGGTCAGTACAAGTTATGATTACATGTGAGCTATCAAGGCGGAAGAAGCCAAGTTTGCTCTGGACTAACAGATCTTTGAGGTTATAACAAATGCTCACACGTAAGGGAAAGGGTGGTACCCTCAAGCTGCAGGGTTTGCTTTTATTTTCCTACAGGAGACACAAAACATGAAAGGAAAAATAGTTTAGCTATTTAACAGATTTTTTTTTTTCCTGAGACAGGGATTCTCCCTAGCTGTCCTGGAACTAGTTCTTATAGCCCAGGCTGGTCTTGAACTCACAGATCCACCTACTGTTGCTCCCAAGTGCTGGGATTAAAGGCATGGTCTGAAAACTTTGTCTAAAGCATACTGTGAGACCATATGTTATCGTATATATAAAGCAAAACCTGAAAAGACACATGCGTTGAAGGTTCCCGTTGTGTTTGAGATGAATGAATCATGAAGACTCTAACTTAGAGGTTCTTGGTGAGCGCTAGTTGAAGGATAGAGCTTTTCGCCTTTGGAGGTTGTATCTTGTCTACAGTTCTCTCTCTTGCTTGTTCTGTTTCTCTTTCTCTCTCTTTGCTTCTCTATCTCTCTCTGTCCCATGTTTGGAGGATATGAGTAACTTTGTTTTCCATCTCGCTCCCCACCATGAGCCAACTGACCATGGACTAAAACATTTCCAACAGCTAACCAATTAAATCTTCTGTTCTTTCCAGTGTTTTCTCAGGTGTTTTCCACAGTGATGAAAACTACCTCACGAGACCCTTGATAGTGAATGTTCTTCATAGTATGGTGTATGTTTGCTAGCTCACTTTCATTATTAATAACATTTTCTTTACCTCAAAAGCTTTTGATAAGAGTAGTACTATATATTCACCAAAAACTGATGGTCAGAAAATTGAAGTATCTTTGGAAGAAAATGTTGGAAGTATGGAAGAGAATATAGGCAGTTTTGTGAAGAGAGTCTAAATAGAAGCCAGTAGTTCTATTTGCAAAGCAAAACACAGCATCTATTTGATGCTACCTTGAGGTAATAATCTAGTTGTTCTTTACCATATTTTAACTCAGGATACCATCTTAAAATAGTTGATTGAGAAATTATTCAGACATATTTTGCCCTTCTTATATTTTAAAGATGAATTTTGATAGACGCCATGCATGACATTGAGTAAAAGTAAAAGACTTATTTACATTTTATTTTCAAACATCATTACTTATTTTTTGTGAAAAATTACATTCACATTTGAACTTAAATCAAAAAATGGTTACCTCGTACCACAGGGTCAGTAGGAAATAAATGGTCATCATTTAAGTCTTTGGTGATGGCCAAGGATCCACTTAAATAATAATTACCGTAAATAAATCTACTAACTAAAAGATAGTAAGTATTACATTCTGTTGTGAACGTGCTCAGGATTTGATTTTCTATTGAAATGTCATAGTAAGGGACCAACCTGTGCTTGTTTATCTGGGGCATTGCCCGTTTAGAATCAGAAAGCTCTCCACCAAAAGAAACCCATCAGCCCTTGACAGACAAGCAAGTGTTTTCCTCATCTTTAGATTACCACACGGTTAAGCTAGGACCTGTAAATCCATTCAGTGGGAAAAACACATTTGCACAAAAACCCCAAATATTGATGTTATACAATATTAAAGAACATCTTCTTCTTTAATGTTTTTGTTTGTTTGTTTGCCGTTTGTAAGCATCATCAGAGCCAGAGGTGCCAGAAATCCTTACGAAAGACCATCCTTACGGGGTTCTAAGTTAGAGCCAGTAAAACGGCAGAAATTTCCCGGCCAGTTCTGCAGACTTAAAAGGTTCTGATAGTTCGGATAAGCTTCAGACAAGCAGCCAATTTCTGGAAGCATATCTGAACTCACTCCAAATCCCCAACCTTTTGAGGTTTACGTCTCCTTAGTCCAAAGCCATTGCAAGAGCTGACAGCCCCTTCACAACTTCACATGAGCAATAATGAGTCTGAGATTATTGGAGGCGCCGAGTCACGCCATCCTCTCACTGTTTGGATAATAAAGTTCAGAAGTACTGAGGGTAATCTCAGAGAGAGACAGAGACCAAGTTTTACTTATCATTTTTGTGCTCACTTCCTTTTTAGCTAATTAAACCTTCGTTCTTCACAGGAAATAAAATTTTGCAACCCCCCCATAATAGTTTGGCTTCATAATATTGTATATATCTTTTTCCGGTTTGTCTGGAAAAACAGGAAGAGAGGGGTGCTAGTGTGAAGACCCAGGACAGCAAGTTATCTTTTTAAATGAGCAGATTTTTCTTTGCACATGGCCAAAGATAGCCATGCCACGGGGTCAACAAGAATGCTTACCCCGGATCCCTGTGTGGAGCATTACAGAGATGGCAGGGGGAAGAGGCCTGGAGATAAATGGGGTAATTTTTTAGCACTGAGGGTCAGCGGTTCCGACAGTCTCTTAGAGGCGCCTTTATTTGGTCATGCATAAGGCTCCCAACAGGCTGTGTCAAGCGTGAGGCAGCAGGAGAACAAGCAATGAAACCCGATTACAGGCTCTAAGGCAAGTTCAAAACAGTGAGGGTGGTTTGTGCCTTATCGTCCCATATTTTCCGTAGCTCCCAACTTCTTTCTCCCTTCTATTCAAAGTATAATGGCAGGCAGAGAAGAGAACTACGGGCTACATGGAACCACCCAGCCACACATAGTTATGGAGAATAATGTTTCAGAGCCATTTGTAAAAATATTTTGTTTTCTAATGAATTTCTAATGGAAGATTAAGAGTGGGGGTAAAAACAGCTAGATAGGAGATACATATATGTACATTAACACATTCTGACTTACCACTTGGAATTTTACATATGGAATCTAATAACAATGAATATTCATAGGGACTAACAAACTGCCAAGTAATGTGCTAATTAAACAGATTTAGTGGGATAAAGGAGTGGAATAAATATGCTAAAATTAGAAAGGAACTCAACTAAGATTAATGTTGCTTTATTAACATGCTTTCTGTTCTGAAAAATACTCTTATCCCCATGTCCCCGGGGATTACATTATATTATACTGTAATCTACAAAGTCTACAGATGTTGCTGTGCACTGTATTTATGTTTACAAACAATGACATCTCAAAACAATTAAAAAATCTTGTATAAAAAGTGAATTTGAGAGAAGTTTTAAATCAGCTCACTGTAAATTAAAAAAAAAACAATGTATGTTTAAAGAAACTTTTAGGAAAATTAAATAGCCTTCTGTTGATTTTTTATTTGCTTGTTTTATTTGTGAGAAAGGGTTTCTCTATGTAGCACTGGCTGTCCCGGAACTAGTTCTTTAGACCAGTCTGGCCTCAAACTCACAGAGATTCACCTGCCTCTGCATACCAAGTGCTGGGATTAAAGGCGTGCACCACCACTGACTGGCTAAATATCTTTCTGATGGCACATCCATTTCTTTTCTATTTTTCCAATGATGATTACGATTACAGATCAGAGGTATTTGCATTTTGATGTTAAATGTGAAACTTCCATGTTTGGATTATTAAGGATCCTTTTCTCCCAGCCACAGGCATTCATGAGTTGTAAGATGCATGAGTCAAATGATATGTTTTTGATTCTCGAAGCAATTTTAGCTGTGCTATTTTTTTTTCTGTTAATGGCAGTGGGAACCTAACAGGAAGGTGGACAAGTGCAGAGGAGCTTCCATTTTTACAGTGAACACTGGGCGAAGTTTGAAAGGGAGGAGGGGTAAAAGGCCCTATAAAATGTATGTATCCCTCTTAGCTAGATGAGCTTATGTTTGATGCCATTTGCCTGAAGCAATACAATGCTAAAATGCCCATTGGGTGTTCTCAGCTGTCTGTTGTTTGGATACTCCTCCGAGCTTTACACTGTTCATGAGCTTCACACTTCATCAGGTGAAACGTGCCAGAGGTGCCCAACTCTCAAGAATCTGGGTCTATTCTTGCCACTGGTAGTTCAAAAATTAATTAGGAAATATTAAAGTTCAATAATAGATCTATTTCCCAATTAAATTTCTTAGGATAATCATGCTGTGTGTGTTTGGGTTGAGGGACATTTTAAGATAGAAGAGGAATGGGGGCTGAGCAATAGAGAAGAGCACATATTAAATTGTTCCCTTCAGCTTAAGCATACAACCTGGATAAAACGGATCGTTTCTGTTAGAATCATTAAATGTTTAACATGAAGGAATCAGAGATATCACATGGCTCAACGTATTTATTTCACATTTGATGCAACAAAGGCTTAGAAGATTAAACCTATTTTTCTGGGCTCACAAAAAATAGATGTTAGAACAGGAACAGGCCAGCTTTCAGAAGTCAATGTCAGTTACTATAACAGACACTTGTGACATCATTTTAAGGAACATCTCGTTCTTCACAAAAAGTCAGTGGAATTCTTAACTAACCCAGAATACTGGTAGTGGTCAACAGAAACATATATTTTTAAATAATCTTTAATATAGACATTTCCATCCACAGATATTGTTCTGTCTTGTAATAAAACTAATAAATAACAGTATGTGTTTAGTATGAACAATAATCAATTTTATAGTATTTTGACTATTATATGAATGGTTCAATACATAAGCATGATTATACTTATATGATTTTATATCATCCACTTGGATTATGTTTTATTTAAAAATTAGTTAATACATGCTGCAGTATATTTTGAAATGCAAGTCAAACTTCCAATATATGTACACAACTCTATAAGAACCAGAATGTTAAATGTAACTCACACGTTCTCTCTCACTCTAGACTATTGAAAGTTTATCCAGCTATTTTTGATGCTTTCTACTACACTTTCCATCCATCTGTTGACTTTTTCCTTAATGAAAGTAGACCAAACCTGTACATATGGCCTTTGAATATAATAATAATTTTTGACTTCTAGTTCGTTGCATGAGTAGAGAACTTGGACATTAGTTTTAGTAGGCCTATTACAAACCCTCCTTCTCCCCATCTTCCAGGCCACAGTGTGAATTTTGTATGCCTGTTTTCTTTACCCTTTCTGGGTAGGCAGAGTTATTCACTATAAGCACCATCAGAGAACCAAGTGTCAATGAACCACACAGAGAGCTGACAGCTACTTAAACAGCACATGAGCCGGAGCTGTTTGAGGGATGCCAAATGCTTCTTCTTCTTCTTCTTCTCCTTCTTCTTTTTTTTTTTTAAACAAGTTCATTTCGTCCAAGGCGTGGGGAATAATTTCATTTAAAGATTTATATTTATGAACATGTTATGAATGTTCTAGATGTTCCCTGTAAGATTTTATGAAAGATACAGATGCGTTTCCAAGAATCATGAAGCAAGCCGGCTGGCCAAGGAGACAGTTTGGCCTTTAGTAGGCAGATCCAAGGTTGTTAGGAGTCAGCTGAGCCCTGGAGAGGGATTTGCTCGCTTGGCAGGACGATCTGCTGATTCTCCACCTGACACTGTTCTCTGGTGCTCTTCTTTGTTCTGACTTCCTCTCTACTCTCCCCAGATGGGTAGCAGGGAGAGACCAGCTGCTTGGGAAAACAGTCACTCCTAGGAGCCCTTCCCAATAGTTCAGGTTGGAGGTCAACCACCTGAAAAGGTTTTCAGCCAACAAGTACTTGTCCAGCACTCTGGTGAGCTGCTCTCTGGAGCTGATTGAGAGAAGAAGGCCAAGAACAACAGAAGGCTGTCCCAGGGAGAAGGAGAGAGGGGCTCCAGGGAGGGAGGCTGAAAGAGAATTCAGACATCTACAACAAAACCACTCTTTCTTGTAATTCATACAGTCATCTATCCTATTACTAAGAATGGATTCACTAGCACTGGGACTGTTCTTCTAGTTTTAATTTTAGATATTGTCTTTTATTTCCTGGTCTGACTGGTTGAAGCATATGGCACAATAAAAAAATATGAAGGAATGGTCTCTAGAAGGTCTCAAGAGCTTTCACCATTCTTCGGCAAAGGTATTTGTATTTATGTTGCTAAAATTTGTGTCCACAAATTCAGACCGTTTGTCCAGAGCTGTGTGGTTGGTTAGAAGAGTAACCAAGAAGGGGACAGCAAGAGGTTAAAGAGAAAGCACTGCCCACGTAGGAAGAACAAGCCATGTTTCTTCCTGGTGGCAGGTGACTCCACTTGAGATTCCCAGAAAGTCTGAGACAAGCTTATTTTGGCAAATGACCGAAGGAGCAAGAGTGGCGCACTGAGAAAAGTAAAACAGGGAAGGAAAGATAATCTATGTTGTATTAATAGCTCCCCACCCTTGGAGTCTTGACTCACTGCTGGGATTCTTCTGAGGAACCTCCTACAAGGCACATACAAATTTCCTGAAGAGTTGAAGGGGCATATTTATTCGGGACTTCTGTTATTCAAGGTCATGATTTATTCCAAGCATTCTTAACTGCCTTGAACTCTCAGCTGGTGAATCTAGTTGCAATTGACATAGCAGCTGCAGAGAAACCCCAGGGTAGGAGCTGGAGCTACGTGATACTGCTGAGGCCGGTGATTAGAGGAAACATGAGTGCAGAGCTATGCTTCGACCCTTTAATACACAGAGATCCTCGTGTCATGGTGACCCCTCCCCAAATATTTTTATTGCTACTTCATACTGTTAATTTTGCTACTGTTATGAATCATGATGTAAATATCTAATATGTGATCCAAGAGGTTGAAACCCACAGGTTGAGAACCACTGATCTGGCATTTATTCAAGGCGCCACGGCAGTGGATGTGTCCGAAGCATTTACTTCCACAGTGCCTGGTAGGGCTGTGTTCAGTTTATCTACCTTCTAAACTCTGAGTGCCTTTCCTCTATTCATTCCTAGGTACCTAAATAATGTCATTTGTCCCTATATTCGGCTCCCACTTTCAAATCATGACTTGGCTATTTAAGTTACTTACAGAGCAGAATAAGAAGAAGATCCATTTGTCAACTCTACCATCAATTCTTGGTCACTGCATGTGTCAAGATGTCCAGGCATGGATTCCACTGTTTTAGTGGGTGAGTTTCTGGACTTTTGTGAACCAATACACTGTCCTCCTTCTTCTCTCACCCACTCAATGGTTTTATACCGTGTTTTCCTCTTCTCAACTGTGTTGTTGGTTTCCCCTTTTCTATTCTACTATTTGTGTTATCATAAAACTTGCTGGAATATGTTCACCTGTGAAAATAGAACAATCCTCCCGTATGTTCATGATTCCGTTTATCTAGGGGCCCATTTCTATGCAATCCTTTATAGCAAAACCCCTCTAACATCGAGTTTGGATTTTTATCATCTTCTTTCACTTCCCACTCTATCTTGAACATATCTCCCTTCTGATTCTTATTTCTAATGCTATAGTAAAGTCAATTTTATTAGGATCACCAGCCCCCCCCCCCAGTTATCTAAATCTAATAGTGGATTTTCAATCTTTTGGTGAATGTTTGTGTGTGTGTGTGTGTGTGTGTGTGTGTGTGTGTGTGTGTGTGTGTGGTTAGTCCAAGAGTGGAAGTCTGGGGATAATTCTCTCAACAGTTGGTTCTCTCCTGCCACCTTGTGGGATCCAGGTATGAAACTCAAGTTGTCAGACCTGGGTCCAAGCATTTCTACCCATTTAGACAGCCCTTAAGTTTTTGATAACATTTGACATAGTGAATCTGAGTGACTGATCAGTTTTCTTCTATTAGCCCTTGGATTTGTTGCAAGTTAACAACTGAAGTGTTCACAGTTTATTCTTAAGCTAAGGTTTTGAGATTTTATTTGTTTGCTTGTTTATTTTATAATCTCACTAGAAATGATCTCATCAAGACTCATAGCTTTACATATTGTCTATATTCTTCTGGTTCCTTATTAATCTTTCATTGTAGCTTTCAACAAACCCTTGTCCCATATGATGAACTATCTACTCAAAGTGTTCACTTGATTATCTTATAGAGATTTCAAAATTGACATATCCCCAAATAGAGCTTTTGAATTTCTACTCTAATGCATGTCAATGTTTCCAAAGTTCTTAAAATGTGTTTAGGCTAAAAACCCAGAAGACATTCTTGATTTGTCTCAGTACTAGCCTCGCTGGTGATCTGTGTTTATGCCTCTGCTGTCCATCAGCACATTCTCTTCTCTGAAGCCAGGAAAGGCTTCAAGAGAAGCGATTCCAATCTTTTACTCTCTTGCTAGGAAAAGTCCTGTCCCGTGGCTTCCCAGCATATTCAGATAATATCTATAGGCCTGCAAGGGATTTGTGGGATCTGGGCTCTGGTTAATTCTTCGGCGTCTTCTCCCATAGACTACATGTCAACTGATCTGCCTTTGCTATTCTTTGAACAGGTCATGTTTATTCTTGTCTCAGTTCCTTAACATGGGCTATTTCCTCCATCTGGCATGGTGTCCACCAAGATTTCCCCAAACAGTTGCTCCCCTCATTTTGTTCAGGCTTTCACTTAAATACAATTTCTCAGAGAGAACCTTCTTGAAGAGCTTTAGTACCACAGCATACTCACCAACAGGTAGGTTTTACCTTTTCCATGTTTTTGTTTTTTCCTCATTCTTATTATGTCTTGAAATAAATATAGATACAATTGCTTGTTCTGCTTTTGATCCCCAACACTGACATGTGTTACAAGGCCATAAGAGTATGGCTTTGCTTTAATCACAATTGTCATGACCAGTACCCTCAGCAATGTTTAGGCCATAAGAGGAAATCAGGAAAGAGTCATCAAAGAGACTTAAGGAGAAAATACTACTGTCAAGTCATCCCAGAAAACCACTAATTGAGATAGTATACAACTTATAACTTTACTCATTAAAAACTAATCTGTTTAATGGAAGTATATAAATTTCTATGAATAGGATTCTACAGAGATTAAAAATATTAGAAGCATTTTTGTCCTTTCATTTCATGAATTATTAGAAAAGAACGAGCTATACTTTTAAAGACTCCCATGGAAATCTTAAATTGCGTATACCTTTCTTCTCTGAGTCTACCTAAGAAGATCCAAAATATGCACTTGATGGTGTCTTAAAGTTTCCGTTGTTCAGACTCTTTTGCAGTCTGCTGCCTCAGGGCATATCTTGGTTGATTATTTTTTATGAACATGTCTTGGCTGATTGTTTTTTATTTATCCACTTGCCACCTCAACTGAGGAAATAGCTTCATCAGATTGCTTGTAGGAAGGTCAATTGGAAACGTTCTTGATTAATGGCTGAAGTGGGAAGGTCTGGGCCACTGTATTGGTGACACTAGCTGGCAGATGATTCTGATGCTCATAAGGAAGGAAACTGAGAAAGTGAAGCAGAGTAGACAGCTTCTCCATGACTTCTGCTACAGTTCTTGCCTTGCTTTTCTAGGAGATGGATTGTTTCCTGGAAATGTAAGATGAAATAAACCTGTCCTTCCCAAAGTTCCTTTGGGTAATGCACGTTATCATAGCAATTGAAACCTAACTAAGATAGAACACTTGACTGGCTGTTTCCCTCAGCAAATGGTAAGATTCAATATATGAATTAATTGGTATGAGTAAAGAGATCAAGATTTGGGGCCTTCCTTATTTAGGCCATCCAAACCCATTTAACCTTACAATTTGAGCTCCCCTCATATGTGCCTGGATTTTGAAAGCTCTTGCTGGAATCTAAAACTAAATATTTTTCTTTGAGTAATCTCCTCACCTCATATTTCTCTTAGGTATAGTAGGAAAAATGCATGCTGTCTATACTCTGTTTCATTCTCCATGAGCCTCTGTACCCATCTGTAGGAATCCAGTATGATGTGAGCAAAACCGTCATGATCATAGCTACCATTTACCTGACAGGTGACCCCAGCACCCATCTCAGATGCTAGAGAACACAGGAAATCGTTAAGGTAATTGACTAAGTTTGTTGGACTCTTCACTGACATCTGGATCATTTGAAAACTATACTGAGTATATTAATAGTTTTGGAGAAAGCCTAGGCGTCTAAGTGCTAAATTACCTATATGTAGCTTAACATGTGAACACTATCTGCCTGCCTTAACAGGCTAAGATCCTCCTTGCTTGCTGGCACCCATGATATATTTTTGTTTGAAGGTTTCCAAAAATTGCATTTTATATAATATTATGTTTGTCTGTACTTTTATTTGGTTGAATACCTTTCTCTATTTGTGTTCAGATGTCATACTAGGGCTAAGTTATTCAGAAATACTACCCCCTCTTGAAATTTATTCCTTTTTGCAGGCTTTCTCCAGGATATATTGACAGAGAAGATAAAAGCACTGAAAAAATGTAGTTATATTAAGAAGAAAATGGTAAATTTTGATTATCTTGCACTTCTGTTATTTTCTCATCCCTATGTTGAAAATTTTCTGGCAATTCATTGCAAATGAAGCACTATTTTTAGGAGTAAATATAGTAAATGCAGAGAATCATACATTGCTATGTAATTTACAGAACAGGAGATAGATGTTCAGATATCAGATATTGAACATTTATATTTCATAAAGAAAGGGTTGGTATATTAGACAAACCTGAGTTAGAATAAGTAGGAAATAATTGAAAATGAAAGGAATACTGTTAGGGGCAAAGGAGGAGATCTGATCAGAGAAAACATCAAGTACAATATGTGATAAAAAGAATAAAAAAAAGACAGGGATTATGTATAAAGAATAAGGGGAGGAAAACCCATGTTGAAGCTAGACACAGATGATAAACCAGGACATACAGAATTGTGGCTAAGGTTTTGGGTTTCATGTTTAGCCAGAGGAAATCATTCCAATGATTTTCTTAGTAGCCTGTCTCACTGGGAGAAGAAATAAAGCAGAATATGCTGAGATGTGTTCAAGAGCATCAGCTATAAGTGATGACCACAGTATAAAAAGATAACAATATTCCCTAAGAAAAGTATAAATGCAAGCAGATTGATATGCGTTTATAAAAGCAGATAGATTGAAATAGATTTATTTGAAAATTTAATTTGTTAGAAGCTGCAAAACTTTGCCTAAAACTGTTACTATTTTGAAGATGAAAGTGATTTATAGTCACAAGGTTCTCAGACTCTAAAGTAACAAATAATATTGAAGAACTAACTGCTCAGTGTAGAGACCAAAGCTGATATGGATCTTTTAGTTATTTTGTACAAGTTCCTCTCTTCTATATTAAATGATCATTTTGTGGTGTGGAGGTCCTTAGTCTATGTGTTGCTTTTATTGGTTAATGAATAAAGAACAGGCTTGGCCTATACCATGGGAGGAGGAAGGCAGAGTCAGGGAGAAGCCATAGATCCTCCGCCTGAGACAGATGCTGGATACATTACCTGGTAAGCCACTGCCATATGGCGATACACAGATTAATAGAAATGGGTTAATGAGTTAGCCAATAAGAAGCTACAGCTAATGGGCCAAGCAGTGATTTAATTAATACAGTTTCTGTGTGATTATTTCAGCTCTGGGCAGCCAGGACAAACAAGCAGCCTGCTACTACAATTTTGTATGCATAGTAATTTTGTTATTGTTTCACTGAAATATTTGCAAGAAAGTCTAAAGTCTAAAGTCTAAAGTACTGTTCCTTGCCCTTGATCAGCCATCAACACTCAAAAAGATTTGTTGATACCTTTCTTCTTTTAGATCATACAATCTTCAAGTCAATTAGGGTAATGCACTAAAATTATTTTGACAAATTTTCATCATGATTTCATCCATTTAACAAAAATTAATCAGTAAATATATTTTTCATTCCATGTTGTGAAGAATGTTGGCTTTGCTCAGTTGTTATTTGTCAATTCAGGCCAACATTATATGAGTGCCAACATTTAGTTTTATGTGAGCCAATGAGATGACTGTGATATGGTGACACCTTGCTTTTCTTCAGTAGGCCTAAGTTAGGAACACATCCATGCCTAAATCAGCAAAAAAAACCCTCATAATTCCTTCAGATGGAAAATTTCTGAATCTTGATAACATTACTGACCCATATTTCTATTCCTAAAACATACAGTCATAAAACTGAAGAAGCAATGAACTATTTCAGAAAATTTAGTCAGTTGGTAATCCCATCATCCAATAATTCTTAAAGTTTGGGTAAGTTTCTAATCGGGGACATTGGGGTTACCTGACCCCTGTGAAGGTGTGATAAAGCCAAGAATGAAATGGAAAATCAACGCAGGATAAAACAACTTTCTGAAACTAGTACAAAACTAAAAGTACACAGGCAGGGTATATAAAACTAAGAAATATTTTTGTATCAGAAAAAAAAATGAACAAAGCAGAAAGTCAGCAGAATGAGAAAAATTAATTGTAAATAATATATAAATATATAGTGAATAGCTTAATAATAAAAGTAGATTTTAACAATGAGTTAAAAGAGTATATGTTCAAAGAAAATATAACAATAAAAAAGTGTACAGAAAGGTTCTCAGTGACACAAATTAGAACAAGGGAGTTTGAAGCCATGGCATCATCTTGTAGCATTTAGGATAACTAGAACTGAAAGAACAAGAGAAATAGCAAATGTCTGAGAGGAATTGTAGATTGGTTTAACCATTATGGAAAAAAAAATATATATATATATACCTTTAAAAATTAAATGCATAAATGTTTTACTACATAATAATTTTATGTGTGTTTATATAAGCTACACATTGATATGTTCATAAAGATACACCTTCATGTTAATTTCAACATAACTTACAATAGCCAATATATGCAAACAAACTATTGAGGGATTAAAAAATCTCATATATATATATATATATGCTCTTTTCAGGCATAAAAGAAGGCTATCTGGACACTTTCAACAACACAACCCTGTGGACATTGTGTGAAGTAATTAACTTAAGAATAGAGAGAAAAATACTGCATGAATTTCCTTGGGTGTACAATTTCCAAAAGACAAATTTATGGAAACATAGCCCAGTATGATGGTTCCTGGGGGTTGGGGGACAAGAAAATGTAGAGAAGATCAAAGGGCACCAACTTTTAGTTATAAAGCAAGCACATTCTGGCAATCTCCTGTGCCTCGTGGTGGCTATTAAGAAAAACAAGAACTCAATGCCTATCCTAGTACACAAAACAGAGCAAGAGGCCATGACCCCTTGTAAACTCCAATGGGTTCATGCTGTCCTTTCTTTGCTTTTGGACCAAGCAGTACAATAGAGAATGTCAAAAATTTAGAATAATTAGCCAGATTGTTAATTACACCCAAAGGCAACCTGAGCTTCTATGGGCATAGCAATGGCCCAACTATCTGGTGGTCCTCACAGTATTAAGTCACCATGGTCATGAAAAAAGCCCCATTGTTCACATCCAAAATAACCAGGGCATAAATTTTCATCGACGAAGACAATTGAAAGCAGTTTGTTTTTTGTGAGTTATCATAAAGAAATAAAAATTATTTTGAAATCTTCTTGTTCATTTTGGCTCTACGTTGCATTATTCCTAACAATACAACGAGGGTTTATTCTTCTTCAGAGGCCTTCCTTGATCTTAAATTCTTCCTTTTTAGGTACAATTAAACTTCCAGCCAGCTGCCCTCTGTAATTCTTACCTTATTCATCACTAATCTCTTTGGCTGTTGTGAAGATTTACCTTGGGGTGGTCTCTTGCATGATGCGAAGTCAAGTGCATTGCATTTGGTGACATTTGTACACAATTGTGCAGTAAATTGCTCCTTTGTGATTTTCTTAAGATCAGTTTACATTGTTCTGCTTTTTCCTTAGAACAGTGGTTCTCAACCTGTGGATCACCATCCCTTTGTGTGGTTGAAAAACACTTTCATGGGGGTCACTTAAGACCATTGGAAAATACAGATTACAATGCATTATGATGCATTACAATTCATTAACAGTAGCAAAATTACACTTATGAAGTAGTAATGAAAATAGCTTTATGGTTGGGGAGGGTCACTACAACATGAGGAACTTTTTTAAAGGGTCTCAGCATTAGGAAAGTTATATCCACTGCCTTAGAACTTATTTGCTATATCTCTGGCAGTTATTCCCTTTGAAAGAGCAAGATTTAGTGGCTTGGCACCACCTTCTTTCTCCAACAGTAAATGTGAGGATCTTTAAGTTTTGGCGGGAAATGACAAGGCACAGAATCAAGTGAGCCTTAAAGGCTCGGTTTATTTCCAGCAAACCTGAATGATCCGAACCTTCTGAATTTTGCTTTGTTATCAATCTGGAGACAACAGAAATTGATGAACAGTAATTCTCTAGTTTTCAAATTTTTTTTTCCAAGCAAACTGTGGACGGCCTCAGATTTTATTCCAAGCATTTTTTCTGTATCTCATTCTAGGAAGTTTTAGATTAGCTAAAAATATGTGTAAACAACTTTGAAGTCTTTTTTTGGTGTGTATGATTAGTGTAATTTTTGCACTATCTGTTCCTCTGGTTAAAGATAATAAGTTTGTTGAGATCTGTGAGTTATTAGGAGATAATCTTGTCTTTAACATTTTTCATAACATTTAAAGAAACGTTTTAAGCTGGAAAGGACTATATGCATATAAGTAGAGAATTTCTTATAAGCTGATAAAATGGGAAAAATCTATACCACATTTTTTATTTATAAAATATCTGAATTATAAAAGCTTTATTTTTGGTGCCGTGCTTGTTAAATTCTTTAAAAAAGAAAATAAATTAGTGTCTTAGAGGAAAAGTCACATTTTAGGAGTTTGCCTCATTTGTTTCACCCTTCATCATTAAACAAGTGTCAACATTTTATGCATTTTAAAAGTTTATCCCATTTTTCTCTCTGAATGCTCAGAAATTTGTGAGTAGAGGAATATATAATAAACAAACAAAGTAAATTTTAAAAGCACTTTCCTATTTAGGTTTTACAAAAGTATTTGAGCTTTGTTCTGCTAGTTCCTGGCACGTTGATTGGCCCAATTAATTTCTAAGAGTGTGAGGTTCTAATAGCAGGGATTAAACCAGACATTCTCAAACTAAATCTTCAAGTCAGGCTCTTTTATTTTAACTTCTCTTTTTTTTAAAGGGGAGAACAGACAGGGCCTGGGAATGAAATCTACGTTGCTCTGGGGATAGTTTTTTTCTCCCAAAACAATTTCACATAAGCCTTCTTTATTAAAACACACACAGAGACACACATACACACACGCACACATGCACACACACCATACACATTCATTCTTGGTTTAATTGCCATCCCAATAACTGCCTGGAGACTCAGGAGTGGGTGATATTAAGGGTCAACAGACCCCCAGGGAACTGGAGCAAAGACTAAGTGTGGCACATTACCAAATGTGACTGTGTTTCCCTCTCTCTCCCTGACCACACCTTCGCTTCCCTCCCTCACTGTCCCCCTGACACAACACCACTGTGCCCCCTCAGAATTTCCTTTGACAGTTCATTAAGGCAAAAACTTTCCAACTTTCTTGAGGAAAATGATATTTTTACATTTTCTGTTTCCCACAGTAGACTTGACCAAAGGATGACTTAATCATCTGTCTGAACTTTTTATAGGACCACACAGAACATTCCCCAAGAGGCCTTTCCTCTAGTTCTGCTCCCACATTCTCTGAAGTGACCCATTTACCTGACCTCCCGTTTACCTGTTTCCATTCCCCTGTCTCCTTCCTGGTGGCTTTTCTTTACTAAAGGAACTTTCTGAACTGACACTGTGAAGGGCCAGGACAGTGTAAGAGAGCAGAACCATGACCCTGAGGCAAAAGTGAAACACGGATGTCACCTTAGTGGTTGGAAAAATATCACAAACTTGACAAGGCAAAAGTGGGACTTGAAATTCTACGAAAAGCACCGAACCGAATGATAATATGGCTATTGAGGTCTCAGGCATTTGCCAGGGAGGAAGTCAAGTGAGAAACCCAAGATACCAGTTAAAAAAAAAAAGCAGTAAATGTACTCTAAATATTACCACCACCCCGGGACAAGACATTCTGTAGTATATGAAGCAGTCTGAGGTTATGTTTCATACCCATCTGCCGATGTGATAGAAAGTACCTTGGGAGACAGCTCTTTAGTGTATTAGCTATTGGAGCTTAAAACAGAAATGCAGCTCTGGGTCCTGTTCCTTACTTCTTTACATAAACGTTTTCCTGACTCATCTAACTCACAATTCTGTTTTTACTCTACATGCTGCCAGCAACAAATGACTCATTGTGTGTATATGACGAAGAGTGCTAACAGAGTTTATGTTACCATTTCAATACATCTACATCGCTGATAGACATTTGTTAAGAGAACTCATTCTAAACTCCTCTCTCTCTCTCTCTCTCTCTCTCTCTCTCTCTCTCTCTCTCCCTTCCCCCTCCTTCTCTCTCTTCAAGACAGGATTCCTTTATGTAGCTGTAGCCTTGGTTGTCCTGGTACTCTCTCTCTGTAGACTAGGGTAGCCTCAAACTCACAGAAATTCACCAGCCTCTACCTCTTGAGTGCTAGGATAAAGGACATATGCCACCACTCCCTGTATTTTTCTAATTTTTTTTTTGTACTTGGACCAGAGAGACAGAATAGGAAGTACAGGCAGATACCTCCTTAGATTCCTCCTCTAACAGGCATGATTTTGAGCAGGGCCCAGTTTTCTGTTAGGCTGGCTTTCCCTAGCCTGCATTTCTCTAGGGTACTTCATCAACATGAGCAAACAAACCCCTGAGTTAACAAATTAACCACACTCACTGACTCTTAGCCATAGCTTGGGTTATCTTATTAAAGGGTTAGTGGGAAATTGTCTTACTTTTTACACGAGGAATAGCCAGATAAACAGAAAGCGAAAAGGCAAAAACTGTAACTATAGCCATGTTTAGCTTGGATTTGCAAACAGGCACCGTTGTTCTTCCAAATAAGTGCAAACAGTTTACGGTAGACGTTTCTAATGAATTGAATTCTGAACAGCAAGGTTTACCCCTCTTTGTCGCTCTTAAGTGGGAAAACATTTAATCCTCTTTGCAAATGAAGTCCTAGCTCTCAACTTAGCAGGGCCTCCTGCTGTGCTCAATTCTAGACAGAGGTTTTGCTCAGACAGAGAACTGTCTCCTAGAGGGACGGGCCAAGACTATTCATATTGTAGGGGATTATTGGTCAGACTGAAGCCTAGATTAATTGGTGAGTCCAAGAGTAATGAGAAACCGTGTCTCAAAAAAAAAAAAAGAAAGAAAGAAAGAAAAGAAAGAGAAGGGAAGGAGAGAGAGAGAGAGAGAGAGAGAGAGAGAGAGAGAGAGAGAAGATGAATGGCACCTAAGGCATGATATCACTGGATTTTATATTCACACCTAACAGGGGAACCCATAGGAACATGAATCCCCACCCACCTATACTGGCACAAACCAATCATGATGTTATATTGTAGCAGAGTGAAGTTGCTGCCAACCATCTGGACATGGAATACCTGGGTGATAGAGATGTGAGGTGAAAAAGGTGGGGAGATTATATACACTTGTTGACTTTTCTAATTTCTGGGTGCCTTCCAGAGAGTCTAGTCCACAGGACAGAGGAAGGTTTACGCAAGGAAGTCACACTATTTTGCTACACTATCTTCCTGTAGGTGGCAGCACTAACAAGGCTGGGGTCAGAGAGGAACATTTAACTTTAGATAGCTCTCGAGGAGGAGCAATTTTTAGTAACTTGGATACAGGAGGCAAAAATTGCTTTTGCGATTGACAATAAAAGCTCAAAGTCAAGTAACCAAACTGTTACACAAATGAACACACACACACATACTGGAGGAGCGCGTCTCATTGAAAGAAAACACACCAAGTTCTGTAATGTGACATCGTCAGTCACACGAGAGAGGCTTTGGGTCCGTTGTGTTCTCTGTGCAGAACAGTTTGGACTGCTCAGCTTGAAGCACTCCTCACTGATAACCACAGGGTTGAGCTTCCAACCCAGATCTGTTACTTCTGTGAACTTGCGGAAGTTAGTCATGGTAGAGTTAGAATCCCAGACTACATGTTTAAGGAGAGCAACCACGTTTCAACATAATATTACTATCTTATTATTTTATATTAAAGAGATTACTGAAGAGAAAGTGAAGATAGAACAAAGGAATCCAACACAAAATCATTATTGGATGTAGAGATGTTCTGAAGGTACTGTAAATCAATACTTTCAGATGGCATTTTAAATAGACATACCTGTGAGCATTTTGAGAAACGGCTTTTGTAGAATTTAATTATTATTAATTGCAAAATTCTAGGCCTATGGTCCTAGTCATTAAATTAATGTTTTATAATTTATCATCTTATCTTTCTAATATTTAAAGTCCCTTTGAGGTTGGCTTTAACATGTAGAGTTTAAGATCCTCAATAACTGCGTCATCTTCAACAGCAGCAGATTAGCTACAGGTGTTTAAGACATCTCCATGCAGAATTTACATTCTGTTAATCTTTCCCACAACGATAAATGTGGCTGGAATAGTTGTCAAGTTGGCCTCACCGCACGAGAATATCTAGTGAAACCTACCTATGAGGCAGTGAGAGGATTATTTTGGCTTAGAGTGCCATGGGAACCAGGCAGGAGCACTGGCTTGGGTCTCCTGCCTGGAATAGCATCTAACATCACAGCAGGAGCGTGAATTGGAATGAGTGCCAACTAAGAAGCAGAAAGACTAGGTTCCTACAGAGCCCTTCAAAGACCTTCCTTCAATGACCTGAAAATCTCCAGTAAGCTCCACCTCTGAGAAGGCTACACACCCTCACTACACAACTGCTCTGGGACCCATACCTTTACGTATATACCCATGGGGGAACAGGATCAGTACATAGCAGAGTGGTTCTCAGCCTTCCTGATTTCTAATACAGTCCCTCATGTTTTGATGACACCCACCCTAAAATTATTTTGCTGCTACTTCATAACTGTAATTTTGCAACTGTTATGAGTCACAATGTAAATATCTGATATGTAGAATATGCAACCTCTGCAGAAGGGTCATTAGACCACCCCCAAATGTATCATAGCCCACAGGTTGAGAATAACTATTATATCAGGTAACATTGTTTTCTCCATCTATCACACTGAGAAGTTGAATATTGAAATTTAAAGTAACTTACCAGCCTCCATATGCCAGTTAAATCTAATGCTAGACTGTGGATTGTGGTGCAAAGGAACAGTGTTCTCTCCACTTACTTACTCTCTGACAGCTAGTTCTAACCGCCAAGAAAAGCAGCAATGTTCAACGAAATAAATGGGTTCCATTATGTAGTATACCGTTCCTCTGCACCATCCTTTCTAATTCAACACTTTGCTGTTTATTATCTATGTTTAATTTGTTGAAGTATATTTCACGTACAGTGAAGGAAAGGGAAGGGGACATAACTCCTTTCTTGTCAAACTGCCTTTTTTTGCTAAAGAGCGATCTTCCAGAACTAAGGTGTAGATTATGCCACCCGCAGCAGTATTTAAACAGCAAATAGAATTCCTGTTCATTTTTTTGCTTTAAATTTCATTATTAAATTGCTATTGCGTTGCTATTCTTTTGAGTAATATATTTCTTGCCTTGTAAATGAGAGCGATGTTGCCCAGGATTTTTCCAATGAATTTACTTCTCACGTTCATTCCTACTGCTCCTTCTACCAAGTACAGAAATTCCATAGATTTCTGTATCACCATTTCCAAAATAACAATATACTGACCATATGAACTATGCTGATATATATTCAGAAAGAATTCAGTCTGGATGCTAAAATAAAGCATTTTTGTGGTATTTCTTCTGGAAAGATCTCAAGAACAAGCAATGTGGTAATATTTCTCCTTGAAATAGTGCATATTTTCTCCGTTTGTGGCAGAAGGAAACCATGAGAAAATTGACTTTCCTAAAAGGCATCTCTGGCAGCGAGTCTTGAGAGAACATAAGAATCCACAGGTAGCCAAGTTTCCTTGGTGACTTTGCATACACCAATGCTTTTAACCTGTGAATCAGGAGTACCATGCAAACGTTAACGAATCCTTCAGATATGTTTATACAGCATGTAAGTTACATCAATGTGATCTAACACTGCAATTTTATGAACTTAGGGACAACTACAGAGCTCTACGCTGCCAAACTAGTCTTTTTTTTTTTTTTTGAGAGATGTCTTTTAATAGAAAAAAAATACACGTGCAACAGTAGCAACACACATATCTTCGAACCCAGACAGCTCCAAGTTTCAATTCTTCACCTTGGGAGGTGGCCTGTACATGCCTACAACCACAGCGTGGTCCCGTTCGTAGGGCTCAAGTGTCAGCTGCTCCTGGGGCTTCATATTCTCCTGCTGCATCTTCCTCACTTCAGATGCAAACACAGCTTCTGCCGAGGCTGTGGAGTCAATGCAGTTCGCCTTAATGAAAATCACAAAGTGTCCTCCATTCCCCAGGAAGGTGTGGGCATTCAGGGCCACAATCCGGGTTTGGTCTGGCTTTGCCACATCGGCAAAGATCACATCCACCTTGGTGATAAGCATGCGGTATTTGTGTGGGTGTTGGGCATCTTCAATCACAGGAATAATGTTGATCCTCTTCTTGGCCAAGTTGATGAGGTCACGGTCAGCATGGTGGGAGAACTCAACTGCATAGACCAGACCTTCCGGGCCAACGATATCAGAGACGTAAGAGACAGTGGTGCCTGAGGCTGCCCCAAGGTAGAGCACTTTGGCCCCTGGCTTGATGTGGATCTGGTCTACGCTGCCCAGGATTGCTGCTGCCAGCTTGGAATGGAAGGGGTTCCAGGCTCGGTATTCAATTTTGTCATCTCCCTCTGAAATAGAGACTCTGTTCTCCCCATACACAGACTCTCCAGGGACGAGATTCTTTGTGACAATGGCACCCTCCTTTCCGCGACAGATAAAGACTCCTTCATGCCAATGTGGTTCCACCATCACATTCTTCCCTGACTGGTTTCCTCTCTTGCCTCCCCGGCCACCAGCTCGACCCCAGCTGCCCCTAGACTGGAAGCCTCCACCTCGTCCACCTTCTCCTCCACCTCCTCGTCCCCTGAAGCCTCCACCTCCACCTCCACTTCGATCTCGGCCTCCACCAAAGCCTCCTGGTCCCCCGCCAAAGTATCTACCTCTTCCTCCTCTACCGCCTCTGTCACCACCAAAGCCTCCTCTGCCACCAACACCACGGGGGGGGGGGGGGCTGAAACCTGGCTTCATCGTGCAGCTTTGGCAATAAGTAGCGTCCCTCACTCCCCAAACTAGTCTTGAAAACAAGCCTTGCTGCTCATCTGGAGGGAGCTATATTGAGATACTTGAACTGTTCAGGCACAGTGAACTTCAAGGATTTTGACATCTCCATCTTATAGAGGCTCAAATATCTCAAAGGGCCAAACCTCGGATGCTTCAGTGCAAGAACTGTATGCTTCCTTGCTGTTCTACAAGTAGGAGTGTAAACATCGTGTCTCTGTGTCTTTCGAAGGTTTCACTGATTGTGTGTTGTCTTGCACCTGTCCTCTTAGACAAGATTGGGTAAATTTATGACATATAATTAGGAAGGCAACTTTATTATCTTGTGCATATTTTTTGTGAATCATCCTTTTGAAGGGTGGGTGCTAAAGTTGCTTCACTACAGTTCATTTTTATCATCTGAAAATTCCTTAAAGTAAACAACTTTATTGTGTTGGATTTTTAAACATCCCAAATTGAACACCGTGTTTGGCACATATTGTGCTGTTAGATGTTTGGCAAGTAGAAAGTGTCAGAGAATCTATTTATTGTTTGGTACACAGGGGTCATTTATTTTCTATATACGTAATGACATTTCCAAGGTAACTCTAGCTAGGCAAATTTTGTGATTTTTATAATTAGAGGGTCATTCTCATATTAATCATGAATATTACCAAGACTTTATAATCATATATAATATATAATTGCAGTAAAAGGACACACCAGGTCATGAAAGTATCTTTTAGCATACAGTAAAGGAAAATAATAAATAATGAGAGTTGGGAGATAAAAATCAAATGTGAAAATTCGATGATATCCTTAATATCTTTAATATGATCATAAAATATTTCATTGACCGATACAAATGAAATAAAAATGCTCCCAGGAGTATTTCCTTTTCTCCCAACATTAATATAAATTATTGAAACATAAGTTCATTTAGATAGCATAAAGTCTATAAGGTGGCTGTATTTAAAACTAAGATGACAGTTTCTTACTAATGTGAGTCATGCAATATTTACTTCCTCTTCTAAGCACTGACACGAACGACCCTCGGCCTTACACTTAGACTGCAGGCAAACGCCATAAGGTAAACTGGGGTCTTTCAATAACGCCATTCTTTTCCGTTTGCTTTAGCCTATGTTTTGCTGGAGTCTCACAACTTCCCTGCTCCTTTTTCCACACATAATGCACTTTTCTTTGAACATATCTCAAGCTTTTACATGTTCTCATACCATTCCTCCCCGACACACAATTTCCCCATGTCTCTCTCCTCTGTCTATTCACCTCTGCTCAAATATTCTTTCCTCCATTCCCCTAGTATACTTCTTCTTCTGTTCATCCACACATAGGTGCAATCTCTAAGTCTGGGGTGTTTTTCTTATATCCTCCCCTGTCTTGTCACACATCACCATATTGAATATTATCAGGGAAAGACTGTCATTTCCTACTGTAATTTGAAATCTGTGAGGGAAGATATTATTGTTTCTTTTTTTAAATCTCTGTATCTTTGTGCCTAGAATGCATAGGATTATAGAATAAAAAAGGAATGATTCATTGTCTAGCTTTAGAGAAAAAAGAAGGCATTAGAAGGTCAAGGACTATTAAGGTGCTATAGTTGAATGAAGGCTTTTGATTCTAACCCCCCCCCCGAATCTGTATATTATATGAATGATGGTGCTTGTGAATAGTAGAGGCAAGCACCTTGCTCCTTAGGATTCTTCCTCATCATAAACATAGCTATCATATCCCCATTAATATGCTCAACATAGACAAAATGTTAACACTTCTTTTTTCTCTTACTATAATAAATATTGTCACTGACATAATTTGGGACAGTCTCTTTTCCCAACTTAGGACTGAAATAAATTACTACTTAAAATACTGCACCCTGGTACTTCAGGGGTAATTTTCTGAAATTAACACTGGGGTTTTTCGTCTGTTTCTTTTAGTCTAAGAATGAGCTAAGTGGTAACATGGATCTATTCCACAAGACTGATTCAAAACAAAAAAATGAAAAAATGTTCACACAAGGTAACATTGTTAAGTTGGAATAGAAACACAAATTCGATTCATTTTCCATCACATTTTCTTTTCTATATTTAATAGAGGAAATGAAAATACTTCTGGGACTAGTTGTATAAACTCTGAGGAAAAGAAAAGTCTGACTACACTGGTCTTGGGAAAAGGACCAGCTAGCAACCATTTTAGATTTATTCCACTTATTAGGCCCGATCTGAAGACTCACACAGGAAATATTTTCTTTAGAAAACACCATTTTACATTGACTACTGCTCATAATATGGAAAAATAAATCTCAATATTAGTTGATTGCCATGAGTTAGAGTATTTTATGAATATTTTCTTTTATTTTTACTTTGCAGCATTTGAGATTAAAGCTAGAACCTTGCTGACCTCTTCCCTCGTGTTTGGGCTCTGTTATTTTGAGACAGCCTCTCACTCAGTGCACATACTGGGCTTAAACTCACTGTGATATTAAAGGCAAGCCTTGAACTTGAAATCCTCCTACTTTAGTCTCTAAAGTGGCTGGGAATTACAGGTTCTTTGACACTGGGCCCCACTGTAAACGAAACTTTTAAAAATAAGGACTTTGGAGTGTCTGTATTTGATCTGATGGATGTACAAATGTCAGTTTTCTCACTGCAGATATGGCTACCATTCTATGTGGAAGTAAAGCCAATGCTGATATTCTTATTTGGTTCTCTGTGCACAGCAGAGACCTCCTAACTCAATGGAAGCTACCAGAAATTCATTTGCAGAACATAGCGTTGGCTTTGCAATGCCAGTGTCTGAAGAATTTTCACCTGAAAGGTGTCAGGTGCAGATTCTTTCCAATCATGAGAGTTAAGGATTGAATTTGCAATTTTATTTATTAGCTCTCAAAATTCAGCTATCTCTTTTTTCCAATTAAAGTTAGCACATTAATTCAGTAGTCAGTAAATCATAGGGTAGGGTACATCATGTTCTCTTTTATCTGACAGAGATCACCCTAATAATTAGAAGATAATACTTGTTCATTTTTTATTATTCCTAAAATAATCACATTTTTTTCAATTTTATTTACTTGGCAAAGTGAGAATAATACTGTTTTCCATTTTCTGTGCTTTCCAATATGTCATGAAGACAACCAAGGAATGATATAGTGACATAAATTTCTACATCCTTCTTTTCAGAATTTTGATTGGTAACTGAAGGCCATTTTATGCAAAGGAAAGGGAGGAAAAGCTTCCCCAGTACAAGTGTTGCATCTCTGAGAGGAAAGGCATTCGGGCAGTCAGGAGCCAAGGAATACTACAAAGTTACACCACACAACAAACCTCACATAAGAAATTTATTGAGAGAGACCCAAGAAGGTGGCTGCATCTGCTTAAGTGAGATGTAGCAAAGAGCTGAGCAAGGAGCAGGCTTTATTAAGATTTTATGTGAGGGGATGGTAATGGGTCTTTTCTTAAATTACAGGGATTTTGTGGCTCAGGTATTGATGTGATTTTGTTGCCTGATTTGGGGTATTTTTTTTTTCTCTGTAGGTCAAGGCCTGCCCACTCTCTTGCCTTGAGGGTCTAGGCCTGGCTGTCAGCAGTCTGGGACAGCGGCTAATCATTAACACCTGGAGGGGTTTCCACCACTGGCTGTATAATAACGATCATGCAAATCAAAATATTGATCAACACAGTGATTCTTAACTATAGAGATTATTCTCTAGAATAACTATAAAATACCACATTCATGATTCTAGGAAAAAAAAACCCTAAATCTTGGCTAAAGTATAGTAGAAACAAAAATATAATTGTGTGTGTATATGCACAGTGTACATATCCATGGGAGGAGAAGGTACATGTCTGTCCATTTGCCTGTGGAACCAAAGGTTGGCACTGGGTGTCTTCCTCATTCACGGTCCACCTTACCACTACTAGGATTTTTAAAAGTTGTTTATTTTATGCATATGAGTGAGGGTCTGCATGCATGTAGGTCACAGAGACCAGAAGAGGGCATCTGTTCCTCCTGGACTAGAGTTACAGATGGCTCTTGATGTGGATGCTAGGAACCAAACCATGGTCCTTTGCAAGAATAGTCAGTGGTCTTAAGAGTTGAACCACTCACCTTGTTTTTTTGTTTTGTTTTGTTTTGTTTTGTTTTTTGACACAATGTCTCTCATTGACCAGGAGCTCAGATAAATAGGTAATATGGCTGGTAGGAAAGCACTAATGACTTACCTGTTTCTGATTCCCTAATATTGAGAATATTGTGAATAAGCTACACAACCTCATACTGAAGGATGATGCATTATGACAATTGCATTTCTGTCTCTAATTAAGACAGACCTTTAACACTGATGCTATGCTCCATTGAAAGAGAGGAAACTAGAGAAACACCTCTGCTATCTACCTGTGATTTCTTAAGTATCATCCATTTTACATCCAGTCTATTTCAACTTTCACAATAACTGTAAGAGGGAATTGTTACTATATTATTAGTACAAGGTAGCAAGGCTAAGTGATAACACAAGGACACACTATTTGAAGGTACTAGGTAACCTATCTCCCTAAGAGACAGGTCTGAATATACAGCTAAGAAAAACAACATAGACATTATGGACACAATTTCTAAAATATCTCATAATAGACTGATTTTAATTCAATAAATATACCCACACTGCAGTATAGAGTTAATTTCTTCTCCCTACCTTCAAATTTTTCTAATGAGCTAAGTTTTTCATTTCAACTTTTTCCCCACTCATCTAAGATATTTTTCCTAATGCAAAGCTGACAAGTAATATATATAATTAATAGGATAGTTGAATCTACAATAGATCTATTTTTAATACTACCACACAGGATTTCTCTGTTATCCCTGGCCGTCCTGGAACTTTCTGTGTAGACCAGACTGGTCTCAAACTCAGAGATCCACTTGCTCCTGCCTACCCAGTGCTGGGATTAAAGGTGTGTACCTCTATTGCCCACAATAAGTTTCTTATTTAAACTTGTATTTTCCCAGTTGAAAATGGTATTTTGTTAACAGGTTAAACAAATTCCTAAATGTAATCTCCTAAATTTCTCATTTTTCTTGTCTTTGATTATTGGACTTGTTTTATTTTCACTACTGAGTAGTAACACTATAGAAAATGTTTTGTAATGATAAGGTAAGAACATAAACTTCAGAATTCTCTGTGTCTCTCTTTGTCTCTCTTTACTTCTCTCCCTCCTTCCCTTCCCCCTCTCTTTCTCTTCCCCTCAAACACATAATAAACTTCTCAGTTCTAGGACCACTATGCACTTTAGAGTCACTAAAAGAGCAGCTAACCATTTGACACAGTGTTTGGATTCTCACCCCCACACAACAGACCCTCATTACCTAACTGTTAATCATTGCCAAAGGAGCAAATCCCCTGACAGCTCCCAAACCCCCACCCCCCAAGCAGACCTTTCCACACTTGGTATCAAATTGCACTGCAGTCACAACAGAGGGGCTGCTCGGCTTGGTTTAACTGCCCATCAGTGAAATTTGCTTTTTGTTTTTCCTTTCTCAACTTGGATTGAAATGTTTCTCCAATTATTTACTACATATTTCTCCATCCATCAGAAGCATAGAGTTTGAAAACTGTTCTCACAAACATCTCACAGTATATACAAAACACTTGAAGCCCAGCTTTGAATCAAAATTCCATTCCAACAAGCTCCAGTTACCAATAGAGAGGTTTTATACAGATCCTATTTTAAAAGAGATCATCCACATATTGTTTAGATATTAGGCTTATGATATACTTATTTGTTAAAGGAAATGTTATACTAGCTATAGTCATTTTGTTTATTGAATGCTGGCTGATGCTGCTGTCCATCAACCCAACAGGTTCACTAAAATTGCATACTATGTTGACAATGTGAAAACATTCAAGAAGTGAAAAGGGCCAAATTTCACATAACCATTAGTATGACTGATGGCATTATGTGTGGAATAATTTTATGATGTTCATTTCCTAAAGTCTAAGTCTTAATTGAAATAGTCTCCCAATCAACACTGTGAGAGCCAAAGGTAATTACACCAATAGAATCCTTCATTTATTAGATTAAAGAAAGCATGCCTTCCTGCCTTCTTGGTCTTCAATTTTTTCCTTATTTTTATTTTGTAGTATTAAACATATTTCAAATGATGTGATACTGATATCTTCAACTGGGTACCACTCACCAAGCCACCTTGAACTTATATTCATTTTGTGAGATATTGATAACTTAAGGACAAGAACAATGGTTCTTTCTGTCTATTCTCAGTGGTGTGACCAGTATCTGTGCCACTATTGAACCTCACCAGTGGTACAGTATGTCACTAATCAAAATCCAATTCCTGACACTAGGAGAGTAGAATTTGCTGACTATTAGTCAATAGATTAACAAACAAATGCAAAAGGAACTCAATAGTAAGACTATTATCCTGGGCATGGATAAAGTGAGTAATAGCATCTAACTCTAGTCCAATTAGAGCTTAAAGGAAATATCACTGTAGCTCCAATAAATCTTGTATGCTTCACAGTGATATCTAATAAAGTCTGATGGATTTATCTGTTTATGCCTTGTACAAAATTACTAAGACAAGATTTGTTGTAGTGTAATATCACTAAGTGATTTGAAGATGGTTATGGACCAAAAATGGGGAGAGATTTCTTATCTCACCAAGACAACTCAACATAGTGAATAATGAGGTTAAAAAAAACCCTTTATTTTCAATAATCATAGCCAAAAAGTTTTCTTACATGTATCTTAATTCCTACACAGTTAAGTGTGTTGGGCTATCAATTGATGATATGTAGCATATTCATTTCCTACAACATATTAACCTTTATACACTGTTGTCATATAAAATTTAAAGGCAAAGATTTCAAATAAATGTGTAGAACTTAAAAAGTCTGATTGTATGTCACAGGAAGTAGAATACTACTTCAGTAGAAGTTCTGTGGGGATGTGACTATCGTTTACCAAAAACACTTTTTTTTAATGTTTAAAGTGCAATTTCTTAGTAGGTGATCATTGTCTAAACTCAAGTGTTCCTGAAAGGACTCAAAAACATCCCACACCAGGAAGTCAAACAGCCCAGGACTACACTTATTACATCTCAAAGTACAAACCACTGCCCACACATTCTGAAGACTTCTCTATTGTCAAATGTCTATTCTATGTTACCTAGAAATTTATGTGAATATACTTGGACGTATTTGTAAACATGTGTTCATATATGTTGTTGGGGCTTCTGTCCTGCCCAGTACCACAGCTGTTAAGTACCAAAGAAATCATACAAAGGTCTCCATTAACTATAAATGGATTGGCCCATTAGCTCAGGCTTCTTATGAACTCTTATAACTTATATTAGCCCATTATTCTCATCTATGCTAGCCACATGGTTTGGTAGCTTTCTCAACGAGGCAGTCACATCTTGCTTCTTCTGTGGCAGGGTCACAATTGTAGAATAAGCTTTCCTCTTCCCAGAAATCTCTTGTCTTTATTGATCAGTCTCTACTGAATGTAGGTTGCCTGTCATGCCCCAGAAAGTGCCTTAACACAATGTGTCCTTCTGCCAGCCCATTTTAAAATATTTTAACAGATTAAAGTGTCCTAAAATTTGGCAACTCAATTTGACAATATCATCTAGCATTGGATCTCTTTAATAATATAAAGATAAGTGAGAATTGTTTGCTGGGTTTAAGGCTTATATATATTCAATTACAGTTTAAAAAATGTTACAAACATACTTTTTCAGGATGGTTAGATTTCTATTATACACACATAATAGTTTTTAATTAAATCTACTTCTAACCCCTCTTCAAATCCTGCATCCATCAGTCCAATTTCATGTGCTATCTATTTATCTTTCAGACATCTGTCTGTCTCTGTCTCGCTTAAGCCTACTGATTGCACTTTGTACTGCCTACAAACACATGGGTGTAGGATTATCTGTTGGAGCAAAAGTATTACTTCATGGGCTGCCTACATGAAGAAAACTTTCTCTGCCTCCCCCAGCATCCATCAGTTGTCAATTGCTTCTCTTCCAGGGGCAGAACGTAACTGCTTCTTCCTGAGACTGTTAGGATATTGCTTGGCATGTTCTTGTGCAGGTCTTTCAAATGCAATCACAGTCACTGTAAATTAATACAACATTTCTTTTATGTGTAAAATGTTATCTTTTGCTGTATATTTCTACAATCTTGGTCACTTACAATCTTTCTATCTCCTCTTCCAGATGATCTCTGAGAAGAGAAAGAATATGAAATTATTATCCTACTTGGAGCTGAGCACTCTAGAGTGTCTAGTTCTCTTCATGTTGATCAGATATGAATTTCAACATCTCTATATAAAAAAGTTTCTTGATGAGAATTGAGAAGTACACTCATAATGTATGAGTCTAAAAAAAGAACATAAGGGGCAACTTAATACTATGTCCACTTAGCAGATTTATCATATTAGGTCCTTCCTTAGAGTATATGCTCTTAATCAGGCATCAAATTTTTTGACCCGTATTACAGTACCAGGATTGAGGTTTTTTTTTTCATGTAGAGTGGTATTTGAATTCAATTGCAAAGTAGTTGGTTATTCCTATAACATTCATCCCATTGTTAAATGTGTGGGTTTACCGTGCCATGCCAGTAGCTATTGTAGCCTTCAGGGTTCAAAGAGGAGTAATATTGCTGAATAATTTTCTCCCCTAGTAGTGGAAATATAATCTTTAGGTACTATGAAAACTAGCCAGTAGTAATGAAGCTTCCAGTCTGTATTAGCGTGATTTCTCTATGTCCTATGATTCAAGTATGTGATGTCTTTAGCGATAATATTTTGTCACCAAGTTCTTTATAAATTGTAGTTGTCTGTAATGTTTTTGAGAACATCATCAGTTGGACCCCACTGACCAGCAACTCAGAAAGAAATAATCCATACTTGGCATGAGGCTTTTATTTGATAGAATATGGTGATGTTCGGAGAAGCTTTATCTCTACCCCCATTATGGGGAAAATCCATGTAAATTATTTTTACAGGTGTAAACATTTCAGGCAGCTTCAACAGTAGCAGATCCATCCCTATAACCCTTCTCTATCCTGTTCTCTCATTCCTTCCCTACTTAACATTTCCTTTGCAATTATTTATGATAAACATCATAAAATAAACTCTTCTTCTTCTGAAAAAATACAAAGAACTCCTATTTTATCTTCTCTTTTCCTCAAGAACTAAGCAGAGTTTCTCTGTAACCTACGTGCAATTCTGTTTACTGTGAAATCCAATTAAAAAGACATCTGAAACTCTCTAGATGTGTCGTCTTCTACCTTGTCCTCTTCAACACTACCCCAAAGCTCTTGTCTTGCAGATGTTTAGGGAACTACATCCCACAGCACACACAGAATTCCCTGTACATTCAAATCTGTCAACGTATTTGATTCTTTAGTTTGTTAGCATCACAATTTGTTGGCAACTATATTTCTTATACTACATATAGGGAAGGGAAATATAATCTACAATTATTTTGCCACTGCAAATAAGGGAAAATATTAACCAAATTGTAAAGCCTGGGAAGATAGCTCAATCAGGGAAATGCTCAAATCAAGCACAAGGAACCCATGTTAAAAATAGAAGCATCAAGCATGGTGTTATGGAACCCACTGACCAATCAGCCCAGCCTACTTGGTCAACTCAAGGCCATTGAGAGGCCTTTTATGTCAGAGAGAAAGTATGTGTGGGAGGGAGAGAATGAAGGAGAAGAAGAAAAGGACAAAAGAAAGCAACCCAGAAAGCAGTGTCTGAGGTTACCCGAGGCTGAGTTTTGGCCACCATATGCTGCTTAGACACGCACATATCTTACTGTGCATGCATATCTGCACTCACAAACACACATGAACAAATGCTAAATTCGTGATGGAAAATGTAAAACTTTCAAGTGGAATTCATTTGTGTGGAAATATAATTTAAATGAATAGTAGGAAAGAAATAAAACCCAGTCTAGTTTCTTGAGATCTATACAGAGTAGAAGTAAAGCCTCTCATCACAAAAAGGAAATTTTTAAGACACAGTGATCGTAATAGTGACATTAAACAGCATTTCATATTGTGTAGGTCATTTGACCATCAAAAATGTAGGAAATAAATGTTAGTATTAATTTTGTAGCGTATGTTAAAATGAAGACTTAACTGTTGTGACTGTTTTTTTCTGAGTGAATAATTAGTGTCAACACTTAGAGCTAGGTGGAGTGTTCTTCTAAGTTTAAATTCAAATTCTGTTCTATTCCTCTTCATTATGGATTTTCATTATGGATTATGTCATATAATGTAAGACTAATGGGTACCCAAATTTATCATAATATAAGGAATGAATTTTTCCCTATCATCATAGCTCTCATGCTTTTATGCTCATTACATCCTTGATGAGAGCACTCTCATGAATAAGAAGATATATT
This sequence comes from Myodes glareolus, assembly GCF_982192425.1. Lineage (NCBI taxonomy): Eukaryota > Metazoa > Chordata > Mammalia > Rodentia > Cricetidae > Myodes > Myodes glareolus. Next base: position 105,643,636 of record NC_142026.1, read on the forward strand.
TCATTATAGATAGAACAGGGTCAGAAAGTTAAATTGCTTTGATGAAGTTCAAATAGTAGAAATAGAAACATGACTTGACCTTCAGCTTCTCACCTTCTGAGCTTATAAAGACAAAATTGTTCACTCATGAAGGCTCACATCTCCCAAGAACATATCTGATTTTGAGTCTTAATGATTGCTAGGCATTCCTATCTTCCAAGAGCAGAGTTAATTCTTCCCTTAGCAGTTCTAGCAGGAAACACTTAACCAAGTCATGTCTGCCACTTAATAAGTGCCCTCAGAGGTGCCTATAATCTATTCAAGTACTTTATAATGTAGAGCCAATCACCTCAATAGTTAAACATTTCTTCCACAGTGACTTAAACACAAATGTGAAGTAGTTAGACTGAACCAACAACACTTGTTTAATCAGCACTTTTAATTCCCTCCTTATAGACATTGTGCAGAGGATTAAAATCTGTTCTCCCCTTTGAGGATTTATGCTATATAATAGAGATGGCTGCAAGCCATTGAAACAAAACAATCTGTATATCCTCAAGGCAGGATAAGAGCATAAGTTCATTTTAAGCATGACACTGCTGTAAAGTCGCTGCCATGCTTTTTTGGTCATTAATCTCCATGTGCGTGCTTATTTTGTGCAATATGTTAGATGGCAGTATCTTTTCATTTAGTAAATTAATTTCTTAATTCAGTGGGGATGAAAAAATATTAAAATCTGCACTTTTGCAATTAAAGAGGCAATGTTTCCAAGATAAATATAATTTTGAAATGTGGAGCTATTCTAGAACAAAAATAGAATATCTTGGTTGAGACAAGCCTGGGATACATGAACTCTTTTCTCAAAAGAAATGAAAGTAGAAATAAAAAAGAATGAAAGTGATTTCTGTCTAACCAGAACCCTTTAGCTGTATATTTGTGGAAGCAATAATCATATTGCAAACAACGGAAGTATTTTCATGTGAAGAGCAGAATGACTATGATTTTTAAACTCTCTGTAAGATCAATGTGAAAAACTCAACAGCAAAAAGAGTTTTACCTGTTTGCTTTGAGGTGTTGATGCTGATTTGGGGTTGACAGAGAATTTCCGGGGTTGGATGGAGATGTGGGGGAGCAGGAGTGGTTATTAAAATGTATGTCCCTGATAGTTTCAGTTTCCCAAAGGGATTTTCAGGGACCTTGTTTCTGGTGCTAACATAAGTGCCAGACTACAGTTCCCACATTATAAATTATCCTTGTTTTTGTTGAAGCTTAAATTATTTTTATTAGCTATTCACCTGGGATGTGAACAAGAGTCAAACTAAAACTTTCAGATAAGCAAAACAGCTGTTGAAATTTGACTTTTTCTTGTTCTTTCTATCACCATGTCTGCCTCTTGCCTTAGCTTGTGCAGTATTTAACTCATTTACTCAGTTTCTCTTTAACCCAAGTAGCTCCATCTTTCACCATGACACGATTCTGCTTCTGATGGGTACCAGTGCTAGTTCCTGTGTGAGCAAAATGGTTCTGCCTTTCATTACATTGGCTTCAAAAGTTCAGCAAATGTTACTTCTAGTAGTTGGACACAGGATATAATTGCACTCAAAATGCATCTCATGTGAGTTTTTCATAATGTCGAAAAGCCTAATTTTATATTTTAGTGCATCTGTGTGTGCGTGCATGTATATGTACATGCGGTTGATGTTTATGCGTGTTAGTGTGGGTACAGTATATGTATGTGTGCATGAAGATACATGCGAATGCATGTATGTATATGTGGAGGGTGGAGATTGACAGTGTATGGTTTTCCTTGTTTGCTGTCCACCTTTAATTTTTGGAGAGAGGGTCTCATTGAAGTTAGAGCTCATTGATTTATTTAGACTTATTGGCCAATGAACTTTAAGGGTCTGTGATGTGAGACTTCTCTCTGTATGCTGTGAATATGTTTTATTACCATTAGTTAATAAAGATTCTGCTTTGGGCCAATGGCATCGCAGAATAGAGCAAGGTGGGAATTCCAAGCAGAGATAGAGGAGAAAAAAAGACAGAATCAGAAAGACACCATGTAGCTACCAAAGGAGAAAGATGTCGAGCCACCAGGGAGAAACTTATCAGTAGACCACAACTTTGTGGTGATTTACAGATTTTAAGAATGGGTTAAGATGTAAGGATTAAGTAATAAGAAACCTTAGCTATCAGCCAAGCAGTGTTGCAATGAATATGGTCTGTGTTATTATTCAGATCTGGGTGGCCAGGAAATGAACAAGTAGTCTCCAACTACAGATCTGTCTCTCTCCATCCCCAGCGTATAGGCATGGGCTGCCATGCCTTCCTCTTCACTTGAGTTCTAGGAATGATCTCATTAGGGTTAGTTGTGAGCCACCGTATGATTGCTGGAAATTGAACTTAGGACCTCTGGAAGAGCAGTCAATGCTCTTAACTATTGAGCCATCCCTTTAACCTCTCTTGGCTGCTGGATTTGGTTCCAGTTCCCAGTGCAAACAGAGGACCTACGGATCACTACTTCTTCTGTGAGTTCACCCCTAGATAAATGAACCTTTGTTATACTCCATTCCGGGCTAGTGTGGAACTCTTTTGTAAGACAACAAAATGAAAACTCAGGTCCTCATTCATGTATGATAGGCACTTTGTTGACTGAGCCATCTTTGCAGTCATAAAAAAAAAACCTCTCACAGTTATCAGAAGAGATATTTTATTAGAGATTTTTCTAAGTAAAATTTCTCATTATAAAAACGTGCAAGATATATAAAAAGTAGATCTATTTAAAAAATGAAATAGTATACTATACAAAGGTAGCAATAATGTTGCCATAATTTTCAGTATGCTTGTAATGAATAGTATATGTGTATTCATCATATGCATATATGTCCATATATAAGTATATTTATTACACATATTGTCTTATGTATATATTAGTGAATATAGATCCATGTAGACATATATTTATTACATGTATTATTTTTGGTATCATCATAATCATTTTCATATAACATGAATAATTTTATTTGATATCTTTTAATTCCATAAATGAATTAAATATAATATTTTTATTATGGAACAATTTAAAGTGATATTTGTATATTTTGTATTGACTATTTAAATAATATTTTATATACAAAACACTTTATTAGTTACACTATTAGAAATGGAGCTTACTGGTTACTGATAGTATGAATGTTAAACGTGAGTATTCTTTGGTTGGCAGAATATTTGTGTTATAACTGGATGCATTCTGTACCAATAGACACCAATAAGCTTACTTTCTGCCTCTTTTGTGTGTAGCAGTTATCCTTTTCTTCTGGAACATCCCACATTCATCATTATCAACACTCAGTCACCTCTATAAAGGTACAGAGGGAACTCTTCTGTCTTAGAAATGCATTGACACTTCACAGAGCAACCTCTCCCCAATACATAGGAAAAAGAACCTAGTGCTTATACCCAGAATATCTTTTGGGGAAAGATGATACAGATATCATATAACTTTATTTCCTATTATTTTGAAATGGTACTGAAACTGAGAAGATTCTATTAGAAAGAGTTCAGGTTCATCAACTTCCATGTAATCAGTATCATGGCCCTGCAAAGAGAAGTCCACGGAGAAACAGTTTTAAGGCTGTGTTCAACCTGGTCTTTGTAAGAATGTGGACTCACGCTGCAGACAGGGCTCAATGGTTAAGAGAATTTGCTGTTCTTAAGAAAACCTGGATTCAGTTCTCAGAACCTACATGGTAGCTCACAATTGCCAGTAACTACAGTCCCAAGGGACCCTCATTGTCTCTGCAGGCACCGGGCACTCAAGAATTTAGAAACGAATATAGGCAAAACACTCATACACATAAAATAAAAATAAATCTTAAAAATCAAAACCGACAATCTTTCATAATTGACAATTTGGAGGTTTTTTTAAATGCACTTTAAATATACCTAGATATTTTTAAGTATTTTTAAACTTTTAGCTTAGAATATTTCTTTTGACTACTGCCTAATAATACATGACTTAAGCATTAGCTACAAAGGATGAGTACATATATCATAAAGTCCCAAAGTCATACTTTATTTTCCTGTATTCCTGCGATTTTGTTAACTTTTTAACATTATTCTTTTTGTTCTCCAAGAACAAAGTAGAAAGAAAGAAGGAAATTACAACCCATCAGCATATTACATCCTGGAAGTGAAACGTGAAAATGTTTACCTCTGTAGTATTGAACAAATGTATTGTTTTATAAAAATTGCCTTTATACAAATATTTTGATATTTCCAGAAAACAAATATAGCAGATTAATGAAAATAGGAGAGAAGCAGTCAGCTATCTGGATAAAGACAAGAAACTAAAAGTAGAACCACTTGATTTTTACGGAGAGCACACTTATGATCTTTGGTACAGGATCCTTTGGCTCATGTGTGTCTCTGTCATCCTCAAGACTGACCTCGCTGGAACTAGAAGGTGCGATTATGACTAAACCCACGATCTGGGGCAAATCAACAAAAGAAAGTTAGCCAAACATTTTCATCTTGCATTCCTAAAATAATTTGAGGTGACCTCTGGAGAGTCGGGATCTGATTCTTCGGACTATCTTGGGAGAAGGAGAAGGAAGACGATCCACGGAATAAAGGCATGCATATTCTGATACAAAAATAAACAAACATGGTTTTTAAAGTGGCAAAGAAAAAGTTGACTGACAAGAACAAACATGCCCCTAGAACTATGGGTTTCCTCTTAAAAACTTTAAGGCGACCAGGGATTTTTATATGGAGATGTGACAAATTTCTCACAGATGGGGAGAGATATAAAATGCTGCTTTGTAAGCATTCATTTTAGCCAGCGAGGATTTTCTCAGACAATGACAATACACACTGTGTGGCAAGCTGATAAAGTAAATAGATAGCTACTACAGAGTACTCCACTGCAGTGTCTGGAGGCCAAAGCCACCAGTATAATCTCCATCCAGATGAAACAAAATCTCTCAGTTTCAGAATGGCCACACAGATAGATTTCATCCATCTGCTGGTGAGATTTCTTACTCTGTTGACATACTCTTGAGACAGGCCACATGAGAACTCACCTAAACAACCCTTTCCATCTTGTTCCTTGAACTGGAACTGGCCCCTAATACTTAGGTTTAAATACCCCAAGTCTCCTGTCTCCCCCTCCCTTTCTCTGCCATGTCAGAATGGCTGATGTTGGTTCTATCCGACTTTCTTTTGTTTCATTTTATAAACACACATCCACAGTAGCACCTTATTTTTATCTCTTACATGGAGGCCAGGGCACGAAAACTTACAGGAGGTCAAATGATATCACAAAGAATCAGAGATAAATAAAGGAAGAAGGCAATTTTACTCGAAACCTTTGAGAACAATGGGGCTCCATGAGGAGGGTAAATTATGTACACTTCGAGGATTGCTGACTCCCCAAGGTCATTAGGTACCATTTAGAGCAGTTAGCTGAACCCGCCTTCAGAGACCAACATCAGTCAATGACTTCATTGTTGTTCTTCCCAGTACATATATTAAAGTTTATTACTGTGTAATTAGAAAAACGATTGCTTTTCGTCACTGATCGCAATTATGATTACATTCCACATATCTTCATCCTATGCAAAGGGGATGCCACATGGAGGAACCTGTCTCACAATTCTAGTTTGTTTGCAGTCACCTACTCCCATTTGAAGAACAAAGTTATCACCAACGGGGTGTAGATAGAATTCCAAATCAGGCAGGAAGCATAATATAAAATTCAGGGTGGGAGCAGGTACGACTCAAATGATGGGCAAGAAAGAATTAGAAGAATCCATTAAGACTGGGGAGAGAATGGGAGACAGAATTCAAAACAAATATTAAAGCAGAGCAAAGAGGAAAAATATCTAAAACATGAGTGATACAAAAAATAAGACTAATTGTAGAAGTTTTAATCTCATTGTTTTCTTATGTGTATTTGTCTACACCCATAAGAATATACTGTAACTTTAATTTTCTTACATTTCTATAACATGTGAGCTATATTTTGAAAATACAACCATATGCCAGTAAATCTATTACAGTCTTATATAAATTTAGCAGATTAAAAGGGTTAACTTGCTTTCACAATATCAGACATGCATTGTGTCCCCATCTCAATGTCAGAGCCGTATTATGATTTAACAAACTACTGCCCTAAAAGTTCTGGGAGGCAAACAGTGATAATGGTGATCGTCTGTATTGTTTCGAGATCATAGACTCCCTTAACCAACATCTGGGAGGGGAGTTTCCCATTGGTGGTCAGTGTCTATTGAGGAGGGAACAATCAGACTCCTCCAGGAACGAACTCCCATATAAATAAATTGTCCAGTCCTAAGTGGTTAGCCCTGGACACATGCTTATATAAGAGAAGCTTAACAGACTCCATAGGTTATATAAACATGTGTACTTATGCACACAATCATTATATACAGGTTACAATAATAGAGAAGATACCATGAATTTGGGTTCAAAGTCACAAGAAGACTTGGAGAGGTAGAGGGAAGGGTAGAAGCAATATAAATGCAGGGTTAAATATGAGGTTATTAAAAATATTAAACAGAAAATAAACAAAACAGCAACAAACATTGCACAAACCAACATACATACATAAATATGTTGAGATTAAGACTATGTTCAACCTGCTTAAGAACCAGATTCTACTTTTTTAAAAATTAATCTCCTGCTCCCTTCTCTCCACTAAGCCCTCTGTAAAAACTGTCATGCGTAGGCTGCGTTGACTCTCCCTATATTAAAATGTTCATGTTCACCATGGGACTGTTCCAACACTCTCAGGAGTGTTTTTATTTGGATTGAGTTTAACACATGAAGCTCACATATGGCAATGTCTTTGGAAAATGGAGTGACTATTACCCTTCCAATGTGCTTATCTGGAGATGACCTCCTGACACCTGGCTAACAGCTTATGAACTTATGTCTCTCACCTTTGTCCTACTAGTAGAGAAGGCTCTGTGTTATTAGACAAGTGCCATTCTATGTGATTTAAACAATTTAAACTCTCCCTAGGCTTAAATGGTTTCCTTTTTCAAAAATATTACCTCAGGGGCTTTGAGAGGTGGTTGAGCAATTAAGAGCTTTTGTTGCTTTTGCAAAGGTTCTGGATTTGATTCCAAGCATTCATGTGATGACTTTAACTATGTGCAATGCCAGCTCCACAGCTCAGAGTCCCTCTTCGGAGTTCCCCAGGTAACAGGCTTGTGGTGAACATACATAAATGAAGGCAACACATTCATATATATAATTTTGATACATAGTTCATCAGTTCTTTGTAAGTTTATACTCCCTCTGTCATAGCATTTATAGCAACACTCTAATTAATTATCTGATAGTTCTAATCTACAATAGGCTCTAAGCAACATCATACTAGGAGTCTTTCTTTCTCGTGTCCACATGCTTGGTATTTAGCAGTGATACGAACAGAATATTGTAGAGCGATTACACGAACATTGAATATTTATACCATAAAAACAAGCTTGCACTTAGATTCTGTGTCAAGATTATCAAAATGCAAAATAGTGAAGTTGGATAGTTAAAGGATAAAATAGAAAAATGGATTTTTATTTTTAAAAGACAAATCTTTACTGTTTATCTAAGGAATTTAAATTGAAAAATTTTATATTATCTAGTATTATAAGAACAATAAAATTTTGAGTCAAGAGTCTGTTTTATATCCTCAGCCATATTTTTTATGTATTAGGTGTTTGGTGTGTGTGTGTGTGTGTGTGTGTGTGTGTGTGTGTGTGTGTGTGTGTTGCTAGGAATTCTAAACAAGACTTTAAGCACCATACAGAAATTCTCTACCACCTGTCTTCATTCCTAGAACTAAATTCTTGGCACTTACCTTGAAAAGTTTCTTAAGGATAAATAAATCAACATATATTTTACCTCAGGTTTAAGGACAATTTCATTTAAAATGATTTTTTAAAATCCCAGTATACATTTAAGGACTTTTATAGAAATATACTCATTTTGTGCATTAAAAGTACTCAGCAGTTTCCCCAAGTACATATACTACATTTGGCCAATCCAAACTCTAACTCAGCACCAACACTTCCATATGGTGTATTTCATTGTGAAAAAAAAATAAAATAATTGATTTTGGCCTTAAATACAATGTTCAATCTATTTCTTATCTATCTATAGATTTTCTAATCTCCCAATGCACTGGAAGAATTTATATTCTTTTGATTAAGTTTGGATGCCATTTATCCCTTATACTGTGCCAAAAATGTTGAAGGGCACTGTTGCTAATAGGATAAACATTTATATAAACTTATGCCACATTAAAAGTGTAAACTGAGAGTACAAAATAATCTTAACTTCTTTCACTGTGATTCACGTTTAATTCCTCATGGAGTTTTGATATCACGGATACTTGCCAAGCAAATATTGTCAATTTTTGAAAGAGAAATCAACAAAATGCAAGCATTGATACAGTAACTTTAGAGACAAAAAACTGAATCCCAAGGAGAATAAAAAATGTATATTCCACCACAGTTTACATCAACTCCTAAGACTGCTCAGCATGAAATCCTACTGCCTACCTAGCATGTGTCTAGTTCTTCTCGGTGTTCAATTCGGTTGACATATTGGCTTGGTAGCCTAGCACACTCCAGTTTCCCTCAGCTTTCTCCTTAGTAAAATGTGTAATCCAGGAAACTCATGATTCAAAACAGTGATTGTGCTATAAAGAGACAGAGTTATCATTTCATTTACAATGCTTACATTCCAATGTGGATAAGAAAATACCTATAAATAATTCTGATTTCTTGTATTTCAAATGTTTAAAGCCCTGGCCTGCTCAAGGTATTTACAAAAATTCTCGACTATTAATTTATCAAATCAGTTTTTCTGAGATATGGGGTATTAATACCAAATGATTTATTTGTTATTAAAATAGTTGTTTTAGCCAAACCAAATATTTTGATGTTCATAAAATTTCTATTTGCCCTTTCTTCTTGAAGCTCTATTTGATTTGGGGAGGGAAATTCTAGAAAGAAATAGAAAACTGGTAGCTAGGATTCCTGCACTTCATCGAAATTCAAAATCCTGAGGATTAAACTTCATGTCTAGTTACAATTACATGCAGGAGCTTAATAAAGGTTTGCCTTTGACTGTGTATTAGATGTGTATAGATGTGTAGCATGTATATGTGTATATATGCTTGTGTGTATTTAATCTATACATGCATGTTTATGTTTAATATCATATTTATGTGGTGTGTAAATCCTTATCTGAGCAGGCTGTAGTAGTATAAAAATGCAGATGAAAATCTGAATCAAAGGTAGCAATAAGAAAAATTGAAGGATAGGAACTTCTTTTTGCTTGTGGTTTGTGTTCTATGGAGTTGCTCTGAAAAAGATTCTGATTATTCAGTCCACCATTTATTTGCCTTCTTCAGTCTTAATGACATGCCAACTGTTCACATAGGAGTATCATTTTAAACCTTAAATACACTGAAAAAAGCTTGAAGTCAATGTGAGACAAATGATTAAAAAAAAAAAAAGACAAATGTCCAACAAAGATAAAGGAATTGAAAGAAGCAAGACAAGCCTTAAAGTCTAACCTGCAGTCTTGTTTTGTTTATGCTAACCAGTCCTCTGTTCAAACTCAGGGGTAGTGGATGGGTGTTAAAGTTTCAGATCAGTGTTTGTTGGGCGTTACAGAGTGGAAAATGAGCTGTAAACTTGCTGTCACCTTGCAAGGCTGAAAGGCTCCACTCTGTGGATTGTAGCCCCAATTCATGCCCTTGTCCATGTGCTGTGGCACTCACCACACATTCCTCCACTGGTACTGGACAGTTCTGTCACCAGACTGGGTGCCAAGAGGGCAACAATCACCATTATCACCCCTCAAGGATTTACTACCCTGAAAACCTAACTCAGTTCTTTGCACATAATTAAGTACTAATGATTATTTTCCTACATCAAATAAATTTATAGGGAAGTATTATTTCTTCATTTGTTTAATTAAATAGTACAATTTCTACAGTTTCTGTCAGGGGACTTTCTAAGGTTGCTCAATGTTAAGGTCTCTAGATTTTTGTCCTGGGGAGGATTTTATGACTGTTCAATGCCCGGATTTTCTTTCTTCCATAACTAGGCAAGCACCCATTCCTCATCCTTGCAGTATCCTCCAGCAAGTGATGCTTAAAAGAGTCACAGACTTAGAATTTCCTACCATCCAATTGTATGTTACTTTAGTTTTGGTGAAGAAAAAAAAATCTTCAATTAATCAAAAATTTTCTGACAACAATTGTGAGTTTATATTTTGTTATGAATTATTTCCGCCTTGCTCTGGATGTTAAGAGGACTCACCACTGTTTAAAGCAACCCATATGTATCACACCATTTCCTTGTGAAACCTTTGTCCCTGTAGGAAACAGGCGGAATGTTTAACCAGATGTGTATCTGACTGTGTTTCTTGGCAAGCAGCACAGTCCTTCTAGTTTTTGCCCATGCTACAGTCTATCTTTAAGTATCAGAGTGAATGTGTGATCAGGTAAGTAAGCCCATGTCACACACCTGTAACTTTCATCAGTATAAAGGGCATACTCTGTTATAAGCATTCGTGATTGTATTCAAATATAATCAAATGCCTCAGTTTAAGAAACCAAATCCTTTGAGTTCTAAGTTCTCTTTCTCTGTATATTTAACCAAGCTTATAGCTGCATATAAGAAATTGAAATCATTTTCAAGACATAAAAAGAAAGTAGGAAGCAAGAGATGGGAGAGAGAGAGAGAGAGAGAGAGAGAGAGAGAGAGAGAGAGAGAGAGAGAGAGAGAAAGAGATTGCCTTCTTACTGTAATTGCCAGCCCCAGGCACTAATTCTTTTATAGCACAGTCAGCAGCAGCAGCAGACATTTATGAGCCCAGGCAGCAAAGCCCTGGGCAGGGATGCATTTAAAATGTGTGTCTGTAGGAAGGAAAAGAGCCCTCTGGAACTAAATAAAGTTTCCTTGGTTGGAGTGTTGGGTGAAAACCAATACTACAATAAACAGACGTTATATTTTTTTTCATCTCTGAACCAGGAACGTGGAGCTAAAAGGCTCTTGCTAGCATCAAAGTGAGGAAACCAAAATGAAAGAAGTTTAAAAAAGAGAACTCGTAGTAATTATGAGTAGAATTCAAACTTTGAGATTTTCAAGTATATTGTGTTAACAGTAACATGATCTCTTTCTCTTGTCTTCTATTTATTTCTTTTATGTTATGGAATACAGAATCAACTATACTGAAAGGTTAGAATGTGATGGTGGATGCTGTTAAACAAAGCTGAATGCATCTGTTGGAGTCTGCCAGCCCAGCAGTGGACAGCTCCAGAGGGGTACAGGAGTGGGCAATTCTTAACTGCTAGAAGACTAACAGACTAAAGAAAAAAAGAGAATAGTACACACACACACAAACAAGAAGTCTCAATTTTTCCCAAATATTACGAGTCAAGATAGATATCTCCTGGGATTTAAAATCACTACTATAAAATTCAAATGTGGTTTTTACGCTGTTGTTTCTTATTTTAAGTTTTATCAAATGATTTTGCCTCTTCACCATGAGTAGAGTGTAGCAGTATTCAGGCAGCCTGCTCCTTATCCCTCTCTATAAATGAGGTGTTAGAAGGGATTCATGATGGCCACAGGGCAAGATCCTAAAGAGAAGGGTGCTAAGCTGATGTGAGTTCTACTTAGCAGGCATTAACTTTTCCCCTAGAGTAGTGGTTCTCAATATATGGGTCTTGACCCTTTCAGAGGCCACATAACCAGATATCCTACATATCAGACATTCGTATTACTGTTCATAATGGTGGAAAAATTACAGTTATGAAGTAACAATGAAATAATTTCATGGTTTGGGGTCATCACAACATGAAAAATTTTATGAAAAGGAAGCAGTATTAAGAAGGTTGAGAACCACTGCCTTAGAGGCTTCTCGGTCACGAGTTGACTGTGACTGCTTGGAGATTAAGACATAATTGTTTTCTCTTCCAGGAAAACAGAAACATAGTTCAGAATTCTCAGGAAACAAAGGGCAAACACCTTCAACAACAGGAAGCGCCCCACTATCACCAAATCCAAACATTAGCAACTGAAATCAAGAATTGAATACTGTTTTAATATGAAATTAGATATAACAAATAATAGGCTTAATTACTCATAATAGAATGTGATTATAATATGAGAATGTGCAGAAAGGAATCCAAATACACTGCTAGAAGGAATGTCAACAAGGCTAGCCACTATGATAATCAATATGAAAACTTATAAATTAAAAAACAAGAGTAAAACCAAATGTCTATATTCCCCAATTGTTTGGCAAGAAGAAAGGGAGAAATTGGGGCCTTGAGAAAACAGAAGTTGGGACCAAGAGGCTTAGATATACTTGGCATACAATATAACTTTAAAAACGTTAAAACTTAAATAAATAAATAAATGTAAATGAAATAAAATTGCTAGTTTAAAACACAGAAAGGGGAAATCACAACAGAAATCAGAACACATGGGAGAATAAGAGAAAATGGTATGATGTCATTCAAAGCATAGTTGATAAATTCTTGAATATTAAGCAAACCCCAAAAATATTGAGAATTTTTGATGTCTATAATTATGTAGCAATTCAAACATTTGAAACAGTATTTCTGTAACAATTACCACACCAAGAAACTTTCTAACTATTTACTAAAGAAATGAAGACAAGAACATATCTTTGAAACATGGTAAACCAAGAGTAACAAAGAGACAAATATCTTGATTTAAATGAAAAATAGAAACCATTATATCTCAAAATCCATACTAGAATTATATACCCATTCAAATATATACAGAGCATACTTTTATTTTAAAAATAAAGATGTGATATGCATCCAATAAACAAAACTGAGAACATTGGTCATTAGCTGACATACAAGAGAAATGTTGATGTGGGTTTTTTGCCAACATAAGTAAGATTAAAGAAAGACTAAAGTAGAAAAAAACTTAGAAAACTAAAGAAAGAATGGGAAAAAGTTTATGGGAAGGAATAACAATGGGTCAAACCAGTAACTCATTCATATTATAATTACATGTTGGTTTTATTGTGGTTATAAGAGGGGGATTTATTTTGGTATCTGTTTCCAGACAATGTTTTCATTTCTATTCTTCATATGAAAGTCAGTAAATGAGAGAGGCAGATGAGATGGCAAACCTTCTGGTTTCCTGTGCTATGTTCTCGCTCACTGCATTTCAAATCCTTTCTATCAACTCCTGGGTAGTCATTATCAGACATAGCATATCTCAATGATGACAGAGTCACAGGTATTTTCCTGATAGTACTAGTAAGAAAAGATTGTTATGTACCTTTAATTTTTGGTCTAATCTACTTAACAGAACCTGCACCAATATAAATTACTGATGTCATAGATACATACTTTTTTTTCCCAACAAGTATATCCGTTGATTCTGAGAGACAGAGTAGCAGTTAAAGGTAATATTGGTAAAAACATTAGTAGACACCTGGAGGAATGAGAATCAAAGTAGTACAACTGGAAGAATTAATTCTACCATCAATTATAACATATTTCCCTACACATACACACACACAAAAAAACCCCCAGAACTAGCATGCTAGATGAAATTGGATCTTATTTCTGAGTAAATGAATTTCCTTTTTCCTGTCACATACACAAGGTTGGAGGCTTTGTTTTATGCACTTAGAATTTATACAGCTACTGAGAATGATGAAAATTAAGTGAGAATTTTATGTGGAAAAAGAAAGAGCATGGGGGGTACATGTACTTGAACACTACACTAGAATGTTCCTTGTATATCATTTACCCAATAATTGCAACAAGACTTATAAAAGTCTGTGATTCTTCTCCCAAGAACTAGTCATTGTATTCTATCTTTGCCTAAGCCTTTCTAATCTCACTATGGCACTATTGTAAGTAAATAATTTTATTTTATTGATAATATGATTTAAAAGTCAACAATTATTTGTTTATAAGTCTGCTTTTCTTAATTTTAAACTACTAGCGTTGCATACTCCTAGCAAAGTATGTTCAAATCACACATATTAAATACATTGAATAAATTAGTAACATATGGATTTGTACTTACTCTTCAAAGGTAAAAATTCAAGTTTTTTTTTAACATTTCTATAAGTTGAACATCATGATTATTCTTCTGTTACAGAATGAGGGGCTGCTTGTTTTTCCCAGCCACTTAGTTAGCTTAGCTGTAAAATAACCACACAGAAACTATATTAATTAAATCACTGCTTGGACCATTAGCTCTAGTTTTTTATTGAGTAATTCTTACATCTTAATTTAACCCATTTCTATTAATCTGTGTATCACCACATGACTGTGGCTTACCAACAAGATTCTAACTGGTGTCTGTCTCAGACAGGAGATCCATGACTTCCCTCTGACTCTGCCTTTCTTCCCAGCATTCAGTTCTGTCTTCTCTGCCTACCTAAGTTCTGCCCTATCAGGCCCAAAGCAGTTGAAACAATGGGAAGGAATGATGGAATGGAGAAAGGAACAAAGGAGAGAAAAAGGAGTAAGAAAAGGAGAGTAAAAAAGAGTAAGAAAAGGAAAGAGGAAATACTGAAATCAGAACAGTGATACTGGCTATGAGAGCATATTGTATTTATGTATCACTCATAGAATTTGAATGCTTGAGGTTTTTTCCCATAATAAAAATTTAAGAAAAATATCATTATAGAAGGAAGCCAGAAAAATAACTACTGCTTTTGGAAAGACATTTCCCTGGATGAGGTCCACATGAAGGAACAGCAGACGAGACAATGGTAGTACCCATTTTTATTGAGAAGAAAAACCCACAGATGGGAGGCTCTGGTATAAGAGTCGGAGTCCACTATCAGCTGACAGGCGGGTACTCACAGGGGAGAAGGGACGCAGGAAGGAGACTGAAAGGTTTCCTTTTAGGGCACAGAACTGACTATTAGTACAGGTATCCAAGGAGTGGTGAGTTAAGGAGTGTTGGAAGAACGACCTACATCTCTTGCCGTTGCTGCTGAGTGATGGGGGCAAAAATCTTGTGAAAAATGTTACTTTAGTTTTTGAAACCAAATTACCTTTTCTTCAGGAATTATCACAGTTTAATTAAAACGGGGAGCTTTACTAACACCCCACGTATAAGGAGAAATGCTATATTTTAAAAAAAAAGCTAGAAATCAAAGTGAAGTTGGTTTCCAAATTACATTTTTTGGAGGTGCCAAGATATGTCAAGGACTGGAGACTGAACTGAACTGAACTGAAGCAGAGCACAGGTCTCATCTCAGGAACAATAGGGAAAAGGTGCGGGTGAACATGTAGGGCAAATGGCCCGTCAGTCATTTCTGAATCAATCTGAAATTACATATCTGAATCAAAATTTAACATTAGTGTAATCATTCCTTTTTCATTCACAAGCTTTTAACAGTTCAGTTATTGGACTTTTTACAGACATTTGAAGAGGTGTTGTCTAGAGGGATTAGAGAAAAAAAATAGTATCTTTGCTTGCTATAATAAATGCAGCTTTTATGGAATCACCTGAAAATAAACTGTCTCATTCTCTTGCTTTGTTATTACTCTCTGAGGAAAGGAATTATCTGACAGATTATAATCCTCTCTTAAAGTCTAGTCACAGTGGATGCATACATGGGATTTCATATGTCTGATGAAACTTCTTAGATCTAGGAATTGAGATTTATTATAAATATTAGCGTTTTATTTTATTTTTCCAAGTGACATGCTCAGATGAGTTTTGAGTCCCTAAGGGCCAAATTCAACCATCAGCTTTCCATGCATGGCTCCCATTGACTTCAATGACTCCCATCGACTACTATGGCTGAATGCCAAATTCCACTGAGGGTGTGTGCTCATGCAATTTCATTTGAAGTTAGTGGGGGTCACATATATATCCCAGGGCAGAACTTGGCCCAAGGAGTCTATACTAGTCAATTGCTGTCTTAGCATGCAAAACAATGGAAAAAATATCGTCACTACAAAAAGAAACCAAATGTTAATGACAGCTCTGAAAGGGACCCAGGAAAGCCAACTTAAAGTACAGAAACATGGTCATGCCGTTACTAGACGGCTTGGGGCTGTAAACAATTAGAATTCCTATAAAATATATGTTGCAATAACTTTTTCTTGAATAATTCTCCCACAGATGCGGTCTATATCGCAGCTTTAAGTTTTTCTGCTTTTCCTGTGAGAATGTGAGTCTGATTACAAACTATCTTCAGCTCACACTAATTCTTTTAACTGGTATTCACACTTTCATGTAAACTTAATGCAATACTTGTTTTGTTTACGGCCCTCTTGTTTTATTTTCCGCTAGTCGCACAACTTAGGATCCTTATTAGTGGAATGCATCAAACATGTAGTATTTACTACAGTAAGGAGAAATACAATAATAAATTGAAATTATTTTTTTTTTCTGTACGTGTCAGAGGCCTTTCCCAGGTTGATACAATCCAAGGGCATATTCTTTACTAATTTGTAAAAGCAAAGATTGTGATGAAATGCTTTCTACTATCTTAGCAATTGTTCATCTTTTTGTCATGTAATTACCACTAGGTCAAAAAGAAAAAAAAAGAAAAAAAGAAATCTCCTTTGCCAGCATTCCAGGGGCTTCTGAGGCTATTCTTCCTGGCCATTAGTATCTCAAAGATAATGGCTATTCTGATGCTGTTGTTATCACCCCAGATTAGTTTAAGTCTACTGTGTTTATCAAAGTCTCCTTTCTTTGTGTCCTTCCTGAGGAAGACCTCTGGTTTGACTTTTAGACTTTTAAACTTTACCTGTCTCTTTCAACCTTGGCCCCTAGGAGCTAAGAAATAAACAACTTAGGAAAAAAAGAAAGAAAAGATAAAAAGAATGAGGATGCCAGACTCAAGTCTGCGGTTAATCTCACCTCTGCAATGCTGACTTCTTAAGGTCTGGCTACCTGAACTGGAAGGTCACCCACCCTGAACCAAAACATCCGAATTCTTACTTTGTCCTTGGGATCTTGAGTTGCTGCTGGCAGACCACAAAGTGTTAAGAAAAGTAGTCCTGAAACCTTGACCCATTTCAGTGGGTTTTCCTTTCCTCTAGAATCTTAGTTCCATAAATGAGGCTGCCTTGTCCTCCTTGAGACAGCAAACTTTCCCTGATATTAGTTTAGAAATCCTTCCAGTTATTTTTAGTGAACAGGTTGCCATGGGGCAAGCTACTGCTTCATATCTGAAAACACCTCTTCATGTATGAGCTATCTCTACTAATATCCTCACCTCTCCCTCTGTTGAAACAAATATTTATGATGCGTTTCCCCAGAGTCTCCCCTGAGTCTTCTTATGTCATTCTTTGTTATATTGATATCTCTCCTTTAACTTGGTCCATAGCTTTCAGTATTAGGTTTTTAGTTTCATGTCTCCTTTACTGTCCTTAGTCATGTTGCATTCATGACTATGACCAATATAAGATGGAAATTTGGCATATTGACCATGACAGCCCTACACATCTGTATAGAAATAGGAACTTATCAAAATGATTTACCTTATCACATGCAATGCATCCTGATCTAGTGTGTGCTGTTGTAGTATATTTTTTTATAAGTAATGCTTCTGATCAATCAAGTTTATATTAATGTGTATCAGTTTGTTATCACAAAAAAAGCCATAAACTACCCAGGCTATGTCGTCTTTCTGCTCTATTCACAGTACATGTTCACTTGACTCAGAATTAAACTGTACAAATCAAGATGGTTAATAAATATTTTCAACCCACAAACACCTTTAAAGACAGTCTAAAGGCCCTGACTGCCACAGTTAAGACAAGTTGGCAGCTTCATCAGTGGTGTTTACAGTAATTATCAAGTAGCTTCTATGGAAATATATTCTTGAATTATTTATTAGTAATTTATCATTTGGTCACTAAGACTTTGCAAATATCAAAATAATATGACTTTTAATATTTAATTCTTATAAAAATGGTTCATTTCTAAGCAACAGATAGTGGAATACACATATGTGATAAATTTAATGTACGTGCATGAATAAAAAAATATCACCACAATCAATATAATGCCACTTAACGTCCCTAAAGTCTCTTTGGGCCATGCTTACTGAATCTACTCTCTTCCCTCATCCTCTGGTAAAATTCATTTGATGCATACTTTTGCTATGAGTTTAATTTTTCTCAACACTGTATACTTGACTAACTCAGTATGTGTTTTGCGATATATCCATGTCATTATGCATGTTAATAATCCATCCTTATTTATTATCAGATGACACTCTATAAGATGAACATGTCAAAAGTTGTTTATTAGTGAACATATCATTTCAGATTATATGTTACAGAGAAAGCTATAGACTTTTTTTACAAGTTATTGATCATATGATTTTATTTTTTATACAAGTTATTGATCATATGATTTTATTCCTCAGAGAAATCTGAAGTCTAGATCTTAAAAATTTATGTGTAGCTTTTTTTCTGACTATACGTTGGGTAAGTACTCTCTTTTCCCATTGTAGATCCTTGTTCACCAATGAGAAGATTGGCTTTGTAATTCAACATTCTTGATTTTGTCAAATTCTTTTTTTAATTTCTCAGTATTTTAACATAGAGGAATTATTTAACAATGAGTTTAGAGAGGCTATTTACAGAGTCTAATGCTTAGAGAAACTATAAACCAAATAAAAATATTTTCATCATTCCTCTTTTCTCTTTCTTTCATATATGTACATGCATGTATGTTCTGTATGTGTATCTAAAGGTATTTAAAACTTTGAAAAATACATCATTTAAAATTCATATTAGGTTAAATCAAAGGTATTTATGATATCTCATTATTGTAATTTCAACTTTTGAGAAGTTGAGACGAGAGAACTGCCATAAGTTATAGGCTTTTCCAGGACACATAGTTAGTTCAGGGTAGCCAGGCCTATGCAGGAAAACCCTATCTTAGAAAGAAAAAATGATCTATTCATATCTGTTTTTACCATAGTTGATCAAAACCACATCTTTGAAATATAGTAAAGGCAAAATAAAAAAGTTAAATAGTTTCTTGTTTTCCCATTTTGTCTCAACAGTTCTTTCTTTTAATCCTCTGTAAAATTCAATGATTTGTTTTTTAACTAGCTTCTGTTATACAGGTTTAAAGTTTGTGCTGATACATATAAAAATTTTTTGGCATGTCATTCGTTCACTGTGAATAATGCCTTCCTGTAAATAAATAAAACAATAGTGATTTATCTCAGAACTACAAGAAAATTATCCTAATGTGATTTTCAGAGAAGTAATAAAATTATAAAAACATTAAAACTGAAAAGTAAAAATAAATAAAAATATATAAAACTTAGAGTTATTAAGTTACATTTCCTACTTAAAAGACTAAAATCAATTAATTTTCTTTAATTTGCAATCAAGGTTGAAAGAATTATCATAAATAACACGGGGAGAGATTTTACAGAAAATGGCAAGCATAGCCTTATACCGCAAGCGCGAACAGTTCTGGAAGAACAAACAGTTCTTGGCAGCGTAAATTAAGCTCACTGCTCAGCAAACAAAAATTCTGACTGTTTGCACATGAGTTCTAGTTTGAGAAATAACAGCTTATAAAAAGCACAAAATCTTGAATCCTATTAATAGTTCACCCTTTCTGGTTGTCTCCCATTTTTACAAACAAAGCCAACTCTCAAATAAGAGAGCTCAGTAACTCCCTCGTTCTTTGGTTACCTGCATTCAGCGTTTCACGTTTTAAAATTCCTCACAGACCTTCTATATGAACAATCACATTAAATAATTCATTTGCGATATAAGATTTTTTCGTGAATAATTGTGGCATAAGGATTTCCCCAAATAAGTCTTTCTTTCCCACAATCTGGCCAATGTCTTCAAAAGAAAGGGCATAAATTTGCAAAGAATTCGAGGCATTCTGAACCATAAACTGAAATTATTCTATTTCCTTTTTAATCATCACTTGCCTTTCGCTCTTTGCTTAAGGCTGACACACATTCTCTATCTTCTGAAGTGTAAATTCAATTCTAGACTACAAATATTTGTGCTTGGATAGCCTGTGGCCATGGAGGAGGCAAAGCACTAGCCTATCTCCTGGAATCCTAGAAAGCTCCTATCAGAGAATGAACTAAGAAAAGCACCCTGCAAAGAGCTGAATCATAAAGTTACACTAGCTAGAATAAGTATCCTATAGTCAGAGGTGAAAAACACATAAGAAATTTAGGCTTAAAACTACATAAATCAGTAAAATATCATTAGTCTTCTGAGGGGGAAGAAAAGCATTTTTGTCCGAGGTCAGATGAGTTCTTTAAACCTCTGATGCCTCATCTGCATGATAAATATAACAGATTCTCAGTAGAAGTGTAAGAGGAGTACAGGAGATTGTTTACATTATGCTTGGCAATAGTAAGTTGAAATTTTAAATAAAACATTTATTTACATTTTTATAATAAAGTCTATATTCAAAAATAAAATGATAAGTGACATACTGGTTTTTTAAAAAATTGTATTCACATGTAAGCTGTGAATCCCAGCATTCAGGAAGTGAGGCAGGTGGATCTCTGTGAGTTCGAGGCCAGTAGGGTCTACAGCATGGTCTACAGAGCTAGTGCAAGGACAGCTAGGGCTGTCACACAGATAAATCCTGTCTCAAAAAAAAAGTATATATAATAATAAAAATTGTGCTGACATAGTCATAAATTTAAACAGAATTTTATATTTAAATCAGGGTAGATATAATAGAGAAAATATGAAACACAGAAGTTATGTTAAGAAGTAAGGCAGAGCACGCCTCCAAAGCAGCTTGGTTGGGAGAGCATTAGACTGAAGGCAGAGTAAACTAAAAGGCTTATCCAGAACTTGACCAAAGGTTCTCATTCTATGTAGGCTTAGTCGACATTGAATGAGGTGGTAAAGGCAGTGTAACTAGATCACAAGGTAGGGCACCTATGTTCAGATCAATGGAAGGAGTTCCAGGTGTGATGCCTTCGAGCTGAGTTTCATCCTTGTGGCTTCTCATCAGTAGCCACTTCTCTCAAGATCTTCATTTTCCTCATCACTATGACATGGGATTAAAGCTTAATCATTTTAATGGCTCTTCTATCCCTCACATTTTCTCTACCTGTTCAGAAGCAGAAAGGATGTAAAGTAAAACAAAAAGACTACTCTTGTTTTGCTATATTATAGAAAACTCTTTGGTTTTGTCATATTATAACTTTATTTATTCTTTAAGAAATTATACAATGCATTTTAATCATGTTTACTCCTCCCCAACTTTGCCAGACCCATTCTCATTCCATACTCATCCAACTATATGTGTTCTTTTACCCCTCTATCTCTCATCAAAGAAGCATGGACTTATAAGGATAGCAGCCAAACATGAATAAATAAAATATAATAAGATAAAACAAAAACATTGAGGCTGGACAGAACAACCCAACATAAGGAAAAGAGTCCAAGAACAGGCACACAAATTAGAGACCAGCTCTTTACACACTTAGGAGTCCCATAAAAATACTAAACTTAAAATTATAATATACACACAAAGGAACATAGAGATCAATGTAGGCTCTGTGCTTTTTACTTCAGTCTCTGTGAGTTCATATGAGCCTTGCTTAGTTGATTCAGAGGGATTTGTTATCCTGGTGTCCTCCATCTCCTCTGTCTTTACACTCTTTTATCTATTTCAACAGGGTTGCCTGAGATCTTCTGGGAGGGATTTGATGGTGACATCCTATTTAGAACTGTGTGCTCCAAAGACTGTCTATACATATAATGTCTGTCTGTGGGTCTCTCCATCTATTTCCATCCTCTACATGAGAAAGTTTGTCTGATCATGGCTGAACAAGGCACAGATCTATAACAGAATATTATTTGAAGTCATTTTATTGATACTATTTTTTAAGACCACTATTGTTTGGTTTTACTTTAAGTCTCTGGGTTTTCTAGTTTCTGGTTTGTGGTCACCCAAGCAGTGTACGGTATGGGTTCTATTTCATGAAGTAGGCCTTAAGTCAAATCAAACACTGGTTGGCTAGTCACTCAAGGTCTGGAAAACCATTGCCTCAGTATACCTTGCAGGCAGGGTAAATTGTCAGTAAAAGGTTCTGTGATGAGTTAGTGTTTATGTTTCTCTTTTGGTGGCCTACAAACTATCTTCCTGCTCCAAAGAGACTAGAACATAGAGGTGAAGGCTCCATATAGGCACCAGTTTAACTTCTCCATGTTCAGTGAGTTATTTGGGCAGTATCCTTGGCAATACACCTCACTGTCTTGTTGTGGAGAGCAACCCATGATCTTAGCCTGGGGTTTTGGGGAATTTGATTGAACCCCCTTGGCTAACAACTCAATTGAATGCAACCCAATCCCTCTACTGGAAGCCTCATTTGGTTGGTGACAAAAGATGACCAGTTGGGAGTCCCTATCCCCTACTATTTGGAGAGCTCAGTAGTATCACCTTCATGTAACTTAGAAAGTTTTTACTACCGTAGTTTTCAATACCATTCCTCAAATACCTCTCAGTTCCAACTGAAATGCCCCATATTCCCTCCCTCAATTGTATCTTCCCTCTCCCTCCCCACGTGATCCTCCCATTCTTGTCCCCATCTGCCCCAATCAACCCATAATTCTATTCTATTTCCCTCTCTAAGGGAGATCCATGTATTTCCTCCAGTCTCTTCCTGTATACTTAACTTCTCTGGATCTATCTAGGTTGATAATCATTTATTAAATTGCTTCCATCTACATACAAGTGAATATATACTTTATTTATCTTTGTAAATCTACGTTACTACACTCAATATTTTTTCTAGTTCCATTTATTTGTCTACAAATTTTATGATGTCATTTTTTAGATTTTTTTATTGCTTTTATTGAGCTATATATTTTCTTCCCTCCTCTTCCCTCCCTTCCTCCCACCTGCCATTCTACCTTCTCCCATGATACCCATGCTCCCAATTTACTCAGATCTTATCTTTTTCTATTTTCCATGTAGATTAGACCCATGTATGTCTCTCTTATGGTTCTTTTTATTCTCTAAGTTCTCCGTGGTTATGAACTGGTTTTTCTTTGCTTTATGTCTAAGAGCCACTTATGAGTGAGAACATATTATATTTGTCTTTCTGGGTCTGGGTAACCTCACTCAATATGATATTTTCTAGCTCCAACCATTTCTCTGCAAATTTCGAGATGTCGTTATTTTTTTCCTCTGTGTAGTACTTCATACCACAAGGACATGTGCTCAGTTATGTTCATAGCAGCATTATTTGTCATAGCCAGAACATGGAAACCTCAAATGGATATGAAAAATGTCATACATTTACTCATGATGTCATTTTTAACAGCTAAATAATGCTCCATTGTGTAAATATACAACATTTTCTTTTTCCATTCTTCAGTTGAGGGACATCTAGGATTTATTTCAATCTTCTGGCTATGATGATTACAGCAGCAATGAAGATGGTTAAGTGTTCTTATGGTAGCATGAAGCATCTTTTGGGTATGTACCTAAGAGTGTTATAGCTGGATCTTAAAGAAGACAGATTCCCAACTTTTGAAGAACCACCATATTGATTTCCATAGTGCTATACAAGTTTGCACTCCCATAAGCAATGGATGAGTGTTCCCCTTATTCCACATCTTTGCCAACCTGAGGTGTTACTTATATTATTGATCTTAGCTATTCTGACAAGCGTAAGATGGTATCTCAAAGTAGTTTTTGTTTATATTTTTATGATGGCTAAGGGTGCCAAACTTTTCTTTAAGTATTTCTCAGATATTTGAGTTTCCTCTATTGCGAATTTTTTGTTTAGATCTGTACTCCATTTTTAAAATTGGATTTCTTTATTTAAATGTAAAATTTTTTTAAAGTTAAAAAGAAGACGTTTGAAAAATAAGTAAGAGAATTTTGTCACTATAGTCTATTGGACGGCAAATGCATTTTAACTAAAGTGGAAAAGAAGAATTTTTTGCAAGATAGTACAGTGTTCCTATTATTATCAATGAGTATGGATATATACATATTGATCCCAATAGACAGATGAGAAACATGCTAGTAGATAGACAGATTATAGATATATTCATAGATAGATGATAGATGAATAGAAGATTATAAATATAGATAAATCAATAGATAGATGAAAAATATAGACATGAGAATTGAAAGATTGATAATAGATGATAGGTTACTTGATGATATATAACATATAGATAGTAAGTAGAGTAGAGATAGATAGATAGATAGATAGATAGATAGATAGATAGATAGATAGATAGATAGATAAATGCAGTTAGAAAGATAGACAGACAGACAGTTGTGGAAACTTGTAGTACAGAATATGTTTTTTCTAGAAAACTTGAGATAAAATATTCTTTTATTCTAGAAACTCTACTCTGAGTTACTGTAAACATTAAATGCCAATTTTTAGTTTTCAAAGTACAAAAAGCAGTTAACAATATTTCCCATTTTAATTGATGAAGTAGAAGCCAATCTAGGCACTTTCAGGGTATTTTTATTATAGGAACCATTTCATCGAGAAGGGTTGGAGGCTGTGCAATAAGCCCACCAATGAATCCAGATCAGGAGGCCCAACAACAGAACTAGTTTTTTTTAACGTTGTTTGTGAATATGAAAAATTCTTTTTCTTTCTAATTATTTAGGTTATCTCTTGATGGTGTTTTAATTTCAGAAAAAAAAGAAAATTTAACAGGAAGTCATTTAAGATATAATATGGAAAATAATGGTGGAAATGTCTCATTTATCTGGACTTGAAGATACAGGAAAAATTTTCAATCTCCTGAATTTAACTGTAAATACTTATGCCAATATTGAGAAAAAGCATGTGGTATAAAAAGAATTGGTAGTTAATGGTCATTTTGAAAGACAAGAAGCATATTATCAAAGGCCAAGAGGAAGACAATGAGTAGGGTGCCATGCTTGGAGTCCTTGTTCATACTCTGGCTTGCATTTCAGGAATAGATTTCTAAGGTCATCTTTTTCTGTGCAAACCAGGTTGAATTTCTTCCAGTTCATATATTCAAGTTGTCAACACCAATGTAACTATTTTGAAATATGGTTTTTATAGGAGATAATTTATGTTAAGTGAGTTCTTAATCACAGGGCTGTAACCCAATAGAATTGTAGCTTTTATAAAGAAGAGAAATGTTTGCACATAGTTATATATATGCCAGATAGAAAACACTCAGCAGAACCAAACCAGGCTTCCACTCGAATTCCTGATTGAAGCCTCCAGTGCTTTAGGTAATTCTTCCCTACAGTCTTGTATGCTTAGTCTGTGGTACTTTATTGTAGCAATCTAAGGAAACTGGGTTCCTTTTTTTCCTTTTAAGTTATTTACTTGCACAATCCAATTTCAAATTGAGCGCCGACACTTTTGACTAATTTGAGCTTTCTCTGTCTTTTTCATTGGAGAAGTATCTGTAGAAACTCTCAAGTCTCAGGAAACTGCAGCAAAGCTGATTGGTTTAGGAGTCATCAATAGAGTGACAATAATCAATTGTGGCATTAACAATCCAGAAAGATTTTTTTTTGTGATATTTCGAGTAGATGTATTTGTTCATACAATATCTATTTAAGTTATCTCTTTAGCCTCCTCCACACCATGGAAGGTAGACTTGAGCACAAGTCAGCAGTATGGCTGTGGAAACATCAGGCCCGCCTTTGAAAATTCCAACTTCATCTTGTAGCACCTGTCCAAACCGCTCTAAGAATCTTTTCACAAATTTCTATTCTGTAAGGTCTAACTTGATGCATTCCATTATAGACAATGCATGTGAAAGTTACTTTACCATTTGTATTTGAAATCAAAAGTTAAATTGTAGCCAACCTACAAAAGGTGGGGGGCTAGACAGATTGTTAAACATAGCTAAACTTTCTTCAAATAAATCTTTCTTTTTTATAAGTCAGGCAAACATAATAAAGTTCTACTACTTGACTGTCTAAAACCAAAATAGGATTTTATTTTCTAAAAGTAGGCTCAATAGTTTTAATTTATATAAAATGCTGTAAATTGACTTTAATTAGTGTCATTTACAGCATGAAAGCATTTTAACAATGTTGAACAGCAAGGTTACTAACCATGTCAAAGAAATATAAATAAAAATGTAGTGTGACACAATTTTATAGACCCATATATGCACGAAAAGTGTTGTATTTCCTTCAAAAATAACTGTACTACACGTGGTCCATGACTGATGAGATTTGAAATCAGCCTCTGAACGTCCTCTTTCAGCTGGAAAAGAAAAAGTTATATCATTGCTTATCTTCAAATTCATCTCATGTTACTGTGAAACAAAACCAAATTATTAAGAAGATACAGGGCTTTATAGATAAATGAGGAAATCAGCCCAGAAAATTAAACAAAACTGTAAAAGTGCAAAGGTTTCCCAGGGCAATTTTCTTCTAACCTAAGGCAACCTTACTGTGAAGCATCAGAGATATAGTCAGGGTCATGAACACATAGTAACCATTGCACAGAATACACAGTAACCACTGCACAGAATTGCCTTCTCCAGAGGAAAGTTGGTTTTAGTGGATTTTTCTTGGTGGTGGTGATGCTGTTTATCAAGAGAGGTTGATTGTTTTGTTTTGAGATTTTTTTTTCTCCTCTTCTGAAAGTTCATATTGTGTAGTTTAATCAGTGATGACAGGGAGGTAAGGCTCCTTCCTACTCGACTTCTTGCAATTTAGTTTCTATGAACTAGAAATGGTCTCTCCTATGCCTTTTCCAAGTTGACCAAGGACTTAACCTTTCGAACACTGTCCCTTCATTCGCAGTTATTAGCGGCAGTAGCTAAATACTTGTCAATGGGATTCTCAGTGCTTGTCCATCATTCTCAGTACTTCTGTCATGGGATATTCAAGAATTTCAGAATTAATAGTTTTGCTGAACAAGCAGCAAACTCTCCTGTCTCTGGTGAAACTTATAATGATATCCCAATCTCTTTAGTCCCTACAAAGTATTTACAGAAGACATTTTTATCTCAAACTAGAATAATTACTTGTAGAGGTAGGTAAATTTTTAGGAGAGCCATCCATAAGAAAGAAGTGAAACATCGGGTTTGTAAAAGGTGATAGAATGTTCTGATTTTCTTTAATATTTTTCCATATACTATGTTCTTTACCTTTCCTCCTTCATCAAAGCCAAGACAACTCCACAAAATAAAAATCAAAACAAAGGAGAAAAAAACCAATAAAAGAAAAAAAACAAAGCACAAAATCTACAAAAAAAACCAAAAACAAAACAAAACAAAAAAAAACAAAAGCACATTAAGTCTGTTTTGTGTTGGCCAACTATTCCTGGAAATGGGGTTTTCCTTGTTGTGTGATTGATATAACTAGTGAGGCTCTACTAAAAAACTGATTTTCTCTGTGTCAGCTGGTATCAGTTGCATATCGTTTTTAGGTTAGGGGTAGGACCCTGTGTCCGCTTACCCTTCTCGGTGTCAGACTCACATCTGGCTTAAACATGTGCAAGTCTTGTGTATGCTGCCATAGTCTCATTGAGTTCATGTATAGATCAGTCCCGTTGTGTCTAGAGACACTGTTCCCTTGGAGTCATCTACCATTACCCTTGGCTCTTACAGCCTTTCCTTTTCCACCTAGATCCCTGAGGCCCGTGAAGAGGAATTTGCGGAAGACATCCAATTGAGGAGAGAATGCTCCAAAGTTTCTCCCTTTCTACACATTGTTCAGTTGTAGGTTTCTGTGTTAATTTCTATTTTCTACAAGGAGCTTCTCTTATGTGGCTTGAATGAGGCACTGACCTGTGGTTATAGCAGTATGTCACTAGGAGTCATTTTATTATCATTTTATTTTCATGTTCCTTTAGCAGAATAATGGTAGTAGGTTTTCCCCTAGTGTGGAGGCCAATGAATGCAGGCCCATATCTACCTAGTCTGAAGAAGGTCAGAGAGTTTGGAGACTGGCAGGCATAATTGCACCTCCCAACTCAGGAGAAGATTGCCTGGCTCCATTGGAATTAAGATAGCTCAATGCCATCCTGATGGGTGGTCAGGATATGAAAATGTACTTCTGCTTTTTCTATTGTGACTATGAGGTCACCTAGGGAAGGGTGGTCTTCAGCATATGTGACTCAGAGCACCTTAGCTACCTGGACAACAAAGTGCTAATGATTTGATGCCTCAGAGTTGACTG
Source organism: Myodes glareolus (assembly GCF_982192425.1). Taxonomy (NCBI): domain Eukaryota; kingdom Metazoa; phylum Chordata; class Mammalia; order Rodentia; family Cricetidae; genus Myodes; species Myodes glareolus. The sequence goes on from NC_142026.1 coordinate 105,671,808, forward strand.
TGTGAGTTATCCTTTGGTATCATGTTAAGAAAGTCTTTTGTTACCGACTCCCCCAGTTTATGTTGGGTATAAAAGCTGTGGAAAATAAATTTGGGTGGATTTCAGGATTTCAGTAATCCCTGAAATACCCTCCTGGTCTGTCTTATGATTTCTATCTTGTTATTTTATACATCTCTGTATTCTGTACTTATATCTCTTTACTTCCCACGTCCCTACCCTGGTAAGAGATGATTTTGTTGAGGCTGTTCTTTGACACCCTAGGTCCTTGAGCTGGGTAAGCTCAGGTTCTTGGCCACTTTAGCCATGTCACATGTGGTTTTCATCTCATGGAGTGGGACTTACATCTAGTAAAACTCTGATTGGTTATGCCCATATTATCTAGGCCATTATAGCACCAGTATATCTTGTAAGCAGGTCACTGTTGTCAGTTGCAGGGTTTGTATTAGGGTAATATTGATGATTAGTTTTATCCTCCAGTCATGTATAGAGATAGTGCCTTCCAGCATAATGAATACTAGTCAGTGAGGGCAAAGCTTCTAGTTGAATGTGTGCTCAATTTTTTTATGTTATAGAGTGATTTAGAAGGGCAGTTTCAAGATGGTGTGCTCTGCAAAAGAAAGCAAAAATTAGTGGGCCAGGGTACAAATGATACAACACTTTCTCAGAAGATACACGGTTTTCTGGTGGTACACACCTTTAATTCCAATGCCTGGGAGACAGAGACAAACAGATCTCTGTGAGTTCAAGGTGTTGTAGCATACACCTTTGAGCCCAGTACTGGGGAGGCAGAGACAGAAGGATCTCTGTGAGTTCAAGGACAGCCTGGTCTACGGAGTTATTCCAGGACAAAGATATACAGAGAACCTGTCTCAAAAAGTAAAAGTAAAAATAAAAGATAAAGAAGTTAAAATAAAGCCACATAAAGATGGAAAATATACAGAGAATCTTAATACTGTATGCTATTATGCTCTCTTTGAATTGTTTGATTGCTGAGGAAGGAGCAACAGCTGCTAAAAGATTTTTGTTTATAAATGCTGCTGAACTAACCCAAGATAGGTATTTTGAAAATACCTTGGCTTCAAAATTGAAGTCAAAAGGTATGTTACTTTGGAGAAGAGATTTTGCTTTTGTTTCCACAGAAAATGAGAGGCTATGGATTCATTCTGAGTTAAGAAAAATCAGCTTTATAACTTATAGAGATCTCTGTGTGGTTGATTTTCTCTGGGACTTGCTGGTTGTGGGGTACCGGGTGGGACAGAAACCCCAACAAGCCGACCCTCATGTTACATATGGCGCCCAACATGATATGTGATAGCTATCTTCAAAAATTAATATTTTCTGATTGTATCAATAACACTCTAGGGAAGGTTCCATATCTAGAAATAGTTAGTTCACTTTTTTGTTTTGGTATTTTTTTAAATCTTACTGATTTGATTTTCTTTTCTTTAGTTTGTTTGTTTCTTTACTGTAATTTCTTTTTGTTTGTTCTTTTCATTGTTGCTTTTGAAAGAAGGAGAAAAAGAAAGAGCAAGACATTGGGTTAGTAGGGAGTTGAAAAGGGAAAATTTGTGATCAAATTTCTTAAATTTCTTAAAATAGTTGTTAAATAATTTTCCCTTTACAGTTATTCTAATAAAGTTTCTAAGTATATGATTTTATAGTTGTAGTTGGTGACATTGTAGAGAATATGGCCATGAGGCAATAATGAGAGGTGTGATGACATCCTTTGATTTCACTCCTTCATTAGATTTTGCAGATAAAGCAGAGTTTTAAGAGAACTTTCTGCTACCATCAGTCTTCAAAGATTGAGGTGACTCAAGGCAACAAAAGATTGGGCAGTTTCTGAGGGGATAGAATATCCAGGAAAGACACCACTGCTATGAATGCTCACACAGGCTTATTTCATAGTGTCATACCTGAGCTGGTGCATCAGATTTAGCCATGCTCCTTTTCAGTGTGAGAATGGTAAGTTACCGAGGCATATCATAGAGGGGAAGTTCTTCAATGAAAAATGGTAACTCAGTATTCAGATAATTCAGCACCAAGAACAATAAAGAAAAAAAAGCCTCTTTCCAGCGCCTTTACCATGCATAGCCACTCTCTGTTCCAAAGCTGCTCCTATATTGCTATGCTACCTACTGTCTTTATTATCTACTCCATTAGTTAATCTGTCATGTTTGAAGTATTGTAAAAATTATTAATGGTGTCATATGTGTTAGTAGATCATTACTGTTGGGGGAGACAACTTGTTCATTTCCTGGCCATCCAGACTTCTGAAATAATCACACAGAAACTATATTATTTAAATCACTGTTTAGCCAGTCACTTAAGTGTATTGCTAGCTAGCTCTTATAACTTTGGTTAACCCATTTCTACTATTATTTTATTTTGGTAAAATATAAAATAATAAATGTTTGGGAATTTGGGCATAGTTCTCTCTAAACTGCTTTTTGTTTTTTGTTCGGTGAAGTAATTTTTGGGGGGATGTTCACTGTGACCTTTCAGAGGGTCTTGGTCTATCAAACCACATTAGTCTGGAAGGATTCCACAGGTTCTCATCCTCTGCGGAAACAAAAGAAGAACCTCTTTTCCAAAAGCAACATATCCTTAGACCCAAATTTTGACATCAAGAGACCTTTAAAATATATATATATGCTGGAATAGCTGTGTAGCCCATACAATGAAATATCTCTCTGTACTTAGCTCCTTCACAGTCAATATAATTTAAAGAAAACACAATAGTATATATAATCCAAACTCTTTCTGTATATTCCATCTTTATGTGGCTTATTTTTCTTTATTCCTTTCATCTATAACTCTGTACTCTTCTCTTTAAAGACTTTGCTTTACTTTTTAAAAACCATTTACTTCTTTTTATAACTCTGTATACGCTTTTTCTTCTTTCTCCCAAGCCTATGTATATTTATCCAACACTGTGACCCATTTAGAGGTCTTTTTTACAATCTGAATTTGCCTTTATTGTGTATCTGTAATTTTTCTCTGACCAGAAGCGCCCTTTCTTTTTAATGCTAAGTGGGCATGGCTAGGATCAACTCCTCAGCACTGCCTATTGGCTCCACCCAGTCCAACCTGATGGAGGCATGTTCACTGCCTCTGAGAGCCATTCTCTCCACCCTAGATGCAGGGTCAGGACACAGTAAGTCTGTGTTGCTATTAAGCAAGTTGTATCACTTTGCTCACAATCCTCATTTAAAAGTTCTGTCTCCAGAAAGAGCCAGAGTTAGTGCTGGCAGCACAGACCAGGAATCCCTTGTTTTGAAACTGCATTTTTCCTTTTTTTTTTTTTTTTTTTGGTTACTGCTGAATCAGAAAAACCTCTTTTAAAGGAACAATGGCAGTAAGCCATGATTAACTCTTGTTCTTTTGTGTCTAGAATTTCTTTTTAAGCTTTCTTGGATTTAATATGGATTTAGCTTGGTTCCGCGTTGGGTGCCGATTTGTTGGGACAGGCTGCTTGTTCATTTCAAGGCTGCCCAGACTCATGAAATAATCACACAGAAACTATATTATTTAAATCATTGCTTGACCAATCACATACATTTATTGCAAGTTAGCTCGCATATACTTGATTAACCCATTTCTATTATTTTATATTTCACCATGAGGCTTGTGGCCTACTGGCAAGGTTCCAGCTGGCAGCTTACATCTTTCTTCTCTGGCAGCTCCATAACTTCTTCTTGACTCTGTGTACTCTCTCTATATATATCTTTTCTAGGCTGGCTATATTCTGTTAAGCCATTAACCAAAATCAATTTATTTTTTAACAAACAAAAGTAACACATATACAGAAGGATGTCCCACACCGCATTACTACATAAAATTCTATTACATGTGAACAAATCAATATTTGTTTCCATTTTAAGTTCAAATAGTAATAAGCATTATTATTATTAGTCTTACCTTTGTCTGTGGCACACATGTTTCTTCTAGGCCTGTACCTAGGAATGAAAGCAGACTATCTAGTATATTTCTGACATATATATTTGTTTAAGTAGTATTAGGTTTTATATTTTATACAATACAAAAAAAGTGGAATATTAAATATGAGGAAATGTAATAATTTCTCCTCTGTTTTTAAACCTTATACTATAGAATAAAGGCAATACTCAGAGCAAGATGTACTGATGTTTTTATCTCCACTTTGCCTGACCCTTTCTTTCCTTTTTCAAATTTTCAGTTATATCTCTTTGCACCTCTAGCCCTGGATCATTCTGTCATGTATTCACCACTGGACTATTCTTTATGGCCTGCTTTATCCAAACAACTTATTTTAACTAGAATTCTTCTTCCCAAAGCGTCTGTGGCTGTCTTTGTGAATATACGAATAGTCCATCATGATCTGGAAATGTCTCTATTATTTTACTAACCAGAATGTATTACACTTAACTTTTGTGTCTGTGAGGTCTTTGAGGACAACAGCTGTTAAATTTATTACCACAGCTCTAGGACTCCGCAGAGGGCCTGCATAAGGCATATAGTCAATAAATATTCATTGTATAAATGAATGAACTCGAATTCTGAAGCCTGGTTCAGGCTTGTTCCTCATTACCTGCTTGAGTTTTGGCAGATTGCTTATCTTATGTCAGCCTCTGTTTTCTTATCTGCCAAAGAAAGAGACCATAATATCCATTTAAGAGACAGATATTTTAAGGATCAGATGAGACAACACAATCACATTTTATATATACTTTATAAATGCATATATATGCTATCAGACTCAAGAAAGAAGCCCTTTGTTCCTTGGCTTTTGTATGTTTTAAAATTGTTTCAATTGATATTTTATTGAGTTGTCTCTGTTTTAAAAATCTTAAAATTCTCATGTATTTGTGTCAAACATGCTTAAACATATGGTTAAGAGAGTCAGACACTCAAGTATTCTGTTTTTAAGTAGAATATAAATTTAGACTATTCTTAATTTAAAATACATAGTATTTATTTAAAAAACTTATATTGCTTTATCCAAATAAATATTTAGCTTTCGTTGTGTGTGGCATGCAATAATATACCTTAAGAGAAACCAAGACCCATGTAATATGATATCTCTGAAGAGGATCACACTGTGTAAAAAGTCCATTTGTACCCATACATTGTCTGATATATAATCACAGTCCCATTTTGCATTTTTAATATAGGTGAAATGCCCATTAAAACAAATATATTTATAACATTGAAGTTATTTGCAATTTACCTATTGGGTGAATTAATCTTAAAATATTGAAAGTAAATGTAACCCCAGTTTACTAGAAAAAGACTGAGAAACACTGAACAAAGTCATTGGGGGCAACGCTGTAAATGGTACAATGGGAAAGGATAGAAAAAAATCATATAAAACTAAAAGGCAGGGGTTAAATAGTAAAATGACCTCTGCAGCCAAAGCACACAGTTTACTATGTACACTCTATAGGTCTCAAGGTTCAGAAATTTCTGGTGATTTTGAGCTGCTGGCAGATAGCTAGGGCTTAGTGGGAAGGATGCTCCATAGAAATGGAAATATGTCCATTCATGGCCATATAGAAATAAGGACATGTTCTGTGCTAGGATCCAAAGAGCAAAATAGTTACAAATTACTCTAAAAAATGGAAAGTGAGTCAGAACCTTGGTGTTTGCATATGAAGACCAAGAATCCAACTGCCATAGTGGGTCAACAAAAATAACACAGAAGTATAGTCAGACATTTCTATCCCACCCTCCTGTTCCCAAATACCCAAAGGCTGCTTCCCAAATAATTGACTCTGAGGCTTAATGTTGCTTATAAATGCTCAGTCAATAGCTCAGTCAATAGCTTTTTACTCACTAACTCTTACACTTAAATTCACTGATAATTCTATTATCTTTGTTTAGCCACATGGTTTAGTACCTTTTTTCAGTAGAGCATACTCATCTTGCTTCTCTACTTTTGCTGGTGACTTTCTGACTCTATGATTCATCTTCCCAGAATTCTCTTAGCATGGTCAACCCCACCTATTCTTCCTGCCTGGCAACTGGCCAATCAATGTTTTATTAAACCAATTTGAGTGATAAATCTTTACAGTGTACAAGAGGAGAATCCACAGCATAGAAGCAGGAAATAACCTTAAGCTTCCAAGACATTGGCAGAAGATGGAATTCCTAGGGGAGCCTGGAGTGCTGGGGGAGTTGTCTTTCTGGGAGCAAGCATAACATATATTCTAGTTCTACGTTCCCATCAGAATTAAACACCATCAATAATCTCCAGCACACTAGCTTACATGAGCAAGAAGCACAGCCTGTATTGCCTAGTGCAATACAGGAAAATGACTTGTAAGGAAAATGGCTTGTTTGTTCCCTGCTGCTCAACCCTGAAATAATCTCACAGAAACTATATTATTTAAATCACTGCTTGGCCCATTAGCTCTGTCTTCTTATTTGATAACTCTTACATCTTAATTTAACCCATGTCTATTAATCTGTGTATCACCACGTGCTGTGGCTTAACAGCTAAAATTTCGGTGTCTATCTCCAGCAAGGCTACATGGCTTTGTTCTAACTCCTCCTCCTTTCTTTCTCCCAACATTCAGTTTAGTATTCCCTGCTTACCTCTATTCCCTGAACAGGTCCAAGACAGTTTCTTTATTAACCAATGGTATCCACAGCATAAAGAGGGGGAATCCCACATCATGTTCCTGAGGAAAGAGCAGAGTAGGCCAGAAGAGTGAAGAAAAACTATTCAAACCCTGAATACCGGTGTCCTCTGCCTCATACCTGCCCATGATAGGTGTCATTTTCCAGCTACTGTAAGATGAAAATGATTCCATTGTTTTGAATTCTGGGTACCTACTCCATTGTGCCATTGTGTATGGCATGTTGAAATCTATGAGGTGAAGGACTGAGAATACTTTGAATGAATCAATAAATAAGTGAATTCATACTTACCATACTACAGCTATTCATCTTCAATCTCATAATGCTGATATTTTAAGAGAAACTTCAAGCCCTTGGGCACTGAGCCTTGCCCTTGTAACGGAAACCAGATAGCCATTTGGGCCTAATTCCCGAATGTTACAGCCAAACTTACATAAGATTTCGAACATTCTTTTTCATCCTATCAATCAATAACCATACTGTTATGTCGTGGGGGATATGTCAAAGGAGATAGGACAGAGTTTTGAAGTCTAACATATTTACTCAATAAGAAATAAGTTAATCATTGATGAAAAATTTGAGAACAGTGGCTGAAGGATAATAAAATGCTCCCTTTGTATTAAAAAAATGAAAGCTATGGGGTTAATATTCACCTTTAATATTTCCTTACTATAAAATAATATGTTCTTATAAAATATTTTTCTTCCTTTTTTTAGTGATAATAATCTAATTCACCTGTGGTAAGAGAGTTCTATTATCGAGCTACACATCAAGTTCAATATATTTTTATTTAGAAAAGTAAACAGGAATTCATATCGAAGTTAGAATTGTCTCTACAAATTAATGCAGAGAACAAATGTTTTCATTTTGTGAAAAATACTCGATAAGTCTTCAGTAGCGATTATCCCTGTAGCTCAGATTGCCTGAGGTGAAGTACAGCTGCTCTTACCTAAAAACTTGTCAAGAAAAGATTTTTCAAACTCTGTGGTTTACAAGCCACACAAGAGCATAGCATAGAGACAACTCTGGATTCACATACTTTAGGGGAATTTCAGATTTAAAATAAATAAACAACCAGGTGTATGAAACAGGTAAAAGCGTTTACTGTCAAACCTAATGATTTGAGTTTGATCCTCTGAAGTTACATGGTCGAAGGAGAGAATCAACCCTAGGAAGTTGTCCTCTAACCTTCATATGGGTGTCATGGGATACCTACACACACACACAAACACAGAGAGAAAGAGAGAGAGAGAGAAGAAAGAGAGAGAGAGGAAGGAAGGAAAGAAGGAAGAACGAAAAAAAGGAATAATTGAGCCTATTATTCGTGATCCTAGAGAAGCTGGATAGGAGGGTGAACCTGAAGAAAATTCAGGTAGTTTTCCTCCTGGAGATTGGCAATAGACAAGAGTCCCAGGTAACTTCGGGTGCATGGGGGGGGTAGGAGGGTTGTTGGAAGGGGAGAGGGTTAGAGAGAAGGGAGCAGGGGAGGAATGGGGAATGCTCGGGGGGACTGGGAGGGGGAGAGGGAGGAAGGATAGATATGGGATCAGGGAAGAATATAACTCAACTAAGGGAGTCAGTTTAGGGTTTACTAGAGACTTGATTATAAATGGGATCCCAGGTCCAAGGAGAGATCCCCAGATTGTTCTCTGGACAGAGGAGAGGGTGCCTGAACTGGCCTTGGCCCATAACCATACTGATGAATATTTTGCTTATCACCATAGATCCTTCATAAAAAAATAAAATAAAAAAGGAATAATTGAAAGAAAGGAGAAAAAAAGTAATTAATCAATTTTTTTCTTGAATCAATTCTTAGGGACAAAAATTTTTAGCATATTACTTGTGCAATGTGAGAAAATCTAAATAAGAAAAATAATCCACTGTAAATTGGAAATATAATTATTCCACCATTAAGGTACTTAGATAAGTGAATGGATAGGACAGTCACTAGGAGTTAGAAAATGATTAGAAGGAAGTGTTGTGCCACACGTCCTTTAGCTCACTGATGTTTCTTTTAAACATAGTTTTTCAAATACAAGATCACTTAATATTTGTACTTGGTAAATTGAATACTTTTTCCATGGGAGATATCCACTCAGTGGATAGCTGTGGTGTTACACTTGATTTTCTACTCTGTACCTACAGACTATGAAAGCACATAAAACGGATCTTTTGTCTGTTAAGAGTACCTCCTAGACCAGCCAATCTGGAGGAAATGTAAAGTCTCCGAAGTGTTACAATAGTAACCTCATGTTTATAAAAATTGCCAGTACTGTTACAGGTACCAAAGTAGCAAACGGAATGCTGTAAGAACACCCATTCACTCTTCAGAAATACCTGACTTCCTTTGCTGCAGAGATGAACAGATGAAAACATTTAACTCTTGTAAAACTTGGTTTTAACTTTAGAGAATACATAGATTTTTACTCATGTATTGTCTAGTGCATAAAAATTGTTTTAGGTCCTTGAATCAAAACTGTTTACCTACTATTTTATTTGTTTATAAGATGGAACCTCATAGAGTCTGCTATGTAGTTTTCTCATATTTCTAGAACGATAGATAATTACGAAACTTGTTTTCTGTGACTCATGAAAAATCTAGATTAGACTTCAGCAAGATTTCTTTCTCATGTATAGTTCTACTATTCAAGGTATATGACACTTTGCAATGCACATATATAAACTATTTACATTTCTTAAAAGAAATTCAATGCTAACATAGTAAAATTTGCCTCTGAAATTTGGTTTAAGCAAAAATGATGACTTCTAGCCTTATTCAGAACAGTGAATTGTAATAAAATATTTCAACATAGAGAGGCATAAGAAAAGTAAAATTAAAAGTGTGCAACCCACATATAAAGTGAGATAATGGTGTATCCACAAAATTCCAGAATATTAAAAGATGTACTTAAAGTATTAATAAAATTAAATCTAACTTCTAAAAAACACTTTGAAAATCAATTTAGCAAGCTTTAAAAACTTGATATTGCAGTGTGATACAGAAATTCATTTGTAAGCATTTAAGATCCTAGATAAATACATGTAGTCATAAATATGTTATAATAAAATTGACCATAGCCAAAATGTCTTTCAATAAGTGAATGAATAGTAGCTGAAAAGAAAATAAGTTGGGCTGTGGTGGTGAACATGTTTACTACCAGCACTTGGGAGACAGAGGTGAACAGACCTCTGCAAGCTCAAGGTCAGCCTGGTCTACAGCATAGGTTCCAGGCAAACTAGGGCTGCACAGAGAAAACCTGTCTAAAAAAAAATGGCTATGAAAATACTCACAAGCAATATTTTGTGTTTGTGAAAAGTAGTCTCCGTGGGGCTGGAATTTTAATTTAATAAGTAAAGTGGTTTCCATCCAACCATTAGGACTCAAGTTCAGATTCTCAGCACCCACAGAAAAGCTGGGCATTTGTTTCGAATCCTAGCGGCTGAAGAGTGAGAGACAAGAGGACCGTGAATGGGTGAATTCCAGATTCCTTGGAGATGCTGTCCAAAAACAATACGAAGAGTAATTGAGAAAGACACAGAATCAACTGGTGGTCTTCACATGTATGTGTGTACACACACACACACACACACACACACACACACACACACACGCAAAATAGAAAAAATTGGGTCCCAGACAGATTAAGGAATGTTAACTTCATATAAATCTTAAAACCTTGCAAAGAATGTCTAGAATTTAGAATTTAAGAATACACACTTAAGGGGCTGGAGAAATAGCTCAGCGGTTAAGAGCACTGACTGCTCTTCCAGAGGACCCGGGTTCAATTCCTAGCACCCACATGGCAGCTCACAACTGTCTGAAAATCCAATTCCAAGGGACCTGGACCACCAGGTCTGAAAATCTGAATTCCAGATTTTCTGGAAATCCAATTTGTCTGAAAATCCAATTCCAGGGGACCTTCACACCAATGCACATAAAATAAAAGATAAATAAATCATAAAAAATTTTTAAAAAAAGAATACACACTTAAGTAATGTGTGTGAAAATATATATCTTTGTATATGTTTACATGATGGTGCCATGCACATAACATATTAGATATATGTTTATTTCACGAATTTCACGTCTGGGGTTTCTGTCTTTGAACACAGATGATACTTAAGTAATCTTAACTTTGTTAATCATGTTTCACTTCTGGATTGTGGCACCTCCAGGTGTAACCATCACATTTTTTTTTTACGGATTATGTATGTATGTAAAGAGTTTGTAACAAATTGAAAATGTTAAACTGAACTGTCTCCTGATACATCTATACTCTGGAGCAGATCTGTCCTTTTGTCTTCTGGTATCAAATCCCAGTGTGTTCATTGCCCTAATTCTATATACATAGGATCCTTCTACATTTCCTCTCAGAAATTAACCATCACTAATTAATAATGGCACCTGCCAAGAGGACTCAACATTGCTCTGAACAAGTCAGTTATAGGATATAAGGCTTTCTTTACTCAGGCAGTACTGGAGTAACTTAGGGATAAGTCTCCAGAACCCAAGTCTTTCTCCTCTGTGACATCTAAAGCCTAGATTGTCCAGCACTTCCTTTGGTGTCACTATGACACACCAGGTTTTACACTTATCCCTTAATTCCGGATAAAGTTGGATGGTCAACATAGCTTGAAATATATTTGTTTCACCCTCTTTTCAGACTTTATATGATTCTCATTCCCCAAACACTGTTTCTGGTTTCCTACACCAACCTTGCCATTTCTCTTCAGTGGCATGAAAAACTGTTTCATATAGGATGACCCTGACCTATCTTTGTTATTTCCAGCATGCCCAGATTTCTTTTCATTCTGGCATGTTTGCAATTCTGGGTGACATTGTATACTGACAGGGAGATTTATTGCCAGGGGCTTCCCAGTGGAGTCCATGGCAGGAGATAAAATTTGGTCACAATTCACATGTGTTTGAAATGAACATTCCAAAAGAAAATGATTAATTTCTCTTTAAAACCCTAAGGATAAAATGCAATGTCTAACAGCTATCAGAACTTCTGTACTTACCCTCTTTTCTTGTTCATTTGTGTCACAAATTGACATTTTTTTTCTGTGCTCATGTGTGCATATGTGTGTGTGTGTGTACATGTGTGCATTGTGTGTGCGCTTGTGTGTGTACATGTGTTCATGTGTGCGTAATTGTGTATGTACATGTATGCATGTGTGTGTTTATAAACACCAAACTCGCTGGTTGTATTTTTCAGGGTTTATAAAATCCCTCTGAACATGTAGAAGGTTTTATCCCATTTCTGGTGTGCCTAGTCAACAGCGACGGAGACGCAGAGGTAGAACTGAAAAATTGACCTGGCACAGGAGAAGTAAAGCACACATGTAAACTGCCCTCTTGAACATCTTCATTTTGCAGACATGGAACCTGGGGAGATTGATGTTTCCACCATAGTCACTCTGTGATGCAGGGTGGAAACCTTGATGCTGAGGAGGCAGAAGATCATATTATGATGCGGCCTGGAAATCTTCACTCTGATAGTGGGATCTAGAAGCTTCACTAAGTGGTTTAATTTGTTTAGCTTAAATTTGGTCAATACTAAAATGCTTGACTTCTTTTTCAGTCCAAAACCTTCTTCAAACTATTATCATCTTATCTTCTTACTTAACTCTTTCTGATACAAGATAGCAACAAATAAATAAAAGAACAATTTCTGCTTATCCCACTCATCACTGAATCACCTGGACCTGACTTAGAATTGCCAGATTGCCTAAATAGTTGAAGCACAGCTGCATTAAAATATATAATATACTTTTACTTTATTGTGGCAAGAAATGACTAAGTGTCAATTAAGAAAGTGTATGGCAAGGTTCTTGGGTACTAACAAATATTTGTCAGTTTCTTTACTATTTATAATTCACTATTGAAAACCATTTCCTAAGCTTATTGATATGGAATATCTCTAGTGTTAAATAATTTAAAACTTGAATTTCTGAAATGGGCAGAATCTTAAGGCTTCATTTTAATTCTCTTATTTATCAGTTTCTTTAAACTAATCCTGTATCCACCAATCTCTGCTGAGTAGTCAGAGTTTCAGCCTAACTCTAATGGTCCTTTTTGAAAATATAGTCCATTTTGGAATGTCTTTAATAACTAAACTCTTCACTAATACACCCAATTACCCAGACTATGGGTGTCTGTTGGTCCAAATGTATCCCACGAAAAGCAATATCTATTTTTCAGGAATGGTTCCCCCATTTTGGCTCACACAGGGACTTAACTCTACATACACTGTTTCCCCAAGTCCTTATATTTTCAGTTGCAACATAAAATATCTCATGAGCACTAATCAACATGTTATGTCAACTATCCATTGCCGCCACATCAAGATGCCACTGGGGACTTACTTCTTCTGCTCTTTCAGTGAGTTGCTGAGGCAATCCAGAGCCATCCAGCAGTCTGCAGGGCAATAGGTGTTTTTCATCCCTCTTACCTCTGTGCTGCACATAATTACTGCTCTGTGTCCCTGTCACCCATACCTATGAATGTGCTGTCAGGGCTTAGGACCCATTCTCACAGGTATTCATAAAAGAGGAAACTCTGCCAGTAACTCAGTATCATGATGAGTGTAAATGGCACATACAGCACCGCACTGAAACAAACAAAGCAAAGTAACGGCAGCAACAACAAAACCCTACTCTGCTAGACAATCCCAAGCTCTAATGTGTAAACTTTTGAGATACTGATACACACAGATTCCAGAAAGACCACCCACTGATGGGTCAGTAATCACTATAGCTTAGATTCAAGTCTGAGTATGACACAAACATGAATAAAATAAGGATTTGCACATCAATTCATTGTAATTTTTCCAAAAGCTACCTTGATAACTCACAATAAAAGTGACCATAATTTTCAAGATGCATTGTATCTTCTGATAATGGATGTACTCCTCCCACAAGCTCTATGGGATATATAACTGTATTATCCCCATTTTACAGATGAGTAAATGGAGTTATGAAAGTATTGATTGATTTGCTTACCATCACAGGGATAAGAAATGTTGAGCTGGGGTGGTACGCGGGCAGTCTAACTGTCCTGCTTTTTACCTTTCTTGTAGACAGGATTCCAGAAATATTTTTAAGAAATGACTATAACTGCCTCTTGAAGTCAGCACGTTGATTGTTTAATTCTCCTCTAGGTAGATAGATTAAACAAAGTAGTCATGGGCATGAAGTGAAATTTTTTTAAAAAAGATATGATCATCAATTTAAAAACAGCTTTGATGCTCCCTTGGCCATCACAGAGTTTGTCTGTAGCAGTCCTAAAAGGGGGTTAGGTATTTAGAACCCAGGTATTTCTTAAGGGTATTTTGATGCTGTGGATGTCTATATATCATTCTTAGAATCTTAAAACACCTCTATTACTTCTGAAAGAACTTTATTTGAACACATATCTAACTGTCGACAACTATTCATTTCTTCTGCCTTTCCCTTCTCCTTAATTCCCATCAGGGCCTTTAAACTTTGATTGGCCAACACGCAGATAGCCTCTTCTATGCAGCAATCTGTGTCCTTCCTCTTTGTTCTTCTCTACTATCTCCACTCTGTCTAGACACTGATTCTCCATGCCTCCCGAACTGCACGCCATCCCTTTATCAATATTTAAGATAGGTAACGTTATGTTAGAATTATGAGTCATTAGGAGGTTCTGCTTTAAAGCGTCAGTAGCTGAAACCTGTAACGTTTCACTCAAATGAGCAAATCTTTAAAAATATACTTTGAAGAATTTTGAGACTTTGATAGTTCTGCAATAATTTTAAACATGTTTTCCTATATTAAATCATTGTAATAAATGCGTAGGTGTAGCAGGATTATTGTCCCTATTTAGGAAAGATAATACATGTTCACAATTTGAACAATTAGCAAGGAGCATAAATCAATAAACTCCAAATTTATCTACTCTCTACTGTAGCTTTATTGCCTCCTGAACTTCTCGTTATAAATTCAGTTCCTCAGAGAATTCATAAGAAATGAACAATTTTGAAAGCCGTTTTGTATTCAGATAAAAATAATTTAGTTATAACTACTTTATCTTCCTTTTATCAATTGCCTTCAATACATTCACCTCCAAGAAATGAATTTATGTTGTGGAAGAGCTTATGTGAGACCCAGTGAGATTTTCAAAGTACATTTTATATACAGCAAGATCTCAGGCCATGAGGAAACTCAGTTCTTTACTGGGAGTCTGTCAGAGAGGTAGATTCCCACCTAGATGTGAAACGACATTGAGAATTTGACTGCATCAAAACCTCCCTTTGTCTCTCACTGTGAGGTTTTATTTAGCTTCTCTTTCTGTGTATTTCCTCAAATGTAAAATGAAGGTTCTGGAATAAATCAAAATGCTTCAAATCTACTAGCTCATCAGAAAGGTCAGGCTCAGTTTCCAAACCCTCATACCTGCTTTCCTCAAGAAACCCTCACCATTACTCTTCAATTAGGACCAACAGTTCTCAATTCCTGTTAGATTCATATTAACTTGTTAGCCTTAAACTTTGGGAAATGCCATCATTCTGGCAAAATAAACCCTACATTAGCATCTCAGTGAGGATTCAGATTGTTAGAACTTTCTTTGTACTACAGCTATATAAGAACAACCATATTTCTGTATGGTGTAATACTGCTCTGTCTATTAAATAATTTCAAGTCACATTCATTCCATCATTTTATTCTTATCAAAGGCTGTGTTCATACACCTACGGGCATTGTTCTATATTTTCTGTTAAATTCAGGTGCAATAGAATATTGCAATAATAAATTTCATTGGTGTTTATTCAAGAAACATAAGATAATTTACAAACTACATCTTATACTGCACATTAAACCCTAAACTAAGAACAAAAAAGAGAGAAATTTTGATTTCAGATTAACTTTTATCACCATTTCTAAGTGAAACCTGTTTTTTTTTAGGTATTATGCTGATTTAATAAATTAGTGGTTGCACATTTTTCTCTAACAGCCTTGACTTCACTAGC
Organism: Myodes glareolus; assembly: GCF_982192425.1. Classification (NCBI taxonomy): domain Eukaryota; kingdom Metazoa; phylum Chordata; class Mammalia; order Rodentia; family Cricetidae; genus Myodes; species Myodes glareolus. The sequence continues at coordinate 105,687,425 of NC_142026.1, forward strand.
ACTGAGTAGTTAGCTTGGTTCCCAGGACAATCATGTTCTCTCTCTCGCTGAGTGAGTTTTAAGTCCAAGAATCTTAAGTACGTGAGCTGTTGGTTATTGCCATACTGACCCTAGATGTGGTTCATAGATGTCACCAAGAGAATCCCTAACAGGCATCAATAAACATTTATATTCATATGCACAGATAAGTATAGTCTTCACCCCTTATCAGGGAAACTTCTCTTTGCAACAGATGAAAAGCATTAAAGAAAATGACAATCAATTAAAAAGACAGAGTTGTGGCGCCCAGTCAGATACACCCATTAAATACTCCTCACATGATGCTCAGGGAACACTAGGGAAGGGGGAGAAGAAATGGAACAGCCAGAGGATCAGAGAGATTGTTACCTAGCAACATCAGAAGCTGCACCGTAAAGTCTCACCAACATGACTGCCAAAATGTAGGCTGAAAAATGATGCCAATGATCATGCCAAGATAGATGGAAAAAAGTCCATGAGGCCTCAACCCTACGCAACGGACTGAAGAAAGCTGGGAATGGGAGATATGTTCTTCCCCAGGGAAGAGCACAACATCTTGTTGTCTGGTACCAAATGGTCAGGCCTGAAAAACATACATACAGGTAATATTACATAAACTGAATATGTTATATTCAAATATAAATATAAATATATATATTATGTATGTATATATATACATATATGAATGTAATAATGATTAGTTTAAAAAAAAGAAAGAGAGAGAGACCCAAATTTGAAGGAGAATTGGAAGAGGTATGTGGCAGAGTATGGAGGGAGAAAATGAAACAGAGAAATATTATAATTAAATTATAATCTCAACAATAAAAATAGGCAGATGACTTTAGAAAATTCATCCTTTACAATTTTGTGTTTAAAATCAGTGCCAATAGATCTCCTGTTAGATTACCAATTGGACTTACCACTCAAATAAAACAATAAAAAAGACCACTTAAGACAATGTCAGACTTATTTGTCTTGTAACTGTTAAGAGAAATGTGGTAGTTTGAAAGCTGGAGAAAATAATGTCTTACATACAGGGTACAGATGAAAAGATGCACTTTCAGTCTTTTAATAAGGTATTCATCTGTGGGTAACATCAGGGCTTCCTAAGAAGACATTCATCTATGGGTTGACATCAGGGCTCTTGACCTTGGGGTAACAGTAGAAGTAACTTTCTTGCTATCTATTGAACCCTAGAAAAGGTTCTTAAGACTATTCAAAGGCTGAGGCTATAGCTCAGTGCTAGAGCATTTATATGAGTACCTGTGTTCAAATCCCAATATGACAAAATAAAAAATAAATAAGATATGTTTGCGATATATTCAAGAGCTACTACAAAGCAGTAATCTTGTTTTAAAAAGATGAACAGACAGGTAGATAGACAGATAGGTAAACAGATAGAAAGACAGGGACACAATCAGTCAGACTAGAAATATGATCAAAGTTATATTAAAAATTTTTTTTTTGTGGGAAGGACCCAAAGATTCAGCGTGGTGGTAGAGAACTTTCAAAACACATATAATGATCCCAGCAATGCAAAATAAAAAAGACTGTGTTCTTTGAAAAAATAAGAGATTAAGTATTAACCAAAAGTTGGAAATTCAAACAAAAATATTTTATTTTTTTGAGGGGGGGAAAGCTACAGGTCTATTACTTAGAAAGAAAAGGAAATAAAGTAGCTACAAAATAAGTAAAAAGGAAAAATATTATTTGTCAAAGCAAATATAATCAAAATAAAATTTCTTTAAAATTCTACTTAGACATTAAAAATAACAGCATACAGATAATACCATTAGAAGTCAGAAAATATTATTATAACAATTCCTTTTTAATTATCAGGACTGTATCTTGCTTACTTTATTGATTAATAACATATCTATAACCTAACACTTTATGGTACACCAAACACTCGTAAATACTTGTATACTAAATTCAATGCTGGTCATTCAAAATTTGTAACTGGATACTTTATATAGTTATGTACTCATTAACTGAAAGAAAAAAGTATTATGGTCAATAAGTATTATACTTATTATTCAGTTTTTCATGATTAAATACTTTGTAGTTAAGAATTTAAAGCATGGAGAAAATGCTACTCTTTCATGAAAGTAACAAAATTGAATGACATTTAAGAAAGAAAACAAATTGTCAGTGTATATCCAAATGCACAAAGTAAGAACAATCTCATTTATATAACACTGGTGTTCTAATAGAACTAATTAAAACATTACTAACTCACCATATTGAAGTAAAATTTCTTCTAATGAATCAAATGTGATAGACTATTAGGTAGATGTTATCTAAATGACCTTGGGATCCTGGTACATTGGTCTAATGCTAACTCTGAGTATCATCTGACCTTGAGCACATGATTTCAGCTTGTGCCTTTACTTTCTCAACTGATCTTAAAGAATTATGCATAAAAGTTGGCATGTTTACAGTGTAATTCTAATTATCTTTTCTATCAATTATTAATATTTCAATTTTTAATCTGTGGACTATTAGTGTTTTTTTTTTTATTGCCGGACAGTAATCTACAAAGTCACCCAATTACTTTCCTTTGTGTTGTTTGGGTTGGAAATCTAAGAATTCCACTCTTGGGAATATTCCCAAGAGATGTCATATCATACTACAAAAGCATTTGTTCAACTATTTTCATAGCAGCACTATTTGTAATAGCCAGAACCTGGAAACAACCTAGGTGTCCTGCAATAGAAGAATGGTTAAAGAAGGTGTGGAACATATACACATTAGAGTTTTACTCAGCGGTAAAAACAATGACATCTTGAATTTTGCATGCAAATGCATGGAAATAGAAAACTCTTTACTGAGTTAGGTAACCCAGTCCCAAAAAGAGGAATATGGTATGTACTCACTCATAAGTGGGTTCTAGCCATAATTAAAGGTCTTTGAGCCTATAATTCGTGATCCTAGAGAAGCTAAATAAGAAAGTGAACCTGAAAAAAATCATATAGTTATCTTCTTGGATATTGGAAGTATACAAGATTGCTAGGCAAACTTGGGGGCATGGGGTGGGGGGAGAAGGTGGGGGTGGATGTAAGGGGAGTTGGGTAAAGAGAAGGGAGAAGGGGAGGATTGGGGAAAGTTTGGGGGAATGGGATGGGTGGGATGGAGGAAAGATGGATATGGGAGCAGGGAAGTAAATATCTCAACTAAGGGAGACATTTTAGGGTTTGTAAGAGACTTGATTCTAGAGGGGGTCCCAGTTCCAAGGAGAGATCCCCGGATTGTTTCCTGGGCAGCAGAGGAGAGGGTGCATGAACTGGCTTTGTCCCATAACCATACTGATGAATATTTTGCACATCACCATAGAACCTTCATCTGGCAATGGATAGAGATAGAGACAAAGTCCCACTTTGGAGCACTGGAATTAGCTCCCTAGGTCCAAATGAGGAGCAGAAGGAGGGAGAACGTGAGCAAGGAAGTCAGGATCACAAGGGGTGTGTCCACCCACTGAGACGGTGGGACTAATCTAATGGGAGCTCATCAAGGCCATCTGGACTGGGAGCGATGGAGCATGTGATCAAAATGGACACTCTGAACGTGGCTGGCAACGAAGGCTGACTGAGAAGCCAAGGACAGTGGCATTGGGATTTAATTCTACTGCCTAGACTAACTTTGTGGGAGCCTGGTTTGTTTGGATGTTCACCTTTAAAGACCTGTATGGATGGGGGAGGACCTTGGATTTCCCATGGGCAAGGAACCCTGACTGCTCTTAAGACTAGAGAGGAAGGGGGAGGTGGGGAGGGGGAGGTAGGGAGGGGAAGGGAAAAGGGAGGCGGGGAAGAGGTAGAAATTTTTAATAAATAAACAAAAATAATAATAATAAAAAAGAAATAAGGAATGAGCGAGACCATGTACATAATGAACAAAAGGTCTCTGATCCTGATACTCCTTTCTGTAGATTGAAGAAAACTTTTCCTTGAGGTGATGCTCATCATGGGCCATGACAAAGGCTTGGATGGAAATCTGAGGCTCTGGGCTTCATGTCTTTGGTTTGTAACATACGTATACAGCTGTACTTTATCTTGGGTAGGGAAATTTTGTCAGCTACTATTTGTGACAGCTCTATGACAAAACATGGTAAAGGTCGTAGTCATTCTGTTGTCTAAAAGGTTTTCATGGATCTGAAAAATGTGCTCGTTGCACTCATTAAAGTGGGACGGTGTTTACGAAAGAAGCATGGCAAACTGAGATCAGAGATAAAGTAGTGTCTGTCATTCTTCCGTCCACCAGACACATGGAAGATCTACAGCTGACTCTTCTCAGTTCAAAACAACTATCTAAGTCTGTGTTTCTTCTTTATTGTCTGAATACCTTTGCGTAAATACTTACTTTGAGGCATGAAATGAGGATCAAATTATCCTCTCAATTACTACAAACAGTTGTGCAAATGAAAATGTCATTATCGTCTGGAAACACCCCCTACCAAACCCTCCCAGTCATAAGTAGCCTTTAAATTCTATGGTATGATCTGTAACCTGATCCAGACTTTGATTCATTGCTACCATGCTCTCCACTCCATCACTGCCCACGAGCCTCATGGTCCCACTGTCATCTAAACCTATGCTGTAGTCACAGAAAGACAAAGGCCAAGGCCCTGAAAGTCTCCCCAAAGGAAGAAAACTGAACAGGAAGTGCGGAAACACCACCTCATAAATTTCAGCTGACCAGTTAACAGCCGTCCGCGGTTCAAACCCTCCTACCACTCACTTCCTATGATGAATGAGCCTCTATCAGAAGGCTGCTGCTGCCAAACTCCTCAAAACTAAACTGAATGCATTTTTTTTTCCCTGAGGGACACTGAAAATAATGGAATCTCTGCAAATTTCAAGATGATTATTCATAGAAAGATTATTGTCTGAAGTTTGGGATGCTGACATTCCTAAACATGGAAATCAAATTCAATAAAATTAGCTTCAGAATCAACATTCTTTCCAAGGAGCTAGGGGAGGTGGCTCAGAGATAAACAGCACTGGTTGCTTCTTTCAGAGGACCTGGATTCCATCCCTAGTGTTCACACCATGGCTCACAGTTACCTGTAACTCAAGTCCCTAGCCCTCTGACACCCTCTTCTGGCCTCCATGGTGATCAGGCATGCACATGTACATGGTACATACACATACAGACAGACAAAGCACCCACACACATAAACTAACATTAAAATAATAAAAAATAAGGTCAAAGAATATCATTAGCATATTTGGTGTAGTTTTATTAACATTTTAGTTGAACATGTGTCTAACACCATATCCAAAAAACAAAACAAAAAAAAATGAGTTCTTTTTACATTTTGCCTTTTTTTTCACTTTTTAAATTTGTTGCAAGGATTTAAACCAATATTTTATGTTTAACATTTTGAAATCAGTAATATCTTTGGTAGATTCTCTTCTTAGTAAGAGAAGCAAGATAATTTTTTTTTTCAAATACTCTAAAGAAGGTGATCGTACCCGGATAACTCTCCTAAATGAGATAAATTCTCAGTTCCAACGTATTTTACACGAAATCCATAAACGTCCCAGCCCAAATACTTTTACAAACCTTGTTTATTTTCCAACTATTTACAGTACCTTCCTTCAACAAATACTTTTTTTAAGACAACATCAAATAAATTATTTCTATGATTATCTTGAAGGTTCACCAAATTTAGATGTAAAAAAACTGGTATATGTTGTTTTATTTATTCTCCTAATGATACACAATTATAAAACTACCCAGTTCAATTACTTCTTTCAATGAGTTATTTGTTAAAAAAATCATTTTGTTATTTCAAAACCAAATTGTCTCCACTCTCCGCATCCTACTCTGTAGTTTAGTTTACATTTGCTTGCGATGTCTTCCCATTTCGCAGAGGCCCTTGCATAATTGCAATTAGAACAGCTTCACCCAGAAATTATTGTACTATCTAATCATTTATTGAATAGTATGTTTACAAATCTCCAGCTGCTGTTAAAAAAAAAAACATTACTCAAGTTTAGATGTCTCACAAAAATTTGCATATTATTGAATGACAATAGATGTAAAAATTCAGGACCAAGACCTGAGGTTGTCATAGGTGTACGTGTGGATCAAAGCATAGGCCTTAGTTGTTACCCTGCCTTCCACCTTGCTTGAGATGAAGATCTTCCTTTTTCAGTGTTGTTCTCTGCTGCATACTAAGCTTGTTGGTCCACAAGCTTTTGCAAATTCCTTGTGTCCTCCTTCCATCTCAGGATAGGGGCACTGGACATAAGGATTTTACATGGGTTCTGGGGACAAGGGTTTTACCCAGTAAGCCACTACCCAAACCATTAATTTGTTTCTTAACGTCATAGTAGCTGTATCATAAAACTTTGCAATTTCAATTGTATACATATAAATAAAGCATTTATAAAGTTTAGGAATCTTACAGTTTCTAGAATTCAACTGGTAGAATATCATGACTTGTTTTGATGAAATTATAAATATGTAAAGGCATAATATTGTGGTTTGGATGAGAAACGTACCTCATAGGCTCATATATTTGAATATTTGGTATCCAGGTTCTGGTGTCATTTGGGAAGGTTACGAAATCTGTAAGAATTTCAGGCTTTATAGTGATATTCAAGATAGTCATCAGTCTGACTACCGGACAAGGCCATTACAGGCACCCTCTCCTCCACTGTCCAGGGACCTAGCTGGGGACATCCCTGTGAATACCTGGGAACCCCTCTAGATCCAAGCCTCTTGTCAATCCTAAAATATCTCCCTTAATTAAGATATCTTCTTTCCTGCACCTATATCTGCCCTTCCTCCATCTCAACCATCCCTCCTCCAAGCTCTCCTCAGTCCTCCCCTTCTCTCTTCTCTCTCCCCCTCTCCCCTTCCCCCCCACCCCACTCCACCCCCATGCTCCCAACTTTTGCCTGGCGATATTGTCTGTTTCCAATTTCCAGGAGGACCTATATATGTTTTTCTTTGGGTTCACCTTATTACTTAGCTTCTCTAGGATTGCGAACTATCCCGTGATAGATAGAGAAAGAGACAGAAACCCACATCGGAACACTGGACTGAGTTCCCAAGGTCCAGTTGAAGAGCAGAAGGAGGAAGAATATGAGCAAGGAAGTCAGGAATGCGAGGGGTTGGTTCACCCACTGAGATAGTGTGCCTGATCTAATGAGAGCTCACCAAAGCCAGTTGAACTGGGACTGAATGAGAATGTGATCAAACTGGACTTCCTGACTGTGGCTGACAATTGGGGCCGACTGAGAAGCCAATGATAATGGCACTGGGATTTGTGTGTACTGCATGTACTGGCTGTTTGGGATCATAGTCTGTTTGGATGCACACCTTCCGAAGCCTGGATGAAGTGGGGGAGGGCCTTGGACTTCCCACAGGGCAGGGTACCCTGCCCCTCTCTTAGGACTGAAGGGGAAGGGGGGACGGGGAGGGAGGAGCAGGAGGGAAATGGGAGGAGGGGAGGAAGTGGAAATTTTGAATGGTATTATTTACAAAGCAATAAAACAATTTAAAAAAAAAGAAATTCAGGCTTGCTGGAGGAAGTATGTCCCTGGAGGCAGGCTTTAGGGTTTTATAGCCTTGATCCATTAGTGCTTTTGTTCTGCTTCCTGTGTGTTGTGAAGTGCGATCAGTCAGCTTCCTGCTCCTTTCTCCAGTTTGTATTCCTTCCTAGCCATTACAGACTCTAGCCCTCTTGAACCATAACCCAGAATAAACTCATCCTTGAGTTGTTTTTGATCAGGGTGTGTTATCACAACCACAGAAAAGTAACTAATACATACTACTACCAATTCCATACACATCATTCCTGCATAGGTTTCTTCACTTAATGAGAATGTCTTTATCTATGGTAATATACTTCACTGGAATATCTGTTCAAAGTATTCACATAAAAACAAAGATATTGCTGGGCAGTGGTGACACACGCCTTTTATCCCAGTACTTGGGAGGCAGAGGCAGGCAGATTGATCTCTGTGAGTTCGAGGTTAGCCTAATCTACAAGAGCTAGTTCCAGGACATACACCAAAACTACACAGAGAAAGCCTGTCTTGAAGAAACAAACAAACAAAAAACAAACAAAAACCCCAAATGTATCAGAATTAATCTTTTAACGTTTCGAATGATCTTTGATGCTTCACTATCAAAGAATTAATTGCAAAAGCCTTCTTCACTTCCTACAATCATATGAGGCAGAGGAAAGAGGGCACAATGGAATTAGCATTTGCTGATGTCAGGCGCGTTGTAAGGTTGAGAAGTTCTGCTATCAATGAAACCTCATGTTCTGTTAACGCTTCCTGCTTTGTGAATGCACAAAAGTACTAAATTTAAAATGAGCACACTTAACTTAAACCCACAGTCAACTGCTCTAAACAAAAATTCAAACTTAAAGGAGTGAGATACTGTCTTACCTTTGGTAATTGCATGTGTAATGGTATTCTTTTTAGTGTGAACCTCCTAAGATAACCTTCAGGTTGATGTTTAGAGTAGGAGGTTCTTCTGTCTATGTGTTGCTTTCATTGGTTAATGAATAAAGAACTGCTTTGAGCCTATGGCAGGGAAAAACAAAATTAGGTGGGAAAGCTAGGCTGTGTGCTGGGAGAAAGAAGGGTGGAGTCAGAGAAATGCCATGGAGCCAGTGCCAGAGTCAGACATGCCAAAACTTTGCTGGTAAGCCACTGTCACGTGGTAATACTAAGATTAATGGAGATGGGTTAAATTGCTATAAAAGAGTTAGCCAATAAGAAACTAGAGCTAATGGGCCAAGTAGTGATTTAATTAATATAGCTTTTGTGTGATTATTTCAGGTATAAGCTAGCTGGGCAGCCAGGAACCAACAAGATTCTTTCTCCAACAGATGTTGCTGGAGTTCTACCAGATTTTTCTTTCCTAGTGTTGATATGGTCTGCACTATCACACCATTCTTTCCTGGTCCCAGCAGAAAAAAAACAAAACAAAACACTGTTCTGTGAAATGAACATGTACATCCACTATCTGAGGTCAACTGTCAGGAAAAAATTTATGGCAAAATTTCGAGTATTACCAAATATTAGGAAAAATGATCATAGACCTATGATTGGTAGATGCCAATATCACCATAGTAAGATCATTCAAACAACTCTGCTATGTACTGTACAATGAACTGTCCATTCTCTATTTTCTGTGCAGTGGGCAAGCTATAATTTATCCTGCTTCTCAGGGGTCCTTTCCAGTAGGATTCTAGAGGCTCTATGCATTGTACAGACCCCACATATAGTCACAGAACTGGCCACTAGATGAAATCACCAATGAAAGATATCTAAACTTTCTCCTACCAGTATAAAACAAGAGGAGTTCAGTGGTCATAACTCTCTGCCTTGTCCATTCTCCTTGAATCTGAAAAGAATGCAATTAAAAGGAGAAAGAGGCTGCTCTTCATCATTTTAGAGTATATTTGTATCTCATACCTATTAACAATAAGAAAAGGGGAGAATATTAAAAGAAAGTAGAGATGTAACAAACCCATTTTGACTTTTTTTTAGATAAATAGTAATATCCCCTGAATTTCAAAAAATAAATAATTTTATGCATATCTAGTGAAAAGTACCTAGTGACTATAAGTCAAGGCATTTTCATACAAACTAGGTTGGATAACACTTTATAGAAGCAAAGTTTTAATGGCATGAGATACTCAAGACCATTTTTTTTAAATTAAGAGCCAGTCCTTAAAGTATTTTGATGTAAAATTATATCTACATAGTCGTCATAGTTTATCTTTGGGAAGCATAGAATTTTCAAAGATAGTTTCCATAATTTTCTGGAATTATATTCTTCTATATTTTCTTTAGGATGTACAACATTGCTTTTTACATAATTGTTTTAAAAAGCTTCCCAATACTTAACCAAAAGCAGCCACCATGTTGAACTATAATAGGCAGCACCTCACTGATCCAGCTTAGAGGCTGGCACCCCTTCCTCTACTTGGAAGTATGGGCCATAACTCTAACCAGGCCTTCTCACTCACCTTTTTCTCTTGTGCCATTCAGCAACCCTGAGAGCAGCCAAAGCCACAGGAATGTCAGGGTGATTATTGGTCAATGTCAAACTTACTTTAGAGCAGAGGCCCTTTAAGTTCAGGAGACAGATTTACCTTTCTTACAGGCTTAATAGAATTAACCAAATCAGCACTTCCTGTAGAAGGCAGACTGCAGAACCACCAAGCTAGCAGTATCATTAAGAAAGCACATGTGTTTAAAATAAAATTGTTTCTAACAGTAGTCTCAAATACCTACTCCTCTGGCATACCTTGTGACTTTTGATTGCTGTCCAGCTGTGATGACTTTAATCTTATACTTTCAAACACTCTCCGTATCTTTCTTTCCCTCTGTTCAGCTATCAAATAGAAGTTTCCCTAATAAAGGGAGAAATATAATATACTCAAAATATACTTGAGGGTCAGATTAGTGACTTTGCGGTCCTTCTTCATAGAACATTTGCACTCTATTTCAACCAAGGTCTCACTCTTCCCCCTTTCTTCCAAACAAGAATAGTGGCCTCCTCGTGGTTCTCAGTTTATGATTTGTCATACTTTCCTAGGGCACCGAGTCTAGAATTTTATGTTCACATTTTATTGCTATGTTATCTGTCACATCTGGAGAGCAAGAACCTTTTTCTTTGTGTGAAGACTTTCAAACCTTGTAAACAAGTAGACCTGGAATGTCTGGTCTCTGCCCTAGTGAAATGCGAGATGTCTTTGTGCTTCAGTTTTTCTTCTATAAATGAGGTTATGTGCAATGTACAATATATTCTTGCCTGAAAATATCCTCATGTAACAGAGGGGTGCAGTGGTGTGTGCAATGTGTTGATCTGGATTGTTACATCGTGAATAGTTCTATAGCAAAGTTAAATGGTTTTGTTCAACCAAGTACTAGTAATAAATTCAGAATGATTATGCAAATTTGATGTCATCTCAAGGTGAGACAGTGTAACTAAAAGCATGCATAGAATACCCCAATTAAAGATATCTTCTTATCATATAGCAGTGCTTTCAGCTGGTGAGACATGAGTGTGTTTGGCCAAGGGCAATGGTCTAGCCTATCAAACTTCAAACCTAGTTACCTGCTCATGCTCCTCTACTAATCCTATAAGCTGTATTCTGTCATGATCCCAGATTTCCCTCTAATAGTTTACATTATTAACCACCTGTAGTTTTCTGGAGGGCAGAGTAGAAGACTTATTGATTTGTTCACAGTTGTCCTTAGATTCATTGCCTTGACTTTTGTCTGTGGTTGTCTTTTGGGGTGTGTAATTGGGCCTCCTCTGTTCTTAGGTCATGCTTACTCTTCACTAATACCTCTTTGTGCCATTTTGTCACTTACCAGAGGCATTTCAAGGGTCCTGACCAACAATAGACAAAGATAGATCAATCAACTACTTAACTCAGTATTTTATTCTATAGAACTGATAAGCAAACATAAACTTAGACTGTTAAAATGAAGGTTGAAGGCTGAAAATCCTGTATCTCTAGTCTAATGTAACCCACCTGCAGCTGTCCTTGAGCATGGGACTGCATCACCCAGACTTGTAGTGTGTTCCTTTCCTGGGCCCTTGCTCCCTGGGGAGTTTCCATGGTACACTGTCTGTGTACCTACCTGCTTGACTTCATCCACATCAATGTGTCATTGATTTTAAATTTATTTATTTTAAATCTGATCTTTTGTGGTTTCTGATTTGTTCCTAAAAGCCTTTCAGTCTTTTCTCCTCTGCTTTCTTATAAATCCTTGCAGCCTACTGATATAAGCACAGCATTTTTATCTCCTACCTGTAATTCTGCCAGATAAATAAAGGTCTGAAAAACTGTGAGGCCACAGAAGACACCAGTGTAGGCTGTTGCTTCGATTTGCTTCCTATTTTGTGTGTTTGCTTCTTTGTTTCCTCTGCATATTTGTCAAGTCTTTGGCGTACAAGGGTGGATTATGTTTCTTGACAATACAATTCTAGTTCTTCATCAATTCCCATCATCATCCAGACATGGAACTGAATCACTTCTTCCTACTTGCTGTTTATTGTTTGCCCTTTTGATATGTAGATAATGAAAGAACCTGTTTAGAGAAAAATGGATCTATAATGTTCACATTATCACCGAAGTATAGGTCACACAATAGAAAGATTTACTTAATCTATTAAAATTTTATATCAAACAACTGACAAAAGTAGAAATGCTCTATATTTAAGCTTTACTGAGTAATATGGCATGAAAATGTTCAGAAGTACAATATAAGATATGGAAACCTAGGTGTGGTGATGCATATCTTTAATCCCAGTGCTCGGGAGACCACGGTAGGCAGATTTCTGTGAGTTCGAGGCTAGCCTGGTCTACAAAGCAAGTTCCACAACAGCGAGGGCTGTTACATAGAGGAACTCTGTCTCAAATAAAAATAACCAAATAAGCCAAAGCCAAAAAAGCAAACAAACAAACACAAAACAAAATTAAAGGATATCTGCAATTGTAACAAGGTTGCACAGATAAATCAATGACTCCTAGTACCAATATGATCACCATATTCTCCAGCCTAAGAATAGAGGATACCTCTCTTCAGATCTAGCTGTGACACTTTGCTTTCCTGAGGCCCTCTGCTTCATCATTCTTCTATTTCCTATTTCACGAACAAGAGTGCCTGTGTTCCCTGTGAATTGTACTCTCATTTTCATTATTGTGAAGGTCAGCTAGCGAAGCAGCCACGAGGACTGTTAACAAACTTGCTAAGAAATAATGACCAATGCTGTGAACAGGGGAAAGAAATGAGAGCCTTTAAGTTTGGTTGGACACACCCTCCCATAGGAGGGCCTTGAGCAGCACCTCATCAGCTGCTCTTGGCGCTTTGACCAGTTGTGGATTTCTGTAAGAACCTCTCTTTGCTGCAGAGGGAAGCTTCTTGATAAAGGGCAAGAGCTACACTTATGTGCATGATGCTTCTGTCACTACCAAAGGTGAGAGAAAAACAAGAGCGAGTGGAAACGGCTGGTGTCACATCAGATGGGATCCTGTGAAACCAGGCATTGACCCTGTAGAGGCAATGGCAGAAGCATTGGGGGTTCATGTGACGTCATTATCTCTCTGAGAAGAGATCCTCTTACTATGTGTTGCTATTAAAATTTGCAGTCTTTTCAACCAGCAGGCTAAAACAAAAACAAAGTTATGTCTATTTGACCAATCAGTTTTCATTTCCTATTTAAAGAAAAATTTGGATATATTCTGATATTGTTGGTCATATTTTTTCTCTTGAATTCAATATAATATTATGGTAGAATATACTATCTCAGAAAACTGGTTTTGTTGGTTTGTTTGTTTTAGGACATCCTCCCCTTGCCAAAACTCTAGTAGGATAAGATAAAAAGATGTTGAATACAGCACAGATATTAAGTCTTTTTTCAATAGTTTAATGAAAATCAAGTACTTCGAATGGTGGACTTCTCGGGAACCTTGTACTTCTCTGAATAGACAGGTGTTAAGATGAGAGGTGATTTTCCTTTGAAGAGACTGTCTGTGATCATGGAGTTCAAGAACCATCCTAAATTAACAGACTGACATCTCAAAAGCAAGGCAGAGCCACGGCATCATGGGAAAAGCAGGGAGAAGCTACTGGATCATGGAAAATAGAAAACTGTCAGAGGAAGAAGTGTTCAGAAACACATTGGATGGGGCACTTTGGCAAGAGAATGCTGACCTATCTTTGTAAGCTACAAATCTTGCAAATTCACCATCTTCTCCATGAAAGAACGAGGAGAGGAAGGTTAAATGCTTATGAAAGAAATATAAATGACAGCCTGCCCTACTGTTTGGCTATAAGAGTAGTGATCTATTTGCTCCTGATGTTGTCCTATTAATCATCCTAAGAAAACATCTACAAATAGCCCAACGCATGCACAACTTTAAGGATTCTCACCTACCTATAGTAGTTGATCATTTTTGATCTGAAGGCTGTAAGTTCTAATTTCTGACACCCAAGCAACTGATTCCAATTCTGCTTGTAGAGTCAACTATGAGACTAGGTCAGAGACGAAGAATAAAGGTCACAAACACAAAGAGAAAAGTCCAAAAGTCGAAAGTAGCTAGGTGCTTCGTAAAGCTTCCTTATTGGTTTTGTTGACTTACCTCATATCAAATCCTGTTTCACCCTCTCCTTTGGTTGTAGTATATCTGTGGTCAGACCTGCAACTTTACTCTGATATATCAAGGGGATAGTTTCAATAAAAACAATAAAGTTTGCATTTCCAAATCAGTCTCATTTTAAGCTCAGTTTTAAATTTTAAACTGATAAATCATTTTTCATCCTGTAGAATCTGGAATCACTATCCAGGGCTAGTGATGATTATCTTTGGTCAATAGGTGGAGGAGCTGTAAGAAACCTTGAGGGGGAAAAAAAAACCACTTATTACTAAAACAAAGGAAAAACTTTTTCAATACTTGCCTAAAATTTGATCATTCACTTGAAGACTGAAAGGAAAGGGATAAAGTAATAATATCACATATGAAAAGATTAAGAATTCTACATACACACATAAGAAGAACAGGATCATCTATGTAAATAGGTCAGAAAATATTACATCTTTTTCCAGAAAAAAATCATACCTGAATAACTCAATGATAGAGGCAATGACTACCAAGGATTTAAGTATGGGATCTCAGGATTCAGGATGGCATTAGCATTTTACTAGAATAAAATATGTAAAAGCTTCTTGTTCTATACAGTGCTGTTAAATTCATAGAAAATTATCTTTAGAATTTTACAAACAATATTAAATTTAATTCAGTAACAATTAAGAGAAATGATACTACATCTTATGTTTAAGTAACTAAAGTAATGGTAAACTTAGGAAAATTGCTTAATTTCTCAGCACACACAAGAGACAAAGTAATTTTATTTCACTTTTTTCTTGAATAAATCTTTATTTTCCTTTTTAAACAAAATTATACCTGCTTTCCAAAACTGGGGAGAAGAAAAAGCTGTAAGAAAATTGTTTTCTTTCCTTTCCTAGAAAGCTGAATAAATTCTAATTATTGACAGTCTCCTCTTGCCTTTCTATACCTTCAAACTACTTCAGTTTTCAACGTCATAAGAAGGAAAAGTAAAGGTTCAATATTTAATGAATAAATAACAGTTAAAATGTACGATCACTTAAAACAAAAGAAATTATACATAGTGTTTATAATCCTTTAAATATTATAATAAACTTTCAAAAATATATGAAATGAAAGCAAATAAAATGTAGTTCACCTAACAACAAAGAAAAACAAAGGAAATATTAACAAAGCTGGAAAAGTAGCAAAAAGTCAGAAGAGCAAACGCATCCTTGGACTCTCAGAATGAACTAGCTAAACTCTCATGTATAAACCTTTCTGTTTTCATGTACAATCCGAATTTCTGATTCTGACAATAGTTATGAAGACTTAGACTACAAATAAAAACAAGAGGATTACCAAAGACATATCTTACAAAAGCAAAATAATATTGTACAGTAATGAATGAGTCAGAGGCAAAACCTGAAGCTCAGAGGAAGAATAACAGCTTTAAACAAGAGTTTGATTAAGAATTATCAAAAAATTGACTAAGAAATAAATTAATTAGTTCAAAAGAAAAATTTAATGGACTAAAATTTGTCCTCCCCCAAAAACACCCAGAATTAATGAGTCCATGGATTATTGACAATAAAAGTACATTTCTAAAATACATGATTAAGAAAAGAAGAAAAAAGCAGAATTGGGAAGGGAAAGGGTAAGAAAAATAAATAAACTATAAGAGATGACAACGTAAGAACTTATGTTACATTAATCAGTATGCAAAACTTGTAAAATGGAAGATATTCACAAAAAATAAAATGGCAATTAAAAATTATTAAAATCTTAATTGAATAACAGCAATAGTCATAATGAAAAACATTTTTAAACAGCCCCAAATACTTCAGGGGTTGTTTTACTAGTGAAATATTATTTGAATCTTTAAAGGAACCAGCAAACTCAATTCTATATAATTTGTTCCAGAGCATAGAAAAAGAAAAGGGAAGTCAGTCAAATCTATTTTATGAATCTAGGATAATTCTGACACCAAAATTTGACAAACACAACATAAAAAAATAAAACTAAAGACAGATTTCTTTCATGAATATACATCCAGGGTGAATCAGTATTAGTCTATGTTTGTGCCTGGTATTTATTAGCTACCCAATAAATTCCTTCTACATCACTAAAGAAAACATGGCTGTCCAGAACAAATCCCCCAGCTTCAGGGCCTCACATCTACACATCTGATCCGCAGAAGAACCCGTCTTCACCTCATTTCCTTTCCTTTCAGGGACATAAGAAGAGACTTTTTTTTGTTCATAAATAAAAGCTTGTGAGTATGGCCTGTAGCCCATCATAGGCACGCTAACTGTAGGCGAGCTCCGTCAGTGGCTTCTGTGTCAGGTACCGGAAGCCTTCTGCTGTCTAAAACTATTCCCATTCTGCTTCTTATTATAAAACTTGATTTATTACTGCATGTGTGGGTACATGCATGTGTTTATGCATGATGTTCATGAGCGTGTGTTTTGTGTGTATGATATGTATGTTTTGGTATGTGTGTGAGGTGAATGCATATATGGGTGTATTTGTATATTTGTGTATGTTTATATGTGGTGCATGTGTGTATGAGTGTGTTTGTGTGTATCTGTGCTATACATGGATGATGTGTGCGTGTGTGTGTGTTATGTTATATGGCACATATGGGAGGAGGATAACATTCAGTTATCCTTTCCTTTCGTTGCTTTATTGAGACAGGGACAACACAAAGCATCTCCATGTTGCCCTGACATCACTTCTCATCATTGAAAAGCATCACTCTCTAGCATTGTCCAAGCCATCCTGCTAATCAACCTTGACATCAGGTTACAGTCAGCGTGCTGTTTTATCATCTTTTGAATTTGCCTTCTCTTGTCCAGATTACCCTACCTCAAATTCAGACCATTGCTTAGACTGCTATGGAAACTGATTAAAAGGTATATTGGACTTCTTTCTTACACCTTACTAATTAATACGTTTTTAAGGCACCACTAGGAATATCATATAACAGGTACATGTCTTTTTATTTAATAGTCCTCAACTTATTTAACGTATCCCACAAAGTATGGTCTTCATGACAAGACTTCTCTGTCTTCTCTTCTTTATCCAACAGCTTGATGAGTGTCTTATTTTTTAGCTTACAGATATGAAACATAACCAGTATCTAAACCCTTACATTCATGAATCCATGAGTGGACTCAACTAAATCTAACCTGCTGTATTTTAACCTCTCTGTAGGTCATTCACTATTTACTTACATTTTTTTCTACTTTCCACCCTATTTCCATGAATATCTTTAGAAAAGCTACCTAGCTTATCAGCAAAACCCCAATGATCTCGTAAACGACTTCTGTCAACAATACCTTGAGCATAGCATTTTAAAGCATTCTATATTCTAGCTATATTGAACCCTTTCAATTCTTACAGAATGGCAATTAAGTGCCATTTAGAACCTTACTTCCCAGTAAGGATTCAAGTATTGAATTAATATAAAATGAACAACAAAAGATAGTGAACATAATAGACCTATAAATACATCATCACTAGAGGAAAAGTTCATATAGATAAATGTGTCCATTAGAAGAAGCAGACAGCATTGGGGATAGAAGGAGCAGGCTTGCAGGACAGTCAGAAGGGGAAGGAGGTATAGGGAAATGCAACCTTAAGTATCTGTCATCCTCTGTGAAGACTGTTTTTGTGAGGCTGAATTTCCTTAACACAGGGATAGATTCTTCACACTATTGAAAAATTAAGGATCACATGCATGTTTATTACTAAAGCAGATGTCTTTGCTCTGAACCAAACTTCACTGTTTTGATAATCTTGTCTTCTACATGGAGTTTTATTTGGCTGCCCAAAATGGCACAAGTAACTTTCCCAACTGTATTAGAATTATAACAGTATATAAATAAGCTGATGGTCATTGTTCATCAGTGTGTCTTGGTATATTTGTATCCTCATGTTTTATGGTGAAGGTTTGTTGGTTTGTGTTCAAAAAGTCCATTTTCAAGTCTGGATTTTAAAAAAAGACAGACTGAATGACTAAATCTGGTCCAAACTTGGAAATGGGTGAATTCGTCAGAAAGAAAGTGATGAACTACGGTGAGGGACTCAACTTTTATTTTGTTTCTGCTTTTTTGTTTTTGAGACAGGGTTTCTCTGTAGCTTTGGCTCCTGTCCTGGAATTCATTCGCTCTGTAGACCAGGCTGGCCTGAACTCACAGAGATCTTCCCATCTCTGCCTCTTGAGTGCAGGGATTAAAGGTGTGTGCCACCACAACCTGGCGTGCCTTGACTTTTTAAGTGACACTTCCTTTTTCTCAACCTGTCTAGATAGCTTGTCATCATAAATATTTCCTGTGAGTCCTCTTCTGCTGCCCCTGCTTCCTGGTCCCCCTCTGGTGAGTTCTTCAAAAACCCTGTTACTGTCTTCTCTCGTGTTTTCATAAACTTATTTGTTTGTCTTTTAACAGATAATGACTCCTTGGGCTTGGTTTATTCTAGATACTCATAAATCTTCACATGACTGATGAGTACCATTCCCAAATTTTTAGTTTTGTTTTTGTTTTTGTTTTTATTTTTGTTTTTTCCCCTGAGACAGAGTTTCTCTGTGTAACAGCTTTGGCTGTCCTGGAAATCTCTTTGTGGATGGGGATTGCCTCAGATTCTCAGAGATCTGCCAGCTTCTTGCTCCCAGGTGCTGGAATGAGAGGTGTTTGCCACTACTGCCCAGCTGTTCTCAGCATTCTGTATAGTTGCATTTCTTATTTACTTGTAATTATTAGACTGAATAGAAGATGGGAAACTTTCCTAAGAACAAAGGATGATATTTGCTCAGACAGTTTTTCTAATGCTATCTGTAGCTGCAGACTTTAGAACTTTCACTGTCTGTTTATTTATCTTCCAACTATTTTCTACTTCAGTTAAACACTCCAGCGTCTATAACATGCTTAGCGCTTTCTGGCACAGGAACTAATGTTGCTGTTATGTTTTGTTTGTTTTATTTTATTTCGGGTTGGTTTGGTCCACAGTCATTCTAACACTGGACTGAACTCCGTGTCCCATTTCGTCTCTCAGTAAAGTGGCCATTTAACACATAATAGAGGAAGCCTTTGCATTCTAAAAATTCTTGACTCTGTAAAATAGTCTTGTAACCTCCAGCTTATAGAATCTGTGCATATCCTAATGGTTGTTCGGTAATTTAAGAGGTGTTTGAATTATTAGGTGAGGGACGTCACTGTAATAGTAAAGCAAAATAACTAAATACATCTGAAGCCATATAATTTAATGTATTAGGAGCAGATCTTTTGAAAATTTCTAGAAAGTTATCCAATATCCCAATGACCAGCATTTTAAGACACATTTTACAGCTTAAGCCCCAGCTTAAGTGCCTGCATCATCCACTGAAAGAGAAGGAAACAGCACAATGGCAACCCTAGCCATGGGAAATACCCTGCTCCTTTCGTGAGTCATTATTTCACAGGCAGCGTTGTAATTGAGAAGAAACGTCCCTTAAATGTGCTAAATCAATTAATTACCCAAATACACTTGCGTTAACATCCTGCAAGATTGAAATAACTTCCAGATGCCACCTTTGCTCATTCTTTGGTCTTGGCGTTTCTGTGGGTCCACTGTACCACTCCACCTAGGAAGGGAGAGAAGTGGAGTCAGTCTCTGATGTAAAATTATTCCCGTGACTAGCTAAATCTTGGCATAGACACAAACATCCTATGTCATGAAATAATAATTTGATCATTTCCTATCTTGGCTTCTTGATAAGTGAAAGAGGCCTAGTAACCGATAATGGAGAGGAAGCCGTAACAGCCGAAACGAATATACGGAATTCTGTGTTTTGAAGAGAAGTGAAAGGACGTGTGCTTCGTAGTAATAAGACTTTGATGTTCCCCGTGTTTTTGCATAAGAATGACCTCATTAACTTATTTTCCTATTGAGAAAGTGTGTATGGGAACATTAAGCTCTGTTTGCTATTAAAGGCAGTCTTTTTTCATTTAGCATCTAATGCTTGCTTTATTTTAGCGCATTAAAAACAATGTTATTCTAACATACCCAATGAATTAGATTTCAGAGACCCAGTATTGTGGAGAATCTGAATAGCATCGTGCTAGCCTAATACTAAGTTTTATTCATTAGATGACATTTTTAAGATGAAGGCTTACATGTAGAATTCTTTTGTTGCCTTTAGATTTTCTAGAATCTTTCAAGCTACATCCCCATGAGTTGAACTTCGTCTGCTGTTTTATGCATTCCAGTAACATAAAACTGTGAGGCAAATTTGCTTTTATTAATTTTCTTCAAGCTTTGTGCCTTATTAGAAATAACCCATTTCCCGAAAACCTTTTATTTGGATTGGTGGTGAGAATAAACACATAGTTCTCGGTGACTTTTATTATTTATTGTAAAGTAATTTGGCAGGGTGTTGTGTAGGCAACTAAATAAAATAAAAGATTCATCAGGACTCCCAATCTTTTTTTGATTTGTGGAGTAACAGAAAACAGGAGGCCAGTCCTGTGTTACTCCCTGAAGGTTTGGTTCAGTATGTGCCAGTGATGGAAACCATCGTCCGCCTATAAAGCAACAATTAGGGCTGGTTTCCATTGACTCCACCAGTCAGATGTAAAAATACAAAAGACTAATATAAACTAAGCCCTCTTCTGTGTGCCTTCACATGCCATAAATGTGAGCATTCTTGTATATGTGCTGCCCTCACTGTTTACCAATGCTCTACTGGAATTTTCACTCTAGAGGTTCATATTTTCGTTGCAGAATCAAATGCAAGAAGGTGGAGAACTGGCAGCTTCCCCTAGATGACAGCACAGTTGAAAGCCAAAGGTATAGCTGGGTAAATTGATAATCAAACTGAGGCCCACAGAGTAACGTGTACAGTTTCATGGTATAATTTTTTTCTTAAATGAGAAATATTAATGATTTTTAAAAAGAATTAGAAAAATTTTGTCTGCTTAAATTACTTTCGATCAATTACAATGAAATGCAAAATGTGAAATAATTAGTAAAACAAGAGAAGAAGATGAAGATTAAAAGGTCTAAAAAGATCTAATAAACATGCAAATCATTCTCCACATATTTTCAGGAGAAGCCAGCAGAAAGTTAGAGTTTTTGGTCCTGACTTACTTGTCAATCTAAACAATGAACCCTGAAAACTAACTGTGAACAAGGGAAGAGAACAGCCCAGGGTTTGTTAAGGAAAAAAGGATGCTTCCTCAGGAAAAAAAAAAAAAAAAGAAAAAAGAAAGCTGAAGTGAAGTAAATGGTTCTCGGTCAAGAAATGCATGCATTCGCTCATAATCATCAGCTATTTACTGTTTACATATTTATAATGTTTGAGTTATAACAAACAAACTGAGAATAGAACAGGAAAATCTACTCATCCCTGAGGCTAAAAAGCTAGAAGCGGTGATAAAGATGGGTGCCTTAAGGAATAATGGAAAAGTCCATTCTCTCGTTTCGTGGATGGACATGTTTAATCTCTGCTGATGACGCTTAACGACCTTTCCCAAGACAAATTTTCCTTAAGAGTGTGCCTAGAAATTGTTCCATGAAGGTAATTTCCATTGTTATTATCCTTGGTGGCCTTGTTAAATAACATTTCTAGCAGGATGAAAGGCTAATAAAAAAGTGGGATTTTACTATTACCTCATAAAACATAAACACATCTCTTCCTTAAGATCTCTTCTCCATCTAACATGAAAGATACAATGGGACTTTTACAGAAAGTAACATATTGTTATTACTGATAAATTTTTAAATCTATTTTTACTTATTTCTTAAAGTTTATATGCGTTTACAACGTATTTTGATCACGACAACCCCACACTCACCCCTCTTCAACTTTCTCTATGCCTAACAAGTCACCCTCCCAACTTCTTGCCTTCTCTCTTCTCTTGTTAACTCCTTAGATCCACATGGCTTTCCCTCTGTATGTTGGGTAGTTTTTATTTTCAACTTGGTACAACCTAGAGTCACCGGAAAGAGGGAAGTTCAATCAAGAAATTGAACAGAGGCATTGGCCTGTGACTAGGTCTATAAGACATTTGTTGATCGATACAGGACAGTCCAATCTACTGTGACCAAGACCATGCCTAGGGAGGTTGGTCTGGACTGCATAATGAAGTTAGCTGAGCCATCCAACGGGTAAGCCAGCCAGCAGCCTTGCTCCACGGCTTCTGAAATTCCTGCTTGAGTTTCTACCCTTTCTTCCTTTAGTGATGGATTGTGATATGGAAGGATAAGACAAATAAGACCTAAGCTGGGTTTGGTCATGATGCTCGTCACAGTGGTGGAGAGGAAACTGAAGGACACTCCCCCAGGTGCTGCCTTCTGCCAGCAGCTCCTTGGTGAGAGATGGGCCCTGTGAGCCTCTTCCAACCCTTGAACGGTGACTTTCTTGACCTTGTGCAGGTCTTGGGCAGGTAACCACAGGTGCCTCTGAGTTCACATGTGGAAACAAAGCTGTTATGAGCAGAAGATAGCATTTGAAAGCATTCCTCCCATATGTTCAGCCCTTGCAATCTCTCTTAAATGAGGACAATTCTCTGTGTTTCTTCCTGAAGGCATAGGAGCCTCTGCTTCATTTTGGTAAAAATTCACCAATTTCAGGTTTTTGTTTTTGATTTTTTTTTTCCTGATTGTCTGAGCACAGTGAGAGTTTTATGTCTTATGTCTCTGGGTTCTCTGCCAGTAGGCCTGATGTCATGAGGTTTTTGTCAGTTCTGCTTCAAAACTAGAAGAATATTTATTCTGGTTAGAATATGGAGGAGAAGAAGTGGAGAAATCCAGGGCTTCCTCAAGAATGTCTACAATTACCAAAAGCATTTATTTATTGGACAGAGTCTCTCATGGAGATCATTATGACTATCAGGCTTTTTCCTTTAGACCATTTGCCAACTCCTAAATTATGCCATGGAGACTTAATATTAGTTGTGAATGCAGCCTTACCTTATGCTCATTTCTGGGTAGCTCTAATAACTTAACCTGTTTCTCTTCATCTACATTTTGCCCCAGGAATTTTTACCTTTCTTTCCTTCTGTTTGTACTACTCTATTAAGCTTGCTGACAGGCCCAGGGCATCTTCTTCTCTTTCTCCCGCATCCTCTCCTCATTCTTCTTTGAGCCTAGATTTCTTCTCCTACTTATTGTCTCTGCCTGCCAGCCCTGCCTATTCCTCTCCTGCCTAGGATGGATGGGTCAGCTTTTAATTAGATCCATCAGGTGCCTTAGGCAGGCTTGGTGAAACAGCAACACATGTTTGCACAATTAAACAAATGCAGCCTAAACTAATGTAGCACAACTTCACACCATTAACAAAGGCAACAGAAACAAATATAACACACCCTTGCAAAGTCAAACTAATACTCTATAACATAAATAAATGTAGCACATCTTTGCCAGGTTAAAGTAATATTTCACAATAACTATATTGATCAGAGTAGCCTGGAAGTCAGAGGGATCCTCTTGCCTCTGTGTCCTAAGCACTGGGATTGAAGTCGTGTGCTACCATGACCAGCAAGAGTTAACAATTCTTTTTGTTTCTTTGGTTTTATTTTGTTTGGTTTGCTTTGGTTTTCTAGACAAGATTTCTCTGTGTAGCTTTGGAATCTGTCCTGGAATTCACTCTGTAGACCAGGCTGGCCTCGAACTCCCAGAGATCTTCCTGCCTCGGCCTCCCAGAGTACTGAGATTAAAGACATGTGCCACTATCACTCCACAAGAGTAGACTGATGTAGGTGGGCCTTCTGTCTATGTGTTATTTTCATTGGTTAATAAAGAGACTGCCTTGGCCCTTTGATAGGACAGAAAATTAGGTAGGCGGAGTAAACAGAACAAAATGCTGGGAAGAGGGCAATGAGGCAGATGCCATGGAGCCAGCCACCAGGTCAGACATGTTGAATCTTTTCCGGTAAGCCACCACCTCGTGGTGCTACACAGATTATTAGAAATGGGTTAATCAAGATGGGAGAGTTAGTCAGTAATTAACTCTCTAGAGATAATGGGCCAGGCAGTGTTTAAATAAATATAATTTGTGTGTTGTTATTTCCGGGGCTAAGCTAGCCATGCAGGAGCTGGGTGGGACGAAAGCAGGCCTGCCCACAGCTCCTCACTACAGTTGACAATTCTTAATGGGCTGCTGACTAGCAGGCATTCAGCTCTTTGACTTGGCTCTCTCTCACTCTATTCCTAATCTTTTCCCTGATTGCTTGCATCTCACCAGCACACCGAACTATTTTCAGTTTTGTGGATTTGACAAACTCTCATTCCTGACATGAGTATAGACTAAGTATAGAGTCCTATCTTGGAAAATGTTTTCTCACATCCATTCAATAGATTGAGAATATTTGACTTCAGCATTGTTTTCTTTTTAAGTATCTTGAACTTGTTGACTTCAGTTTCTAATTTTCATTTTATGGTAGATACGATAGATAGGTAGGTTGAAATTCCAACTCACAATTCAGGGATGTGCTTCTGTAAAGGCAACCTATTTTTCCAGAGTTCCTAGAACCTAAGACTTAAGATAAGAATGGGATTCCATTACTTACATGAAAATATAAGTTTTGCAAGAGAAGTTGGCATGAGTCACATCTTTTTGAATGTTTTGGTTATTTCTATTGGCTTACAAAGTCATGGAGGTGTAAGTATTCTAAGTGTAAGACTCCAGTGGCAAGGTCAGTAGTGACACATTTATATTAGAGCCCTGATGTGACTATGTGACCTTGTGATCAAGAATTATAATGGCAGTTCAGAAGAAAAGGCAGAGAAAGTTATATCATGAAGAGAGGGGGAAAAAAGACATATTTTTCTTTGTTTTCTGAAGCTTCACTCAATCCAGCCCACCACCATCATTGTAGCAGTTTGAACTTTGTAGAAACTTTACTGGGCTACAAAACCAATGATCATGTGAAAGTAAATTAAAGAAATATAAATTAATCCAATTTTGAAATTTCTCTCAGAAACCATCATTGTCACTTCCATTTTTGAGCCAGGCTCAAGAAAATGCCATCGAAGATACTTCTTCCCAAGTATTACATCAATATTTGAAAAAAGAGGTCTATAACATTCTGTAGATTCTAAACCATGTGAGGAAAAGCAGCCATAATTTTTTTCTAGAACTCTGTCTGTGTGAACAAAGAGAGAGGCAATAATTTATACCACCAAAAACTATTGGAAGATAGCTCCTAATCATCATGAATGCAAGATAAGTTAGGGAATACTATGTTTTTGGGAGAAGGGAATCTATAGCGAAGTGGAAATTGCCATTTATTTAGATTTAAGTTAAATAAATTAATAAAAAGCACAAGTCCACTGTCAATAACTGTTAAAAGGGCACTAGCATAAAAGTCAGAAGCAAAACTAAAGGAAATCTACCCAACAAGCACATGGAAACTGGTATCAGAAGAAATCACTGAAGAATCATCAGGCAAATATATGTGCCATGATGGTTTGAGCAAGTAGGTGCTTGGCTCATGTTTTCAAATGCAATGGGCTACTTGATTTTATATATACACAAATATAAATCATATATTTATGTATGAAATATTTATTCATAAATATTATTTATAAATATATTTATTATTCTCAATATTATTTATAGATACTTATTCATAAATATATAACAACGGTTATTATATATTATCTATGGATCATATTTCATATTGTCTTTTTGAAAAATGGTCATAATGATCCATTCACTCTGTTAGACTGATACACACTCTACAAAAGTTAAGGTGTTGCTATGGATTTATCATTTTGTTGAATTCCTGAGTTTCTCTAATAACCATCATTTCATGCTGTTACTTTAAAGAGCTATCTCATGACTGGTTTTTGGGCACCAACTAAATCTCTACTCCTTTCTGATATTTCATGAATATTTCCAGATAAAAGATACATGCTAGTTTTTTTCTTCAATATGTTGTCACATTTATTTTGATGGTGTCAGCATTACAAAGGAACTGTCCTGTGTTGTCATACAACTGTAGCAGCTGAAAAACAAAGGTTATAATTTGTTTGTAACTCCTTTAAGATGTTGAATATAACATTAAACATTTCTGTGAGTCTCAGAGAAGCTTTAGTTAGTGTTGCTCAGAAATGTTGGAGAGCAGAGAAAACAAGGAATGAACTATAAATCAAAGCCTTTCTTAGGAGTGGGAATGACCAGTTTTTACTCTTTTACCCGGTTGAGTCACTGAAATGACTCAGTACGTAAAGGTATCTGTCTTCAAGACTGAGGAACGGAGTTTGGTGGCTGGAATCAGCATGGTAGGAGAAGACAACCAACTCTAATAAACTGTCTTCTGCCATTCACTAACATCCTGTTGCAAGCCCGACCTCCCCATAGTCCTCCACACACAAACAAATAAAATGTTATTAAAAAGTCTTTGAAAGAAGCATATTCCAAGAACAGTCCTCTTATAGTATCTGGGCATTATCTACTGGAATATAGAACCCCCCCCCCAATATCAGTGTGGTGCTATTACAAAAAGCATCAAAGAAGTGGATTAACAACATAAATTCTCCTTTACTGAATATGAGATGTCATGAAGTAAAGTATAGCTTCATCAGGTTGGAAACTAATGATACCAAATTTTGATTCTTGGTGTAGGAGATCCTTCTGTATTTGTGTTGCTTTCATTGGTTGAATAAAGAAACTGCCTTGGCCTTTAGATAGGGCAGTCCTTAGGTGGGTGGATTAGACAGAACAGAATGTTGGCAAGAAGGGAAGTGTGGCAGACACCATGAACCTCTGGCCTGAGACAGACATAGATTAGAATCTTGCCGGTAAGCCACAGTCACATGGTGATACAAAGATTTAATAGAAATGGGTTAATCAAGATGTGAGACTTTGCCAATAAGAGGCTAGAGCTAATGGGCAAGGCAATAATTTAATTAATATAATTTCTGTGTGGTTATTTCAGAAGTAAGCTAGCCAGGCAGAATGAAAAGCAGGCCCTTCCTCCTAAAGATTCTCATATAGAAATTAATGCATTTTCAGCAACTTATTATTTTCATAATAGGAAAAACTAGATGAGAAAATTGGGGATCAGAATCCCTGACTGAAACAGTGCTTAAGCTATGTTTTCCAACCAATATCAGAACCAACACGCTGAATTTTTCATTAACTCCAAAAAAAAATAAAGTAATAGAAATAATGTGGTCTCTCTGTGTGTGAATACATGCACTAGTAGCAAGAAAAAGCTAAGACTAGATTATAATTTAAATGATTAAATTTATATGATGATTTTTTTAACCTTTCTAAAATATATTTTTAAATCAGGGAAAAATACTGAATTAACCACCAAAAACTGATGAGATTGCTGGGAACTGCTGTTAAATCTTTGGATATGCAGATGATTTATTGCATTTTTATCAACCACTGACACCCAATCCCATGCCAAGCACTAAATGTTCTATGTATGTTTGTTGAGCTGGGTTGCCATTTGTGAGATTCACTCATCATTGATATATTATCCCCATGGAGCAATCCCATGAGCAATTCCAGGACAGCGAATCTGCCATATGGAGAATTGTTGTGAATTGTATTTTAAGGTGCATTACTTTTGTTTATGTTGTATTTGTTTAACTCTGTGAAGCCATGATTCCTTGCCTGTCTCAGCCACCTGATGATCCAATAAAGATCTGAACAGTCAACAGCGAGGCAGGAGAAAGGACAGGAGAAGCTGGCAGACAGAAAGAATATATAGAAGGAGAAAACTGAAAAGGGGGTTTGGAGTAGTAGCCCAAGAAGGAGGAGGACATCAGTGGCCAGCCGCAAAGCTACACAGCAATCCACAAAGTAAAGAGTTATATTTACAGAAGTAGGAGAACAGGAATAGCCCAGAGGCAAAAAAATAGATGGAATAATTTTAGCTAAGGAAAGCCAAGTTATAGGATTGGACACGTATGAATAAGAATAAGATTCTGCGTGTGATTCATTTGGGAGCTGGGTGGTGGGCCCCCTCAGAAGAATATAACAAGCATAATATCATATTACAACAGAATATTAATTATTATAGAAAAGAAAATTTCATAACTAATAGCCTTCTCTTTAGGTATCATTTCTCCGAGGGTCCTTTGAATTCTTTGTAGTAACTCTAGGGAAACACTTCTATTTCAATATTCTAGACTTCACCAGCACCATATTTATTGCTATGCTATAGGCCTTCTTATTTACAATGTTTAGTCATTTTTGACATAGATGAATGACCGTAATATTGGTTCAAACAATAACCCAATCAGGTGACTCATTTCAGCACACAACACTAATTTTTACATTTAATACATGCTAATATAGAATGGTCAACCAGTCTGATTTTCATGTAGGCTTCCATTTTTTATTAAGTTCCTTAACTTCTATACTTTTATTTTCTGTATCCTTAACAGAGGTATATGAGTTTTAGGAGTGAAGCAATATATCTTCAACTCAAGCATTACCTCAAGCTCAAACTTTATGATCTTGATCTTTTAAGTCTATCACAACACCAAAGATCCTTTGTTTCTTCAGTCTTCTCTTAGGGCCACCTGCTTTAGATGCACAAATGAGCTGTACAGTAGCATCCCAGGATATAATCTGGAAAGCAATACTATATGTTTGGACTTTGTTAAATACAATTATAAAGGTGGATGGAAAGAAGGAAATAGGAGATGAAGGACATGGAGAAAAAATAAGAGAAGAAAAAGGAGATGGAGGATAACAAGAAAGAGGAGAAACGGAAGTGAGATGAGGAGTGGTGGGGAGAAAGGATTACTGAAGAATTTGGTGAAGCAGTAATTGCAGTAACAGTAAAAGCTGACAGACTTCTCACTGAAAATTACCAGACACTCTTCTATTTCACAATATATATCATGTGCTTAAGAGCACACTCATAACCCTCACTCAGGAAGAGATAAAACTGTTTGTCTGATTTTTCCTTAGCATAAAATGGGAAGAAATAAAGATGAACATTCATCATCTTCATGGATTAGTTCTTTGATTTTCCACTCTTCATGTTGAGTAATGATGCTGATGATAATGAAAATAATACAACAAAGAGAATCTTGTGACTACTTTCTGTCAGAAAAAAAAGGTCTTGCAAACTCTCTTTTCTATTACAAACATGAAGTAACAGCAAGAGGGAGATCTTTATAAATATTCATAGGTTTCCACATATATGTACTCGATCCACTAGAAACAGTGTGTGGTTTTCTAGCTCTACTGAAAGCTTCTCATAAGCTGAGACAGTCAAAACCAATAGTAAAACCAGCTGATTTAGTGAATTCACTTCAAATTCTGATCAAGTCCAATAAAATCAGAACAACAGTAACAAAAAACTCAAGTAAGGTATTTGGATAAAATCATTGATTGATTGAGCAAATAATACACTACACCCAACAGTGCTAGCAAGGCTAAGAACTAAACCCCTAGGAAGCAGTTAAAGGGAAGCAGCCTTTGGGACAGGATAAGTAATGAATCTTTCTTTAGCTGCTCAGTCTATCTTGGTACAGACCCAAAACAACTCTAGAGTTGGGAGGTTTATCCTCTAGGGGAACGGGAACAAAATATTATACTTCGCTGGATTTAGACTCGTGTCAAATCCTATTCTTCCCAGGTGCTGTCACTTTTGAGTTCTATCTAAATGTTAACATCAGTTATTCAGATTTGCAGTTTGGCTGGCTGGTTGCAGTCAAAAGCATTATGCTATTGAAACATTCAGGATGTAGATTGGATTACATAGCTATGGCGATCTGCCATCGTAATGGTGCTTCAGCTGCGGCTTGTTCTTGTGCATGAATAAGAAGTATTGCTAAAATGTGTGCTGTGAACGACAGCAGTAGGAGTGGAAACGAATCACTGAATGGTTTTCTATACTGATGAAAAATGAAAATTTTTATCACTTTCAGCTTTACACTTACATCTGTTTCCTGGAAAGAAGAAATTTGGTGCCAATAACAAGTATGCTAATTACAATTTGGGCCATGGCTTCAAAATCTTTAAGTAAACGCTGAATACTTTAGTACAGTCAGGAAATTTGCTAAGACACATTTCTTCTGATAGCTGCCAAAGAGAATGTCTGTTTCTAATGCTTGAAAGATATACCAGATTTACACTTTTAAATGACCACAGTTTTACAGCTCCTACTGGAGTCTTATTGAGCCTCTGACTACAATTCAGCATTGAATGTCAAATGATGTCCTTTGGTGCCAGCCATACAACCACCCTAGACAGCATCTCATTAAGAGGCAAGAGACTAATTGTTTTCTTTTTATCTCATATAAACTCAGCGTGCTACATGACATAAACCTTGAATCTGCTTGCCCCCATAGTGTAGGTGCAAGGTGGCAAAGCTCAAGCTGCCACATCCATACAGCCTGTCATCATATTCACATCCACAGTCCAACAACCTCTTTCACTTTCTGATAAGCAGAAACATAGGTGATGCTGTGTTATGATTGCTTGATTTTCCTCATTTAGAACTGGCACAGACTCCAAAGGAAGCTACAAAATTAGTGACAAATGATGAAACAGTTACCCAAGTCAAGTTTCCTTCTTCAGTGTGTTTACAATTAAATCAGCGAAGTGAAATGTAAGTTTCATTTTAAATAACTGAACACGTTAATATATCAAAGAAGATAAATAAGTATTTTGTATAAATTTATTTTATGGCAGCTCTATCTTTTTCTTCTTGATGATAAAAAAATCAAACTCCTGCCCATCAAGAAAAGTCCAAATATACTTTCAATCGAAAAGATGTGAAGTTAGACATGTTTTTCTTAACATGATTTTAGATTGTGTAGGGAGGTTTGGTCAGGAACAATACAAAAAGTATAGATGTGTTATTGCTAGAAGGGGCAAATGCTTGAAGAATAACCCTAGCCTGGCTTATTCCTGACATTTCATGCATGCCCCACAACCCAAAGGCCTGCTGACTGCATGGGCATCAGTGAGAAAAAGGCTAAGTATAGAAAAACGAGAGCCCACAGAGTAAAAATGTCTTAATAAATCAAATATGATTTATTTATTGTATTTGTATGTGTTTTATGTGTGCTTGCAAGTGCGTCCTCACCCACGTGTGAATATATGGAGACCAGAAGTGCATATGTGTTGGGTGTCTTTTTCTATTGCTCTCCATTTTAATTTTTGAGCCAAGAGCTCTCACTGAACCTGAAGATTTCTATTTTTGCACAAAGACACAAATCCCACTGTGTAGCCTAGACTGACCACAAAATCACAATGCTTTTTCCTTAGCTTTCTAATTACTAGGATTACAGATGCATGCCACCACGCTTGGGTTCAGATATCTTTGTAGTAATGGAAACTAACACAAGCGGCAAGAGAGTCCAGCTCTCTCTGCTTCTTTTGATGCTTTTTTGTACCTGAATCAATGGTACAAAAGAGTTAAATGAAAAAGTTAGAAACAAGTACTGCATGAGTTTTAAATAACTTTCATTATAATTTCTATTTATTATCACTGTTCATCTATCATTCTGCTTAATTTATAAATTCAAACTTATCATAGTTTTGCACACACAGGTTTGATACTATGGTTTCAGACATCTATGGGGGATCTTGATTTCCTTTTCTCACTTCTTTGATGTTTGTAATAATGAAACCTCAATGTATTTTTAGGGCATATTTATAGATTAAATGAAAAGCTTATATTAAAGATGATATTTCTTTACTTCAACTTCAGGATGTAACAGAAGGTAGACTAAACAACATGTCTTTAAAATAATTCTCTTCTTACTAACACAGAGACCCACAAATGAACAATTTTCAGAGGGTGAGAGATCTGGAACACTCAGTCCTAAATGAGATGTGTTCATCAAACCCATCTTCTAAGGGCTCAGCAAAATATGAGAAGAGTTATAAAGACTGTACGATGAAACCAAGAAAACTGTCCCCCAAGACTGATGCACTTATGAACTTACAGAGACTTTGGCAGCATCCACAGGACTGCCAGAGGTTCAAGCCAGATAGGCTCCCAGTACTATGTTGGGGTAGGTAGGGAACATGTTCCCCATCCTTAACCAAGATGCCATCTCCAGTTAATATCTACTTGCAAAGAAAAAATATATAATTTCTCCAATGGAGTCTTACGGAGTATGTAAACCAAAATTAAGACTAGTAGTGACGGCCAAAACAAAGGAACTCAATGGTATTTTTGTAGGTTTTTGTTTCAATATTGCTTTGTTTTGGCTTTTTAAACAATTTCACTGGTCCTTTGCTTATGTAGTGTGGTTTCTGATTATGTGTTTTTATGGATTTTATGTGTGTGTGTTTGTTGTGCTTTTTTGCTTATTTTTTTTCTAGTTTATTTGTTTGTACTTTTGTTTTCCAAAGAAAGAGGTATGGAGTCCAGTGGGTAGGGAGGTGAGAAAGATATGAGAGGAGTCTGGGGAGAGGAAACTGTGATCAGAATGCATTATATGAAGTTTCAATAAAAATAAAAATGTCCTCTCCCCATTTTTTTTTATTACAGAATCTTGCCAACCACATGTTTTGCCTGCAGAGTACAAGCTCACAAGTCTACAGAATTTGGATTAAGTAGCACTAAGAGTGTACTTTACCAAACAGAAAAGTGTGGTCAAAGTTCAACCTGTGGAATGAGACTGCTGATCTAAGTGAGACTCAAGGGTCTGCTGACCACTCAATGTGTGTAGTCTTAGTCAATTTACTTAATTTCTCTGTACTTTAATTTCTTTGTTCATTGGATTTTATGCATAGAAATTTATACTTGTCTCTAAATTTATTTGTATATCCACGTAATTCTGCAAATAGCTAGTGAAGTGGCTTAATTAAATAATAGGCATAAAACATGTAACACTTTGTCCAACAGAAAACATAGAATAAAAATTTAATTTCCTTTTGTTTGTCTTCCTTTCATATTTCTCCTAGAGCTCTGAAATTCTTTCACAGAGGAATCAAAGCATTGATCTGTGGAGGGTTTGGAAAGCATAGGTAGCAGCCAACTTGCCTATTATGACCCAACCATGGTAGCCAAAAATGTAAGTAGACTATTGTATTCTTGCTGTCTAATGTAGTAGCCTCCTTTTTTGCTTTCAATATTCATGTGTGCAGTCTGGTTTGAAATGTTCTACATACAGAAAGTAAAAAAAAAAAATTATAGAAAGTAGGAAAATCTGAAAAATATCTCAGTAATACATTTTCATGTTGACTATATGTTCAAATGATATGATTCATATATATGAACAAATAAGCATGAAATGTTTTATTAACTTTGCCTGCTTCCTTTTCTTTTCCAATATGATCTGTAGAAAAGTTTACTATAATGTATGTACTTGACATCTGTACTTCACTGTGTTTCACTGGGCAAACTTTCTAAGTCATTGGCCTTTTGAGCAATCTTGTTCACCAAATAGCCTTTTGAGCAATCTTGTTTACCAAATAAAGTTTTCTATTTTGCTTTTCTAACAAAAATCTAGATACTTTAAATATATTAATCTCAATGGTTGTATATTTATATGTGTTTAGATTTTAATAACTACAGAAATAATAAATTCTCAGTGAACTTGCTTCAATGTAACTGAAGAATTTGAAGCACGAGATGGATAGAGTCTCATATAGACCAGTTGTGTTTGCTCATTTTCAAAGAGAACCTACACTCTGTGGCTCCTCAGTATGTTCTCCATACAGGTGAAACTTGTCAAGTAGAAAGCAAATCCTTGACTGGATACATATTGTTAAGTTGCCATTCTTATAACAGCAAACATGGTGGGCACAGATTTGTTTAGGTGATGCCATCTTTCAAGATATGTATTACATCAAAACTATAGATTACAAAGCCTATTTCTCCTTCACTTCTGGTCTCAAATTAGAAATGCCTTTCTTGGACATCTAATCCTCTCTATAATTTACAAAAACTACTATCAAGTCTTGCATGTTGTGGTTCAACTAACATCACCATTATTAGATATTTTTCACACATGTGACTTATAATGTATATGTTAGGCTTTTGCTAAATGTATTTTTTATGTATAATTGTTTTCATGTAAGTGCTATCTACATATTCATACTCTGAGCTTCTCAATGTGACAGTTATATTTTTCTCTCTGTTCTTCACAGCTTTTGTAAGAAGAGAAGGGAATGTTGACTCAAAATTATAATGAAAGTAATAAATGGTAATGAAACTGAATTTCTCTGTAAATATGGCATACAATTATGAGCATATTATAAGCTAAAATGTCTAGTTTTAAGCAAAATTTTAAGCAAAATGGCTTCTATGTGTCTCAAATTCATCAGAACTAAAACTCAACTATAATCTTTCTTATCTTAGCTGTTTCTGATTTGATCCCTACTTCGGTGAATAGAATATCTCATATAAAGAGACCTGCATACACTTGACCCACAGTTTCCCACCTCTACTACCATGATGACCATCAAATTCATCTAACTGTTTGAGTCCTTTCTGCTAGCATACTGTCGTTGAGCTTCCTGTCTTCTAGACTCGAGTTCAAGTATTCTGAGTTGTTAAAATGTGTTTTGCCTAAAATTCCTCTTTCATAATTCAGGAAGTTTTCTTTTATATCTGTGTGGTCCATTTTATACCAGTTCCTGTTGTGCAAGACCTCAAATTCATAATTGAGCTGCTCTAGCTCTCATGGTCAGCCTTTCTTATCCTCACTTCTAGATTGCTAGGCATTCTACTCTGTCCAGAGAAAGTGTTAAGTTTCTCACTTTGTGTTATAGTTAATTTTGATCAGCAGTTTAACTGGTTGTGGAATCATCTGACACATATTCTGCTCAGAGCTGTGGGGCCATTTCCAGGGATGATTATCTGAGTGTGGATAGTCCTCACCAAGAGTGAATGGTGCCTTCCAGTTAGGGTCAGATATTAAGAAATCAGAGGAAAAAGCAGTGGGTCTTGACTGCCTACCCTCACTACTCGCTGAATAGGGCTATCCCATTGCTTCCTCAACTGACATCAAAGTTGATCTTCTTCTAATATGGACTGATGACCTGTGACTCTCAATGGCACATTCTGAATGACTTCTGAGATATCCAGCTTCATGGACTGAGCAACTACTGGGTTCTCAACATCTACAGCTTGTATGTAGCCATTGCTGGAGCACTCAGCTTCTCTCTTGTAAGCAACCTAATAAATTCATGCTTACATACTTGTTATAATATGTATATTATAAATACATATTTGTTCTATCAATTTGTTCCCCGAGAGAATCCCCACTAATACAGCTGGTTAACCCCAATATTTCCAATCAGTTGACCTTTAATTATATGTTTCTTTGGCATTGTGCACACATTCTAATTATAATGGGGGAGACACACATGTGTATATTATTTTGAAGGTCATTACTAAACTATAAGTTGGGTGTTCCTGCTGTGACTTTTGCTGTTTGCTGTTGGGAAGATGACAAGTCCATTCTTGAAAGGAGACTCACACTTTGAAGAAAGGATTGGTTAAACAAACTGGCCAGCATCTGCTAGTATAATGGTTCTCTGCACTCATCCACTTGGTGTGGGATCCCCCTGTTTGCTGTGAATAACATTGGTGAATAAACTGGCTTGGCCTGTTGATAGGGCAGATCTTAGGTAGGCAGGGGGAAAGCTAAACTGAATGCTGGGAGTAAGGAGACAGAGCCAGAGAGAAGCCATGTAGCCCAGTGGGATACAGACGCCAGACAGAACATTAGCTGGTAAGCCATTGCCATGTGACGATACACAAATTAATAGAAATGGGTTAAATGAATATGTAAGAGTTAGCCAGTAAGAGGCTAGAGCTAATGGGCCAAACAGTGATTTAAATAATACAGTTTCTGTGTGATTATTTCTGGGCTGAGCAGCTGGGGACAAACAAGAGGCCTCCTTGCAACACCCACTCACCACTCATCCACTCCCCTGGGTTACAACTCCATGTTTCTACAAATGAAATGGATCAGCCCACTCTATTTGCTCTTTATTTTGCTAGATTCAGTCAATAGCAAATGACCAATTAACAGATCAATCAAAAGGTTAATGGATCCTTTTTTTATATTCAGCAATACGCTAAGTGGACAGCATATACTAAATGAATCTGAGTCTTGGGAAATTAGGATATTTTGTTATATATCTTCCCAAGTAAGAAGGTTTACCTAAATTCCCACACTAAGAGAGTTCAGAAACAAATATTAAATTGTTGTTTGATCAGCAAATATTACAGATACAGTACTAACTAGACCTTCAAAGTAAGCATCAGTGGAAAAATTAATCTAGAAAATAGCCCAATGGGGTTAATGAGACAGATCCTTACCAAAATTTCAGTAATCTTTAAAGGCACATCCATGAAAGCTTGCTTTATTCTCCCTCACAATTTACATGAAAAGCAGAATACCAATTACTCAGGGTACTAAGCAGACGCCATCATCCTCAGCCAGAAACATCTGCCAAGGTGTTTTGGTCAGGCACTGTGAAACTGCCTTGGCTGACTAGACTTTGTGTGATTCCAGCAAGGAATAATACCGCGTCTTGTTGATCAACCTCTGAGCAGTAAAGGAAGAAATGGCATCAAGAATTTCAAAGCATCCTTCTTCAGGACTCCGTGCTCAAACTTTCCTATGGTATAAACTAAAACAGTGTAAATACTTTTGTTGCTTCCTTCCTCCAACCAGTCACTGAGAGACAATCATTGGACCTGATAGAATAGGTTTAGGCAAGTGTTAAACAATGATGAAATGTGGAAATCATTTCACTCTGTAAACACTGAGTGTACCAAGTAGCCACAGGTAGTCCTACTTCCTAGATTGATTGCTAATGTTGGAACCCCTGTGCATTCTATGGTCTCACAACGAACAAGACTCCCCCAAAAAGGCTATGACCAGAACCAGGATTGTGTTCTTATTATAAAATTCACTAGTTTAGTTAATAATGTTATTTTAATTGAGATATGATATTGAAATACTTCATTTTTTTCTTCTCTGAATTACATAAAAATGAAACCAATAAAGAAGCAAAAAATACTTCTGTGTAGATAAAAACCAATTATTGTTGAGAGATATGAATGTGAAATATCCTCTCCAGTTGGTAACATTGTATGAAAGATTATAGAACCTTCAGGAGGCAGAATATCACCAGAAGTAAGTGTCTAGGCTTCACATACATATTTTGTCTGTTTAGGCAATACGACAAATCTCCTCACTCTCCTGTTGTCATGCCATGATTGACTGCATTCAAACAGTGAGCCAAAATGAACCCCTTCTACCTCTACTGGTCAGCTTTAAGCCAACAAACTGACACAGCCTCGAGTCATCTGAGAGAACAAACATCAATGAAAAAATTGCTTAGATTAGATTAGTCCCTAGGCATGTCTACAAGGGATTGTTTTATTAAGTGATGTGTGAGGGTCCACCTAACTGTTGGCAGCACAATTATTCAGGCACCTGATCTCAGGTGATATAAAAAAGATAGAAATTATGTTTTAAATTTTACTATATGCTACCTACTTATTCATGTCCTCATGCCTTTCTTAGTTTTGATTTTATTTTCCTATTATGAACAGTTTGAAGTAAAAATTAATTTCAAAGCTTTCTTATGTGTTATGCATACTCAGCCCCTAGCTACAGTCATGAATCCCATTCTCCTCACTGTATCTCTCAGGGTACTTTGCACTTAGAACATTGTTTAAAAACTTTCCTGTCACTTATATTACTAGGTTCAGTGTCTTCCACATCGTAAATATTCAACACCAATATCACAGGCAATTTTAAAAGTTTATATCTCAGTTTAAAATACAACATCCCAAGTGTAAATGACTGGCCCACACTAAGGAATAAGGGTCTGTTACCACCAGGTGTTGAGTGGGAAGACTTGGGGAAGACTTGGTATAAGAAATAAAGACACAAAGACAGCTAGAAATAAACTGATGAGTTTTACCAACGTGTGTTTATTAAGAAATATAGCACCAGGCAGGGAGTGGTGGCACAAGCCTTTAATCCCAGCACTTGGGAAGCAGAGGCAGGTTAATCTCTGAGTTCAAGGCCAGCCTGGTCTACAGATTGAGTTCCAGGACAGCCAAAGCTAACAGAGAAACCCTGACTCAAAAAACAAAACAAAGAAGCAAACAAAAAAAGAAGTGCAGTTTCTTATATTCTGTTCGTAGAGGGAAAGAGGAATAGTCAAGGTTGGCAGAGCAGGAATCAGACAGTGTTGGCAAGGAGACCCCAGCAGCCTCAGACACTGCTTTGAACTAATAACCACAGCCCAGGGAGAAGAGTCTGGTCCCTAGAAGCTATAACCTTGATTCCTCCAAAGCACAGGTATCAGACAGGTTGTTCCAAGTCCCCTCCTAGACAAGGACAGAGATCAAAGTTTCCCTTGTCTTTTCACCAGGGCTTCAGAGAAAGTTTTGGTTTAGTTTGGCTCCCAACAAATGACCATGCTAACAGCACAAATTCTTTTATCTGAAAGAGAAATTTCCAGTTCCTGGTCACTAACTACTAGGGCATTCCATCTTAGATATTAGCATTCATAGCCTGGAGTTACAGATGGTTGTGAATACTAAGTATGGGTGCTGAGATTCAAACCTGGGTCCCTTGCAATAGAATTAAGTGCTCTTGACCACTGAACCATCTCTCCAGTCATTCTTTTTTATTTATTGTCTAGCATACAAAGAGACGTATATTCATTGTGACTTTTTTATGCATATAAACTGTTATACTTGGTTCTTAGTTGTCTCTCCCCACAGCTTTTCCCACCCTTTCCTAGAGGCCCATCTTCACAGATATATTCCCTTTTTTCTTTTCTGACAAATATATGCCATTACCTTCTCTTGTCCCGTTGTTCCTGTTTTCTTTCTCTCTCAACTCTCCCTTTCACTTTCTCTGTGTATACTTTTCCTCTCTCTCTCTCTCTCTCTCTCTCTCTCTCTCTCACACACACACACACACACACACACACACACACACACACACCCCACATTTAAATCCAGACTATGAATATAAATGCAAGCATGTGATATTTGTTTCTCTGTGTCTGGCATATTTCACCTAACAGAAATGTGCTACAGTTCTAGTTATTTTTCGCAAATGTCATGAATAAAATTCCATTGTATATATACCTAGCCAATTTACTATTCCCTTTTGATGTAAGGAGATCTATTCCATTGTATAAATTATACAAGTATGTGGTATATACTTAAATACAAAAAGAAAAAGAAACCCTTCCTTGAATAGGAGCAGAAGCATATATAATAAACAAGACTGTCTTAAATGTATCAAATCCCTCATTAAGTTCTGAAAGAAAAAATTAATTTTTTAAAAATCCTCAGTGCTTTTCTTGAGTTGAATTGCTAACAATTCTTTTTATTTTTCAAGGCTACAGAACATGTTCTGTCATTTTGGTAAGGCAAAAGAATACTGAAGATATAAGCTGTGACCACAATACATATGAAGAGGCTTAAAGAACAAGCAATAATACTTTCGTGAAATGTGTGCTTAATGCACTGTTTTCAAAAATTGCTTATATCGGAGACAGTCACTAGTTGCCTTTTACTTAAATTTTTTTTTTGGTTCAGATACTTTTCCTAAAGGAGAAGGAAGTACCCTGGAGGTTTCCGTAGCCCCAGAAGCCAACAGTGACTAACTCCCTTCAGGGTTTAGATTATGCTACTGTTTGCATAAGTATCATGCAGAAGGTTTTCTTTGTATATTTCCCAATATTAGATGGACATATTAAACTATCTCCCAGTAACATATGGATATTATATAAAGTTTACATTCATTTTCAGCTGTGGTCATAAGTGTCAGCATCTGTTGTCTGATGCTTTTCTCCAATTTTACTTTTTAACCACTTAAGTTACGAGAATCTGCCACCAAATCAGTGACTCTTCATATCTGTAACATAGAAGACCTGAGAGTTGGATTAAATTCATGTCACATTTAAGGCAGTGAGCCGGAGAGTAAGAGTGGGGCAAAAGAAACTGCCAGAGGTGAAAACACTGCTTAAGTTAGGCTAGGCAAAGCGACAGTCGTGCACCAACTGAAGTGTTCATCTTCAGTGTTTGCCTGGTTGCTTCTCAACTTCCTACTCTATGGGTTCATGGCACAAGTCATTCCCTCCACAGAAGGTTATCTTTATTTATATGTAGCATTGTTAGGCCTGACGTGCCAACAGAGCATAAAGAAGAAGCTAACTCCAGAGAGTAGGCTGCATGAACAACCAACCACATGATGTTCCCCAATAGAGGTAAGCAATTGTGGAGATTGGGTGGTCTCTGAGAACAGTGGTTCAATGAGTAGAGCAGAGAACACTAGGTGTAATTTCATATAACACACACAGTCTCAGACAGACAAGGCCCAGGTCTGAGCCCAGGTAAAGATCCAATTGCCTCTCTGTCCACAGAAGGACAGCATTCACAGCCCTGTGGGAAACCTCAGCAAGCTGCTATACTGCCTTACCAGGTCAAGGGGAGGAAAGCAAAAGATTCCAGGCTCTTTAGTTGTTAAGCCTTTATAAGAACCATAGGAGGTGGAGGTAGGAGTAGGGAGAAGGGACTAATAGTTCAAATTCCTTTGAGAACATAATCCAGGATTTATTTTCTGAAATAAAACCTGGAAGAAAAAAATAAACACACATTAAACTATTAATGACTAAATATCACTTGGGGGTTTGACTATATTTTTCTTCCTGTAATAATGTTATCCAGTCAAAGCCAGAATACTCAGAAAGACTAATTACGAATGAAATTGAGACTTCTAAGTATTTGATTCACTCCTGTCAAATTTATTTAGTATATTATACTGGGTTACTTAGTAGAAAAATAAATAAATAAATAAATAGAATTAAAATAAATCTATTAACCCGTCCCCTTCCACACACAAAAACTGTTAAGAGATGTAAGAAAGAAATTTTAGCATTATAAAACAATCCACTCAGTAAAATCTTTATAAATTCACAATTATAATGCTCTTGTGTTAGATAAATCTTCTAAACATGATATTAACTGAGGCTAAAATAGACAGGTTGAGTCTGTTTTTTTTTTTCAACTTTCCTCATAAACGCTTGAACTTAGAACCTTATGTTCTAAACTCTTCTTGGATTCCAAACTGCAGAATTTTTCTAAAGTCCATCTACTTTGACGGCTGGAGAGTGAATAACTCCAACCCTCTTCATCAGGGCCTTGGGACTGATTACTTAGTTGCCCGGGCTGTTTTACAGTTATCTGACATTTGTATAGTGTTGTCTTCAAGTTTAAGCCTTTTAGGTCAAGGGCCCAGTCTTAGGTACTGATCCTTTCTGCAGTACTATAGGCTTCTGTAAATAATTGGGTTTGGCCCACGAGACAAGTCAGTTGAATTTTTCCTTAAAGGACTGAGCTACTAGAAGGGAATGTTATGGTTGAAGGACAGCAAACAGGACCTCAAAAACCTGTGTCTGTGAGTGTCATCGTTGATCTCCCCACTTTGGAGAAGAGAAGTCACGACAAGATATAAGTCACAACCAAACAAGGGTTGTTTTTTAGAAAGTTGGATTAAAGAGCAAATTGTGTTGCCAGAACCCCCAAATCAGGTCTAAAGGGACAAATCTGTTGAGTACTGTTGTTCGAGAGTTTGGAGGTGGAATAGCTTGTTTCATTGAGTTCACTCCTTGCTGGAGTGTTAAGGATACAGGTAGTTTGTCAACTAGCAAAGTCTTCAGTCTTGAAAAACAAGACTGTTTTTTTTTCTAGCAAAAATTCAAGCTGTGTTTTCAAAGCTGAAGAGGCATCAGAAGCACTAAG
Source organism: Myodes glareolus (assembly GCF_982192425.1). Classification (NCBI taxonomy): domain Eukaryota; kingdom Metazoa; phylum Chordata; class Mammalia; order Rodentia; family Cricetidae; genus Myodes; species Myodes glareolus. Next base: position 105,729,251 of record NC_142026.1, read on the forward strand.
AGACATTTATATGAATTAAAACATGTATCACTAGATTTTAAAGTATTGCCTTCTCACAAGAAAGGCTAGTACATCTCTAGTAATTTGTATTAAAGATCCAGAGGTTAGTATTGGATGCCCTGCTGATCCTGAGATCTTCATATATGCCCAAATGTTAGATGGATTCCTGAAAGGTGTTATGTTGAACTTCAGGCAAGTGTCTGGTGTTCCTCTGGTATGTGATTCAAAACAAGGGCCTAGAAACTCATTTCAGGGGTGCTCTGAGTTCATCAGAAAATAGACTTGTAAATGAGAAAAGTGGCTTGGAATGTACTGGAGCAGGGCTTCTCAATATATGGATCACCTAAGACCACCTGCATATCAGATATTAAGATTTATAACAGTATAAAGTTACAGTTATAAAGTAGCAGCAAAAATAATCTTTTGGTTGCAGTCCCCACGATATGAGGAAGTGTATTAAGGGGTCACAGCATCAGAAAGGTTGAAAACCCCTGAGCTAGAGAAACACCCTTGGTCTTCTTCTAAGAGATTCTGGTTAACTGGCTTGGACAGGGCCCCAGGTGAGTATACTTTAAAAGGTTCTTGAATGAGCTAGGGGGATACACCAATGGGTATTCCCAAAGAACACCTATTTTGCAAAAAAGAGAACCTGAATCCAGATCCCTATCACTAATGTCAAAAGCTGGGTGTGGCCACATGCATACTTATAAGCCAGCAAAGTACAGAGGCGAGAGGATTGATTATCTGCGGGCTAGCTGGCTTTTTTTGGCAGATTGTAAAGAGTAATATTCAGGACACAAAACTTACTCTTCTGGCCTCTGCATAGGCAAATGCACTTCACATACAGATACGCACAGACACTGACACACATGCACAGACACACACATGGACACACACATACAGGATGTCTAGTAAGCAATTACACAGCGTGGATTCTTGTCATTTGAGTCTCAGAGTAATGTGTTGAGGAAATTAGCAACGTCTTCCCAAGCAGGAAAAGAAGTAGGATATATATCAGAGCCTTTCTACTAGGAGTAAGGGCCACAGCATAGCAAAAGCAGTAGCACTGGGAGCTTGTTAAAATGCAGGCCACCAAGACTCAAACTAGCATTTTTAAAAGGGCTCTGGCACATTAACAGATCTGCCCACGATCTGTGCAAACACTAATTTATAGGGTGTGCTAACAGAAGACACATACTCATGATGTTTCTCACAGAAGCAAATGAGTTCTTCCCGTCGCTGACTGCATAGTATATGGAAGAGATCCTATCACTTAGTTTCAATAGGAATCCTCTCTTGGGTTAATATGGATGATTTAAGTAGAACTCTCTCACCTAATCTCCCCATCTGAGATTTTTCAGCCAAATTAGTAAACTTGACATATTATAGAGAACTTAAAACAATAGAATATGAGAGCTTATTTTTTTTTGAGACTCCCTAAACTTGTGTGTTTATCTCAGTTACCTAAAATGGGCTGGACCCTCCTGCATCAACTGGCAAGCAAGACAATTCCTCAGAGACATGCAGTCAACCTGATCTGCAAATTTCTTCAGTTGAGATGACTCTAAGTTGCTGTAAATTCACATTTACAAACTAACCATGACCATGAATGAGGAAGACAGTAACAAATCTCAATAAAGTGACATGTGAGTATTCCAAGCATTGGTGATGGTATATTAAGACTCATACCTTGTGTTGGCTATAATTTTCTTAGCAACAGGGCAATATATATTTTAATATATTCTTGATTTTGTATAGCTTATCTATAACATATTGACATATCACTGTACAAAGCTAGTAGGGAGGACACGATCGGATTTGTATTTTGAAAAAAATTTATTTTGACTTAAAGTAAGGATCATAATGGAGGAATGTGGGGTGAAAGAAAATAGGTTGATTAATAGTCTGTTTGAGCAATTCCACATTTTCTAACCAAAAAAAAAAAAATGAGACATTGGAATTGGGCCACTGTTGTGTCTGGCTTCTATAAGACAAATACATTTCTACTCTTGCCACAGATTTACCAATTTTAGTAAATGGAAAAAAAAGACTATTTACAAGCCAAGATTTTCATATATATATATATAATTGTATGTGTGTGTGTATATATATATATATATATATATATATATATATATATATATGCCATAGTTATGTTTAGGTGAATGAAAGCTGTCTCTGTAGTTAAGAGCCCGAGCTGGTCTTACAGAGGACCAAAGTTGTCTTCCCAACACCTCTACAGGGCAGTTTATAAGCTGCCTACAACTGCAGCTTCAGAGGATCCAACTAACTAACCCTCTCTCTCTCTCTTTCTGTCTCTCTCTCGCTTCCTCCCTCCTACCTTCCCTCCCACTCTGACACACACATAAACACACACACACACACACACACACACTCACACACACATACACAAATAAAAAAATGAGATAAATCTTAAGAAAAAGTACCAAACATCTAATCCTTAGACAAATTATAATTTATCAGTTTGATAAATGTTCTAGTTTACTTTATATTGCCATGATAAAGAACATGATCAAAAACAACTCGAAAGAAAGGGTTTATTTCACTCTGTAGGCTGTAGTCTATCACTGAGAGAAGTCAGGGCAGGCACTCAGGACAAGTACCTAGAGGCAGGAACTAAAGCAGAAACCCCTGAGGAATGCAGTTTATTAGCTTGCTCCCTGTGGCTTGCTCATACTTCATTTTACAACTCAGAACTACTGCCCAAGGGTTGCACAGACCCCAGTTTGCTGGGCCCTCCCACACAAATTATTGATAAGAAAATGTCAAAGACTTGCCTACAGGTTTTTTTTTGTCAACTTGACACAAGCTAGAGTCACAAGAAAAAGAATTCTCAGTTAAAAAACTAGCCGGCACTTATGTACATAGTCATTCACATAGTATTTATGAACAACCTTAGAGAAATAGAACTATGTTTCTTTTATCTGATGTAATGTTAACAAAATGCTGCACAAAAGAATTGTGCAGACTTCTTCATATGACATCTCAAATAATTCTAGTGCTAGCCTCTGCCTAGTTCCTTTCCCATGGATATAAAGATGCTTTAGGTGTTCTGAACCCTGGTCAATCTCTGAATAAACAAGACGTCTAACACTTCCCTGTTATTGAATGTGCCAGGTTTTTTTCTTTTAAAAAATAAAAATTACTTTATAGTTTACAAATGAGAAAAGCTTTGTTTGCCCCTCCACCTGACCCTCTTCTTATGGAAGGGCAGTCCAGGTCTTATGAATCACTGCTGAAATAATTGTCTATTTAATTATCTGGTATCAGCTTCTGAGCATTAATTGCCCTCACTTTCTCTCAGCCTGGAGCAGTGGTCAACTCTTTGATGAACGTGAAGCTACATTCTCTCATGCAACATTCACATACAGATTGCAGGGAAGCCAGAGACAATGACAGGGAAGGCTCGTGTGCTTATTTCAAATTCACTGTGTCTGAAGTAGAGGTTACCAGCTTTTCTGTTGCCATGATAAAAAAAAAAAACAAAAAAAAACTTTAACCAAAAGCAACTTATGGGAGTAAGGGATTTATTTGTGTTATACTACTGGGTTCGAGTCTATTATTGAGGGATGTTATGTCATGAACTCAAGCATGATCTTAGAGCAGAAATCATAGAGGAATGCTGCTTGGTGGCTGGCTTGGTGGCAACATCATGTTCAGGTAGCTTTCCTGTGCAGTCCAGACTCACCTTCCCAGGTAATACCACTGCACACAGTGATCTGTGCTCTTCTAAATCAATTAACAATCACCATAATCTCCACAGATTTATTCACAGGCCAATCAGAGATACTCCCGCAATTGTGACTCTCTGCTGTGTCCAGTTAGACTGACTAGGATATCAGCTGTTTAACTGATGGAAATGAATGACCTCACAGTAACAAGTGACTTCTTAAAGAAATGATGGGTATGAGATACCCTGATATTATTGTACAATGTGTACATGTATCACAACACCACACATATGGAGAACTATTATGGGCTGAATAAAAACAGAATAATACATTGTAAGGTTACAGTTAAAACATTTATTTTGTGTTTCAATTTTGTGCCATAACTGTATTTGAGTATTTAAATATGAGTACTTTAAAGACTTAAATATTATGGGGCTTTTAGTCTGTTAAGACATTGCGGACACTAAAAGAGACTTACATAGATATAATCTACATGGGAAGTAGAAAGTAGAAAAAGACAAGATCTCCTGAGTAAATTGGGAGCATGGGGTCCTTGGGGGAGGATTAAAGGGGGAGGGGAGAGGCAGAGAGGGGAGGAGAAAAAATGGAGAGCTCAATAAATATCAATAAAAAATTAAAAAAAGATTTTAGATGGAAAGAAAGCATGTGGGGTTAAATTACTAACTCACGTCAGACCAATAAAATATAAACACTGCTAACAGAAAGATTCATCAAATCTGAAAAAGATGAAGTATGGAGATTTTTTAAAGAGTCATATAAAAATATTGGATTACAGAGAGTGGATAGTTATGGGCAAATGCAGTGTGATGCAATGTGTTGGCAAACTGCAGCACTGGATGATAAGGAGAAAGAAGGCTGTCCTTGTAAAGAGGCTAGAAGGAACCAAGAGGCAGAGTGTGGAAATGACGGGAATGCTCATGGGGGCAGAGATCTGAAGCAGAGGTGAGAAGTCCCAAGACACAGACTCTCAACTTGTCTAGACAGCATGGCATAGGCACAATAACACACATTTCTTATCCCAGCTCTCAAGAAACTGAGGTCGTAGAGTACTCTTTTCAGCGTTTTGTAAATGCTGTGTACATAAACACTAACATTGATACAGAGCAGTTACTATGACAAAGCACAAGAATTCTACTCAAGCCTAAATAAATCTAGTAGACTTGACAAGGAACAGGTTTATTGTTGCTTTGGTTTTGTATTGGGAGATTTTGCTTGTTTTTCATTGCTTATCCATGAAAGAGACTATTGACTGGATATGTGAACTAGGGCATCATATGTCTTATTTTTGTAAGAAAAAGTGCTGTAACTTAAAGGCATTTGGATTTTTATTCAGAAAATTCTTGCATTGAACTCAAATAGGCAATTGTTTTCAGATTATCAAATTGTCAATTCACACAGTTTATAAAGAAACGCAGAAATGGATTCCAATGAATTGCTATTTGACCAAGTTTGCAGTTCTATTATTTAAAGGCAGTTAAATATGTCTATCTGCTGCTAGAAGAATTCACATTCACACACAATCTGTAGTTTAAAAAAACATTTTTATCACTTAGAAAACTGTACCTTCAACATACAGTTTTGGGAACTATACTTAATCAAAGGCTTGCTACACACACATCATATACAAGGCATACAGAAAAATGCTAAAAAGAATAATATATGACCTACACTTTTGAGAGACTGTGATGCAGAAAGGAAAGCACTTAAAGTTATTAAACTGTTTGAAAATACTGAGAGTATTGGTGTGATAGAACAAAACCAAAATTCATTTCTACTTTATTTTATGCCCAAATTAGATTCACATTAAGGTAAGAGGACATTTTAACCTCTAATGCTTTTCCCTACATCTATGAATATCTAACAGAAGGAATGTAATAATTTCTCATCTTAAAACAATAAAATATGAGAAAAGCATTATAGTGATAGAAAAGCATCTATCAGTTTCCTTGATCTCAAATACTTTAAAATATAATTTTTTACTGTTCTAAACATTCTAAAAATCCTTAAGGTAGGCATAACTAGAAGCCACATTCAGTTGAGTGCTGTTGAGATCTGTACCATGTCAGTTGTATTTTAATAAAACGCTGATTGGCCAGTAGTCAGACAGGAATTAGAGGCAGGGCAACCAGGCAGAAAATAGAGGCAAGTATTATGGGCTAATTTAAGTTTAAGAGTCAATAAGAAGCCTGAGGTAATAGGCCAATCAGTTTATAATTAATATAGACCTCTGTGTATCTCTTAGGGACTGAATGACTATGGGACCTGGTGAGACCAAAACCTCTGTCAAAAGGTGAGCAAGGATAATTACAAAGTAAATATATAGGAGACAAAAGAATCACCAATAACTGAAGGAAAAAATAAAACAAAGAAATTTCATGCAGAGAAAGAACCATAGAAAGAGAAAATAATAACAAAGATGCAGTAAAAAAAGAAACAAAAGAATTCTCAATTCTTTGACTTTACTGTTACTAAAAAATATAAAGATTATAAAAAGAAAAACTGGGATAGTTTAGCCAGGCATAGTGAAACACACTTTTGATCCCAGCACATGAGAGGCAGAGGCAGAAAAATCTCTATGAGATTGAAGTCAGCCTGGTCTACATAGTAAGCAAATTCCAGGAAAGCTGGATCTTCATAGTGAGATCCTTTAAGAAAAGAAAAAGAAAAAGAATGGAAAGGGAGGAAGGAAGGAAGAAAGGAAGGAAGGAAAGAAAGAAAAAAGGAAAGAAAGAAAGAAAGAAAGAAAGGGAAAAATAACATAGTTGACATGAAAAGTCAATTTAGTATAAATAAGTTAATTTAGAAAGTGCACAGCAAGACTATAAACCCACAAGCAAAAAGATAGGGCCACAGAAATCATCTAGAAGACAGGAAAAATGAAGGAAATGATTAGAAGAGGAGAAAAATTCCAGAGTACACTTAATGGTTCTAGAAAAATATAGAAGATTAGTGGGGAAGATGATACAGTAATCATACAGATAATAGAAGAAAGTTAGATTGAATGGTACAAATAAAGAGTTTACAGAGCACAAGCATGGCAAACGATGCTGGCCATGTACATAAGCCACAATGCTGACAAGGCAGAATTCCACAGATGAAAGCAAAGGCTCAGGCAGTTCAAAGGGGGTGTAGCAGGCTAGTGACAAACACAAAAGGAAACAAAAATGCCACAGATACATGAGCAAGAGCGATCTTCTGAGCAACACCAAGAGTCAGAAGATTACAAAACTTTAGCTTTAAAGTTATCACCAAAGTGGGATTTTGAAGTTTATGTGATACAACACTTATCTGTACAAATCAGTTGGGAGGTCAGAATAACGCCATTTTCAGAAACAAGAGTCAGGCATTACACAAGAATGCAGAGGTGCATGAACAAGCTAATCAACAAAACTGTTAATTGGTCCTGTTAACTGAGGCATGACATAAATGATAAGAAATTCAATGCTCGGATTATTTTAGCCTGGAGAAGTGACAGACAGTCAAGAGTAAGGTTTGACAAAGGAAAGCCAGTTATACTGTCTCAAGGCTTTTCATAATAAACCTATAAATTCAGATGAAATATATGTCAGTATATTTATAAATAATGACAAATTTATATGTTATCCTAAGCAAAACCATCATGAAATAAATTCAATAGAAGCTAAGAACTTATAAATAACTGTTAGTGTACATGTAACACAGCACAAGTAAAAGGAAAAATAAAAATTTGGCATCTGCAATTAAGTAATCTAGCCAACAAAGGTAAAAAGAGAAGCAAATACATAAAATAAATTCATTCAGGTTTAGAGTGAAATAATTTTTAAAAGGTTAAAATTAGTCATCAGTGTAGGTAGATCACAAGGCAGACATTTTAAAGCCAAGATTTACTATTAGTTATGGGATAGAAGTGAAGTATACAGAACACAACACAATCATAAATCAAGCATGGTAATAAAATTAAAGGTAGTTAACCCTGGAACATTAAAATTCTCAACATGTCCCAAAATCATATTCTGCATATGAAAATTGATACTAAAAGATTGGAAGGAAGAAAGGAATGAAGAAAGGAAAGGAAGGAAGGAAGGAAGGAGGGAGGGAGGGAGGGAGGGAGGGAGGGAGAGAGAGAGAGAGAGAGAAGGAAGGAAGGAAAGAAAGAAAGAAAGAAAGAAAGAAAGAAAGAAAGAAAGAAAGAAAGAAAGAAAACAAATTTGTTGTAAAAGGAGCAGTGGGCTGTGTTCAGCCCGGATTCCGGCTAGCTTACCCCCGAAATAATTACACAGAAACTGTATTCTTTTAAACACTGCCTGGCCCATTAGTTTCAGCCTCTCATTGGCTAATTCTCACATCTTGCTTTAACCCATATTTAGTAATCTGTGTAGCACCACAAGGTGGTGGCTTACCAGAAAAGATCCTAACCTGCGTCTGTCTTAGAGGAGAGTCATGGCAACTGCCTCACTGCCTTCTTCCTCCCAGCATTCTGTTCTGTTTATTCTTCCTACCTAATTTTCTGTCCTATCAAAGTCCAAGGCAGTTTCTTTATTAACCAATGAAAGTAACACATAGACAGATGACCCTCCTTCATCACCAACTGAAATTGGTTGGTAGGGAGGGAGGTGGGGCAGATCTGGATGAAACTGGAAGGAGTTTGGGGAGGGAGATGAATATGATCAGAATTCAGTGTAGTTTGAAAATTTTCAAAGAGTTAATAAAAAACTAAAACATGATCAGGCAAAATTTTGACTGCCGTATGTCTTATGAAAATCTACTTTTTGACTGAATCCTTGTCCATAGTTAACAGGCATATATCTTATATATGTGCTTTAGACAGCAAAAGTATGCAGGAACCAAGAGAAATCACCTTAAATTTAACATTTTGTCAGTCAGAGAAAATTAATAAATGTCCTGGCCTTTGCCCCCACCCAAAAGATAGCAGGAAATGACCATAAAATTACTACAGTATAGTAGCATCTTTCATGGAGAGTATAATTCAGTTGTCTTTTAATACTTTATCTTTATTGATTTTACACAATACTCAACTGCAAATACACCACACATGGTCTTTTCTTTATGCAAAACTCTGCTGACTATTTAAATTTTATCATAGATATTTTTAATGTAGTTGTATTTTATGGTAGTTGATGTTAGACTATTATCTACATGTATTTTATGCATGATTGGCATGCCTAACTTTTCTTCACTGGTGTCTGTATTTTCTATTAGAACCTGTACATTGCCACTGTCTTGGATACTGCAAAACTGAAGTTCATCAAAAGTTGAACAACAAAGGAAAGGCAAAAAGAGGCACCTTCATACTTTCTTCTCCATCTCATCTATTCGTCCTATGACACAGACAATAAAGAAAACTATGTCTTTTCAAGCCCGCTTTAAATATGATAGACAAGTATAGATTTAGATGTACGTATAGGCAGGTATATATGTACACGTGTGTATATGTATACATTTGCAACATATAGATTTACATATATGTAGGTATAATTAGGTATGTCCATGTATGTTCATCCATAAACATGTCTTTTTATATTTATACACACTACCACATATATCTTATATACAAACATAAACATATATAGATCTGCTTGTATATGAATGCATATTTTAATATGTAGAGAGAAAATGATAACAAATACTCAACAATAATGATGAGGAATAAGATTCAACAAATAACAATTATTGGGTTTATTTGATAAATATCAATTATCTATAAAATACACAGTGTTATTCTTTTTGCTATAGATTAGTATGCTATAAAAATCTATGGTTACTACCATGTTTATAATAAAAATGATTTAAAGCAATTGAGTGAAAAGTCTACTTTTGTGAAATTGGTGATATTCAAAGTTTTGAACAGTGTTAGTAATGAACCATAATGAGGAAGGTATATTTCATAATGCTAAACTCACTGAAACCAAATGCTACTAATGCATAGACTAACAGGGTATTCCCATCCAGAATCCTGTAATTACACTCTGGGATTCATCAGTCTGCCATGCCTCATGGATATAAAATTCAAAGAATATGGATATAAAATACAAAGTTCTATATAAATCATCACTACTAAACATGGACTTTCTCTATGAAATTCTAATGTGGATATTTAGATATTATTGGAAGCCCCGTGAATGTGGCAGAACTTGCTCATTATGTATTCTAAAAATATAATTTTTGCTTAAGTGGAATAATTGTTCCAGCATCTGTATTTAGTTTTGGCAAGTAATACAGTAGTGAGTAGTGCTTTTTGTTCCAGAAGTTCTGCCAGCTTGACAGGGTAGAGAAGTAACATCTGTAATAGTAGCGCTATTGATGGAAGTATATTTTTCCTAATTCTGTATATTGGAGCCCTCACTGCCAGTACGGTGGCATTTGGTTATGGAGTCATTAAGAGGTAGTTAGTTTTAGATGAAGACAGTCAGAAATGTATTGTATTTCTTGTTGCCTTACATTGCTAGATGCCACCAAGTTGTGAAAGCTGTCAACAGACCAAAAAGACAGCCCTTGTCAGAAGCCAATCATGTTGGAGCCATAAGATCAGACTTTCAGCTCCAGAATTGTGAGGAAAGAATTTTCTGCTGCTTAAATCATCCAGCATATGATACTGTGGTATGATATCTTTAGCTGACTAAGATAAGTTTATCATCCAATAGTCAATGACAAGAAACATGTTCTGGGTTACCTGGATTTATTTATAGAAGGGTGAACTTACTTAGATACGGAGTTATATGCCAAATATATTTTATAATACATAAGGCACGAATAATACTCCCAATAGGATAGTATCAAATGTCACCAGTAAAAGTCTTAGAATGCTGAGCTCTTTGTTAACCTCCAGAATTGCTCTAATCGGGAAGAATAGCATAGATCCTATGTCATAGACTGCAACCTCATAAACTCTGCTTTTGGCCAAATTCCCAGAAGCTCCTTTCCCCCCAGGTTTCTGAGTGAGACCCCAGAGGCAGCCTTCTTAACCAACACAAACCTTCGGTAAGCACACAGCCCTAAGAAGCCATTGCCAATAATTTTTATCTTTTCTTAGCACTTACACAAATATGAATGAGACTAAATGTTTCCCAACAGTCCCACAAGCCCATTAATTCTGCTTCTGTGACCAGCTAAATGTAATGGGATTTCTTTAGCAAAAGGTGTCTTACCTACTTCTAACCCTCAGGCACCTCACTCTTTAAATATTAGATGGTCGTGACTTGAAGATATTCTGTTATTCTGTGTCTCTGCTGCTCTATTTCTTACCCTATTCCATTTCATCTCACGTTTCTGTGGTTTCTATATTGACTTCCTCTTGGAGTATTTGCCCTCTCTAAGCAATTCACAATTTTTGGCTTCTAAAATATTTTGTCTTCGTTTGTTACCTTGAAAGCACACATGACTGTTGGATGGAAGATATGTTTGCATTCCATTCCTACTAAAAAAGACCAGGTTCTACCTCCATATGTCCAAGAATGGCCACTTCCTACCATATTCTGCAGACAGTCATATTGGAAGTGGGAGATCTTCTACTAACCCACTGGAAAAATATTGGTGACTATCAGTGGGGTCAGATAACTCTCTGTCTCTGTTTCTTGGTCTCTGTCTCCCTCTTTCCTCTATGTCTGTCTCCTTTGCTCCTCTCTCTCTCTCTCTCTCTCTCTCTCTCTCTCTCTCTCTCTCTCTCGGGGGGGTGAGTTATGCCCCTCATCACGGAAGGGATGGACAGTAGTCACTCCTTCCCTATCAAAAATGAAGCAAAGATGCAACCATTCTCCCATTCCCACAACACTTTGCTAAAACTCTCATCTCATGAGCACCGAAATAGGAGATATATGTTTGAAAGTATCATTCATGTGTATACCACTGAGTGTGAAGGCACCTTCTGAATCTCTACTCTTTACCATAGGCATTTTAATTTTAATGACTCTGATGAAAAAATTATCTTAAAATCCCCAGAGTCGGCTGGGCATGGTGCCCAGGCCTTTAACACAAGCACTTGGGAACACAGTGGCAGGCAGTTCTCTTTGAATTCAAGGCCAGCCAGGTCTACACAGTGAATTCTAGGACAGCCTGGGCTACATAGGAGACCTTGAATCTGAAGGTGGGGGCAAAAAGTTTAAATATGAAACACCTTTGTTTACCAAACTAAGAAGCCTTCAGAAGTATTACCTAAAGAATCAGTTGCTTTTCTATTGCTGTGATAAAACACCATGACCAAAAGCAATTTAATGATCACAGTTCAGCATCCCCACACAGAATATTTAGATTAGGACCCAGTGAGCTTGAACGTACATCTACTGCCATGGACCAGGGGTGGTACCACTCACTAAGCTGGTCCTCCCACATCAATCGCTTGCCAGCACAAGTGATTACGTTAGTGTACATTGACTAGAGATGCTGAGAATCAGATAATGGGTAGCCACTTCTTTCTCCTCTGGGTGGAAGATTGTGAAAAATGATTAGCCCTCCTATAAACCGTTTACCCCCACCACCACCACGCACCGGTTTTTATAGAAATTCTTTGCTCCGTGAGTTCTAGTCCAGTCTGAGCAAATCTTAAAATTCTACAGAAACAGACAGTGAAACCCAGAAAATTCGCCATCTTTTGCTGGGATTCATCCAGCAACACTCGGGAAACTTCCCTCAGGCTGTATGTGAATACTGAACACCTTAGAAGAGAAGGAAATTGTTAAGAAAGTGAGGTTGGAAGCCACCAACAGAGATCTTTGCACATAAGCACAAAAATACCAAGAGTCACAACTAATTGGTTCCTAACCCCTTAAGAAGGCACTCAGTTTCTCACTGCCAAAAATGGTGTAAAACCAAGAAAGGAAGGGGACCAATATATTAATTTATATAATCTGATCTACTTTTAAGGAAGCAGAAGCTAAAACCAAGTACACTTTTCTGTTGGCATCTCGTAAAAGGTCATTTCTGAGCTTCGGTCTCAGAGTGTAGCAGCAGAAGCAGTTTTCAGAGTTTCTCCTGAAGGCTCTCAGCAGTAAATCTCTACAGCGTCCACTTAAGCAGTAGAGGCCATAAATACTTCGCAAGAGCAGTAAAATAGAACAGAATTTTGGATGTTATAATTTTAGTGGATATAACTGCACTATAAAAGGAAAGCCTCTGGGACTCAGAATAAATGCAGACCTCTGTCAGAGTGAGCTGCAGCACTAACCCATCTGCAAGTGGTAAATTATCCTCAGTCCCAGGTGTGGTGCATTATCCAAAGGGTGTCCCGTGATTAAAGGTAAGAACGTGGCTAACATCCAAGGGAGCACTGAACATTAATGACGGCTGGAAATTGTCAACCCTTTCTCTACGAATTTGATTCGTTCCTATTGGCTCGCATAGCCAGACCCAGAGTTCAGCAGATTACCAGTGATCACTTCCTGGCTGGTACACACATTCTGCTAAGAGAGGCCCACAGAATAAGAGAGTGATTTGGGCTCTTCATTTACCATGGAAGGTGTTCATGCAAGATGAAAGTAAAGCGATAATCCTATTACGTATAATCCCTTCGGGCTTCCACAAAGGATAGACTATTCACTGAGGCCATTATCCAAAAATTCCACTGATGATTGCCAAGCAATATGAAAATTTCATTATAACTGAGGGCTTTTCCCCCCAATGCACCATTTATAATGTTCAGAGCATATTTGCATAAATAATCCTTTACATTTAAATCTGTGTGCATCTGAGAAATTCTCACAGCATTTAAAACATGTCTAATTGATTTCATAAAATCTCATTCCACCCTAGCCCCTGATTAGTGACAAATTCAGTACATTTTTAATGAAAGCTTTTATTACTTTATGCTTACATCTACAAATTACCGAGATTCTTAGGAATCCAAAATTCCGGCATCCTTCATTGTTTCCCACAGTTTTGTTTAGTTTTCTAAGACTGCGACTTAATTTTCGTTGGTGTAGTCTAGAAAACAGGGTTACAATTTTGGATGAAGGTGGCAAAGTAAGAAAGTTATACCTGAAGAGTATACGGAGACAATTTTTCTTTGCATACAGGAAACCCAAGTTTCCGGCTTCTAATCATCATTTGATTGAAGCCTGTTAAAATGCCCACTCTCTGCATTTTTGTGCTATGTCATCCTAGCTGAAAACAATTACTAAGACATAGTCATAACATTCTACCTTTGGTTGTTGCTCCTATGTATTTGGTTCTTATTATTGTGAGACTGGTTTGCCAGCCTCCTGCATCGAAGGGTCTCTTTCTAATTTATTTGGAAATGAAGCAATAAGAGAGTTCATCTCCTGTCAATTCCTGAGTCACCGACTTGCAACTGCTCTCCATATCATGTGTCCTTTGGCTCAGCTTTGCTTTCTGCATGTCCTTTGGTCACTTTCTGTTTATTGCTATTTATCACCTGGACCTTGGGACTTCTGTGGGAATACAGAACCACTTCCAGAAGGATCACGGTTCCCACCCTAAATCTATCACCTTGCTTCCTTTACTACTAATGACAACATTTACACATTGGAATTCGCTTGCAAGTTTGTAGGTTTTGTTAGGAAAGCTCCTTTATTCTCTCTAACAAAAAGAGGGGGCAACAGACCTGATTCTCACATTGGGTTGGCTTTACCTATGGTCTGCTTTCAATCTGTGCACACCTGACACATAATAATCATCCCACGGGGCACATCCCAAAGGCTGAGATTGAATCCAAAGCATGCATATAACAGTAGGGGTGGAATTAGACTTGGGAGGAGAAAGTCTATATTGGATTGGATTTCCACACTGCCTCTCAGCCACAGCAAAGTGAAGCCGGCTTATGTTTGGGTGGATGTGTTGTCTTTGCATACCCAGCATCATTCTCCTTCATTGTAATAGTTTATTGAGCAACCTTGGGAATTAACCACACCCATGTGGAGTTCCTTTGGTTAAGGTGGAGCAGACCCAACTCCTGGAATCTAAGGTAAACTCATAAACCAAATCATTGACAACTGATACTGTGCTCTGGTCACTGTGATTAGTTAATGACTCTGCTCTAACCAAAGGAATCCCGGGAAATTTTGAAGTAACTGGGAAAGTTTGGGAGTGGGAATGGGGTCTTTGTGGTACTGAATGTATTTGTGTGTTTTTGTGTGTTTCCAAAAATGTTACCAGGGAAGAGAACGGAGGTCTAAGGGGAATCAGGGACTGTGAAAGCAGTTCAAAGGTCCTTCAGTAACCTATTTTTACATCTTTCCGACTGATACCTACCAACTTTCTCTTGTGTAACAGAATAGATGCCCTTCTATGTAGCCATGGTTCAGCAATTGCTTGAAAGATGTTGCTGAGAGTTGTGATGTGAAACAGTGGGTAAAGACACTTGCTTCTAGCCCTGGCCACCTGAGTTTGATCCCCAGAACTCACACGGTAGAAAGAGAAAACTGAGTTCTTACAAGTTGTCATCTGATCTCCTGTCTGCCACATGTGTACTCTGACACACACACACACACACACACACACACACACACACACACACACTAAATGTAATAAAAGAAAGTTATTGCAGTTCAAGTCCACATGGACGAGGAGCACTTGTGAATATGTGCAGATATCTGTGTAAATAGTGTTTAGTGCTACTGTGTAAAAGTTTGTTACCATCTGTGGCTTCTAAATAGAGATCAAAGGTCTTGGTAACATAGAAGCATGGCTAGAAATCCAGAAGTGACATTACAAATTCCCCTCATTATGCCAAAAGTGAACTGGAATTTAGACTAACATTTCTGAAATCTGATATCAAATTATTGGGTCAGTAACCATTCTCCACTTCATTCTGTCTCTATAAGAGATCACAGAATAAAATTTATTTCTATATTCAAATTCCTAAGATAAAGGGATAATGGAAATGCAGGCAGAATTTGGGCAATGTCTGCCAATGTTTATAAAGAACACAAAAACTATTTACATTTTCTTAAATTCTTCATTGCCTTTCTCAATACACATGTATCCATCTTTGTGAGAAGAGAATGGTTTATATTAGATAGAAATAAACCAATAAAGGGAGGGAAGGTTGAGAAATCACTGCTCTACTATGCAGCAGATGGCTTCAGTTGGGGAACCTTTATTATTGATTTGAACATATGATTTAATTATACTCAACTAGAATGGAAGGCAATTTCTAAATTTTCTTACTTTGTGTGAGAATATTTGTCAAGAAGCTAAGCGTTTAGACAATTCAGTTAACATACATGTATTAACCTGTTTCTGGTACAGTATGCTGCCATTTTATATGGCAACAAATAAATAGAAAATGAATGAAAGATGGAATTCATGCTTGGGTGTAAGAAATTATTCTGATTCCAAAAGACTAAGTTTGGGGCTTGCATTTATGTGACACTAAATAACCTGGAATTCCTCACATATTTAGCGATAGTGTAGTAAAGACTCTACATCTGGGATCTCTGGGGCCAACATGGGAATAGGTGCTGCTCACCAACAGTAAGGGGCCCTCAGATTAGAGTACATACTCTGCCCTAGGATTTCCTTCCCATATGATCTGGCTGTCCTTGGGGATGCTTGTCTTATCTCTAGGTCTCTATATTGACAGAACCCAAGATCTGACCTTCACCTCAGATTAAAATTCAAAATCTTTAGCATAGTCCTTGGGAACTTCCATACTCTTAAATCATCACTTTTTATTAAGCCATCTCTAATCCCCACTTGTGACACTTTTAGGATCTTAATTTTCTACTCCTCTAGCACTATATTCAGAGTTATGCTTATGTTTGTTCTTTAATCAATGATTATTGCCTGATAAATTTTTTCTACTAAAGCATTAATTTCTGTTAGAGGTTTCCCTTATATTCTATGGGTTATCTTCTTGGTATAAACCATACATGGTTATGTCAAGGAATTCTTTGGATATGGCATAAATTTGTAAGTATTGTGTATGCAAGTGTCTGTGTGAGTGCACTTGCATATGTAAGCATGTACGTGAATGCCAGAAATCAACATCAAATGTCTTCTTCCATTGTTCTCTACTTGTTGCTTTGAAACATTGTCTCCCACCAATTCTGGACCTTGCTGATTCAGCTTGAGTCTCTTGTTTCCTTGTAGCTCCAGAATTGTGGGTATGGGCTATTGTTCCCTATTTCTAAATAGGTACTAGAGATCTAAACTCACATCCTTATAATTGTACAGCAAGCAATTCACAATTGGGGAATGAGCCATTTCCCAAGCCTCTTGATATGATGTCTTATTTTAAATATTTATAAAGAGATTTTACACTAAGGTTGACACAAATGAATTGAAATTGTATAATTATTTGGCTTTCTTGGGGGTTTTGTTTGTTTGTTTGTTTTTGTTTTTCGAGACAGGGTTTCTCTGTAGCTTTGGAGCCTGTCCTGGAACTCGCTCTGTAGTCCAGGTTTTCTTGAACTCCCAGAGATCCATCCATTTCTGCCTCCCTAGTGCTGGGATAAAATGCATGTGATACCACTGCTCGATCTACTTTGGTGTTTTTTCACTAAAAGTTAATGTTTCATCAAAGAAATATGATATTGTTACATTTAAAAGTATATATTTTTCCAATTCATGTAATAAAGTGTTCATTTAATAAAACCTACTCAGGCGATCTGAAATGATCTGTGCCTAAATAATGATTTCTCTGTTTATAGTTTAATGAACAATATGTAGGTATTTTATTGCCTAAAAGGGCAATGTAAGAAGGAAGCAAAACTCTAGAGTATTACACGGTGCCATGAGAAGGACCATTAGTCACCCATCAAACCTGCACTCTGATCTAAAGCTAATCATTAGACATTTAGAGTTCAGTTCTCCACTTGTATTGGGCTGTTTTTCCTATCAGTGACTTCAGAGCCACGCTCTCCCATTCCCTTCTTTACACTATTCTCTCTTCTACTCTTCCTTCTTGGGTCCTCCCTTTAACATGTCATGATCTTTGAGTTTAGAGAAAAGATAATGTTAAATAGAATTTTTTCATATCATATGTCATTTGTATTGATTGTGTTCCAGACTACCTCCAACTACTCCCTCATAAAAATCTCGCTTATATTTAATATATCATTTATATCATAGTGATATTAGTGAGTTTTTAATGAGCCTAAAATGTCTAGGAATCCAGAAATGAAGGAATATTTAGCTATTTTTTTGTTCTATAACTCAATGTCTTATGGAATTACCATTCCATTTGGTATGAAAAACATTAAGCAACGTTTTCAACAAAAATTAACAATTTTATCTTGAAAATATAACATGCTGTAAGGTATACTATAATATAATATAATCTGTCTGGAGAAGTTCTCCTCAGAGTCGTCACACAGAAACTATCACAACTGTACTATAGCAAAACAAGACCCCATCCTGGGGACCCAACAGAATGTCCCAATGTCCTAAACATGACAATAGATTTTTAGGAAAAAGACGATGTGTGGTAGTGTTTCAGTTCCTGGAAGCAGACCCTGAGAGACCATTTCATAAAGCTATGAAAAAGATACCTTAGTTAGAATGGAAACTCTAAGATGTGGGAAACTTTAGGACCATGGGACATCTTCTACAGATGTCTACAGACATAGGGTGGAGCCAGTCCATGAAAGAGGTCACATTTGCTGTGGGCAGCAGGTAGGAGGGGAGAGTTATCTACGTTTGAACTGAGATGATGCCATCATGAGTCCCAGATACTAGACATGGAACTGCATGATTTGTTTCTCCTGCTGACTTTCAGTTCAGCTTGGTTCAGTATTTTCTTGCTATGTCATTGTTCCTCCATTTGCAGATGGAATGTATACTCTGTGCCTTTGTTTGCTGAAGAGCGTAATTTTTTTTCCTGCTTATTTGTTTGGTTTAAAATAATAAATTTATGTTTTATTTTACAAGAGGCCATGGGAGGTTAACTTGGACTGTGGAGATTTTTGAAGCTGCACAGACTGCATCTTGTATAAAAGACTAGTGTGAGGATAGGAGGGCCTGGAGCAGAATGCTGTGTTTTGAATTTTAAATGCCACCCCCCATAGGCTCAGGTATTTGAACATTTGGTCTCAGTTGGTGGCTTTGTGTAGAAAGGTTGTGAAATCTTTAGGAGTGGATTTCTCTGGAGGAAGTGGGCACTGGGAGAAAGACTTTGAGGCTGCATATTGGTTCTATTGCCTGTTCACTTTGCACTTCCTGAATGTAGAAGCCATGTGACCAGCCAGCCTCCAGCTTCTCTCACCATGCCTTCTCCGCCTGCTGCCAAGCCTTTCTCAATCACAATGCCATGTATCCCTCATGAACTGTAAGGCCACCATGAGCAGTTTCTCCGTTAAAATGATTTTTTCAGAGTATTGAATAACCAGAAAAAAGTAACCAAATAGGAGTCAACATTGGAAGGTCTTGAACGTTACATTTCATAATATTTATCTAAAGGATTAAAGAAAGGGATATTGAATGTATATTTGAATTCTGTTGCAGGAGAGGGTTCGTCCTGGCTGACTGGCTAGCTAAGCCCCAAAATAACTACTCAGAAACTATATTAATTAAGTCACTGCTTGGCCCATTAGCTTTAGATTTTATTGGTTAATTTTTACATCTTAATTTAATGCATTTTTATTAATCTGTATATCACCATATGCCAATGGCTTACTGGGAAAGATTTGGCATGTCTGAATCTGGTGGCGGCTCCATAGCGTCTCCTTGACTCCGTCCTTCTTTTTCCCAGCACCAAGACATATCTTACTAGATTAATAAAAAATAGTTGAAATAAAAGAATCTATATTTATGCCTATACATAGTCCTAAAATATGACATCGCAGAAGTTCCTTAGTAATAATAGTGACCTGGAACATTCTGCAAACCTGATAGTTCTCTCATTGAATTCCAAAAGGAGAAACAAGCAATATTTCTAACACCTTTAAAAAAGAGTGTACAAACTAAGCTTTTCTCTAAGTGGACTATTTAACTCTCTCCATCTGTCATGAAAAGAGTCAATTATCAGCAACAAGGAAAATGGAAGTGATGAGAACAATCCTTTCATCTGTTGCCAAAACAGTAGTTACCTTTGTGGTAAATCTGGATCTTCACTCAAAAGGTTTTGCATTATCCTTCCGTATAGTGTTTTTAATTATGTAGATACTGGTACTGAAAATAACAGGGAAGAATATCAATAGTCTGTAACAGCACAGAGGAAAGAAAACGTTTGACTTCAAACTCTGGTTTGAAAAGCATACAGCTTTAAGAAGACAGATTAAAAACGCATGCCATTGTTAAACCCTCATCATCTTCATAACTATTTAATTTGCAGAAGGTTGTCGCTTCCATCTATGGGACTTGAATTATGACTATTTATCTTTGACTCCTCAATTTCCAAGTATCTTTTAATTTTAATTACAAAAAATGTGTGAGTAAATGAATGAATGGCTTCATCTGTATATCTAAATATTTTTTCCTCCTTTGTCTGGTAAAAAAAAATCAGCTGGGTATTTCTGAGTTTTTTTTTTAATTTTTTCCCTTTTCTTTGTACACAAGTTGTTAGTAGTCCTTGTGCAGGGAAATATCAGAGGTAACTGACAAAACTAAATGCAATCCTATAAGGTCATCTTAAACAAATAAGACATGATATAAAGAAAACATTGACATTATAAGAATGGAAAACTCATGAGACTTGACCTTGAAGCTGCTCCTTTCTCCAAACTCAGCTACACGATAAACGATTTTACTTTTGCTTTCTACTCTCAAGGAAACGCTAATTAGTTCAGGATCATAAAATCAACACTCAGCTTCATGTTTGGGGGTTGAGTTGCTACATAGGATTGGGATACGTTTTCTGTGATATAATATTTTTATAGTGAAGGAGCCAAAATACCACAAATGCATAGCATGGCTGCAAGCATCCTGGCTCTTCCAGGCATTTGTGTGGTTTGGCATTGATAAATGCAGGTAAAATTTAGGTTGCAGTTAGGATCAAATTACAGCAAACACTGCCTTTTCCAAAAATCTAAAAGTTGCTGAAACAGCTTCTCTACTATGTGGGGCACTGTGTGTGTTTGTGTGTGTGTGTGTGTGTGTGTGTGTGTGTGTGTGTGTGTGTATTTAGGGGGGCAGGGATGCTTGAATGTCCATCATCACCTTGTTCTTTAGAGCAAATTCTCACAGTTGCCTCTTCTTGGGTGTGCGATGTCCTATCCAGTCAAAACAAACAGCAATAAAGATTCTTCCCATTTCCACAAGAAACATGTTCAGTGAACTCCAGTACACCTTGTGACTTCTCTTTGCTTTATGCTTCTTTTTCTTTTTGGTAATTTTTTTTCTGGCAGTGAATTTGCAAGATATTGAAATTCCTTAATTTCAGAAATTATCAGAAAAAAATGATAACAACATGAGTATCTACACTACAGAATAAGTACCTTTTCTTTCTACACCTATTTGCCAATGATGTCTATCACAAACACAAATTACTAAAATATAACTTATTTATATGAGTACACCTTTTGGGACTTTTTTGTCTTTTGCCATCAATTTTTCATCAATTTGTTTACATCTGATAACTACTGTAACATGGAAAACAGTGAGGCACATGTGATACATGTCATGCCTTGTTGTTAAGCAATGGATATTAACATTAGGGACAGCTTTTTAAGAAAGGTAAGTAATATATTCTGTTGTATTTATAACTTTATTTTTGACATAATTAAAAAATTAACAGTTTTTCAACACCATTGTCTGTATTCATTCTGCTTTTTCAGTTATTTAAAACTGATTAAGATGATGCCTATGTTTTAATATGATAAGACTTTCCTTTAGACAGAAAGATACATATCGTATTTTCTTTCACTTGTATCTACATTAAGCTCCAGAGAAGAAATGTATTATATTCAAACCAATGCAAAATTCTATATATTCACATGCATATATATATACACATATATGACATAAAATAGAATGAGAGACAAAGCGAGATGATGGGAAAGAGTGTGGTTTGTGTACATGACATTTGAATGAGAACTGTCCTATGAAACTCAGTGCCTAGTACTACATACAATACTAAATATTTTTCCAAATATGAAATATACTTGGAAAAATTAAAATGACATGTCTTTTCTAAAACTGACAAGACTTTTCACTAAACACTTCTCATTTGAGTCAATTTCTTAGTACTTTAAGACTACTTCTTGTAACCTCTTGATCTTTTTCAGTTGTTCAGATATTGAATGGATACACAAAGAGAGGACAGCCTCATTTTGTTCCTGATTTTAGTGGAAATGCTTTGAATTTCTCTACATTTAAGTTGCTGTTGGATATGAGTTTGATATATGTTGCTTTTACTATGATGTTGGGGTATGTCCATAGTATCTTTATTAGCAGGTAATATGATATCATATGTAAGAAACATAAAAAGAATTTCACCAGGAAACTAGTACATATGATAAACACTTTCAGCAAAGTAGCTGATACAAAATTAACCAACAAAAGTCAATATACTTTCTATATATAAAGTAACAGAAGACTGAGAAAGAAATTAGGGAAACACAATAGCTTCAAATAATAGAAAATATATTGGGGTAACTCTAATCAAACAAATGAAAGACTTGTATGATTAAAAACTTTAAGGATCTGAAGAAACTGAAGGCATCAGTGGATAGAAAGGTCTTCCATGCTCATGCTTCAGAAAGATTAACATAGTAAAAGTGTCCATCCTACATAAAACAACGTACAGATTCGGTGCAATTCCCATCGAAATTTCAAAACATTTCTTCACAGATCATGGAAGGACAAATCTTAGCTTCATATGAAAACACACACACCAAGTAAACAAACAAACCAAACAACAACAGACCAGCATAACTAAAACAATCCTGAACAATAAATGTTCTGCTGGCTCTACTTCCAAGTTCAACATGTACTAAAGAGCTATAGTAATAAAAACAGAATGGTATTGACATAAAAACAGACACATTGATCAAATTGAAGACCCATACATAAATCCACACAACTATGAACGCTTGATTTTTTTTTTTTGGTAAGGAAGCTAAAAATACACATTTTAAAAAAAACAGTATTGTCAAAATTTTGTGCTGGTCAAAACAGATGTCTGCACGTAGAAGAAGGCAATAGTACTTATCACCTGGCACAACACGCAACTCCAAGTAGATCAAAAAACCCAAAATAAAACTAGATATGCTTTACCTGCTAGAAGAGAAAGTGTGAAAAAAGCCTTGAACTCATTGACACAGGAGAAGATTTTCTGAACAGAACACTGAAAGCACGGGCACTAAGATCCACAATTGATAAATGGCACCTAATAAAACTGAAAGAAAGGATACTGCCATTCAAAGCAGTAGCATATAGGGTAGGAAAGGATTTTTTTATCAGCTCAACATTATGTTGTGAACTAATATTCAAAGTATATTTAAAAAGCTCAAGAAACTAAGTATCAAAAAACCCCAAATAATCTAATTAAAAAATAAGGAACAGATCTAAACAGAGAATTCTCAAAAGAGGAATCTCAAATGGTTGAAAAACACGTACATAATTGTCCAACATCTTTCATAATCAAGGAAATGGAGATCAAAAGTACTTTGAGAGTCTACTTGCACCTATCAGAATGACTAAGATTAATAACACAAGTAACAGCTCATACTGGTGAGGATGTCGAGTAAGAGAAACAACCATTCATTACTGGTAGGAGTGCAAATTTGTACAGCCATTCTGGAAATCGGTGTGGTGGTTCCTCTAAAAGATGGGAATTGATCAATGTCAATATCTAGATATGCCACTCTGGCATATATCCAAAGGACATCTCACCCCAACCAAAAGAACCCTACAAAATATTGCTGCTCTATTCACAGTAGCTAGAAGTTGAAAATAATCTAGATGTACCATAACAAAAAAATGGAGAGAGAAAAATGTGATAAATTTACACAATGGAGTATTACTCAGCTGTTATAAAAATGTGATATCATGAACTATGAAGGAAGATTGATTGAATTAGAAGAAAATCATCTTGAATGAAGTAACCCAGACTCAGAAAGATAAGTGTGGTATGCGTTTACTTGTATGTGCTACAATCTGTAGATCCAGAAATATTAGGTATAAAAGAAGTGACTAGGGAAGACACATGAATCTCCCTGGAAAAGGGAAGTAGATTTTATGTGCAGCCTGAGGGTACGGTGGGGTGTAGTGAGGGGCTGCGGGCAGGCCTGCTTTTCATCCTGCACAGCTCCTGCACGGCTAGCTTAGCCCCGGAAATAACGACACACAAATTGTATTCATTAAAACACTGCCTGGCCCATTATCTCTAGGGAGTTAGTTACTGGCTAACTCTCACATCTTGATTAACCAATTTCTAATCATCTGTGTAGCACCACGAGGTGGTGGCTTACCGGAAAAAATTCAGCATGTCTGACCTGGTGGCTGGCTCCATGGCGTCTGCCTCATTGCCCTCTTCCCAGCATTCTATTCTGTTTACTCCACCTACCTAATTTTCTGTCCTATCAGAGGGCCAAGGCAGTCTCTTTATTAACCAATGAAAATAACATACAACAGAAGGTCCATCTACATCAGTGGGGTAACTGGAATAGGAGGATCAGGTGATGAGGAAGGGGAGATGTGGGAAGAAAATAAGTAGAATTGGGGGACATTGGAGGAGTGGTATGGAAACCCAGCAAAGTAACAACTTCTTATATGAAGTCAGTACCAATAAGGTCTCCTAGCAATGGGGAATACAGAATTCCAACTGCCCATCTCTTGTCACCAAATGAAACTTCTGGTCCAAGACTGGGTTACGTCCCATTGAGTTGTTGGTCAAAGGGGTCTAATGGAAATCTCCAAACAACGCAAGCTGGTTTGAAGAAAATAGGTTGTTCTCTACAAAATGTAAATGGAAGTTTTCTGTCTCACAGCAGATGTTCAGTCCCAAAGAAACACAAAGAGCCTTATATTGTGTATAAATGTTTAACCTCTTAGCTCAGGCTTATTATTCACTAGCTCTTACAACCTAAATAACCTATAATTGTTGGAGGAGGCCACTTGTTCTTCCCAGCTGCCCAGCTAGCTTAGACCCCAAATAATTACACAGAAATCATATTATTTAAATCACTTCTTGGCCCATTAGCTCTAGCCTCTTATTGGCTAACTATTACATATTAATTTAACCCAACTCTATTAATCTGTGCATTACCACGAGGTTGTAGCCTACCAGCAAATTTCCAGCACATCTGTCTTTCGTGACTCCATAGCTTCTCTCTGACTCCACACTCTGACTCCAGCTCTCTCCTCTTTTACTGCCAGCTCTGGAGCTGCCAGAGAGGAAGAGCCAGCATATATTATTGTGATTTCTTTTAAATTTTTGACTGTGAAGGAGCTAAGTGGGGAGTCAGAGACATGCTGGAACTTTTCCCAGTAAGCCACAGCCTTGTGGTGATACACAGATTAATAGAAATAGGCTAAATTAATATGTAAGATCTAGCCAATAAGCTAGAGTTAATGGGCCAAGTAGTGATTTAATTAATGTAGTTTTCTGTGTGACTTTTTTCGGGTCTAAGCTAGCCAGGCAGCTGGGAACCAAGATGCCTCCTTCAACAAATAATTTTTTTAAAAAAATATTTATTTATTTATTTATTTTATTTATTTATTTATTTATTTATTATGTATACAATATTCTGCAGGCCAGAAGAAGGCACCTCATTACAGATGGTTGTGAGCCACCATGTGGTTGCCGGGAATTGAACTCAGGACCTTTGGAAGAGCAGTCAATGCTCTTAACCACTGAGCCATTTCTCCAGCCCTCAACAAATAATTCTTGTCTATGTTTAGCAACCTATCTTGATACCTTTTCTCAGTAAGACATTCTCATCTTGCTTCCTCTGAATCTGAAAGATGACTGAGTAGCTGCCTTCTTCTTCCCAGAATTCTCCTAGTCTGATAGCCCCGCCGATATTTCCTGCCTGGTTACTGGCCAATCATCACTTTATTAAATTAATATAAGTGACAAAATTTTACAGTGTACAAGAGCATTATCCTACAGCAAAAAAAAAAATTTAACAATGCCCCTTGCTGAAGACCCACATGAATCATTGAATATAGAGATGTCCAGCTGGTGGCTACTACATAGAATCTTCAAGCTATGGCCTAGGGTTTTTAATAAAGGAAGGTACTCTATAGGCTACCAAGAGGAAAACGTAAACACCAACCCAGATTAAAAAAAAAAAAACAACTCTGATCTATAATCTGTCCTGCCTGTGAAATATGTTACAGCACTGGTGGCACAAAGCCTTTGGTATTAGCCAACCAACATCTGATTTGACTTAAGGCCCATTACACAAGATGGAGCCATACCCAACACTTGGGCGATGAAAAAGCTGAAACAAATAGCCTAGAGACCTGAAGTAAAACCAAATACTACTGATATAAAAACAAAACAAACAAACAAAAAATGATTCCTAGTCTCATTCACTAGCACCTTATTCAGCCATCATCAGAGAGGCTTCCTCCTGCAGCAGATGGGAAGAAATAAAGAGACCCACAGGCAAGCATTACACAGAGAGAAAGAGAGACTTTGGAACACAGAGCTCTCAATGGGATGTCTCCAACAAATTCCTTCTTTCAAATCTCAGAACCCAAAGGAAGTGGAAATAGAGAGAATAAAAGTCAGAGGGAATGGGGGACACCAAGAGAACAAGGCCCTCTGAGTCAACTATATGAACTCACAGACTGAGGCCACAGCACAGGGCCTACATGAATCTGCAACAGCTCATCTGTGCATATACTATGACCCTACCTTTAATATGGGACTCCTGAGTGTGTGAATGAGTGGGTCTCTCATTTTGTGCTGTCTCCTGGGCTCTTTTCCTCCTATTGGATTGCCTTGTCCAACTTCGATGTGAAGGTTTTTGTTTTATGTTATTTTATTTTATTTTGTTACTTTTTTTGTTATCTTTTAGAAACCTGTTCTTTTCTAATGCGAGACAGAAAGGTAGTAGATAAATATGGGGAGGGAGATGAGAAGGAACTGGAAGAAATAATGATAGGGGAAACTTACACAGGACATGTTGTCTGAGAAGAGAATCTATTTTCAACAACAACAACAACAAAAAATTGGCAAAGACTTCTATGTAAAAGAAAAAAAAAGGTTAAAGCTTGAACATTGTAGGTTCAAATTATAGATGCAAGTTAGTATAACTGACTCTA
This sequence comes from Myodes glareolus, assembly GCF_982192425.1. Classification (NCBI taxonomy): domain Eukaryota; kingdom Metazoa; phylum Chordata; class Mammalia; order Rodentia; family Cricetidae; genus Myodes; species Myodes glareolus. Next base: position 105,756,070 of record NC_142026.1, read on the forward strand.
AGTTTGTATCTAAAGGCTTCATTCTACTAAAGATATTTGATTTCATCAAAAAAGATTATTTCTTGAGAAATGTATTTATATGCACCAATATACTTTACATGGCCTCTGAGATGGTCCTTTGTAACAGTGAAGCAAATATCGTGGGGTCCATATGTTTGGACCACTTATAAGGTTAGACTACACTAATGTAACCCTTCTTTATAAGAGAAACACTGCAAAATATTGCATAGAACAATGCTAAAGTTTTTAATTGCGCTCACTGGAAGAAGTCCTCACAGATCATCCATCATTTTCCTTTGTTTCCAGTCTTTGTGATGTCCCTTCGTACCACTTTCAATGAATTCCCTGTGGAAATTTTGACCCGAAGACAATTGCCATCATTCTTGCAGCGACATAGAAGACGCTTCTTACAGTCAGATCAATGCGCTTAACCATTTTCTAATTAGTTCCCTTCCAGATTCCTCTCTGATGAATGCTTTCCACCAACCAAAACGTTCCGACCCATTGATGTTTTGTTCTTTTGTCTTATTCTGACAAGGACAAAGTGATTTTCTGCATTGCACAGGAATACACTGGCAGCCCTAACATTGCATATATTTGCATTGGTTTACAGAAAAATGCTCAGGCCCCAGAACATTGGTCATTCTGGAAAGAGTAGAAAGAGTGTTACCCCATAGTGTAAATTCAGCCTTTGTAATGAACACTTCCACTAGCAATGTAGATGACGGTACTAAGTTGATGGTAATCAGACTGAAAATGTGACTCAATGGGCTGCAGAGATATTGGGCAATGACACGGCTGTCTAATGTCCACATCATTCATGCTGGTCTAAGAAGTCTGCAGAAATCCCAACGGTCTTTTGATATTATAACTGAGTGCTCAGTTGCTGAAGTTAGGAAAGAGACTGGGTAGCTCAGCCAGAGCTTTGACAATGCCAAAGCCCACTCGGAAATGGAAACAGTCCATCTAACCAAAGACTTGGCCGCATGAAAAATTCATTAATTGATATTGGTTTTAATAGTGAATATAGTTAAATCCTTTTGTGTAAAAAACATCCCATTAAGTAGACACTGTGAAGGAGAAGAGCTGAGAAAGGAGGTGGGAGGGCCAAAGTATTCATTCCACCACTTTTCCCAAATGGTAATAAAAAGAGGGAAAGGAGAAATGTATCATCTGTATGCATATCTTTACAATGAATGTGTTAGCAGTAAATATTTCTATAGCAAGAGAAACTTTTATCACAAAATTTTAATATTCAGTTGCTGCATTCTTATAAAATGCCTTTCAGATATCAAGATAGGAATACTTTAATTCCTCAGTGGTGATATTCATAGTTGGGAAATGTGATTTGGTGGTTTTTCTACATCAAAATATATTGTGAATTAATTTTTATTTTTTGTTCTTAAAACATTTTCTGATTTTGACTGCCTAATTAGTGAGCTCCAGGAAAATGGGACCTCTGTCTTAATGAAAGTGAATGACATTCCTGCGGATGACACCCAAAGTCATCCCATGGCCTCCACATGAACCTGCACTCATGTCAACATATACCTAAACACATATGTAAATACATTCCCAAACACATATACATGCATGCACAAACACATACACATAAATACACACCATCACCACTGCCACTACCACTTCACACAAAACAATTAATCAGTAATACAACAATGTTTAAAACAATAATAGCAACAACCCCATATTAAAACTAACTGGAGTTAATGCTATGGAATATTCTCTTTATTTATTTAACAAAATTTGCAGTTACTATTATCATTCTCATTCTATGGGTAAGGAAAGTGATTTAAAACCTTATCAGCAATAATCTCACAATTATTTTGAAGCTGAAACTCAGATCTAGATCTGATGATGCTGGTGCCTGGTCAATTCTTTACTCATTAACACTGCTGGGCAGAAAGAACAAGGTCTCCTGTGGTAAAGAGAGAATATGATCTCTTCTGGTCAAGCCCTTGTTTGAAAGCATGCTCCTGTTCCTCTACTCCATCCCAAACACAGTGAGAATAGAAGAAGAAATCCTTTAAGCAAAGCAACCAAGAAATGGAATAAAATTAAGGAACATTGAGAATTAGAGTTCTGTATGGTGAAACAGAAACTACCCATAGGGCACAGGATGTTGGGGTGGTTGGTATGTAATGATCATGTTTTTGTTTGCACTGTCTTTCTTTTCTCTTGGCTGTAGATAACCACATTTCTTCCTAGGGGGTCTTTTACAACTGACTAGTTATCTTGTGTTAATGGAAGCAGTGACAAAGAAAATGGGGACCAAGAAAAAGGAAAAGCTCCCTTCCTCTGCTTTAATGGAATCTGATAGTGGCTATCTCTCCAGTGTGTTACATTTCTGCAATTCCTTCCTTAACTCCAGATCCCATGCTGGCTGGTCCTAGTTTCTGACTGGTGACCCCATGCCTGGTCTCTTTCCAACTGGAGAAAAGAGTCATCACTTTGTCACTGGTGCTAGTCTTTGAGATGACTTAAATTGAACTCCTTACCTTTTCAACTCCCTTGCACAGCCATGTGTATAACAACTTGAGGGGCCTCAATTTCCTGATCTTTGACATACGTGCTACAAGGTGACAGAGGCAATAAGATGAGCAGAGGTATACTGCATTAGTCCATTAGTTTACTAGCACAGAGAAAGCTGCAGAAAGTTAATGGACAACATATTTCACAGATAAAACATTGCATATCCCATGGGGTATTGAAGAAAGTGTACAAAGATGATAGGAGGGTTTACATAAACAAAGCTCCAAATGAATCCTAGTTCAGAGATCCAAGGCCAACAGCATAAGATTTAAGACAATGTACAGATCAGAGGTCTCTCCATGGCACAGGAGCTAAGTGAAGGAAGCTATAAGCTAGATGGATACATAAACTGAAACATGGAAAGAGAGAAAGAAAGAGCGTAAGAGCAGCTCTATGCAGAGGAACATCAAAACTATAGTTTCAAGTTTTTGCGCTAAATGACCTTAAGGAAGAGTGCCTACAATGCCGGGTCTAATTCACTGCAGATGAAATGAATGGGATAGCACAATAGAACCGTAACTTATAAATCAGTTTGAGTCTCTTAAAGAAATAAAAATTCAAAAGAGTAAAGGTGGTGAAAAAATACAATTGTGAAACTGGAGCGGAAACTTCTAGAAAACGACCCTCAGAAGAAACAATATCATATTCTGCACTATCTTCTCCTAAATATCTCGGCTTATCAGAGAGAGAAAAAGCTTTATGAAAAGAAGGCAATGACCTTGTTTGACTTATTTTGGTGAAACTAGACTAGTCAGGTGTTCCTGTTTCCCCCTCTTCCAACTTTACCATTCAACTTGAGGTCACTAACTGATGCTGCTATTGCGGGACGTTATAGAAATTTTACTCCAGGACACTTTGCTGGTGGACGTACATTGCTCAGGATGGGTTTTAAGGAACTATGACCTTGTCCCATTTCCATTTGATTCTCAGCTTCCTGTTTGAAAACAAATAATGGTCAGACTGTGTCTTGCTTAAACAACCCACTGCCATGCCTTCCTTGCTGTTATGAATCACCTTTCTGGAACTTTAAAACAAAATATACTGTTCCTTCTATAGGTTATTTCTGGTCACAGTATTCTATCACAGTGAACAAGAAGTAACGACTAAAACCAGCTAGCATTGGGAACCAATACCATCAGAAAGTCACACATCATTGCAATTCCTTAAAGGTTTGTTGCTGTTGAATTTTACGTCAGTACTCTATTCTAGACTTATACCGAGGACTGCTGTAGGACAAACCAGTAGAAATCCTTCAGACCAGATAACAGTGGACACTTCCAGTATCCACACTCAGGAAGAGAAGTGGGTAAAAACAAGTTGTCAATGGGTTCCTTCTATTTTTATGTAAATGTGGTTTGCATTTGTTCTAATACTCTTGCTGTCTTAAGTGAGCTGATATTCACAGGTATCATAAGTTCTCAAGAAAGTTTGTTTTGGTCCTTAGCAGAGAATATTCTGTCTTGCCCAATATTTATGCTATTTCTAGTCACTTTTTCCAAGATGGGATGTGTTGTCTATCTCTTAGATTCAATCTCTGTAATTCACTATATCAAAAGAATCTTCTACTGCTGATTTCCTTGTAATTCAACCTGGGAATGTTTAGCTCATTCGTATTTAGCGATGTGCTTTATTTATAGTTATTCTTAATAGTGTCACCATACTTAATGTTCTATATTCTGTTTTATAGTATATTTTAACTTCATAGTTTTTAATTATACTCATCTCTGAAATTTTAACTCTTAGTAATCTGGATTATAGTGTCAGAGAGCATTTGGAATATACTGAGATAACATATAAATTTATGCAGACAAACATATGTATAGAGAATATGTATTCATTTAAACAGTTTTAAATTTTCCCATCAAATAAATAGTTAATAAATAAATAATCCTCACAGAGGGTTTAGGGAACTTGTATCAAAAGATTAGGAAAACTGATGTGAGACTCAAAATAAAAACAATCAATCAATAAAAAAAAACTGGTTTATTTTGGGTCAAGATGGCTAGATGTAAAACAATGCTTGCTGCCAAGGCTCATAATGTAAGTTCAAGCCTCAAGGCCTACATAGTGAATGGAGGTAACTGACTCCTCTGAGGCCACAGAACACACACATTCACCAAACAAATATTCAAAACAGATAATCTACAAAGCCTAGATTCTTGTCTTGGTTCCACGTTGTACTAACTAGTGCTGTGGATTATTATGTTAAGATATGTTACATTTGCTTATGTTGTGGAGCATTTGCTTAATGATGCAAAGATGTGATGCCCACTTTTTGTTGCATTTCTTTAATGCTTTGAAACTGTGTTACTGTGCCTGTTTAAAATAGCTGATTGGCCTAATAAAAGAGCTGAATGTCCAAAAGTGAGACAGGAGTACGGATAGGCGAGGATGGCAGACAGAGAGAATAAATACAAGGAAAAATTTGGGAAGTGAAGATAAAGGAGCAAAAGAAGGAGAAGAGACCCGAGAGGTTGGTCACCCAGCTGCACAGCAAGACAGGGAGTAAGAAGTAAAGAAAGGTATGCAGAAATAAATAAAGGTAAAAGTCCAGAGAGAGAAGATCAGTGCGATAATTTAAGTGTTGTCGGGGTTTCTGTCTTGTCCGGTCCCCGCAGCCGTTAAGTCCCAAATAATCACACAGAGGTCTACGTTAGCTATAAACTGATTGGCCCACTAGCTCAGGCTTCTTATTTACTCTAATAACTTATATTAACCCATTATTCTTGTCTGTGCTAGCCACATGGCTTGGTACCTTTTTCAATGAGGAAGTCACATCTTGCTTCTTCTGTGGCTGGCCAGGACTGCGAGGAATGAGCTTCCTTCTCCCATAATTCTCCTGTTCTCTTTGACCATCCTCTACTTCCTGTCTGGTTGTCCTGCCTATACTTCCTGCCTGGCTACTGACCAATCAGATTTATTAAAAATATAATGGACAGAATACAGACAACTGTCCCACACCATTTAAGTTAGAAAAACTGTCCAGTAATAAGCCAAGCTAAGAAAGAATAAGACCTCAGCTGCATTTATTTGGAAGCTGGGTGGCAGACCTACAAAGAGTAAAAGAGTGAAAAATAACCAACTATAAGTTAGGACTATTTAATGTGAATCCTTAGGCTACTCTATTCCTATGGGGATTCCTTTAAGAAAGTGTCATATTATCTACCCTATTTCCTTACGGTCAAAGTGAAGAGATAGCAGCATTGTACAAGTTCTACGAAAAATAAAGTATTTATAGATCTCACTTCTTATATTTATTTTTATTTATTGTGTGTATGTACAATGCACACATATTTGCATGTTTATGTATCCTTGTGTCAGTGTGTGTGTGTGTGTGTGTGTGTGTGTGTATTTGTGTGTGTCTGAGGGTGCCTACACCACAGAACACTTGTGCAAATAAGAGATTAGCCTTCAGCACCTGGTTTTCTTCCATGAGTTGATATCTGGAGATCAAACTCAGGTCTTCAGATTTTGTAATAAGTGTTTCCCATGCTGATCCATTTTGTTGTCATCTATGGTAAAAACAAAACAAAACAAAAAAGGTAGTTTTATTGTCATTTATATTTTTCTAAATTTCTAAAGAGATCATATGTGACAACCAAATGAGAAACCGGAACTTTAGCCTTTAATTGTGAGTGAATCTGACCTGGAAATTGAAAATTGTGTAAACTCACATCAGTTGTAGTGACTTTGACAGTTTTCTGTGCAGAGGTCATCCTGAGGGTGCGTCTCATCTGCATACATGCTTTGCATAACTTGTAAGTAGGAATGACAGAGGCAGCCAACGATCAGAGGATCAGATGACCACCTTGAGAACCTGTCACTGTGCATTTTAAAACAACAGCAGGTGTTTTAGGACTGGAAAGTCACCGAATGGGAAGTCTTGAATCATTTAATAAGGAAGTCGTGTGAGGAAGCTGTGTGCCTTGAAACATAAAAACAAGAGAGTGAGCACTCCTCTTGGAAAAAAAAGTCAGAAGATGGGCCTGAGTGAGAAACGTAATGTGAGCTTAGCTGGTGTCTGTGCCAGGACATCATCCCTCTGTCCTTTGTTGTGCCTTAAAATAGAAAACAAAGGCCACCGCTCCTCCTGAGCAGCAATCCAAATCTACATTAATTTACAGTCTCATCTCAGTCACCTAGGAAGCACAGGGACATAAATCATGGCTGCAGTGTTTGAGTGTTGTTGATTCATTAACTCCTCGCTCTTTCCAACAATTTTATGACATAGTTGATCTCTGCAGGTATCAGAGCAGGACTGTGGGTATCTAGGGCAGTTCATGTGCCTGAATGGTCCATATCAAAAGCTGCTTTTTGCCATAACAGGAACACACAGTGGCTTCTAGAGGTAAAACAAACAAATTGGCAACAATAATTGAAAAAGTTCTGTGTGCTGTATATATCCAAGCAGAAGCACACAAGTAAAAAGGTAAAGGATGTTTCTGGCGAAATATTGGGACAAAAACAGACAAATTCTTCAATGACATCAACAGAGGCCAGTATCAATTGCTGCCTTTACAGCCCACTTAGATAAGGTCTCAGAGAAAATATCAATATTCTTTTTTTTCTTCCAGGTAAGAAAACAGAGGTAGAAACACATAATGTATTTCCTAATTCACTCAGCAAGGGGATTGCCAATATAGATTTCAAAGTCAGGTTTGGCAAATAATTTATACCTTACTCAGTATGTTTTGAAAAGAATTTTTGACAGGTAAATGTAGGTAAGATTTATTAAGTCAACACTTAGACTATGCCTGGGGAAAACCTGTATAGACATTTTTCAAAAATGCTACATTCTCATATCCTGTGCCTTAGCCAAATGCCGAGTAAGCAATCTGCTCTTGCTTACAAATGAATGCATCAGAAACGGCTTCATCCAAGCAGAAGAATTCACCATGAATATATGCCAAGTAAAGTTCAGAGGTTTCTATTAGACTGTATATTTTTAATATCTGGCTATCTTGATGACATGTGCTCATGGGATGTGCCTCTAGCAATTTGAAACTCAGCTGTGTAGAGGTTCTGGGGTTGAAGGTGGATTTAAAAGGTCTCAACAAATCAGGAGATCTTCAGGACATCAGGTCAAGTTCATACAACTGACACTAATATCAGGGAGACGGATCAGACTTCAGCTTAAGGTGACATTGAGCACTGTGAAGCAGTACTTACCCTCACTGTTTTAACTTCACTGTTAAAATCATCTGAGGGCGCCCATGTAAGAATGAGAAAGTTTTACTTTGGCCGCATTAAAGAAAAAATAAAACTATTTCTGCTTCTCTATGAATTCTTCCAGAGTATGGGTAAATGAAACTCCAGTCTTTTGCTTGATTGTGTCTCAAGAAAGGATCCACAATACTTTCTAAATGAATCCATATGACAGACTTGCAATTCTTCCCATCAGAGAATGATTTTATCTGTTTAACATTGAGTAATTTCTTACCTACCTTAGGTTTAAATGAACAGTATTTTAGATTTCTCCATAGAATACTGTTTTATTTTTCTTTTCTTCTTGTTTTTGTTTTGTTTTGGTTTTTGGTTTTTTTGAGACAGGGTTTCTCTGTAACAGCCCTAGTTATTTGTCATAGAACTAGCTCTTGTAGATCAGGCTGTACTCGAACTCACAGAGATCTGTCTGCTTCTGCTTCCCAAGTGCTGGGATTAAAGGTGTGCACCACCACTGCCCGACTTCTTTGTCCTTTGTTTCACCACATGTTCTGCATGCAGTAACTTAACTCTATTTTAATTGATACGTAGTAAGTGATTTATTTATCTTTTCTTCCTGCTCAGAATCCTTCCTAAGGGTTATTTTTAAATATTTGGTTGTTGCAAACCATAGTTGTTTGTTTTTATAAATACGTTTTCTTTCTTTTCAAGACTTGTGTTTTTCTGTAAATGATGTATGTCCATATACTTGTGTGCATGTGTGAGTGCAGGCATGTGCATGCCACAGCACACATGTTGCAGTGAAAGGACTATCTTGACTTCTGATTTTAGCTCACTACGTTGTTTGAGACAGGATTTGTTGTTTGTCGGTGGGTATGGCCACCTTGATGAATTTTTGGGATACGAGGCATTCTCCTGCCTCCAGGCATCATCTTAAGGTAGAAGCTCTGGAACTAGAGACATATACTATCACACCTGACTTTACATGGGTTCCAGAGATCAGAAATCAGATTTCCATCCTCCATGGCCACCTCCCCAACTGTCTAAATAAATGCCTTTTCACTGATTTGTGGCATTGGCTCTTTCTCAATTAGAAAAACAAAACACAGTTTCCACTGTAATAGAATACACTTACTTATTCTTTGCTTTCTAAGTCACACTCACACGTTAGAAACTGAAGAAAATGGGCAGTGGAGGTGACATGACAGGCTTTGAAGAAGGCTGGGCAGATGCAGTGTCTTCTGAGAAATGTCAGAGAGCTTCCCAGACCGGATCTATAACAGGAGGACTGGTAACAGAGGTCCCTGGCCAAGTTCATGCCTGAGCCATCTTCCTCTTAAGTGACTCTGCACTTGATTTCTCCCCTCCACTCTGCTCCAGACAGACAGAACCATCTACATTGTCTGTCAATCAAGTCCATTCTCACCTTTAACTTTTTTTTTTTTGGTGACCCAGACACCACCTGCTTTCAATAGCTAACTCTATTAGTTATTCAGATCCCAGTCTAAACATCTGAACAAATCGCTTGCTTCTTCATTTACTCCTGCCACCCCCACCCCCCTGCCACCACACCACACACTCCATTTTCTTTCTCTGAGCCCTCTGGAATGTTCACTACAGTTCACATACGACGTTACTGAGCACTAACATTGTAATTGACTACTTAGAGATCTAAATAGTGGTCCTTGCTGTGCCGTATGGTCACTGAAAGTTACAGACTTGATTGCTTCTATTCACAAACATCTGTGGCGGGAACACGATAGGAGCATAATAAGTAGGTGCCTGCTCAAAAAGTAAATTAGTTATTGAATAAATGACTTTTATGCAGTATTTATATTAGATGTGCCAGCATCAAGTTAGCCAACTTTAGAAGTAGTGATTGCTATTCTTTCTCAATGTGTTGCAATTGTTGCTAACAGAGAAAGAATATATAACAATGTTATGACTTGAAAAATCAAGATTGTAAATAAAAGCAATTTGGGCGTTCTTATATTGTTAAGACTAAAAAAATGAACTTTCTTGAATTTTTAGAATTTACTAAGCTTTTATAGTCTTTAGTTTTTAACTTATTAAAAATTCCTGAACAATTCAAAAGAGGGTGAAGTCCACTGAATGTTTGAACTGGCTCTTTAAGTTGGCCATCAGTGTTGGATACAACAAAGTTAATAGCTTCGAGACCACACACCTGAGATAGCATTCTTTACTCCTCTAACTATACCTAGCCAGCATGAATGACTGCTTCTCACTGATGAGTTATGTCAGGCATCCAGTCATGGAGAACACCTTAAAAGCTCTGTGCAGCTCTGACTCAGTATTGATAGATTGGATGAGGCATCTTTAAACTACTCTGTTCTTTCTACTTTCTGACATGCAAGAAAGACACACTCACAAATTTAATGCAATTCCAACTTTTAGATAGATTGGAATGTGGAATATTTGGGGATCTTGGGGCTAAGGAAAGGGAAGAAACAAGATGTTGAAGTAGTAAAAAAAAATAAGACTGAGGATGATAAGGGACGAAGACATCAGGGGAGTAAGGCTGTCACGTATAATGAAGATTTAGTGTTTTAGCCATAAATCTAATTCAGCTAGAAGAGCACCCTGCCAAAACACTGTGCAAGAAATACCCCCAAGGTATCCAACAGGGCCTTTTTAAGCCCTGTTCACTTCACATTGCATATTTGAACACAGACAGTTGGAGTTCAGGGAGCACACATCTGGGTCACTGTACAAATCCCTTCTCTCCTTTAAAAAAATAAAATAAAATAGACACACACCACCGATGCTAGACTGACTCCGCTGAAGGGTCTGCCAAAGAAAACTGTCCCATTTTGGATACGAAAGTCAAAATACAAAGTGGAACCAACCCATTCAGAGTTATGCTCAGCTACTTTATGGATCTACAGAAAGAGAAATATCAAAAACACAAATTCTCAAAATACGACTTCTACAGCAACTATATTCAATGTTGTGTTTTATTACTGTCGCCTCCTAAAAGGAGAACCAACCTAGCAAAACTGAAGTGACTCTATCAATATCTACATCATGAATAAGAACATCACTCAGAGGAAATATCCCTGAAAGTAATCATGTCTGATCCTTAGAAAGCAGCAGTAAAGGGTTTTTGTGTTTGTAATTGGTACAAAATTTATTACATCGCACCTACGAGAACCATGAAAGATCTATCAGCTATGATTATCAAAGGATGAAGGTCAAGGTTAGCAGGAACTATAGAGATTGCCTGGATTTGCATTTGTTTGTAAATATGACATTTGTTCACTTCTTCTACTGAAACTTTAATCATTAATTTTTAGCAGAATACTGCAGAATTATAAAGGCACCATTTGCATTAGACATGCTTCATTGACAATTTCAGTTGATACGTAAAAAGCGAACATAAAACTTTCTATTAATAAGAACTAACGTTTACAGGTTACAGTTAGCGGTAAGAATACCCACATGTGCTGCCTCATTAAATTTTTAGAGAAATTCTCCGTGGCATGTTTAACACTCTCATTAACACATGAGAACGCTGAGTCGGAGTGCCAGTTCCAATGATGGCCTAAAGAGAATTCAGGAGCAGCTCACATGGTCACCGTTGTGATTTCTGGGTGTGTTGATGCCTTTCATAGAGAAAAAAACATCTTTATTCGTTCCAGATCACATTTATTCTTGAGTCTGTGTTTTTCAACACTTGTTGTCTGAGTTGGTGTTTGGTTATGCACACATAGCTGAGTTTAACTTTTGCTTATGTTACTATCTAACTTCACAATAGGAGAAATCATGTAAGGATGGTAGTCGTTTTAGAAAATAATAATTTTGATTACATATGGAATTCACTGTTTTTGTTTTGCTTTGTTGAGTTCTTCATTAGATGAAGCTATATTTGATTGCATCTGACAATTTAAGATATAATAAGACTTTAGATTTCCACAGTTTTATGCTTAATGAAAAATAATTTGAAATTCCAAGTTATGAATTTTCATAATAATTTCAAATGTTTTTTTTAAAGTCAGGTATTGTGTTCAAAATACTATCCAGTTCACTAAACATGAAACTCACTAGAGAAAATAATTCATTTTTATTACACCTTAAGCCAATATTGCTGTAGTTAATTTATTATCAGAGGTTAGGGTAGTAAAATAAGAAAGTAATCCACCTTTTTCACACTCAAAGAGATTTTCTTTCAGTTTCCTAATAGTGTAAATTCAACTTTTCCTTCATGGAAATATGATTTCATTTTAGCTTTCACAGAGATAGAGGAGCAAAATGTTTTTTTTTATCTACATATGATTACTCCATTGTTCTGCTTAAAATTTTTATTTAAAACTTTTTCAGTGACTCTGGAATGTTCTTATCCTTTAAAGAGTTCTCCCAAGTCTCTGTTGTGCAGCAACTAAGGATGATGAGAAAAAAAACAGAAAAGCTAAAAAATTACTTTTCCTCTAACAGATCATAGTCATCATGAAAAGAAATTGAATACAGCGTTTCCAGGAACATTCTATAGTGGATTAGTTTGTCAAAAATGTACAATGTTAATTTGATGAGTTCAACATTGAAATTATTTCTACCTTTATTGTCCGACTCTTTGTACGAACACTATTGGAGAACATGAATAAAATATCAATCATTACAATATAATTATCTCTACAGAGTAAAAATTATTTTCTGTCTGATGTTTAGATATCAATATAATGTATCAGATATAAACGAAATGGAGGAATTGAGGGTAACATTGAAGAAATTAGATTGGACAAGCTTTACTTATCTAAGCTAAGAAGTTTAAACTTCAATAACGACTCACTGAATGTTTTAGCTGGACCCAGCATCATTATCTTTGTGTTTACTTGAGTGGAAATGGGCAGTTGTGCAGGACACCTTAAGGGGAAGAGATTAACAGCACAGGAAACGGCAGAATTGTGTGAGAGACAAAAACCACTGATGTGGGGATACTTTGACAAAGAATTACAGCAGCTAATGTTTAAATGATGCTTCCTTGAGCCATCTAAGTTCCTAGCAGTTCACACATACCTACACACTTAATCTGCCGGGCAAACTGAGAAGATAATCAGTAGTCCTTTTCTGTCACACAAAGTTCCAGTACCTCAGAAAACAACTGTTTATCTAGCATGGAACTCTATAGGTGGGCAGCATTTTTTATTTTGGCTGAAGTCACATACAATTTTTGGGTAGTAGCCAGGTTGGCTGGGTACTGGGTGTCCTATAGTGGAACCAGTTCAGAGGTTCTTTCTCTACCTTGTATGGTCTTTTGCCCCCAAAAAGTTTATCCAGGATTGCTAACACAACAGCTGGAAAACTTTTGAGAGCAGATGCATTCCAGGGCCTGGAAGCCAGCCTCAGCACAGACGGTCTTATTCATTTTGTTGACAAAAGCCGGTCACAGTCCAACCCAGATAGGAGGTCAACTTCGTGTGGTGATGATAGGAGCTGCTAAATTGCCTTGCAAAGGTGAAAGGGAGAGAGAGGAAGGAGAGATTATAGCTGTGTTTGCAGTCTGCTCTGGGTAGGTATTATCATTATCATACCTGTTTTACAGATAGGGTCCCAGAAGCACAAAACTGTTAAGTAATCTGCCTTAGCTCATTCAACTAATAGTTTACTTAACAGTGTATGTCAGTGTCTGTTGTTAAGGGAATTTATCTGTTTCTAAGGTTTTTAAAACAGGACACTAACTATAGAATCATTAACACAAAAAAAAGAAAAGAAAAGAAAAAAGGAAAACAAAAAAGTATACAAACCAACAATATGATTCAACTATTGTTTAGAATGGGGGAAGAGAGTTAAAGCAGAAACAAGAAGGCTAAAATTTGGAAAAGCAGATCACTGAGAAGCCTTAGCATTTGCTAAAAACATCAACCAGAAATTAAGGGATGACAAAATGAAGTCAATAAGACAGTTCTATGATTCAATGAAATTGCCATGCAAGCCTGCTAATAGTTCAATCTCTGAAACCCAAATTAAGATTAAAGGACAAAAGCGATCCCCCAGAGTTTTACTTTGACCTCTATGTATGTGCCAAAACACTTGTTCCCCTTATACATGGCATGCAAACACACGCAATAATAAAAATTAATTAATTAAAATGTATTTTAAGAGGAAATGACTAGGTGAGATGATTTGCCATGAGTAGAAATCAGCCTGTTAGGCATTTTGGACATTCAGAAATGAACAATCTCCATATTACTCAGGTGAATATGTCAATTTGGGCCACTGGAGGCCAAGTGCTCCACTGAAAAGAAAGATTTACTAGGAAGAGAGGTTTGGGATCACATCACTAAGAGCATGAAACTAATGAAATGAAACAGAGAGTTTAAAGAGGAACAAAGCCAATAACAGAATCCAAAGAAACACAGAGGCAGTGCAGAGAAACAAAGTTGTGCCAGTACCAAGGAGCTTTCCAATAACTTTCATTTGATTTAAACAAAGAAACAGCAGCCACAAACAACATTAAGGATAACCTTTCCTCCTATTAAGAAGACTGGGTTATTTGTTTCTAACTAAAGACAACTACAAAATTCATATAGAATGAAATAAGTCATATAATTGGAAGAAACAGGAAGCTAATAGGAAAATCAAAACAGAAAGAAAATGAAATCATCAGACCATGGGACCCACTGGAACTCAGTTGGTGTTCATTGATAAACATTTAAAATACATACAAATACTACCCAAAATAAGAAGGGACAAGCTAAAGGCATTGATCATAGAACTAAAAAAGAAATGAACATCAATTAAATGGAAAATTTAAGAGTGGAAGAAAAGTAAAAAAAAAAAAAATCCAAACTTCAGTTCCTCCAATTTCAGGCTTAGCTTGTAGGCGCAGCGTCCCCCTTGTTTTCCCTGGGAATTCTACACTGAACCACCCACATGTCCACCATCTCCACAATTTAAAGTTTAGCTCTGGCCACACAGCTCCCTCAACAGCCCATTCTGAAGCAGGCTAGAATTCCACATCCGACACACAACCAAGGGAAGATGTCCACAGATCCAGTTCACATAGAAAAACCCACAAACAAAAGGAATGACAAAGACAGTGTGTCTTCTTCCACCCCAAACCTACTCATCCTGTGGGGGAAAAAAAGAAATTCTTTCCTTAAAAGAAAATCACAGCGATGAACCCCAGAACACATAATTTAAAAGAACCATCATTAAATTCGTAAAAGAATTCTAGAAATTTAAAGAAAGGGACAAACAGTGCAATAAACTTAAACAGGATAGGAATGAACGTATGAGTGATAGCCAAAAAAGATAAATATATGGGTTAATGAAATGGCAAAGACAATTTAATATCTGAATACTGAACTCAGGAAAGAGAACCTTTGAAGAGAAAAAAAGTTTAGATGAAGATAGAGTAGAATATCACAATAACCCAATTAAAATGATCATGGGGAGAAACTTGCAGTATAATGGAACATGTAGAAGGTAGAATAAAAGGACAAGAAGGTAAATAGAATAATGAGACCACCCAATCACAGGATATGAAAAAAACATTTAAAATAACAAATGAAAGACGCACACAAGAAATATGGGACACTGGTGAAAAGAACAACATTGGAATTTGAGATATGAGAGGAGAAGATTCACATGCCAATAGCACTGATCAGATCTTCAACAAGATCACAAAAGAAAAATTCCCTAAATTAAGAAAAGACATACCCATTGAAATGCAAGAAGTAAATACAACACCAAGTAGACAAGGGCAGAAAATAAATTTTCTATGGACTATTATAGTCAAAGCACTAAATATAAAGAACAAAGAGAGGGTATTCAAAGCCACAAGAGAAAACTCACAGTTTACAAATAAAGGAAAATCCATCAGGATTATAACTATTTTCTCAATATAAATTTTAAAAAACAAGAATTTAGGGTGATGAACTTTAACTTCTAAAAGACCACGGACGCCAACCTAGTTTACAGTATCTAGAAACTATTTGCCAGAGTTGAAGGAGAAAGAAAACCTTTCTATGATACAAACAGGCTAGAAGAATTCATGTCCACTGAGTCAACCCTACAGAAAACAGTGGAAGCAATATTTGGAACTGAAGAAATGAATAATCAAAACCAAAGACTATTGAAAGAAAACAAATTAAACCAAAATATGACTGATTGATGAAACACAAAATACAACTAAGAACTAAACTAAACAATAAATAAAACAAATAAATACCAACTAAATATAATTACAGCTGTTATTACATTTTCCAATAGTAACTTTCAATATTAATAGCTTCAACTCTCCAATTGAAAGACACAGTAATAAGCATAACCGAAAAATATAGAAATCAAATAAATGAAAGCATGATTGATGAAACACAAAATATATTTTTTTTCTTTTCTCTGCAAGAAACTCATCTTACCTTTGAAGATAGTAGTCACCTTAAAGTAAAGGGATTATTATTATCCAAATAAATGGTACCAGGAAATATAAGGGGTCTCTATCATAACATATGACAAATAGACTTTCAAACTGAAATTGATTAGAAGAGGTAAAGAATCATACTTCATTAGAACTAGGAAAACAATCAATAAGGCATTGAAATCCTAAGCATATATGCCTCAAACTCTGGTGGACTCAATTGTATAAAAAGAGTATTATTTTATTTAGAAACACAGATAAACTCCAACTCAAAATAATGGATGACTTCAATGTGAAACTTTCTCTAACAGGTCAGACAGAACACTTGGACAATAAAATAAAATAATCAGAGAAATATCAGAATTAAATGATGTAATATATCAAATAAATCTAACAGATATCTACAAAGTATTCCACCCACACATCAAAGTCTACACATTCTACTTGGCAGTCCACAGAAGCTTCCCTAAAAGAGACCACATGCTGGTCCACACAGCAAATCTTAACAGAACCAGACGAACTGAAACAGCTCTGTGTAGCCTATTTGACTATAAAGCAATAACACTGAAAATCAACAGCAAAGAATTCCCCAACAATTACTCAAACTCATGGAGAATAAACAACACCCTACTGAACAATGAAGGGGTCAAAGAAAAAAAAAGAAAGAAATACAAAAAGTTCCTGGAATTAAACGACACTAAAAACACAGCTAAACTTCTAGGACTTCTTAGAAGGAAAATTTATCGTCACAGTTCCTGCATTAAGAAAATCAAGAAACACACAAATAAATGACTTAATGATGCAGCAATAATTTGGAAAAACAAGGGAAAAAACCAAACCCCCAAAATGGGAAGATGTAATAAATTCAGAGCAGGAATTAGTGACATAGAAGCAAGAAAACATTACAAAGAATAAATGAATCTAAGGGCTAATTCTTAGAAATGATAAACAAGATCAACAGTCCATTTTCCTAGCTAACCAAAAAGAAAAAAGAAAAGAAAGAGATGACTCAAATGAAGAGGATCGACAATGATCAGGGAAACATCACAACAGACAGCAAAGACATCCTGAATATTATAATGGAACATTTAAAAACCTATATGCCCTTAAATCAGAAAACTTAAAAGAAATGGATATATATTACTAGTGCATTCAAATTACCAAAGTTAAACTAGTAATTGTATGCCAACAACTTTAACACATAACATATAAGGAGATCAAAATGATAATAAAAAACATTACAGATTTTTTAAAAAAGAATCAAATTACAGATGCATCCCAGTAAAAATTTACCTCTCAAATACCTATGTGTAAGAGTTCTTAAATAATTTAAAATATATAAACACAGAAGGAGCACTTACAAACTCTTTCTATGAAGCCAGTATTAATGACACAGTAAAGAATGAAAACTTCAGTTTAATATCTCTGGTGAACATAGATTCATAAATCTCCAGTAAGTTACTTGTAAACTGAGGATAGATATGCATGGAAAGATCATCAACCATAGTACAGTTGACTTTATTATGGAGATGCAGGATGTTTTAACACATATAATTTAATAAATAATATAAATTATAAAAGTGGACTTAAAACCAAAAACCATCTGATCATCTTTAGAAAATGCAGATAGGCCTTTGTCAAAAATCTGACAGGCCTTCAGGATAAAAGTCTTAAAGAGGGTAGGACTGGAGGGAACACACCTCAGTGTAATAAAGGCTACATATGATAAACCCACAGTCAACATCAGCCTAAGTGGAGAAAAACTCAAAACAATCCCATTAAAATCATGAATGAGACAAGACAGTCTATTCTCTCCACTACCATTCAATACAGTGCTTGAGAATGTAAAGAATACAAAAAGTTTAAATTATCCCTTCTTGCTGATGAGATTATCTGATACATAACAGATAATCAACACCTGCAGCAAAATGGCAGAATGCAAAATCTACTTACACGATTTAGTAGACTTACTATATACTAATAACAGAATGCCATAAAAGGCAATGGTAACACTCCCATTTACAAAATCCTCAAGGCAAAAAAAAGACCTAGGAATATACCCAAGTAAGGAGCTGAAAGTTATGAACAATGAAAGCTTTCTTTCTCAGAAGCAAGGGGTGGAGGGAAACTCGACAATAGAAAGATCTCCCATGCTAATGAATTGGTAGGATTAATATTGTATAAATGACATCCTACCAATAACAGCTTGCAGAATCAATACAATTCCACTCAAATCCCCATGGAATTGTCCAACAAAATAGCAAAAAAAAAAAAAAACAAATTCCTAAAATCTACATGAAACCATAAAAAAAACCTGGATAATCCACATAATCTGAACAAAAATGAACAATGCTGGTAGGATTAACATACCACATTTCAAGCTATATTACAGAGCTATAGTAATAAAACCAGCGTGACAATGGCACAAAAACAGACGTGTAGATCCATGAAACAAAATAGAAGACCCAAGCATGAGTACATGTGACTACAGTCACTGATATTTGATGGGTTCAAAAAAAATGCACAATGAAGAACAGACAATAACTTCAACAAACATTATTAAGACAGCTGGATATTCACAGGTGGAAGAATAAAATTAGGCACACATGTATCTATCACCTTCCACAAAAAAAAAAATCAACTCTAAATGGATGAAAGACCTCCAACGTGAAACCCCAAATTCTAAAACTTCCAGACAGAAACATAGGCAATACATTATAAAATCTAGAGGTGAGAAAGGACTTATATGTATATGTGTTCTTGTGCATAGTTTGAATGAAGTTATGGCTCTTGGAGTGATTATGCTCTCCTCAATAGTTTATATGCAGTCTTTCCCATCATGACTTTTACTCTATTTAACATACTGATGTTTTTATTATAAATTATATAACATTGTATGCTATGTAACATTTTATAAATTATCTAACAAAAGCCCCAGGATTAGACATGGGAAATCTCCCTTCACACAATTAATCATGAAGCAGAAAAGACTCTGAAAATAATACAAGCTACGGCTTTTGTCATTGATTGTCTCCCAGTGTTTGAAGGTAAGACCCTATAGCTGAAGACACTACAGGATATGGGGAAATCATGGTGGAGCTGACTTGGAAGTCCTCCATATTTTGCTGCCCACAAGGATAATTACAAAAATCCAGAACTTGACAAAATGCAAAGAACAGCTGACAATAAGGTCCGCAATCCCTACTGACACATCTACAATTCAATCATATTCCACAGGGGCAGAAAGATTCTAAGACCAGAAAACCAGCACATCTGCTGGAAGGCAGTGTCATATACATGACAGGTAAACCACACTCATGAAATTATAGCAATGTGGTCACCTAAATGAGACCTGCACAATTACATCACCAGTTAGCATGCAATGTTGATGAGTGAGATCTCAAAAAAATCCTACCCTTTGCTGAAGAGCCACAGGCTTTAAATGGTGGCTGATAGAGTAAGAATTGGTCTTCTCTAGGGGTGTGCCCTGTGATAGATTATCTAATCCCAGACTCTCTGCTCTAAATATATATACACAAACAACACAAAGTGGACACAGCAGGTGTATGTGTGTGTTTATGTGTGTGTATAACAATAATAATTAAAAGAGACTATGAATTTGAGAAGGGGTTGAAGTACAGGAACAAAAGAGTGGCTGAAATAAGAAACAGGAGTGAATGTGACATAAATACAGGATTCATTTATGAAATTATCAAAATTTATTTAAATAAAAATTTTCAGCTTTCAATGAGAGAACTTATTCAAAGATTGTTGGAGTGAGCTGCTTGTTCACCTTGGCTGCCCAGAACCAAAATACTCACATAGAAACTGTACTAATTAAAACACTGCTTGGTCCATTAGTTCTAGCTTCTTATTGTTTAACTCTTAAATTAATTTAACCCATTACCAGCTAAAGTTCCCAATGTCTGTCTCTGGCTGCTTCATTGCTTCTATGTGACTCTGTCCTTCTTTCTTCCAGCATCCAGCTTAGTTTTCCCTGCCTAGCTAAGTTCTGCCCTGCTATAGGCCCAAAGCAGTTTCTTTATTCATTAATGGTAATCACAACACACAGAGGGGACTCACACATCAAAAGATTAACCAATATCCTGAAAGTATGACATGGGAAAAATAGACAGAATTGTAATTCTAAAGCATCAGAGTGCAAAATACCAGAGCAAAGGCCATAATGAGAGAGACTGTAAGATATTTAGAATGCCAATCCATGAAAAGAAAGAATATAGAGAAAAATATTTGAACAGGTAATCCAAAAGACCAATAAATATTTTAAAAGTATATTGTATTTCCTAGGTAGCAGTGAAAGTTAAAATAAAACTACCACCACATACTTGCCAAAGGAACTAAAATATGAAAGGACCAAAATTTCCACATTTAATCAAGGCTCTGAAGTAACAAAAATCAAATATACACTTCTACCTAAAAGGGAAAAGAATAATACAATGGTAAACCGGTCCTAGCTCAATAGCTTTGAAGACATGAAACCTACCTTTCCCTGAAAGGAAGGTCTGTTGGAAGCTTGGCATCAATTAGTTTGGCACAAAATATTGAGAAAGTATTATGTGAGAAAGTTCAGAATGTGGATCTGTTCTTTGTAAACCAGAATAAAGACATTGCAGAGGGGAAGAAACATGGGATTTCTAAGGGAATTTGCAAATGTTAAAGAAGATGTTGGAAGAGCTCTCATGAAGAATGAATGAGAGAAAGTGGTGACTTGACCAGGCTTGTGCTAGAGACCTCTGAGATGCAGGTTGATATAACAATGAAGTTGAGGTGGCTCCACTCTTAAGGTTTCAGGGATGTTGCTGATCTCAGCGACATCACAGTGTCAATAGGATTACTGCATTTGTTGAGAGGCCATTCCCTTCCTTTAGTGAGTGTGATGGTTAGTTTAGATTGTGGACATAACACAGGACAGAATCGCCTGGGAGGGATATCGTTAGTCTATCAGTATCCCTATGAGATACTTTTGACATGGGTTTATTGAAGTGTGAAGATTTACTCTGCATGTGGGTAGCACCTTCATATAAGCTGGACTTGTACTGAACACTCAGTACAAACATTAATACATTCATTCATTTTTCTGTGCTCTTGACTGTGGATATAATGAGACTACCTACTTCAAGATTCTGCCACCTTGACCTCCCTACAGTGATGGACTGTAACCTAATTTCTAAGTCAAACAAGACCTTTCTTTCCTGTAAGGTTCATTTTTCAGGGCATTTAGCACAACATCAGGAAGGGAAACAAGGCAGTAGAAAAAGTGTATACAGTGGCCTCAGTTGTTGCACTCATTTAAGATCTGTTCAGAAACTGGTAACCTTCATGGTGGGGGAAACATGCAAGGGAAGTGAAGACAGAAGGCTTGACTTTGAATTTGGATTAGAGTGATAAACTGGAATTTAGAGAGCTACTTAATCCACACACTTCCCAGAGACAAGTTACAGCATCCTGGGTGCTCTAGAATCTGAGTCACTTCAACCACCTCAAGCAACACAGTGCAGGCCCTTAAACATCACTAAACTCCTCTAACAGGAAATATCTAGTAGCCATGGCAGATCATTCAGCTTCTCCCAACTCTCATAGCCTGGGAGCACTTTCTTATATGTTTCATGGTCTAGTTAACTTTCCCCCAAGTCTGGAAAGCCTCAACAGCCTGTTGACAGGAAGGATTTTTAAAAGTCTTTCTTAAGACAGCCAAAACTCCAGCACAGAGTCTGCAGAGAAATCTTGATTTTTACAAGGCAACCTGTGACAGAGGCTTCCCGCCACACTCAGTCACATTCCCTCATCGTGGTTCAGGTTTGCATATGAGTTTAACAAACCTGACTTTGATGAGCTGAAATGTTAGAGACTGAAAGTCAGGATCACAGAAACACTTCAGCAGAGATAAATTTAATGGAGGCAACTCCTCTAACAGCAAAGGGACGGGTAATCCTGTAAATTCTCCATTGTGTTCCATCTTCTTTTTACCATGAATCTCTCAGGCAATCATAAACGAAAAGAACACAAACCAAAGCTGTGTGATCCGAGAATGTACACTCCAGAGAGGTAGACATGTGTGCTTACACGGTATTACATCTTTTCCCTTCAAACACCAGCACAAGCAGAGGAAAATCTGGACAGAATTTCAATAGCAACCTTATCTTGTTTGAAAATTTGTTCCTAGGTCACATGAGGAAAACCAGAGTACAGCTGACAGTGTGTCAAAAGGCCTCAGAACTCATGAAAGAAAGCACCATTGAGAAAAAAAAAGGTTGTACATCTTTGTAAGTGAGTAAATTAAAACAATATGAAATGCCGTGTCTAAAAACATACTCCATTTTCATTTGGCAAAAGCAACTTAGGACCTTGTTTCCTGTCAGTGGACAAACAAAAAATGAACAAAATTTGTTATATTAGAGTGTTCAAGTATTTTTTTTTGATGGTGTTAAAAACACACACACACACACACACACACACACACACACACACACACACACACACAGATACATAGCTCTCAGTTCTGAGAAAAACTTGGAAACTATGGACACACCCAAAGAACATGTCCCAAACACCAGATTGGAGGAACTCAAAGCCGGATTAGATTGCCCAGATAGTGTCACAGACAGCTATTAACATCTAATCCAGTGTCACATTTCTGCCCATGGCTGCTAACTACCAGTCCAATATGCTGGGTTCACTTGCTCTGTGTTCCTTCATTGTTTCAAGCCAGACACAGACTTCTCTTAATAATGGGTCAATCCTCAGCCAAATGTGTTCAACTTAAGGCCACCATGGGAGATTGACAGGATATTGTCTTTCCAAAGGCAAGTGAATTGCAGGCAGCTTAAGGCAATATCCATTTCACTATAATGCTGGTTTATGTTACAACCCTTTTCAAACTTCTAATTGCCCCGTATTGCGGACATTTATAGACATGCACTATTTTAAATGAAAACACAACACTGAGGTCAGGGAGAGTTTCTGGGACAGCAGAGACCCCAGGTGAAGCCAAAAAGGGAAATTACTTTAAAACTTCTAAGTGCCAAACATGTCTGAAAAAAGGGAAGAAAAAAATTAAGGTCTTGGGACAGAAAAAACATTAATCGTAGGTCCATGGTATAAATTAATAATAGATATATTTAATACCCTTAGGTAAACATTCTATGGTTGGATTACATAATTTTTAAATGAAAGTCATTATTATTTGCTTGGCTTGGTACGTCTGGTAAGTCTTGGCTTCTGCGGAATAACTATGAATATGGGTTTTTCCTCACAATTTCACTTTTATTCGTTCGAAGCAAATATGCCAAGCAAACCTGGCTTGTCAGCCACTCCTGGCAATTACTGTATGTCATGAGGCTTTCAGATCATTCTAATAGTCATAATGAATAGAATAATATTTCACATCTCTACAAGGCTTTTCACCTAGACTCTCATGCCCTTTGGAAAGTAATAAATCACTCATGCGAGATAGTCAAGTACAGCTGGAAGGGGTAATTTCTCTCAGGTATCACCAAAAGAAGCAAGGTACATGGAGCTTGTATTCATTTTCACTTGGTGAGCCAGGCACTCATTCACTGAGTTAGTGAGCCAGTGATTCATAGCCTGAGCAAATGCATGAGGCCTGTATGTGAGCTTAGCACAGGTTAGATTTCAGGCTGTGGAAACGAGTGCTAGAGAGTTTTCACTCTGCTTTAGTTCTGCTTAGGAAATCATTTAAGGCCCTACTCTGAGTTGCCAGAACAAATTTTTTCAGCACTATAAGTTCTTATTCTCCTTATTAACATCTTATTGAGAAATGAGACAATAAAGAATAGACACCAGCAGTTTTAATATTATATGTAGTCATAAAAATTTATGAAATGTTTTAAAATATCATCGTTTCCAACACAGAGACATTTCTAATAACTGCAAAAAATTACTTGCCAAGTTTATTTTTTCTATATGCATACAAAACATAATCACTTCTTACTCATGATATACCTAGTGAGAACTGATTTTAGGGATAATATTTTGCTTTATGATTTAATTTGAGCATTCAGAATTGTGAAATGAATCACAACAATCATTTGATTTTTATTCTTAATGCCATTTTAAGTTATCTTAATTTTGTTTCATGTTTGTTTTCTATTCTATTTCTTAGCTACAACATAAATTTACATATGAGAGAACACAAGGAAAGTTCTTCCAATGAGTTAAAATAAATGACAATGTAAATATATGTTTTCAATTTTTTTCTCCTCTTCCTCAAGTTAAAAACTGAAAAGTAGAATAGCTATAAATCCAAGTTATTGGTCATACAATGTATAATTATGCAACCATAATTTTAACAATATAAAAGATTGAGAACAGCTACCAGAAACAAATATTTAATATTCTGCTAAATTAAATTTTATTAAACAACTAAATTATAATAAATTAAAATGTTATGGTTAGCCCCAAGCCAACCATTAGGAAATAAAATAACTCAAAATATAATATGAATTAAAGAGGGAAATTAAAACTGTATGCTAAAAACTATCTTTTAGCACAAAGTAGACAGCAATGGAAGAAATCTCAGAAAAAAATCACTGACCAAGGACTGTGATGGTCATTCAAGAATGTAACTATCCAAGACTCAGCAGGGGGACTTCCATCGGCTCTAACCCAGCCCAAGCTCCACAAGACTGTATCTCAAACAAATAAAGAAAGATGAGTAAGAAATTAGAAAATAGAAATCTTTCCTTATCATCAGTTAGATTAAATGCAAATGGATTAAGTTTTCTAAGCAAAGGGTAAAAAATTGATAAAAAAGAGGAGAGAATGAAGCAGACAGAGGATGCAGGCAGACAATTCAATGTATCTCAACTATATGTGAGCTAAAGCAGTACAAATTCAAATGCACAAATACATTGGAAATAGAAGGAAAAGAGAAATCATATTTTAATATACACTAACCAAAATAATGATAGATTAACATAACATTGTGATAATAGCACACAAAAATATTTAAAGCAAGAAGTATTTCCAGAAACTAAAAATATGTTTTATAATAACAATTGAATAAACTGTCTGAAATATAAACTTATAAATATGTATGAATTTAGCAATGACTGCCAACACACATGAAGCAAAACTGACTGGGCTAAAGAAATAGATAAGTCAACAGTAATAATGTCTAAATATGTCACTTCCAATAAAGAAGGCAGAGGATCAATCAAAAAATAGGTAACTTAGCCAACACTGTTGTAGGAGGAGGCCGCTAGTTAGTTCCTGGCCTCATAGCCCCGAAATAATCACACAGAAACCATATTGTTTAAGTCACTGCTTGGCCCATTAGCTCTAGCTTCTTATTGGCTAACTCATACATATTAATTTTACCCATCTCCATTAATCTGTGTATCACCACATGGCTGTGGATACCAGCTAATGTTCAGGCATCTGTCTTCAGCAGGGCTACATGGCTTCTCTCTGACTCCTCCTCCTTTCTCCCAGCATTCCGTTTAGTTTTCCCCACCTAGTTCTGTTCCCCTATACTCTGCTATAGGCCCAAAGCAGTTCATTTATTAACAAATGATATTGATAGCATACAGAGAGGAATCCCACATCATACTATAATAGAATGAGACCCAATTGACTTCTACAGACACTCAAAAACAGCAGAATACACGTTATTCTCAAGAGTACATGAAATTTTTCTGAGGAAATGCCATATAATAGACCATCATAGAAGTCTCAATAAATTTAAAAGAACTGAAACTATGTAAAGTACATTCATTGACCATAATGCAATAAAATTAAAAATCATTATCAGAAAAAATGAAGACATTCACAAACATAGGAGTTAATTAAACACATCCCTACAGGAATGACCAAGAAAAAAGGAAATTGTAAGAGGAAGGGAAAAGTTCTATGTGACAGATGAAAATGACCATTATGAGGTATAGAAAACACTGCACAGAGAGAAATCTATAGGTTCGAATGCTACATTTGAAGACAGAGGGATTTAAATCAATTATGTATCACAACACCCTGATATATTACTACAAGACCAAACTTAATCTAAAACAATCCAAAGGAAGTAGTAAAAAGAAGAAACACAGAACATAAAAACAATGAAAAAATAGTGAAACCAAGTTGAATCTTCAAAAACATTAAATCTTGACCTTCAACTAACATAGTTGGGTTGGTGAGGAAACAAATTATTTGAAAGAAATCTTAAAAAAGAAACTCTTATTTTTTTTTTTGAACCCAAAGGAAAACATACAGTTATCCCCCTGGTTATTGGAAGTAGACAAGATTGCCAGGCAAAAATTGGGAGATTGGGGGTGGGGGTGAGGTGGGGGTAAGGGGAGAGAGGGAGAGAGAAGTGAGAAGGGGAGGATGGGAAGAGCTTGGGGGAATGGGATGGTTGGGATGGAGGAAGGGTGAATATGGGAGCAGGGAAGTATATATCTTAATTAAGGCAGCTATTTTAGGGTTGGCAAGAGACTTGACTCTAGAGGGTTTCCCAGGTGTCCATGGAGATGTCCCCAGCTTGTTCCTTGGGCAGCTAAGGAGAGGGCGCCTGAATTGGCCCTATTCTATAGCTACACTGATGAATATCTTGCATATCACCATAGAACCTTCATCTGGAAATGGATGGAGATAGAGACAGAGACCCACATTGGAGCGCTGGACTAAGCTCCCAGGTCCAAATGAAGAGCAGAAGGAGGGAGAATATGAGCAAGGAAGTCAGGACATGAGGGGTGCGCCCACCCACTGAGACAGCGGGGCTGATCTAATGGGAGCTCACCAAGGCCAGCTGGACTGGGACTGATGGAGCATGTGATCAAACCAGACTCCCTGAATGTGGCTGACAATGAGGGCTGACTGAGAAGCCAAGGACTGGGTTTTGATTCTACTGCATGTACTGGCTTTGTGGGAGCTTAGTCTGTTTGGATGCTCACCTTCCTAGACCTGGATGGAGTTGGTAGGACCTTGAACTTCCCACAGGGCAAGGAACCCTGACTGCTCTTTGGACTGGAGAGCGAAGGGGAGGGGGAGTGGAGGGAGAGGGAGAGAAATGGAAGGAGGTGGAAATTTTTAATAAAAAAGAAACTCTTATTAAAATAAAAATGAATAAGGTTATGAAAATTACTATAACAACTCTAGGCTAGCAAATTAGATAAGCTAAATTATATAGGCAAGACCTTGGAAATATATATAGCTACAAAGCCTGTTGAAATAAAAAATTTAATGAAATTATAACTTGTAAAGATACTTAACAAACAATAAAAGGCAATGTTCACAAATAAAGAGAAAAGCCCAGGGACAGGTATATTTACTGGAGAATCTACAGACATTTTAAGAAGTAATCAGTCCTTCCAAACACCTTTCCAAGAATATATGACACATAAAACTACAGATAAATATTCTGATGAGTATATATGCAACAATCTTCAGCAAATAATAGGAAAGTAAAACTCAGCAACATCTAATCAGAGATGATATACCACAAACAAGTTTCATTTAGCTTAGGAATGTAATGTTGGTCCATATTGTTGACCAATGACCAAGGTAATACTTCATATTAATAAAGCAAAATAAGAAAGCTCATCATGGTTTTCATACTCAATGTTCATTTGACAACCTATAAAACCTTTTCATAATTAAAACCATGCATTTGATTATAAATGTAATATCTTTTCATAATTATAACCTTGCAGTTGACTATAAATGCAAGGTCATTTCCTCAGCCTGACAAAGGGCACAACCTGGGAGCTTGTGTCAACTTTAATGATGGAAATTCAAAAGCTTTCTATTCAAGGAATAAGGCAAATATTTCCATTCTCCCTACTGCATTCAACAATATGGGAGGTTTTAGCCAGAAGGTATAGGCAAGAAAAAGGAAATAAAGGCATGTATGTAACCTGTATGGTCCTGCTTGTTTGTGTTTTCTGTTCCCACCTGGTACCCTACAGCTGCCAGGTGCCAGAGAAAATCAACCACACTAAAATCTCTGTAAGTTATAAAGCTGATTGGCCTTTTAGGTCAGGCTTCTTATTAACTAAATCTCACATCTTGATTAACCCATTATTCTGATCTATTTTAGCCATGTGGCTCAGTACCTTTTTCAGTGGGGCAGCTTACATCCTGCTGCTTCAGTGATCTGGGCAGGAGTGGAAGGAATCAACTTCCTCCTCCCCAGAATTCTCCTGCTCTCTTTGCATCATTTCCACTTCCTGTCTGGTTTTCCCACCTACACCTCCTGCCTGGCCAATCAGCATTTATTTAAAACATGATTGACAGAATACAAACAATTCTCCTGCACCACATGTAGATTGAGAAAAAAGAAGTAAAACTGTATTTATTCAAGGTATAATGGAAAACCTTATGCAATATACTAATAAATATATGCAAAATTCACTAGAGTTAATAAAAGAATTCAACAAAACTGATTGTAGAAGGCAAGGTGAATATAAAAAATAGTTGCATTTATAAACTTTTAGAAAATATTCCAGAAGTAAAATTAAGAACATAATATCACTTATGATAGCATTGAGAAAGTAAAAATACTGAGGAAAAGATTTAATAAAATAAATTCGAGATTTTTTGGAAAAGTATAAAACATTTTAAATGAAAATTAATGGAGACATGAAACACCTTTTAGTCTGGAAGCTATAATATCATTAATCTCTCAAAATTCCAACTTATTTTCTTATGAAAATAAATAATTTTATCACAAAACTCTTACGGAAATGCAAGGGACATAAACTAACAAAGCAATTTTTAAAGAAAAGAGAAAAATAAGAGTCCACCCTCTCAGTTTCAAAGTGTGATAGAAATCCACAGTAATTAAAAGCTAAAACAAAGACTATAATGTAGAGATCCAGCTAGACAAGAGAAGATATGATAGAATTGAGCCTAGCAATAATTCACAAATGTATGTCAAACTGACTGAACGAGGGAAAGCACATGAGGTCCCAAGCCTACAGAGAACCGCAGGCAACTGAGGAAATTGTAAGCCAGAATGCTGGGTCTCCCCATGGAAGAGCACATCAATTTATTGTCCAGTGCAAAACACCCAACCCTGGAGACATACGTACAAGTAACATCACCCAGACTGAACAGTCTATGTTTGCAAAAATAATTGTACATACACATATGTTTACAGATATAGTTGTACATACACATATGTATGCAATAGCAATTAGTTAATATAGAGACTGTGAATTTGAAGGTCAGATGACAGGAAAATGTGGGAGGGTTTAGAAGCTGGAAAGGGAAGGGAGAAATGTTGTAATTATAGTATAATTCCAAAAATGAATAGCGAGATCATTTGACAGGGAAAAATTTATTATCTTAACATAATTTTAAAAATGGAATGAGCCCAAGTAAGAGAAAGAGTTTGGATTCCTACCAAATATTACATATGAATATTAGCTCAAAATAGATAAAGTTTATGAACTGAGACTATAAAACAGAAGTAAACATACAGGATTGGGCAACAATTGCCTAGATAAGATTAAAAAAGTAACTCAAGAAACTAACAAAATATAGTTTAATTGCACTTGACACTGTAGAAGGTTCTCCAGAGGACAAAACAGATAGATAGTTGGATGGATAGAATATATATAGACTGATGAATAGATAGACAATTGACAGGTAGATAGATAGATAGACAGACAGACAGACAGACAGACAGACAGATAGATAGATAGATAGACTGATGATAGATAAATAGATAGGTAAGAGAAAGATGATTATTGATAGATAATAGATAGATAGATAGATAGATAGATAGATAGATAGATAGATAGATAGATTATTAGGGGAGTTAGCTCCTATTATTGTAGAGTCTGAGAAGTCCTACAATAGGAATAGGGCATTGTGGGTCAATAGTCTCCTGCAGTTCAAGTCTGTGGATTGCAGAGCCATAAAAAACTGGCAATAGAACAATATGAGGCTGAAGCTGCAAGAATTCTAAGCTATGGGGGCTTATTGCAATGATAATTTTTGTCATTGCTGTAACAAAATATTGCATGACAAGCTGCAGTTTAAAGAAGAATTTTTATTATTATTATTCTATCATGGTGACAGAGATTTTTGTCCAACCAGGTCCCACAGCCATTTAGTCCCAAATAAACACACAGAGGTCTACATTAATTATAAACTGATTAGCTTATTAGCTCAGGATTCTTATTAACTCATAACTTATATTAGCCCACAATTCTAGTCTGTGCTAGCCACATGGTTTGGTTCTTATTTTGGTGAGGCAGTCACATCTTACTTCCTCTATGTCTGGATGTTTTTCCTCTTCCCAGAATTCTTCTGTTCTCATCACCCCACCTCTATTTCCTGCCTGGCTACTGGTCAATCAGCGTTTTATTAAAAATAATACAAGTGGCAGGATTAAAGATCGTTGTACCACAACAGTCTCATATATTACATACATCCCAACCATAGTTTCCCTTCCCTCATTTTCTCTCAGTCTCTCTACCTCACCAACCTTCATCTCCCCTATTATTATACCCTTTCCGTATCCCCTTAAAAAAGAACAGACCTCCCAGGCGCATCTACCAAGCACAGCATAACATATTACAATAAGATTAGGCACATGTCATCACATCAAGGCTGGACAAGGCAACCCCTATGAGGAAGAGTCCCATAGGCAGGCAAAAGAGTCAGTGACTTTCCCAGTTGCCACTGTTAAGAAACTCACAAGAATACCAAGCTGCTTAGCCATAATGTAATATGCAGAGGACCTAGACCAGATCCCTAAAATCTCCGTGATCTCCGCGATCCCCCATGAGTACCAGTAAGTTGATTATATGGACCGTATTCTTGTACCCCTACCCCGCTGGTTCCTCCGATCCGTCCTCTACAGGATTCTCGGAGCTCCACCTAACATTTGGTTGTTGCACTCTGTCTCCACTCCCAACAGTTTCTGGATGTGCTAGATGAAGTCTCTTTGGTTCCTTTGACGAGGACTCTGTGTGGCTCCAGTCCCAGAACGTTCTTCAGACAGGACAAGCTATAGGTCGATGGTTTTGTGTCTAGGTTGGTATCCAATCTCTCCATTTGAGGCCTTTCTTAGTTACAGATGATGGTCGGTTCAGGCTCTGTGTCCCCTATTGCTAGGAGTCTTTGCTAGGTTCACTCTGTAGATGCCATGAAGTATGAAGCATTGTGGGTTTTTTTTTTTTCCCTACAAAGCAGGTTAGAATTTGACATGGCATTGGTCTTCGAGACAGGAACGTGAGACAGCGGCTTGCTGTGTCATATCCGAGCAGAGAACTTGCACAGGAAGAAGAGTGGGCTACCACTCCTAATCTCCAGCAATCCACTTCCTACATAGGGACCATCTTCTAAAGTTTCCATAACTTCCTCTGCAGCCACTACCCAAAACACATCAAACCAAACAAACAAAACACCGCCAGAGCTACAGGCCAGTTCAGTGGGTAAAGGTACTTATTGGCAAATGTGATGATTTATCTTCAATCTCTGAGACCTACATGATAGAAGAAGAAAATGACTCAAACAGGCTGTCTTCTGACCTCCACGCAATCTCCATGGAATGTGAGTGCCCCTTCCAAAGAAATAAATTTATTAAAAAAAAGTAGGCCAGCCACTGAGAAACAAGCGTTCCATCTCATGAGTCTATGGGATATAGGTATTTAAGAGGCAAACCCTAACAGATGTGAATTAATTAGCACAAATTCCAGAGTTCAATATCAGAAAACATGGAGTTAAGGAAGTCGAAGAGTAGGAGAGAACCCTAGCTCTAGGACTCAGAAAGAACAAATGTATCTAGCTCTGCATTTTTCTTCTTTCCTGGCCCTCAGCGAATTGTGTGTGCCAATCCTCCTTAATAACAAAATAATGTTTTGCCAACTACTTCTGTATCCTTTCTTCTGATCAAATCCATGCCTAGTATTAGCCACCCTAGAATACACCAGGATTAATTTTTTTTTACTCTAGAGAACACTGTAAATAAAGCAAAAAGACAGCCCACACAGTGAGAGGATACTGTTGCCAGTCATATAGTTAATATGGATCTCCTGTACAGCATATTTAAATAACTAATAGAATTCCATAATGAAATATCAAAGAGACCAAAGGTCAGCAAAGAATTCCTACAGACATTTGTCTAAAGATGTCCAGTTGCCAACAAGCACATGAGATGCTCAACAGTGTTGGTCATCAGTCAAGTGTAATTCCAAACCACAAAGAGATTTGGTTGCAGTCAGAAGGATGAGAATAGATTGCTAAAAATGAAATGAGGTAACAGTGCAGAAAAACTTGAACCCTCATACACTGCTAGAGAAAATGTAAATGTTACAGCTATAGAAAGCAATTTGGCACGTCTCCCCAATGTTCAGGGTAGAATTACTATATAACACAAATTTTCTCTTATGTATATGCCATGAAAACTTACAGTCCTACAAAAGCTTCCACATGAATATTCATGGAAACATTATTCATGATTTACTCAAAGTTACAACTGCCCAAATCCCATCTTTTTTTTTTGAAATGACTGAACAAATTGCAGCATATTCCAAAAGTGGAAATATTATTAGAGGAGTAAAGTAGTAATAGATACCACACATCAATGAATTGAGAAAATATTGCACTGACAGAGGCCAGAGAGGTAAGACCACATTTCATATAATTATCTTAAGTCCTCCAACTATGCAAATGCACTGCATCATAATAGAATAATGACTGCCAAGAAAGAGTATTGAGCAAGAACAAGGGATGGCTGCTGCAGGGTAGAGGGCTTCTTCCTATGGATTGAAATGACAAAAATTCATGATGATGGTTTCACAATATTGTAAATGTACCAAAACACACTGAATTGTTCACTTTTATATGGTATATGAATTGTTCTTTTGTTAATCCGTATTTCAAAGAAGGTGGAAAGCATGCTAGAAAGCCATGACTAATTAAGGAATTAAATAGTATAAAGATATGTAAATACAAAAAATAAGAGAATATTGACAAAGTAACATATTTGCTTACAGAAAAGGGCTAGCGTACATGATGAGATAGTAGAATCACAATAAAAGAGCATGTAATTTCTATTATACTTTGTAAGTCCATCTGCAGGCAATATATTACTGGGAACCCATTTGCATGTCTTGATGATGCCAAAGGTAAAACAAGGATGGATACATATTTTTTTTAAATGTATATAATTCTGGAAATACAATCTACAAAGTATAGTTTTACCCCATGATTCTGTTAATAATTTTTCTGTATAAGAATAACCAAGTGATAACTTAAAAATATTGATGTAGATACAGCTTTCTTTAGGCCATCAGCTCATGAAAAATGACATGGAGACTTAGTATTCATTATAAAAGTTTGGCCTGTAGCTAAGGCTTGTCCCACTAGCTTTTAAATGAGCTTACATTAACCCATTTATTGTAGCAAGGAGAGCCACTTGTTCAACCAGGCTGCCCAGCTAGCTTACACTCGAAATAAACACACACACAAAAAAATGTATTAATTAAATCACCACTTGGCCCATTAGCTTTAGCTTCTCATTGGCTAACTCTTATATTAATTTAACCCATTTCTATTAATTTGTATACAGCCACGTGGCAGTGGCTTACCGGCAAAGATTCTAACCGGCATCTGTCTCAGGCAGAGGATCCATGGCGTCTCTTTGACTCTGCTTTCTTCCTCCCAGCATTTAGTTTCATCCTCCCCACCTACTTAAGCTCCGCCTTATCAACAGGCCGAGGCAGTTTCTTTATTCATTAATGGTAATTACAGCACACAGAGGAGACTTCAACATCAATTTATATTAAGCTACATTTTGCCCCATGGCTTTTTACCTCACTTCCATCTTGTACCTCCTGATTCCTTTCCGTGTCCTTTGGCATCTCTTTTTCAACAAGATTCATTTCTTCTGATATTTCTTCTGCTGGGAAGTCCTGTCTAACCTATTCCTGCCTGTCTATTGGTCATTCAGCTCTTTATTAAACCAATTTTCCCATCTAGTTATTGTCTGTTCATCACTTTATTAAACCAATTAGAGGACACCTGGCACTGGAACATCTTCACAGTGTAATAAGATTATTCCACAACATATTAAGGGACCTCTTCCTCAATCAACAAATAAATTACTATTACATATTAAGACATTGTTACATGCACAGGATTCTAAACAACTCTAAATTCTGCTCTGTAATCTATTCTGCCAAAGTATTTGATTAATGTAAGAGGACCTTTTAAAAGTCAGATACAAAGCAATCTCAACATATGTACAAGACAATGTCTTTATTTTAGAAATATAAAACTAGCTTTTTGAAAATATATTAACTGTTAGATACATTTGATTTTAATTAATGGTCACAAGATTAGCTATGATTTCAATTTTCTTCTTATGGAACTTCACAACTCTATTCCTCTAAGCTATCTTGATCACAAGCCAGCACTTTCTCCCCACTTCTGGAAACTTATTCAAGGAATCAACTGACATATTGCTGACACTTCATTTATATAAGATTAAGGCGTCTAGTTGTCAGAAGTTATTAATTTTGCTGTAATGGTGTCACAGCGATATTTAATATACAAACATCCCCATCACATGTATCAAAGTACAGAAAAAGAATTAGACAGAAGCCAAGATAGGGAAGAGCAGTGGAAGGAAGTGAATTGCTGTCAGTTTTGACTACTGAACTACGGATTCTGTTCTCTAGAGTGCTAAGAACAGTTAGACATACCACCTTGCTGAAAAGTGAATACTTAAAAATATATTCCTTTCTATTGTAAAAAGTAATTCATGGACAATGAAACTTATTTAATCTCATTTTCCAGGAAAATACAACATCAAATCTTTAACATAAAATAGAAATAAAGGAATTCTATTAAAGAAATGGTCAAATATGCACACTTTTAGAGATTCCAGCAATCTGGTCTATGCTGACCAGGAAATATTTTAGTTGTAGTGAGTATAGTTGAATTTACAAGAACTAAAAAGTTCGAAAGTCATTGTATAAAGCAGTAAAGGAAAATAAATTATTAATGATACTGGTGACATTAGTATGAAAGTAAGGGAAATATTAACAAACCAAATTTATTTATTTATAACAAGAGAAAGGAAGAATGTGAAATAAGAAAGACTAAATTATGTACTGTCAAAATGAAGAAAAAGAGTATTATATATTTTTGTTAACTTGCTATTCTGTTTCTTTGTAAAATGCTCATTTGGTTTTCCTACTTGCTTGTTTATTTAAACAATATGTTGTCAAAAGACATTTCAGCTTTTCATATGTGGGTAGAAGTATAAACTATTTCAAATACTCAGTTGAATGCTGTTAGCATTTTTCTTTGTGCTTGTCATTTTAAAAATCCTTGGTAACTGTGTGTGTGTAAGTGTTTTTTCTGTTTGTCTGCATGATTCAGTATCATTGTGAGTACAGGGGAGAAAATGAGTAAAAATAGATAAGGCATTTCAAAGTCAATGGCATCGCCCTTGGTAATACAAACTCTAAAACGTGACTATGTTTAAATCACTGTCTTCCTTTAACTCAGAGACCCCAGGCTCACCAGCACCTCTCTTTGCCCATGGGATTCCACAGTCACAATTTCAACTATTTGTGAAAGAGAAAATGTTTGGGAATTTTTGCAAATGCATTGAGCATATTACACTATCTTCTTATTTATCCTTAGTAACACAACATAATAAATACTTTTAAAGAATTTGAAACAAAATAGTTTTTCTAAGTCATCTGGAGGTGATTTGAACAATATGGATGGAGATTTGGAGCAGAAGATTGTTTGTACAGAGGATTCAGACTCAATTGCCTGCACCCTCATAGCATCTCTGAACTGTCAGTAACTCCAGGTACAGGAGGAGCATGTGGGGTGTACAGATATTCATACAGGCATAACACCTAAAGATATAAAATAATAAAAACAAGAACAATAACAAAAACTATATGAGAAGATATGCAAATATCTATCTGCAAATATCACACACCTTATATGCAAAGGACTCTAGTATCTGCAACTTTGAATATCCATGGTGATGAAAGGACTCTCCAAGAAAACATTAAAGGATGTAGACATTAAAGGAAGTAGACATTAAATGACATTAAAGGATGACTAAATATAAAATAACACTCAATCCATTGTATCCACTCATTAAGTGATTGTATTAAAGCTTGGATATCTGAAAACCAGCAGTTCCCTCATGTTATTGCCCAATAGAATGGTCAAAAACCAAGTGGAAAGTTAAGACAATTCTGTATTGTGTGTGGTAGCTCCACTCACTGGAAGACATCAAGCATCCCTGTCTCTTGCCATATAAATATAAATAGCAATAAATTTAGCGTTGTGGTTTGTCTGTGTTTGTTTCATGAGATCAGACCCATGAATTATGGCTCTGGAAGCAGTTTCCAGCATAAATTGGTTTGGAACATTTCAAGGTCTGTTAATGTCTTAGATTGAATTCTCATTAATTTAGGATAAAAGGCTTTAAATGGAGGGTTTTAAAAATTACTGGTGCTCTATTATTAAGGAGTAGCTGAAGAATCATAGTTGCTTAGAGTATTAGCTTAATTCCAGTTTCTAATCAGTTTTGTCACTAGCAGCTATTAAATCCTCCTGATGACAGCTTCTTTCAGGCAGCGCCCAATCCAAAGGGCTGCATCTCTCACTGAATCAAATTGTCAAAGGTACAAAAGGAGCCAAGGTAAAACTTGCTTTAAATATGGCTGCTTTTTTATTTCAAAACTTTTTCTCATTTCCCTAAAATAATTAGAAAAGGTCATAAAGTCTGGAACCTTCATCATAGTTTCCCATTTTACTCCAAAATATGAACAGAGAAATATTGATCTAGAGTAGATAGAAACCCACAATAATTCAAAAAATTTGAGGACATTTATGTAAGGTTTAATATATTAATATATTTTTATACTTATTATATTTAATATTAATTATTAATAATAAATTTAATATATTTCATACTTACAAGCGTTTCATATCTGTGTGTTGAACAGAGACAAAATAAATACACCACTGGATATTCCCAACGTCTTTCCAAAAGTGCCAAGTAGCATAATTTTTAAATAAATGGAAGTCAACTTTCAATAGGGCAAATTTTTCTAATCAAATCATGAAGACATGAGATAGAGGGCAACTAAAAGTCAAGACACTCTTGCTCTCTCTTGCCTCAAAGGGTGACTTTTTCCAAGGACTTCCAGGAAATGACTTACCACTTTACCCCAAACTTCCCATCATTCCCAAGATATTCCTTCTTCTTTGCTAGCCTGCAATTATGCCTTCCAAATTAACATCTACTCGCTAGATGTGACTCAGTCTTTTATTTAAAGGAATACTATCAAAGACCAGAAAAATAAATATCACTGAATTGTCATAATTGAAATATAATTGTTTAACAAGTTTTGTGAAATGCTTGTAATCCAAACGTCATTTAAACTGCACCAGCAAAGGAATTGACATAATTTCTCTTGATTGAAATTGAAAAGTGGAGGAAAAGGTACCAAAAAATTTCAAAAAGAATAAATGTCAAGGACGAAGTTGGTTGACAAGATGTAATAGATATAGATATAGATATTAAAATGTTTCTGCATGTTAAAGAGAAAAAACATAGAATTCCTGTCTGACAGAATTAGTTTCGGGCATAAAATATTCGGTCATTCAAAATCTAGACTTTAGCTTTTTAAAGGTCTCCATGAGGAAGGATCAGAATGGAAGAAGGAAGTTTTTCTTCTCCCCAGTGACTTTTTCTTAATCCATTTGTCTCTTTCCCATGTCCAGGTACCAGCCACTACAGGTTAAGAAAGCTGTATTAATAACTGTGTCTAGGTGAGTTAAAAGCGAAAAATCTCAATTTCTTGTCCCTATTACCTATACTTTGCAAACTGCACTGAGGAAAGAATGAAGAAGTAGTTGTCACCTCAAATATTTCTTGTCAGAATACCAGTAAAAAGAGTCACCACAGTAGCAAAAACAAACACAGAAACAGAAAAACAGATTCTTAAAGCTTCAGTCTGCACGAGACATTTTTGGCCAACACAAGTACTTGATAAACTTGAAATTCAATTGTAAAGGCAAGTATAATCTTTAACCAACGAGGAATCAATAACACAGTACAGTGCAGAAGACCATTTACAAAATGTCCCATTTTCCATGAAAAAGATGCAATTAAAATTCAGATAAATATGTAACCTGCCTTACATAATTGAGAGTTAATTTTTAAAGGTATTTTTAGGTCCACAATAAGATAGAGAATCAGGTAAGGATTTATCATAAACCTCTTTCTCCCACATAGTGCCAGCCATCCCCATCATCAACATCTCCCATCGCAGATCATATCTGTTACAACTGATAAACCTACTTTGACAAAACATAGGCATCCAAACTACATAGTTTCTATTGATAGGGCTAGCTAGAGCTGGTATATATCCTTACATTTTATTTTATGTTTCTCTACTATCTCTAAGGAAGCAAAGGAGGAAATAATACTAAGAATTATTAAGTTAAAAGAAGTTGCTCCTCTTACTAGGCTTTGGCCATTGGAAAAAAATATTTTTTATATGTTTGTTTTTGATCATTTCTCTCAGCTCTAATGAGATGCGCAATAATTAGCCTGAAATAAAGATCATCCTAGTTAGGGGCTGCAGCGATGGTTCAGCATTTAAGAACATTCATTGTTCTTTCAGAGAACCTGGGTTCAGTTCCTAGCATGTATATGGTGTACATACATACACACAGGAAAGACCCTCATAAACATACAATAAAATAAATGAATCTAAAAAGATTTTAAAATATCACTTTTGTTTATCCTAGAGAGAATGATTTTGTTACCCCAATGAGGCACCAACAAACTGAGAAAACAACTGGATCCAAGTCCTTCTTGGCAAACCAGAGAATGTGTGGGTGTTTCTTAGTGGAGCCTGAGTGGGAAGTTAGGGGAACATCAATGACTTAATGGGCCTGGACCACTGGAGTCTCAAGCCCCAGTCAATCTTTTGCTTCCCATATTCTGCCCTTGGGAATACAGATGACAGACTGTAGAATCTCAGGTAAATTCTATAACTGTTCCTGAAGCTGGTGGGATAATCAGAGGGGTGAATGTCATGTTTTTAGGATCTTTTTTCCTTCCAACCATCAAGCAAAACTTCTTTTGTTCATTGGCTCCTACTTGGAGAAGATTCTCTAATTCTACTTTCATCCACACAACCGATTAAAACAATTACTCAAAGTGAGAAGCTTTCCCTCCCTAAGCTATTAGCTATTCCAATACTCTATTCCATTTCCCTCTTGACTTAAATGCAATACCATTAGTCCTCTTCAAGAGAGTAATGTCGGGATTATTTAGGAGTCTAGAATAAAAACTTTAGTATAAAACTTTAAAAGCAGATATAATTTTCTTGAGCAAGTGCTGGGCCATTTTCCCAAGGAGATTTTATTGTGTATTAATTACTCTTTTATTCTGCTCAATGGTAGAGCTAATAGAACTGGCAACAGGAGAGATGTGTTTCTGCCTATCGAATATTTAAAATTGGAGAATCTCTGTGGATAATAATTTATTGATTTTTTTTGTTTTCTCTGAAGAATATTATGGTCCAAAATGTCCCTCAATTGTCTATTTCAAAGTGCTAATGAAAACATGCCCTGGGCCAGTATTGTTTCATAAAATGTCTATTGTTCATATGACACAAAAGGGCTTTTTAAATCACCAACAGTTCATTATCCATCATAAATTTGGTCAAAGTCTGAAATTTGTTTAATGTATCTTGATGTGGTTTGTTCCACTTCTGCTTTCTTCTATCCTAAGACTTTGTGGAGATGTCATCAAAATGCTCACACTAGGTCTTCTACTCAGCACCACACCTGGACCCCATGTTTCTTTGGGTGACAGGTTCGAGTTCATCTTCTCTGTACCAGCAGGAAAAGATTAACTACAAGTACTGAATAGTCCAGGAGGCATGGAAGATGACATGGATGGATGGATGGATGGATGGATGGATGGATGGATGGATGGGCAGATGAATAGACAAAAAAGTAACTTAAGTACCATAAAAATCTAGGCTCATAATTTTCTCTTTAAGTGGAAGAAATGTTTTGTATCTTGAATTAAAGTTTCTCTTTTGCAAATTAGAATATATTACCAAAAATCAATTACCTTTTATTAACATCAATGAACTAGATCTTAATTTAGCAAGAAGCATACCTTAATGTTCACCCCACAATAAAGGAAGTTTACAGCTCTAAAGTTAAAGGAAATGGACCGAGAGACTGAGCCATATGAATTCATCCTTACCCCAAAAGAAGACTCTAGGGTGAGAATAAAAACTCTTGGGTGGGGAAATCCATAGAAAACATGTGCCAATAGTGTTTCAAAGAGCAAAGAGGACTCTTATTGTGAATGCTATTTCCAAAGCCCCCCAAAACACAACATCAATAGAGTGCTGTTTGTTTTTCCTATAGTCAGAAGATCAAAAGCCCGAGCAGCAGTGTGATCTGCTCTTTGTAAGGAGAACAGGTCTGTCCAGAGAAATGGGGGACACATCTGGAAATCTCTGTCTATGAAGCCGCTTGAAAAATCACCATGGAGCAACAATAGGAGAAACATCTGTGCTGTGTGCAGCAGAGCCGTGGAGGAAGAAAGCTACAGGGAGACATCCACATAATCCAGACAGTTTCGAGCACAGACAGGCACCCCATGAGTGACAAAGCTTCCCAGAGCCTGTTTTGTAGTCACATGCAATCAATAAGAACAGTTTTCTCCTCCAAAGTATTTAGATTAGCAGCACCTGTTCTAGGCATAACAGGGCAGAGGCAGAACACAATGTGGAAGCAACCACAAAAGAGACCTCCACATGGATGCTCTGTTGCTACATGGTACCCAACAACTGGGATGTTGTAAATGCTAAGGAGTTATATTAAAATTATGTATTAGAACAACTCATAAATATATTATAACCCAAAATAAATATATATATGATTGCTCTTGCACAACTTATCTACATGAATTTTCAATCAAATATAGTATGAGACAACCTTTTTCCTCAAAGTTAACACAATTTATGTATATACTATTATATTATTGTTTTGAAGGGAAAGAAGGATACAAATGAGTTGTCTGTGTCCTGCACTTTAAAATGGAAGTTCACTTTAATTTTTTCCTTTGTCTTTAATAAGGAAGTTCTTCTATTTTCCATCAATAACTGTTACTAAACTATACAAGAGTCATTTCATCCATAAATTAAAAATACCTTGTCTGTGTAAAACTGAACTAAAAGTACATTTGTTGGCTTTTGTTATCCATGCAGTTAGGCCTACAAATTTGTTTTGTACAAGTTTGTTCCCTAGACAATTGCTTAATTCTTTTCATGTTTCCTAGTTTTTGTTGTCTGTACTTATTTTTAAACTATTTGCAACTATCAAGAGTCTTCAATTGAATTACCTTGCACTTATAACTTACAAAACATCTTTATGTTGATTCATTAAATTTCTCTCACTTTACATATTTAGTTTTTTTATAAATTTGATTTCTTAGATGGCAAAGCTGGGGAAAGCAGTTTTATCTGTTGTCCATGGCTTGGATAAGTGTCCCCCCATAATGGTCCAGTTGCCATGACCTTGGGACCATTTATAGGAGGTAAAACTTTCAAGACAGGCACCAAGTTAGAACTCTTATTCTTCAACTACAATGTATCCTTCAGGGGATGTTAGAATCCACATATTCTGTGACTCAAGGTGAACAACATACCCCATAGTATATTACTTTATCCCAGGCTCCAAAGTGATGGTACCTCCTGGCTATGGTCTGAAATCATGAGAAAGAATGAACTTGACTATCACAAATATTTTGCTTCAACAATAGAAAGTTGACAAATGGAGTTGCTTTAAATTATATGACTAGTAAATCACAGGCTCATCTTGAAAGACAAGCTTTTGGATTTGAAATATACTTTTCCCTATGTTTTCCTTTCCAAATACTTTTTAATCATTTTATGGAGCTATCAGTGACATACAAAAGTATAGTTCACAATAGTCTCAATGTGTAAGATCTGCTATAATGATTGGTATGTTGTTTTAGATAATATTGGCTTATCATCCTATAAAATCTGTATTTTTTATGGAAGACATAGTAAAATTTGTCCTAAATGAAAGTGTATTGTACCCTAGCAGCCAAAGGAGGATCCACAAATTAGACAATATTTTAACACTGTCCACAGAGTGAATATAACCAGAGAGGTCAAGGAAAGTCTTTTCATACAAAAGATATAATATGCAAATACAAGTGAATTGTGAAGAACACAGCTCTTATAGATAGTCCTTCCTAGGTAAATTATTCATGGGTGGCTTCTATAGCAAATGATGAGGGGGTTTTGCTATTCCAACATATGTATACAAGAAATCGAGACCATCT
Organism: Myodes glareolus; assembly: GCF_982192425.1. Taxonomy (NCBI): domain Eukaryota; kingdom Metazoa; phylum Chordata; class Mammalia; order Rodentia; family Cricetidae; genus Myodes; species Myodes glareolus. The sequence goes on from NC_142026.1 coordinate 105,798,540, forward strand.
CCACAGTAGACATTTGTTTAATCTGTGTCATTGCTTAAATCTTCCAGTCTGCATTTGATTGGTCTACGGAAGCATATACCCAGCAAACAAATTACCACCAAACATTTCTTTTAATTTACGCCATTTAAACTGTGGCCCACGAGACAATAAAGTGTTTGTATGACTAAACATTGCAAATGTATATTGGGTTTGAATGCTAAATTGCATAACTTCAACTTTGGCTCCAAGCATATGATACATATACTTTGCACTGAGCATTTCATCACACCATGAAACACCATCAAATGTCTCAAAGACCTTCAATCTCCAGACCACTGTATAATGCCACAGTAGTGTTTTTCTGGACATACAAACTTTTCCACTTTTATAAGAACTTAAGGGCTTAACTACCGAAAACAGAGACTCACAATATTTCATATCATCAAATCTCAGAACATGAAAACAAAGTTAATATATCTTTGGTTTTCTAGACTGCTGTTTTTGGGGGGAGGGTCTGGGATTAGACTGATGAATTTTGGCCTGGGATTAGGACAGAATCCCCAGAAGCTTCTGAATAGCACTATACATACTTTTATCATCTTGTACACAAGCTTAGGTAAAATGGCCTTCCTCCGCACTGATGATTATAAAACTGAATAACGATCTACTCTGAAAAACACTGAAAATATTCTATGTCAGATAGCAGCCAGTATTCAGTTCAGGACTAATTGTTCATATGTAATGAACAAGCCTATCCATCTCATTCACATATGCATTTGTTTTTGTCTTTGACAGATGGCAAAAATACTATATCTATCAAAACCCTTAAAATATTCTTTACTGACTTGTTATAAGGAAATGCATGCTTTTCTACATATTTTGTGTGTCTACATACCTGAAGTCAGAATAAAACTTCTCAGGAAGAAGAGGTAAGAAGTGGAAAACATCTCAAAACTCCTGCTTTAGATCACTTCTTTAAGATATTTTTCATAAAATGGAAAGACCTTCCCTGCTCTTGGATAGGGAGAATCAACATAGTAAAAATGGCAATTCTACCAAAAGCAATCTATAGATTCAATGCAATTCCCATCAAAATCCCATCAAACTTCTTTACAGACCTTGAGAGAACAATAATCAAGTTTATATGGCAAAACAAAAAACCCAGGATAGCCAAAACAATCTTATACAATAAAGGAACCTCTGGAGGCATTACCATCCCTGACTTCAAACTCTATTACAGAGCAACAGTATTGAAAACAGCTTGGTATTGGCATAACAACAGAGAAGTCGACCTATGGAATCGAATAGAAGACCCGGGTATTAACCCACAAACTTATGAACACCTGATTTTTGACAAGGGAGCTAAAGCTATACGATGGAAGAAAGATAGCATCTTTAACAAATGGTGCTGGCATAACTGGATGTCAACCTGTAGAAGAATGAAAATAGATCCATATCTATCACCATGCACAAAACTCAGGTCCAAATGGATTAAAGACATCAACATTAATCCGACCACTTTGAACCTGATAGAAGAGAAAGTGGGAAGTAGTCTACAAGATATAGGCACAGGAGACCACTTCCTAAGCAGAACCCCAGGAGCGCAGACAATAAGAGAAACAATAAATAAATGGGACCTACTGAAACTGAGAAGCTTCTGTAAAGCAAAGGACACTGTCAGTAAGACAAAAAGACTACCTTCTGACTGGGAAAAGATCTTCACAAACCCTGCAACAGATAAAGGTCTGATCTCCAAAATATACAAAGAACTCAAGAAACTAGACACTAAAACTCTAATTAACCCAATTAAAAAATGGGGTACTGAACTGAACAGAGAATTCACAACAGATGAACTTCGAAGGGCTAAAAAGCACTTAAGGTCATGCTCAACCTCCTTAGCGATCAGGGAAATGCAAATCAAAACAACTTTGAGATATCATCTTACACCTGTCAGAATAGCCAAACTCAAAAACACCAATGATAGCCTATGCTGGAGAGGATGTGGAATGAGGGGAACACTCATCCATTGTTGGTGGGAATGCAAACTTGTGCAGCCACTGTGGAAATCCGTGTGGCGGTTTCTCAGGAAACTGGGAGTCAACCTCCCTCAGGACCCAGCAATTCCACTCTTGGGAATATACCCTAGAGATTCCCTAACATACTACAAAAGCATTTGTTCTACTATGTTCATAGCAGCACTATTTGTAATAGCCAGAACCTGGAAACAGCCTAGGTGCCCCTCAATAGAAGAATGGTTAAAAAAGGTGTGGAACATATACACATTAGAGTTTTACTCAGCGGTAAAAAACAATGACATCTTGAATTTTGCATGCAAATGGATGGAAATAGAAAACGCTTTACTGAGTGAGGTAAGCCAGACCCAAAAAGAGGAACATGGTATGTATTCACTCATAAGTGGATTCTAACCATAATTAAAGGTCTTTGAGCCTATTATTCGTGATCCTAGAGAAGCTAAATAAGAAGATGAACCTGATGAAGATTATTTAGCTATCCGCCAGGAGGTAGGAAATAGACAAGAGTCCCAGGTAACCTCGGGTGCATGGGGGGGTGGGAGGGTTGTCGGAAAGGGAGAGGGTTAGAGAGAAGGGAGTAGGGGAGGATTGGGGAAAGATCGGGGGACTGGGATGGGGGGAAGGGAGGAAGGATGGATATGGGATCAGGCAAGTATATACCTCAACTAAGGGAATCATTTTAGGGTTTACAAGAGACTTGATTATAAAGGGGATCCCCGGTCCAAGGAGAGATCCCCAGATGGTTCTCTGGACAGAGGAGAGGGTGCCTGAACCGGCCTTGGCCCACAACCATACTGATGAATATTTTGCATGTCACCATAGAACCCTCATCTGGAGATGGATGGAGATGGAGGCGGAGAACCACGTTGGAACACTGGACCTAGCTCCCTAGGTCCAAATAAGAGGCAGAAGGAAAGAGAACGTGAGCAAAGAAGGCAAGGGCAGAGGAAACCTTCATCCGACGTTGGATGACGATACAGATGGAGACCCATATTGGAACACCGAACTGAGCACTCCACGGTCCAAATGAGGAACAGAAAGATGAAGAAAATAAAAAAAGTAATCAGGACTGCGAGGGATGCGATCACCCACTGATACAAGGGAACTGATATAATGAGAGTTCACCAAGGCCTGTTGGACTGGGACTGAACGAGGTCGTGATCCAACCAGATTCTCTGAATGTGGCTGGCCCGGAGCCTTTTTGAAAAGCCATTGACAATGACACTGGGACTTGCTTCCTCTGCATATACTGGATTTTGGCGCTCCAGTCTGTTTGGACTCTCACCTTTCCTGGACCTGGAGGGAGGGGAGAGGAACTTGAACTTCCCACAGGGCAGGAAACCCTGACTGCTCTAGGGGATGGAGAGGGAGGAGGAGAGGGAGTGGGGGGGAGTGGGAGGGTGTTGGGAGGAGGGGCTGAAATGGAAACTTTTATAATTTAATAAAAGAAAATAAAATAAAATAAAAAAAATTAGAAAAAAAAGATACTTTTCATATATCATATTTCTATATCTATTGTCTCGTGCCTGGCCTAAGTCAGTTACATTATGCATAAATAATTAAAGTCATCTTTTTAGACTCTTTCTACGTATAGTGTGTCACTTTTGAAAAATCTTATCCCCTTTTGCAAAATTAGTCCTACAAAACCCAAAACCCATTATGCCCCAGGCTACCTCGCTCTACTCCTCATGGTCACTGAAAATTTGAGATGCAGCCCTCTGCAGAGGTTGGCCAGAAGTTATATTTTATATGTTATATTTAAATTTCTGGCCAAAGAAATATATATACATATATACATAGAAATATATATACATATATAGAGATACATACATATACATATACATACACACAGACACACATATATATATAAATTCATAATTTCAATGGAATCTGGAGATTATAGAAAAATTCTCATAATCTATACCTATATTACCCAGAGACCCTCTTAGACAGTTTCTCATTGGGAAAAGAATAAGGCTGGGTGTGGTCTTGGATGCCTGTAATCCCAGCACTTGTTCTGTGGTTGAAGTTTGTCAGTACATTGTTGCATGTGCAGTAGCAGTTACAAGACCTGACAAGTGAACAAGGGACCCTAATAGCAGTTTGTCTTAGAAATTAATAAATTAAAAGGCAATTGTTCAACTTATCAAATAACACATCGAAGACCTGTGCAGTTATTATATATGACTTGCTTCCAGAAAGAGAAACATACGGTGAATTCCTTACCTTTAACCTTAGAAAAGCACTACCTCCCTTGACCCTCTTTGTAATCAGAAAAAGATGCATTGGATATGCATTGCTCTCTGCCAATGTTTTCTACTTTGATCCTATTAGCCATTCTCTCATTCATTCATTGATTCTTCTAGAATGAAGAGCTCTGGAGCTCCAAGGATGATAAAATTTTAAGCCTTCTAATACAACATAATGAAACAAGTTTTATGTCTTTGCAGTTTCTTCAGAGAAATAATAAAACATTACTGAAAGTTGCAATTTTGAAACCTTCAAAACCTAAATAAAATCTAATATCCTAGCAGACAGAATTAAGACTTGGCCCACTTCATCAACACCAGTGATGACAATGCAATCATTTCTCTGTGATAAAGACTATAAAAAGCTTGAAATATCCTGAGAAAAAAACATTAACAAGGTACATTGCTGGTGGGAAGATCTTGTCTTACCACAAGTGCAGAGGGATCTTATAGAAATTATAATTGACTATAGATCCTTTCAGAAAGTCTATCAGAATAATAAGGTTTGGCTTCAGAAACTTACACAAATCATTCGTAATTCCAGAATCATGGCCATGAGTACTGTGATGTGAACAATCTTATTCTTGTGTGACATCATAAGAATTTAAGGCTCGTATACAGCCAGCTTTAAAATATCAACATAGCTTTTCTGTACTTCCCAATAGCTAGAACTTTCAGAGGTCATTTCCGATAGCTGCAGCAGGCTCAAGTAGAACACAATGATAATGAAACAATGCTATTTCCATTTTTTTTCAACTTCTAGGCAACAGCCGAGTGCTCTATGCCCTCCTGGTCTCTTTAAAAAATGTGTTTCCATTCATGTAGACTCATGGGACAGTCTGTGGATGTGTAAACACAGACCTGCTGGAGTTTAAGATAAAGAGGCTGAAGAGTCCATGCAAATCAGAGGTGCCTTTGGTGAAGAGGGGTTGCCTGTAGCTGTCCACAAGAGCACAGCCACAGAAATTGCTGTTTCCATCAGAGGAGAAGCCTGACCTGAGTTTCTAGGAGTTCTTTATAGACTTGTTACCAACACCAGTGCACCTGACCATGGGTACACACATTTGTGGTCTCTTATTTTCTACCCTTTGTAAAGAGTTTCCTGGGGCTGAAAGTTAGTCCAGGGATTTCACCTGGACAAAGACAGTAACTCATCATTGTATGTGCAAGCTAGATGTCTTGCACAAAAAAATAACATAAATTCTGACACTAAAATTGAGCTACCAACATTAAAACTAAATATCTTTATCCACTTTTTCCATCGCTGTTCTTAGTTTTTGAGATTATAATTTAATTACATACTTCCCCCCCCTTTCTTTCTTCCCTCCAAATTCTGTACAATAGCTTTTTTTGGTGGCCTAGACTCTCAGGAACCTTTCTCCCTTGCCATCTACAGTTTTGAAACACTACCACAAAGAAGTAATATAGAATAATATGATGCTGTGATAATATGATACTTTGGCTACATATATGTGTATACATATATGCACACACATTCATATATATGTATATGTATACTCACAAATAAACAAGGAGTTCTCCTTCAACTTGGCAACACTAGTCAATGAGCAGCTTAAGACAGATTTTATTTTTTTTTATTTAAAAGGATGCATTTTCCATGCTATATATTTTTTATATTCCCAAAGATTTAAGTGAAAGTAAGTTCCTTGACTCCAGTTTCCAATGCTTGCTGGCATCATTTGGTTTAGGGCTATATGCCTCTGATCTCTGCTTATATCTTCTCATTATGTTTTCTTCATATTTCTGCTTGCTTTAGTCTGTAAATTCCTTCGGCTTTTTTCTACTAAAGACACATGGCATCATTGCAGAGTCCATTCTGAGTATCCAAGATAATTACATTTTCTCAAAATCCATAACTCAGTGTCATGTAAACAGAATTTTCCTTATGCGATAACTTACCTCTTCCCTTATCAGATAATTTTACACATGCCAAAATGAAGAGCTGATATGTATGGGGCACAGCCTTTATTCGACCTCCCCGTTATCCAACTACCCTCCATAATTTTCGGAACTTGGTTTGCTCCTCTCAGCCCAAAGCTGCCATCCTCCTTACATGAATTACATATGCAAGAGTGACGCTCATCCACGATATATGATAGGAGAACTAGTTCAGCAAAGGAGGACATGTCTGATAATTCATAGAAAAACTAAACACAGAAAACCCCAGAAATGAAAAAACACTTCTCCATCAACTAAAAAGAGTACATAAAGCTCCTTTTGACTTAAGTATGGGGTTGCCAAGGTGCATCATAGATAAGACTATATAAAATGTAGCCTGAAAGGAAGTTTAACATAATGCTAAGTAAAAACATTTTAAGAGTTTTGGGAAACTATGGGGGCCCCTTGTGGTCTCCTAATTAAATCTGGGGAATTAGGTAGGACAAGTTCTCAAGCTTAGCGACAATCATAGATCTGAACGTGATACACTTCAGCAAACTTCACTGACACATCTCCTGAACTTTCTGTTCTTTCATCCTTGCTGGTTCATTTATGACCATTTCTTCTGTGTGTATATATTTATTCAATGTCCAATGTGTATGAGGCACAGAATTGTGCTGTAGGGATGCAGGAGTCTTAAAAAATAAGTATATCTCTACCCTTCAGCTTCTGATTTGGACCTAAGACTCTCTGGTTTTTAGTAAAAAAAAAAAATCACAATGTATCATCTCTAAAATGATAATCCCATGCCAAAGATTTTTCAGTAACAACCGTGGAACATGATTGAGTTGAAAGTTTACAAAAACCCAAACCAGGTATAGAAATAGAGAAAAAGGAGACAGAGCAGCCTTACTATTTGGATATCCGCATGCGGATATTCTCCATTCAGGGAAAACTCAGGGTATTGAAATGTTGTGCTTGAATAATGGAATACGAATAGCTATTCAGTCGAGGTCTTCAAAGTCCTGGGAAGTTTGGAAGAGCAGGGCTTTGAGTCCCTGCATGTGCCTGCTTCTAACAGAGCAGCTGTTTCCAGTTGGTTTACATCTTGGGCTTTCAAATAAAATGTTCTGTGGAAAGAGAACAATGGAGGCTGAAAACTTGATTTAGAAGAGCAGACCCCACAGTGACCAGAAAACCCTGCAATAGAGCAAGCATGGGAAAAAACTCGAAACCTATGAACAGACCATAGCCAGCTAACCGCTGTCCCAGAGGATCAGAGGGTATGCCAACCAATACTAACCCAATGGGTGCTGACTGGTATCGATGACGATAGCCTGATTTGTTCTGGTGTTGCATTTCCTCCTCGTGTGACAGAAACAATAACCATGAAGGGAATGAAGAAAGGCAAATGCTGTTGTTTCTCACAAGTTGTGCCACCTAACAAGTGACAATGTCGTGCTTATGTCCAGAATAGTCTCCTTTTTGAAGCACTTTCCAGCTTTATGAGTTTTTAAAGAGCTGTCCAAGAAGATTAAAAATACAAAGATCACAGAAAATTGCATAAGGCAGAGCAAAAGCAAACAGAGACAGAGCGAACTGAGTTCTGATCTGGGAGTTTGATGAGAAACTCCTTTCAACTATTATGCATCATTTTTATTATCGTTGAAGGTTATAAGCAGATGTGTGTAGCATCTATTTCTCAAACTGTTCTAGGCATTGTAGGATAAGGAACTAAAAACAAATCTGTTGATATATTCTGGCCCTTTTGCTGCCCAAGTTAGCCTTCAGAAAATTCTCTTAAGTGATTTTGGTTTCTTAGATGATATCTTGTGCTTTGACACCTAAAACCCTGAGGCTACTTCATTCTTCTTAATACTCGCAATTTCCTTAATAACTTATAATATCAATTCAGTGGCTCCATAGGGTAGCACATATCTGCAACATCAATATCAACTCAAACAGGAAGAAATCCATATGTGCAAGAACAACCTGAACTCTCGTCTCTGAAAAGTAAAGAAAAGAAAAAATAAAATGCAGTAGATGTCCCAGTGTGGTCATGTAGTCACTTAATAACAAATGGCCTGCTTAAAGATTTTGGCAGGTTCTTAACCCTCTCAAATCTAAGCTGTTCAGAGACCTTGTAGGAAAAAAATGGAAATAGATATTTGCAAGCAGACAGAGGAATGAGTTTCAATCCTGACAAACAAGCAAAACCAAACAAGACCAGGATTTGGATTCTTCTCTCCAGTGTCTTGGCTCTACTTCTTCAAATGTGTCTGAATGTAAAAATAATCCTAGGGATGGGTGGCCTGAGATATTGTCTTACTACCTGTTTCTTCTTTCCAAAGAATAATGTTCATTTGATCCACAAAGTTTTATATGGTAACTACATGAACTCATTGAGAACTTTTCTCTTTATAGAAAATTTGTGAAAATGAATTTATAAAGTTATGTATTCATTAAATATTATAAATTGTATTAGAATGTGTTATTTGTGAAAAATTAACATTCTACATAATTTTTATGAAATACTTTACATTAGAAACAGCTAAATTTATATATTTTACACAATATTCTCTACAATTATTTCTTTTGAATTTCATGTGACCAAATTAAATATTTTCTAAAGATTTTTTTCTCAAATGTTTTTTGACTTTCATTGCTTTATCAGTATTTGTTAAAGACAACTGAACTACTCTAGCATGAGTTTTTGGGAAAAAAGTACATATTATAATCCCATGTGTTGGAGGAGGCCGCTTGTTGATTCCCAGCCACGGACCCCCGAAATGGTCACACAGAAACTATATTATTTAAATCCCTGTTTGGCCCATTAGCTCTAGCTTCTTTTTTGCTAATTCATACATCTAACCCATCACCATTAATCTGGGCATCATCACTAGATCATGTCGTACCAGCAAAGTTTTTGCTTGTCTGTCTTCAGCTGTAGCTCCATGGCTTCTCTCTGACTCTGTCTTCTCTCTCCCAGCTTTCAGCTTAGTTTTTCCCACCTAGCTCTTTCCCCTATAGCTATGCTATAGGCCCAAAGCAGTTTATTTATTCATTAATGGTAAGCACAGCATACAGAGGGGAATTTCACATCACTTCCCCTTTTCTGTTTAAATAAAAAAGGAAGGTTTTAACTGTAACATAGTAAAATTACATAAAACAGTTATCAAGCAAGAATTGTAGTTATATCTATTTTATCTATTATCATAGGTAAGGAAAACTATATTATTGCTATCTATTCTTCAATTCCATCAAAGACTCCAGAAGGATATAATATTACCTAAGAATACAGGAAGCACATTGTAATCAACTTCTAAAACTCTAAAATTAATAGAAACATCTTGCTACCTGGACAGTCACCCAAAGTTCTTCTGTACCATTAGAGCATCTATCTTCAGCCTACAGGCCCATAGTATCCAGCAGACTTTTCCATGAAGCAGGAAATTTCTAAGACAGTTCTGCCTATATTAGCAGTTTGTTAGTCACTTTCTTCTATGCCCTGCAGAATGTCTGTCAGACTCTTTCATAACACAGGAACCCTGAAAGATCCTGAATGTTCAGTTTATCAAGCAGTCCAGGGAAGAGTAGTTTCTTGCCCAAATGACCAATCAACTCCATAAGGAGCCTCTTTGCTGCCCATCTTCCTCTTGAAGTATTTAGTGCTGCCAGGACAAATGTGTCTTACTGTCATGGAAAGTCCTAAGTTCTTAAAACATTTTAAATGCCATATTCTGAAGGTCTTTGAAAGGTTTGAAGATTATCTATGTAACTAAAATATATCTCTATTATGCTAGAAAACCTAACTAACATAACTACAAGATTGACTATCATAGATGACTTTCTATTAATCTATATTTCTTAATTATATATTACACTTTTAAATGAGATGCCCACACAATACCTTAATCAAGATCAGAAATACATATACACAGTATAAGAAAATTGATCTTAATTTTGTACCAATAAAGCAAGATCCATACCAATGCAAAGTATCCATCTCTATAGCATATACCCCTTTAAATGTAAACAAACATTTTTAAACAATATTTGAGAATATGGGCATAGTTTTTCTCCAAACTGCTTTTTGCTGTTGATTGGGCAAAGTAATTTTGGCAAAGTAATTTGAGAGGTATTCAAAGCAACCTTTCATGGGGTATTGGTCCATCAAACTACATTAGTCTGGGAGGATTCCATAAGTTTTCATCCTTGGTGGAAACAAAAGAAGGATCTTTTTTCCAAAGCAACATATTCTTAGACCCAAATTTGAAGTCAAGATACCTTTATAATATACATATTGATTTAGCTTAGCAGCCCATACAATGGAATGTCTCTGTACTTAGTTCCTTTACAGTCAAAAAATTCAAAGAAGACACAATAAATATATATAATCCAGACTCTCTGTGTATATTCCATCTTTACATGGCTTATTTACTTTGACTCTGTTACTTCTTAATATTTATTTGATTATCTTTACTTCTTTACTCTGACTCTTTAAAGACTTTTGTTTTAAAACCATTTATTTTTTTATAACTCCCTATACTCTTTTTCTTACTCTCCCAAGTCTATGTACATTATCCAACACTGTGACTCATTTAAAGTCTTTTATGTCTGAATCTGTCCTATATGTAGCTGTAATTCTTTACCTTCCAGGAGTGCATCTCAAAATGCTAAGCGCTTCTTAAAAACTTAGGCTGCTGCATTACTAGCATATATATGATACTTCCTGTTTGCCCCATCTAGTGGTGGAGCCGCTTATGTCTTTGAGAGTTACACACACTGCCCCATTTCCAGGCACACAACTGGTCCAAGTTGCTATCAAGCAAGCCACAGCATGCTGCTCACAAAGCCCCATCCAAATGCTCAGTCTCCCGAAAGAGCCAGAGGTCATGCAACAGCATGGCCCAGAAAGCCTGTATTTCAAAATTGTGTGTTTTTTCTTTGCTTCTCCTCTTCCTCCTTCTTCTCCTTATCCTCCTCTTCCTCCTCCTTCTTCTTCTTCCTACCCATGAGTCAGAAAAACCTCTCTTAAAGGAGCCATGGCACACCATCAGCAAACAGCAAGAAGTTGTGTTAAACTCTGTATTTTTGTGTCTAGAATTCCTTTCCAAGCTCTCTCAGATTTTAAATGGATTTTCGGCAACCATATTGGAGTCAATTTGTTAGAAGATGCTGCTTGTTGATTCCTGGCTTCTTAGCCCCAAAATAATCACACAGAAATTATAGTATTTAAACCACTGCTTGGCCCATTAGCTCTAGCTTCTGATTGACTAACTCTTACATCATAATTTTACCCATCTCCATTAATCTTTGCATCACCGTGAGGTCGTGGCCTACCAGCAAAGTTTCAGCACATCTGTCTCCAGGTGGCTCCATGGCTTCTCATGACTCCACCTTCTCTCTCCCAGCATTCAGCGTAGTTTTTCCTGCCTAGCTCTGTTTACCTATAGCTCTGCTATAGGCCAAAAAGCAGTTTGTTTATTCATTAATGGTAATCACAGCATACAGAGGAGAATCCCACATCACACATGCACCAAAAACAAAAGGTATAAAAGAGATCATAGTGAAAAGGGTTAAGTTCCAAAGTCCAGGGCCCAGTGAGAACTGGCTCTTCGACATGTGAGTCCAAGTTTGTCTTCTTTATTTACTAGCTGATCACTTTATGAACATGTAAAAGTTGGTTTTGTGTTTGTTAAATTCCTCTTACAGGGTGCTGGAGAGTTAATTTACCAGTTAAATGCACTTATTCTTATAGAGGACCTGGGCTTGGGTCCTAGCACCTACATACCTGGTTTCTCATAACCATTATAACTTTGGTTCCAGGAGACCCAATGCCTTCTTCTGACCTGCAATAGTAGTAGGAACACACATGATGCACATACATACATACATGCATACATACATACATACATACAGGCAAAACACCTATACATATAAAATAAATAAGTCTAAAATAATTCTTCAGTTCCCATTAAAGAACTAAAACTTGATGGCTATTTCAGGATGCTAAGATAGCTCCCTACCACCACTACAGACTGAAGCAGCCAGCCCTGCACCTGCAAATGCCAGCTGGGCAGACAAGATTGAGCAACAGAGTATTGTTCGAAGAGAACAATAGATCTTCTGGTAGAGTCATTAGAGACATGAGCAATAAAGCAACTCCTGGAAAGTCTGGTAAATCTGTATGTCCATCTGGAATTGATGGGAAGAAATGACACTGGGCCATTGTTTGTCTTATATGCCTTCAAAAAGTCATCTTGTTGAGCGCTTTTATTTTTCCTAAGGATATTTGTACTTCAACATAGTATAGCTCATTCTTGTACACAGATGTACATGATGGATGAATAGAATACAGACCTATGGTTTCAATGTTCTCACCCTGAAGACTGAATTATACCAAGATGCTGCTAATTACACAATGATTCTTTTAAATGAAAGCTCATAGCAACAAAACTCACAGTAGGGGATTCTAAAGAGCAGTGTTATAATAATGAGGAATTGAGTCTTTGCTTCTGAACAGATTTTCCACTTTTAAATGAGAGGTAAGCAAACCTGGAACAGAAAGAATCCATACCATTAATTAAGAGGAGAAGCAATGCTCAGAAGCAAAATAACTTCTTATTTATTGTGAATCCTCCACAGAAGTTTTGTACATCTGTTACTCAGGAGAGTTATCTTGTTGGCCATCCTACCATGGTTTATATATTATATTTACTTTGTATGTGGCATACTTTATGCCACATGCAAAGGAACACCAATCATATGCAAGCCAAAGGAGTTCTTCTTTTTTATTTTGCTGAATACACTATTACTAATAATGAGCTCTAATTTATCATCGCAGTTAGCCAGTGTGTTTCAAGTATATAGGCATTGCAGTAAGACTCTCACCCATTATATTGTACTGTAATACTCTTTCTACAGCTACGTAGATGAACAAGAAACTTGGAGATGGTTTCAAAGCTAAATGTTGAAGTAGTATTCAATAGCAGGACTTTCTGATTCTGTTGCAAGAGATGTTTAATCAGGAGATTATTAGGATTTTGCTGAAATATTATTTTTATATTTTCACCAACTTCTGTTATGTCCTTAATCTTTTATATATTTAAATGGACTGGTAGAAATGCCAAAACCCTAAGCAGATTGGCTCTAGGGATCATCTTAGGACCCTGATAGAATGGACCATTATACTTTTCAAGACAATAGAAAAGAATTAGCTTTTATTCCACGTGAAATCTTAGTAAAACATCAAAATGACTTTGGGTTACTGTCTGGTTGTTCATACTAACACCGAGAGAATTCCTAACAACAACCTACTTGTCAGCACATGGACTATTGGCTAAAATAAAACGAATATTTGTGGAACTGGACTGTCCCAGCATTGCAAGACATATGCATCCCTGATTTGCAACAATACCACAGCAATAATACTCCAAACCCCTACACAAATACAAACCCTCAACCAGAGGCATTACTGTTCCTAGTTAAGAACTTATGGGCTGAGGCTTCCAAGGTTGTACATTCAGCAGGCAGCTGCTCCCAGCTGAGGGGGAAAAAGCCGTGGCCTTACATCATTTTGGTCCTACCTCAAGAATGTTAGGAGCAGATAACATGAGGCTGCGGACATATTTGCACTATACCTCTTCTGTGGGACAAAGACTATGTTGGATCAAGCAAAGAGAGTAAGGGATTCAAATCAGAATATCTGGAAGTAAAAAGAGGGTCAGTTTCTACACTAAAATAGAGTCATAAAGGCAAAAGAAAGGAGCAAGGCACAATAAAACACATGTCCCCAGTGACTGAAAGGACTGGGCAGAAGTAAAGCCTAGTTCAGCATCACCTGGCTGGCTTCCAGCCTCTTAAACACTGTTGGTTTATATTATGGCAAGTCTGTCTGAAACCCTGCAAACTCTTCAGCCTTTATAATCACTCCTTAATAACCCAGTAACTACTCATTGGTCCCCCAGAAGATGGCCAAATATCTACTTTCATGTCTGTTATAACTTATTCTTGAAACATGTCACTATGAAGACTAAAATGCTTGATGCCCCGTTCAACACATTTTGAATTATATTTTTGAAAGAGGATGTTTGGGCAATGACACACAAATTGCATGCACAAAGCAAATTAATTATTTGCAGATATGTAGTGTAATTATATGGGTTTATGCTATCCATCTGTGAACCTTAGGCTCCCCTAGTACAGCACTGCTTATAATAAAAAGGGTTTAATAGCTTTAAGAAAAATGTATTATGCTTACATTTGCACGAGAGGACTGTTTGTTATGTGATGGTGTTCGTGGGTTCATATGGATATAGAAAGCCTGAAAGGACAGAGTGGTCCATTCTTTGGCATTCCAAAGGAAAGCTTTTCATCATACCCTACAGGATGATGTGAAAGAAGCACCACAGGCACTCAGGAAACCTCCCTATTGTTTAAAGATCTTTCATCCTCAGGAAATTCTGTTATTGTGTCTACATTTCCTACGACATCTAAACTATCCATAGTTGTTTGAAGCTCCATGAAGACTGGTTCTCTTCATGGTTCAGAAATGAGTCATGACTGAGGCAGATTTTAACTGTACAGCAGATGAGATAAAGTCATTATATTTCTCTTTTCCATATAAGTCTCATAATACTTAACAATTTACTGTAAATTCCACACAAATGTCCCGTATCTTTTTTTCCAATGCTGGAGTGCCAGGGATTCTATAAGCTAGACTAGCACTCTATTACTGAGGATTTCTCTAATCCTTCCATACTCATGTGCACGTGTGTGTTGTGGTATACAGAGGTGCATATGCACAGCTGTATGCATGCACCTGGTGTTCAGAGCTTGTTGGCAGGAGTCTTCCTCGATCCCTTTCCTCCTTCATAAGTTTGAGACAAGATCCCTTATTCAAACTGGGGCTCACTGACGGGTTAGAATTGATAGCAAGCAAGTTCCCAGAGTCATCAAGGTGTTGTCTCCCAGCACAGAGATTGCATGCTTTTTATGTAGATGCTGAGAAGCTGAATGTAGGTCAATCTGCTTGTGCATACACTTTACTGACTGAGCCTTCTCCTTAGCATCCATACTCATTTTTATCCAGAATCCCCAAGACCTGGTTGGCAGAAAAGCACACACTCTGTGGTCATCATATTCTGCTCTCCTTCCAAAAGTGGACAACGGTCAAATCATGAAGTCCCTGGCTGCATTGCTAAAGACTTGAATTTTCTTTCTGTAGCCAAAGAAATGTGGAAACATTCTTAAATTTCTGCTTTAAGGGGTCATCAATATTGCTTAAAGGGTAAAGCCACATGTTGCCAGGCTTGATAACCTGATTTTGGTCCCAGGTGATGCAAGGAGAAAACCAACAACTGCAAAGGAGTCTTCTGATTCTCAGACACATACCATAGCTTGAGCACAACCTTTCTCCTGCTCAAGTAGCTTGTGATTTTTCCTGAAAAGCCATTGACTATGATACTGCGACTTGTTTCCTCTGCATATACTGGATTTTGGGGATCCAGTCTGTTTGGATACTCACCTTCCTGGACCTGGAGGGAGGGGGGAGGAACTTGAACTTCCCACAGGGCAGGAAACCCTGACTGCCCTAAGGGACGAAGAGGGAGGAGGAGAGGGAGTGGGGGGAGTGGGAGGGTGTTGGGAAGAGGGGCGGAAATGGAAACTTTTATAATTTAATAAAATTTACTTTCAAAAAAAAATAATATAATAAACAGTAAAAGAAATCAAAAAAAGAATGCAAAATGGCTCTTGTGATAGTGGAGCATCATACATTTTAAAGTGGAGGTGATGGTTTAGTGAATATAATAAAGAAACCTAGGTCCCATCTGATGATGCCCTAAGGCAGTGACAGAAGTGTGACATAGAATGCAGCTCTTCCAACGCCTTCATCCAGAGGCATCAGAGTTGCTTTGCTGTGGTAATGAAGCTCTGTGAGGAATCTGGGATCTCTCTCAGGTTGCTGACCCCATCAGAGGATGGAGTGCTACTTAATGATGGTAATACAAATTAAAGTAGTAAATGCCAGAAGAAGCAGTCAGCTTGGAGTTAAAAATAAAGAGTTCAGTTTGGGGACATGTAGAATTTGAAATAAAGAAGTCCTGTATAAAATAAATTCTCTAGGAGTGGAGCTCAGAGTAGCTGAGGATTGATGAAGAAGAGAAAAATATCCCTGAGGAAATTCTTTCCATACAAAGTTAAGACAAAACTTAAAGAGTGACTCTCAAGGGCCACTGATGTGTGAAGGGGCAAGGTCAATCGGTAATTAAAAATTAACTAGACTAGCGTAATATAAAAGACATAGCTTTAATAAACAGAAGAAAGGAAAACTTACACCAGGGTCCCAACAATCCGAGAACACGGGGCAAAGAGGAAGTGGCAAGTGCACTTCTATCTTTTTTTGTTTTGTGTGGCTTGAGGCAACCACACCTTAAGCAGAATATGTATGGCTGAGATTCCCCATCAGATGTGAGAGGTCCTTTTGTTCTGTCTATGTGTTGCTTTTATTGGTTAACTAATAAAGAAGCTTGTAACCACAACACATACAGGCACATGAGTATGGAAGGATTAGAGCAATCCTCAGTAATAGAGTGCTAGTCTAGCTTATATGAATCCCTGACACTCCAGCACTGGAAAAATCCCAAACTTAAAAATGTATAACAACAAGTAAGAGCCTTATTCCAAAAGTTAAATTCATCACATCTTTATAAAATTATTTATATTGGTTAAACTTTGACAAACTAATAACTAAGTCTAGTTACTATATAATAAAGTCAATAATGT
The DNA here is from genome assembly GCF_982192425.1 of Myodes glareolus. Taxonomy (NCBI): domain Eukaryota; kingdom Metazoa; phylum Chordata; class Mammalia; order Rodentia; family Cricetidae; genus Myodes; species Myodes glareolus. The sequence goes on from NC_142026.1 coordinate 105,815,488, forward strand.
TAATTGTAGATAGAAATTTCTATCTCACCCGGTCCTGTAGCCATTTAGTCCCATGCAGAGGCTTATATTAATTATAAAATGTTTGACCTTTTAATTTAATTTTATTACTAACTAGCTTTCACAACTTAAGTTAACCCATAAATCTTATCTATGTTTAACCACATGTCTTGGTATCTTTTCCTCAGGGAGGCATGTTCATCTTGTTTTCTCTGCATCTGACTGACTCTCTGACTTTCCTCTTCCCAGAATTCTCTTAGTCTGGTTATCCCACCTATACTTCCTGTCTGGTTACCGGCCAATCAACACTTTATTAAGCTAATACAAGTAGCAAATCTTTACAGTGTACAGGACCATTGTACCACAGCAGCTAGTAGTTTGATATTCACAAAAGTGCAGACTATTTTATCCACAAAATACTTTTCTGTGAATCATAGTAGCAATAGATACAAGGATAAATGAATTACTATTTATACATATAAATTTTTACTTTTTATTTCATTAAAGGAATATATCACTGTGTTATGTTTTCTGTTGTACATACAGCATCTATCATAGACCCACAAAGGTCAGGAGTTTGACAACCACTTGTACTAAACAGTTCATAAACATTTAATGAATTCTTAGTGTTTAACCTACTTCACCTTGTACAAGCCAACAGACTTATAAGACATTGACTATTGTCTTCATAGAGGTTACATTGAACTCAGAGTGACAAAGTCTCTTGTATAAGGTTATTAGGGCTCATTAGAGAGGGAATATCTTGAGATAATAGTGTAGGATGATAAATATGTGGTTAGGTGTGAACAACTGCACTAATAACTGAGCCAGACAATGGTATTACATTTCATCAACAGTAGTCCAGAAGAGTCTCAAACTCTTGTATCCAAAACAGTGGTGTCCATATTACATAGCTATTTGCAGGGCTAGGACAATTCCAACCTTGAAGTAGAGATGACCAGATCCTCTACTCAGGCTCCAACATGCTTCATTGCTAATGATACCAAAGTCTTGATTGAGATGAACAGGTGTCATTGGACTAGTTGCTATCTGCACAATCTATGATGTTACAATGTTTTCTGATATCTTTAATACTGACACAATAGCTAATTATATAAGTGAAATGAAAGACTATCCTATTGTCCTTGCATGGTACTGGGCAGAAAGTAGTGAGCCAGCCCCATAGCTATCTGCCCAGGGCTTTCTCCAAGAAAAAGACAAAAGTTGCAGGAAGCAAATAACAAAGAACAAAATTACTAAATTTTCATAAGAGTCTTATTGTTAAAATTCAAGAGCACTTTTATTTGATATTTGAGGAGACTACCACAAGGGATTAAAGATAAAAACAAGCACAAATTGCACTGTGGGGGAATATAATTTTTATATTGCAATGAAATTGCTTTATATCCAAAATCATTTTGCTAAAAGCAAAGTGCCCAAGAGAAGTGTTTGTTCGCTTAATCTAAACCAGTCATTTTCCAATTATGTTCTACACTGATACTTCCAGAGGATCACAAGTGTCTGCTAGAAATAAAATTCCTAAGCATGTGACTACTTTAAAAACTAGAAAAATGTGTAATACAAATGTGTAGTTCAACTTTACACATAGAAGCAAGTATAATACTCATCCTTGATTCCTATTTAGGTTGTTTTCTCTGCAGATGACAGAACTGGTTTCTTTTGCCATCTTTTGGTATATGAAATTCTTTCCAGGTGAAGAGTCATTAAGAGATTTGCTGTGGGAGCTCCTTCAGATCCGTTGACCAATAGCCTTTAAGATACCAGCCCACACTTACATCACACCTTTTTATGCTTTTCTATGCCTATGTAATAATATTGAATGAATAAAAAAGAGATCCATGTGATATTTTAGTATCATGCAACTAAAATTCCTCAGATATATGGGATTCTGAGTCTTAAATCAATTATTTGACATTACATAACTTTTTCCATCAAATTCCTCTTTTTGTTAGCAGACTCTCATGTTTTTCATCTGTCATTTTCATAACATATACAAATATTCTGGTGGAACATTGGGGGACAGGGTTTTATGTAGCATAATCTTCCCTTAAACAGTATAGCAAAGGATGACCTTTTACTTCTGATGCTCATTCCTCTGCCTCCTGAATACTGAGATTACAAACATATCCCACCAAGTTTAGCATATACATTTTAGGGATCAAATCCAGAACCTTGTGCAAGCTAGACAAGAATTCTACCACCAACTGAATTTACCTTCTTGTCCCTAAGATCAGTAAACAGAAATTAATAAAATAGAATGGGAGGAGTACTTTGCCACTAATGAAAAAGATAATGATTATTCATAAATTTTATCCTTGACAAAAATTTATGCTGGTAAAGCACATCCTAAGTTCTTGTTTTGTTTTGGTTATGCTTATTCTTGACTCTAAACTACCATGATAGTCTTAAATATTTACCAGGCTGAAATTATATGCTAGGCCCATTTCTAGGCTGTTATTCACTCGGATGACTCACTCTAAGTGAGACCACGAGGGACCTTAGCCGAACTATGCATTGTCATTAAGTGTCTTCTCTTTTTGTTGTGTATCTCAACCCCCTTCTTGTCCTTCAGTGGCAATCTGTTTCCTAGTTTACTTTATTCCTCTGTTTCAGTAATATATTAGGGATTTCCTCCTAATCATATACATCTCACATGGATGCTATATATCACATGTCAGAGGTTTGTTGTACCATTATCAATTGTCTCCAAAACTACTGAATATTGGGGGGACAACTGTTTTACTTGTGTAATATTTTGGAGTGAAGATATAAAGGAAAGTCTTATTCAGCGTGATGATCCATCATCATTGATGGTCTTGATATAGCTTGAACTGGCAGGGTAGCTAGAGAGAAGATTCTTTAGAAATTCTTTGTTTACATATTTAAATCTAGATGCTTGTGGGCACATTGCCCCACCACAGCCCCCAAATACTTCCTGGAATTGTAGTAAATCTTATCATTGTTTAAAGGTTCTTACAGTTTATATGACATCAGGCTTCCAAGAGGCTCGTAGCAGAGGTTTCTTGCTGCTCAACATTCGGACTGAATATTACTTCCTCTATAGAATACTGTACTACTTCCTCCATGAGAGAACACATGCCCACTGGTGTTCCCCAACTTTTCTTCTGCCTTCTCTTCCACTTCATATCTCTGTCTTCCACCAGTCCATATTTGTCTAGGACTTATTTTCAGATTAACTCCGTATCTTTAAAGAGTCCTACTCCCTCCAAACTTAGAAGTCGCCATCTTATTTAAATATGTGCATTGGGAATCTTTTTTTTTTTATGTTCATCAAGGAGCCGTCCTGGACTAAAAGTGTTCCAATCACATTTAAGGAAATGATCCTTGGGTAGAAAATTTTGGAGATGTTGGACGCTTCCTACAAAATAAACTGATATTCAATCCTCTCTGAAACAAATCAACAAGATATTGTACATATACATGTGAGCACACACACATGTGCATACACACACACACAGACACAGACATAGACACAGACAGAAAGGTGGAGAGACAGAGAGAAACACAGACATAGAGGATAGAGGCAGACAGAGACAGAGAGACACGGAGAGAGGGGAGAGGGAGAATGGGAGAAGTAGGACAGAGACGGAAAGAGACAGACACACCTATTTTAAGAAATTGGAAATTGGCTACTTATCGTTAAGGACTGTGGAAACATAGTAAATTCAGAAACTATAGTACAGACCAATAGATCAGGACTTCAGGGAGGAACTGCAGTTCAAGTCCAAAAGAACACTTGGAGAAAGTCTTTTTGCTCAGAGGTCAATCTTTGTCCCATTAGGGCCTCCATCATGTGAGACAAGTCTTACCCACATTATGGGAAGTCCATTTTACTCCTAGTCCATTAATTTCAATATGATTTTCAATCCAGAACATATCATCATAAGAGGTTCTCAGATTAGTTCTTGATGAAGTATCTAGGCATTGCAGCCTCACCTTTGAAACAATGCAAACACCAAACAGACTTATTACTCCCCTGAGAACACTTAAAACAAGTTTAGTGAGTTGAACGCTTACTTCTGATTCCTTGGATACCAAATCACTAATGCAATTGTATAGGAACAACAGGAGTCCACCTTCAACCCAGCAGACATGACAAGGGCAGACCACCCTGGTAATTTCTGCACTACAGAAGGTGCTATGGAGGTGGGCAGAGTTCCTGCTACCCACATCTCTGCAACTTCTTAAGTAGCTTTCACTTGACATGCTTGGCCTTTTGGCATTCCACCAGGGCTGGTGTCTTCAGATGTACTGTGCACAAATTTATTGTTTTTTTGTAGAGAAGTGGAACTGACTTCTTCATTAAATTAAATTATACTTACTACTATATTATATTAATTATGCACATGAGTTGAATTAAGAATAAATATTATAATAATTGAGAACCAAATAAGTGGCTAGTGACATAAGCAAGCACTAGCCGATTAAGGTTTTACCTTATCTTTATTGTTTCTCATCCTCTTCTTATTTATCATTAACATTACTGTAAGTATTTTTCTGGTCACTGCCATGATTTGAATGTGAATGGCCTCCAAAGGCTCATGTATTTGAATATTTGGTTTCTAGGGTTTCCAGTTCACTCAGAGTCCACTAATTTCAACCTGATTTTCAATCCAGAACACATCATCATATAAATTCTCATCTTAGTACTTGATCAAGTATCTAGAACTGTTTGGGAAGGATAAGTAGGTGCTGCCATTGACGTTTCAAAAGCCCCAAACTGACTCTCTCTTTAGCACTCTCTTAGGTTTCCCTCCCCCCACATCTTTGTTATCCCAACAACAAAGCTCTCAGCTACTTCTCCAGTGCCATATCTGTCTGTGTGTTTCGTGTCTGCTCCCATTCTCACCACCAAGACGGTCATGGACTCTAACCCTTTGGAATTGTGAGCCCACTAAATCCTTTCTTTTATAAGTTCCCCTGGTTATAGTGTCTCTTCATGACAATAGAAATATAACTAAAACAGTCACATAAATTGTGTGTGTGTGTGTGTGTGTGTGTGTGTGTGTGGTGCACGCACATGTGCACATGCATGCATGTGTAACAAGAAATATACTTTCTGGAAGAAAAACTCAGCACAGTGTAGTCCCCTGTAACCTAACTGACTTATCAGTAAGAGGACTAATGTTTTGAGACTGAGGGGCTAAGGCAGTTTCCACTATCCAGTTCAATGCTGAACTATTTATGCAACATTTTATTACATACTTGAAATATTTTGGTTATCTACAGAAAATAATATCTATTTATTTATTTATATTTATTTATTTATTTATTTGACTTTTCGAGACAGGGGTTCTCTGTGTAGTTTTGCTGCCTGTCCCAGAACTAGCTCCTGTAGACCAGGCTGGCCTCAAACTCACAGAGTTTCTCCAGTCTGTGCCTCCTGAGTGCGTGGCTTAAAGGCATGCACCACCACTGCCCAGCCAGAAAAGAATCTTAATGGCACAGAAATCAGAGCTTAAAAAGGTAAGTTGGTAAGTTGATTTATATATATATATATATATATATATATATATGCAACTGTATTCTAATTAAGAAGTACAAAGTCAATACATCTCTTGAAGTTCCATCATTAACTCTATCTGACACAGGCAATGGGCTCTATGTCTATTGTAGGGTGATGAGACATACTGGATCAGACAAGGGTAAAAGTTGCTTGAACGGCATGCAGTTTTAATCATATGCTAAGCGAATTATATTTCAATACAAAGGTTTTCTAAAACACCTAACCATGCTATGAATATTTAATTAGTAATACAGAATATGAGCGTCTCTTTTTTAGGCACTGATGATGAATTGCAAGTTAGAATTCCTCTGTTTACGGAGAAATATTTGAAATGTGGTTATTTATTTCCTGGGCAGCTTCTAAACTTGCCAATCCAATTTTCTCTTTAAATTAAAAACCTTTGTCATTTGGATTTCAGGTAAAACCTAGGTGTGGAATTCACTCATTCCAAATGGACACATATTTTATCATGTCTGGGGGCTTCTGTGGCAGCTACTTAGGAAAGTAAGGAGATGGATTGGTTCCAACATTATTCGAAGACATGTGCTGGACAAAAGTATCCAAAGTACCTGAATAAATCAATGACACCTTCCCATTTCTTTGTCATTATTGAGAGGCACAACCATACTCAGTTACATCTGAAAGTCTTTAAGAGAAAGCATCCATTGAAATGCTGCTCTCCTCAGCACCACGCTGGGAACAAATAAAGGATGAATTATGGTGACATCGGTGAATGTGCACACCACACAAAGCAAAGCAAAGTCTCTGATCCCATTGCATTACCTCTTTGAGAAACAACAAGCAAAATATTTCAGTCTTCGCACTCCCACACCAAAGGAAAAATTATATCATAGTTCACCTGCTTTCACTGCAGATCCAAGATAGTTTCTTAATATAGAAGGGGTCTGTGGCCTCTCTGAAACTTGAGAAGAAATGGTTAGAAGAAGAAAACTTGGAGAGGAGGCAAAAGAGGAAGGAGAGGAGAAAGGGAAGTGGAAGCAATTATTAAGCCAGGCGATACTTCAGGACGAGGACTCTACTTGCATAGAGACAGGAATGAGCCAATTTGTCTTTTGGCTCTCTGTCCTTTCTTCCCCTTCTCTTCCTCTTTTTCCCTCCTCTCTTTCTCTCTCCCATAAAGCAATCTACTTATCATTGTGCCCAAACTTGATTAGATTTATAGTTTGTTTATCTGAGAGCTCAATGCTTTATTACATCCAGAAGCCAAAATACGTGCACCTCCACAACCCAGCTGAATAAAACAAACTCATTTTGATCTTTGTGTACAAAGCCATCAGCACTGGTTCAAAGTGTAGCGCAGCCAGTTCTGGACAGCAGATGCAGAGTTCAGCTCTTCTCCCGGGCCCTTGGTTTCAATTAGGCTGTCTGCCAAGCAGCCCATGTGCCTCCGTGTGCTGAAACATTTCTTTGAGGCAGCTTTTTTAAATTAGGAAATAAAGACTTCCCATGTGATTTGCTATATATACAATTTATGACAATTGATTTTTATAGTTAAAATACGTACATTTTTCACATATTTCTCTTTCTGCAAAATAGCTGCTTTCTAACAAGGGAAGAGAATTAGCAAAACGTAAATACTACATTTCATTTATTCACCGTTCTCTGAAAGTTACTCAAATATACATTAAAATAATACTGAAGACCACTGAGTTCCCAAAATAAAAAATTCCTTTGTCTTAAAATGACAAAAAAGGACATTAGAATATAAGAAAAGATTTAACTTTCTGGGACTATAAGGAGGGGAAAAAGTAAGTGTGACTTGAAAAGAAGCAGAAATGAACTTGCCATTGGCCAATCCTCCAGCAGAGAGGATGGCTCCCATGCTTTCACTGTCCTGTGGTCCTCATACCTCCTTAACTCTTCAGTGCTACCTTTCGTAGTGGCAGGAGATGTAACACATTATAAAGGTCGGTTTCTAACGTCTAGATGTTCCTGGACAACAGATATTGGAAGTTCATGTTTCTAAAGGCAGATAGTTGACCTTAATATACTTCTCATTTGAGACCACATTGCCTGTCAAGAATCTATAGACCATTAAAAACAGAGTGTCTGTTGCCTCAAACTTTTCCTAATATTCCCTTGTTAGTACTTTGACAGAGAACAGCCAAGTCCTGTGAGTCCTGGTTGAGCAGCGCCCATCCCAAGGAAGCCTAAGACATGTATAAACCAAAAGTGCATTACCGCTTACATCATTATGCAAACATTCGTGAGAGTACTGTGTAATTTCCCACATAGTCCTATATCCTCATCCAATGAATTCGTGAATGTTTCAGCTCTAAGATGTGGGCCTCACATTCTCCACCCCTCAGTATGCATTACCCACTGCTGTGATCAAATAGAAAAGAACTGGGAGCAAGCATTAGCAAGGGACTAGATGTCAACCAGCTACCAGTGACCACTGCTGTGTAAGTGGTCAGCATGATGTGGGTGACCAGTTCCAGTGCCAAGCAGGGCCACATACACAAGAGGCACACATGCATATGGACATGCTGTTTTATAGCTGAGAAAGCATCAAGTTCAAATAGTCAGTTATCAATATTCGCGGTAGTCCATGGTCTTAGTGCCATACTATGAAAGGAAAAGAGAAATCACAGTACAAAAATATGAAACACGGGGGTTAGAGAGATTGCTCAGTAGTTAAGACTACTGACTGCTCTTCCAGAGGGCCAGGCTGTGATTCTCAGCAATGCTCTTCTAGAGGGCCCGGCTTTGATTCACAGCATCCAAGTGATGACTCACAACAGTCTGTAACTCCAGTTCCACAAGGTCCAAAGCTCTCTTTCAACATTTGATGCATGCAGACTAAACACTCATACACATAAGATAAAAATAAATAAATCTTGTGTGTATGAATGTGAATGTGTGTGTGTGTGTTTGTGTGTGTGCATGCATGCTTGTGTGTGTAAAATCAGTTTGGGGTGAAATATTTCACTGTAATAAAATGTCTGGCCTGATAAGAGTAAATATCTATTGATTTAGAGCAAATTCTTAAGTAATTTTCTCTGACACCTTGTCAGTCATGATTCGCAGTGATTTATTCTGGAACGTTGGCATTTTGAAAGCAACATACCATCATTAACTACTGAAGAATGAATTTCTTAGAGGGGGCTTAATTGGCTCATCTGAAGGCGAGCATCAGATGAGCTCTCCATGTCCTCAAGAACTACCTCGGGCAGACAAACACTATTGCAAACATGTCAGTATAACCATTAGGGGTCATGAAATTGGAAGAGCTGGTTGTACACTAAAGCATCATACGTCTTCATCTTTACCTGGACTCTATAAGCATGGAAGAGTCACTCACATTTTTCTGAAGATTCTAAAATTCCGTTGCCATCCCCATTTCTATTTCAAGCAAATGCCAAATCTTCAGATATGTACCATTTACTCTTATTCCACAAATATAGCGACCAAGTTCTACCTCAACACCATTAACACTAATACTGATGGTGTGTTCCAGGCCCTTTCACTAAATGACAGCATAGTGCTTTTAACTTCTCACTTGGCCTTTTCATTTTTCTGGTTTTAATGTCTTCCATACCATTAGAAGAGAGTCCATTCTCAAGCCAAAATTTATATGGTCCTGGTGGCTCCAGGTAAGCACAAAATAGGATAAGATCTTGGTACATGTGCACAAAGAAAAGGTAAGGGGAAATGTCCTTAAATATTAGCACAATACTACTTAGTTTACAATGGCAGGCCTGTTGAACTTGGGCCTCATAATCAAAATGACTAATCTTTTAAATCTTTGCCTAGGTGATTGTACATCATAGAATGCCAGAAAACCACAGAAATTAGACGTTGCTCTTTGGACATCTTCTATCATGCATAATTAAGTGACTCCTATAACACTAAAATATCAGTGAAAAGCAAATGTACTATGAACTTTCAAAATTTTCCCCCAAGCTGAAAGTTTGCATGATTGAGAAACGGACTCTGAAGTCCTCAATACTTTTCCAAAGAAAACGCAATCACCGTGGTCTCAGCTCCAGTGTCCGCTGTCTCTTTTGTTCCAAACACCTGCAGAGTCGAGTACAGCTGGGCTCACCCACCTGGAGATACATACCAAACTGCAACTAAAGTCAGCTTTCTGGTTGTCCATGAGCCTGTCTGCCATTGCCAAGAACACAACTCCATCTCTACTTACTGGCAATTAAGTCAGAGGAACAGCAAGCAAATGTTTTCTCCAGCAAGAAGAATTGTATTCTCTTTAGAATCTAAAGTTATTTCATTGTAGTCAAGATCCTTACTTTTTTTCTAACTTGTTTATGAATCCTCAACTTTGTTGAAATTAGCACACATTTTACAATCTTTTAAGTTCTATTATGTGGAAATAACATGAAATTCTGCTTTATTCTCTCTACCAGAACTGTTTTCTTTCTTTTAATCTACTAGAATATTTATCTGTCAGTATTTTGCCTGTGTAAATCTATGGTTAGAAGGGGTATCAGACCCCCACAACCAGAAAACTGCAGTTATAGACGGTTGTAATATACCTGTGGGTGTTGGGGATTAAACTCAGGTCCTCTCCAAGAGCAGCAAATGCTCTTAACCCCAAACCGTCTTTTCAGGGTTTAAGACTACTTTTTAAAAACACAGTAAGGTGCACATACCTTTAATCCCAGCACATGTGACGCAGAGGTAGGCAGAGCTATGTGAGTGCGAGGCAAGCCTGATCTACAAGAGCTAGTTCTAGGACATTCTCCAAAGATACAGGAAAACCCTGTCTTGAAAAAAAAACCATATATAATATATATATATGTGTGTGTGTGTGTGTGTGTGTGTGTGTAGATATATATGTGTATGTGTATATTTACAAAACATGTGTGTGTATGTGCATACAGTAATGCATACAGTTCAGGTTGAGTGTCCCTTACTGTAATTAAGACCAGACATCCTTCAAATTGTAAAGCAAAATGGTTGAATTTGGAAACATTTGTGTCTGCATAATGATATGTTCCATGATGGGATGCAAGAATTCACACAAGTTTAATATGTATCGTACACATATGACCTGGAGGTCATTTAATATAATATTTTTTGGCGTGCTTATATTTAACTACAACGTATTAACTGAAGTTAGACATGGGTCTGCTGCCTACCACTATCGTGTTGCTGCTGTAAATGTTTCTAATTTGAGGTTTGTGCTTTTTTAATCCCTGGTTTCACGTTTTGAATCAAAGATGCTTCATCTGCAGTGTCCAGTGGGAAGCAAGGCTCCTCATAGTTAACCATTTGCTTATTCTTATGGGAAAGAAATTCTACCTCGGTTTTCTCTCAGGTGGGAGAGCCGAGGCAGACAAGTTCCAGAATCTGCTGAAATACTGAAATTCTAGAACAAGTCTGGAAACCCATCCCAGAAATCCTCGTGAGGAGCTCATGACTGCTCTGCCTCTGCCAACGCTGCTTCTCTTCTGCGGCTACAAATCCCAGCATTACAGCCAACAGCTGCAAGGTAGCGACATCTGTATGTCTGCTTGCGACTTTGGACACTGTTACAGTAGCACTGAACATCGTGAAGGACAAAAGCAGACAATCTCGGCAAGTGTCTCTCCACTGAGAAATTCTCAGATTTCTTTAGTTGAACTGATATTATCTTCTCTTTGTTCTAATTGGTTGCTGTGTCAGATCTCTTCACAAACTCATTGTCCTTCAAAGTAGTCTGAGACTTTGAACCCTACCATGTCACTAAAAAAATGCAAATAAGTTAAAATTCTAAATTTATCTTTGACAATTCAACACCATTACTACATATTATACACTTCATTTCAATTTTTATTAGTTATAATGCCACAGTACTACCTTAGGAATAGCTGATTGGTGGAAACATTTATTACTCTGCGAAGTTAGCAAAACTCCAGTGCTTTATGGTCACGTCAGTTTCATTTAGATTCACTTTTATTCTCTTCTGCTTCAAAGCTGGTGGCCTCGCTTCTGTTTTCAGAATGTGCATATCACACTAGTCTGAATTTATTGCAGTTACAATTATGCCATATTGTATAAACAATGAATGAATCAGACCTTAAAAAGGATGACAGTGTGCTTTATTAATTAAAAAAAAATCTATGGAATTTGCCACAACTGCATCGCCTCTGACTAGCTAATTAGCTCTTTCCCCCTCTTTTACTCACAGGCCAAAGCGGTAAGCCACATGAAACTGTAATACAGTTCCCCCACCATTTACAATAAGCCTAGCACAAGTTGAAAATTCATTGAATACACCTTCCTCATACCTTAGCAAAGCAAAGCAGAATATTGTCTCCATTGACCTCATAGGGGTCAACATATATATATATGATATATATCATATATAGCACATGTATATATAAATATATATAGCATATATATAATACATAAATAAACTCATAATGTGTTACTCTTTATTATTTCTGTTTGTTTGTTTGTTGAGACAGGGTCTTCCTTTGTAGCGCTGACTGGCCTAGAAGCCTCTGCGTAGACTGGGTTGTATGTGAACTTGAAGTGATCCTACATCTGCCTTTGAGTTCCAGTGTTGTAATCAAGAGCCACCACTCCCAGCTTTGTTCTTCCTAGGAATTTATAAGCTAGTCATTACTTGGGACCAGGAGCTGTCTCCACAAACTGATACATACACACGACATGATTGCTAATATTAAGAGCAACACCTTCGTTGAGACGTACTTTGAATATTTATTATTGTAACTCATTGCATGTAACTAAATTTGATTTGGTAGAAAGAGAAATTGCGCATAGTGTATCTGTTTAAAAAATTCATCCCTATTTAGGGAGAGGCACATGAAGCCATTGAAAGGTAAGTTCAGAGAAGCTAGAAATGACAAACAACAAGCAGATGTTAGTAAAAAAAAAAAACTGTAGTTAGTTTGCCGTGAGAAGGTTGGATGTAACCCAGTGTGTCTACTATCAAATGTTCAGATTAAAATTTGGCTTTAGGTGATTGCAATCAGGTAAAGTGGGTCACATATTTATATGAAAAATGAAAACAAATAATGCCTGGAAATGCCACTTAATGAGTAAGGGCACTTGCTTCACAAGCGTGAGCACCAGGTACTTATGTCTGGTACCCACATTCAGAACCAAGCATACCTTAAATGTTTGTCACCCTCCATCAGATAGCAGAGACAAGCAGGTCCTGAAAGTTTGCTGGACAGCTAGCTTATCCAAAGGAGCAAGGGTAACAAGAAAACTTGTCTCAGAGGAACAAGACAAAGAATGGTAGACCTGTGTGCTCAGCATCCTCCTCTGGTCTCCAGATGCACACACATGGTGAGGTACACCTGCACACACATATGCAAACAGATACTTGAGCTATAATCAACAACAACATACATACACACATACGCACACACACATGCACGTGCATACACATACCATTAAAGAAAAATTAGGGAAGATTTTCTCAACTGTGCAGAAAAGAGAAAAATCTCAGAAAAGAAAAACAGTTTGGGATTCTTTGTATCCCTGCAGATTGGCCGTGTCTGTCATGATGGATTGCATTAGAATGTGGGAAGAGAAATACCAAGCGCCATTGTGTACCATTCTTCTTTACCATTTTCTTAATGTTTGCCTTATATTAATAGTGACTGATATGGAATAATCAACAGACTTATGCTATAAATCCAAAGAAAAAACTGCAAAGAATTTAAAGATTTAGTGTCATATATAACTCTGCCAGATAACTGGAGAGAAGCCAAAGAAATAGGATGAAATCTAAGGAATTCTGCAGTTAAATTTTATGCATTATGTCTTAATGTAGAATTTTTGCTGAGGGAAATGTAAAAGTGCACACACAAAAAAATACCCACAACTTTCCTGTCAATGAGTGTGAGTTTCTAGTGTCACCAAGAAGCACATAAATTATCATAGTCACCACCACTATCAAGATTCATGTGCACATTCACATATTTTTATTTGCATTGGATTAGACAGGTTAAGAAATGTAGAACTATAGGCAAATATGTGATGTGCCAATCAGAGGAATACGAAGATTGATGGATTAAAACTAAACAAACTAACCCCTTTCTATTGTTTATTGGTTGAAGATTGAGAAAAAGGGAAACGGCAAGTTCTGCATTGAAGTTTAACCACCAGTTGGTCTCAAGAGGATGGTTTGGAGAAAATACTGTTTCCATACTGATAAAGAATGGTCAGAGTAAATGTTTTTTAAAAAAATCGAATACTGGAACAATATAGGTCCTGAAAACTTTTTTTTTTAAAGCGTTGCTTTCCTCCAGACAGACTTTTGCATGGAGGTTCCATTCACTATGCTCCCCATTTCATCACTGTGGGACAACTCTGAGTTCTTTCAAAGAAAGAAATAATGTGCTGAAAATGGTGGGTAGAGCTTAATCTTAACTGCACATAAAAAATACAATCAGACCAGGTGGTGGTGGCACACGCCTTAAATCCAGGACACGGGAGGCAGAGACAGGTGGATCTCTGTGAGCTCGAGGCCAGCCTGGTCTACAGACTGAGTTCCAAGACAGTCAAAGCTACACACAGAGAAACCCTGCCTCAAAATAGCACAAGAGAGAGAGAGCAAGAGTGAGAGAGAGAAAGGAAAGAAGGAAGGAAAGAAGGAAGGAAGGAAGGAAGGAGGGAGGGAGGGAGGGAGGGAGGGAGGGAGGGAGGGAGGGAGGGAAGGAAGGAAGGCAGGAAGGAAGGAAGTCCTCTCTTTACAATCATGGTGGAAATTTGCTAAACTTAAAACATTATAAAGATGTAAAAAGTTGTTTTCTGTAGCTTTGTAACGAGCTTCATTTGAAACCCATGCTACCTTACCAAAACAAAAACGATGATCAGAAAAAGCTATCTTTAATAATTAAACGCAAAAGTAAACAGTAATGAGTTTAGTTTCTTATGCACTTAGATTTGTTACTAAGACAGGGGAATTTATAAAATAATCACTTTTATAATTTAAGCTCTACTATTGAATTATTTTTAAGAAGCACAAAAGGTCTATCTCATTCAATATAGTTCTCTAATGTTCTGTGGGAAAAAGTAGCTTTGGCAGTTGCAGTTTTATGATTTTTAGGAACACCCTTGGTGTTATTCTGTGTTGTTTATTTTTTAATTTGTATTTCGCTGCCTGCTTTGCCATAGAACATGTGTTTGCAATTGCATTTAGCAAAATTCATGATCTTAACATTGTACACCAAAGTCAATGTGCCTTCCTGGCACAAGACAGTCAGTACTCAAACACTTTCCTAATGTTTGGGGTTTCTGTCTCAATTGACAAAATTGAAAAATATGTATTAGTCAAGCAAAACCACTATCTCAAAGCCACGTTGAAAATTACTCCAACCTGTCAGAGCCAATTGAAATTCTCTTCCCAGTCTAATTCCCAGCTTCATTTCGTATGTGAAGTAGGAAAAGTTGGATTTGATTATAACCACATGCAGAGAGTATCAATGAATTGCATATATACCTTATATTTCTAATAGCTCATATGATTTTTCTTTCTAAAGATTTTTTTAAATCTATTTCTGCTTCTGTGATTTACATTATCTCACCTGTTCCCAGCAAACCACTCGTTTGTGTTATCTGTGTCTGAGCCATCTGCTATTTGTATACCACATCCCAAATTCCCCATCTGGGCCATATCATCTTTACGTTACAGAGGGAACAACTCTAAAGAAAGGAATCTGACATCTGCTGCTAAAGTAACTTCAGTATTTGGGATGTTGCTCAGTACCAGCTTACTGATTATCTTGTATTTCCATTGGAATGATCTTTTAAATGTGGCATTCCATAGCTGATAATCTATTTCCTCATAAGAAGACAAGATTGAGGTTTCCAAGTTCACTACAGAAGTTTGTTAGGGTAGCGTGAAAATCAGCTTGATTTTTCCCTCAGAATAAGCCATGGTTCACAGGGAGATGGCTACACAGAAGGTTAAGAAATGAGTGAACGCCACCCCATCCCCAGCTGATGTTGGACAACACAGACTCTTAGAAAGTTAGTCAGCATAAATCCCTGGCAAAATTTAGAAAAATAAATAAACAAAGAGACCAATAAATAAATAATGACACTAACTTGGGAGAGTCAAGGCAAGTTACTTAGAATAAACAATGTGACTTCTATCAAAAAAAATGATCTCAAATTTCATCATACTTGAAATGTAGGAGAATTATGTCAGGAGAAAACAATGACCAAAGAAATCTTAAATAAATATAAGCTTTGCATCACATCTCATTTCACTATTATGTATTGATTAGAATTTTATGAGACTTCGATGTATTTTTAATTTTACCTATAACAATTGAAACTGGCTCAGCAAATGGTATCTTTCAGACCAGTCACATATTAGGGGTCATGAATCGAATGCAACCTATCGGATGTAACTCTGAAACAATAAGATGAATTGAGATGCCAGTCTGAAGTGAGTGAAGTTTGGGTTTCTTATTTGAGTCTCAGGGTTTCCAACATTTACAGACGCTAGTGGGTCACATACAAACCCAAGGCAAAGCTACCTGCGTGTGCTCATGCGTCCTCCCTCCCTTCCTTCAGGCAATCATGGAAGCACTTGCTGCGCTCCCACACAAGTACATCAGCCTGGAGCTCTGAGCTCGCACATGGAAGACAGCTGCCCTGGAAAGGTGCCCGTGCCCTCAGCAGTTCTTGAGAGAGCAAATAAATAAGCTGTCGTGTATTTAGCCACCGAGGTTTTGGCGATGTGTGCCGCCAAATCATAATGTAACCTGTCTTGACTGATATAGGAGCCACTAAAAGGCTGTTGATAGATTTAGCTCTTTAGCAACTTTTCTATAAGTAGATATGTATAGAAACTTGGATCACATTATATATGTCACTTTATAAACTTTTCTTTATCAAATACTACATTGTGAACACCTTTACTAAAACATTGTTTTTAATCCCTCCACAGATCAAATTCATAGTCTTTATATTTTACCAAACCTTTGGAAATACTGAATGATTTTGCTGTATACTCCTGTATGGCTAGGTTAGTGCATGTCTTTGGGTATTTTTGCTTAACTATCAAAGATAATCCCTCTAAAATAGGAATACTGAGTGAATGTTCACTCATATTTTAAAGATTGTGGTGTGCCTTGCCAAACTACCTTTTGGGAAATTTGTCTCATTTTTCTGCTGGTATAAAGTTTACCGTCAGTCATTCAGCTATTGATATGCATGAGAACTATGATTTCAATAGACAAAACTGTCGGGTCTTATCTTTCGGGCAGAGTTACTAGTTAGAGCTGATTTAGTGAATGGGCCTTAAACCCAGGTCTCTCCTATACATTCAGGAGTATCTATTCCTGAGTCTGAGTGTTTTGTCATGAAAATGATATTCTGCAGGATTTACAAATCATTACTTCATCAAGCATCTCCAAGTTCAGTTTCGTGAAAGTGTTCCACTCCATTGTGTGAGATTGGAGGCTGGCAATAATTTTATTTCACTTCTTGCTGTTGATATCATTCAATAATTCATTCCTAACATCAAGAACAATCACATATCAGTATCAGCAGCAGCTTCCTGAATCATGGACCACAGTTCAATGATCATAGTCCAGATCACCCATTTGTCTAATTATGGCAGAGAGAGTAACAGCCATCCCTTGGGAACATCCCAGATGACTCTGGGACTGGCTCCTCAGGAGACAGCACAGGCCTCCGCCAAGCATTTTATGGGAGTGAAGGTGCTTTAGTTCCTGTAACTGAGCTGGTGACAGATACACATAGCATTTAAAAATTGTCCGCTCTAAGTGGTTTATAAAATTTGATAGAAATATTTATGATAATGTGATGGAGTATATTGTTTAGATTATTCATATTCTTTTATTTTCCTTTTGTCTACTTAAAAAAAGATGGATTAAGTTGTATTAAACTCTTCCTGTATAATTGCATTTTCTTTCATTTCTACTTGATTTATTGTGGCTTTTCTTTCATCAGTCTTGATGTTCTGTTTGGTTTATGAAATTCCATTTGGTAAGACTCCATTGTGTCTGGTATCCTTCACCTGGGGGAAAGAACAAAAGCCATTTGTCCACTGCAGTACTTGAATTCTTTCTTCTTTGAGAACAACATCAAAACTTGAGGCTTCATACCTTTGGGTTTATCTGAAGTAAATTTGTTTGTTTTTATTTTAACTTCTACAATTTAGTTTAACTTTATTAAAAATACAGAATTAATTCACAAGAAAGAATTAATTTGTGATGCTGAAGAGACAGCTCTGTGGTTAAGTCACTTACAAAGGACCAAATTTTCGGTTCCAAACCCACATTTCTTCTCACAATTGACAATAATTCTGCTTCCTGCAGATCTTTATCCTCTGTGGGCCCCAGGCAGGCACATGACTACATATACATATATACACTATGGCATTGATAGTTACACATAAAATAAAAGTCAAATAAATAAATCTTAAGAAGTGCTTTGTTACCCCTAGTGAGATAATATTATGTTTGAATCGTTTTTCAAAAAAAAAAACATACTTAAACTAAAATAAAGCCTTAAGTATAAGGCAGGAATTTAAAGTGAGTTCCTCTCCATGAGTCCAACTATTGCACAACCTTAGTA
This sequence comes from Myodes glareolus, assembly GCF_982192425.1. Classification (NCBI taxonomy): domain Eukaryota; kingdom Metazoa; phylum Chordata; class Mammalia; order Rodentia; family Cricetidae; genus Myodes; species Myodes glareolus. The sequence continues at coordinate 105,833,591 of NC_142026.1, forward strand.
ACATTGTGCGCTCAAATTTGTTGAAATAACTTCACACTGGGAGTGTTATCAACATGTAACTTTTGCATTATGGTGTGACCTGAAAATCTAACTCACTCATTAGACATAACTTCACTATCTATGCTACATATGGCTCTCAATGTCAATGCTACATAGTGAGCCAAAGCAGACACAGTTCATGACGAAGTGGTTATCCACACAGAACACAGCGTTCGCAGCAAAGCAGCTTCATAGCATCCAGACTTCAAGAGACTCTGTTAAGCACCAACTTAAAGTCGTATGGTTCATTTTGAGAGTAGTAGCCTGTGTGACTTTTGATGCACATCACTGACAAGAACTGAAACCCCAACTCTCTGCAAGGCAGGGCTGTGTGTGTGCGGGTAATGATAGCTACAGAGTAATGCACTCCTCTGGCTTTAGGACAACAAATGGCATTTTCAATCCTTTGCATCTATGATGCAGGCTCTCATTCTGGGCTAGGATGATCTGGAACGCATCTGTAACCCAGGCTGGCCCTAAACACATATGTGATAAAATTCCTACCTCAAACTCCCAAGTGCTGGCATTACAGGTCTGAGCCAACAAAGCCTGCACTAGTTATTTTTGGCATGATAAAATCATAAGACATTCTAATTTCAGAAGCAATCATGATTTTTTTTTAAATGGGGGGGGCAAGAAATAGTAAGTAACCAGGCATAGTATGCGTGTCTTTAATCCCAGCACATGGAAGACAAAGTGAGTTCATGAGCAGGCTGTTCTACATAGATCAGGAAAGTCAAGGCTGCCTGGAGAGACACTGAATGCATGTCACAAACAAACAAGCAAACAAAATAAAAAGGAGGAGGAAGAGGAGGAGGAAGAACAGAAACAGAGAAAGAGAGAGACAGAGAGAGGAAGAGGAAGGAAGGAAGGAAGGAAGGAAAAGAAAAAAGAGAAGGAAAAATGCAATTACATGGGGTATATTTTTAACTGATAATAAATAGCTTATTTTATCAAATTAACTGCTTTAAGGACATGCTTTGTTTTCATTAGGAATTCTTAAATTAAATAATATTTTAAAGGATGTTTAATGACTGCTCTCTGACCTAAGAAGACACACAAGTATAAATGTATAAGCAACACAGATTAAGCAGACTCACAGGATGCGGTCTGAAGCCATAGGCATCTGCTAGTGTCCATTTGTTCCCATGGCACTACTACTACCTTTGCAGATCCTCTTGTGATCAATAAAGGGAGGTCTTCTTTTAGTTTTATACCAATTATGATTGAAAAGGAATGAAAAATAGAGAAAAGGAAGTCAGATGGTATTTTCTTCCCCACTGCTATGTAACAAATCATAAACACAGTGTATTAAAACAGGATGTGTGGGTCATAAGTCCTGACACAGAGCCCCTGAGGACAAGGTCCAGCATGGATGCAGTCAATCCATATCAGCAAAGGCTGTGTGCTCACCCAAAGCTCATTTGGGGCTGCTGCTGACAGATTCTACGCTCTTGTAACTGCAGAGCTGAGACCTCCGTTTTCTTAATAGTGGTTCTTCTTCTTGCACGGGAAATATCACAGTGTGGCATGGGGTCTATTTACTTACAACTGAAGGGATCATGCAATTTGGGATTAGAATTAAAATCCTGACAGCCACACCTTGATTAAAGAGGATTAAATATACCGTCTAAAGCATGACTTATTTGTATATATTTGCTATATCAAAGCAAAGAAGACAAGGTTTATACACACACACAAAAAAAATGGGAATTCAACATTTTAGAAATATATTTTGAATTACATGGCTCAACTCAATAAAAAAAAACTAAAGTACTCATTTGTTAAAAAATAAAATGTATGCGCATTTAACACAATTTAAATTTTTCTTTACATTGTGAGTAATTATAAGCTTTTAATGTTAAAACAAAATTGTAATTTTAATAATTATAGTTATATTTACAGGGATAGAATAAGCCATCAACGTAGTGAGCTCTGTGCGTGGTTGAATGTGGTCATATCACTGACCTTGGCTCCTCCTCCAAAAAGAATTGTTAAAAATTCCCTACAATATTGCAGTGATAATATGCTGAATGTGTAATACCAATAATTAAACAGAGATCACTTCAATAATAAATATATTCATAGGGTCAAATAACTCTATGCTAACAATTAAACATTTTGAAATGACAAATCTATAAATCAAATTTGTCTACTCTGTTCTGCCATCTTCTTTAGTTGATTTAATTATTATTTTGTGTTTAAGCATGGCATTCAGGCTGTATAGATGTCAGCAGAGGACTCGTGTTGGGATCAATTTTCTGTTTATACAGTGGTTTTGGGGCATCAAACTTAGGTCATTAGACCTGCAGAACAAGAACCTTTTCCTGGTGTAACATAGATATCATGTGGGCTTCTGCTCCTTGTTTTAAAGTGAAACATGAATGGCTATTAACCCTACTTCCGATAACATTCATTGCGATTGAGCACAAAATGAAAAGCTAATTATCACCCTTGCCTTTTAAATTACAATATAATCCCCCTTTGGATAACATGATCTTATTGATAATTTAAGTACATTTGAATAACTGTAAGCTTAATAACGAGCTGTTATTATATTCTCAAAACGAGGATGTATGCTCTACAGAATAATTAGCTTTATCCTTCTATTTCTATACATTGTCTTTTCTAGAAAATTCCTGAGAAAGTATTTATTTTTTTTAGGCAGTCTCCTTATGCATCCAGGCGGGCCCATCTCCCTGGGTAGCCTTTGCTGGTCTTTAACTCGCAGAGATCTGCCTGGTCCCGCCTCTGGAGTGCTGGGACTGAAGGTGTGTGCCACTCTGTCTGTCTTGTATTCTTGAAACTCTAACTAATTTCTCACTTTAAGGCAGTGTAGTCTTAGTGTGTGAAATAACTTCTGCTACCATTGAAAAGAAAATCCATACAGAGCAAAAGGAGTGAATATATGTACAAACTTCCAAAAGAAAAGGTATACAACAAATCACAAACCTGTATATCTGCAGTTGTGTGGAGTGATGTTGTATATACAAAATATGGTGTGTTCTGCTTTCATTCCCGTGGAAACTTTCTTGGCTAATGTTAAAGATAGAGCTGTGAAATATAATGTGGCAAATCACAAAGTTACACTTACTTGCAGTTTGTGTTTAATTAACACAGAAATGCAGGAGTTAAATTAAAGGCGGTGCTGAAGTCTATAGAAGAAAGCTGTGGCAAGTCTGAGAGGTTCCTAGTACACATTAGCAAGATGAATGTCAGAAACAAATTACTCAAATATGCTCTTACCAAGCTTTGAATAATGGTGCTGGTAATCGGGACCAGGAGTTTTGATGGAGGAGGCGATCCCTTCTGGGAACAAAGTTATGAACAAACACATTTGTTGTTTGTAAGAGTTAAAATATCGAATTCCTTTTTAAATCGTCTTACTTAGATCTTATTTGCAGCTTCAAAATAAAAACACAACTTAAAGTAGTAAAGACCCCTTCTCTGTAAGGAATTCAGAGATACCCCCATATTCAGGATTCTATTTCATTCTTTCTGGATCCTTCCTTTCCATTATGCAATATATATATATACATTGTGTCAAGTTATAAATGATCCCTCATTACAAATCTGTCATCAAATATCATGTCACTGATCAGCACTGAGTATAATAGTTGATCAGTTACAATAGCTTAAAACACATTCTCCTTCCCCTGACAACAAACTATCGCAACATTTGCTTTTATTTCTACTTTTTAAAAACATTAAGATAATTTAGTGCTTTTGGTAAAATCTACATGGTATCCATATTATTCAGAAATACTGAGCCTTGATCCTCCTATTAAAATATTGTTTTCTAGAACATACTGCCAACGTGTTTTTAAAAACTTATATAAATTCTCCTTGTTTAACAGTATAATATTAGTATAAGTGATAATTTTGCTTATATTAAAATTCTAAACATCAGTATGGTTATGGGCCACGGCCGATTCAGGCACCCTCTCCTCTGTCCAGAGAACAATCTGGGGGATCTCTCCTTGGACCTGGGATCCCATATATAATCAAGTCTCCTGTAAACCCTAAAATGACTCCCTTAGTTGAAATATATGGAGAGGGTGCCTGAATCGGCCGTGGCCCATAACCATACTGATGTATATTTTGCTTATCACCATAGATCCTTCATCTGGCGAAGGACGGCGATACAGTCGGAGACCCACATTGGAGCATCGGACTGAGCCCCCCGAGGTCCAAATGAGGAGCAGAAGGAGGAAGAACATGAAAAACGAAATCAGTACTGCGAGGGATGCTATCACCCACTGATACAAGGGAACGGATCTAATGAGAGTTTACCAAGGCCAGTTGGACTGGGACTGAACGAGGAGGTGATCTAACCAGATTCTCGGAATTTGACCGGATTCTCTGACTGTGGCTGGCCCGAAGTCTTTCTGAAAAGCCATTGACTATGATACTGGGACCTGTTTCCTCTGCATATACTGGATTTTGGGGATCCAGTCTGTTTGGACACTCACCTTCCTGGGCCTAGAGGGAGGGGGAAGGAACTGGAACTTCCCACAGGGCAGGAAACCCTGACTGCCCTAAGGGACAAAGAGGGAGGAGGAGAGGGAGTGGGGGGAGTGGGAGGGTGTTGGGAAGAGGGGCAGAAATGGAAACTTTTATAATTTAATAAAATTTACTTAAAAAAATTCTAAACACTATAATACAGAGTAAAGCAAAAGTGAACGTGTGCAAATATGTTCTGTCTGCCTTTTTTCACCTTTTCTCTCTTCTTCCCTTACTTATTCTGCCTCTGCTGTATTGAAAGTCTTGCTGTGGCTTCAGCTTTTTGCTTGAATTTGATTCTGCTAAGACTGTTTCCTTTAGAAACACCCAAATAAATGGCTTCCATCTCGTTTCATAGAAGTTTCTGTTCTAATGTTTCCCTTCCATTATTTATTTTTTTATTTTTTAACAAAATCTCTCCTACCCCTTCTTTTGTTTCCTTTTTTTCTTAGTATGGACATATATGAATTTGTATATTCATGTATATGTCCGTCTTTTCTAAAAGTAGAATTTTTGTGTACCTGAAATATTTTAGTGTTTACAATAGTGCCTAGAGTCACAGAGATGTGTGACCAATACTTATTTAATAGGTGTATACTCAATAAAGAAGTTTAAATGTTGCCAGGTCATGTCTCTCCTGTTTGCTGTAGCAATTTTCATTTCTGGTTATTGTTCTGTGTTCACACCAATCTCAGTGTTTAGTTAAATGTTTACTTTAACTTGAGACTCATGTTTTACTATTGTTGTATGTGAAATAAGGAATTTTATACTGTCAACACTAAGTCAAAGGTAGAAGGAATGTTGTGCTATCAACTCTTTTTCAATAATTTGCCTTTTCTAGAATTATGTTGGTGCTCAGGAGTATAGTACTATTAATCGCAGGCCATGGGCATGGGATTCTTCACACACACAAACACACACACATACACACACACACACACACACATACAAATGGTGTTGGAATAGTAATAATGACGGTCCTTCTAGGACCATACATTTAGATAAATATTGTTTTTTCAAGACAGAGATATGACAAACCATCATATTGCTCCTACATCTTTGTTAGTTAAGACATATTGAATGATTTTTATTTTCTGTATAGTAGTGTTTTGCCTGCATGTGTGTATGCACATGTCTGGGGTTTGTGGAGGCCAGAAGAGAACATTGGATTACCATACCGAAGTTACAAACAGTTGTGAGCCACAATGTGGGTACTGGAAATGAAACCCATGTCTTCTGGAATAGCGGCAAGTGCTCTCAGCCACTGATCCATCTCTTCAGCTCTGGCTTCGTTTTCTTTATTCTTGATGATGGTGAATATCTTTTCACGTGGTTGTCATTCACAGAGACTCTTGCAAATTTTCTAAGCTCATTATATACTAGTACACTGATAAATTTTCAGAGGTAAATATTACTTATGTTCCAGACACTAGCATTTATTCAGATTTGTTATTGAAAGATGATTTTATTACACCTTATTTAAGCTAATGATTTATCTGCAGTCAGTTTGTATATAATATGAACTGTTGGATTGGGATCTGACTTGATTTCTGTGGCTTGTCATGTATATTCAGTTCCTTCAGCACCCCCTGTCTGGTTTTCCCGCCTATACTGCCTGCCTGGACAATCAGCGTTTTATTAAAATATGGTTGACAGAATACAGACAATTCTCCCGCATCAGGGTTTGACTTGATTTCTGTTGCTTGTCATGGATATCCAATTGCTTCAACACCCTCTGTCTGGTTTTTCCCCCTATCATGCTTCTTGCACCTTTCACAAAAGACAGTGGAGCATATTTGTTTAAGTCTCTAGATTCTTCGCTCTGGCCCACTAATTTGTGTGAGTACAGAGCACTCTGTGCTGACTACCTTAACTGTTGGATTAGCCTTACTAGTGGCTGAGTGCTTTCCCAGTCTTACTATATTCAAGATATTTGTAAGTGTTCTGGGGTATGCTTCTTTGTATAAGAAATTCAGAGTAAACTTGACTGCATTATTTCAATTATCTGATGGCTACTTAACTATTCATGGTGTCCATTTCTCTGGTTGGGCAGCTTATAGTCTTTAAGAAATTATTCCACTACCACTAATTTCCTGAAGATATAAGTGCATACTCTTTTAATTTTATCAGAGGCTTTTTGATTATGTTGATTTTTCTCAGAATCAGTTTTCTCCTTTTTTCCCATTTTTTTAAATATTTTTAATACCATGACTTTAAATGATATTATTTTCATCCCTCTGTTTTGGGATCTATGGTGCTCTCTTTATAATCCTTTCACGTAGGATTGCACATGATTAACTGTAGTTTTTCTATTATAGTTATTTGCGGTTAGCAATTTCATTTTTCATATGGCTCTCGTTATAGCATACATGTTCATTTGTGCATATTTTTATTAAGTTCTTTATGTGTATTAAATATTGTTAAATATGTGTTTACATACATGTTCTAATATGTGATAGATATTACAATTAATGTGGGTTTTAAAATGTTATAAATTTTGAAGTTTGTAAATGTTAATTTTGTTTTTTTTTTATTTTTTGTTGCCCAGAATCCATTCATTCTGGTGACTGTTCCGTGAACATTTGTGAGGATATTTATTCTTTATTCATTTTATAGACCACTCTATGACCTTATCTTGGATTCTGTTTGTTGACCGTATCACCCAGATTTTCTCTTTTCTCTTTACGTCTCTGTCTGGCAGTTTCTATAAAATGCTTAAAGGATCTTATAGAAATCATGAAGGTGTGCATGTTTTTGATGACAACTGCAACTTGGTCCCTTCTTGCATCTCTTTCAGTTTGCCCTTCACATTTTCTCAGACATCTTGACACAATCCCTGGTTGGTATTGTTCCCTACTATGTTGTGTTATTACAGAGAATCGTAGGTCTAAACCTTTCAGCTGTCCTCAGATTGGAGTTTTCTTTCAGGTTCTTCAATACCACAAGTAAAGCAGACTTATATTAGAATCTCCTTTCTCCATAGGATTTCCTTGGAGATGTTAAAGTCCATCTCCTAGGCCCAAGCTGTTCCCAAGCTCTGTTTAGCACATGGGTGTTTGACAACACGGAAAGGAAATGCCAATCAGGATAAGGATGACAGACCAGACAAGATAAAGGAAGACAGTGGTATTTTAGTATCATTTGCTTTCGGATTTCAAGTACTGCGATTTAATGAGAAGAACACACCATGCTAAGACTGACAATGAAGTCTGTGGGATAGACGAATGTAATAATTCAATAATTCAGTCCGGCCTGCTCAGCATCACCAACATGCTCTGCAAACATGAGTCAAGCCTTGATTTTTCTGAAATGGGCAAACGTGTTTTGATGCCAAAATGTAAAAGACTTTTAAAAGCAATGATCAGAGATCCCAAGCTGTTTTATGAGAGAATTCACTTTTCTGATGTGGTCTTTAGCAGTAAACCAAATCTATATTGAAAATGTGAAACAAATCATCACCCAATGTGGAAAGTCTCATGAAGCAATTCTCTTTGGTAGAGAAGTGCATAAAAGATAAATTTAACTCAAAGGTTCATGTTAAACCTCTCATCCAAATTATTAACGAAGTGTAGATTTTAAAGCAGAAGCTAACATTATAGCATTTAAGTAGTTTTTATTCAGTATCCTAATAATTATTTCATCAGAAAATATGTATCCATGTTTGCCCTTGCCATTATGTGTTTGAGGAAATACTAATAAGGTCTACTAAAATGCGGTTGCCAAATGTATTCTCTAGAATGGGATCAGACGGGATTTTTGTTTCCCACAGTCTTTTCTAGCTGAAGTACAGAATGTCGGAGCTATGAATCTTCTCAGATTGTTTCCAATATGTTCCTATTGACTTGGAATGAAGGAGAGGGAATGACAAGCATCGTATTTAAAACTTGGAGGTACATCTCCTACTGAAATACTTTTGCTATCTCACTTTACAAGTCTTTTCAGTTAGTAACTCAATAACACAGCCAAACGGAATGACTCTTCATATTTCTGAGACACATTAAAAAAAAAAAAACAATCATCTTATTGCTGCTGTGGTGGCTCAGGGGAGGTCAATGCTTTCCATTAAATCTAATGACCTGGGTTTGATCCCCAGGACCCACAGGGTGGAAGGAAAAAATTTACTTCCACAAATTGTTCACTAACATGTGTGATGCATATGTGTGCACGTACACAAATATACACACACACTAAATATATGTCAAAAACAAGCTTCGTATCCTTTTCTCTTTTCCTGTAGTTCAATTATTTTCCATAATTCATGTAAACAATCAATGTTTCACGAATGCATGATCAAATATCTAGCATATGAGTTTTCAAATTTCTCTGTCAACAACTTCTTTATAGAAATGAATGCAACAAAATAGATGCAAGATCAATAAAGGAAATTTGGATTGTGTTAAAAAATTGATAAAGCAATTTTGATAATACAAAAACCTAACCTCCACTTGAAATAAACAAACAAAAATCTATATAAAATATATGCAACAATAGTTTTAAAGAGGCATCGGGTGTTCTGGGTTGATTATGCAATGTCTACCAAAGGCTCATATTTCAGAAAAATTGCCTATGATCGTGATACTATTAAGGAGGCTATGGAAAATTTAGGAGGAAAGAACTAGCTGTAGAAACCAGGTTATTGATAGTGGGTTCTTGGGCTAAAGTGCCCATGGCCACTTCCCATACCACCATCTGTTTGCTGGCCTCCATCATGAAACAGTGCACTAACCTGATCTAACACCACTTCCTCTCTACATTGTGCTGATATCTTTGAAACGGGGAAACAAAATACATCTCTTCTGTTAAATCATTTCCGTCTGGCATTTTGCCACAGTGATGTGAAAAGTAGCTCAAAAATAAACAAAGGTAAAGATGATGGCATACAAGTTAGAAATTCATTTTATGCAGTCTTCCACTTAGTAAAATGATCTTTGAAAAAAATCTTATCTTGTAATCGCTAATGATTAATGGCATGAAAATGAGGCAATATGCTCCACCATCTAGTTGTGTTCTCCCAAAATAATGAAAGAATTGAAAGTTGATGTAATCAACCCTCTAAGACTGAAGGACAGTTTACAGGAAATACAGTGAGCATGTGAAGCTGCACAAGAAGGAAATAATCAGCAAAATCCAGACATGCCAAGCATGGAGCATGCTTTCCTCATGAGATGAGCTGTAAGGAGAAAGAAAGTAGACAAGGGGACTACATGGTGGTCACAGACCTTAGCAACGTATTAGTCAAACAAGACACTGAGATAAATGACCTCTATGAGGTTTCAGGTGTTTATATGATATTTTGGTCGTGTTTATGTATTTCAAATATATCTAATATCATTTTTCTTTAACCAAAAAGTTTATTCCATTAATGGAATTTAAAATACAAGTTTACTTATAAAGTTACTATGGGCTTTATTAATTTTTCTCATTTTCTTTCTGATGTTATTTGTAGGTCACACTTTCCAATTTTTTACTTTTAAATTTTTCCTAGTAGCTACAGTAACATTTTAAATCATAAAAACATTGGTTTTAGAGATATTCATAATTATATAGTATGGAAATAGAAAGTTACATCTCCAAATGTGATTCCACATTAGATTTACTAAAAATTAGGAGAAATTTAGGTAATATTATATAGCAATTCTTATAAGTGCACAAAAATCTAAAATTATTTTTCAGTCAATACAAAACTTCTATATGAGCAAAATATGTAAATATTTTATTTGTTTGTTTTTTGATTTTTAGAAAAAAATCTCATGTATCCCAGGATTCCTCAACCTCATTTGTAGCTCAGGATAACCTGATTATCTTCCCAAATGCCTGAATTAAATAAATGAGTGTATGTCTTCTTTAATTTAATATTATATAATTAACTTTTTCAGCTCTTCCTTAAAGAATATCTTACCTCGTGTGCTTGCAACTAGCAACAAATATTTTACCATAAAAGTGATATACAAGTGTTATTTTATTGAACTAATCGTTGCTTAAATTTGTCAACAAATCTAGAAAATTATTTATTATGCTACTTTGCATACATTTTCTTCCTTTGCATTCAATTTCCTTAATATTTAGATACAACTCTAAGTACATTTTTATGATAACTTCCAGATAGGAGATGTTAGTGCTATGTTGTTTGCTTGAAATCTGTCTGCATGTTGCCATCATATGTGTTGGTCTAGTGCCAATTTTCTCACTCTGACCAATATGTGTGGCAGTAACTAGCCTACTTCACAGCAACACGTATTACACCAAACTCAAAATTAATTGGCATGACAAGAACAAAGGTTCTAACCTCACAAAAGTCTAACCTCACAGAAACAGGATTCCTAAGTCATAGTTGTCTGAACCATGAAAATGACTTGCTAGGACAAATCAAATTCATTTAAGTTTGATGTATCTAGCTAATATTTATACACATATGTGCATTTGACTATGTTTTTCTTGTTCTTAAATAAATATTTTGTTTCATTCTGTTGATTTATTATTAAAAGTTTTAATAATGTTGGCTATAACATCTGACCAGAAATGCTGATTGATGAATTTATACATAAATGAACTACTTGTTGTTTAGATAAGATTCAGCAGAAAAATTTCAAATAAACACCATTCCAGAGTGATTTTGTTAGACTTGACTGATTATAATTTGAGTCAATATGTTACAAAGAAAAGAGTCATGCATAAGTCACACTGCGTGATTATCACACTGTATCTTCAGTACAATCCAACCACCAAATATCACTAGGAAAACCCTTGTCTATTTTGGTCTTTATTCATAAATATGCATTTAATGATCTTTTCTTAATTGAGCATGCACATACATGTGTGCAGCACACACATACACTTCATTTTGAAATATGCTTCCACAACTTTTTTTGCTGATATGTATGTCTGTCAAGTTAATTAGCACATTCATACACAGCCTCATTGCCTGTCTAAATCTTCACCCTGTTCTATGCTGTATATCATTGTTTCTTCATTGTCTGATCCTCAATAGGTTATATGAAAAAGTGAGGCAATCCATCTCTCGAGGAATTTTCTAATTTGAAATATAACCATCCATAGTGCCACTGCATGAAAAGAAACCCTAATTTGAACAGTGTGAATTGTAAACATTTTATCTTCTTTTTTATCTTTATGAATAACAAGGAAACACTTCTAAGATGATTGCATTAACCATCATCTAGATGCTAGGATGGAGAGCTATTTGCATTTAGACATTACCTGGATCCTTTAAGGAATTTGATGGACATAAATTGAGCTTGGCAATGGGAGTTAGCAAAGACTTACAAGGATAGTGAGTCGCAATAAAATCCAGATACATGAACTTTTTTGTTCAGAACTTAAACCATGAAATGGTCCTTGGAATATTTGCATGCAGCACTGAGGGTCCAAATATCAGCTTCCAGATCCAAATCACAAATCTGCTACTTTTCTTCTGAATGAGCCTATATGAACTATTTACCACTTAAACACTCTATGCTGTAGCTTTTTCATTTAAAAAATTGTAAAATACTGTATGTATTCTCATAATAGTAAGACCAATATTGAGTTTCTTGTGAAGGAAGATCATAATAACTCATACGAAAATATCACCAAATCTAGCTCGAGTAAGAACCCGACTGAATATTGAATTCAGTGAGTTAGTCTTCCTGGATGAATTTTACAATGAACCCTGATTATTCTGCTCACTCATTCAGCTCATCACAATTTTTGTCCTAATATGTAGCTATAGCCACCCACCTCTGTCTCCTTTATAAATCCAATTCATGTCACCATCTTCTCTTCATAATGCTTTTTTTCCTTTGATGAATTGTTTGTATGGTGATAATATTCCACTACAATTTCTATCAAATTAGAGACTATTCTGTCTTAAGTATGATTGCTTTGGCCACCTTTTACTCATGTCTATGTGCCTCCCATTGCATATTCTTATTCTCATTAAGAAACAAATATTTCTTAGTTGGTTTTCTTTTCTCTTCTTTTCTTTTCTTTCCTTTCTTTTTCATTTTTCAATACTGAGAATTGAATCCAGGGCCCTGCATATGCTAAGCAGGAGCTCTACCACTAACCTTTATCCCAATCCCTATACTTTCCTCATTTTCTCTCATACTACTCTAAAGCAAAATGTACTCAAAAATTCATATCTGGTAAACTTATCTATATAAGGAAATAAAAAGATTAAATGTTTTAAAATTAGTCCTAGATTCTTTGAAGACCTAGAAAATGCTCAGTAGTCTACTTACATCAAAACCGCACCAAAAAGAAAAGCTTCTCAAAGCATGCTTTTACTAATAACCCTTGCAGAAATAGTTTTAAACGTGTTTCATAATGTTTTATTGTAAAAATATAAAATACCTTGCATTTTTAATTTAAAGCTGAGATGTTTTAATTTAAAGCTGAGATGTGTGTTCCATTTTGCAAAGTGGGCATTTGTACCAACTTATAGGGCAATGCATATCAAATGAACTTATGATACATAACTTACCTTTTCTTTCTTTCTTTTTGTTTTTTTTTGAAGCAGGGTTTCTCCATGTAACAGCCCTAGCTGTTCTGGAACTAGCTCTTATAGACCAGAGTGGCCTTGAACTCACTGAGCTCTGCCTTTCTCTGCCTCCCAAGTGCTGGGATTAAAGGCATGCAACACCACCCAGCACATAACTGACTTCTACTTTTAGAGCTGATACAATAAGAATGAATGTGATGCCTAAGCTGAGTCATTTGGCCAGTTTCTGCCTGGCATGCTTTTGTTCTCCTAGGGAATAACTCTGACTTTTGTTTCACAATTTTGCCCTCTGATGAAAGAACAATCATTTGTAATTTAGGACAATATCATAAACACTTCTCATTCAGATTCCATTGAACGTTGTCTAAATATAGTACTTAGTAATAGCTGTAATTTGTTCACTGTGTTGGGCACTTGACACATTACTCATTAAGATCTTATGTCTCTGTAACAGCTCAGACTAAAGGAATGTCTTTGTTTGTTGCCCACACTCAAAGAAGTTAATGGTTCTCATAAGTTTGGATGAAGGCAAAGTCACTTTCTCAAATGATAGTTATAATTTAGACCAAAGTAAGGTTTCATTGAGTTGGTTGATTTTCCGACTGGGAATCTCTTAATGGACCAAACTCTAAAGATGTATGAGAACATCAGTAGTCATTTGTATTTCTTTCCCGTATTGCTCTGCCATGGTTTACTAGTCTTCTCATAATCCTTTTAGTATGTACTTGTACCAGTATGTACTGGTACTCGTACCAGGTCCACAACAACCAGGAAGTGACTGCCCAGGTGCTAGTAGACATAGCTCCAGCAATTTCAGAATGATCATGTTGGCCTGGAACTCTTGTTTTAAAACACTGTATTGAGTTTGAAAACAAACATTTATTTCATGATTAAGTCTAAATAAACTTTGAAAATTACAAAAGAAAAGAAATCTTCAGGGCTAACCAGCACTTTTGTGCTACATATGCTAAAACTTAATGGAAATTATTTTATATGGTATTGTACGCTTTTTAAATGTCACAGTATTCTACCCAAGGTCTTATACTCTACAGGTGGAAGAAGAAACTTAAAACAAATATTTAATGATGCAATTGTTAATATCTATGACCAGGATCCTGATGTGTGAAGTCCTTCTGTATATGCGTTGCTTTTATTAGTTAATAAATAAAGAGGCTGCTTTTTACCAATGGCTTAGCAGAGTGTAGCCAGGTCAGAAAAAGGTAGAGAGTGTAGGTGGGGTCAGAGAGAAGCCATGGAGCCACCAGAGGAGAAAGATGCAAGCCTGAAACCTTGCCAGTAGGCCAGGAACCTTGTGATAAAATATAAAATAAAGGAAAAGGGTTAATTCTATACGTAAGAGCTAGCAATACACTTAAGTGATTGACTAAACAGTGATTTAATCAATACAGTTTCTGTGTGGTTATTTTGGAGCAGAGCAGCCGGTAATAAACAAGCAGCCTCCTACTACAGGGTCCTCTTCTGAGGTGCTTGTATTTGGTCTTTCAGACTCTACCTGATTCTCTTATTTTACAGCCTACAAAAATAAATATTTGCCTTTGCTAACATTACAAAAGGAATAGACAGAAAACTTTTGGAGAGTTTTGTTACTTTGAGAGAAGTTTGTTTCCTGGTATTACCCTTTTTTTTCCCTACAACATTCAATTCTTTGTGCTCGTGACTTGTACGCATTCACTTCAAGCATCTTTTCCTAAATACACAGCATTGAAAGCAAGCCACATCTCACTCCCAAGGATGAACAGAATCTGAGAACAATGACCGAGTCATATAAATTTGAAAATACTATTATATATTAAAAACAAAGTATTGATTTGGTGAAAACACTCTATTGGAGGATGTACAACAGTATTCAAGTCGAAATGGATTACATGAGCAAATTTAAACAATCTGTAAAAGGGATCAATGTGGAAAATAATGAGTCATATGTTGTTGCCACCCCACCAGGGAGTGAGGCAGACAGTAAAAATGAAAAGGAAGGAGAATAAGCATGATGATTGCATTCTTTAATATTAAGTACCCTCAAATCAAATTCTTAAACAAGGAGAATTACCTTTGGCTTCAGTGTAACGAGAGATGATTCAACGGTAAATCACAAGAGAAAACATTTCTTTTCGTAGACTGCTGCAGGCTATGTAGCACAATGTAATAAAGAAATTTTGATCCAGTAAACGTTCCTTTTTTCTGACATGGGTCTTAGGTATACCAAACTGGCTTTAACTCTTTATGTAGTCAAGGAGGACCATTGAATGAACTTCTAATCTTCCTGCCTCCACCTCTTGAGTGCTGGAATCCCAGCTACTATGCCTGATTTGTGAGAACAAATCCATGGTTTTGTGTGTGCCAAACAAGCACTCTACCAATTGAACATGGGCTATATGAAGCTAATCTAGTAAATGTTTCTGAAAATTTAGGTAGGAGAAAGAAAAGGATAAAGGTAGAGATAAAGATACAGATATAGGTGTGTGTGTGTGTGTGTGTGTGTGTGTGTGTGTGTGTGTGTGTGTCTACATATAATCATTTTTTGAGAATTTCTAGACAAACAGCTAGGGAGCCTGTATGGGACTGACCTAGGCCCTTTGTACGTGTGTGACACTTGTGTAGCTTATTCCACTTGTGGGACTTCTGGTGGAAGCAAGGCCTGTCCCTTATGTTTTTCGTGGACTTTTAGAAACCTATTCCTCATACTGAATTACATTGTCCAGCCTGAGTCCTGCCTGAACTTGATATCCTACGCTTTGTAGCCACTCATGGGAGGCCTACCCCAGAGTGAGGTAAGAAGGGAAAGGGAATGGGAGGAGAAAAGTGATGTAGGTGGGCCTTCTGTCTATGTGTTATTTTCATTGTTTAATAAAGAGACTGCCTTGGCCCTTTGATAGGACAAAAAATTAGGTAGGCGGAGTAAACAGAACAGAATGCTGGGAAGAGGGCAATGAGGCAGATGCCATGGAACCAGCCACCAGGTCAGACATGCTGAATCTTTTCCGGTAAGCCACCACCTCGTGGTGCTACACAGATTATTAGAAATGGGTTAATCAAGATGTGAGAGTCAGTCAGTAACTAACTCTCTAGAGATAATGGGCCAGGCAGTGTTTAAATAAATACAATTTGTGTGTTGTTATTTCTGGGGCTAAGCTAGCCGTGCGTGAGCCGGGTGGGACAAAAGCAGGCCTGCCCACAGCTCCTCACTACAGGAGAGAGAGGGGAAACTGTGGTTGGGATATAAAATAAATTAACAAAAAGAAAAAGAATTTCATATATATACATATATAATAAAGTATATAGCTGGATCATATCCAATCTTCACTTTCCCCTCCAACTTCCTCTAGGGACCTCTCCAAAACATCCCTCTCCCAACTTAAGGCCATTTACTTTAAAATAAACATATCCCTTTGCATCCAATTAATACTGCTTGTATATGCATGAGTGTGAGGCCACCCACTGGAAGCATGAATCCCAAAGAATTGTAGCAGTGGCTACAATCCCAAAGAAATAATGATTATCCCTTTGCTAGTTACCAACTGTCAAAAGTTTCTCAACTAGGTAGGGGTGGGCATTTTGAGTCTTCTACAAAGAAAAATGTGAGGGCAATGACAGAATTTGCGAACTCAGCATTGTAAAAACAGCAGCAATTTAAATCAAGTGGTGAAAGGCAGGGTTGATGGACTTTCCTGTGATACATTGAGTCTGTCTTAAAATGTGCTCTCCTCGACTAACACAGAATCTTCAGTAGCTCTTGATAGGAAAGTGTTAATCATTAGTATTTTTATTGCTTTCTTTCCTTTTAAAAACAATTCAATACATTTTTGCTATTTTAGAACTTTATTGTTAGGTTACTTATTATATTTATGTAACAATAAAGATTGTTGCTACATTCAACAAAGTGACAGCTCACTGAACTTTACCTTAGGTTCTAGTCATTTAACTGATCGCTCATTAGTGACTGAAAGCTTCATTTCTTTGCCTAACTTTGAAAGTGTGCTGGCACACTTTCATGTCTTTTAATATGTGAGCTACAGGATTCAATATTCACGTTTAAGTCTTTTTCTAGTATTATGCTTGCTGAAGCCACCACACATTTTGGTTTTAGAACATCAAGTAATGGGTTGAACCAACTGGTGAAGCTTTTTCCTTCCTGCTGTCTAGTGTATAGCATTGGAAGGTGCTGTGAAAGCTTCAGGGTGAAAAAGACACCTGAGTGGTCTTACGCAATCCTGGACTCTGCAAACTATAATGCCAACCTGCCAGACAAGGAGTGCCAACTGATTATATAAGAGCTGACTGTTATGGGGTGACCAATCACTTTCTGATTGGCTCTGAAACTTGCTCAGTGGGGCAGGGAGTGGGACATTCATACCTGGGGCTATAAATTTGGACAAAAGCCTATAGCTGGGGAGGTCATAGGCCTTAGAGGGAAACTACTAGGGTTATATTCACAAGTAGTCGTATCTGTATCAAATTACCATCTCAACAAGTTTATAGCCACAAACTAGGTCAGAGAAACTTTATTTTTATAGTTGGTGTATTAAGACCAGACACATAATTGGTCAAAATGCATAGAATAAGTAACTGCTAAGGGTTTGATCGTTAATGGGAAATCTTTATCAACCCCCTCAAGGCTCAGGGATCATCATGGAAGACGACGGGAAGAGATTTAAGAGCCAGAAAGTTGAAAGGAGTGTTGAGAGATGCTGTCTTCCAGACCTGACATAGACGTTACACACCTGAACTCAAAGCAGCTGTGATTACCTGTAGAAGACCCCCATGCGTACAGCTCATCACATTCCATCATTGATTAGTGAGGGGTCATAAGGAAAGGTTCCTAGCTGGATAGCTATGACAGTTGCGATAGCTCAAGGGAGGAGGGGCATCTTCTTTGTGATTGTTCATGCTCGAGGGGATGGCACCACACTCCTATACGTGCAGGTAGCGTAGATTGGACATTTTTTAGACAAAAAAAACTCTAATAACACTAAAGTAGCCACGGAGTCAAAACATTTTCTTATAAGTAGTATAAGAAATCATCAAAAAAAACCCAATAAGTGAGTCAAGATATGCCTAAATTTGGAACATGAAAATTAACCCCTTGGTTAGTTTAAATGAGTTGATGCAATTTTTATTAGATGATCAACATAAATCTTATAAATTTGAAGCTTACATAGACGCTATTTGAGATAACATAATCGGAAATTGTCATGATACAGATATTTGATATCTGAATTAAAGAAAAATATAGCTATGAAAGAACTTTATTTGTATATTTATTCATTAAGTAATGAATCTTTAAATCAAATTGTAAGATCATAACAAGAATTTATAAATTACAGAACAAATCAAACAAGGAGATAAAAAACTAAGGTACCCCACTTATAGAAATACAAGTGTAATTTTAGGAAATGATTGTCTAACGTATGCAGGCATGTATACAAGATAGATAGGTAGGTAGACAGATATAGGGTGTTTACATGTAATGTAATGCATGCATACATAAATAAAAGGAGACTGCAAGCTAAAATATGTTTCTTGTGAAAAGGACCGTTGTCATAAAATTTTATATCTTCAAATGAAGTCTATGTTTTTAAGCAGAAGAACCATCTTTTTATAGCATAACACTAATAAGTCTCATTAGAAGACTGTATGCATATAAGTCACTTTGAAATTTACTAACTATCCCTTTACAAAGATATTTGCAATATCCCTGTGGATGATTTATCCAAGGGTTTATGAGGTGCATGACAATACTTTGCACTTTTAAAAACTACTGAAGTCAAAGAAAGAAAAAGTCTGTTTACTCAGGCTGCTATTTGATTGAATCCTCAATTGTTTTCTAGGGTAGGCAGGAATGGTTCTCTTTTCTGGGCGAAGAAATTGACATTCAAAGCCTTTTAGTAACTTTGAAAAAGGCACATCCCTTATTGGGGCAAAATAGACTTTGAACCTGCGCCGTCTTCATCAAAGTCCATCATGTAAGTCTCCTGAGGTGTTATAATCTTCCCAGAGATGCTGAAAAGATTAAAATTAAAAGGGGAAATAACATAGCCAGCGCACGAAAACCAAGGTTTGATTGTGTTACAGTCTAGTGAAACATAATTTAATTTTGGACTCCATTTTCCCACTGAACCATACCGTAACTAATAGGCAATACTCCTCTGTGGATCAGAGCCCTAGCGCTTGCGTTTTTTGCTTTTTTTCTTTTTGTGGTTGTATGATATGAAACAATGCGCAATGTTTTGATTTCTCTCTACCCACAACCCAAGCCTTTCAAAAACAGCAAAGTTTCACAAAGGAGGAGGAAAAAATAAATCTTAGACAATTTTGGAAAGAGCAGTATCAACTTTATAGCAATCATAAGAAAATCATCTACATTTGTATCAAATATCAGGTTTCCAATGCAGGAAAAGAGCGCTGCAGTGCCTGCCACTTTAAATTACTCCCTGCCATGTTTCTATCCCTCCTCCTCCCCTGGGATGTTAATGTCTTGAAGAAATATGTGTGCACTCTGAAAATATTTCCTGAAGTCAGTGGATTCCATATGTTCCTAGGGAAACAAATTATTCACTCTGTGGGTCATTTCTGGCGACATTTAGATCTTCTAATCAGGCCACTTAGGGCCTTTGCTGTCTGTATTTTCTGCGTTCTCTTATGTAGACCTACATAGAACACATGAAACAGTTTCACTGACTCAAACGCTCCTTTATCCTAAAAGAACACATATGCATTCTCCCTCCCAGCCCCCACCAAAACTTAACACACACACGTTGAACATTGATATATTAAAAACAAGACAGCTACTTCAAAACAATTAAATGGTGGTTTTCAAATATAAAGGAAAATGTTTAATGTTTATGTGACATGTGCTCAATATCCATAGTTCATACACAAAGTTGAATAGAAAGATGACAAAAATACCACATAAATAAAGATCAAAAATTGAGACTATATAAGGGAAATATATTAAATGCAATGTAATTGCATATATGCGTATGAATATATTATACTTCATATAATTATACATATCTTTATGTTATCTATCATATATATGTGTGTGTAGTGTGTGTGTGTGTGTTCAGACACATGCACATGAATATTGAAACACTTTCTGCCTTTCCATTCTCTGGAATACTCCTTAGCAGTTTCTTTTCTATGGTGTTGGAATGTCCCCAGATTACTTCATTTGTCCTCCTCTTTGTTACCTTGAAGAATTTCATTATTATTCCAGACTTGCTTGTCATTAAGGTACTATAATCTCTCAAATATGGATTTCATCCATTAAATACCTATAGATCTGTTGATCATTATGTCTCCAGAATTTATGTTATTTAGTTAAAGCAAGACAATCAAGGTCATTACTATGTTTTAACTTACAGTTACGAAGACTACAATCATATTCTAAATATGTAAATACACCAAACAAATAAAGAAACACCTAAACAAAAATCAAATGATAAGAGAAGGACTAGACTTCCAGATGTAAACTGTTTGTCGCACAAGCGTAAGAGCCTATGTTCATATCTCCAGCACCACACTCTAAAGTCCATTGTGGAAGTACATGTCTATAATCCCAATGCGGGATGGCAGAGAGAAGGATCTCTGTGGCTTGCTGACCTGGTAGTCTAGTCAAAACCATGACAGTAGATGACAGTAAGACAGCAATTGAGGAAGACAGAAGACATCCAAAATCGATGGCTTCCACTCAGACATGCAAAAACACGTGTGTGTGAGATACACACAGATACACACAGATAAAAATACACGTCAAAAAAGAGAAAAAAATTAAAAAAACAGGGCATGAACAGAGAGAATAAGGTAGAAGAAAATGTCAGCGAGGAATTACCGTGTATACTGAGTTAAACATAAAAAGAAGACCCGGGACAGCAAGGATTTGAGAGAAAATTGTTCCAGGGTTTCTGGCACAGAAACCCTCACCTCCTAATCTTTCCCTGAGCTCTGAACAAACTTCCACAAGTGCCTACCAGACAGTTTGTTTGTATAGTCTGTAATTTCCTTAATCTTCAGAGGTTTACAACAGAACTCTCTAATTTGTCAAACAAACACAATTGCCCCGCTACTCTTAACTGCTATTTTTGTCTTGGTGAAAGGATTCCACCATTCACCCAAGCTGAACACCTCAGAAGCCTTGGCAGCCATCCCTCTTCTCGCTCGCATCTGACATCATCTCCCACGGAGTCCTGTGCATCTGCCCCACAGAGAAGGTGCTTGTTAAATGTTTTCCTTTATGGGGGGGATGAATCAACAAACAGACCAATGAGTAAAAATGTCTGCATTTCTGACTACTCGTGAGAACGCTGTCTACATGCCACCACAGCCCAGTCTTTCTCAATGAGATGGTGTGTTTAGAATGTTTGTTCTGACCATCAAATAACAATAACTAGCTTGTTTGTTTGTTTGTTTTTAATACATCCTGACTACCATTTGCCCTCTCTTCACTCCTTCCAACCTCCCACTCAAACCCCTTGGAAGTGGGGAGGGGGTTGTAGGAGCCAGAGGGCTCAAGAACACTAGAAGAAGACAGCCCACAGAATCAAATAAATAGGTCTCACAGGGGCTACCTGCATGGGTCTGATCGAGTCCCTCTGCATATATGTGATAGTTATTAGCCAGGTGTTTTTGTGGAACTCCTAACAGTGACAGTGTGTGTGTGTGTGTGTGTGTGTGTGTGTGTGTGTGTGTAGCAGGTGCCTCTGACTCTTGTCTGCTTTGGGGATACTTTCCTCCTACTGGGTTGCTTCATTCAGCATTGATATGAGGGTTTGGGCCTGGTCTTACTGTATCTTGTCAGGCCGTGTTTGGGAGACTTACTCTTTTCTGAAAAAATATGGAGTACAATAACTAGATTATATTTCCCTTCAGATTGACACTTTGCTAGTCCATCAGTGAAAGGATATTTTATTTCAGAGTTAATATAAATATTCTCTCTGTCCTGCACTGCTGTTTTGGACTCCTCCATCTAAAAGTCACGGTGTAGCTACTTTTATTTTCATTCTACAAACCTCTGGCATGCGCCGTTTCTGTCTTATTTTGATATTAATTATCCTCTAAGTCATTCCCCCTCTGTCAGTCCTTCCATATTCTATTAGTTGAAGAGTCCCTGACTTTGGTGGTTCTATAGCCATCCAAGTCTTTTTTTTCTGCCCCACACTCTGACAAGCTGAACTCTACAGTGTTTGTTAAATATGAACCATGTTTCTCAGGCTCAAAAATATTTTTATGAATTTCTTTTTTGTCTATTCTATACTACTAGCCTCAACTCAACACAGATTCCTGACCAAAATCTTTTTAGGCAATTTTTCTTTTTTAGTGATTAAATCTGTTTTTTGAGAATATTGCACACGCATATATGTAACGCATCCTGAGCACACCAGCCCTCATCTTTCCACATCTCCTACTAACCCCTTAGCCCCACTCTCTCATCTACCTTCTTTATCTTTAACCTCACCTTTTCTCATTCCTCCTCTTCTTCTCCTTTTCCCCCAAATTCTTTCATCTCCCTATTGCTCTTTTTCCCCCCACACTGCACTCTACAAATCTCATTCTCATATTCATGTCTATTCATTTTGTCTTGTAACCCAGTGCATTTAACCAGGGCCCTTTGTGGTCCCATGGGTTATAGCTATCATCTGGAGCCTGGTAGACTCACAAATTGATGTACAACTAAAAACAATGCCTCCTCCTCTTCTGTGTGCTGCAAACACTCAACACTTTAGCAGTAAGCAGTAGGGCCTTGTTTGAATATAATTGACCCCCATAAGCTCATATGGAGTGACACTATTAGGAGGTGTGGCTTTATTGGAGTAAGTGTGGCCTTCTTGGAGAAAGTGTGTCACTGTGGGGGTGGGCTTTGGGGTCTCATATATGCTCAAGCCGTGCCCAGTATCTCAGTTCACTTCCTGTTGCCTGCAGATCAAAGGTGCAGATTTCTCAGCTTCTTCTCCAGCACCATGTCCACCTGCATGCCACTATCTCTCACCATGATGATAATGAACTGAATCTCTGAACTGTAAGCCACTCCAATTAAATGTTTGCCTTTATAAGAGTTGCCATGGTCATGTTGTCGCTTCACAGCAATAGAAACCCTAACTATGACAGACTCCATAAGCCTCTCTTACTTCCATGACCAACAGAGCCAGTCTCAAATGGTTCAATGCAGGTACCTAGTTCTGAGTTCATGAAATCATTATGTCCAGCTTAAAGAATGACATCTCCAGCCATTTAACATCCTTTCTTGTGAATTTTACATACTTCCCACTCCCTGTTTCCAATGTTCTTTGGTCCATATATGAGGTGATGTAATTGTCTTATTTAGAACAGAACAATTTACTTTTAACATCTGTGCAGCCATGAGTTTGCATTCATTCCAGTTCACACATCTTCTGGCTGGTTGGCAGTGACCATGAGGAATGGCTACTTCCATATGAACTCTACTTCCTCAATGTCTTATCATTTTTAATCAGTATTTATTCTTAATTAAATTATGACCTTTTGTATGTTTGTTGCATAGAGATGTTTATTGTTGTTAATCTGTGCTTACCCATTGTAACATAATTTGATGAGTAGAATTTAGCCCCTTTCTTACACAGATGCGTGATCACACTTGTTAAATTGAAGTGTTACAACTTCTTCACTTTTGTTAACAATGCAGAAGTTCTTAATCCCAAAATTGAGTCCAGTAAAAAAATATGGGATTAGGCAACAATTTAGGACAGTAGTTGTTTTAAATTCTGAATGCCTAGCACACAGTTCTGATGTTCAAACAACTTCATCAAAAAAAAAAAAAAAAAGGAATTCTGTTCTCTCTTTCCAGGGCAGAACACATTGAAAATGGCACATTCCTAAGTAAGTGGAACACAACTCTGGAAACAACAGGTGAGTAAAAGTGGAGGCAGTTTTATAAAACATAAACAAATCATAGATATCATCTAAGAGGGACGATATATATAGAGAGAGAAGGAAAATGGGGGAGAGAGAGCTCTATTCTCATTCCAGATAAACTAATTAGAATCTCGGAAAGCTAAAAAAAAAACTTAAATAATATACAGTCAGACATGAAAGAATGCTAGAAACTCTTCTGGAAGACATGTGGTTAATAATTCCTTTCATTTCTTACCAGTACATATGTTCTCTACTGTAGACATTTCATCTACAATGAGATATCCAAAGCTAAACTGGATATTCTCCTTGAATCAGTATTTAGGAAGTGTTTTTCAGACACTGATAATTATAGGGAAATATTTAAAATATCTAATTTAATCAGGATCTAATTTATTTAAAATTTACAGAGTACATATAATTGAATTGTGTTATATGAAAAAGAATTTGTAATCCTGAATTTTTCTTGAGATTGTTGACTACGGAAAGACTAGGAACTACTAGTAAGTATTTGGTATTGTTTGTTCTTGGCTTGTCATGCACAATTGTGTCATCTGAGTGGGCTCAAGCCAAGAAAAGATAACTTCACAATGTAAAAGATGCATGACAGCTAAAGAAAGATCACTTAAGGTCACAAGAGATGGCCAATTGTAGTTTTTGTTTGTCAAACTTGGGGTTAAAGACAGTGGAATAATACTTTCCTTGGCCAATCCAAGTCTCTTCCATCTTTCAGGGAAAATCAAGAAACCACACCTTGTTCTCAGAAAATATTTAATAACTGAGAACTGATGAGATATCAAAACGTCTAGTAATGTTTCCCATCTTAAAATTAAAAGGCATCAGACAAGAGACAGGACCCCAAGGCACTGTTAAGTCAATCTACTTTGCCTTCTGTTCATTCTGTTGATGAATCACTAGGGAGAAAACAAAGGTTGTCTTAGGAAATAGGCCTTCTTCAACAACTTGGTGTTTTATCTAAGTAATAATAATAAAGACCAAAGTGAATCCTTGCTCTGAAGGTGTTAGAAATAGAAAACTTTTACCTGACCATAGAGAGAATGATTTACTCATTCAATAAAAATAACTCACATGTTAAAATATTATTATAAGAGAGTTGGAGAGATGGCTCAATGGTTAAGAATATGGACTGCTCTTGAAGAGAACCAAGTTCAGTTCTCATCAGCCATGTCAGACAGTTCATAACAGTCTTTAATTCTACTTTCCAAGAATTTGACATCTCTGACCACTACAGCAACTGCTTTTACATGCATATATCCCCTACATACACTTACACATACCACGTACATGCATATTAAAATAATAGTAAATACATATTTTAAAAATATGGTTTTAGAAAGTAATTTATGAGTTCTAAGCTCCCTGTAACCATGCCACTCTAAGCCTTTGATTCCTTGTCAAATATAAGAGACAATAATATTCATAAACCAAACTGCTTTAAGTATTGAGCAGATGTATTTCATACATATAAAATTTCTCTATGAGCTTTTTGTAACCATAACAAACCTTAAGAACTTAATCAGCCTTGACCAGTATAGAAGTGTAATGAGGCATGAGAGTATTCAAAATAAGTGTTCTGAACTGACAAATGTCATTTTTCATTCCTGCACATTTTGGAGTCATTGAGAGTCATGTGATTTTTGTAAACCAATTAATCTCTCATGAGAAGTGGGAAAATGCAGTGTCCTCTCTCCTCTCCTCTTCTCTCTCTCTCTCTCTCTCTCTCTCTCTCTCTCTCTCTCTCTCTCCCTCTCTCATGAACTAATGCCTTCAGAACTACATTAGAAACTACAAAGGACCCTGAATACCCCCCAGATGCTTTTTCTAAGAACAAATGATATGTGTTAAGGTCCCAAGGACCTTGTGAGCCCAGCATATGGAAAGAGGACTGCCAACAGGAAAAGTGCCAATTAACTGGTGTGAACCCTTAGTGGGGGGTCATGTGAGATCAAGGTAGGCTAGTGGTTCTCAACCTATAAGTCACAACCCCTCTGAGAGTGACATATCAGATATCTTTTATATTAGATATTTACATTACAATTCATAACAGTAACAAAATTAGAGTCATAAAAGAGCAACAAAACAATTTTATGGTTGGGGGTTAGCATTGCCTGAGGAATTGTCTTAAGGGGGTCACAGTGTTAAGAAGGTTGAGAACCAATGAGGAAGGCAGTCTAGATAAGGCAAATGCTTTTGTCTTCAATCTCAAAGAGATGTTGTGCATTATTTTAGTGGGCAGTGAAAAGGTGCTTTAAGATTTTACCTCTGAACAGAAGGCAAAGAGAAACTGATTTTCTGCTAACACTCAGCAGCTGAATCTAAAGACCATGTATAGTTCAGAGAGCAGATACCTGTCCCATTTTGTGAATGACTTGACAACAAGTTGCTCTGAACATCACCTAGGATGCAAGCACCCATGTCATTTTGTAAATGAACTGACAGCAAACTGCACTGAACATTACCTATGATGCAAATACCTGTCCCATTTTGTGAATGCCTCGAGAACAGTTGCACTGAGCATCGCCTAGGATGCTAGAAAGGAGGGCAGGACTGAAAGATGTAGGAGAACAGGATTAATCTGACTAAATAACCAACGTTGCTGAAGTCAAACACTCCAAGACAACACCCAAAATATAATATTGCTGTTTTCACATATAGAAATGACATATGGGACAATAAAGTTATTTGACACATTTTAAAAAGTTGTATTAGTTCATGAATACCTGAGGCAAGGTATTTTATTTGAAAATGTTTGGTTCACACTTTTGAAGCTGTAAGTTTGAGACCAGGGAAGCCCAGTGATTCATCCTTTGTGGAGGGCCCTCCTCACTGTATCTCAACTGGGTAGGTACTATCATGACAGGAACAACTGCATATAGGAAAATCCTATGATGAGGCAGTAAGCCAGAGGTCAAGAAACGGTTCCTCTTGCTCTGTTTATAACTGCCCACTTTTAGGAGAATTAACTCACTGCATACCATCACCCTTATTCTCTTTGGAGAGCAGGACTTCCAAAGATCTCATCCCTTTCCATCAGGTTAAGCTTCCAAAAGTTTTCAGCTCACCACATTGAGTACCAGGGTTCCATTACAGAACCCCTCGGAAGACAAAAGTACATCCAAACCGTAGCAAGAGTGGAAAGCCAAGGAGTGGGAAAGCAGAACTGGCAGAAGAGCAGCATTGGCTTCATTGCCTGGAGATACTTTGAAAAACGAAGGTCAGCTTTGGCTGACTGAAATAACTGAAGTAATAAGAGAAGAGTTACAAGGGGCGAGTCAAGTGACTGATGGATTCATAAGAGAAAGCAGAGCATTAACTGTGTCTGCATTTCAGAGATAACCAAAAGACCACTTCTATAGTTGAAGAAAAACAGTAAGGAAAACTCCCCTGCCTCCTAAACTATTTTGCTAAATTTAGAATCTTTAAAATAAATGCCAACAATTAATAAGGAGAAGAATTTCACTGAGTCTTTAAAAGTGTGACAATCACAAAAGGTAATGTTATTATTTCCTGTGTTTTCAAACGCACACAGTGAGTTAGAAAATGGAGAATGAAGAAGCCCGAAAAGCAAGAACAGGGTCAATGGGGTTTGCTATTGCTTTTATTGTTTGGAGATATAAACGTTCCTTAGTTCTTTCCTTCCCTCCCAGAACAAAATGCTCGCAGGGATTTACAGTGTGGTGCTGAGGTAAAAGATCATGGGAGCAAGAACCTCAGACAGGGACTGTTCTTGCAGTCCGGTTTACAGTACATCAGAACCTCCAGTGGACACAGAGACCACTGCTGAGTGTGGAAGAGGGGGGACTCTTAGTAAGACCTGTGAGACGCAGGCCCCATTTTCCAAAATACAACATCATGTATACAAGAATATTCCAATTTTCAAAAAAAAATTTTCTGTGGTGTGTGGTGATAATGTGGGATGTTCTTCTATATATGTGTTGCTTTTATTGGTTGATGAATAAAGCTGTTTGGGCCAATGGCTTAGCAGAATAAATCCAGGCAGGAAATTCCAACAGGGATATAGAGAGAAAGTAGGCAGAGCTAAGGAGATACCATGTAGCTGCCAAAGGAGGCAGATGCTATTTAGTGGCTAAGGAAGTAAGAGGTAACAAACCACAAACCTCATGGCAAAACATAACTTAGTAGAAATGGGTTAATGTAAGACGTAAGAGCTAATTAGAAATATGTCTGAGTCATTGACCAAACAGTGTTGTAATTAATATAGTTTCTGTGTGATTATTCGAGTCTGAGAAGCCAGGAAATGAACAAACAGTCTCCTTTAATCTCAACACTTGGAAGACAAAGGCATGGAGATCTCTACGAAGTCAAGGCCACCCTGGTCTATATATCGAGTTGTTGGACAGCCAGGACTATACAGAGAACCCTGTCTCAAAAAAAAAAAAAAAAAAAAAAAACTCAAAACATTCTGAGTTTAAACCATTTTCATCTTGAGTACTGTGAATAAGGAATAATCAGCCTGGACTCATTTCATGTTAGAAAGTGCCTCCAAGAAGTTAATGACAACAAGTTTTTCAAAAGAAAATAGCTAACATTTAGTGCAATAAGGGTATATGTGGGCAGATCTAAAAAAGTCTTTGATCTCTCCCTGGCACACTTTTTTAGAATGATTTTTTCTTTGTCTGTAAAATCAAACTACAAGAACAGCAATACACTAACTTGTCACTCAACCCTGTCATTACGCTCATGTCCAGAATGTGATTATTTCACTAGCCAACCTACTTTTCTCATTTAAAAAAAATGTATCTGTTTTTGCTGCCTAATACGTGCAGAGTTTAAAAGAGGGCCTCAGAGCCTCTGGAACTGGAGTTATGGATGGTTATAAACCACCTTGTAGACGCTGGGAACTAAACCTGAGTCCTTCACAAAAACAAGTGCTCTTAATCACTTAATCAGGCCCCTCATTTTCCTCTTTCATTGCTGGGGAAGCAAGAAAGGCATTTTAAAGGGCTCATTATGCTATTGCTAATAATGCCTGCTCCTTCCCACTTTCCTCTGATTCCTGAGGTCATGAACACTGCCTTCTACACCTTAGACTGATTTACTTTTTTACTTTTTATTTTTAATTATGTGTATGTGTGTGTCTGTGTGAGGATATGTGCACGTGAGTACAGTAAAGATGTTAGATCCCCTGGAGCTGGAGTTACAGGCATTTGTGAGACACCTAACATAGGTTCTGGGACTTGAACTGAGATCTTTTGCAACAGCAGTATCTGCTCTTAACAGCTGAGCCATCTCTCTAATCTCCAATCACCCACACTTTAAAAAGAGTAGTTTTAGCTTAGCAAACTCATTTTATTTAATTTTGAAAAATTTTCTTTTGGAATAACTGCATATTCCCCAAGAATGGAATTATTAAAGGATAGTCATTACATAAGAAATATTCCAGAAAACAATTGCTAGGCATGTGTTGAGGAATTCTCATAGGATGATATATTCTTCTACTCTAACAGCGTGGACCTCCAAACAGAAGCCTTAGGAGGCCTGTATTCTGCAACACAAGGATGAGCTGAATCTACGAGAAAGCGGGGTTGAAAGAACTCTCTGTAGAAATCTACATCAACACTTTCGCTTTACAGATAAAATAGTCAAAACACAGAAGTGTTCAGGCACCAGAGAACACAGGAAACATATTTGCTTGGGAATGAGACTGACAATCCCGGTTCTCGATAGTATTTCTTCCAAAGACTAATCCTGTTATCCATTTGTGAAAATGGGGATAATTCGAACGCAGAGATGTTGAGAACATTTAACACATTGATGCATACAAAGCACTTATTAGTGTCTGACCCAGGGTAGTTAATGTGGCCATTATTTTCCAGACCATCACTAATATCAGGCTTATTATTGAAAACTCTTCAGAGGCAGTGTGAGACTCGGGCTTCCATTTTTTATAACTCAAGACTCTCTCACTCTAGATTGACATTTTCTACACACTGATCTTAATAACAGTGAACAAGCTTATGGTATAAAAAAAATCTCTTCTTCATGGAGACTCTTTCTGACACCGGAAATTCAGTAAACACCACCATATGTACACTTTGCATACAACTGCCCTTAACATAGGTCATTAGGATGAGTAAGTCTTGAAAATGAAAAGTTATAAATCTTCACCACAGGGCAGTGATACAAGGCTAGGACAACCAAACCCAGAATCTTTCAGAGGCAAACTAAAACTGGCATTTTCTTTCCTCCAGTCTGTTGTGAAGCCAGTGTTTATTAGTTTCCCCCTTACATATTGACACCCATAGACCAGGACATGGGTGATGTCCCCAAAGGAGAGATGACACTGGATGAAAACAGGCTGGTAAACACTGAACTGAGTCCGCACTCAAACTCCAGATTCTGGTGCTAAGTGCATATGTAAGTCTTCCTTCTGCAGAAAGCACACTCGCCCAAGCTTGATTTCTTACATATGTATTACTTACAAGATTTTTCACAAAGTGATTTTTATTTGCAGATCACGCGCAAGGAGGAATGAGTTGCAGAGGGAACTTTTCGAAGGACTGAAGTGATCCAGCCTTCTGTGAAACAAGCCAGTACTCTAAAGAGAGCCGCAGTCCCAGTCTTCCGGGAGACCAGCAGCTGCCCTCCAGCCAGAGGCCACAGACACCTGTGAGGAGAGAGCTCGGAGCACCCATCAAGACCTGGATGTAAGCTTTCTAGTACAAAGAGGAATCTGATGGAGAGAGCAAGCAATGATTTTCTTTTGGACCTGTTAGCAAGACTTCGGATTCTACAGTCTGTCATGATGTATGGTCAGTAAAGGAAGAAACAGTGGGGGTCCCTGTAGAAAGCACTGAAGTTGTCGGGGGCTTTGTTGCCTCCCTTGTGCCAAATGGGATGGGACTCTGGCAGCAACACTTTCAATCAATCCTGAAAACAGGTCTAAGGGCCAAGAAATTACTTCATGAGGGAGAGGGAGGGAGAAAGAGAAGGAGGCTCCGGATCCCTGGGGCAATTCACTTGTGCACTGTGGTATGAGATTTGATTATCTTTATCTGATTTGTGTAATTTCTGATGCTGTTGGTCATAAAATGCTCTGAGTTTTCAAAAATCCGTGCCTCACTTTTTAGCCTGTTGACCTGCCTCTACACAATGCTTAGAGGTTCAGTTTCCAGACAATTCTGTATGAATTAACTCCTCATTTCCTCAGGGTATTGTCTTGTCTTTTCCTAAGGAGCATTGCCTTTCCTTTTTTAAAATCTGTGATTCTAATTTATTTTCCCTCCCAAGCTAAAGTAAGAGCATCAGTTATAGAGGGGGAGTGTTAAAATAGATATGGTGAAGTGAGAACTGAAGTTATCGCTATTATCGTTGACCAGTTGTATGAAACTAATCATATGCTTTTTGCCCCACCCAGAGCATAGTTTGGTATTTTTAATCTCTAGGAATTTAATGCGCTCTGACATTAAACAACTTCTGATTTCTACACAAGCCACAAACATTCTCCTGCTGCTGTACATTAAAGTTGTATTCCAACTATAGCACAGACGCCCTGTTTTCTGACTGAAGTCAAAGTATCTACACTGTACACTAAGGTCATGTTTTACTGTAACATATTCTAAGCCAAGGTGACTTAATGTATAAAAAATGTGAAGATTTCATGTGTTTGTCTAATTTTCTGTAATCCACACAACTTGCCAGAAAAATATATGATTGTAGAATTTAAATAACTGAGCATAAAATAATAAATAGAATATTTTTTCAAAAAAAGACTATAATTACGTATATATATATATATATATATTGAAAGATTTTAAACATTGACTTTTTTCTTTTTGCTGATGTTGCTTTGGTTTTTGTTTGTTTTATTTCTAATTTTTTTTAAAGACAGACTCTTTATACAGACTCATAGTTGTCCTGAAACTCACTTTATAGACCAAGATGGTCCCTAATTTACAGAGATACACCTACCTCTCTCTGCACTGCCATGTCTGGCTAACACTGACTTCCATATCAGCCCTTGAACTATATTTTTCCCATGAATATTATAAGCATGTAATTGTATTCATTATTTTTAAAGTCAGATATTTTCAAATATGCATGTTTTTCTCTTATAAAATATCAATTTCTTCAGGAAAATGGTATTTATTACACACCTTCATATATAATCCACATTTTATTTGCATAACTTAGTACTAAACAATTCTCCATATCTCATAAAAAATAATATAGTATTCATAGACTGTTATTCATATATTTAACCTGATGAACAA
The DNA here is from genome assembly GCF_982192425.1 of Myodes glareolus. Taxonomy (NCBI): domain Eukaryota; kingdom Metazoa; phylum Chordata; class Mammalia; order Rodentia; family Cricetidae; genus Myodes; species Myodes glareolus. Next base: position 105,865,787 of record NC_142026.1, read on the forward strand.
CATATTTCAAATTGAAGGTCTAGATGTTTATTAAGATAGTTTTTAGACTATACTTACAAATGTATGTATATTAGGAATTAGTGTTTGTAGTTAGACAGCTAAAAAAGATGAAAACATAGTGACCTTTAGTCAGAAATCTTATAGACGGCGTCAATGATTTGGGTAGAGTTTGACTTCTTTTCATAAAGTTAATAAAAACAATGAGAACTTCAACCAGTTAGCAGGTAGAAGAGAGCCCTGGAGCTTACAAAGATCAGATTATTTCTTGCAGAGCAGGAACAGCAGGTGCAAAGTGGGAGCAAGAATGAGTCCTAATCACAGGAATCGCCAGCTGCAAGCATGGGACTCCTATTGGATGGAAGAGACAAAGGTGAAGACAGGAAAAGAGGCCAAAGGTCAGGAAAGGGAGCGGTAGCGAACCGGCCAGCCATCAGGGCGTGCAGTGGTATGCTGCTAATTGCTCGGGATAGTGTGCTGGAGTAGCTAGGAGCAAATGAAGCAAGGCTCTTAGAACCATTCTGAGTCTTCTGCAGGGTGAGGAAAGTCCGTTCAAGGAATGTTTTCCTGGATATTTACTGCCGCAGTTGATTAAGTATGAACATTTAACTAGACACACCAAAAGAAACATTTCAAACAGTTTTAAAATGCCCTGAACCCCTGCTAAGCAACCTTACCAGCATGGCTCTGTTAATGCCTGCAGTGACCTTCTCAGGCCACGTAAACAGCCTGAGCAAAGCATGACTTGAGAAAGGGGAATTCGTGGTGACGTTTTCAGCCTGGTGTTACGCTCATGCACTCAGTGGTATGCTGAGCCACATCACACTTGGTGACAATAATCCATCCAACCCATCACAGTTCTCAATGTCGTGTTCAACAGTACCACACTGGTTTGGTATCAACTATGTTGGGGGCATTTATATCATTTAAATTAGAAAACACTGGAAATTCATTCTTGAATCAGGTTTTTAATTTTTTAATGCCAGTTATAAGAATTTGACAGAGATAGCAGTCAATCAGAATTTAGAACTACCCGGAAGACCAGCCTCTAGAAAGTGTCTATAAGGGATTTTTTTTTTTTTAAGATTAGGGGTGGAAAGAGCCACCTGGAGTGTAAGTGGAAAATGTCTGTACTATTGTACTGGGCTGAACGGAGAGGAGAAAAAGCAAACTGAGCACCAATACTTATCTCTTCTTCCTGACTGCTGATGCCATGTGACCAGCTGCTTCATGCTCCGGCTGGATGATTTCTCCACCGTGATGGTCTCTAAGACCTTCACTGAGACAAACAAACTAGCCCTCCTTTAAGGAATGTGAAAAAGTCACCAATATTGACAGCTCACCACTACTGAAAGGCATGTACACGGTTTTACAAACCCCACATGCAGGAAGAAGATGTTACATGTCTTCTCAAACCACAAAGCACATGGATGCTAGCAACATTTCTCACTTAAGAGGATGTGGCATGTCTGAACTGTGTGAAATTATCAAGATGGCCTCATTCTCCCACCTGTGGCTCTGTTCATATAAAACTTCGCTGAATATTTTATGGGCCTCAGTGAGATTTGGTCTTAGCCTTTAAAGTCACAACAGCCAGAGTGCTCAAGCAAGTTGCCACCTATAGGAAAGTTCAGCAGAAGCCAGAGTGATGCAAAAGAGAGAGCAATAGCAGTGGAAGATAACTATCCATTGCTTCTTTCCCTCACATGTAGGCAGAAACGCTGTCCTAAATCTTTCCAGACTCTGTGGTTTCAGTGGTGGTGGGTTTAGGGGGATCATTTTGCTTTGCTTTGGATTTGATAAGATTTATTTATTTGTTTGATTGGGTTTTTGAGAGTGGGTCTTGCCATACACTCTCTTCTGGCCTTGAACTGACTATGTAGTCCAGGCTAGCCTCAGACTTATGATCCTTATGCTTTAGCCTCCAAAGTATTTGGATTATATATTTATACCAACTTACCCAGCAGTCAGTGTATGCCTTAAGGATATTTTCACAGCAAAGAACAGTGGAAAGCAGAGGCACTCGGTACACTGATCAATTTAGTAAAAATAATGTCTATCTTTAGCGGACAAAGCAAAACGTGTTACTGCCATGATAGAAGACTCAAGCTCCCAAGCCCCAGAACCCATGCCCTTAACATGTCACTGGGTATGTAGGCATCACCTAATCTTATTCACACTGCCTTTGGAGAACTGAGTCATGGAAAGTCCACATAGAAAAGTACAGCTGCTAACGATAAGTTCCTTTGTGTCTGCAATAGGAGCCTTTTGTCTTCTGCCAGCAGCCATGAAACTGGCAAGCTAACCTGTTAGCTTCCAGGTAGAGCAAAATCTCAGCTGAGATTTTTAAAAAGCTAAAAATAGTTTGTGAAAGAGCAATCCTAACAAGTTCATTTCTGTTTATTGCCTTGAATATAAGGGATAGCTTGGATTTATCATAGACCTGGGAGAACTTAAATGGACAATACAAAATATGTGGTTAGGCGCACACACACACACACACACACACACACACACACACACACACACACTTTTTTAGTAGTTCATTGTTTTATGTTCTTCCAAGCCTATGCTGTGGGCATGCTCTTCATGAGATGCTTGCCAACTATAATTTAGACAATATAATTTAGGCTTTCTAAAATTTCGCTTTCAAAAGTTGATGCATAACATACTAAAAATAAACCCATCCTTACCTACAGACACACTGAGGGCATTATCTCTATCCTAAGTCAGATTTCCTTAAGTAGTAGAACTTGGCTTTAGAAATCCTATGAATCGTTCCTTTGATTCCGGCTCATATTCGTGGTTTTATTAACATACTCAGATACATAGTTCAACTGCAGGTTACAATGGCAATCATCTAGAATTGAATTATATTGTCATCGCTCTGATAGCACTTACTACATTTGCCAGAGTAAGCACTACAAACTTATTATTAATAAGTAAAGGGAAATGTGAACCATGCCTATATATTACTTCTTGTAGGAATTGCTTAGGGTCTTGTTAAAACGCTGCCAGCATTATAGTATACATGTGCAATCATATCAGAATATAGAATCAAGGTAGATGCAGATGAAGATGATGAGGAATCAAACTATGGAAGAGACAAGGTAAATATCGGACAGAGAAAAAGAAGTTAATACATTCCAGAGGAGTCTTTGATGGAAGAGATAGAAGTGACAATACAGGTGATGACCGAGACAGACATGCTAATATGTATCAAGTATGGATTACTCTGCTAGAGCTCTTAAATCTTCTAAGCAACTTTATGAATACAAATAAACCATCTTATTTTTCTCATCAAATCCTTGCCAGTATTTAGTAAATGTCAGTTTAAACAGAGCACACAGATGTTTACATTCAGTCCAGAAATTTGAGAATTATCATCAGGATACACAAAAATTGAGTTTGGAAGTTTGTGGTCTAGCAAGCCCTCCTACTCAAAAGCATAGGAATTACTGAGAAAACCCTGGTCAGGGGAACAATGTGAATGCTAAGTTTCCGAGATGAAGGAAATGCACTCTCACCCAAGACAATCAATCAATGCTACCACCAGTCATCATTCTGGTCACTCCAAACCAGCCCCACCAAGCCGTGTGTGCTCACTTGATTCAATGCTGCAAAAAATATGGAAAGAAAGGAAAGAAAAAGAAAGACATTTATGTCAATGACCACACAGCAGAACTCATAATTAGTTAAGGTATGCATCACACATTCAAAATAGGACCCTGGGTCAGCAAGGTTCTTATTTCTATCAATGGAATTTTTGTCCTATAGTTAATAACATTTCAAACTGTAATTTCCCTTTTAGGGCATGCTTTTAGGCATGCTGAATATTTCAGAAATACCATTGATCACCATCTATATTTAGAGCAGTAAGTTAAGTACTGACTTCAAAGACAGAAAGAGTGCAGGATCTCTGCCCTAAGGGAATTTAATGTGGGCAGTCATCTCTGGAAACAGACCATCACAGCAGCAAACACAAACTGCCTCTCTACTAAAAATGTTTATGTTAGTAGTTAGTTTAACATACCATATTTATTAGTGATTTGACCTATCAGAATAAAGATATTTTCTCAGTATTACTTGTATATAGATGTAGGGCTTATATGATTGATATTGTTTTCCACAGTTGGACATAAAGCAAGACTGCAAGTGATTAAAATTGCTCATTTCATGGAATTTGATTAAAGTATAAGCTATCAGAAATATAAAAGCTAATCTGAACAAAATAATAAAAATAGTCAGGCATGGTGACATAATCTTTTAATCCCACAGTCAGGAAGCAGAGGCAGGAGGATCTCTGTGAGTTCAAGAACTGTCTGGCCTACATAGTGAGTTCTGGACCATTCATGGCAACATAGTAAGACCCTCAATCAAATTAAAAGAACAAAACAAATTAACAATGACAACTGTGTTTTCCTATAACCACACAGTCACCAGTCTTATTCAGCCTCACTTCTTTGATCACCCATTTCTGCCTGCGTGGAGTTGCTGCTAAGCCAATATTACTGTAAACTCATAAAGGCATTTTCATTAAAGTGGATTCAAAAATGTGTCAAGGTCATGACCTGAACAGAAGGCTAATACAGATGATAAAGCAATGTCCTGCCTCTGATTGATTTATTCTGGGGTTCATCTTTACATTATCTTTGTTGCACACGGGATAATTATCACATGGAGAAACTGAGCCATAGCTAAGCTGATTATGTAGGCCATCATATAGGAAAAGTGGAATACCAAACTCTAGAATATATTATTCTTTATTTTAGACAAGAAAGTCACGTTGTTCTTATTTATATCTGACTTACATTTAGTATATGGAACACTTCAAGGTGGGAGGCAAGTGAGAAGTTGAAAACTAAATAGAAGCATCTAATTTCCATCACATGTTGCCATTCTCCCCTTCTCCAAACTTATTTTACACAGTCACAGGTTTTCAGTCAAATTAATGCCTCTGCTTCATTTGCTAAAACTTGCTGTTAGAATGTTAATTACTTCACACGTGTTGCTGTAAGACCTGAGAATTTGCATTTTACACAGCCTCGACTTCTGCAGTCCAGCAATTTAATCATGGTTACGGCAACTCTCAGGTCTTGGCCTTTTCAGTACCTCCTGACAGAAATTTTAAACTCGTTTCAACAAAAATAAGAAAATATATATCTTTTACATTTCAACCTGAGGAAGGAGGAGGAAATCCTTTATTATTGTTGTCTAGACAAGGGCATAGCTTCTCATCTCAGAGAGCCTGTGTGTTTCCTGTCACCGTCCCTCTGTACTGTTTGCTTATATTAACCATTCTGGATCTTCACAACTTGACATGGGCAAGTGTTCTGTCCTTCTGTCACCGGCACAGCAATGGCCTTCTTGGTACCTACTTCGCAGCAGTGATCTTGAATCGCATTATCAGCAATCTTCTTTGAAAGTGCTATTTCCTCTACTTGCTGTGCTACATTCTAGGAAAGGCGGCAAACACTTCTTCGCTGGTTCATTGCTGTTTTCTCATTGCTGTTTATACCTATAGTCTCACCTTTTTATTGACAATTCCTTCACGTGCAGCATGACTATTCTCGCTGGTGCTACCCCCATACTCCTATAACTCTCAAGCCTACATCTCTTGCTCCATCTGATCTTCTAAACTGAGGATCACAGCCATACTTCCTCCTTAATATTTCCAAATGGACATCCTCCAGACTCCATGTCTAATTTGTCAAAAATGGATAACTAGAAATTTCATTGCCTGCTAGGTCAGCACTCCTCCCTTTCACTGTTGTTGAATTAGGAGCTGAAGCTAGACTCCACTGGTCATTGTAGGCATCTTCTGTCATTCACTCTTACTCTGGCATTACATAATTTATGGTTATTGTTATCATACCAACAAATAAAATATCTCTTGATTACCTTGTTTTCTGCGCTCTCTAATCAGTGTTTAAGGTTTCTATATTATTGGTGAAGATCTTTAACATGAGCCATTACCTTTTCCCCTCAATTTCACTATGTACTCTAGCAATGCTACAGTACTGTTTATAACACGTGCATATAAGGATGAAAGTTTCAGATAAGTCTTCTCACTCTACATCATCTATAACAATGATTCTCAATCCTCTTAATACTGCAACTCTTTAACACACTTCCTTATGTTGTGATGACCCCCAACCATAAGTTTATTTTCATTGCTGCTCCATCACTGCACTAATGCTACTGCTATGAATAGCAATGTAAACACCTCTTTTTTCCATGATTTTAGCTGATCCCTGTGAGTATAAGTGAAGTTGATGATAATAGAACTTTGCAGAGATGATGAAAGATGTGAAACAAACATACATATTATTCACCTCCAATGATCTTCCTTTTGATTTGTCTTGGTCTCAGAACAATATTTTATTGGCCCCAGATCAACATTGAAACGGGCACAGAACACCATTTATAAAAATGGTTTTTGTAATATTACTCATAAGGGCAAAAATTAGAAATACGTATGTGAGATTTAACAAGGGAATGGATTAAAACAATGTGCTAGACCATACTTAAAGAATCATCTTGGGATTGTTCAGTGTGAAACACAATGTTTTTAAGACTGAGAATACTGCTATCAGCATTGAGCACTGTTCAATCTACAGTTTAATGAATATATTGAATTTTAGGGAAATTCATACCAAATAATTCTAAGTAGTAAAACCTTACATAAAATCATAGATAGATTATTATTGGTTCGTCCAAAATATAAAAAAGATAATATATTAGAAATCTAAGGGGAAAATGGAAAGAGAAGAAATTTTTGTTAAATTCTACATTTTAAAAAATTATACATGATAATTATTTCAAAATAAGAAATCATTGCCAGTCCAAACTAAAGTCTGGTAGGTAACAGGAATGAAAAAACAAAGCTTGAAACCTAAGGCTTTATTTGAATGGGAAGAGGCAGGTTAGGAAGAAAATGAAGATGCCCAGTGCCACAAGAGTCAGAAAACAGGAACCCACCAAGAACAGCAAAAACAACATGAATCAAAGAGAACTGGCATAGCTTCACATGACAACAACTGGGCACATGTGGCAGACCATATATGGAGTGCCTGCACCTTGCAGCAGTTGAGAGTGGGGTGAGAAAGAAACTAAAGACCAAGCTCTCATTTCCTATTCCTTCTGGGTTAATCATTCTGTTGTAGTATGCAGATAATATGATCACCCAATCAACCATCTTAGTGTAGAGATAGCCTGGGTCTCATACTCACGGCAACAAATAAGCTGAGGTCCGTGCTAATAATAATAGAGCTATTGTCAAATCCTGGTAGAAGGGGCCCGGGACCAGGTTCACCAGACCCTTGCCAGGGATTCCAAGCATACTGTATCCTCTCCCTACCAGTCACAATAATCCCAGGACATACTGCAAGCACAGGAAGTAGACTTTGAACTATGAAACTCCATGATTCAGCATCCACATAATCCTTATTTATGAAGATGTGGGACTTCGTGTCAATGCATTTGTTTTAGGGTCACTCATGTTCCTTCAAGTATCCAAGGTTCTGGAATTACAATAAACACCTTCATTTACAAAGTTGGGCTTTGATGGAATTCTTACACTGGCCTAGGCAGTGACATGAATGAGAACTGTCCCCCATAGGCCCATAGGCTCTGAAATTTCAACATTTGGTGGTACACTTTGGGGGAGTTGAGGAGGTGTGACCTTGCTGGAGGAAGCACATCACTGGACATAGGCTTTGGAGTTCATTACTTCATGCCGCTGCTTCCAGTTGCTCTCTCTCTCTCTCTCTCTCTCTCTCTCTCTCTCTCTCTTTCTCTCTCCTTCTCTCTTCTCCATGATTTCCTTTGAAATGTGTGCTCTTGACTTTCTGCTCGAACCACAATGCCCACTCCTTACTGCCTCGCTTCTCTGCCATGATGGACTGTTATCTCTCTAGAAACATGAGCCCAAATGAACTTCATCTGCTATGAGCTGCTTTTGGCCATGGCTGTTTTGTGACACCAGCAGAAAACTGACTAATACAGTCTGTCAATGGCTTCCTACCTGGGGACAACAGGAAGATGTTTGCCCTGGTCTCCTCAGGCAAAGTTAATTCAATAATCTCCTCCAGACAGACACTGCAAAAGATAGGCTTCATGCTCAGTGTTCAGTATTCATCCAAAGTACCTGCAAAGAAAGGACTAGAAGACATTTAGTTAACTTCAGCCCAATTTAGAAGCTGTAGCAATTCTCCTCTCATCCAGTACAGTAAAACCTAACTTCTTGGCAAGGCATCCGAGGCATAAAGTGATACGTGTGATGAGGGAAACAGATAGTGGTAGAGCCAAAGTTCACCACTTGCCTGATACCTTGAGATGTAGATGGGGCCAAGTAAATCAGAATCTATGTAAAAATCCGTAATTTGATACTATGCTTACAAAGCTGGTGTAGGAGGTCCTTCTGTCTATGGTTGCTTTCATTGGTTAATAAAGAAACTGCCTTGGCCTGTTGATAGGGCAGAACTTAGGTAGGTGTGTGTGTGTGGGGGGGTAACTGGACTGAATGTTGGGAGGAAGAAGGGCTAAGTCAGAAGAAGCCATGGATCTTCCGCCTGAGACAGACGCCACCGGTTAGAATCTTTGCCCATTAAGCCACTGCCATGTGGTGATATACAGAATAATAGAAATGGGTTAAATTAATTTCTAAGAGCTAATGGGTCAAGCAGTGTTTTAATTAATACAGTTTCTGCATGATTATTTTGGGTCTAAATTAGCCAGGTGGCCGAGACAAACAAGTGGACTCTATACCTCCTACACAAAGCTATATAAATACACCTACTGAAAAATTAAAATAAATAGTTAAACAAGCTTAAGTTACTAAAAATAACCTTTAATAATGAATAAAACAAAAGTATAAATTTCTCACACACAAAGCTTATCACTATAAAACTGAAAATGAAATGACTGCCAAATGATTATACAAGTAAAAACTAACATGTATCTTATAGAAACAATGGAGATCAGAAAGAAACATAAAAGCCAGAAAGTATTAAATAAAGTATCAAAAATAAAGATTACAGCAGAAGAGACTGTAAACTTTGGACATCAGAATAATATTGGATATGTAAAGCCATGAAGACTCTTAAAGCTTAGCCAATAATTTTTACTTTATGGGCCTATGAAGGCCAGCTGTGCAATATCATATTATGAATGTGAATTTCCCCTACTGCCTCAAAATGGTGACTATGTTTTGATAGATTTTGGGAATATTTGGGACACATGATCTACCCTGTAGAAGGAGGTCATTTGGGAGCAAGCCTAGAAGGTCATATCCACTATTATGTCCAGGGCAAACTCTATCCTGATTGGCTACTGCATTGACCAACCTCCTCACATTGTAGAAGTGCATGCCGGCTTTAGCTCCTATGTTGTTTACACGCTTGAGGAATTTTGCAGTTAAATTAAAGATGGTTGCTTACTTTTTTGCTTGTTTATGTGTACTCTTGATAAGAACTGTGCTAGAGAACACTGAAAATATGGATATCGAGTATGATACAGGTAGGATAAAGACATTAAAGCAATTATACATGGTTCTAGGTGGTCCATGGGTCACTATGAACATTATGGCACAACTTTTTTCCAGGTAATGCTTTAAGAACTTATTGTACATGTTTGTAATAGCTGCAATGTATCCTATTCTAAATCCAGAATATAATTTTATGACATTTGTGTCTCTGTCTGTAGTTACTCATGTACTGGTATTACATTTATAGGTCTTCAGCAGGATGTGCAAAATGCCTAGCTAATTCATAGGAATTAAAAGAAAAAGGACAAGAAGAATATAAAAAGATGAAATGAAGAAAAGGAAGAAGAAAGATAGGAGAGGGGTTTTTGTTATTATTATATCCATGTTTTACCCTACAACATTTGCACTAAATTACAACAGCCAAAAAACAAAAAACAAAAAAACTAGAATACCATGCTTACAACATCTTCCATAGCAGAAGAAATCAGCCTATGGTTCAGGTCAACTTTAAGCCAAGTGGAGAGGTTGAAACAATCCACAGTGTAAGAACAGAAAAGAGCAGACACACTAAGGATTTATCAGGTTATGTCACCTTCAATATCTCTGTCATTTATAGACACACCTCACACTGTGGAAGAGATCCCAAAGATGGTGCAGAAACAGAGACTGTGAAATCACAAATGATGCCAATTTTACAAACATTACCTGTAGAAATGGGTTAACCAATGATATAAGAGCTAACTAGCAATATGCTTAAGTGGTGGGCCAAGTACTGATTTAAATAATATAGTTTCTGTGTGATTATTTTGTGGTCTGCGCAGCCAGAAATGAATGAGCAGCCTCCCCCAACAAATTTGGCACCAATGTGGTCTACTCTATCGACATAAAACCTGAGAAAGCTTAAAAAGGAATTCTAGAAACAAAAGAACAAAGTTAAGCATAACATTTTAGTAGCAGCATTTTCTTAGGTGGGCTGTGTTTGCTAGAAGCAAGCAGAGGCATGATTTCTTTAAGACAGGTCTTCTTGATTCAGCAGTAGCAGAAAAAAATGATAACCATATGGTTCTCAAAATGGCAGCATCCTAGGCAGTGTTGCCATCAAGAACTCTGTCTCTTTCAGGAGGCTGAGCACTTGATTGAGGTTTGTGGGCAGTGTGCTGCAAGTTAATTGGTAGGAGCATGGGCTAATTGGTTGCCAGAGTTGAAGTGATGAGTCTGGCTCCCACCTGGCAGTCTCAGAGGCAATGAATGGACCTCCACCATGTTAGATTAGGCAGAGCCGAAAGGCAAAGCAGCCTTAGTCCTAGCCATGTTGATTTGCATTTTAAGAAGCAGTCTCAGTCCCAGTCAAAAAAGGATTACAGATATACAATAAAGACAGATTCAGATTTTAAAAAAAGACCTCTAAATGGGTCACAATACCAGATATATATATATATATATATATACATATATGTGTGTATGTATGTATGTATAGGCTTGAGAGAGAGAATAAAAAGAGTAGAGAGTGTTATAAAAATAAGTAAAAGTTTTTTTTAAAAAAAATAGAACAAAGCTTTAAAGAGACAAAGTAAACTTGAAGAAAAAAATAATGGAGTAAGAAAAATAAACCACATAAAGTTGAAATATACATATCTGAACTATTGTGTTTTCTTTGAATTTTTTTGACTGCAGAGAGACATTTGATTCTGGGGACTACTAAGATAAACTAACATATATATATATATATATATATATATATATATATATATATATATATATATTAAAGGCATCTTGTCTTCAAAATTTGGGTCTAAGGATATGTTGCTTTGGAAAGGAGGTTTTTCTTTTGGTTCAACAGAGGATGAGAACCTGTGAATTCCTTTCATACTAATGGTTTGATGAACTAAGACCCACCAAAAGGTCACCATAAACACCCCCAAAATTATTTTACCCAATAAAAAGCAGGAAGCAGTTTGAAAGGAATTATGCCTAAATTTCCTAAATAATTGTTTATAAAGGTTTGTTTACATTTAAAAGGAGTGTGCTATAGAGAGAAGCATTGGTTTGGATCTTGTTCTATTGATACAAATTTAAGGTCAATTTTGTCATATGTATATTTCTGCTTTCGATTAAGGTATTGTGTTTGTGCAGCTCATTTAAAAATGTAATGTATAGTTAAAAATACAGGTTAATATATAGTCATTTCTAATATTCAAGCTTGTAGTCATGCTATGTAGGTTTTCTTAGATGTACAGACATGTATTTCAGATGAATAGATATTCTTTGAATCTTTCAAAGACTACAGAATATGCCATTTAAAATGTACTAAGCACTTAGACTTTTTGTGACAATGAGACACATCTGCTTCTGGAAGCACCAATAGCTTCAAGAGGATAATGGGCATCAAAGAGGTTCCTTATGGAGTTTGCTAGCCATTTGGACAAGAAAATATTCTTGCCTGGACTGTTTGATGTTATGTTGTATGAACTGGACATGCAGGACCTACAGAAAAATGACTGCTGAACTTGCCTAAAAGTGAGATGGTCCTTGGGATTCCTGCTTCATGAAAAAGAATGCCAGACATTCTTCAGGACACCGAGAAAGTGACTGACAAACTGCCAATATAGGTGGAATTGTCTTTGAAATTTCCTGCTTCATGGAAAAGTCTGCCAGATACTATAGCCCTGTAGGCTGAAGATGGATACTCCAACATTACAGAATAACTTTTGGTGACTGTTCAGGCATTGAGATACCTCTGTCATTTTTAGAGTTTTGGAAGTTGCTTACAATGTACATCCTGTTAACAGAGGTAATATTATATCCTTCTGTGGTGTTTGATGGAGTTGAAGAGTAAATATAATTATAGTTTTCCTTAGTTACGATCAAAGATAAATTAGATATAAGTATTGTAACTATAATTCTTACTTGATAACTGTTTTGCTATATGTAATTTTACTATGTTAAAATCAAAACCTTCGTTTTTATTTAGACAGAAAAGGGGAGGTGATGTGGGATTCCCCTCTGTATGCTGTGAATATGTTTTATTATCTTTGGTTAATAAAGAAGCTGCTTTTGGTCTGCACAAGGCAGAATAGAGCTAGGTGGGGGAAAGTCAGGGAGAAGCCATGAAGCCACTAGAGGAGAAATATGCAAGCTACCAGCCAGAACCTTCTCAGTAGGCTATGAGCCTCATGTTAAAATAAAAAATAATATACATGGGTTAACTAAAGATGTAAGAGCTATCTAGTAATATGCTTAAGGAATGGATCAAGCAGTGATTTACATAATATAGTTTCTCTTTGATTATTTTGTGGTCTGAGCAGTCAGGAATGAACAAGTAGCCTCTGCCCACATATCACCTTCTTTCCATAGTAACTACATAATGTAACATGAGAAATATGTTCTGTTTTCTGTGACATCAATAATTTGATTTTATGTTAAAACCTGTTCATTCTACAGCACAGACTGAAAAATTAACAGGGCCTTCTAATCCCTGCAAAACCTCTGGGAGATGTTATTACTACACATTACTCAGTTCAGCAGAATGCCAGAGAGGAAGAGACTGAGTGATCAAGAGAGGTGGTGAAGGGAGATAAAGGTAGCCTTGAATGTAACTGCGAACTTAGTTAGTTTGTAATATGGAAGTAAGATGGCACTAGCTAAGAAAAATGTTGGTTACCCCTTATCTCTAAGTGGTGCAGGAGACTGGCTAAATGTATATCCTATAGTGGTCACCAAAAGCATTCACTCAAATCAGCTCAGAGTAAACATCAGCTGATAAACTACACAGAACATTTAAACTATGTTAGTTCTTAAAGAACAAACTTGAAAAAATTACCAAGTAAATTTTCCGCCCTCAATTTCTAAAGAGGAAATTTCCTAAAATAATATCCTCATAAAGATTTCACTGAAGCTTGAGTAACTGCAGTCCGTGAACTCACTAAAATAAACTTCATTCATAATTAAATACATTTTGAAAAATCGGGGTTATTTTGGCAGTAGTTTCTTTTCTGTTTCTCAATAAATCTTTGTTCAGTATCTTCTATGCCCAATTCATGTTGTATAGCATGATCAGTGTAAAGTTCAGATCACTTTGGCCCTATCCTTATGGAGCTGGAACATTTTGCTGGAATGTAAGACATTTACAAAAGCAGCTGTGATCCAGGCAGTGCTTGGTAATGACAAAAGGAAAATCATAGCAAACTTCAGGTGAAACTTAAGGAAGCAGAAATTATTTCTGGAGCATGGAGGAAGGGCAAGATTTATGTTCATGGAATAACATCTCTGAGCTGGGCCTTGAGGACTACCCATGATTTCTACAGCTGTGCATAGAAGCTGATGATGGAATACCAAGAAAAATTCATAATGCAATAAAAAGAACAAATATTGAAACCTTCCCTAGAAATTATGTCATAAAATGTAGGCCAGAGACCTAATTCAAATTTCCATTTATCAAAACTGAAGACTTGAATTTCAACAAGGTTAAGAGTTTTTCCACATTTGTTATTCCGGTTTAGGAGGACTGAGGTTGTCCCTGTCCTGTGTGTGCTCTCTTCATCTGCCACCTGCTCATCACTCTTGGGCCATTCAGACCAAAGTCTATCCTGGTCCACAAGATGATCCCAGCAGTCTGAGATGGGGGACAGTGAACATTCTCTGTGAGACGGTAATGGATTCACACAGAAATTTGCCTCTCCCTTGGCCTCATCAAATCCAGATCCTGCACAAGTCCTGGCTTCGGTCTTTATTAACTGAGAGAGTCAACGCAGATTGTCATCAAGGAGAGGAATTTATGAAAAGAGCCAACAGTACTCGAAATGCCTCAAACATTACTTTCTTAGATTTGACTCCCTCTAGAGTATGTTGAAGGAAAAGACTTCTCCAGGAAAATAATTCTTCAATACAGATGTGAAAAGTGGAAAGTTCGTGTGCTAAAATGAACCCTCCTCCAAAATAAAATCAACTTCAATAGAAGCAAAGGCAAAGTAACTCAGGCCTTCTTAATGGATAGCACTCAAGTGATTTAAATCCTTGTCTCATTCACATTCTGGTGCCAGTACCAGAGATCTCTGGAGTCAGATCATTAATGACTGCCTGTGTGATTTAAAGTCTCAAAATTCCAAATTCACAATAATAGCTTTAGCATGAGACTGCTAGTTTCTGTTATCAGCTGATATTTAATAAATTCTCTCAAATAAGATAAAACTATCATCAAGGAGGATTTATTTCTCCAATTTGAAATGCACTAACCCAATTCTATGAGATTCAGCTTCTTGTATCTGGAAAGCACACGTATTCTCTTGTAAGTGAATAGATGTCAAGTGTTTCTTTATGGCAAGTATGCGTATATGAGTCCTGTATTGTTAAGGAATACAACAGGGACTTGCTTAATTCTTAAAAACATTTAGCACTGGAATGCATCTCAAAGAGTTCTTTCATTTGCTTTGCATGTTAAATCTCAATATATTTGTCAAACATGAACAATTTTTAGTGCCCCTGATGCAGATGTACCACATCATTTAGAACAGAAGTAAGTTTTTTTAAAATCCCTCATAGGACTCCAAAGCTAGTCAACTTTATGAAATTATTTTTGCTTTCCCATAACAGTAGGGAGACTATTAATAAATATGTATGTACTGTAAATAATCTTACTTTTATATATGTATGTGCATATAGTGAATCATTTTGAGGAAACTTATTAGAATACAATAATACACTTTATTACAATTAAAGACAAGTGAAGACAACCACAAAACTCATTTACATAAAAAAATTTGTAAATAACGTGAGAGTAGAAACCATAAAATCTAGTGTGAATAATAACAGTCATCTGAATTTATTCAAGAATTTTTCTGCTCTTTCAAAAAAAAAGGACATTTCATTTTTGACAAAAATGACACCTTATATTATTCTTCCTCAGTGATGTTTTTCCAGCAAAGGAAGCTAGAGTTAGTCTTTGGGTTCCTTGGCAACTGGTTGATAAGTAAAGTATTTTGACTTGTCTACTAATATTAATAATTAACTTGATTGATTAATATACATTAAAGAATAAAGCAAAGTCATGCTAGTGGGAAACTGTAGCAGATTGGTTATTTATTTGAACACTGGGGTGGATTAGGAATGCATTTTGACTCCCCTGAATGCTGAAGACAGATAACTCTACAACTTTGAAAGACTGGAGAGAGAAAAAAATTCCAGTTTCTCACAACTTGCAAAATGTGGTGACTAATCTTTCTAATATTGTATTACACAGTCTTGTGATGTTTCCTGATAACAGTGGACCATCTCCCATTCCACAGAGTGGACTCACTTGACTCTCTGTTTATTTAACTGACACTTGTTTGAAAGCCTGGGTGCTTCTTAGCCCTTTGAGTCACACACTGAGTCTGGGAGCCTCTGCTCTGGCACTTTTAGCACCTCATTAATTACTAACTGTAGCAAAGTCCTGCTGTTTTGCAACTCGGCTGCCTTTGTTGGGAAATCACAAGCCTTTGCTAGAATGGGAAGGCCTAACAGGAGTTATCAGCCAAATGTTCAGTTTGGCTGCTTCTTACAAAGGCAAATTATCTTAAGGTCTTGTAGCTTCTCTAGATAGTCAAGCTAGATAAACTCACTCATTGGAACTGGGAGCTCCTTTAAGTTTAGCACCAGGGGAAGTCAGGGATTACCATTTCTTTCCTGTAAGATCCAGGAGTTAAATAACCACCAAAGCTTTACCTGAGAACAGGAGGTGAAATAGTAGAGAGTCCCGTATTTCCCACAGACGTGGGTTTGAAGGGGAGCTCAGAGACTATCCATAGGCAGTTGGAGCCCTCAACTCCCGCTCATCAGACCCTGCCCAAGCCTTTCATTCCACTCTGGTCTGTACTCTCTGTTGCTGTTTACTGACTGCACATGCAAGCCCTGACCCCCTCACCACAGAAAAGAAATCAATAAATAAACCTTTCAGATGTTCTACTCTTTCGTGTCATCTGTCTGTAACACCTTGCCATGTAGTCGACATACTTTTGTATGGAGATGCTTGAGATGCATGCTGCTTCTCCCGCTCTAAAATAATCATAGAGATATTCTGTTCATCAGTGTTTGGTCTTGAACAAATTCTTGAGTGGCAACACAGTTTTACCAAGAATGATCCATAAAACTCACTGGGTCTTCTGTGGCAAGGGGCAGATCTATTGAACAAACACAGTAATTAAACTCCCGAGAAATGTGTTGCTTTTGTGTCGTGTAAAGAAACTGTATGTTCTTGGAGTGGTTGGTCCTTGTTCTGACTATCACATAAAAGTGAAATAAACTTAAAGGATAGCATCCATGGTCTGAAGAATGGTTTCTTTCTCCCTTTATATTGAGTCAAAAGACTTGGCTAATTATTCTGTTAAGACTATACCAAAGCAGCTCTTTTCCAAACAAGGAGGGCCCCTGGAATTCTTAACTTCCCTGGGCGTCTCAGAGGTTCTTGATAATGAGCTAATGGCTTAGCTGATTGGAGCCCCACCCCCTCAGATGCCCCCGCCTATCAGATTTCAGAATCTTTATTGCATCTCACATTCTCTACTTTGCATGCTGTCCTCCTCACCTTTTGTCACCTGATGAAGGCTGTGAGGACAAAGGCCGAGATTCCCCCTTCAAGAGAAGCAGATAGAAACAACCTGAGATACATACTAGATACACACAAGAGCTTTCTGTGAAAATTCAGACTAAGGGTTCAGTGGTTGCAGTAACATAGAATCTGAATTTTCCGTTTTCATTTAACAAGGGGGTTAAGTGTCTCATGCCTTTAGGTTCTTTGGAGCCTGAGTAGAGCAGGGAGTCCTAACCCTGGGACACAATGGGGTCTCCCGAGCATTGTGTGAATCATACAGACACCTGTTCACCATTCACCAGCTCTGATTTAACTGTGTTGAAATCGAATTCATTCTTGGTGCTTTTCCGTGTTCTTGGGTGTTGATGTGTCATGACACAGGTTCTTTCATTTGAAGTCTCATACAAACCCTGTGGAAAAGACTGAAATGACTGGTTGGTGGAACCAAAGCAGAGCCTCAGAGTCCATGACTCTAAACAGTTTTCAGTTGTTATTGGTCCTGCTGATCTTTGGAACACCTCTAAAACTTATTAAACAGAGAGCTTGAGAATTGAGCCACAATGGAAGGTACTGACTGTCTCCTTCACCCTCCATGCCTTCTACACACACACACACACACACACACACACACACACACACACACACACACATTTAGAAGTAAGTTGTAGACTCTGAAGATGGATAAGATGCATAGTACAGAGACAAAAGCAGAAGATAACCCACAAAGCTCCAAAGCAGGTTAACGGATATAATTACAATGACATACCATGGGTCCTCACTCAAGGCCTGGGATTTGTGCTCTCAGAAACTGAGGAACTTTCTCAAGGGTCCTGTACAGAAAGTGACTCCTCAATTGATTTTGGAGGAGACAGGAAGAACTGTTATGCAAGTCTTCCCTTGAAAAGTAATATTCAATACCTGAACTGCCCTTTGCCAAAACTGCCATCAGATTTAGACTTCATTTGGTTCAGAAATTAATTTACTATTCAAGGCTTCCAAGATGGCCACCTTAATGACCCTGACTTAATTCTTCTCATTTTTCTATAGTTGAAGAGAATCTTTTTTCAGTCTTAAAAAATTGATACATAATACTGTATTTATTAATGCACTTCTAAAGCCTTCTTCATCAATAAATTATAAACCTGTGTTCTTTCTGTTTTTGGTGTCATTCTCACTATTAATATTTTTATGCTTGGTCTCTCCTTACAAAGCCCCCAGCTTGCTCACTGGTGGACAGTGTAGAAGTAGAATCCAAGTGGGTTTTATTCATCGCAGTAATTTAAAAATAAATGAATAAATTTAGCAATGCAAAAATAAATAATACATAAACACAATGCCTAATTTTTTCGAGTAGGCTATTTTTTTATTAAGTTCAGCTGAAGAATAAAAACAGAGCCTGTTTGTGGAACAAATTCATATGGATTTTCTTAGTTATAAAAACAAATACAGCCTTTAGTCACTAAGCTGCATGCAAAAATACTGTCTTCTCTCAATTATATCCAGAAGTCACCTGATCAGAGGCTTTGCAAATCAAGAGGGTATGAAAGGCATAAAAAAAGAGAGAAAGAATGAAAGAAAGAAGGAAAGAAAGAAAGGAAGAAAGGAAGGAAGGAAGGAAGAGAGAGAGAGAGAGAGAGAGAGAGAGAAAGAAAGAAAGAAAGAAAGAAAGAAAGAAAGAAAGAAAGAAAGAAAGAAAGAAAGAAATTACTAAGAAGAACTGGAATTAAAGTGTTGGCCCCAGGAAAATTGACAAAGCCCTAACTGTTTTAAAGTGTGTGAAGAATTCTCAGTTTGGAAGAACAATGGGACCCAGGGGCAATGTCAGAATAGCCCTGTAGCACAGAGAGGGCAGAGGATGCAGCAGATGAGTTGCTTGAGGAGGGAGCTCTCAGACACCAGAGATGCAGGACAAAGATGGAAACTTCTAAAGCAGGAGAGCGATGACACACCCGATGGCTGATGGCACAGCGTTCAGAAGCCCGGTGTGATCAGCATCATTCTAGCTGCAAGGAGACTTAACCTTGCCAGGAGCCTGTCAAGGGAATCCCGTAATCTTTCAGGGGTCAGGGCACATATTAAAAATAAGATGACAGAGTTAGACGGCTAACTAACTCCTCCGATGAGTCGGCTCCTATACTTTCAGTTCTAGACAGTCTCACTCCGCAATCCTAACTCTCCTGGAACTTGCTGTGTAGACCAGGCTGACCTCAAACTCATCAACTTCCCAGTGCTGACTTACTTCACCTGGCTGATTTGGAAATTTCAGCTCTCCAGGGAAGCCTTATGCTGGCACGATCTGCCATTCCAGGGAAATTAACTTCATTTTCTTTTGCAAACATTCTAGAGGAGACCCAAGCTTCTCTCACCACAAACCCATTAGAATCACCAGGCACTCTGGCCTTTTGGTTCAGACTCCAAGCATGTTTTCTTTGTCCTCCAGTTCCTACAAGTTAACAGGAGTCCTGCACAGTGCCCCCATATAAACAATGAGAAAGCCCTTGTCAACGTGGTAATATGGGATCCTGAGAGTTTATCAATAACATAGCATTCAGAGCAGAGGTTCTCAACCTTCCTAATGCTGCAACCCTTTAATACAGTTCCTCATGTTGTGATGACCCCAACCATAAAATCATTTTCATTGCTAATTCATAACTGTAAGTTTGCTACTATTATGAATTGTAATGTAAATATCTGTGTTTTCCAATAGTCTTAGGTGACCCTTGGGAAAGGGTTCTTCGTCCCTCAAAGAGGCTGTGACCTACAGATTGAAAACTATTGGTCTGAAGGCAAAGGGTGTACACCAGACTGAAATGCCTGTCAAGTGGGAAAGTTTATATTCATTTCTCTCTCCAGGGCTCCGTATGTTCTCAAGCACTTGCATCTGAATTTACCTTGTCACTTGTTTGTGCCTGGGGATCACCCAGGCTTTAAGAGGTGAGAGCTGTTGGGAGATCTTTAGCTCACTGGGACCTGTCTTTGGGGACAATAATAGTAGTCATCCGAGGGCCTCGATGCTCCCTAAATAGTAACAGGAAGTTGTGAGAAGACCAAACCTAGTCCTTGAATCACTCTCAGGGCATGACTCTTCCTTTTGCATGTTCCAGCCATGTGTCAAGCTGATGCTGTGAGCTGTATAAACCTCTGGTCTTTATAAAAAATTAGCCTCTTTCCAGTATTTCATTATAGTGATGAAAACCGCAAGACGACATGAAATAATTATTTAATAATAGGCAGGCTAGCTGTGGTAGCACAAATCTATACTCTCGGAGCTTAGTAATAACAGAAAAATGAGGCAGGAGAATCAGTTCATGGCTAGCCTTGACTATAGGGGAGTTCATGGCTAGCCTTGACTATAGGAGATGCAATCTCAAAACATAGCAAGAATAGCAGAAACAAAAGCAATAGCAAAACAAAAAGCATGCTAGACATAAATGACAATAGGTCACTGAACTTTTTAATACCAATTTAGCAACAGTGGCTCTCTATTTTATTTCAAAGAACTCAACGGCTCTACCTTTTAGTCATTCTTCCCCATTTGTCAATGGGAATTTATTATTTAAATTGCCATTTCCGTATTTTTAAAGTATTATTTACTGACATTCTGTACATATCTTAACTTACATGTGCTGGATATTCAGAATGAGGGACTCCAGATCTAGCAAGGGAAATATCAGCAGTTCAATGACCACATAACTATGTTTCTCACCCATGCTTTGCCCAATCTGAGACTCCATCTGATAATGGCTTCCTAGGTGTTGCCATGATCACAGAAACCCCAAAGACAGAATGTAGTAGATTCAATCCTGGCGCCCCACAAGTGTTCCTTTAAGGAATTAATGTCAGTTTTGTTCTCATTTCTTCCCAATTTATGCCCCAGGCCTAAGGAAGTGGCAGGAAATGTGAACTCTACTGGTCCGGAAAACAGTGTCCCAAAAGCAGCATTGTGCTCACAGGCTCTAATGGAGTTCGATAATGCTCTTCAGGCCAGCGTAACAGGGAGAGCCCCTATGCCACTTCTTCCAACATTTTCATGTAAATAAGATGTATCTGGCCTCCAGAAACCCTTTGGCTGAAAACTCTACCAATCCCCAAGAGCACAGCAGTAAGGATCAGAGCGTCTTCTGACCTCTGATTCCAAGTTCTTCATGGACACTGCAATTCCTGACTCCCGAGAGAAAGTAAACACAAAGGATCAAATGTCAAGAGACTTGGATCTCTCTCCTTTGTTCTACATTCTGCTCTCTCCCTCCGGACCTGAAATCACCCTCTCCTTCTCTCCTCTAACAAGGGTATCTTTGAATTCCTGAATTTTCACTGCCCTGCGTTTTTCAGTGAAATTGCATAGTTAGACAACTTAGCCTGTACGCATTTATCTACCTATATGTGTGTATTGTGTGTGTATACATATGTATATATGAATGTATAAAAGGTGACTCTAGAAATCACTAAAGAAATCCATGATGAGACTATTATTACTAGAAATCCACAAAAAGGAGCTTTGAAACTCAAACCAAAACAATGACACCATAGTCTAGGTTGCATTCGCCCTCCTGTTCAAAGGATGAACAGTAGGACTCAACGGAAAGAGGAATTATAGGACAATATAATTTTCAGGAAACGAAAGTACATCTATTTCAAGATTATTAGGTAAAGTCTTTTTTGGTAGTTGGGGCCACCCTTAAGTTTGCATGCAATATAGATATTAGCATCCAGTTAAGGATAACTGCATCCTTATTTGAGGGTTCCCTCTAGCATCAATTTAGAAACTGGTCACGGAAGATAAAAATATTTTTATGTAATCATTACTAGCAAATATAAGTTACAGTAGCAATTTTGATAATTTTAGAAAGAAATGGTTAAGATACAAAATGCTATCGTGCTCTCAGTTTTGCACCTTAGTGTTCAGAAGTGCACACTACTTCCAGTCTTCATGGTCTTAGTGGTCTTTTCCAGGCTCGTCAGACACACCATCAGGCAGATCATTATTAGAGTATTTTTAAATTATCTTTAAAACAATTGACTGAGTGATTTGCTTGCTATTCTTTACCCATGGCTATAAGAGTTCACTAAAATTGCAAGGGTGCTTTCTTTTTATTATTGCATCACACACAGTCATCTTTAAAACCAGTGGTCTCTCTTGAACCACTCATACCTCCTGTTGGAAAAGTGAAATCTACTCGGGTGGGCAGGGGCAGGCAGATCTCTGTTGTTGGAAGGCCGCATGCTTGTTCCCTGCTGCTCAGACCCAAAATAACCACACAAAACTATATTATTTGAAGTACTGTTTGGCCAATAGCTTAAGCGTATTTCCAGTCAACTCATATTTTAAATGAACCCATCTCCATTAATCTGTGTATTGCCACGAGGCTGTAGCTTACAAGGTAAAGTTCTGGCATCTGTCTCTGGCAGGGCTACACGGCTTCTCACTGACCACACCCTAGGTAGCTCTACTCTGCTGAGGCACTGGTTGAAACAGATTCTTTATTAACCAATGGTATTCACACCTTACAGAGGGGAATCCCCCATCAAATCCCTGTGAGGAGTCTACAGACTTACTCCCAGGACAGCTAGGGCTGTTACAGAGAGAAACCCTGTCTCTAAAACAAACAAACAAACAAGAAAGTGAAATGCTCTCTTCTACCCCACCCCTCTACCTGACCCCTAATAGTCACCCTGTGGGCTTGGCTCATACGTTTAACACTGGGTCTCTGCTCGCTCTATTTTGGGAAGGTTGTAGAACTTTTAGAAGTCAGGGCCTCAATGAAGGAAATGGGTCCCTATGGGCAGGAGGTAATTGCCTATCACTTCATATCCAATTCTCTACGTCCTAATTGATAATGACACGAAACCAGTGACTCTATCCCATCTACCATTCCTTCCCTTCCATGAAGGACTGTATCTCCTCAATTGTAAATCCAAATAAACCCTCCCTTCCTTCTTTAAGTTGCTTCTTGGCAAATACTTTTCATAAAAGAAAAGAAACTAATAACAAAACCAAGGCCTCAGATGCACTGCGCAGTGCTTGCTCACTAAATTATACCTACACTTTTTCCTGAAGAATTCCTCTTTCTTGCCTCACTTTTTGCCCCTTCAAGATAATTATTTAAATTCCATATTAGACATATTTCTCAAATACATCTGATAATTCTCAGCATAAGTTAGGACCTCTTCTCCCACAGAAAGTCAAGAATCTTTTCAGAAGGACACGCTGCATTAATGATGCACTTGCTCTTAAGTTTCATGGGACTACTTGCTTTACAAATGGCTTATATGACAACTACAAGTGATTTTAGTTATGAAACACAAACAGACATCCCCTCACACAGAAGGAAAGAAAAGAAATGTAAATCATTCTTATAATTATTTGGGAGAAAAATCTTCAAGGACTTATTTATTAGAATCTAGTCTGGGCCTGTATATAAGTATATGATGTGTTTGTTCTTTCTTTTGGAACCAAATACCTCAGGATGATTAATCTATTTTTTATTATATTTTTTTATTCTCTGAAAATTCATACAGTGCTTTTGTGAAAAATCCTATTCACTTACATTTTCTCCCAGTAGATGTAGGTGGAAATTTTCATCAGGACCACCGGTCAGCGCTGTTCTACCAGCCCACTTCAAATAGCCACACAGAGGGCTGGAGAGATGGCTCAGCGGTTAAGACCATTGACTGCTCCTCCAGAGGTCCTGAGTTCAATTCCCAGCAACCACACTGTGGCTCACAATCATCTGCAGTAAGATCTGGTGCCCTCTTCTGGTCTGTATGCATACATGCAGACAGAATACTGTATACTTAATAAATGAATAAATCTTGAAGAAAACGTCAAATAGCCACACAGAGACATATTATTAATTATAAATGCTCTGCCAATAGCGTAGGCTTGTTACTATTTTTTACAACTTTCATTAACTCGTATTTATATCTATGTTCTACCACGTGGCTTGGTACCTTATCTCAGCACAGCATGTTTATCTCGAAACTCCTGAGACTCCCTCCTTTTTCTTCCCATTGTCCTTCTAGTCTGGTTCTCCCGCCCAATCTCTTCCTGCCCAGCTATAGGCCAATCAGCTCTTTATTAACAAATGAGAGTAATATCTATTCCCAGTGTATAAAGATTATTCCATAGCCTGTAATTCCTCCCATATTCACATTCTACATAGACTATCTCCTGTAATTCCTCCCATATTCACATTCTACATAGACTATCTCTCAACTTTGGCTATTTTTTGATTACTCACAGAGTTCACTGTGCTGTTTACATAATCATGAGTTTTTAGCCATCCACGGGAGCATGGTTAAGTTTCTAGAGGACACATCCTGAGAGGAAATTGACTTTCCCTCATCAACTGCTCAATAACTCCTTAGCTAGAAGTGAGGGCTCTTGAGCTCTTTCTTCTTTTCTAGAATACTGACTGCCTTGATTTTGTGTAAGTCTTCCTCAGACAGGCACAGATATTGTACTTTATGAGTGTAGTGGCCTTGTTTTGTCAAGAAGACACTACCCTGCCCCATCCACCCTAACCTCAGTGTCTTATTCTTGCTACCTCCTGTTCCCAAGGTCCCTGAACTGTAGTAGGAAAGGACAATGATAGCAGTGTCCTATTTGTGATGAGTCTTGTATTGTCACTTACTCTCTGAATTTTGATTAGTTATTATCTTCTGGGTTAACAACAAAGGATTTGTGATATGTAGTGAGCAGTTACAGAGGATGGAATGTCCAAAATCAAGGAGTCAGCATGGTTGGCTTGTGCTAATGGTGTTCTCTCAGCTTCAAAGATGAGGATGACAAGATGGCATTTTGTGGCTCAGATCTCACATAGTTAAAGGGACAAAGAAGCTGTCTAGAATTTCTGTAAGGCACTAACTCAAGTTGTAAAGGTAGCATTCTCATGACTTAATTGCCTCCCCCCAAAAGAACCCACTTTTATGAGTATTATTTGGAATTATGTTTCAATACACAAGTGGGAAAAGCTATAGAACTATGCATCTTAACCTATTTTCAATAACAAAATACTTAAGATTAGGAAATCTTAAAGAGAAAATATTTGGGGTGTTTTTTAAAATTAAAAATATAATTACATTGTTTTCCCTTTTCCTTTCCTTGCTCGATCCTTTCCCAAGCTAGAAACCATTACAGAAAATCTCAACTGATCAGAATCCAGAAAATAGGAAACCATGTGGTGCCCAGGGTATAAACTGTCTGATGCTCTGAATAAAGTTGGTTATTACTTGACACATTAGTGCACCTCATTTTTAGGCTCCATTCCACCAGGTACCACTGTCTTTAGAACAGTAAACAATACAAGCATTGAATATTAATGCCACAGTAATGATCTGCACCAGACATTCATCCAAAAGTAACAAGTGACTCTCAAGTAAGTCAAAGTATCAAGTAGAACTGAGTGAGCAAAGACATTGCTTCCCTTGTCTCCTTTCTTAAACCCTCAAGATAAATCTATAGTGTAGAGAAAGTGATCCTTCTTTGTTTGACTAAGTCTCAAGGTTAGGGAATATAATCTGCAGTTAACTATGCAGTACCATGTTAAATTTTGACATTGACTCTTAGTAAACAAGAGGAAGTCTGTCTGGCAAGGTATTTCTATAAGGATCCTTTCCACAAGGGGCTTTGGCTGTCACATTTACCTATCCAACTCTCAAGAAAACCAGAGAGAAACCATGAAAATCGCATGCTAAAATTCTGCAGGAGAAACCTTTACAACTTTACCCAATGTTGAGATTCCTTTAAAGCTATTTCCCTTTGAGTTCCAAACCATAGTTCCTTTTACTTGGAAGCATAAAACACAAAGTTAGGCTCTGTATTACTATATTCTAAGGTCTAAAGAGTAGAACCAAAACTCAATTGAGTAAGACTTAATCTAGACTATGAAAGTACTCTTTAAATGGTCAGATAGAGTGTGTAATAAACTTCTGTTTGCTCAATACCAAATTTTTTGATTCATCAAAAATATGTGAAAACTTGACCTCAAACAGAGATTAGTATGTTCAATAGCTCTGTATTAAAGACAGCCAACAGTTCTTTGCAGCTCAGTTCTATCAAATGTTCAGGTCTACTGAATGAACCTTGGAATTTAGACTGGTCCCACAACTTTCTTGGGCCCAAACCAAAACACAATAGAACAGACATTAGAGGACATCCCCTGAAACTTCTCTCCTCCCAGTACAGAACCAAAAGAGCATTGTACTCTGAAAATGAAGAAATATCTGGTAGAAGAGGCCTGCCCTGTTCCCTTTTCCAGTGACTTGTAAGCTGATGCTGCGCATGACAAACCCATGGGAAGACAGTGGGTGGCTAATTCACCCAAGGGGTTGTGGGAAATCATGAATAGCTGGCATTTTAGGTCACTCTTCATGGGTGTAATTTGTAGTTCAGCAATGTATGACTGACACAAGCTCCCTGGGAAGCAAAGTCTTTACTTCCTCTCTTCTTGCTAAATACTAGTGAGTCAATTCTTCTGATAAGCACAGAATGGTACCCAGCAAGAAGAGGGAGGTGGTGGGTGGAATAACATGAAGAGCATCATTCAACAAAACAGCAGCTTTGGTCTCCATAATGGACACTTCTCACAGGCCAATGAGAAATCAGAATGAGCTCCCTGAGAAAAAGTATTATATAGAAGAAAAGAGGACTGGAAGGGTTAGCCAGTCCTTATAACTAACAAGTGCAAGGATGGAACTGCAAAGTCTGGAATGTCTGGCGTGAACAAGACTGGAAAACCAAATGTATGAGCCTCACTGGTCAGACTTTTGATAATGGGTGTACAAACCTCTGTCTGGGAAGACCATGTCATGAGTAACAAGAGATGTCGTGTAGAGGAGTGGGAAATATAAACAGGCGCAGTTAGGTCGGGAAGGTCAACATCCATTTCTTTACAATTACTCTAAATTCCTCAAACACTTCTAGGAAATATGAGGGATGAAATGTCATTGTTCTCACCTGATAGGACCCTGCCCACAGCTACAGTAAACTGGTTGAATCATGAACCTGCATAGACCCCAACACCAGGCATCATCCATTAACAGCCCTCCCACACCGTCAACACAACACAGTGAATCGCTGGAGGAGGGCACATGACACCAGTGGAGTGTGGCTGCCTCCCTAGTGAACAGGCAGCCAACCGAAGCCACTGACCGCCATAAAACAAGGGGGAGAAAATGCTTTCTCCCCACCACTGAATCGGTCTAAAGCAAAGGAAGGAATGGTCTAAAGCAGAGGAAGGAACAGGTCCTTATCTACAGTAGGTTTCATCATCCATACGCCCAACACTGCATCATCCGTAGAAGTTGCCAGGTGACTTTTTTCTTCCCAGAGCACACTCTTATCACCTAGCACTTATCACATAGAAAGCTTAATCATTTATCTGTCTGCCTCCCTCAGTGAGGGCAACTTCAATTAGCACAGGGTCCTAGTCTCTTCTGTTGTGTGTCACTAGGTCCTAGATGGTATTTGCCACATGTTTAGTAGCTGTAGAAAAAGAAAATAAGAAAAATAACCAGTTGAACCAAAGTAGCTACGTACATATATGGCAGTAACAAATGGATAGGTGGAGAATAAGTGTAGGTGGAGCAGCTGGTGTTCCTCCATTAAAGGTAGCTTCTACTCTAAGAATAGACGCCCTAAACATCGCTGAGCACACACCTTCATGTCCTCTGTGTGCTGCTAAGCTCATCATAAACTCTGCCGTGGCTTTCAGTCGGAGACACAGAAGCCCTGTAAAGTCAGCCCTTCCACACTCTTGCCTGAAAGATGGCACTCTACTTCAGTCAATAAATGGAGTCAGAGGAGACATCCAACAACTACGTGTGAGATGAGTAGTTGACTGATTGACAGCTGTCAGTCCTTTTACATAAACTACCGTTAGTCACTTATGGAGATATTGTTAGCCTAGCAGGAAAAAAATAAATAAAGAGTGCCTTAGTGAAAACATGCCTGGAAACCAAAGTCAGCTTTCGCTTTTGCTGCGGCTGTTTCCTGGCTGCTTTGCTCTTTCTTTTCCTGTTTGTCCCCTTGTTTCCCATTGCCTGGCTATAATTTTGAACATGAACTTTGCTTTTCAATTGCCATTGTGATTCTGGTAAATTCACACTGATTGAACCCATGACATTGCTCTGGTGTCTGTTGCTTGACCATTTGTTACTATAAAGAATTTCCCTTCCACCTGCCCTAATCCAGAAACTCAAATTTAGGCTAGCCTCAAATTCATAGACATCTACCAGCTTCTGCTTCCTCTGTGCTGAAATTATTGTGCGTGCCACCATGCTCAACTAACTCAGTTTTAATATGCATATTTTTCTCTGGAGAGGCAGGATAAAATGGTATAGGAGACAATGCTTTTAATCAGACAACCTAGTTTCAAGTCCCAGCTTTGATAAGTTTGTGACACTTAAGGGGCTCAGGAGGGATC
This sequence comes from Myodes glareolus, assembly GCF_982192425.1. Classification (NCBI taxonomy): domain Eukaryota; kingdom Metazoa; phylum Chordata; class Mammalia; order Rodentia; family Cricetidae; genus Myodes; species Myodes glareolus. The sequence continues at coordinate 105,894,261 of NC_142026.1, forward strand.
TCCAGAAAATGTTACTGTCAAATCAGATTTTAAATGGCATTTACAAAACAAAAGGAATCAAAGGGAAATGGTAAGTTACCCCGAAATTAGAAAAAGTCAGAAGTTATTTTGTCAGCTGCACTCAAAGAGTAAGGAGGAGATATAATGTTATGGTATAAAAACCTGGTTGAGAACTAGCTGGATTTATGAAAAGGTGCTGCTCCTCAAAGATGTACGCCCCACCCCCATGGGGTACACCTACTTCCAGAACGAGGTCAGAGCAGGAAGAGGACAGAAGCAATCTTTGCTGCCATGCACCGATTGAACTGGAAACCAGTGGGAAGGAGCTCTGGTGACTGCATCCAACATTGCCAACTTCCTCGGGGACAGAGGTGCTAACAAAATCAGATCAAAAGGTAATGTCAAGTATTAAACGGTACTTTCTACATAAGATTGACCACATGTGACTTTGTTTTTTTGTTTTTGTTTTTTCCCAAATGTCTCATCCTGGAAACTACGCGCTTGGAGACCTGTTTTGAGGAGGGATATGTCAGTGCAACGGCAATTGTTTTCATTAGCATCCCTCCTTCTATAGTCTTCTATATGCTGTAAAACTTTCATGTCTTTCGTAGCAATTTGACAGCCTAAAGGTGTGAGCACAGTCACGCAGGCTTTATTGTGAACCTTCTGAAGAGTCTTCAGGAACAAAGGAAGCACAGATATACATCCTTATGAAAAAAGAGACACAAATGGGGGGAAATGAAGCTTTTTATTCTTTTAGCTGAAAAGATAAAGTGACATGAGATTAGGAAAAAAAAAACCCTGCTCAGTAGAGCCCATGTGAATCAACTCCTGTATGATTCACAAACTCAAACTAAAATGGATCAATATCTCCATGAGATGTAGGAATCACTTTCCCCACTTCCCCAAAGAGAATACCCAGAAGTTAGGGTTTATGATGTACACTTGAATGAGATCCCAAAGTCGACAGAGACAGATTAAACTAGTCCTGGATTTGCTTTGCTAGACCAGAGTCATTTAGGATTCTTGTAAAGGGCTGGATATTTCCAGCAAAGGGATCCATTCGAAAGCAGATTTCTAAATCTGGACCTATTCAATTAAACACAACTCCGTAAGTGCTAACTATGATGTCATACATCTAGAAATAGCTTCCACATTTGGAATTACAAGCCCGTCTCTCTGTTTGGAAGGTATTGTCATTACTTTCAGAGCATTCAGAGTCTTTAGAAATCACTTGATTGATTTTCTTCATTCTTCAAATGAAGAAACACATAAACACAGTGAAAATGCGAGCCAGGACCCACGATGGTACAGATTACTAAACCTGTGCTTTCTCATTACAATACACAGTTTCCTGACAGTAAAATGCTTTAATCAAGCAGCATTTTCTGGGGTGTTACATTCTTTGCAGTGAATACTGCTAGATACTCAGTTAAATGATGTCATGAGAGAAATTAGTTTTAAAATAAAAACACGCAGGACAGTGCTCAACACAATTTTACAAACATTTCCTGACTTCATCTAGGAGAAGCAACATTCCTAAGTGTTGATAGGCAGCCCTCTTATCTACTCCATGTCTTCATTTTCCCATTTTCTTAATGCGGCAGTCCATTGAATTGCTTCTTAAATTGATCAAATAATTCTATCTCTGTCTAAAATAGTGGGTAGATTCCATCTACTAATTCCAATGACTTTTATATAACCTATCAGCTCCATGTTTCCAGGATAGCTCCTAGCCACATTAGTAACACAGACCTTGCTAGAAATACCCTGTTGGATTTGATCACGCAGAAGCATCCAGATCTGGGTGAATAGAGAGTGGAGCGTTTTCCAAATCTGCATACTGGTTCAGCGTTATACTGACTGATGTCACTTCCAGCTTTGGCAAACATCTCTCGGTCACTATGAGCTGTCCCCCATTCCAGACTCTTGGGTTTGTTCTCTCATTCTGGGGCAAGCTCCCTTCCGTATATTTGCTGTATGGGTTCAACAGTATGACAATCATTTTTGTTCCCTAAAGTGCCACTGCTGCAGCGGATAAAAATAACTTGTTACTGTTGTCATTGCCTGGTCAGAGGACGCAGTGAGGAAAGATGAGAAATTACAGTCTGATTCTGGATATGTTTATCTCCCCGTGTTTATCCAAACCCATACTCTTCTCTTGCCCTGAGTCTCCAACTCTTAATTCCAGTTTGATCTGACAAATGGTAAAATCAGAAGAAAATTTCAAACTCTGTGCTGCACCCGTGGCTTTAAACTTGCTTTAGTCTGGCGCTCTGAGAGGTACTGCCAATTTCTACAAGCATTGTTTTCTTTACTGAATTGGAAAAATGGGTACTTTATTGCACAAAATAGTCCATGGCACGCCTTCTGTAAGCTTCTGGGACAGCTGAGGGAATGTAAGACTCAGTCAGACAAGTAAACACACATTTAATACTAAGGTAACATGGACCAAAAAAAAAAAATAAGTTATTCTAAAGTCGAGTGTCAAGAAAGAAAGAATGCTCTCCCCATTTATTTAATGTTTTCCTTATGTTTCCTCTGAACGGTGCTTGTTCCTTGACAAGCTTTTCCTGCCCACTGAGTCTAACACTTCTTTTCTGGGATGGCTCAAGAACCTTAGTTCACTGGGTTTGTTTATTTACTTACACTGCCATTCCTGTTCCCATTCTAAGGAACATATGTCTGTAGAGCAGACGGTGAGAAGTGAGTGTCTCTCTGCATGCCAAGTTCCCTGAACTTTTCACCAAATTGCTTTTTTATATGCCTTTTGCGATCTCATCATGTCCTGCTCAAGTATCCTGGATTAGAAAGGCAGTCTCTGGAGTCCTCTTCAAAGGGAGCCTCCCATAGCTTCTAAATCCTCCACATTTTATGGTGCAGATATTCTGAATCTGGGGTATTAAGCAAGAAAGAACAAAAAAGCTGATGGGGACAGACACAGAGGAATATAGTGACTTCTGTACCAGACAATCATTATTGGAATCGAGTGGGCATCTGTGACTTTTCTAGTTCAGAGTGATAAACTGTCATTTACCAGTAGATGTTATACAATTGATGCAGAGTGCCTGCCCCCAGCAATGTATGCGTGTGTGTGTGCGTGAGTATTGTGTGTGTGCGTGCGTGTGTGTGTGTGTGTGTGTGTGTATCTCATGCAAGTCCTGCTACTTGTGGAATGTTCAGAAAAAAAGGTTTTACCGCAGAAAAAGAAACTGTGTGGTAAATGGGAATTCTTAAAAACAAGTTTTAAAAAATCATACTCTTGACAGGATTACTGCTTTTCTCATATATCAAACTTACAGGATATTATGCCTGCTTTCAAATTTCCAATACAAGTAGGCAAAATAATAGACATTTAATAAAGACTTAGCAGGAAAAGGCCAGCCTCCCAGATGCTAGATCTTAAAGCTTAGCAAAGAATGCCTGTTTGAAGTTCCCTGACTTTAGTATCCAGGCCATTTCATCTCTTCAGCCCCAATTTGGGGGCATATAAGAAACATCCAGGTAAAAAGATTCCAGAGATCGGTAACCTGGGGTGTTTTGAAAGATTACAAAATGGGACAGGTAGGGCCTATGACCTTTGCTTCTTCTCTAATTTGTGGGCAGATAAATTGAAGGCAACCCTGCACATCTCACTTTGTTTTCAAAGTGGTCTGCTTGCATCCAGCCTTGCATAAAGCTTTGGCACTGCAGAACCCTTTGGAATACTATTAAGTACTCTCAGAGCAGGTTTATGTTAAAAATGCCTTGAGGTTTGTAACCTTTAACAAAATAACACCAGGAAGGACAGCAGAGTGTATGGGTTTGTGCTACTGTGGAAGACTTAGGAATTCAACAGTGGATAGCACCTCAGGGCCCTGACTCTTCCACAGTGCTGTGTTGACCTGAGAACCTGGTTTTTTTCCTGCTACTGCCATGAGTCCTCCACCCCCACCCGATTTGCGCTGGAAACAGAAGCAAGAAATGGACCTTTTTGAACTCCCCCGAAATGGGGACAGTCTTTCCACATAGTATTCCCAGGCTCCCAGATGAGAAGCCAAAATGTACAACAGATCCTCTCAAGAACATTAGGAGACAAGAGAGAGCGCCTAACAGGCGAGCTGAATACAGGGGGAAGTGCCTGAGGGGAGGAGGAATCTACCAGAGCCACAGCAAAGGCTGGGTTTGGAAGAAAGCCTCGGCACAATAGCTTTTCCATCCAGAAGGTCCCCAAAGCACACACCTTGGGTCCTCCTCTTGAGATCAGGTAAATCACCTTCAGGATGAAGGATAAAGCCCATCTAAGCACCCCTTGGGATCACCTGCCCAGCACCTGATCACAGTTACTTTCATTGAAAAAAGGGGGGGGGGGCGTTGAAGGAGACAGCAGCAGAGAGAAACCGAGACCGGCTAAGGAGAGCTTGGGAGGAATCTGTGACCAGAAAACCCAGGAAACAAGTGACTCCGGTGGAAGAGAGGAGAGGCTGGTTGCCCAGGACCGGTTGCTGGAGTGAGGAGGTCTCTGTAAAGCCAAGGGACTGAGTGTCTACGATGTTGACAACAGAAGCTTTGGGGTCTGGGGTACTTGGGACAGCTGGATCAGAAACATCAGCGCACCCAGCCCCAGTGTGCCCACCTCACCCGGTCCGAATTATCCCTCCGAGGGCCTCTCCCAACCCCGCTCCCCTTTTCCAGCAGTCCTTGCAGTGTCCAGAGATGCTCCAGCACAGACCCGGGACCCCTTAGGCGCCTCTTCCCGTCCCTCTGCCAAATCGCAACGCCTGTACTTTTCCAGCTCCCTCTTTCCCTCTTGAAATTGAAAGTTATTGAGGTCGCTCGGGGTTGTTGCAGTTTCCTTCCCCGCCCCCCGAGCTCCCCCCGCCCCCCGCAGCCATCCCTCTCTCCCCCTCCCTCCCCCTCCTCCCGAATGGGGTGCTCCCAGCCCTGCCCAACACTGGAGCGGCTCCTGCTCGGGAACGCCAGAAGCAGCTCGGGTCTCTCCAGCGCCCCTTGGCCATGGCCACGGTACCCACGGCGTCCTCTCCCCTGCACTCCCGAGGTCCCAGCCACTGCTGCAGCCGCCACAGCCTCTGAGCCCCAGGGGTCACTGCTCGCCGGGATCCCGCCCGCGGCCGCAGCCACTGCGCAGCCAAGGCTAACCTGCCGCCAACCAGCCGGGAGGCTCCTACAACCTTCGCTCGCGGCGATGACAGCCACCTCAGAGCAGCCGGCTGTGTTCGGACAATTTGAGAATGCAATTGTTGGTTTCCCTGCCCACCCGCCCCGTTTCGCTTGCCATCACAGCACGCCTGTTGGATCTCAGTGGAGAAGTCCCGCTGCTCTGGTTCTTCAGCGCTCCATATAGACACGCCTAAAACCTACGTACATATTAAAAAACATTTAATATAACTAATAGTCAAAAGAAAAAAAAGAGAGAAAGAAGAGAAACATTACTGGGTTACTATGCACTTGCGACTGATTTCTTGGTTTTTTATCATTTTGAACTTTATGGAATACATCGGCAGCCAAAACGCCTCCCGGGGACGGCGCCAGCGAAGAAGTAAGTGCAGGGTTTGCTTTTTGGTTTAGGGTTTTTATTTTGTTTTGATTTTTGTTGTTGCTGTTGTTTTGGTTTGTGTTGAGCATTTGCTCCCTTCCACCGCATTCACCTGTCTCCTTGCCTGTCCAGAGTCAGCTGCCAGAGGAAATAGTCCTTCCAGCCTCCATCCTACGCCTCCCATAGGAGATTAACAGTTTGGGCTTGGACTCTCCTTCTCTAGCCAGAGCTGGGGTCTGTACACCCAGCGCTAGCTTGGCTCCCGCCCCCTTATAATTCGGGGTCTGGAAATGTTCGTTTCTTGCTTAGATTCGCTCTAGCGATGTGTGCTTTCCTTTGGAGACTCCAACGGAGGCCTAGAGCCCCAGGCAGGGCTGCCTTTGGGTGGCTTGATACTGGCCCAGCACAACACCAGCACACCTCGAGTTGCCATCTGGCTCAGGGGAGCTTTGGTTGGGCCGCAGAGCTGCTTTATGGTAGTCGGTAGTCAAGGCAAGCATTCTGGGGCGGGTCTGGAGGGGAGGGAGGCAGTGAGCTAGCGCCTGCGGGATCGCTCTCCACGACGTGCGCACGAGTGGAGTAGAGTGGTGCAGGGGCGCTGGGGCTTCCACGACAGTCTGCGGAGCTGCCCACGCTCTGGAGTCTGAAAGGAGAGGAACTCCGGAGGTTTGGAACTCCAGTTACCTTCTTACCTTGCCTGTCCCATGTGGAAGCTTTGGCCACCTCAGTCTTTCAAATGGGTCCCCTGAGACAGACACACAGAGAATGGGGTTCCCCCTGAGTTCTTCTCCTCACTGCTCTTTACCCAATACCTAGAAGAGTGTTCTGTAGCGGCTGTGTAGGGTGCTCTCTCTGGAACTAGATGGAGACTCCCGGGAAGCTTCCACCAAAGTTGGTCTGAGGCAATGGGGCACCTTTCAGAGATACGGGCAGAGATGCGAGGGTGGTTCCTCTATTTGTTCCCGGGTGGCTCGACGCGCCCCTCTGCTGTGGGTGCCCGCGAGAGAAGAGTCCCTTTGCAGAGTTAAGGACGACCCTGGCTTGGCGGAGGGCACAGGAGCCCAGAGCTAGTAAGTAAGGGGAACTAACTGACATCATTCAGCAAAGCTATTCCGGCTGGTCAGTCCACGACCTTGTCTGGTCTCCCGATGAGATCTCTCCCTGAGTGTCCAGCCCGCAAAACCCTTGGGGCAGGAACGTCTGCAACTCTCTGGACACAACAACACTTGTGTGGAGTGAAAATTTACTAATCGCCTCTCACCACTGTTTGTCTCTGCCCTGGCCCTGGACATGAGGGTCTCCTGAAAGCTCCCTTTGTACCGCAAAGCCCAGGCCAGACAAAGTTTGATTCACCTGAAAATTGCCTTTAAAAATCGTGGCTGGGTGGGAGCGCCAGAGACTTGGAGTCCGAGTTGGCTCCACTGCCTCTCGGATCGCGTCTCTGTGCAGGAGGGCCTAAACTAAACATGTCAGGGCATCCGATTTATTATTCTTGGCCTCTGAGTGGTTTGTATTCTGTGCAACCCTCCCACCCAGTCTATCACTCAGGCCCTTCTCCTGCCGCACGGAAGCAGCAGCCTGGGGCTCAGAGGTCCTCATACCCACCCAGGCAAGCTAGGTCCACTGAGCACTGAGTTTCAGGGCCAGTGGGGAAACCGAATTCAGGAGAAACACAGCTTTTTGCCCTGCATGACAGCCACTCACCCTTGGGAGCTCCATACTTGCCCGAGTGGGGCAGATTCCCCACTGTGCGTTATTGTCACTGGTACCTGAGTTTCTGGCTGGGTCCCTGCTGTTTCTGATGGAAACAAAAGAAAGCAAGGAAAGTTCGCTGTGCGTTCCTTCTCTTCTTCCCCACTGAGGACCAGAGCAGGGGAAACTCTGGGTGCGGGTGCGCACATCTGGGCTGGGACTAGATGGGTGATGTGTGAAGTCGAAAGGAGAAGGTTCTCTCTCTCTCTCTCTCTCTCTCTCTCTCTCTCTCTCTCTCTCTCTCTCTCTCTCTCTCTCTCTCTGCCTGGATCTTGGATCAAAGGCGCCCTCTGGTTGTGTTGAGGGGATGAAAGAGGAAATCGGTGGAATGGTGCTGAAATTCCAGTGATTCTAGGGGAGTGAGTCTGGAAAAGAGTTCCTGCAGGCATCACTGCTGCTGGGAGGCACTTGAGTCTCCCTTTGCAGCTTGGTTGCTCCTGCAATCCTGGTAGAGGGGCGACCCCTTGTGTCCTCTAAGTAGACAGAAGAAAGATTTGGCAGGTTCAGCATGACTTTTTTTGGATCAAGGATCAGAAAGTTAAATGTCCTTGTTCAATGTCCAGAAACTCGAAATTAATGCCACACATTCATAAATTAACCAGGATCACGTTTTGGGAAATATCTGAATAAAAATGTCCGTAAGAGTAACTGGGAATTTTTTTATAATGAATAATAAAGCAGTGGTCAAATTATTTTAAAACTGATCAGACATCCCTATTTTTTTCCACAGTCGGGCAACTAAAGTGAGCAGTTAAGGGTATTGCTTTTGCCCTGTATAAATAACTTCATTTTCTTAAACTTTTAGAAACACCACTAATGACAGAAGTGGAAAAATTAGGTTAAAAATATTTCCAAATTTTTTTAAGTGGCCTCTTGAATGTTTCAGTACCAAAGGCCCTTTCTAGCAAGGAGAGCCATTCCAGAGTTAATCATGTTCATACTTAACAACCATCATTTGTTGTCAGAAATAGCCAACAAGTTATGCAAATATTCCTGTTTCTGTACAATAATCAGTATCCTACGGAGTTCCACTTGGCAAAAAAAAAAAAATCCAAATGATCCTAATTATTACGCACTACTATTTTCTCTAAAAAACCCTATATTGCTTTAAAACAGATATCTTGTACTTTTGAATATCTGTGTAATTACGGCGAATAAACACATCAAAATTGTACTGATTTTGATTGATATATGGTGCTCAGTGATGACAAAATAAATTTATTCAGGATAAAATGTGAACTCTTTACTCAAAAGAAGTTACCATCCAGCAAGATTTTTTAACAGCAAGTCCCAGATTTGGATCCTGGATGTGAATTTACAAAACCTAAACTTCATCTTTAATGTCATTTCCAGCCTTGAAATCTTTTTCCTTTGAAGTTTGGTTTTAAAAAAAAAGCCTTCTAATTTTGGCTTGCATATTCATAAAATTTAAGCATCATCTTATCATAACAATTGCAATTCCTTCCTAATACATCACATTTCACAAGAACTGTCATTTGGCTGGCATTGATCTTGCTTCTGTAGAGAATGAGTTTAAGAATCAAAACCCAAGAAGCCTGCCAGAGAGTCAGTGAATGAAGTTTGTCTTCTCCCACAAATCTCCCTGCCATAGAGAGGATATCAGACTATTAGAATAATTAACTTTATGATCTCCAGATTGTCATTTTCCCAATATGTTTAGAGAATAAACTATTCTACTCAAATAGCATAATCTTGATAAGTATTGCTACAACATGGACAAATGTCAGATATTGCACACCAAACTTGCTTAACATTATTTGATTATCCAACGGGCTCTATAGCATGATACTGCCCCAGAGGGTTACTGTCAGAAGCAGGCCATCAGGTACCATGGTCTTCAGATAGGAGCATCTATTATTTCATCATATCGTTCCACACTATACACCATGCATGTTTTAGAAGTTCATTATAAGTTTAATAATTAAAACCTAGCTACTACAATCTTTAGAGAAACATGAAAAAGAAGCAAGAATACAACAAAAATAATTACACTGATAATATACTTAGAAGAATATATTGATCACTGCTATGACAGTATAGCAAATGCAGACTTATGGTGTAAGGTTCTGATGTTCTCTTGTGATTTTACTGCTGGTCCTGGAAGACAATTTAACAGATGAAAGAAGAACACACTGATATTTTAATATGTTAATTTGAATGTTTCATGTGGAGGTTGGGAACAATACATGTTTTTCCTCCCTGAACAACATTCTTCATCTATATGCCTCAGTTTTGAGAAAAATAGCTTGACAGAGATATGAGCAAAATCTGTCGAAGAAAGTGCATCTAAGGCATATCACATAGTATGAATGAAAATCAAAGATAAATTCAACTTTTGAGGAAGTGGTGGCAACACAAAGTAGAAAAAAAATGCATTTACCTTTCTAAGTTCTAAGGGAACCAACCGTCTTTGAACTAGAAAAATTGTTTCCTTGTTGCTACTCTATTTTAAATCCATGTTTACTGCTTCAGTAGAACGATTTTCCTAAACACCTGAAAAATGGTATTTTGAAATACTGTTGTTTTAGCCCATGTCACTCTAAGCATTGAGGATGAAAGAGCAAGTGAAAAGGGTGTACCACGAATATTTCAATATTCTTTTGAACATGCAGTATGAGCAGTAGTTAAGCTTGTAAGTAGCCAGGCTTTACTAAGCCATTTCTTCATTAAAGAGTTCCACGGTTTTTAATGTTCTACAAATTAGGTCTCCAGAAAGCAATGAATTGAAATTACAACATGCAGTAAAATTTGATTTTCAAGTTGTTATAGAAAAACCCTTGGTATATTACTACAAAATTACTTTATTAGACATTTGATCCTTTTAGTTTATTTGAATCTGGGTAGGGATCTCTACGTTGCTACTAAATGTCTAAAATATTTTCCAGTTAAATTTCTAAGCATTTTTAAAATGTGTAGTGCTTTTAATCCTTCATGAGAAAGCATTTCAGAACCTTACATAAAGTAATATTGAAATATTACTCTGAAATTACAAAAATAAACTTTAAAACGACAATTATTACTGATATTCTAATTTACTACTTTTTTCTCTTTATCTTCTTTTAAAGCACTCAACTTGAGCATTTCCCTGATTCATACACCTATTCACACTCAGAAAAATAATACCATTCTCAACTTTCAGTGAATTCTTGAAATGCCACCAGAGTGGATATTGTGTTTCATGAAATGTAAGAATCAACTTTGGTAGCAATTAGGAAAACATCTATAAGTTCTGAGAATACAGCAAGAGGCAGTCATGATAAAGTGCTGAAATTGTGTTTGACTTAATGAGGGTGGTCCCTTCTTATAATATATTGCACACTGGTGTTATTTCCAAAGCAATAATTTGAAGTATCTTGACTCATAACTTGGTGGATTCTGTCTTGCTTTTGATTTTGTGGGAAAATATAGACAGATTGCTGCAATCTTTAAAAGATTGCAATGAAGACGTCATCTTGGAAATTACTATTTGTTGAGTCACTAATAGATTTGAAATACTGTGTAAATAAGCTTAATAATATACATAAAGTATATATAGGAATTAGTGAAAGATACTGGAGATTTTTTTGTTTGTTTAATGTGCCCAATCACATCTTTTAATTCAGAAGCATTACTAGCGATCTAATTTTAATATTCATTAAGAAGTGCTAAAAACAATGGAGTGTTCCATTATCAAGGGTCATAGTATGTCAAGAATGCTAAATGTCTGGACATCACTGAATGATAAGATTCCCATTTTTCCACCTGATAATTTTCAACAACGCGACAATTAAATAAAATATCTGAAATCATTTCATACCTGAACAGTACTAATTCACAAAACAAAAACTGACAGTGCCTCTTATCTTCTCAGGTCATCTCTGCCTTAATTGTAAGGTCTGCAAGTGATGTAGCTAACAATTTACTACCCTTAAAGTTCTCTGGAAAATTAAAAAAAAAGATAGCTTAGTGGTACCAAAGAGCATGTTCAATCATACACATGCATAATTGTAACTGCCTGTATTTTATGCAAAATACTGTCTAACTCTTTAAGGCGTTTTACATAGTGTTGTATCTGACCTTTAATGTTTTGGTAATAAACAAGTTCATGAGTTTTTGATAGAGATTGAGACCTGAAAAAAAGAAAATCCCCAATGAGAATTAGGAAGAGTGAAAAGAGAGCTAAAGATCTCGATTTACTATCCAGCATGGTCACTAGTATTTACATGACCTACACAAACCCTTGTTACCGTATTAGACAGTATTTTCTCTGTGACAAGATAAGAGGGTTGAGTCATTTTTAAAAAAAAATACTTAAGTCTACACCATCCAATAATCTTAACAACTATTAATCTTTTTTGTGAAACAAAATTCATGAGCAGGGAGCTAAATAGTTCTTTCAAATTACTCATCTTACTCAACTTGGTATATTAGGTTTAAAAAAGCAAACAAATAAAGGCATTCATCTGTAATAAGTAAATTTAACCCAGAAGATGTGCTATAGAGATTAACCAAGTGATTGCTCAAGTTGGAGAGTGGGTCACATATGACATTCTGCATCCTTCAGGTATTGTCTGAAAACAAAGCCAAGACTTGAATAGTAACACCCAGGCAGGTTCATCTTGTCCTCAGACTTACAATTTCTGGAGTGCGTTCAGAGTGCCAAGTGGAGGAATGTTACAGTTTGCCTGTCATAGAAACTTTTAGACGTGCCCTGTGGAGGTAAGAAAAAGTCACATCTGATAATCCACACTTAAGGACAAAGTGCCTACACCACGACAATGCATGATGAAGACGGAGAATAATGCAGATGACTCATGTTAATAAAATCAATAGCCCTTGGCACTTAATTGAGTGTGAAGAAGAAAAGGAAGCAAAACCATATTTGGCATCAATTTAGGAGCATAAGGATTCAGATGTCGGTAAATAGAAAAATAATAGGCACAAGCAAAGCAAGAATGAGACAGGTAGGTTTGGCAAGAAATGTGTTTTACTTTTGAACTATCTTTAGTTTGAGGAGCTTAGAAGACACTTAGGACTTGAGCTCCAATTTCAGAGACCAACAAGAGCTGCAGTGAAGGACAGTAGTGTCACTAATAGAAAAGAGAGAGGGGGGAGGGAGGGAGAAAGGAAGGAAGGAAGGAAGGAAGGAAGGAAGGAAGGAAGGAAGGAAGGAAGGAAGGAAGGAAGGAAGGAAGGAAGGAAGGAAAGATAGCTGGACATATAAAAAACATGGATGCTTTCCTTTTCTTTTATTTATGAAAAGTTTTTATTCATGCAGTGTCAGCGTGATGACATTAAATCACTTGGTTCATGTTAAATGCTTTAATGTGTTATTTTCAACAAGAATTACTTGGTTATAGTACCTTCTGTTATGTGAAAGAATGGTTGCTGGTATCATGAATGATAGTTCTAAATTGCCAAATTGTGTAGTTGACGATTAGGCTTAGAAGTTCTACTGCCTACGGAACATGTTACTTTGCCAATGATCATAAGGAGACTCGAACAACTTTTTAGTAATGGAAAATACATTACTGTGAGATGTTGAATGGTTTTGAAACACTGGACTTGGACCTAGCCTCTATCAGTGGCATTGCCACTTTCAAGCAGATTTCTCAATGGAAGTGTGCTCATCTCAGGAGAGGATGAACTTGGAAGGCATGCAGTTACTTCATCTACATTGTGCAACATCCCTGATTGGTCTTTAATCAGCTATCATAAGTTTCTTATCATAGTCAGCTCCAAGGTTTCCTATTGGTTCCATCTATTCATTTTGAGGCTTCATAGCAAAGGGAGTATATTTTTTTCCCAGTATTTTAAGGACTTGGCAGAAGTATGAGTTACATTTATCTTACTCTTGTACACCTTTACAAAATTAATGTGCAGTAAAGTAGGCTGTATATTCTGTCCCCAAAACTGTTTCTAGAAATATGCTCAAAAGCATATTTGTAATTATATCCCAATAGAAAGTACATTCCTGAAACGGAGTGGTGAAACGGCCCGCATTTTATTACTACATAATAAAAATCACTACCGCACATTGTAAAGTAACAGAATCTAAGAGCTACTTAATTTAGAAAACCACCTCCCTGACATATATTCAGTCAAGTAAGAGAAGAATTGCTACATTTAACAGCTACAATGGAACCTTACAGGTATGAGTATAGTCTTCCTTGACAAAGGCTGCCACATACACAGAACAAGTGTCATTTTAACAGAGAGGGGATAGAGTGGTATGTCCAAGCATGTTAAATGCCTCATATGAAAGTAGAGCTTCACAGCTTTCAGGGCCACGGTAGCATTCTATGTATTTTACTTTAACATTTACATTTGTCTTTTAAGAGAATATTATAGTAGCAATAAATTCCCTAAATATCTTCTTGCCTTTCAGCAAAATCACTGTACTTGGCATGCTCCCCAAAAGACCCCATTCGGCCCACCCATCCTAGAAGCAATGTGGAGTTTCATTTTATCTGTTTATTATTATTTATTGATTGCTCTGTTATCACAGAGACGATATTCAGTTACTAGACTGCCGTTCAAGTTTAACTTCAAAGTTCAGCCTTTCAAGATTCACCCTATTTTCACTCTTGAGCTTGGTCCGTGAGTCATTACTTTCTCCAACGCCATCTCAGTCTCTCTCCTCCTTTTCTCCTTACTCGCTCTTTCTCACTCCTTGTATTCTCCAGCTCACCATTCTCCTTTATCCCCTCTCCTCAACCTTCCATATAGGCAGTTTCTAACCTAAGTTGCTGATCATTTTTATACCACAGACAATAAAATCACACGATTTATTTGACGTATTACAAAATCCTTCTTCCCAAGTATGACCAACACAAGATTTACTTAGGCATAAAGATGAGGGCAAAGCTGTAATTCTGTAGTTAAATGTCAAAACCCTTAGATATAATTTACAATCACAATTGACATTTCCCTGGCCAGTTTTTGTTATCCAGAAAGCTATCTTTATGATGTTTCATAAAATTTGTTATTTATGTTACTTTCCCCAAGACCATTAGTAATAACCTCCATTTTGAATTTTTGCTTTCTGGGCCTTCGTACGGGGATTGCTGATGCTGAGTTCATATTAGAATCACCTGGAGATCTTTAAAAATTAAAACAAATAGTCCAAGTGGCACAATCTCTGGAGACAGGGCCTAGATAGTCTCAGTTTTAAAACTTGTCCTGGGGATACTAGTACAGAACTGAGAGTGCTATATTTTCAGATCCTTAATTCAAGAACATCCATTAGAGCTGAGCAACTGATGAAAACTATGCCGGTTTTATGAGGGTTAGACAGACAAAATAAACCTGTGTGAAGTGTGATAAGGGAGGAGATGTGTATCATCTCAACAGCAGAAAGCCCTCTCACTGCACGGTACGATTTCTCAATAGGAAATTGATAAACTCAAGGCACTGAGTTGTGCAAGCAGAGCTGTCTGAAAGAGTATCAATCACTTCATTCTAGGAAGAGAGCAAAGTGCACACAGGAAGGCATGGGCCTGAGAGTGTGCTGGATCCCAGCAAGGCAGCCCTCAGAAGAAGGGGACTGCGCTGCTGTGGTTGGCGAGGGAGGAAACCATGCAACTGTGGAAGTAAAATGGGGTGCAAGCCACGCTCAAGCTTATTTCCAAAGCTATTCAATAATGAACAACTGGGGTTTTGATTGGTTGGCTTTTTGTTTGTTTGTATTTTTAATGTCTTACCAGATGATTGGTGATGTGCCCGAGTGCCATCCTTATTGTCAGGAAAACCTTAATGGGAAAGCAACTGCCTAACAAGAAGTAAACACTCCATTCTTTTATAGGCCCTACAATTCCTGACTTGCTTAGCTTGACTACTGGTGATCAGTAAGACTACTATAAATAGCATGGGGGGGAGGGGAGACTCAACTCTATCAAATGGATTAAGTTTGGAGCAGATCATTAATTCAAAAATGCTTTCCTTTTTCTCATAACCTGTTCTTCTCTGAGCAGTTGTCTCCACTAACTCTTGTTTATCATTCTTTTTAATTACATACAGAATTTTCAAACCTTGCCATAAATTAAGGGAAAACTCCATGTAAAAACGAGGTGGAAGTCTGGGCTTCCTGTCAGAGCTCATTGTGCTTGTTAAGGGGGCTCTTTGGGAAAATTTGGGTTGCAATGAGTCACTAGGCCAAATCCCAATAACCACAATTGCCAGAAGTAATTAGACTGAGGAAAGCCAGGCTCCTTGGGAGGAGGGTCATCACAGCATGCTTGAGACATTGCTCCGTGCTCAGACCTAGTTACTTGTCCCTAAGGATTGGGAGCAATCATGAGCTACAGAAAGCAGGAAACTACCCAAAACAATGCTTTCCCACCAACTTTCTTCTCAATAGGTTATTCACCCTTTGCATGCACGAGATGGAAACATGCCACCAGCACCGCCGCCGGCGGAGGCGCAGTACACGTCACAATCCTCATAAACCACCTGTCTGTCTGCAAGAGTGCAAAAACCACACAGAGAAGGCCTGCTGTCATTATGGCAAGTCTGCCTCCTCCCTTCCTGAGCAGATAAAAAGAGCCCCAGGAATTCAGTCTTTGTAAAAGAATTATCTGAAGGGGAAAGAAAGGAAAGAAAGAGAGAGAGAAAACAAATCCCCGTAAACATCCCCAGGTCAATTTAGACATAATATTAGTGAAAGGGCTTTCAATGATAAGAAGATGGTAATGTATAATGATGGCAGGACAGGAGTGCTAAAATCTGCAGTTAGAAAAAGGCCAAGGGCAAATTTAGGATTCCTTGTACTTAATTAAACTAACCCCTTTCAGACGCCTGGTGACAGATAAGTAGAAATTATCAACAAAAAAAGTGAAATCATTGGAAAGTTTCAGCATAAGAAAAAGAAAGACTGTTAAATCTTTCCATACAACAAGCACAAAGGGATCTGTACACAACAATCCGGGGGAAAGTTTGCTTCGAAGCCATTGCCACCGTCTGGAATACTTGGGATATCCTATTGCCTTGTGGGATGGATCTTTAATTAAACAAAACCATAAAGATCCAGTGCTCACTATCCTTAAAGTTGCAAATTCCTTCTAATCTGGAATGAATTCAGCATATTCCTTTACTCCTTTGATCTTAGGCTACTAGATCTTTGTTTAAACATATGGAAACAAATACCACTATTTTAAATATACAGATGAATTCATTTGCTGGTCAGATTGTTTTAGCAACTGGCAATCTCCAGTTATTTGGTAGACGTGTTCTGTCCACATATATGTAACGAGATGGAATGAGCTGCTTCTCATTGTGAGCAACTTAGGAGAGTAATAGAATTCGTTGCATTCCTTGAGAATTTGTCAGAAGTCTAGCGATAGGAAAATCCCGTTTTTCTTCCCCAGTTGAGCTGCAGAAGTACGTTAAGTGATTCCTACTACTACTGCTATCTTCAGCGTCCAGAGACCCACTGGAAACTATTTGCCAATGCCATTAGTATACTGTTTGTGATCTAAAGAAAATGTTTATAATTCTGCAAATTTGTATGAAATAGTTTTTAGACAAACTACTTAATTTATGGGCTATTGGGGAGAAGCAATGTAACTCAACACAGGCATGCTGCATTTATATTCTCAGTGAATGGTAGTTCTCTCCCAATATATGAAGCTTTCCTGCTGATTCCGCCTAGAAACTGCTTTTCAAATCACAGGTCAGAATGGGTTCGATGATTCAACACACTTCTTGTACCAGTTTCTATTTGTGGACGATTTATCTAGTCTCTGAAAACTATGTGTTTTCTCTTCTTTAAACCTGGAACCAGTGGTGAAGTCAATTTTACAAGAGCAATAAACTAAAGTGGTTTTTCAAATATCTTACTTGACTTTCTTTTCATGCTGAAGTACCTTCTGTTAATATAGGCTCTTCCTATCCTAGCAAGAAGCTCCCTAAAATTCTAGGGCTGCTTGAAATTATATGACCAGAAATCCCCTTTCTCCCCAGCTACCAGCCCTCTCCTTCTGGGAGTATGCCAGCAATTTTTCACGATTCATTCTGACAACCGTTCTGCTGTAAATATTTAGAGAAATCCTTTCCATTAGAGATTAAACAAAGTATAAGTAACCGTTTCAAAATGATAGGTCTTTATTAATGTTTGAAGAGCAGACCTTATTTCATCTGATGCATAGAGTCTGACACCCTCCGTAAAGACCAAAGGAAAAGTAACCAAGCCAGGAATTACAATGTGCTGTATGTCATTTGAACTGCAAACTATTACCTATCATTTATTTCTAGAAGGCTTACTTTTAAATAATGTAGAGAAAAATGAATTAATTTAAGTTGAAAATATAAAAGATGAGTTTAAGTTGATCGAAAAGATAAGGGGCAGTTAGATATCTCTTCATCACTTAAATAGCCCCTTGCTGCTTTCCCATATGCTCACCAGAGTGAAGCAACATGTGTGAGATCTGCTCTGACATAAGCTCTGGTTTCTCTCTTATTACTCAAGAATTAGTATTAAAGGGGATGTGGGCTGAACGCTAATGCTTATATCCAGTATCACTTGTGAGAATAGATTGGCAACCTCAGCCTCAAGGAGTAAGCTCACCAGTGTCCTCGTTCAGTGTTTCCTGGCCACATCAAATTCTCAAATAATGAGTCCAAGCAGGCTTGCCTCCCTCAGCATCCAGAGTGAATTGGTGACTGAGTCAAGCCCTCCAGTGCTCAGCTCTCTTATATAATCAATACAGCAGAGGAGTCGGTACAACTTATAGACATCTCCAGCATATGTAAATCATCTTTTGAGGACTTACAACACTTAGCCCTGATAGAGAGCTGCTATACCTTATTTTTAGGGGAAAATAATAAAGAAAAAGGTAGGCAAGCCTAGTACAGACACAATTTTTTGAAAAATTATTTTAAGTCCTCAGTCGACATTGTAGACTCATGGATGCAGAAAGGTAAGTAGGTCAAGGGTGACACAGCCAGGCCATGTGATGTATGAAGAAAGTCACTGGCTGAAGTTCAGACTAGTGCTACAGTATCGGTGATCTTACAGTGTGGACCGGAAAACAAGCGCAGACCTCAGAAAACTTGTTTCTCCGTCCATTGATGATGACACTAAGATCTAAAACTCCGTCCTTCTGAGTTCAGTGTAATCACTGACAATTAACAATCTAAGACCTCGTGTTAGTCTGTTACTTTTTCCTTTAAAAAGTAAGGTATTCAAAATAAGTTAATGTTTTTTCCAATGAAAAATTATTATAGAACTTAGATGTGAAGGTGCATACATGCAACCCCCAAATCTCGGGAAACTATAGTAGGTATTTCTGTGGACTCAAAGTCAACCTAAGAATGATGTCTCAACATCTACAATGAGATTTGATCCCTGTGTTTTCATGTTGAAAATACAGTACTCACTAAATTTCAAAATGTTTTACATTTGAATCTTGGTTATATATAATAGCGTGACAAGGAAAATAATAAGCAGGGAACTATGGGATACAAATGGAAAATTCATTGCACATCATTGTAAGAGAATTGTAACTTTTGACCTTCTCAAAACTTGTGTATTTTTGGATTTTGACTACAGTGAGAAGCGACTCAGAGGTAGAAGGCAAAGAAGTTTGATTGATAATTGTTAGACTGTGGTATAGTTTCCCAAATCATTTAGTCTATGATTGCTTTGTGGCCACTGCAAAGCAGCTCTACTACTCCTTATTGTCCAGAGAACAGGTTGCTAACCTTAGGTCCCTTCAATTGTGACATCAATGAGCCTTTCTTGCCTTCTTGCCACATATTCTAACCATATAGAGTTACCTGTCACAGCTTCATGGAGGTGGAATTAGGGCTTAAATTTAAAAGTATAAGTTTTTCTTGGTGTGTTCATATATCTTTTAGACTATATTTTTAAAACATAAGCAGAAACCAGTTCACTGGAATTAAATACACGGTAAAAATGAAACTCAACTTTGCCCTAGTTAAATTATCATAAATAGATCGATAGACAGACAGACAAACACAAAATATAGCTAAAGATAGAATGCTTAGATATATTTATAAATTGTGGCATACTCCTTTTTTCAAATATGTTTGAATAGAAATAGAAGTTGAATTATTTGCAATGAGTGAGTCCAAGCCACATCCAAATATTTATCTGGAGACCAGTATTGTGGAAATGAAGCACAAAGATGGAAGGAAGCGCAGTCTAAAACACTGGAATTTATTAGGCCTCCCAGTATTTTCTTGTCTTAAAATTTATGGCTAATGAATAGGAGTCATCACTTAGTGTGACCTTTGTGACAATCACGGGAAGTACGCTATGTGTACTGTAAACGTAGCTGGCATTGTTAGGTAAAGCTTGGATTGGAGTGGCATAGTTTGGCTGAGCAAATTTCCATTTTGGGTGTATTTATTAATTTCTATAGCTCAACTCTCACACTACTTCATTAACTAGAATTATTTCTACCAAACAAACACTGAAATATTTTATGTTTAAAAATAGTGCATTTTTGTTCATCTATCCAAGGAATTTCTCAAACCGTTTATGGTAACCAACCTCTTGATCACTACATGGAACATGCAACCAGATCCACTTAAAGCCCCAGCTTGGCAGATGTTTGTCAACACATTATTTGGATTTCTCTTTAAGTCAGTTGATTATTTTTCTAACATCAGTTGATAACTTTGAAAAGGTTCATTCCTAAAATTCAAAGAACTGAAAATAATTTGATTCAGATCTTTTTTGTAAGTTATAATTAACTCCTGAATGGTTTTAAGTAAAGAAAGGCAACTATCAGCCACTTTTTACATGTGCTATTTTGCAACAAGTGGATGATACATTGATAACAATTACATAAATAAGAAACGGAATAAAAACCATTGAAAGAAAATGTCAAAATAATACAGAAATGATAGATCCAAAGGCTAATGTAACTGTCTTCACTATGACACTCTGCTTTTCATTAAGCCTATTAAAGAGGATACCCACGGGGCAGGCAAGGTTAAAAGAGGACATCCCTCTACAGTAGAAATGGGAATGTTATTATTTAATTAGACAATAGGTCAGTCTGATACAAGAAATAAACCGGAATAATTGATAGAGTTACAGGGAAGTAGAAAAGGACATCGAACTGTTTTATGGCAGCTCAATGAAATCAGAGCTGGTGTTTCTCAATGGTTATTCTGGTTGCTAATCAGTATCAGTAGTATTGGTGGGAAATGAAAGACATAAACTCTATTCATTACAGAAATACAGTCTGTGGGGAAAGGTGATTAGAGGTGGAGATGAAGGGAGTTCATGGGTTTCTGACTTTAGGAACTAAACGGTGCCATTTTCCCCACAAATTTATCTTTTCAAAGAGAGCTACCTGTTCGTAAACTAAAGACTTATTTCACATGCTCTTCATTTCCTTACTGAAGGACAGGCCACTCACAGAGTCCCAACAGTCTATCACTTATAAATGAAACACCATTTGGTAGCAAACTATTCTTGCCAAATTACCAAACTTCTTATTAAGTTCTCAGTTCCCTCCAAGAATGTTCTTATTCTATCCTTGGGGAGGAAGAAGCCTCTAGCAGGTCCTGCGCTGGTAAAGCATCACTGTACAATTACTAAAAGTGAATTCTTTTACTGGTTTGCATGGTATGGAGACACTGTTTCATCATTACCTGGTTTTTTTAATCCCTTTTAAATGAGCAGATAATGTTTAGATAGTCATCTAACAAAGTTCATAGATATCCTCTGCATAGTATTTTATTACAATCCCAAGTAAGCAGCAAAAAAAAAAAAATGTAGTATGAAAGGAGGATATTTTCTTTTTTCCTATACTGATTAAATCCCCATTTATTTCCACTGAAATACCTAATATTTTCATAATTTCTTTGACTTTGGCATCAACAGCATATAGGTATTGAGACTCTTTCTCTGTACCACTAGTTCTCTCTCTCTCTCTCTCTCTCTCTCTCTCTCTCTCTCTCTCTCACACACACACACACACACACACACACACACACACACACACAGTGGCATAGAGACTTCTTATGAAAGCTCAGCCTATAGCTTAAGCTTGTCCTACTAGCTTAAATTAAGCCTCTTATATAAATCTATGTTTTGCCTCATGGCTTTTTGCCTCTCCTCTACATTTCCTCTGGAGTCTCTCCCATGCACAGATTAATCTCATCTTC
Organism: Myodes glareolus; assembly: GCF_982192425.1. Classification (NCBI taxonomy): domain Eukaryota; kingdom Metazoa; phylum Chordata; class Mammalia; order Rodentia; family Cricetidae; genus Myodes; species Myodes glareolus. The sequence continues at coordinate 105,915,691 of NC_142026.1, forward strand.
CTCTCTCTCTGCCTGGAAGTCCCACCTAACCTCTTCATGCCTAGCTATTGGCCATTCATCACTTTATTAAACCAATCAGAAGATGCCGTTGCAAATACAAATCTTTACGGTATACAAAAAGATTATTCTACAACATTTCCCTTTCTTTCTAAGCAAAAAGGAAAGGTTTTAGCTCCAACCCAGAAAAACTGTTACAAGAAGAACTGTTACAATAAGAATCAGGTAAGAATTACATTTACAATATTCAGTTCATTTGTATTTGTCAAATTCAGAGAAAGTACTGTATTAGCTATTCTATCTTAGTCCAAAGTCATTTTCTGTCTTAATTTGTATTACCATCCTAAAAATATCATGGTAAATATTTGTTACATGAGAGATTTTGATTGACTGACAATTTTTTTACTGGCAGATCTTTAAGGTCCTATTTCATTGAATTCATATGGGATGAAAGGAATGTCTAGACAAGAACAAAAATCCTTATTTAAAAAACCACCTAAAGGGAGGAGAGGGAGTGGGGGGAGTTGGAGGGGGTTGGGAAGAGGGGCGGAAATGGAAACTTTTATAATTTAATAAAATTACTTTAAAAAAAACCACCTAAAGGAAAAAGAAGAATAAATTGCTTTCTGTGGTAGAAGTAACTGGGTTCTATATAGAAAGATACTTAAAATAAGTATTTATATACAAATATTTCATATAAATTTTCATAATTAATAAGTATCAGGACATTTGTTGATTTAGACATTCATCATTCTATAAGTTGGAAATTAATGAGCTATGCAGATCCTGGTGCTCTTATCTGAAAATTTATGGAGATGAGCAAGATTTCCATAGTCCTATTAAGTTCCACCATAACAGCATCCTCACGAATCATCCTTCTTCATATGCACCTAGTAACTGTCCTCACTTTCCCGCTCTCCATTTTCAATCTGGGTTTCTTCTTCTCCTAACTGCTGAACATGACATGTAAGCAACTCAACTACCAGTAATCCCTTATTCCTGGTATTTCTGTTGCAAAAAGCTTCTAGTTTATGTATGTGTGTTCTTTTCTATGTAAAAGCATGAATTTCCTAAACCGTCACACACTTCTTGAATGAGAGTACTTGTTTTATCACAGAGTTATCTATCAGTCCCTGGGAGACCACTTCGGGCAATAGTTGAAACTCTTCATAAAGCAAAGATGTCACACGCAAAAAAAGTGACAATTATGCCACTTGTGTCAGGTTCACGTGAAATGTTTCCTACAAATGTAGACACTTAAGTCTACCTTCTCCATTCACAAATCAAATCTTTAGAAGTAGAACCCAATCATTTGAATTTTAAACACATCCCCACGCCATGGAAACAGAAGTACAGACTAGGCATGTCTATTTGTATGTGCACAGGAGTACAGGTGTGCTTGAAGACCAGAAAAAGTTTTCACATCCTCTTAGAACCGGAGTTATAAGCTGTTTGAAGTGGCCTGACATGACTGTTGGCAACTCAGGTCCATGGAAAGAGCAGAACCTACTTTTAACCACTGAGATATCTCTATAGCCTCACTGTTAATGTTTTTATAATTCATTTTCTCTGTCTCAGTCTGTTTAAAGTCCTTTCTTTGGTGAGTTGTCAGGTCCATGGGCATTTTTGCCTGGAATGTGGCTAGTGGGTCATCAGTAATGCGTACTAAGTCTGTGTCTGTGACTCTTACAACACAGCTTCTCACACTGATTCTTGGTGAATTTCTGCCTCCTATGTTGCTAAATATCTTAAATTACAAAGACGCATCAGAATATGCCCTCTTTCCATCCTTTATTATTGAATAAATCTACCAGCTATCTCAAATACATGCATAGAGAGAGACAACTGTGCAATACAGTAATTGTCTTCGATATATATATTGTTCTTTTGAGATAGGGTATCACTGCATAGCCAGGCTGACCTGGATTTGGTGTGTATACCATGCTGGGTTCAAACTCACAGACTCTGCCTTTCAAGTACTAAGATTAAAAGCATTCACTAGCACACCCTATACTAGCTTTACTTAAGATTTTCTTTTTTCTTTTATTAGTTCCGTGAGAATTTTACCAAATGTGTTTTACTAATAGTCACCCCTTTCCACGCCTCCCAGATCCTTTACTCTCTCCCTATTCACCAAGCTTGGTGCCCATTTTTCCCCTCACACCTCAATTTGTGCTGTCATGACCTTACCAGGGGCTCCACTCTTCGAGAAAACTCTCACTCCCTCTTCCAGAAGCTGTCATGGCTGTTTAGCTAAGGGAAGGACTTTGTGCCACCTCGCATACCCATTCTGGTAGTCTGCTCTGGCTTGACCTAGTTTGGGGCTTTGGCATGCTGCTGAAACTACTGCGAGTTAAAACGGGCAGCTGTCTTTCTGGATCTAGAGGACACTGTTTCCTTGTATTCATCCACCACTTCTGCTCTTAAACTCTTCCTGCCTCTCATCCACCTTGATCCTTGGTGGAAGGGTATGTGATGGAGATGTCCCATTTTCAATACCTTGGATAGTTGTCGGTTTCTATGCTAATGATTCTATACTGCAAAGAGAAGCTTCTTTAATGAAAGATGCATTAATTTACAGTCATAATGGTCAATTATTAGGAATTAATTTAACACTATGTCCACTTAGCAGAATAAAAATATTAAGTTCTCCCCTCAAGCCTATGATCTAACTAGTACCAAGTTCTTGGCCTGACAATATTGTCTGGTAGGTATTTTATCTTGTAGAGCAGAACTTAAATGCACCCAGAAAATATTGCTTACTCCTTTGATATTCATGACACTCTTTCATCAGTGGGCATGTCCTCTCAAACTAGTCATTACTGTAGGTCAAAAGAATCACACCATGGTAAGACTGATGATTATTTTTATCTTCTAGTAGCATGTATAGCACCTTCCAGCACTTTGAAAATTGCCCTGTAAGGATTAAGCTTCCAAGTGAGTATCAGCCTGATTATTATGTTCTGTGACTCAAGAAGATGATGTCTTTGGCAATAGGGCTTTACTTTAAGGTCCTGGAGGGTAATCAATAGCATTATCAATATGACACCTTACTGGCTAACAATTCCAAAAGAGGTGCAACTCATTCCTGGCACTGTTTGTTGTTGTTGTTTTCTTTTGTCAACTTGTGATATCTCATAGGGCATTGCCATCCCATCAGAGTGACTCCAATTTAACTCATTGTGTGTGTGTGACTATGTAAGCTTCTATAGCAGTAGGTAGTTTTCTATGTGACTTTTTTAAAAAAGATCTTAGTGTTACTTGTCTTTCCCACTCCCTTTTTTTCCTGCCTATATCCTGCTGTCCTACCCCAATTCCAATTTCTCCCTTCCTCTTTCATTAATACCTTTTAAACCTTTATGTTCTTTCTCCTATCCCTTGAATGACCACAAAGACTGACTTTGAGAGGGGGGGAGGGAAATACTTATTCACTTCTGGGGGTATGCAAACTGGTGTAGCCACTGTGGAAATCAGTATGTAAGGTCATTAATAATCTGAAAACAGATTTATCAGATGATGTAGCTACCCAACTCTTGGGCATATATTAAAAGGACTCTATCCTACACTAGAGATGCCTGTTCTATCTAGAATAGAGATATCCTACTCTATCCTACACTAGAGATGCCTGTTCTATCTAGAATAGAGATATCCTACTCTATCCTACACTAGAGATGCCTGTTCTATCTAGAATAGAGATATCCTACTCTATCCTACACTAGAGATGCCTGTTCATCCACCACTGCTCTTTTTGCCATAGCTAGAAAATGGAAACAGCCTAAATGCCCATCAGTTGATGAATAAATAATGAAATTATTGCAGATTTACACAATGGAATACTATTCAGCTGTTAAGAAAAGTAATATTAAGATATTAACAGGTAAATGGAGGAAACTTGAAGCATTAATTCTGAGCCCTGATCCTGAAAGACAAGCATTATATTTTTCTATCATTTGAGGATTTTATCTTTGAATTTTTATATACTTGTGCTTCATTGGGAATATCCATGGAGGTCAAAATACTAACAAGGAACACTGGGGATGGTGTGGGTATTCTGGAAATAGGAGATAGAAGGTAATGGTACTTAATGGATTTTTAATAAGTGTTAGAATTTTAATGAATGTTAGGTACTTTATACAATGTCTTTCTAAATACTTCTCAGAAATTATCAAGTTGATGATCCCATACTGCCGATAAACAACCCTAGATTTGAAAGGGCTAGGCAAATCTTGCCAAAATAAATAATCAGATTCCAATCTCTTGACACAGGTAGTTTGTGTTATTCATCTTTGTATGTTTGCTAGTTAACAGGGTGAAAGTATTTAGTAACTTAATTTTCAAAGAAATACTTGGATTAACAGATAAATGTTAGTAACTTAGCTAGAAAAATAAAACTGGAATTCCGAACCAGACTGCGAACTGAGAGCCCGCACTTCACCACTGTTTGGCCTCCTCTGGGAAGTGTGCAGGGCTCATATCCAAATGAGGCACCAATGCAGGAAGAGTGCATCAAAGTTTCCCAAAACATCCCACACAATACGGTGCATCTTTATTCTTCTGTGTCATCAGCGATTTCATTAATCTAGGAGAAAGAGCTACTTATTTTTCTCTGCTCCAAGTTTTAAATGTGACTCAGAAAGCCAGGTATTTTTTTTAATGGTACGCCTGCTATTTGCACATCTTCTTGTGCCTATTAAAACACCACAAATCTTTGCCTGCTGTTTGCTTATGCTAAGGCTTCAGCCATCAGATATGCTACTTTAGCGTGCTATGTGGCACGAAGATCCAAGTTTATTCATAATATAACAAAGTAGAGTTTGTTTTTTTGCACAGACTGAAGTTTGTTTTGCTCAAGAATGTGAGTTGGTAGTTATGGCTTCACACCCATGCAAAGTCAGTACCATTAAACTATCGCATTTTCTGTTTATGTTAACTAATTATTTCTCCCATTAAGAAAAGGGGGGATGGTTCTGTTAGCCTGGCCAGAGCACATAATGATTCCCACTGTTGGATGAACACTGTTGGACCTGTCTCCTGAAAAACGCTGTTATTTACCACCCACAAACTCATCAACAGTCCTGGCTCTCTGCAGAATCTGGATCCTCAGCCCTCCCCAACCCCTCTTGTCCTCTGTTCACCTCCACTTGGGAACATGGCCATTTGGAGAAAGGGAAGTTTCCCTTCCCTTAGAACCGGCTGGGGATGCTGACTCAGTACCTTACATGTTAACCCAGAGCAGAATGTGCTTGCTTTATGATGACATTTCTATTTGTGGTTAAGGTCAAGATCCTTTGCTCTTGATCCTTCAGACACCTTGATACACTCTCAGGATCAGACTGAACCAGTAGATCCGACTAGGTTATCACAGGAAAGTACTATGATTTTTCCTATTATTCAATTCAACTTTGAAATCTATCCATGAATTATCATTCTTTTAACAAATAAAGTAACATAATGTGGAGACTCTTAAGTAAGTCTCATTAAATTGAAAGCCACAAAGTTAGCTTTTGCATTCATTGATTTCTTTTGCATTAATAGATTTAGAAAAATGTAAGAAAAGACTATATGCTAGGCTGTAATGATTAAAAAGATTTTATTTTCTTATGCTTCATAACTTTCCCTTTCTTCTTTGCTTACCCCAACACCCAAATATACTCCATTAAAAGGGGAATGACAATTTAAAAGCTCCAAGCAAACTAAAATTACTACCAGTGGGAGAAATAGAATGTTCTCACATGAAAGAACCCAGATATGAATCCACGGGCTCTTGGAGGGCTGGAATCTGAGGGCAAATTCCCAAGTGTGTGCCTAGTTAGAACATTTTCTCTAATATAAAAATTAATAAGAGAACAGATTTGTTTGTAAAATACAGAATACCTGCTTTTTTCCCAACCTGTAACATTAAGAAAACTTAAAGTGAATAACACTATCAGATCAAATATGTTCTCTCCTTTCCTTCTGATGTTTACAAAGTACAGAGTCCACAGACACTAACTTGACCTGTGGACTTCATTTAAGAAGGGCTTTTGGGGTTGGATTCTGCCCTGCTGTAGCCTCCTCACCTGTCACTAACAGTGCTGGAGCTTCACAGGTTCCTTTCATGCTGTCCCTCATGGCTAGTTCTTCCTCACTGCTGAAAACTTTAATTTATATCCTCTATGTTACCTTCATGCACAATGAACCCATTTTCATATTTGATTCATCCTGACCCCATAGATTGGGTTAGGATAAATGTCGTCTTTGCTAACCAAGCTTACATCTAACTACCAAGTGTTCCACATAAGGTGAATTTCAGGAATTATACAGCAGCTATAATTTTCTTAGAATTTTGCATTGACTTGATTTTAGTGAAAAAAAATAGCTATTCACTATTACTTAGGTAACTGTACATTTGCTTTAAAATAGTTAAAGAATAAAACTGTTAGACTTATTATAGGAAATTATTATTAAGGAAGTGAATAAAAAGTCTTGCAAAGTTCCCAGAGAAATTATCCCCGTGAAAAACAGTGTGTTTCCCTGCATTATAATAATGGTGGATCGCTAGCTGTTACGGACTCAGCAGATGTGAATGTACTTTTTACTGTACCTGTTGAGAATTCTGTGAACGTAGGTGAAGACCCAGCTCTCCAGTTAAAAGTGAAAAGCTGGGATAAAAGATATGGCAGACTTGGCCATTCTAACAATTAATTATTTTAGTTTGATATGATCCAGTAATTTTATTCTTTTTCCAAATGTTTTTCTTTTGTTGAACATTGACTTTTTCCTTATATAATGTATCCTGATTATGGCTTCCCTTCTCTCTACTCCTCTCACTTCCTCCCCACTTCCCTCCCAACCATAGCTATTCACTTTCTGTCCCTCATTACCAAGCAAACAGGCTTCTAAGGGATAATAATAAAATGATATATAACAAAATCTAACACATCATAATGACACAAAACAAATAGATAGAAAAGATCCCGAGAAAAGACATGAGAAACAAATATAGATTCAGAGACCCACTTGTTTACACATTCGGAAATCTCATAAAAACACTATACTGGAAGCCATGATTTATACACAAAAGACCTCTAAAGTAAAAAGAGAATGTGTGTGTGTGTATGTGTGTGTGTGTGTGTGTGTATACATATATACATATACATACACACACACACACACACACACACACATATATATATATATATATATAAATTTTAAAAAGCTTTGACTTGACATTCTGAGACAAAGAACCTCAAAATAAGTCATTGAGTTAATTTTCTGTTGGCTGTCTACTTGTCTACTTTTGGGCATGCAGCCTACCTTTAAGAGTGGTTTGCTTCCCCTGTGAGATTCCCCTGGAGGAAACGAAATTTAGTGCCTTGCCTATGCGCAGGTAAAACACTAAGTGAAGTATGTGTAGATGTGTATGTGCATGGTGGCATGTGTATATGGTATATTTACACATATATGTATATATGTAAATATATATGTGTACACACACACATGACCACATCTGTATGCTTATATATTTATAAATAACAGTTGAATTTTAAATCATTTAATATACTAATATTAAACATTATATCCAGTAGGTAAATAGCATTTAAAGATAGCAATATTTCTTATGTCTATATCCATAAATATAACTGTTTCAATAGATTATCATTAAATAATAATAGCACCATGGGACTGTGAGTAAACAATTTTTTATCCAGTTATCACAGTGTGGGGATCTAAAATAGTGTTGGGGTTGGAAAGATGATCTTGTGGTTGAGAGCTTTCCAGAAAGCATGAGGACCAGAGTTCAGATCCCCAGAGCCCATAAAAATGCTGAGTGGATATTGCCCCTACCTGTAATTAGAACAATGGTTCTCAACCCATGGGTCACAACCCTCGTGTGTGAGGGAGGGTCAAACAACCCTTTCACAGGGGTTGCCTAAGACCACCGGAAAACACAGATATTTATGTTATAATTCATAACAGTTGCAAAATTACAGTTATGAAGTAGCAATGAAAATAAGTTTATGGTTGGGGTTACCACAACACGAGGAACTGTGTGAAAGGGTCGCAGCATTGGGAAAATTGAGAACCACTGACTTAGAACCTCTGACTGCATAGACAAGGGGTTCCTAAAGCCAGCTTGCCAGTGAGACTAAACATATTTGGGAATTCCAGATTTGAATGAGAGATCCTATGTCCTTGAATAAGCTGAGTGATTGACAGTGATTCCCAAGGTCAGCCTCAGTACTCCATATCCCCCTATACACACATGTACACATGAAAATAGAAAAAGACAGAATTGTATCCAATTAAATAATTATACATGTTCAAACAAGCTTTTGTGTCTACTTTGATATATATCCCTAACTCTTCTAAAGTGTTTAAAAGGCTAGGGAGGCCCAGCCAAGGTCAGATTTAAGCATCAACTTATGAATTAAGAAAAAAATCTCAATATTTTCTTGGTGTAGTTAACCAAAATTTGTAAGAGACTATTAAGTGACTTTAATTTTTAACGTTTGATCTTTCTTTAAAATGGTCTTGCTAGGCAATCAAGGAATCATGAATTATCCCAAGAGTTTCAGTTACCATAGTATCTTAGTACAATAATAGACGGAAACAATGCTTCTGCAATCAATTCTACTTTGTACATTTCCTAACATAGTCAAGATAACAAAACAAAAACAAAACATAGTCACATTTTCTCTGCGAAAATGGATTACTAAAGAAAATGTCATCTAGAAAATTTTTTTGTTTAATTTTCTGTTAAGTATTCATCAATTTAACACTTGTTTTTATAAACACCATTACTGGATGCATCCTTTCAATTCTTCTTGCTAATAAAAATCAATGCAATAAATAGTCACTCTGTAGAGAAGCTGGGACCTACCAAAAAGTCTATCAAGAAATAATCAAATCAAATGAACTTCTTATCTCAAAAAACAGTGTGTAAGAGGGGTAGGCCTGAAGCATGGTGAATGAGAGGACTCTTCTCTCTCTTCTTTCTCTCAGGGCCCCTGGGAGGGTCTGGGTGAGTGTTTTTATTTTGCTTGCTTCTTTATTTTTTAGTTAAAATGACATCTGTCAAATTTGTGAATATATAACATTTTAAAAATCACTCGTATGTAATCAACACTTATGTTGAATTCAATCAAGATTGTCTTAGGGACCTACAGCTGATTAAATTTGCACATCTGAACATTTTCCAGCTACAAGTAGATGAGGATCAGGGATAATGATGTACAACACACGACAATTTATTTCTTTCGCATAGCAATTTAAATCGATGGCAGTTACACTTTAGAAATGGAGTAAAGGAAGGGAGGCCCATGAAGCTTGCTGTGAGTTGTTGCACGGACTTCTTGATCAATTGGCTTGCTGCATCAGGAGCAGTAGAAGTCACAACTTGAAGCTTAGCAGCTAGATCATTGGAAGCCTTCTGCATTCCTGTGAATTTTCTCATTCATATCTGTCCCCTTTACATTAACATTTACCAATATTCAGAAGAAGCTGCCAGACACCAAAGATGTATATTTTAATCTCGATCGTAGCCGTTATTTGTTTAGTAATTTTCCATGTTGCTGAGACCTAACTTTGAGTTTCAAAAGTGAATCTTCCTGGTAGCTTCCACTTTCACGGGTCACAGAACAGCTGCCACATGAAAATGTGCTATTTTACGGGACACATGCTCTAAAATATGAAGGTGCAGAAAAAAACGAGGTACCATTGAAATTTGCTCACTATCCATCCCTTTTCTTTTAAAAAGCATTTTTTATTTTGTGCTATGTTTCCTTTTTCTTTAATCCATCAGGGCTTTCTCAACACCTTACATAGTTGCCACCAGAGATTCCCAGGTACATCCCCAACAGGCACTCCAAAGTAAGTTCTGTTCCTGTTCAATCATATCATATTATGCCATGATATTATGATTAGAGTCCCCTTTCCCCTCCCCCAACCTATTCTATTTCTCCACCTGCAGACTTTCTCATCCCAAGTAGCACCTTCTCTCTCAAGAACTCAAAAACCCAACTTCTCAAACTACTTTCTTATCCAGGTGACTTCTGTTGGTTGCCTGATTACACCACCCTGGTGCTGTTAGAACCCTCATTCAATCCTTACCATATCACTCTGCCTAAGGTTATTGGAAATTACCTTCAGCCTTTTACATAGAATACCACATTAAGCACCTTATGATCTCCAGGTCTGACAAGGTGTTACAAAAAAACTGTTTTAATATAAATCATATCACACACTCATGAGATAGAAACAGAATGACTGTCACTCTATGGTCCACAACGGATTCCATAATAGAAACACACCCTAATGCCCCCAGTCTTCCTGAGAGTCCTTTTTCTTCCTTTATGTGAAACTTTCAAACCCTCGCATCAAACTCATACCAGTCTCTTTTCAATTGGACCAATGATGGTGTTTCCTGCTCTAGCATGCCATTGACATGCATGTGTGCTGGTAAACTCCACTTATTTTCTAAGACAAAGTGGAAATTTCTACAAAACAAAGCATCCCTTCCAACTCCACTGCCCTATCTTCAATGTTCATATATAACAACACAGAAAAAAAATGTTTGATAAATATAGTAATGTATCAGTAAAAATAGTCAATAGAATAGGCCCAAAAGAAAGAAGCAGGACAAACTAAAATTCTATTTTTTTTTTGTCTTAGAATCACAGAATTTTACGGCTGAAAGAGCTCTTACAGGCAATCCAAAGTTTTCTGCGGTTTCCATATAAAAAGTAAAAAGCTCTTGTCTTAAGATGAAGTTTGGGAAATTTGTATCTAGTTGTGTAATACTGACTATAATTTCAGTGATCCTTATACAGCATTCAGGAAAGCACTCACTACACTATTCACCCATAAAAACAGGATCCCAGAATCTGAAACTTCAAAGTCTAAACTTCTGTCATTTCCCATAGCCACCCTATAAACTTTCCCAAAGAAAAAAAAATGTTGTCATTTTTTGCTCAAACAACACTGTCCATATCATGCATTCTCTGACTACAAACAAGCAAATCCTCACCACAAACTGGGACAACTGAATCTCCCTCGAATTTTCAAAAAATTTTTTCTTAACTGAAAATACAGAAAGATTTGTTATATCACAATATTGACTTGCATCATTTCACTGGGAAGAGTTTTAGAATAGCAGGGAATTGAGCAAGGTCTTGGCATATCGTTCCATGTCACAGGAAATGGTAACCAATCGTTAGATCCACTCAGGGCTGTTTCTCAGAAGTTTATGGACATTCAAACCCAGTTACTTAAATGAAACATCTCAAGGAATGTTAGTGTTTGAGTTCCTGAAATTGTAAACCACATTAATATTAATAACTGATCTGTTTAAAGCTGTTTCATCATTCATAAAAACTTGATGGTACATCATTTCAAAATCACATTTTCTTTAAGAAACCACATTTCAGAGGTAGCGATATAACTGTGAGGACCAGTTGGATCCATCCTCACTGAACCCGGAATCACAGCCTGACTGAACTGGAAGCAATTTTTTTCAAGTATGATCTCCTTTTCCACAGACACGTTTTTGTGGAAAAAAAAATCTTTCCAGGTTGTACTTACACCTCTAGCTTCTGCTTCGATTCTGATTGCTTCTGAACACTCGGGGCTTTCCTGTGTTCAACACAACCTTTTGTGTTGAGGGTGTATCCCTCCTTAAAAATAGGTTCTCGTTTTCTCCAAGTCCCCAGTGCTGTGTGTTGGACATGAAAAATGTCCCTGATACTTGGAAAGGAGTTTCCCATACCAGTCCCTCGGGTTCCATAAAGGCAAAACCTCCTCGTCCACTTTATAGAACCGCTCCACCCCACAGAAGAACATGTACAGGAAAAGCAGCCTTCCCTTCCCCCACACGTTTCCTCAGTTTATTTATGAAACGTCTTGGAATGAGAATAAGCTGCTTGTGGTTCCTGTGGCTGATTTGGGGATGGTTTCCTGCAGGCTGGGAGAAGCTGGTCAACCGAATGACCTCTGTGTAGCTAGTCCGTATACCCCAATGGGAAGGTTCTTTGGTTTTATGGGTCCCGTTTCTAACTATGTCTAGAGGACTTAGTTTTTGCAATGAAGAAGTTAATAACTAAATATTACTGAGAAGGCAGATTAATGATGTAAAGGTCTATTGGATCTCATGCCTTCCCTTGTTATTATTCTTGAAATCTGAAGTATTCCTTACAGGCTCATGTTTTGAAGACTTGTTGCCGAGCTTGTAAGTGATAATATCTGGGGAGGGGGTGGAGCCTTTAGGTGGGGCCTAGCTGGTGGAGAAAGATTATTAACGGGGGACCTTTGAAGATTATTGCCCAAAACCCAGTCCCCCTCCCACTTCACTTCCTGGTGGGGCACCATAAGACTGGAAGGCATTGTTTCTACAATAGAGTTTAATAATCTTACATCCCTATGAAGACAGATTAATAGTGGCCATGTCTACTGATGTTTAAACTTTCCTCTATCAATAAATGAAGTCAGAAATATGCTAAGATACCTGCGTGTCGACTTCTGCTTATCAACGGAACATCGTTTTCCTCCTGGCATCTAGAAAGGCCTATAAAGGATTAGCATTGTATATGAACAGAAAATCCATTTGGAAAATGGATAACCTTGACCACTACATGAGACATGCTCTTATTTAGTTCTATCAAGTGACACATAATTAATGTCTATAGGCATGTTAAATGAGAGGAGCTCAAGTAAACTATGACTCAGATAATTCCTTATGTTTGTTTGTGATTGCCAGTGATCATTTATGACTATTAAAAATCTCGGAAAGTGTGTTGGCAGTGATCTTCCATTAAACCAGTCCATCCTCAGTAAATACGCCTTTTACTTGAATGAGCAGATTTAAATAGAGTCACAAAACCTCTAAGGTCTCTCCCAAAGGACAAAAGAGTACACATTAATTGTGATAAGCACTGGCATTTGATCTATACAGACGTACTAATAAAATTTAAATGCTTTATTTAAATAATTTTTTTTACATTATTTTAATTTGAATAGTGAGAAGAAATTTTCAGAAAATCATTGGGTAGTGACAAGATGCTAATGCAGATTCTGAATCAGTTTGAGTTGGATCAAAACGTAAACTGGGCTCTTGGGCCAGAGTTGAAAATAGATGTCCCAGACCTAATGTCCTTACCCAGCCTCCCCAGTCAGAGTGCATGTTATTACACCTGCTGAGAAATCAGAGACGTGTGCTTATCATCTGTGGCACACATAAAATCAAATCAATTTTACCCCTTTCAACGTGAAAAACAACAAAAACAACACATTCTCTCTCTCTCTCTCTCTCTCTCTCTCTCTCTCTCTCTCTCTCTCACACACACACACACACACACACACACTCAACACCCAGAAAATGACTAATCCCCCATTTTCCATTTTCTTGGATGCTAATTCAGTAAGGATATTTTACTGAGGCTTTTTGATGAATCATTTGAACTGAATGTATTATGAACTTACAAATGCATGAATGTATGAGTTTCAAAATTAAAAATAATATATATTCTTAGGGAAAATTCCGGGTTAAAACGAAAGGTAGGGGACATCTTACCTCATTCGCCCACTATCACCAAATTAAAAACTAATCAAAGTAACTTGTTCACAGACCGACATGTCATTTGATTTTATATCCTTGGTCTAACTTCTCTTTCTGTTTTCCTATTTTGTCTCTCCAGTGCATCCTAACGTCAGCCAAGGCTGCCAAGGAGGCTGTGCGACGTGTTCAGATTACAATGGATGTTTGTCATGTAAGCCCAGACTATTTTTTGTTCTGGAAAGAATTGGCATGAAGCAGATAGGAGTGTGTCTCTCTTCATGTCCAAGTGGATATTACGGAACTCGATATCCAGATATAAATAAGTGTACAAGTAAGTGCCCATATCACTTTATATTTTTATCTTATCCTTGGGGATTTCTCCTGATTAAAACAACTTTTAATAAATCTAAAATATTCAAAAGCAAGTAATATTTGCTTAATATTTAGGGTAACACATACACAGACTTAAGATTCAGGGCAGAAAATTTTCACTACTAATTTAATAAATTCCACTCAAGTTTTGTTTTTGTGTTTTGTCTATTTGTTTACAAAACCTAAAGTCAAGAGCATGATTATCACTCACTGGATCAATAGAAAATGAGTTCCCATTACCATTATAAAATCCAAGTATTCAATGAGTAGAAGAATTAGTTCAGCTATTTTGGCTTCCATACATTTCCAGTACAGCAATGAAAACAATATTTTGTCACCCGGAACTAAAGTCTATGAGCACAATCATCTTGATCCACAAAAGATCAGTCTCGGCAATAGAACCCAAGTGATCCTAAAAGGTGCAAACCAGGGAACATCACGTGTCAACCATTCACATCCTCCTGAGCCACCACCTGTAACTCCCTCGTGGGTTGCACCAGCCTTACTGTAGCCCTTCTAAGATCTTGGCACTTTTTGTTCTTCACTGGCTCCTTTAGCATTTTGGAGGCTGCTTGTTCCCTTATTCCCGATTCTAAAAGTGTCACTTAGTGCCATGTTCCATGTTCCTCTCCCCCAGAAGAATAAGTCTCTTGTATTTGTCAGTCACCTGTCTGTTTTTCCCACATGGATCCAATTCTCTTGTGATTGTTGTCTTCCCAGAACACTTACCACTCTGGATCCAGATTTCTGTAGCCTGCTTCTGGTGTTCTTGGCTAGACCTGAGCCTCTGGGCATCTTGGCTGTAAATGACAGTTATTATAGTGACTACTATGTTGGATTATGCTGAAGTTTAGGTAACAATAACACAAAATACTCATAATAGCCATGGATAATGGTAATCATCACATAAAAGACAATTAATAATGCTTGCTGTGAATAGTGGATCTTACCCCCATGAACTTCCATCAACCAACTTTTGACGTATAATAGACAGTTGCATACTGCTTGAATGCACAAATAACTCTTGAGAACAGTATGAATGTAACATCTCTGTGTATTTAATTCAAATTATAACAAAATATTACTATCATTTAATGCAAAGAGCTATTCGCCCATGTGGACAGGTTGAGTTCCTCTTTTATAAACTGTCTGTAACCAGGTTTGATCTTGAAGATTTTTGGATTTGGGAACACTTGTATAGAACTTACTGTCTGAATATCCATAATCTGATCATCAAAAATATATAACACTTTGTAACATGATGTCAGTGATCAAAATGTTGCAGATTTTAGAAGTGGTGCGGGAGAATTGTCTGTATTCTGTCAATCATGTTTTAAATAAACGCTGACTGGCCAGGCAGAAGGTGTAGGTGGGAAAACCAGACAGGAAGTGGAAATGATACAAGGAGAGCAGGAGATTTCTGGGAAGGAAGAAGCTGATTACTCTACTCCTGCCCAGATCACCAAAGCAGCAGGATGTGAGCTGTGCCACTGAAAAAGGTACTGAGCCACATGGCTAACATAGATTACATATGAAACATAGAAAAATGGGTTAATCAAGATGTGAGAGTTAGCCAGTAAGAAGCCTGACATAATGGGCCAATCAGCATTATAACTTACAGAGTCCTCTGTGTTATTTTCTTTGGGGCTAAACAGCTGGGGGGACTGGGCAGGACAGAAGCCCCAACAAACAGGCCCCCTCATGTTACATAGAAGAACTTTTCTTTTAGAGGCTGAAAATAAGGCTGCCCAGCGTATATTATCAAGGTATTTTCATGAGGCAATCTGTACCACAATTTTGGAAGCAGTAACTGATGTTGATCACCTAAATGACTTTGGAAGAGTCCTCAATTCAAGTGTGGTAAAAATAATACTGATCCCGAACGTAGGTGCAGGAGTTTTCACGTATATGGAAAGGTGATCCAGCAATAGTTTGGAGAGGACAGAAGAGTCACAACTCTTTTTCTGTGTTTCTCTTTCAGAATGCAAAGCGGACTGTGATACCTGTTTCAACAAAAATTTCTGCACAAAGTGTAAAAGTGGATTTTACTTACACCTTGGGAAGTGCCTTGACAGCTGCCCAGAAGGGTTAGAAGCCAACAACCATACCATGGAATGCGTCAGTATTGGTGAGGAAGGCTTCTAGGACTTAGAATGAATGAGACACACTTCAAATGATGATGGCAGTCTCTATGAAAATCCTTCTCAAAGCCCTATTCCACAAGCACCTAAGAGGCTATCTCTAATACCCTGCCCATCTTTGCTTACAAAGATGCTGCCCTAACTCTGTGTTCACAGAGCCATATTCAGCCTGTGTCATGGGCAATTTAAGAGTCCTCTGGTATTTCTTAAAGACTACTTACTACTCTTCTAATCATCAAAGATTTGTTACATTTCAGAGAGACAAGAAAGAAGGGAGAGGGAGAGAGGGAACTCAACCAATTTCCACTTTCAACCAAGAGTTTTACAAAATCCCTAAATTTAATAACAACCTATGATCAAAGTTGATTTCTCTTGAAAACAAGTCATTAATGCTGTAGTGGCCACCTTGTACAGGTATATAGAACAAAGAGAGAAAGGGGGAGAGAAAATTCTAGACTCACTCAAACTGACAGAACGAGACAATCCCAAGCGTGATTAATGGCAGGCCTGGATTTCTGGAGTGGAGATCCCTCACACAAGTTGTCTGTCTAAACAACAGATCACTGTCAGGCTAGGTTTTCTCTCTTTTAAGGGCTACACAGCTACTCGAGCTAGGAGTTGGATGCACACTTGTGGACCAGATGCGAAACTGAATGAGAAAACAGCAAAGGAAAACTCCCAAGTCCCTTGGGCAGTGGCTGCAGGAACCTTTGATGCTGACCCAACGCTGGCATGTGTGCACAGAGCCTCCTGATTCAGTGTGTGATAGTCTCCAGGATTGCCTCCAGGCTCCCCACAGGACGCTTCTCTTAGAATCTAAAGTGTTGGAGAAATAATTATAAGTTGGTGGCTTAACCACTTCAGGACAACCACCACTTTTATTTCTGTACACTTTTTGTCAGAAGAAAACCAGCATGTGGTATTTCAAAGTTAACCTTACGAGCACTGGAAATCAGCAGTCCTAAATCAGTCTGTGTGTCTTTATGTTTGAGTTCTTTCTCTAGTCAAGAAGAACACAGAAAAACAACTTACAAAGGGTAAAAGGTCCATGAGGTCTCTTCTGGCCTACTCACCCAGAAGGTTGATAATTAGAGGTAGTAAGTTCCAAGCAGTGGAAAAACACAGGAAACACTCCAGGAAATATTCAAGAGCAGACACTGAGGATGAGTTACTGGAGGCTCATGGGAGTTCTTTACCCAGAACAAAGGACAGGTATTTAAGTTTTGTTAGCTGTTGAAGGTGCAGGGTTCAGTTTTTAAAAGCTAAATGTTCATTAACACTTTCCTATCAGAGAGAGAGGGAGTAACAGCTGGCACTGTGGGATTAGCTTTCAAAGAAAATTGGCTTTATATCTCCAGTGTTACCAAGTTTCTTTCTTACCATAAACTTTAGGCAATGGATTACATATTTTAAAATAGGCACTAGCAGTCACGTGGTCATTTATTGAACAAGATACCCAGGACACTGTTGAATTTCAGACCATCTGCTTCTGCTCAGGACTGGCTCTTGTAGCCTGTTCCCTTAGGGAAGACGTCTGTCATTTGGTATTGGGTCCTCAGGCAGATTAGGCATGCACAGGCTTGCCCCAGGATTATCAGAGAAAATGATAGTGTGCTTCAGAACACAAAAGTTTATCAAAGTTGTCCCTGAAACAAGAATGGAAGGCTAGGATCCAAAGAGCTGAAATGTTGGCTGCTTCTTATTGGAAGGTCATTCTTAAGTTTTTGTTATGGTTGTTGTTGTTGTTCTATTGTTTTGTTTTTTCAAAACAAAGCTTTTGGGCCTGTCCTGGAACTAGCCCTTGTAGACCAGGCTGGCCTCAAACTCAGAGAGATTCGCCTGCCTCTACCTCTGGAGTGCTGGGATTAAAGGCCTCAGCCACTGCCTGGTCCATTCTTAAGCATTTTTTAACAACATTATGTTTCAATTCCACATTGCTCATTTAAACTAAATTGGACATTAATCACATTTTTATGTTGTCTATTATTTATCTAAAGTTTCCATTTTTATAAAATTTATAAATTATAAATTAAGATTTATAAAACATTATTATTTGGCACATGATCGACTTTTCTAAAGTATTTCTGAGGGAGAAAGATCTCTTACCTTCCACCATTTTAACAATCTAATCTAAAGATTTTTACTATCTAATTTCTTCAGTCATATTTCCTCCTCCAATGAAATTATCAAAGATTTACATCAGAAATTTCCCTTTGTAACCATTCATCTTCTGATTACTAATTACCTATGCTGTAATTTCTCAAATCTGGTTTCATAAAGTCAAATCATATATTTGTCTTTTAAACTTTATCATGAAAGATTATTCAATGTGAAATATTTCTGGCTTCTATATTAAATAATGTTTTTCTAATTCGTCCTCTTAATTATAGTGTTAAGAATATATACAATATTAACTTACAGATAAATATTTCTTCTTCCCTTTGCATTCTTGGAGACTTCTAATCTGTAATTCTCTTTGATGATTAATTTAGGGAGAGGATGCTAGGGGAAATTTTTCATAATTGGCAGAAGATTATACTATCAAATACTATAGCTGCTTTCTTCTCTGATCAGATTTGCAAAGGTATAAGTGAATATGAAGTTTATTTTGAAGATGGTTCAATAATGTTCATTGAAGTTTACAGAAAGCAATTCACTTTTACGTGGTTCTTTGCTGCATTCAGATACCTACAAGTGACTAAAATAGCTATTTAAAACAAAGAGCATTTTAGATCTCTAGATTTAAATTAAAATTTTAATAATTTTTTTACTTATATCTAGTAATTTAACTTTAGACTTTTAGAACACTTAGGTTATTGTTTTTAAGATAGTTATCAGAGATAGCATCCTTGCAAAATAACCCATTAAGTCAGAAGACAATGGAAAAAGTTACTGGAAAACTTATTCTTGTGAAGACAAGTTTGTGCTACCTCAAAGGTTTACAGTTGGAAGCCATTTCCGTTGTTGTAAGTTAGGAGGCTTCATGGTATAAAAATAGGAACAGAATTTTCAGTCCCAGCCAGGGTAGCACACACATAGATTCTGGTAATCACGAGGAAGAAGCATGGGAGCATGGGTCTGAGGCTAGATACAGCTGCATATAGACTCTGCTGGAAGGAAGGAAGAAAGGAAGGAAGAAGGGAGGGAGAGAGGGAAGGAGGGAGGAAAGCAGGGAGAAAGGAAGGAAGGAAGGAAGGAAGGAAGGAAGGAAGGAAGGAAGGAAGGAAGGAAGGAAAAAGGCATTTTGGGTGTGTTCCTTTTCATTAAAAGTGCAAATGTCTACTACTGCTAGGAAAGCTATTAATGAAAAGCAGAGAAACTACATTCACACAAAGGAAACAATTTCCACATGAGCTTCAGTGGGGCACATCCTGCACTTTAAGAACCACATAAGGACATTCAGTCCAGATGCAAGTTATCAGCAGTGCCTGACCAGAAGTTTACTGAAGTGAGAGATGCTGCTGCCCATTCATTGAGTCGTAAATAATATTTAGGTATTCAGCAGAATGGGGAATAGGAAGGGCACTGAGTATTGGACAGAGACCTAAATTCCTTTTCTACTTGTCATTCTCTATCTAGCACAGATGTTCTCAAATCAAACAGCATTTCCATCTGCACATAACATCTCTTACATTGTTAAGAGGGCACATTTGCTCCACCCTAAAAATTTGGCATTGGTGGCACAGGCCTTTTATCTCAACACTAAGGAGGCAGAGGCTAGTGAATATCTGTGAGTTGAAGGCCTGGTCTACACAGCAAGTTCCAGAACAAACAGCTGTTACAGAGAAAATTCCTGTCTTGAAAAACCAAAACAAACAAAAACTTCATCAGAAGGTTTAGGAAAAGGTCTAGCATCCTGTGGTTTACTGTGCTTTCCTGTGGGATGATGGTCTTGTACCCTGTCACTTGTATTGGTTTAATAAAATGCTGATTGGCCAGTAGTCAGGCAGGAAGTATATGCGGGGTAACAAGAACAGAAGAATCTGGGAAAAGGAAAGGCTTAGTCTGCAGTTGTCACCCAGAAGAAGAGAAAACAAGATGAGGATGCCTCACTGATAAAAGGTACCAAGCCACATGGATAATGGAGACAAGAATTATGGGTTAATGTAAGATATAAAAGTTAATAAGTAGCCTGTGCTAATAGGCCAACAAATTTATAATTAATGTAAGCCTCTGTGTGTTTCTTTGAGACTGAACGGCTGTGGAACACGGTGGGATAAAAACTTCTGCCCAATAGTGTTTTCCACATAATTCTTAAATCTGCTAAAGTTTAATTTGCTAGTCAAGAATCACAATATTCCTCAAGCTCTATTATCACCTACAATTATATCAATGCTATGAAATTTACAAAGCATTAATTGTGAGAAGTTATGTTAGTGCCTGGTTTAACTAGGTCCATTGCAGAAAGCCAATTCAGTGTAAGAATGAACTGACCCAACATGTGTACTAGAAACATCCTACTTCTGCCCCCTCATTTATGTTATCTTGCCCAACTTTGATATGCAGGATTTCTCCTGGAAACTTAGATGCATAGAGAATATATGCCATTTTTTTGTCTGCTTCCTCTTCTGTTTCACTAACAATCTTGCCTGTGCCTGCAAGCCAGATGACACTGTTTCTCTTTGGTTTCAGTGCACTGTGAGGCCAGTGAGTGGGGCCCTTGGAGTCCATGCATGAAGAAAGGAAAAACATGTGGCTTCAAAAGAGGCACTGAAACACGGGTCCGAGAAATCCTACAGCATCCTTCAGCCAAGGGCAATTTGTGTCCCCCAACAAGCGAGACAAGGACGTGTATAGTACAGAGAAAGAAGTGCTCAAAGGGAGAGCGAGGTAAAGACATACTAACAAAATGTGCTTCTCTGAGCCCTCACAACTTAATCCATATTTCACTTTATATCTTTATATGGGATACTGGCTGTATTCCTCATATCTGAAGCTCTAATGTGTAGAAAAAGAACATTACAGCTCCAAGTTACGGATCATAGAAATGATATGGTTTTTTTTAGTATGGAATCTAATCTCAGAACTTTAGAGTATGATAAAAGTACTTCATTTCAGGAGATTCCTGTTAAAGCATTAGGGTTTGAATTTTTCCCCTGTGATATGTCTTGTTAGTGCCTAGGAACGTTTGGGAAGTTTTATAAACAGAAGGTGAACATCACCTGGTGTAAGACCAGTACAAAGGGATACCCCTACTAACACATTCCCTTCACAATTGCCTATAAATTCAATTGTTGCCAGTGATTCTAAGTCTCATATTTGAAGTAAAGGATCAAGACCACTGGGAACATTCTGTCTCAAGTTGCTTTTATATGCTTCATATACGTTGCAGAACCTATAATCTATGTCAGATTTTGTTGAAATCTTATAAGTAACAAGGATAAATTTACCTTGACTGTAGGGCATGAGTGGAAATAAACTTCATTTAGAAGGATGGACAGCAGTTGCTGGTTTTTAAATGAGCATTTTCCCATATTTCTCAATCACACCCTCAATATGACTGCCTAGAAATACATTGTATATCTTTAAGTAATTATAGATAATCTTCTGGTGAGCCTGCAAATGACCCTCTCATTTAGCTAATTGACAGGAGCTGGATGCCTCTGTGGCTGAACTTATTTAGTTTATTTCAGTCATTTCTTCAGTTATTCATTCAACATGTGTTTATTAAGTTCTTATGTTTGTGACCTCATATTATGCTAACACCAAGAGATTCACAGTTAAATAGGATCCTCTCTAAGAATACTCTGAATTTAAACTCAAAGTCCAGTGTGTGATATAGGAGGATCTTCTTTCTATGTGTTGCTTTCATTGATCAAATAAAGAAACTGCCTTGGCTTTTTGATAGGGCAGAATTTAGATAGGTGGAGTAGACTGAACAGAATGCTAGGAGAAAGAAAGCAGAGTCAGGCAGACACCATGGCTCTTCTCTCCAAGATGGATGCTGGTTAGACTCATGCCGGTTAGCCACAGTCAAGTGGCGATACAGATTATTAGAAATGGGTTGAATCGATATGTGAGAGTTAGCCAATAAGAGGTTAGAACTAATGGGCCAGACAGTGTTTAAATGAATAGAGTTCCGTGTCATTATTTTGGGTGTAAACTAGCCAGGCAGCCGGGTGCCGGGAATGCAGCCCACCACACCAATGACAATCAGTGGGAAGCTGAGATGTTTAAACAGATGATCACAGTATCGTCTAGTACAGGAGTTTCTTGGGGACACTACAAACATGAACATTGTTCATAAAAAAATAATTTGGGTTACCTGAGCCTTGCAAAATACTTTTTGTTGTACTAGAAAAGCAGCTGGCGATGATGAGAATGTTTGGAGACCTCTGTTGCCATTGTAATCAATGCTTACAGTACTAAGATTTTTGAAGATCTGGGTTTCGCTGAAGAGAACATCAAACTTTTTTAAATTCGTAAGAGGTTTTGATTAAAATTTAGTTTCAGGAATGAAATTTGGCTAGTGAAAAGGGTCTTTTTTAGCGTTTGTTACCAAATAATTTAAAACATCCTAGATTTTTAAACTTGGCTTTGGAAGTCAGCACTCTGTTGGTCTTCACCCATTGCCACACAGTTACTTCTGTTTACTGAATGGTCTTGAAATTTAATGAGCTACATGTGGCCTTTAATCATATTTTTTTCAATAAAATCTACAGTAGCAATCAGTATTTTGTACATATTTCTTTAAAAATATAAATGGCCTAAAGCTTACCCCATAAAAATTAAGTTATATTATCTTTTCTCTTTTATTGAGTAGATACTCTTCTAATATACTTTTTCTTGCACCTGCCATAAACACTGATGTCATAAGTGTCGCTCTTTGAGGCTAGCAACTAAAAGAGAAGTTACACCATAAAAATGTTTGCGTGTCAGCCTGTAACTTTAAAGATCACTTCAAGTTTGATTCTGATCTTTGTTCTTTGGGATACAGAAACACTACACTTAAAAAATAGAATGGTATACAATTAGAACAGCAAAAATGTTTTATTATTTTTCAAGTTTGATAAATACACAGACTAATAGGACTTGTGAATCCTCTATCATGACATTTCCAGTCTCATTTCTCTTTTTCTTTCTCTTCTTTTGTATTTCAATGTGCTGGTTTCATTTTTTAAAGTGGGTTGAAAATTCAAGGAAGAAATAAAACCACACTTTTAATTCATCACCTACTTAGCACATTCCTTAACTTTTTTTTAACGTCACTTATCTAATATTTTACATCAATAGAAAGAATCCCAGAAAGCAAGTAGCTGTGACCTATGTATACATGCTCACCGTCAGCAATATAGAGCATGGGAATCTTACCCAAGCCCTCACTAAGCTTGCATACACATTTATGAAATATGGATGGTATACTATGAAGCATTTTAAACTGTAAATGATATGGGGCGTAAGCAGTTAGAAAGGAAGGATTCCGGCAGGCAAAGTTGACTAGAAGACAGGTGACCTAAGGTTTCTGGAAAAGCTGATCTTTTTTATCTTAAGAGGCTAAATTTAAGAAACCTTCAGGCAGTTTAAAAGATAAGCACTGTAAAATGATAAGGACAAGATCTACCTTCTAGCCTATCTATCTACTGCTTAATTGCTCTGATTTCAGATTAGGGATGCATAGAAAAAGGAAGAGGATTTTTAATTGTATAGCTTCAGCACTGAAAGATGAATGAGGCAAAAGACCAGGTCTTTGTTATAAAATGCACCCACAAATCTTGATTTGAAGCCTGCATCTGCTATCTGCCTGAGGGAAACAATGGACAGATGCAGGGCTCTCTTATTTGGAACAGGTGCAGAACTTGTTTTCAGGATTTCATTTCTGCTGTGTTCTAATTACCAAAGGCAGAAGCTCCAGGCAAGAATGATAAGATCCAGAAATGGCTTCCAAAGAAGCACTCAGAAAAAGTTAAATAGAAGGAAATAGTTCCTAGATACAGAATGGATTGTGTTTTGAAAAGACTTGTTTTTCTTACACTTTTAAACACTATGGGAATTGTTGCTAAGAATGTCAATGGATGCTTTTGTATTCCCAATTCCTAATTATAACAAGGTGTACTATTTGTTCACAATTTAGGATTATCTTCCTTTATCTGACATACTCTTTTTTTTAAAATCAGTTTTGAATTATTCACAAAGTTCTCTTACAAAGCTATTACTCTTAGACTGTGTTTCTGTCTTGAACGATTATTAACTTAACTATGTATTTGAAATGTAAGACATATAAAATTTGTTCTAAAAGGTTATATAAGAAATCATATAGACTTGTAGCATATGGGCATTAAAAATATATACTGAAATAGTAAACAAAGAGATTGTGTGCTTTCAGTGATTTTCCATCCAAAACTTTTGACTTTCTGACACGTTCAGTGTAATCTTCTCAGGGGAAGTAAAGCAGCATGTGTGTATGACCACATTTAATGTAGAGCAGTGTATGAGTCTGTGTGTGTGTGTGTGTGTGTGTGTGTGCGCGCGCTCATGCACACACACACGCATGCACACATGCACTAAGAGGAGAATTGATGTGTTTCTTATCCACTTGTACATTCCACCAATTTATGTTTAGGAAGTTAAGAAATAATGAAGAAAATTTTTTGTTTAATTTGTGAAAAGGATTTTCACTAATTGGAGGTGTCATGTGACCGTGAGATGGAAAAAGCAATAAGACATGGACAAACTACAGCAAACATCTATCCTCTTCTTTAAAAATGAATGAGCACCCACACCATCTGAGAAACATAAAGGAATTGATTAACTAGAGAGAACAAAATACCCAAAGGCCCTCCATGGAAGAAACTAGTATAGGTTTGTCATGCCATCTTCTTTGCTGAATGAACTGTAGATGGCCTATGTGTCTTCTCAGACTTTTAGAAAGACACAAACCATTAAGTGTAAACTACATAAGAGAAGATATGTTACATGCTAACTTCTAAATGGGTATTAGTCTATCACTAACATTATAAACAAATATTATGTTTATTATGAATTCTACTTCTACAATCATAGCAAGATCACTTAAAGGGACAACCCAATTATTTCGCTATGTGTCCTTAGTGCCTGCCAGTGTTCAGTGGGTATTTAGCTTCCTTTTTACCAAATTTAGTTACAATAACTACTGTTAACTCTTGTTTTGCTATTATATATATAATAATATTTTCTATTAGACAGAATTAAATTCAGCAGCCTTTTAGTTGAGATGTATTTATACATATTCATGAAATTCATTATGATAATTATATATATTTAATGTATAATATTATAAATACTTGCATTTTAATAATAATCTTTATATGTTAGGAAATTTATACTTTTCTTTTATAATTCTGCACAAATATAACATAGATTGTTTGAAACAATAATTACTCCACTTTTCTAAAGAAAGCCAGAAAACAACTTTTAATTTGACCTTTAATATCCAAATCTTTCTGAGAGTTCTGTGTTGCCCACATTTGTGGATCTGAAACTAATCCAAGATCTTTTATTTGTATAAGTGATACCATAAGGAAATGGAAGGACCCAGTCAACATCTGAATGAAAATAGAAAAAAGTGCATGCAGTTACTAGATTTCTTCCCTTTTACACATTTTACACTGCTACTTATGCTCACAAACAACTTTTCCTCCTCCTCCTCCTCCTCCTCCTCCTCCTCCTCCTCTTCCTCCTCCTCCTTCTCCTTTTTTTTTCCTCTTCCTCTTCTTGATTTTTGAGACAGGGGCTCTCTAAATAGTCCTTGTTGTCTTGGAGCTCACTATGTAGACCAGAATGGCCTCAGACTCACAGAGATCTCTCTGCCATCCAAGTGCTGGAATCAAAATTGTGAACCACTGTTTGCAGCACTCACAAGCTTCTTAATGCCAAAAGAAAGTTTCTACAGAAAACAGGATGATCTTTATTTCCTGGTTCATGTTCTTTGGTTTATATTACTTTGTTTATCTCAACTCGTAGTTGTTAATGCCTCTTTATAATTAAAACCGAGTTTATATCACTTGTATTTTGTTAGCTCCCTAAGAGGGGATATTATCAATCTTGTTCAGAATTCTTGGTGGATAGTTTTATGGCATAAATACTTGTGTTAACATTATTCATATGGACTTGTTCTCTCTAAGGTTACAGAAATATTTATATTGACTTCTGTGTTGGCAGAGACCTTGCCATTGCTATTCTAACTATAATCTACCCAAATGATACTTGCAAATGCCTATTTTCTTTTTGGGGGGAATGACAAATTTAAATATTAAAGCTTTCTATCTTTTAATCTCTCTCTGTCTCTATGAGTCTCTCTTTCTTCCCCTCCCTCCCTCGTGTGCGTGCGTGCGTGCGTGCGTGTGTGTGTGTGTGTGTGTGTGTGTGTGTGTTGGGGAGGGGAGGTCAGAGGTTGATGTGGGGTGTCTTTCTTGATGGATCTCATGCTTACTTCTTTAGACAGGGCTTCTCATTCTAAGTAGAGCTCAGTGATTGGCTAGAACGGCTTAGCAATGAGCTACCGGGCTCTGTCTCTCCCACTCAACCCAGGCCTGATATTACTGTTATGCCTTTTACAAGGCTACTGGGGGTCTGAACTCAGGCCTGATGCTCAGGTGGCAGGGACATAATCAACTGTCACATCTCTTTAACTCTGTCTTTAATGTGTTTAAAATAGCAAACTGTTTTGTTACATAAGACAGTACCAACTTACTACAAATAGCCCTTAATCAAAGATTAGTTTTACCTTTGTTTAGCTTTGAGAACTGTTTTAATACATTTACACAACATAACAAGTAACCTCAAACAACCTTAAAACAAGAACCATCTATTTAAAAATCAGTATCTGGGAAGTTTAGACAGACATCCATCCCCCAATTCTGGTCTTAGCTGGGCTCCATCATGTGTCTGTGTGGCTGAATGTTGAAAAAACTGGGCTATGTTTAATGTCAGGAAAGGTCCATCAGGTCCACGGGAGAAAAGTGAAGTAGTTTTTTTTTCTTTTTGAGGATGTACTTAGAACTGGCACGCTTTTATTTCAACAACCATCTGTTATCCTGTGCTAGTCAGAAGGACATTCCTGACTCACAAGATGAGAAATAAGTTGCACCTGTTACCTGGGGCGACTGCAATGTTACTTTGCAAGGTGCCTTGCAAGCAGTGGCAGGCAGGAAGAGGTATTTCTCCCATCCAGATATCTTTGTTGTTGTTTGTTTGCAGTTCAATGAATGTGGTCACTTAGTCTTGACCAGTTTCTTGTTGTGATGCTGTCTCTACCTTTCTCATACGTAGTATGGATGTGCTGCTTATGCTTATGATTTCTATAGTGTCTTATGCATAGTGTGAAGTGTATTACTTAGTCTTCCCACTGATGCCACAAAATACCACCCCCAACAAAACAAAACAAGCATAACAACAACAACAACAATAACAACAACAAAACACTCTAAGGAAGAAGGGTTTCTTTTGAGGTCTTAGTCCATCACCCCAAAAGCCCTGGCAACAGAAGCTTGAGGCAACTGGTTACGTTGCTACTTGGGAAGCAGAGAATGAGATGGATACTGCTATTCAGCTAATTCCCTTTCTCCTTTAGATTCAGTCCAGGACCCCAGTCCATGCAATGTTGCCACCCACACTCGCATGTCTCTTCTTCCATCAGCCAGCATAACAGAGACACTTCCTGGTAGATATGTGCAGAGGTTAATTTCCACAGTGATTCTAGATGATATTGGCAGTCAGAGTTAACCACCACAAGGAGACTAAGAAGAAACACTTAAAATGCAGGCCTAAGATCTGGAGAGATGGCTCAACCATTAAGAACCCTGGTTGCTCTTTCAGAGGATCCAGGTTTGATTCCCAGAACTCACATGGCAAATCACAAATATTCATAACTCCAGTCCCAGGAGATCTGTTGCTGTCTTCTGACCTATGAAGACACCAGGCATATATGTGATACACTCTCACATGCAGGCAAAACACCCATGCATAAAATCATAATATAAATAACGGTTAGAGCCAGGTCAAGATAGCCTCATATACTAGGTAAATATTTACTTAAACACCACTTTGTTCTAGGTGTTCCAAAGTGTGGTGAGTGCAGAAATGAGAAATTTCAAAAAGACTCTCCTCTTTCACCATGATTTTCATTTTCTAGGCATTAATATGGTGCTTAATGTTCCATACAGCTGTGACCACCCTGTTCAGCTCTCTTGGAGCAAAAACCTGTGTTGAGAGTTTTCATATTCATGATAAGAACATTAGTAGCTGCAGTTTTCATTAGAGTTATCTAACCATTTACAAAAGCTTTTGTTTATGCCGGCAAAATTAAAAGAGACCTGCCTATGCTTTGCTTTAGTCTCGAGGCAAACATATGTATTTTCCTGTGACCCCCGTGGAGATGAACTAATGTGTGTTTTCAAGTGGCTGAGTAGGGTTAAAGGTACAGCTTGTGTCTGCAGGACAGAGCTTGAGTTAATAGGGTCTTTGGAGAAATGACCCTAAGACCTTTGGCTTCATTCATAGCCTGCTCTAGCCAACTGAGAGTCCTGCCAATTAGTAGGGTTCCCTAGAGAGAGAGACTCCAAGAGCGAGCATCAGCATAAATTCAAATTCTGCACCCCCAAATGTAGTTTGCAGAAGTGTAGCATGAGGGCCGGACTGGTCCTTTGCTAATTACAAAGTAAACATTTCTCAGCCAAGAAGACACTTCCTTCTTTCATGGTCCTGTCTGGCTTCCTGCAACTGAAGCACTGTTTTAAGTTGCTGAAGTCCATTTGGCATAGGAGATGCAACCCCACATTTGTAGACACAAAAGGATTATTCTTCTCAGAGATCATTCTCTTTCTCTCTCTTTATTTACTGCAGAAACTTTTCAGAAGCTTTAGAGACAAAGTGTGTGTGTGTGTGTGTGTGTGTGTGTGTGTGTGTGTGTGTGTGACAGAATGGACTGCATACCTTCTTAGGTCTCCCAAGAGGTGTGAGGGAGCAGATCAGCTGGCTTGCAGTTGATCTCTGGGGCATCATTGGACAGAAATGTTCTTTTGGTTACATTAAAAATTGACTGTTTACTATGTAATTAAGATGCTTTGTCTGATGCCAAACCATAGCTGTGGAAACTAGGTTATGTAAATATCAGAGTTTCTGGATTTAAAAACTGTATACTTGGGGCATTACAAATGAGAATGTCTCACTCAATCTTCAGGGATTTAGTCCTGTGTGAGTCTTAAAGCAAGCTCTCAGAGCAAGGTGTTTATTTTACTTGAACAAATCCAAGCGTGGAGTTCTCAGCACAGCATCTTGCACCAGTAAGCTTCTGTGTTAACATGGCAATTGGATGTGAAAGGAAATTCTATGCAACCCATTTTGCTTCCTCAAGTACTTTCAATTTTCAATTCAATTCCTTTCGACACTTTTTTTTCAAAATTATACTTATTCCTTCTGATGTAAATTGAAAATATTTCTCAATAATTTTTCTTTCTGATTACAGCATCTCTAAAAATTATTCATTATCTGTATGAACTGGTTGCCAGGATTGAAAATTATGTACCAGTATATATCAGGACCTTTGAGTTGGAAATGACAGACTTGAAATTATCTTAAGCAAAAGAAAATAATAGGTTTTAAGCATAGGATTTTGTAAAGGCCCAAGGCCATTAAACCATCTTTTTTTTTTCTCTCTTTTCACCTTTTCAACTCATCTCTCTCTTCCTTTTCCTGTTTATTAGTGTGTTATCCACTACTGTGAGTCTTTCTGAAATTGAGATGAAATCTGGCTCCAAGTAGCCCCAGTCTGTATGTGGAAGTCTCAATTGAAAAGGACAGTTACCATTATTTTCCTACCCACATGCCCTATTGCATGCAGGATTCTAGTTGGTCAGCTTGAATCACATGTCCACTCCTTGAACCAATCATTGCAATGGGCACTTACAATATTTTGATTAGTCTTACTTGGAGGAGTGTGACCAATTAAAACTGGGTACAAGTGGTTCATTGTAAATGGTGGATTGAGTTACAAAAAAAATAAGTATATTTAAATGACTCAGCTCAATAATGCATATGCAAATATGGAAACATACTCTTTCACAAGATACCTTCCAGCCACTATTTGTGAAAAAGCAATTTAAGTGATGAAGTTTAAGCAAGTCTTTTTTTTTCCAATTTTGACCAGATGTGCAAGTTCAGCTTAATGTTAACATTTTCATTTAACCAATTTTTACAGCTTTAGGGTTTTAAAAACATCTTTATGGGATTAAACTGACTTTAACAGATCCCACTACTCCTTGAATGGTTTCTGGGACTGATTTGTGGACTCCAGTCAAAGCATACTCACTTCCATTTCTAGCTGCTCCGGGTTCCTGTGAGACACACCAGTGTGGTTAATGACCTTTTGCTTAGTTATTCACCATGCCACTGGAACTTAAGATTAACTCAAACCTAATTACTGAACTCTTGTGTTTATGTTATGTATACACCATTGGGTCATAACTCTAGCCTCTGTGAGGCCAGCTCACTATAGCAGAAAAATATGTCTTATGAAGAGTTGTTTTGTTTATTTATTGTTTCTGAGAGAGGAGCCTGGGTTTTTTTTTCTGTTTTATTTTTTCCAAATAATCAGATAAACAGAAGGGTTGCTCAACAGGGAGCGATAATATTTCATGAGTCAAGATGGACACGAACATGGATTTGTTGCTTTACTTTTACATCACATGCAATGCGATATTTGGAAGGACATTTATTTTTCACCTTGGCATAGTATCTAAATTCAGTCAAGAAAATAAAATCCTAGACTCACATTTGACACATATTGTTAATTTCAGAACTAAAGCAGTATATAGGAAGTGTGGATATTTTGCCACCAAGTTTGACAATTTGCCCTGGATTGTAGGATTTACACAGTAGAGGGAAAGAGCCAACCCGTATAGTCTGTCCTTTGACCTCTACAGACACACACACACTCATACACATACACACATTCACACTAAATAAATAAAATGTAATGAGAAACAATTATAAAAAATGTACACACTTAAAATGGATAGGAACCTTTGTCTGACTATTTACAACCCATGAACAAAAGTATTACCCAAATAAACATAAAAAATAATCTAGCTTTTAATAATGTAATTTGTATGCTTAGTAGATAACTATTTTTATAAAATAAACAATACAATAGTGAGCTACCTCTCGGAATAATGAATATACATTGTAAGGCCTAACAGTTCTCTGATTTATATCACATGCTACAGGGCTTATGCTTTAGTTTCCTTTCCTAGAAATTACAATTTTGTTTGTCATGAATAAAGACATGGTAGGCTCCCATTTGCCTAGTTCCTCGAGTTCTTTTGCAATGTGTAAGAGAAGGGAGTTGACATATATTTAGAATGTTTGTTTAGGGAGTATATGTGTGAGTGTAGCATGTGCGCAGGAGTACACACGTGATTTTCAGAGGACCACAGTCACTTCTCACTTCCACTAAGCTCTAGGGGGCGACTGAGGTTGTCTGGATTGCCATTGGGAGCACTGTAGCCTAAGACATCTCACCAAGCTGGGGAGTCTTTTATTTATACTTTACCTTTTCTCTCCTTTTTCAATCACTTTCAACCTTATGGTAGCCTTTAAAAACGCTTCTCTCATTTTATTTTCCCACCAATGCATATTTTCTTAATTAATTAATATCTACATATATTCTGACAAGCCCTTACCACATTTGTGTGTAATGATCCAGTTCAATGTCAGCTTGATCTTGAGTTCACAGTCTGTTTCTCCTGTTCTCCCACAAGTTGGGTTGCAAAGTGTGCATGACTATATTCAGCTGCCTTAATTTTATTTTTTCCTCCTTATTAAAAATGTATTTTTTTGTAACATGCCATATCCTGATTAGAGTTTTCCTCCCTCTACTTCTCTCAGTTCCTCACCCATATTCCCTCCGATCTGAATCCACTCCCTTTCTGTCTCTCATCAGAAAGCAAACAAACTTCTATTCTATTCTATTATATAGTATATTAGAATATACTATAATAAAAATAATACACCATAGCAAAACCTGATGAATTGGAGTCAGATAAAATAAACAAAGAGAAGGAAAAGACCCCAGGAAAAGGCAAGGAAAAGATATAGACACAAAGACCCACTCATTTGCACACTCAGGAATCCCACCCCCTAAAAAAATACTAAACTGGAATTCATATTATATATGCAAAAGACCTGTAGTGTAAAAATAGAGGAAAATAAATAAATAAAATTATAAAATTAAAATATAAGGGAAAATAACACAAAAATGTCCTGACATTGCATGACCTCCAAGGATGTCATTGAGTTCATTTTCTGTTGACCATCTACTGCTGGGCTTCCTAAAAGTCGTTTGCTTCCCAGTGAGACTTCCTCAGGGGAAACTAAATTTTCATGTGTAAATGGCTATAAATTAGAGATTGCTTCTGAGTTAGGGATGAGGCCATGTGTCCACATCTTTCAGTCTTAGGACCCCAAATGGGGCAGACCTGTGCAAGTCCCTGTGCATGCTGCATTAGTCTCCATGACTCCCTTTGGCTGTCAATGCTGTTTCTTTATTAAGCCTTGCTTTCTTGGTGTTCTCTATCTCCTCTTATTGTGTTTCATCCTCCTCTTTTTTCACAATTGCCTGATCCCGAGGGGTGGGGCATGATCATGGCATCCTGTTTAGAACTGAGTGTTTCAAGGCCTTTCTCTCTTACTTTGTCTGCCTTTGGGTCTCTGTATTTGTTCCCATCTGCTGCAGGAAGGTTTTTTGATGATGTCTAAGCAAGGATTGATTTATGAATATAGTAGAATGTAATTAGCCATCACTTTATTGCTGTAAAAAGGAACAAAAAGCATTACCTGAATAAACATAAATAATAATCTAGCTTTCTATAATGTAATTAGCATGCTTAGTAGATAACCATATTTATGAAATACACAATACAATAGTGAACTATCTCTCAGAATAATGAATATGCATTGTAAGTATCAAATACACAGCCTAACAATTCTCTGATTTATACCACATGCTATAGGGCTTCTGCTTTAATTTGTTTTCCTAGCAATTACAATTTAGTTTGTCAAAATATTTCATGAATAAATACATAGTAGATTCACATTTGCCTAGAAGCACAAGAGTATTTGATTTTTCCCTAAGTTCGTAGGCTGTCTAGTCTTAGGTCATCCAAGCTGTGTCTGGTATGGTTTCAATGTCCTGGAGAGTACCTGACATCAAATCAGATATTTGTTGATTACTTCCATAGATTTTGTGCCAACACTGTCCTAGCAAATCTTGCAGGGCAGACACCATTGTAGACCAAATGGTTTGTGGCTGGGTTAGTGTTTATACTTCTTCTTTGGTAGCCTGCAGAGTACCTTCCTGTACCAAAGCCATCGGCGGTGGTGAAAGCTCTATATAAGAACCAACTTGACTTCTCCATGTTCAATGAGTTATGTAGGTGTTGTCTTCAGCAATGGGGCTTTGCCGTCAGCTTGTGGAGAGCAACAGCCTGAGTTGTTTTTTGGGGGGGGAGGGGTTCTCCTGGGGCCTCTTAGGCCAACAACTCTATTAGATGGAACTCAGTCCTAGTACTGGGTACTGGAAGCTTCATTTGGTGACAAAAAAAATGTCTATTTGGGGTTTTGTCTCCTCCATTATCTGGCTTTTGGGAGGGGATTGGTTTTGGTTTTCAAAAACAGGATTTCTCTGTGTAGTTCTGACTGTCCTGGAACTCATTCTGTAAAACAGGCTGGCCTCAAACTCACAGAGATCTACTTGCGTCTGTCCCCTGAGTGTTATGATTATAGGCATGTGACACCACTGCTTGGCTTTGCTATTTCATTTAGACTGCATTTATATATGTATACATTTTAGGAAGTTTCTACTGTATTAGGTTATCGTACTATCCTTCAAAAGGTCCTTAATTTTAACTACCTCACTCCAAATTTCCTCCTTCATCCCTCCTTCTTTCCCCATCTCCGTTTGATCCGACATTCTAGTCACCTCCCACCCATTCCTACCTATCTATTCTTTTCCCCTTTCTTAGGGAGAGCTATCTGTTACCCCAAGCCTCTTACTCTATACCTAACCCCTGTGCTTCTATGCATTGTAGCTTGGTTATCATTGACTTAGCAGTTAATATTCACATAAAAGTCTTCCTCAACTTTAAATTCACAGTTTATTCTCATAATCGGAATCTTGTAAAAATGATGTCTAGTTTTTCCATTGCCATCTTAGTAAAAGTACAGAAATATTTGCAAGAAACATTTGCAATCAGATCTGTCTCAGTTCTACCGCAAGTTTGTCGTCAGTGTTATTTGTTTCATTGTTTAATTTTTGCGAAAGCACTTTATTGTCAATAAGTATACATGTGCTGTTGCAAAAGCACAAAAATTTTAAAGATATATAAATTTAAAAGTAGTAATACCCGTCCCCTTCAGTGTAGTTCCATCCCCTGAGAAAAGTTACATGATGCTGTTTTATCATTCTTCCAGATCATTCTTTTGACTTTAGTAATAGAGTCAATTTCTCTCAGAGGTAGAAAAGATGATACACCGGTTTATAAATTTCAAATGTACAGTTAACTAGCTCTCTGGCATTTAAACAAATTATGTCAATTTTTTCAGACCTTATTTTCTTCATCTGTTAGACAATACTAACAGTAATATGTAGCATGTTAAATAAAGAGTTGCCAGTATATATAAAATTTATACTTGTGCCTGACTATAATAATCATGCAATACGTATCAAATATTGGCTGGATAAAGCAAAAGATATTGATTTTGTAAATATCAATATATATTTAACAAAAATCAAAGTACGAAGGCTATGGAATTGAAAGAGAGCAAGAATAGGAACATGGGAGGATTTGAAGGCAGGAAAGGGAAGAGGGAAATGGTCTGTTTATATTATAGTATCATAAATAAAAGAAAAATTCAGAAAATAAAAATATTGCTATGTTCTGAAGAACCATTTTTGAAAAGTGTTTTAGGAGTTATTAACCAGAATTTAATGTTTCTAATCCTTTAATCTCTTGCCAACCTGGAAGATTAACATATGGTGTCCTATTGCTTTACAACTAACATTTGCCAACTGTTAATACGGCTAATAATCATGGTATATTTTACAACTACTAAGTTATATAAATGATAGCTAATATTTTAGCTACTTAGGGTTTAAGAGATGCATTTTTAAAATTTGTGCATTTTCTTATTGTGTCTATTGAATAAAACACAGCAGGTGTGAGAAATCCTTGTATAGTAGAAATAGTGACTAAGTCATGTCTATAGAAATCATTCCTCTTATTTATTTCAAGGTATAGTAGAATGGTTTTGCATATATTTTAAATAGCTACATTTAGGGCTGGAGAGATGGCTCAGCGGTTAAGAGTATCGCCTGTTCCTCCAAAGGTCCTGAGTTCAAATCCCAGCAACCACATGATGGCTCACAACCATCTGTAATGAGGTCTGGTGCCCTCTTCTGGCCTGCAGGCATACATGCAGACAGAATATTGTATACATAATAAATAAATAAATATTTTTAAAAAATAGCTACATTTATTTCTACAATGGTAATGTATTGACTAGCAGACAACATAAATGAATTCATCAAACATTTATCAAATAACAATTGTGAGCTAGACATAGCATTAGACACACTAGTGTAGTTATGTTTATACATGTAAATGAGGATACATATATGTGTATCCAGATGTTTATGTATATGTGTACACCTAATGGATATATATCTGGTCATATGTCCCTAAGATATCACTTCTGTCCTGTTGTTTTTAATTTAGAAGGATTTTCTTAGCCACTTCTAATTCTAGGCATCCTCCTCTTACATGGTAGTAGAAATTTATGAAAAGTCAGAATTAAAGTCAAAAATAACTGTTGACAGCCAGAGTCTTTATCACTGAGCTTTCTTGTGGCTCTTGTCAGCCCTTTAAAAACTAGTGATTTTAATAGACACAAAGTCATTGTTCATGTTTACTGAGTATAGTTTGTTCTTCTAATCCATGTACCTTCATTTCTGTTTCTACACAACTACTTGAACTACCTTTCCCTGCTAAACCAGTCTCCCCTCAAGGAAATATGTTCTTCTAGCATGTATTCACAGGCTAGAGGGAAGTGGAATAAGTTTTAGGTAAAGATTAGGTTAAGAGAGTTGGAAAGGTAGTTGAAAAGGCAAAATAAAGAAGACGAGAAAAAGAAATACAAAAATGTTGAATCAATGGGCAGTCTGTGTCTTGATGACACTGGGTATATCAACCACTCCAGGGCTACTGGTAATTGTCTCCTTGACTATTTGACTATTTGCAAATGATTTCACTATGAGATGATTGTATCATGAAGGCAAGATTCTGGTTTTATTTGTTGGTTTTGGAGATGCTAGGGACTGAACTAGGGTCTTGTGTTCAGACCTGTAGCTTTTCAAACTGATTTTTAGTAACAAAACACTTTGCTTTGTTGAAATTCTGTGCATAGCCCAGTACATAAAACAGATTAGCAGTAGAAACATGAGGTTAATAAGAAAAGAGAGAAATGGGAACTTGTATACAGTGCCCACGGGAATGCGAGATGATGGAGCCTGTATGGCAGCTCCACAGAAACCCAAACTGAAATGACCATATGACCCAGAAATTCCAATTCTGAGAGTATAATAAAAAAATTGAAAGCAGAATCTCAAAGAGACATGTTTTTTAAAGTATTACATACAATAGCCAAAAATTGTAAGCAATTTGTGATCATGGGTGGAAGACTGGAAACAAAATATACTTAGGATGGTACATCATTGTCTGAAAAAGAAAGGAATTCTAAAGCATGCTACATCATGGATGCTATGCTAAATAAAATCAGCCGGTCACAATGACACAAATATCCATTGACTTTGTTTGTATGAGCTACCAGGAGTAAAAAAATCACAGAGATAGAAATTAGACAGATACTAGGGACTTTGAAGGAGAAAAATGACATGGGTGAGAAATAGAATTCAATTCTGCACAATGAAGCATCCTTAGAACTGATGTTTGTGATGACTTTATGATGTGAATGATCTTACTGCCACTGAACTGCATGCTTGGATCATTAGGATAGTAATGTATAATTTATCTCAATTAAAAAATATATAAAGTGGCTTTCTAAGCCATGATGGTATCTTGAACTCTATGCCAGGAGCCCACTAAAGGTGGAAGGTCAAAATGATCCCACACATTTCTGGTTTCCATAAATTTACCAACATATGTACAGCCCATACACATGCATATGCATCATGTATACTACACATACATAAATCACAATATTAAAAAATAATGTTAAAATAGTTATTTGATAAAGAATGAGTTTAACCAACCAAAATCCATCAGTTAGACTGCAATATTTGAAAACCATGGAACAACATATTTTATGAACTTCTTTGACGTTTCTTACTCTCCTTCATGGTAAAATCTGAATTAAACATTTCTCTTAGTTCTTTTCTATAGAAAAGAGTAATGTTCCCTTCCCCTTTGGAATATTGCTTGAAACTCAGAAGAAGAAAGATGGCGGTGTATTTCCCATGGGGCCATGCAGTTTATTCCAGATGATGTCCTTGCATCTTCTTTTCCATAGCTATAGCAAGTTAAAGGTCAAACAAGAAAAAGCAACTGTGGCAAGTAGCTTCCTTAAGATACACTGTCTTGGGCTTTGCGTTTATTTGTTTCTTGATTTCCCTTCATACTTGTATCCCCTTACACAAACATAAGAACATGGCACTTCCATTTATCCAGTAATGTAGTAAAACTAGGGCACACTGGGATAAAATTTGTGACAGAGCCTAGCAGATCTATTGAAAGCATGACATTACTTTGAGCTAACATTTTAACATACAGCTTCATATTCTGAGCATCTTGTGCTATTAATCCCTGGCCTAATGTTTCCTTCGGGGTTTTTTGTCATTTGTTCCTTCTTTGTTGATTGCTAAATACATAATGTAAAACATTAGGTTGCAAACTGGCCTTAAATTGGCTGGGACCTCAGGAGAACTATTCCGAACACTTTTTATATAAACTCTAAGGAGGTCAAATTTAGAAAACTCTCAGCTGCTGAACTTGGATTCCACAAGCCACTGACCAGTTATAATTAATATTCATAAATGGCAGATGACAGATGTATTGCCTAACTGAACAGTGTGTATGCAATACTGAGTTTTCAAAAAGATAGTTTGATGTCAAGGGATTTAAACGTAAGTGCTAAAATATCAAAAGGAACAAACTCACTATATGTAATACAAATTCTAACTGGAAATACCTTAATGTGCATCAGAAACATACAATATCTTTTTATCATATTAAAGAATGGATTGGCATGAAACCCTACTTTTTTAGTCTTGAAGGCCAGTTTTATAAGCCTGTCTTTCTCAGGAAAGTAGACTTATAAACCACAGATACTTATTTACACAAATATATAAACACAATAAAAACCAAATTGCTTAACATGTATGGGTTTTGAGATCGTAAAAAAACAGGATTCAAATGCTAAGTTGGTTTAAATCTATAGAGCTCTGTAGAGTTCTATTAAGTAATAAGACCACTGGCCAAAGTTTCTCCACTTACTCACTTCTAGGTACTAAAGAGTTAAGATGTGGTAATTCAGTTAAATGAATGCGTAATTCCGGAAGCACATGAAATACCTAAAACACAAATGCATCTTCCAGTTACTTCAGGCAAAATATAAGAATTTTCCAGGGGAATTACATGAAGACTCAAAAATATCTTACAAAAAACAGAGACAATGTTGGGTGATAGTGGTGTTTGCCTTTAATACCAGCACTCAGGAGGCAGGGCAGGTGGATTTCTGTGAGTTCAAGGCCAGCCTGATCTACAGAGCGAGTTCCAGGTTAGGCTCCAAAGCTACACATAAAAACTCTTTTGTCTTGAAAAACAAACAAACAAACAACAAAACAACCCAGAGAGGAAAATAACAAAATAACGCACTTAGTTTAGTTTATGTCTTTATTCAATTGGCTCCATTTCCTATATTTAATTCATTAACACATACTCTTCCCAATTAGATTGTGATTGAATAATAATATTATTCCATGGGTGTTTGACAGTTTTATGTAATCATCTTATGTAGTATCCTAGTCATGTAGTTATTTTTATTAACAAATCTATCTTAAAGATGAAGAAATTGAGATATTGGGCAAGTAGTTGACTGAACAATATTAAATAATTAACAGGTATGGTACTAAAGTAAAGTCATGACCCCAATTCCAGTGATATTTCAAGTATTTTAGACAGAAATGTGTATGTATCGAACTGTTGCGGGGAGGCTGCTTGTTCGTCACAGTTTAGCCCTGAAATAATCACACAGAAATTGTATTAATTAAAACACTACTTGGCCCATTAGTTCTAACTTCTTATTGGCTAACTCTTACATCTCAGTTTAACCCATTTCTATTAATCTGTGTATCACCATGTGGCAGTCAGTGGCAGACTGGGAAAGATTCAGCACGTCTGACTCTGGAGACTCAATGGCAGTTCTCCCACTCCGACTCTCTTTTTCCCAGCATTCAGTTCTGTCTTCCCCGCTGACCTAAGTTCTGCCCTATCAACTAGGCCAAGGCAGTTTCTTTATTCATTAACCAATGAAAGCAACACACAAACATAGGGAACATCTACACCATCAAACTACCACAATTATTACATAACAGTTGGGCTAGAACCTATAAGACAATGAACTTCATCCTTCCTGCTTCAACGCTTGCCATGTGTCCAGGATGAAGGTGTATTTTGTTTGTCTCCCCATCTCTATTTACACTGCCACCATAAGAGTTAGCATCATTCATTATTTTCTTGATAGCCTTGTTAATGTTCCTGATACAATTGAAATCATTCCAAATTTGCTTTAGTCTTTTGTTTATAATTATTCCACTGTTCAAAGAGCTTAACTGCTCAATGATTTCCCTTTTGCATTATTGCATGGTGTTTAAAACACATGGCTTTTGAAAACTGTTAACATCATTTTGAAATGCTATAAATAGCTATGTTCATAGTATCAGGCTTTCTAAACAAAACCACTGTCAGTGGAGTCAGCAAACTTCAGGCACTACGTGCCTTGTGCACTTTTTCACAGAGCTATGTTTAACTCTGAATCTTAATAAGAAACTTCATTTAGTTTTGTCAAACGTTGTGAATAGCCATGCCCCATCCAATTACTATTAAGTGATACTGAAGACATAAAGGAAAACTGGCTGAAGGAGATGTTTCAAGAGATTGGATTTTCTGCTCAATTTGTAAAGTATAGATGGGCTGCATGGTACAATACGAATGGATGGATGTGCTGGACGCACACAGCAGAGTAGCCATTCCAGGAGGCCTCTTGCGTGGAACAAGCTGCAAGTGGGTAGAGCTCCAAGAAAGAACACCATGTGCATGTGTGAGTGAACAGATGCAGCGTGGCTTTTGGGGTTGTTCTCTGAAGCACACGATGATGTGAAAAAAAAATCACATGTTGCTCTTGTTGCTGTAGACATCTGCTGAAGGCATGTGCGGATGGTGCAGATTTTCCCCTCAGATATTGTGTCTCAACACTGGAAACAAGAAAAACTGGCAAGGAACGGAGCAAGGATAATGCTCTATCATGATCATTTTACAGGATGTTTGTTTGCAGGTGCAAATGGTGGGCAGTAAGTGAATTACTTGCAAAAACATTGCTTTCTCTACTTGCATTATATGATACCTGTTTCCAGACTTTACCTCAAGTTCTCAAGGACTATCCCATTTCAAATGGCATGCCTAATTACTGTTCCTATCATCAGTGATGGCATAAAATACTAAAGAAGCTTTTAAATATGCTTTAGACCTGAACTTGAGCTCATAAAATAGGTTTAATTTCAAATTAGTCAAAACACATGGATGCAACACAGCTTTTTATCAGTTGTGGTTTTCTGTAATGGTCTCCATCTGTTGCAAAGAGAAGTTTCCTTGATCTTCCCCAGAGAAGAGCATACCAACTAGTTACTTATTATCAACTGGTCATTGTTGAACACATATACACACAAGTAAAATTATACAAACTAAGGAGGTTGTATACACACATGTGAACAACAAATGAAGCCATAAATACAAAAGGTAGCAAGGGTGTACATTTAAAGGTTAGAGAAGGAAAGATAGTGGGGAAATGACATTGTCTTAGTTTGAGATACTGTGAGGAAACATGATCAGAGCAACTCATGGAGGAAACGCTTTCTTCAAAGCTTCTATGTCACAGTTCATCATCGAACGAAGTCAGGACAGGAGCTCAGACAGGGAAGGAATTGGGAGACAGGACCTGATACAGAGGCCGTGACAGGGTGCTGCTTACTGGCACTCCATGACTTATTCATGCTGCCTTCTAATAGAACCCAGGACCACCAGCCAGGGATATCCCTACCCACAATGTACTGGACCCTTCTCCATCAATCACTAATTAACAAAATACTCTGTTTGCCTACAGTTTGATCTCAACTGAGAATTCTATCTTTAATATGTCTCTAACTTGTGTCAAGTTGGCATAAAACTAGCCAGAACAGATGTCATTATATTATAACCTTAATTTTTTTAATTAAAAATGGATGTATTGCCCATAAAGTGTATACAGATCTTTCAGAATTAAGATTTCATCAAAACCCTACCAGTTGTCTATAAAGTCTTATAAACTACTTGAAACACAATGAGATATTTGCAAATTTAAGTCTGGTCTCATGGAATTCTGCCTGTGTGTTTTTATGAGCACATCAGTTAGTCTATGAATAGCAGCAGTTAGTCTTTGAATAGCAACTATGCTATCATGAGAAGGCTGAAGGTGCGAAGAGAGCAAAAGAAACACAGGTTATTTTTAGAATAACAGAGTCATGGATACATGCAGAAACTGCCTCTCTACTAGATTTTATTTCATTGGCATTGTCCAGTTGGAAAAAGACAGCATTTCCCATTGACCTCACTAGAACCATTAAGAAAACTTTTATAGATAACAGACACTTTTAGCAAACTACCAGGAAACAAAATTCACACACAAAAATCAGAAGCCTTCCTATATGCAAATAACAAATGATCTGAGAAGGAAATTAGGAAAATAATACCCTTTTACAATACCTTAAAATTGTATCTTGGGATAATTCTAAAAGAGCAAGTGGAACTATTGTATAATAAAAACTTCGAGATATTCAAGAAAAATGTTAAGATGTCAGAAGATGGAAAGATCCCCCATGCTCCTGTATCAGAGGGATTAATACAATGAGAAAGGTCATCCTACTAAAAACAATCTACAAATTCAACACACTGTATATCAAAAACCAGACATACTTCTTCACATAATTAAAAAGACATCAGCTTCATATGGATGCACAAGAACAAAAACAAAACAAAAAAAGCAGAAAAGCTAAAACAATCCTTAATGATAAAAGAACTTCTAGAGATAGCGATTTCAAGATGTAGTAATAAAATAGCATCATGGTACTGGCATAAAAACAAATAGATCAGTGTAATCAAACTGAAGTCCAAGAAGTAAGTCCACACACCTCTGGATTCCTGATTTCTTTTTCACAAAGAGTCCAGAAGTATACACCGGGAAAAGACTGCATCTTCTTCAACAAATGTTGCCAGTCAAACTGAATGGCTCCATGTGAAACAATACAAAGGGATCCACATTTATTACTCCACACAAAACTCAACTCCAAATGGGTCAAGAGCTTCAACATAAGGGCAGGTATTTTAAATTTGCTTGAAGAGAAACTCAGAACTGGTCTTGAACTCATTGGCACAGAGAAAGACTTTCTGGACAGAACACTGATAGCACAGGCACAAAGACCAATAATCAATAAATGGGACTTCATGAAACTGAAAAGCTTCCATGTGGCAAAGGACACTGTCTTTAGGACAAAGCAGCAGGGTCAAGAATGGAGAACAAGTTCTATTCTTTCCCTTGGTTTCTATCTGTGGGTACTCCACAGACACTTAGAAAAGATAATGATACATAATGTGCACGGAGTGGCAGAACTGGAAACACACTCATCAACAACACGGCAGCGCTCCTCACTTTCTTACCTTGGAGATTCTGTCTTGCCATTTCACTGTGTCCCTATGTCTGCTATTATGTCTGTTTACCTTTGGTTTGCCCCTCTGCATTGTCTTGTTCATTTTCTTCTTTTTAATTTAAAATTTTTATTCATTTTACATGCCAAGCAGTTTCCCCTTCCTCCTCTCCTCCTTTTACCTCCCCTCACCTACCTTTTTATGACTCCTTCACCCCATCTCCTCCTCAGAAAGGGTAAAACCTCCCATGGGGAGTCAACAAATCTTGGCAAGTCAAGTTGAAGCAGGACCGAGCTTCTCCCTCCCCTCCCCGGCCCCCATATCAAAGTTGAGCAAGGCATCCCACCATAGGGAATAGGTTCCAAAAAGTCAACTCACTCACCTGGGACAGATCCTGGTCCCACTGCTAGGAGCCCCACGAACAGACCAAGCTAAATAACTGTCAACACATGCAGAGGGCTTAGAGTGGTCCCATGCGTGATGCTCAGCTGTCCTCTAGAGTCTGTGAGCTCTCACAAGCTCCCACAATCTGCTACCTCTGAGGGGTTTCCCAGTCATGTCTTGACACCTCCACCCACCTTGCTCATATAATCCCACCTCCCTCTCTTCGACTGGACTCTTAGACTCCTGAACTCTTAGACTTCAGGGCTCTGTCCAGTGTGTTTCTTAACCTGAAAATAGATTTTTAAAGAAGATCAAGGCACACGGTCCTTATTTATTTTGGGGACTTGTGGTTTAATTAGTATGGGGTTTTAGCATGTTTATTCTTTTTCTCTTGACTGTGACAAAGTTCTCGTAAAAGCCATTTAAGGAAGGTAATCTTAGGTTCATAGTTAGAAGACATCAGCAATCACAGTGGGGGAAGACATGAGGCTGGTAATAGTAATCTTTTAACAAATGTCTACTATGTTTAAACAGAAACATATCACACTGAATAAGAAAACTGTTAGTCAAACTCCCTGTAAGATTAGTCTTATTTTCTCATAAACATTCTACATTTGTCATTTAGAACTTTCTGGTTTGCTTTTGCTATTTTTTTTAAGTACCCAGAAAGTTCTTTTCTGAAAGGATAATACTCTGTTATGTCAAAGATATCCATACTCACAGATGAAATCAAATTCCGGAGTGTTTTTTGCATTCCTGAAACTACCAAAATAGAGTGACCCCACTTTTACCTTAACATTGTCTTCAGCATTTCATGTTTAATTACTGTATAGTATTCAGCAGTATAATAAATATAGATTTATGAGATACTTTAATGTTCTTAAAACAAATGAAAACCACCCACGGGGAGCCTCACCAAACCAACCTGAGGTTGTCCAGATTGCACTGGCTAAAATTAAGTGGAGGACCATTCATCTCCCGGGGTCACACAATTAATCTCAGAGTGGGAGTTCAGGCAATGACT
Organism: Myodes glareolus; assembly: GCF_982192425.1. Taxonomy (NCBI): domain Eukaryota; kingdom Metazoa; phylum Chordata; class Mammalia; order Rodentia; family Cricetidae; genus Myodes; species Myodes glareolus. The sequence goes on from NC_142026.1 coordinate 105,960,142, forward strand.
AAGCAGAAAGGGAAGCCAGAGTGTGAGCCTGTAACAAGAGGGGCTGGCCTCCAGTATCAAGGAGCTAGTTCCTTTTATTTTCCGAATAAACCTAAAATACTACTTATTATTGGATTTTGGGATCCGAACATCCCACATGTTTAACTTGGCTATTTTTATTACCATTTTAATGTGGTCAAACAAATACAAAAGAATTGAACTTAAAAGAGCTCAATGAATTTTTAGCTTCTAGAAAGAAAACATACTTCTTCTTCTAGGTGTCACCAGAAAGGAGTTTAGGGATGAATTTAGGATAATTGTGAACACGTTAAAATAAAGTTCAAGGTATGATTTAAGAGAAAAAAAATAGGCTCTAGAGTCTCTGTATCTTTTTAATTTTATTAGAGTTCAAAGTTCTTTTACATTTATATCAGGTGACACCTACTCTAAATATTGAGGGAAATGATGACATGACATTCCTGATGGCTGCTAGTTGTCTGTCTCTGCTTGGCCCCAGAGATACTCTGTAGCAGTCAGTTTTATCCTAATGAGCACTACCTGTTCTTCTACCCACCACACTAAGAGTAATAAGCCTTAGCATTTCAAGCCAAGAACTCTCCCATAGTTGGTTCATCCTTAGTTGTAGCACATCTTCTCGCTAAGAACTCTGACCCCAAAACAGCCTGCCTCTGGGGTTTCCACGTGATGTGCCAAGGCTGATGTCCCATGAAAGTGACTACCGAGTCTGTTGCTGACATCAGTGCTCCCACTTGGGTATTTTGCTCATTCCTTGGGAATTTCAAAGAATAACAAGTAAGCAACAAATCATCAAAAACTATAACATGTTGCCCAATTCTTGAGACTGAGCCAATAACACTAAAATCTGTTTCAGTGTCACTAATGTGAATTCCCAGTTTTTTGAGGGACCAGTTCATACCAAACGCTTGCTAACAGCAATTGTATAGAGAAAAGGCCTATTGATCATGTGAGAACTATTGGTCACCGTGAGACAACAGGGTAGGTTAAGCTCCATCAGAAATGCAGCATGATTCAGATGTAATCTGAAATAGATTTGAAACTGGCCCCAGGTATTCCACGGGGCCACACTGAACACAAGAATTTATTCTGCATGGTATCAAATAGTGACGATAAATGAACACAATATGTCACAAACCATTGGAGTGAATAGTCAGAGCAGAGTAAAAATTAAAATAATGGGAAAAGAATTGAAGTTTAAAAATGATCAATCTTCAGGATTTATGTTTACTTTATCTCCTTGTAAAGCCTGAGAAAAAGAGCGAAAAAACAAGGGAACAGAAAACCCATAAGAAGCCAAACTTTTTTAACATATATGTTTATTTTTGCTCAAAAAATCAATTGTAAGCGCTCTCTAGAGAAGGAACTCAGTCAGAGCCGAAAAGTAGACTTGAGGTTTCGCGTTAGTTATTGGGATTGTGGTGTTTTTCAAGATAGGAACAGTAAAACAGCTTTTGTGAATTGGTATCCATACATAATCTATGGGATAGAGTCTTGCTCGGGTTCATATGTATTTCAGAAATTAAGAAATGAATCCAGTATCTCCTAAATGTTAAAAAGTATACACTTAACTGCAGGTCTTGGGCTGGCAGTCCTTTAAAGGAATATCATAAATTAGAATACAAAAATGTTAACTGTTACATTTCCCAGGAGAGATTCTTAATGGTTTATTAGATATTGTATTTATGGGAAAATATAGAGCTATACATGTCATACATCAAATTCACCTTGAGGTTTTTTTGTGTGCTTTTATTTTGGGGGTTTATTTTTTCTTTTTCATTTTTGTTTTTGTTTTTGTTTTTCGAGACAAAGGTTCTCCGTGTAGCTTTGGCTGTCATGTAACTCACTCTGTAGTATAGGCTGGCCTCAAACTCATAAAAATTTACCAGTCTCTGCCTCCCTGAGTGCTGGGATTAAAGGTGTGCACCACCACTGCCCAGCTAAATTCTATAATTTTTGAATCACTAAATAAACTTTCTTTATTAATAAAGAATATTAATATGCAAATATTAATAAAAAATTAATTTTAGACAAAATAGTTTTAGGTTCCTCTTCAAAGATTTTCATCAAGAATTTGCATTTCTGGGCTGGAGAGTCGGCTCAGCCATTATGGCAAGGATCACAACCAATTCTGACAAATAGAAACCTCTGCGCTGCATATAAATATCTCTGGTTACATGTCTTTTCACATGTGATTTTTCTTGATTGTTTCTAGGGAGGTAGACTAAACATGTAGTTCTGGTGGAATGTTGCTCCTGTGCTGGTTTCTGGGTAGCTCAGCACCCTTCACTATCTGAGAAAAAAAGCCCCTGAAAATGCTGAGAACAGCAGAAACATGGGTGGAAACTCACCAAAGCTCTGTAAACTCATGGCATAGGTAATGGCATAAAGCATAAAATTTCATCCTTAGGGAATCTCCCTGTTTCAGATTCTTTCATGTGTCTTGATCTTGTAGATGATACAGTCCAGATGAATTTTTGCTTAATAGGAATCTTTTTCTTCAGAAATTGACACAAAAACCTATACACTCTGCATGGAAAACCTACAGTACTGAACCACCAAGTGTGTTAAGCCTTGTTCATAATTTAATAAATATTTAATAAGATAAGTTTTAGGAAAAAGAAATTTTTGCTACTTGTGAGAATTGTATTCAGAGTAAAAGTATGAACTTGAAATAGAATTGGGAAAATGTTTCTTTCTAATATTTAGTTTCTTTTATTATTTTGCAATTGGTCATGGATAAATTCATCTTTGCTACATTTGTTGTATCAAAGTTTTCAAGAAGAAAATTAAACTCTCTTGTTCCAACATTGTACAGACTAGCTATATGCTGTTCGTAAACAAGAAGTGTTCATTGCATGTACCCTCCAGCACTGAATACTGGGTTAGTAGTCTTTAAAACTCTTACTTACATATATAAATTGAAATACTAGAAAACTATTACAAGGATGATATTGTATTCCTTTTACAATGCAACCAGAAATTATCAAGAATGATTGACTTAAGCAAGAAAAATTTATCATGGTATAGTTACATAGATCAGAAGGGTTTTTACTAGGTTAAAATAAAGAACATGATGGTGTTCTTTATTGGAAGAACCTGGTTTCTTTTAGATTTTGAGGTAACTTTCAGTTTTTGACTTGTGGCCCTTGTCTCCCTCTCCATCTTCCCATGCACAAATTTTGAGTTGAGTCTTTTCATGTTGCATCTTTGGGCCCCCTCCTTTGCCTGGTCTTCTTTTTCAAAGACTTGTAGAACTAAGAGGATAGGTCAGAATAGCCCTGAGTATTCTTCTCATCTCCAGCTCAGACAGATTTCAGATTTCATCTGAAATCTCAGTTGGTTTTTGGCATTTCAGTGAACATATTTATAGGTTCCCAGGATAAGGATGTGCCTATGTCCTTCTCTTTAGGAGATTATTTATCTGCTTATTATAGGATTGTTTCACAAAAATCAGTTCATGACTCTTTGCAATGTGAAAGAATCTAATTTGCAAAATACTTTCTTAGTGATGCTGGGATGAGTGGCCTACTAGTCAAGAACAGATGTGAACTGACAATACTCATTTTAATGAAGGAAAGCCATGCTGGTGATTTCCTCCATAATTACTGTTGACAAATTCAGCTAAGTCTCTCTAGGTTTTCTGTTTTTCTTAGTTTCTTTTTTACTATCTCCTTTTTCCTATCTTTTTCCACTGATTCCAAAATGCTAATACTTCCCACAAACATTGTTTGAAAAAATGTACCTAAATCTGCTATCCCTAACTAGCTCAAATGTGATTAGGTTGTTTATGCTCATCAAAAATCTAGCTGGAAGCTTGATGTGATGGAACTCTAGGTAACTCTTGCATACTCATTTTTCCAGTTGCAGTGATCAAAAATTCCATTTCTTAATATTATCTACTGGGTAATGTTATGATATGATCAATATCAAATTCTCCGATACCATAAGTGATGCAAAGAATATGACAAAGGAAAATAAAGCGGGAAAGACCATGAAATGATCTGAACTACAAAGAAATCTGCTTATGAGTAGAATTATTATCCAATTGTGTTATTTGAGAACAATTATAATTCCAGCTAGTGATTTTTTACCATCCATTTTACTGTCCATGATTCTGGTGTTGAACATTTCATCTGCTGATTTTTTTTCATTTAATTTTCACATACTACTTGTAACTGCTGTGTGTCAGGCATGTATTAACTTCTATTTCTGGAACTGTGCTAGAGACTAGAAATAAAATTTGCAGTAAGAAGGTACAAATATACATTAGGCTGATTTAGATGCCCTTAAACTTTCTAGGAGATTTGGTTATAAAGGAACAAAAGCAGAGCAGACTGTTCTCTGAGGTTGAGGGGATAAGCTGTGAAGAAGCCAGAAGGTCAGGAAGACTTTTCCATCTATGAAAAGGCGAAGGAGCTTCCCACCTATGGGCATTTACTAAAGTGAAAAATCCAGATAACAAAGTAATAGGGAGATTTAAAAAAATGGATGAAGTAATGGCAAATTAGAGAAAAGGATGGTATTCAACAAAAGCAAAAATGAAAAGAGAAAACAAGCTAGAGTTGGCTACAAAGGGTCTTCTGTATCTTGTGAAAACAAGGTGGACAACACTGGCAGCATATAAAATCAAGGTACCAACAAAAATAAGAGACAAGCCATCTGTGTTGTAAAAAGACAGCCTGACAGCAAGGTAGAAGGTACATGGAATCACGTGCATGTGCACATCTGTGTGCATGTGCATGCACACACACACACACACACACACACACACACACACACACTCACACACACCCTGAAACAGGTTTTTACAAAGAGGCACTCTAGCAGGTGGGTGATGTGACTCAATATTTAAAAGCATTTGGTACACAAACCTGATGATCTGGGCTGGGTCCCAGGAACCCATGGTGAAAGGAGAGAACTGGACCAGGAGAGTGATTCTCTGACTCCAAACACACATACCATGGCAAGTGTGCACACTTGCAAATACACACATCATAATAATAAATTAGATATTTTTTTTAATTTAAGAAAAGACATTAGAGGTGGATGTTTAAGAGACATGCAGGTGGTAAAGACTTTCATAATTTGACTAATGCGTGTAGACTTGAAAAGGTTAAGAATTAGTTCCAAAACTTTGAATGAATTAAGTGCTCCTGAGATTTTTACTGCAGTCAGATTAAGACTAGTCAGTTCCCTAAAGTGACTTGACCTACACAGCTCATTTGTGGTTTCTTAGAATCATTATAACTAAGTATTAGTTGAGAGATTTTTAATTTAGTAATTTTCTACATTCTAGTATTTACATATTACTTGTTCTTCACACCAATTTCAAATAGTAATTGATTTTTGTTCTTTAAAAATTGTATTTTACAAAAGTGTCTTACATACAGGCACATTGCTGGTGAATGATATAGCCGACCGCAAAGGGCACATCTCTGGATACCTAGTTCACAGTTTTTACATTGTATGTCATACTCTTTTTTAAGGCACATATTTTAGTGAATGAAGTCTTGAGAGTTTACCTATCATCCCTCAAAGATAGACACTGACTAAATGGCTTGGCAGAAATTCAATCTCTGATCATCGTGACTTCAAAGTCAAAAGTCGTAGGAACTCTTCCTGTTGGATGTTTCTTCACCTGCTAGAGAATGATCCCTTGGGACTTTGTGAAAAATAACCTTTGAAATGTACCTTGGAAAGTGTATAGAGAAGGCTAATTTTAAATACTCAACAAGCACGGTTAAATACATTTAGAGTAGAACAACGCTTGTTGGTTCCAGGCTGCTTAGCCCTGAAATAATCACACAGAAACTCTGTTGATTAAATCACTTATTGGCCAATAACTTAAGTGTGTTGGTAGCTAGCTCTTCCATATTAATCTAACCCATTTCCATTAATCTGTGTATTGTCATGTGGTACGGGCTTACTGGCAAAGTTTAGGCATGTCTGTCTCTGGTGGCAGCTCAAGGGCTTCTCTGCTGACTCCGCCTCCTTTCTCCCAGCATTCGGTTTAGTTTTACCCACCTAGCTCTCTTCTACCCTATCAGGCCAAGCCCATTTCTTTATTAAAATTGTATTCACAGTGTACAGAGAGGAATCCCACATCATACATTAGTAGAGTTCCATGTGGTAAGTAAGAATGTTGTCACTTGTTAGAAGAACTTATAAAATTGGCTGAGTCCATTCATTAAAATTAGAAATATTTGCTGTTTTCAGAAGTCACATGTTAACTTTTTATTTGGTAGGCCAGATTCCCAGAGTTATGCTCCAACTTGCTGAGATATAGTAAAGCCTTCCCAGAAAATGTTACATGCTTAGCTCATGTCCTCCATAACTTAACATAACATCTAAGTGTGTGAAGTTACATGCTATACTTGATAAAGAGGCATCAGTATCTTATGGAGGCAAATGATTCTCCCTTCTTTTCTCCCAAAACCTATCTCAGCAGGGCAAAAAGCCTACATATCATATTTTCTGTAACAATTTTATCCCTAATATTCTTAACTGTCTCTGGATCATTACTTTGCACCCATAAAAATTCTTAGGGAATAGGGAGGGTTTTTATATAACCATCAACAGCAAACTTTCTACATTAAGATGGTCTTTGGGTACACAAGGAAGTGGTTCATTTTGCTCAGAAAATAAAACCTAATTCGTGGATTATCTAAAGCTATTTCAGCCTTTAAAACCTTTATTAATGGTACTGGAGGCATGGTTCATTGGGTACAAGTGTTATGATTGTAAGCATGAGGACATAAGTTTGGATCCCAGCACACATGTAAAAAGCTGCACATGGCTATGTGCATGTCTGCAACCTCAGAGCTATGGGAAATAAAGTCCAGATCTCTGGACTTGCTATTTGTCACTCTCCTGAGTCTATGAGAAATCCTGTCTTACAGGCATAAGACAGAATAGAGGAAATCTTCTTCTGGCCTCTGAAGGCACACACAACAATAAACAACCTCCACCCCACCCCACCCCACATGTACGTACCCACGCACACACACAGATGTAATCACTATTTCTATTCCATCAGGTCTTTTTATTTCCTGGGCCATTTCACTTGATTTTTAAATACTTCGCTTAATAACAAATACTTTCCCAAAGATTGAGCATACAGCAGGCTTCATTCCTTCAGAGATTGTCATATTTTCTTGAATTTTCAGATCATGGACTTAAGCCTTTTCCATGACTTTCTCTACCCATTAACTGCGCTATTCATGCTGCCTGCTTCCCTTGTTAAACACTCTTAAGTGGAAATTTCATCACACTATCCAACAGTCCTTCATTTGGATGGCATCTCAGAGAAAGCAAAAATCAATGGATTACAACAAAAGCCACAGTCATTCAAAACTCAAGGGCAACTCAGGCTTCTGAAACTATGTAGTACCACTTCAAAAGGGGATAAAAGCCCCAAGATTGAGGCAAGATGAGCCAGGATCATATTTCATGACTTTAAAATAAGACTGCATTCCCAACTCCACCAAGGCGTCATGTATGCCTGCTGTAGAAGATAATTTAAGAAAGAGAAAGTTGTTTTAGAGTCTTTTAACTTTTCACCATAAAAATCTCCCTTTCTTTCCTCCTCTCTTCCTCTTTTCTGTTGCTCCGCATTCCCTTTTTCTCCAATCTTAGAATTTTTTTTTTGTTAGACTGTTGTCAAGCTTGGAGCTGGGATGTGAACTATAGCCGACATGCCCTATTTCATGGAAACTTGGGAGCTCTTAAGTCTCTAAGAATCCTTCAGAATTCAAAATTTCAGAATAAGAGGGAATATAATCCCTTCTCACTTCTCTGGAAAATTGATTTCCTAGACTCTCTTCTTTCCAGCGATTCCATGGTTAGTCATAGTCTTTCAGTCATTGGCTTGGTCCCACAAAGAACCAACTAGAATGTGACAAGCTGGAATGATTTTTCTGGGACAATGATGACTCTAACTTGAATATAGTATTTGAAGAGAAGAGGTAACTGGCTGAGAACACCCTAGTAATAAATAGGGCTCATTGAGAAAATTTATCTGGAGCACAGAGTTTCATATGCAGAAGAATTCATTAGTTAAGGCATTTCTCTCAATGTCTGTTCTTCTCACGTCTCCTTCATTGCATGATGGCCATGAAATTAAAAAAAAGACTATGTTTTTCATTGAATTTATGTAAATTTATTGAGTAGCTATTGCATGATTCTTGACAGAAAGAAAGGTATAATTGCCACCTGGTTTTAGAGCAATGAATTAATGCTCATAAAGAAAACAGAAATACATATTTTGCATGCTTCTCTTTATGTAGAGAATCATGCAAATAGGTCAGAAACCTACTCTTAGAAAACTTACAACACTATCCCCACCTCAATTTTGCCCAATATAATCTGCACTAGCCATTTTATATTATGATAGAATACTGGTGACTCAAAATTAAGATAGAATTTCTAGAGAGTCAGTTCATCATAACTGGTCTTTTCATACTATTCTAACTAGCATTATAAAAATAGAAATGAAATTCAATATCACTTAGAAAAGTTGTAAAAAACTACAGACATAATTAACTATGAATTCCATTATACACAGTGGATAAACTAATTGAAGAGAACACACTAGGAGCAAAGTAATAAGCAGAAAAATTGTTTGTATTGACAGTGTCAATATTGCAAGATAAAGCATACAGAAAAGTTTGAGTTCTCTCCAAATGAAAGCAATTCTTTGATTTATTTTGTTTTAATCAGGTGTTTATTACAAAACTGTATTTCTTTTTCCAACTGTGTTTTATGGAGATAAAACAAGACAAGCTACATGTTAATTCAATATCAAGATCGTATGATTGCTGATAAAAAGTTAAAATCTGGGATGCAGTCTAGCTGATAGAGTGCTTGCCTAGCATGTACTACATAGATTGAGTATGAAAGCACATACTGATAATCCCAGCTCTGGAGGGAGAGACAGGAAGATCAGATAGTCACTGTCATAGTTAGTTGTATAGGAAGTTTGAAATCTGGCCGGGCCAGAAACTCTATTTTGGGAAAAGAAAAAAAAAAAGGAAAAGATAGAGTAAAACAGAAATCTCTTGAAGATTTGAATTTTTAAAACAGCCTTTCAAAGGAAACATTTCCATTTAGAATTATCAAAGATTAAAATGAAAAACCAGCTGTCTTGGCATTTATATTTTTAAATCCATCAAAAAAAATTGAGCTTTTCCATCTGCGGTTGGAAAGGACCTATAAATAAATATATGCACATATACACACACAAACAACCAAGCACATTTGATGCACATGTGCCTACTCCTCCACCCAAGCACACATCACCACAGTGATAAACAAAGGATGTTGAAAAGCTGTAAATAAGGTACAGTAAAATCTTACTAATATTTTTAAATCATTGAGCATCTAACAGTTAAAATATTTTAAAGAAATTAAGTCACTATGCAACCACTATTGAAAGAGCCTCAAAAAACCGTCTTGCTGGTTAGGACACTGCATGTGGACAGCAGTCCTCAGCTTGCCCTGCTACACAGAATGGTAGAGACAATTGATACAGCAATTCACACTTTTTGGTATAGGTAAACTCTGCCCTTTGCTTCTTATTTACACATTACTTTACATTAAAACCAACTAATGACAAAGTTTAATATAATATAGTAAATGTCAAGCATGGTGATTAGCTTTTATTGTCATCTATACACTCATAAAGGAAGGAGACTCAATGAGGGATTGTCTACATTTGGGCCGGCCCGTGGCATGTCTGTGAAGAATTTTCTTAACTCTTGCAGTGATGTGGTAAGACACAGTCCACTGTTTTTAGTTCTAGTCCCTTAGCTAGATGACATAGGGGAAGGGCTCGTGGGGAGTAGAGTATCAGAACTATCTAGAAAGGCAGACACCAGGCTGAACACAAGAGAACAAGCAAGCGAGCATGTGTGCTGTTATTTCTGTTTGGGGCTGTGGATATGATCTGACCAACTACCTCAGCCATCTTATCCTGTGAACCCCTGCAGTGATAGCTGTACTCTGGAGTTATGAGCCAAATAAACCCTTCTCGTCTAAGTTACGTTTTTGGTAAGGTGTTTTATCACAGCAATAAGAATGAAACTAGAATACTGTGTGAAGTTTCTATGAGCATTTTTGCTTTTCTGTTTTCATGGTGTTAGGAAATGAACTCAGGAACTTGTGTATGACAAACATGCCCCCTACTACTGCATTACCACCTCGGCTCCTGTTTGTTCTTTAAACCAGTTATAGAAAGAGTTGGAAATGCCATGTAACAAAGACAAAGGGTAAAGAAAACAGTGAATCAGAGAAAAATACTCAAGGTTACATTTTAAAATTAGCTTTATGTAGTCAGTACATGGCTGGAAATATTAAGTGGCTATGATGTGTTTAGTAAAGAAGGCTATAATGTGTTCAGCAAAAATGTCACTAAGTGCTCACTTAGAAGTTGTTCTTTTTCCCCTGTTAAAGGACTCTAGATTAGAGCTACTCCCCTCACCCCACAGGACAGTAAAAACTTCAAAGCAAAGACAGAGAAGGCTATGGTAGAGTTAGACAGCAAAACTATCGAGTGCTTAAGAGGATGCAAGAGGGGAGAATAATATCACGATTTCTTGCATAATAAATCATGCAAGCCTGTCAGCAAGGGTGAAGCATCCACTCCTGTCAATCTGCTGGAGCAGACAGCTTGGATAGGCGAGGGAGTGGAGTGGAGTCAAACATGGCTATCAACACTTCCTTCTCTGTCTCAGAGGAACAAAATTCGGAGACAAACTCTTGGAGCAAGTAGAAATTTATCCAAATGAAAATCAAATGATAATGCTGAGAGAATATTCATTCTTTGGAATTCTTTCAGTTCTTCAATTTACTCAGCTGGAGTAAATTTCCCAAGTAGCTTTCTGTTCAGCCTTTGGAACAAAGACCTCTCCTGCTCATTACAAAGCTATATTTCATCAAAGATGAAGACAATGCTCTTGGCTTAGGGATTCCCTTTTCAAACAGTAACTGCAAAAGGTTCAGCTTCATAGTTGCCATGAAGAGATATGAGAACATCTCTTTCCCACATGGAAGAATCTACTGTATAGCTGAAGGAAAAGGGAGGAAATCAAATGCATTTTTATTCAGAACTCTTAAAAAAAAACTATGATTATACTACCATATATCAAAGCATCAATACTTAGAGGCAAATACTGACACAGGACTGGAGAATGGATCGCTGGATAAAGCACTTGGCATGTGAGCATGAGGACCAGAGTTCAGATCCCCAGAACTCCACATATAGGCCAGACAGGACCGACAGTTGCCTGTAACCCCATGGCTAGAGACCCTGCCTCAACTAAATGAAATAAATAAACAGAGAAATCCTTGAGGCAGTCCACATGTATACACACACAAATTAACATACCCACACATGTGAACATGCAAACACACATATTACATATACACATGCAAAAAATATTGACAAAATGATGGGTTCCCATTTCCTTACAAATGAATTAGATAAGGCAAAAAATATAACCACTTTTTACGTGTTGCAAACTAGGTGTCTTAATCAAGTTCATTTACTCCACCAATTAAAGAATTGAAAAGCAAGAAATTTTCAGACACAGCAGGCAATAACTTATAACAAATTTTATCAAACGTGAAGAAGTGTGCACACTGGGAAAGGCTTGCAGCAAGAAGGTTCTTTTCAAAATGGAGAGAAACTTTAGTTTCTGAAATCCCCTTTTTTCCCTGGAGGGCTGAGGAAGTAAGCAGGTTTGATGGGCTAAGTGTCCCTCCTCTTGTTTGGATTGGTCATCTTAGAAAGTGAAGAGTGGGCTGCCTGGCTCACCACAAATGTCCATGGCCTATCTCAGATTTCCAGATCAGCCAGAAAGTGGCCCACAGAAAGGAAGGAAACATACGGAGTCCTTTGGCCTGGTGAAGAAGTCAGAGGATGCCATCTTTATGGCTTGTCTGTGCCCCCCCCCACCACCTTTTTACCTGTCTGCCCATCAGGTATTTGTCTAGCATTTAGTCCCTCCGCTGGAGGTGGGAAAGCATGACTAAACTCAGAAAGATTTGGAGCAAGAAAATGGAGATTCACAAAGAAAGCTTCGTTTGAAAAAGTAAGTTTTCAGAGCAATTTACTCTATAGACACAACTATCAACCTCCCTAATAATTTTAAGCTGGCACAAAACATTAGGCCCTCTAGTTCATGAGGAAATGTTTGAAAACTTTTTTAAAGGGACTGAGTATAGTCAGGAACTATAGGAGAAATTTTTTCAAACTTAATGTAATGGCTTAATAGATAGTCTGACCAATAATTACTATACTGATTCAAACAGTTTTACAGGAAAACTTACAGTTGATATGATTTATGGGCTTCAAATTTGGTATCTGCATGAGAGAAGTTTCTAAGAGGCTTTTCATTGTTTTTAATGTTTAAATTACTGAGAAAACTTGCTGAAGTTATTTGAAAAAAAATTACATCATCTTTCCAAACCACACTTGTGCCTTTGAGAATCCAACTAACTTCTGATCAAAATGCATCGCATGTGCGGACTTTTATTCTTGTCATTATTGTTTAAACAAGTGAGTGTCGCAGCTTAGTTACATGCCAGGATATTGTGTTAGATATGATCAATAGTGTTGAGATGATTTGAAATATCCAAGAAGACTGTATAAGTTACATGTAAATTCTACATCATTTTATATAAGGGACTGGAGATTTCATGGGGTTTTCTACCCACTGGGACCCCATCCTTCCCCTCTACTGAGGGCAACTGTATTTGATGTAAACATTGCATAGATTTACAGATATTCTCCAGCCATATTCTAAATGAGCAAGGACACAAAGTGGGGTGGATAGTGAGAAGGGAGACTGAATTCATATAGAATGAATATATTTAAAAATTAATAAAAAGATGATGGTTTGGGGAGAAGTTGCAGTTGTTATAAATACTTGATGCATAATCATGAAAACCTGATTTCAAATACCCACCACTCCCATAAAAAGTTGGGTGTGGCCGTATACCCACCTTTAGTCCCAAAGCTACCACGGGCAGAGAAAGGAATTTCTAGGACTGCCTACTGTCAGTCTAACTCTAGGTTCAGTGAGAGAGCCTGGCAAGGTCAACAAGGTGAAAAGTTATATGACAGAACACATAATGTACTTCTCTTACCTGTTCACACACATTGTGCGCATGCACACACACACACACACACACACACACACACACACGCATACACACATATAAAACACATGAGCACATCAATTCATTTAGGAGCTATTCGTTAATGTTTTGAGACGATTAGGTCCAGATCGAAGGTTTTCAGTAAGACATAATGACATTGCCAAGTACAATTTTATGGTCTTTGAAATATTAATTTCAGTCATTGCCCACGAGCACAAGAGTGGCATGAACATGAATGTTTTGAGTTTAATCAACAAGTTTTTGACTGAGTTTACAGCCTCTCTAACAAGATGGAACTGATGTTTGACACCACAAATACAGCCAACAACTCATGGTTAGGTGGGTTCTGGGTCCTAGAGAAGAACTTGTCTTGTTACTGCTGCTCTGCTAAATGAGGATAGCATTAAATCAACTCCTGATGGCGTATTGCTATACCCGCAGATTAGTGCGTCTCTCAGCCTTCGTCAGAGAAGCTTCCTTTTGAGGCAGAAGGCAATTGACACAGAGATAATTAATACAACTGCTCAAGGAGCCAAGAATAAGAGATCCCACAGAGTACTCAGTCCTAAAAGGGACATCTGTATCGCACAGTGTTTTCCAGGCCTAAGAGGACAGAGGCACACATGACTCACAGTGATTGTGACTGTGCACAAGATCAAGCTGGAGAAAATCCCACCACGGAGGCAGGAAGAAGTCACAAAATTCCCCCATTAGCTTAGCAATTGATGGCCTCTGGGAACAGGAGAATCAGGTTTTCTGTGGATTTTTGTTGTTGTTGTTGTTTTCAGGAATTCGGCTCTTGAAAGGCTGTCAATTCTTCAACAGATGACCTACGCCCATGCACATTACTGGAAGCACGAAGTAGACTAAACAGGTTTTTAAAAAAGAATAAATAGAAGGAGCAACGAAAGGAAGGGATTAAAAGCATACTCGATCAAAATACATTCTTACGCAGTAAAAACCTCTCCAAATACCTGGAGTACCTTTATTTTAGTTTATAAACAGTATATAAAAGTTTATATATTGGTAAATAAAGCAACCAAAATATTTTATGCAGAATATTTTGAGGGAACTATAATATGCATTTTATAAGGTTGCCATGAGTTTTATGACTAAAGAAAGAAATTTACAAAATTTAGTGAACTAAATTAGAATGAATTTAAACATAATTTTGATATCAGGTGATTATCAGAATTAATTTATATGCTTATCCAGTCAATAAAACTGTTTAAGACTTAACATCCAATTCAAAATGTACTATGTAAACAGTGCCAGTTAAGAACATTTCAACATGTAAATTAGTGTGTTTGATTTACTCTCCAAGAGTTTCGTTTCATCATCTGACCTAATAGGGTGGAAGGTATTTCAAAGTTAATAGTTCTTACACTTAAAATATGGAAATTGCTAGCTTTAACTCAATATTTAGCCAAACGGTAGTTGGGTCAATGGAAAAAAAAAACTCATAGAAACAAATACTATTAAATTTAAGTTATCTAATACAAAGTGTCATGTTTTACTCTGTTTTAAAATATTATGAACAGTAAGATTCAGTTTACTTTTAAAATGAGTACATTTTGAATGTTCCGAACAGTTCTGTTCTTAAGACACCTTTGGGTACTTTCTCCAGTTTTCACTTTTAATTTGTTTAATCCTGAGAATTTATAACAAGAAGACATGCTGCCTGGTAATACTCAGCGCCAGGAAGAGTTGCTTTAGGGCATATGCAGAGGAGTGAAAGCTGGTATTCAAGCCAGCAGCATTCCTGAGGTGGGATTGAGTCAGCCTGTGTTTAGGGTCATAGAAAACTTTGTCAGCACATGAACCGAAATTCAAATTTCAGGTTCTGATTCTTCAGCGAATAATGAGCCTAAACAAGAGAAAGGTGGGACAAAACTCTTAAAAGACTTTCTTAAAGGTGTTGGAGAGATGCTCAGTTGTTAAGAGCACTTTTTCTTGCAAAGCACCGGAGCTCCTAAATTGCCCAGGCTGATCTGAAACTTGAGATTCTCCTTCCTCAGTCTTCTGAGTTAAGCGGCATTAACTTTGTACCCCCAGACCTGCTCCTAGCCTCTGCATCTTGATTGCAGCAAAAATCTTCTCTGGGAGCTGAGGGCACCTGTGGAAGTAACTTAAGTAAACTAGCTGAGACTAGTTTAGAAAGTTTAGAAAAGTGAGGAAGAAGCCCTAAAGAGGTCCTGAGGTAAGGCAACGGAGTCTAGAAATCGAGTTCTCGTTCTCCGTGAACAAGTATATGAGATCAGAAGACATTATGGCGGTGCAGGGACAGGGTATACAGGGATGAGCAGGAAGAGAAGTTTGAGGCCAGCCAAGTGGGTGAGGGAGCAAAAAGAGACAAGTCACAGAGGACAAGGACCCCGGGGACGGCATTAGGAAGCTTGAGATTATCTGCTTTTCACCTCTAAAATATGCTTGTAGTGTCTTACCTTAAGCGTTTTCTTTCTGAACTCTGAAAAGAACATGATGTGGACAGACAGCACCTCCTGAAATTTGTCTTTCCGGTTGTGAGCAAAGCATAGTCTAAGTCTTAACAGAACCCAGTGATCAGAATTGTCATTGCGAAAATGATTTCAGGAGAATATCCGTAAATAACAGTACGCAGTAGAGTACATAGTAATATGTCAAATTAACTTTCTCTGGCTAATTAATCAAAAGGGCCCTAGAAGTCAAGTTGGAAAGCAAGAGGACTGATTTGTCTATAAACCGACAGAACACATAACTTGGATGGCTTTAAATTTCAAGTTGAAGAAATCGAATGTCTGCCTGACTGTCTATAAAAGATGTCTCGTCAATGATTGTTTTTACTGTATTTCTTAAAATTATAGCAGAGGCAATAAGTGTGTCTATTTTAGTAAAAACAAACAAGAAAAAAGGGGCAAAAGGTTTGAATATGTTTCTCAAGTCAGCTCTACTGGGTAATAATAAAGCTGAGAAGGACATGTGGCCTTGATGGCTTTCAGCTGTGTTCTTCACCACTGGGTCAAACTGTCCTGTGTTTATACAGCCCACAGGTCAAAGGCCTTTTAAGTATGTATCTACACAACAGATCATAATTGCTGCATAAAAATACTTGCTCTGTAGCAGCCCCCTCCCGTGCAACTATTCTCCACTGATTTATTAACTAAAACTAACAAAACTTGTAGTTTTTGTCTTTTCTGCATAAAAGCATGCCTAAATTTAGGTTCACAAATCAGATGAATTCCTTGTAATACATAAAACCATGGGCTTCGGATTGAATCTCATTTTACAACTAAAGTTCTAGTGGTAAAATTGATCTTTTTGGAGGCATAGTTCACTAGCTAGTTGGATCATAGAATTGGTGATGTTTATTTCTCAGTCTAGAATAAGGAGTACACTTAGATTTGTGTTCAATTTTTTCATTTAGTTTTTCTTGAGTCAAGGAACTACTTAAAGTTCCTTAGCTCCCCCTACTGTCAATTTTGAGAACTTCACAAATGAACCCCTTAAATATTTCAGTGGGGGAAAAAAAAAGAAAAACAAAAAAACCACATGGCATTTATAATCTAAGTAATTGTCACTTGTGATTCCAGAAAAAATAGTTCTTAATTATTTTCCCATTATGATTTAAAAGAGTATTGAATGTTCCCTAAGGTTTATGTTTCCACATAGAGATATAATGTCTAATATGTAATGTATAATATAGAATGTACAAAAAGAAAATAATTCGAGATATTTTCTGCCCTCAGATAGTTTTGAAAGTTTATTATTTTTGTCATAGTTGTATATCTACATGTTTTTAAAAGATTATTTGTAAATAATCTTTATTTCCCATCTCAGTTCCTATTCTAAACGTACCTAATTTTAAAGCTATCCTTACAAATTACTAGCATTAGTAGTAAGTCAAAGCCAAATTTGCATTCATTATGTAAAGTAACCATGTGATTTGAGCTAAATTTTGATTGTATTATATTTAAGGAAATAGGGTATTCTATTTCTCTACAAATACAGTTCTTAGGTACATCAGTTATCAAGATAAGCTCAGGAAGTTGTATTTATATGTATTTGTGCACACACATGATTTTATATACATATATAATGTATGTAGCAGTGATAAAGAAAAAGATGCTGTCAATTTGAGAATGGCAGAAGGACATCGTGGTAGCTGTGAGGGGCTGGAGGGAGCAAAGGGAGTGGGGACGAGATGTAATTCTATTTCAGGTAAAATCTTTGGGAATAAAAGAAAATACTAGAAGAAAAATGAAAGAATATAAAAGAAAGGAAAAGACCAAGTGAAACTAAAGTTGCTAATACAAGTACCTGGTGTGTCTTCACCAAACTATTGAGCTGTAGTCTCCAGCCACAGTGTGTAGAAACTTGCATTTTAAAAAGTCATCTCTGTTTGGAACCTTGTCTATAGAAGGTTCTAGACAGAGCTTGTGAGAAGGACTATGGATTTTCTTCAGTAGAGAATAGTTTCACAATCTCAATACTATCTATTATCTACTCACATATGTAGTAATAATTTGTATTAAGTTCTTATATCATGTGTGACTTTATTTTCTGCATAGAGATTTTAGTTGTTCTTTTGAAAAGTTAGTCTCTTAAGGGAGGGCATCGGGAGATGAATATGTCTAAAATGTGTTTTGTATATGTGTGTGAAACTGTCAAAAACTAAATTAACAGCATAAAACTGTAAGGCTGTAGAAATACAATCTGCACTCCCTTTATGGGTTTCATTATGTATAATAAGTTTCTGGGAAATGAAATGTTACGTATTAAAACATGCAGGTTTTTTTTTTTTAACTTATCACCCAAACCTCAAAGTTCCACTCTGTTCTAGGATTCTGGCAGTAGCCCTTAGAAGAGTTTTCAGTACCATTGATGCTTCAGGAAAAACTCTGACCATGGAAATTGAATCCAGTGTGTCTCAGTAACTTCCTATATATAGACTCTGACCAAACCAAGGAGGTGTACTTTCAGTGTCCTAGGTCACCACGTCCTTGCACACTGTCATGTGTTGACATATCGTTCACTGCCTACCTTGCCCTATTCCTTCATCAGCTTCACAAGCTCTTGTCAAAAACAAATTCTTTTAGGCTTGTTTAAACATCATCTAAAGAATCGCATTAAGTCTCTATTACCTGAGACCTGGGCTTTCTGCGAATTTCCTGCGAGGTCTGTGGTTGCCTCCACCTCAGTATAGGCAGCTAACCATCTCAAGCGTAAGGTCAGGCAAAGACATATCTTTGGCGTGGAGTGAAAATTTGCAACATGTCCGTGCTCTATAATCACAACCTTAGCTGTTGTTTTATGCATGACTAACATGTCAGGTACCATGGTAAGTGCTCTGCAAGCGTCTTATTTAATCTTGGAAAGTTTAGTAAAAAGAAAGGTTTATTTTTACTTGAAGTATCAGTTAATCCTGAGGCTTATTAGAAACTTGCAAAAGATTGTGCAACTACTTGCATTAGACTTAGCTGAGCAGGGATTTCTGGCCCTAAGGATGGTATTCTAAAACTTCACAGCAAGTGTCTCTCTACAAGGACCATCTTGGTCTAGTTTCTGTTTTTCTAAAAGTCTCTCACAGGTTATGTAATAAACAATAGAGGCTTATTTATCACATGGATCTGGAGGCCTGAAGTCTAAGATTGCTGCTCCAGTGTCTTATTGAGGACTCTCTGACTACATGGTAAATGTCAGAAAGGTTGGTAGGTTTGTGTGAGGCAGAAAGAGGAACGGGATCAAACTCATTCTTGTTATCAGTAATCTAACCCTGAAATAACCTATTGTCATGATAGCATCACTAATTTATTTATGAGGGCATAATTATCACAATGCAGTCACCCTTTGAAGGTCCCTTTAAAACCGTGATTACCAGGCAATTAAATTTTACCATGAGTTCTAAAGAGAGGACATTCAAATCCTAGAAGGCTAAGATTGTACTCAACTAGTAATACCAATATCTCTTCGATTTCTACTCAAACCTCCTCAGTGGAAAAATGAATGTTCTTTCAATCATTAGATCACTTCACATGTGTATCATGCACATGTATATTCAGCAAAGGGCAACACACACACACACACACGCACACACACACACACACGCACGCACACACTCCAGATTGTTTTAATTGGAATGCTTAGTTTGCAAAATTGCAAAAGAGTCACAGAATAACTATTAACCACATCAGTGAAAACTCAGCAAGTCACTACAATAGAAAGAGAAGGCCCTTTAATGAAAACCTTACAAAATTATCCCAAATTGCACGTGATTTTTAATGGACTGCAGTCACTCTAGGCATTTGTATTTTATTTCTTGGAGAAGAGTAAAATATATTATTTATGCAGAAAAATTGTGAATATTTCCAACAACTAACACATGGCCTGTGATGGAAAAAATAATGCCATTATTTTCCTCTTCTGCAATACCCTTCTATTGGGCAGCAACCATGTACAATGTGGTAGTTTCCTATGGCTGTAGCAGAGTCTTCCTTTCCACACCCTACCCAGAGTAAATAGCTATTTCTTTGATAATAAAGCCATAATACTGAACTTCAAGACTCTTGCAAATATGTTTCTGGCTATCTTAAGAAATAATTTATAAGTTTGCTAATAAGCAGAAATGCATTGGAAGTTGAATATGTTGTCACAAATGGAGGGAAAAAACAAATACATCAAGCCATGACCAAGGAAGAAACAATAAATTTCTTATGTTCCTAAAACATTGTGGCTGGGATCACAGCTGTTATATGTTGGATCATCATCAAGAGAATGTCAAACACGGAACTTCTGGATAATTTTTTATAAAAGTAACATTTTGATTGAGGTCAGTAACTCCTGTAGAACATTGAAATAATTTTTCATTGACATTTTTATTTAATAATTGATCTTTAACACCCTTGAAGTGCCCCTCAATCTTGAAAGAGTATGTCATTCAATGCTTGCAAGAGTCTCTTGAGAAGAAACTTCTGAGTATGCAAACTAGAGTTCTATCAACCTGTGACGCTTTGTGGAGTTTAAATTATGCCACATAGTCAGGAAGGGAGATTTGCTATTCCAGTTTTGTTCTTGTTGTGTACTTAGCTCAATTAAGTGAGCTCTGCTAATATGTAGTGTGGTCATTAAAACTAACAAAAAGACCTGGGATCTATCTGTGGAAGTTTTCCAAATACCACAATAAACCTCAAAGTGAAAAGAAAACTGAAATTGGCAAATCAATGGATCAGTAGTTCTGCTTTGAAGTAATAGGTGACTGTTTTGTCCCACTCTGTGTGCCTCTAATAATTTGATATTGACTTTATCCTTCTCTGAACTCTCATTTTTATTAACGGTTCTACCAGCATTCAAAAACTGGACACGTATTTTGCTAAACTCAACAAGGCAAGTTTTCATGAAGTGATTGAAGGTTTTGTAAATATGGTCTCATGACAAAACTATTCATGGCATAAAATTATTAATACAAGAAACTGCAGTGGCTTAGTATACATATGAAGTATTAATAACACCACTCCCCAGGATTCTGTAACCAAAGTACAAGAAAAAAGGAGCCAAACCACTGAATTCAATATTTGCAGCCTGTTTCAGGACATGAAAATATTTTGGTTCTTTCACACAAATAATTTTCCCAAAATTCTTACATCCAAAATGCCGCATTGTAGGCAGACTGATTTTAAGTTTGTGTGGCTCTGGGTATGGGATAAACATTCAAGATTTGTCTCACTTTAAAGACTGGTTGGCTCCAAGTTTTTATTTATTATAAATTTATTTGGGTATAAATAATTTCTTACTGGTACATACGTATTAAAACCAAAACCATGTCCTTAAAAATTATAAATTTTATGTAAGAAATTCATCTGACAAAAGTTAGTTCCCTATTCTTAAAGAAATAGGAAAAAGGGTGTCCAATTTGGTGTCTTGGTAAAATATCAAAAATTTTCATGGTTATCTAATACAATTAAATAAAATTTAATGTTCCAACCGGTGGTTGCATGTAGAACAGAACGTCTACGTCAGCCTTTATCGTGTCTTGATTTCACTTGAGAAACTACCTCATATATTAGTTCAAACTAAATCTATACTACAAACCCAGTTTAAGGTCAAGACCTTCCATAGAATTCAGCATACATCTGAGAAATACCTGCTTGATTGATTATAAACAGAGTGTTCCTGTCCCTATAATTTACACCATAACAGTATTGATAACTTGTATTCAACACCATGCACACAGGGAAATTGCGATGCAAAGTAATTTCAGTTTGTACTAAAATAAAAAGCATAATTTCCTTGCTATACATTAAGGACTATTATTTCCAGTTTTGTTATACAAATTAATTTCCTTCTCTTAGGTAACATGCAGATGTCATCACAGCTTAGAAATATGTAACTGTTATTTGTAAATTTGAATATAAAATAGTCCCTTAAATATAAACCAGATAAGTGTACAAATTGATAGAGTTTTCAAATGGTTAAAAAATGTATGTAAGCTTCCCATTCCGTATACAGAAGTGACTATCATGTAAAATAAATCCCTTAATTCTATTAGGCATAAAAATTCCATTGGTTTGTCAAAAGAATCTGAGAGAAAGGTTTAAAGAGTATATATTTGTTATTTCTGAGTATAATATGCAACTTGAGAAAAAACTGCTATTTTTAATAAGTTAGAAGAACCAAAGAGAATATAATTGAATAAAATGTATTAAATGAATGTCCTTTTATTTCAGGTAAAAAAGGAAGGGAGAGAAAACGGAAAAAACTCAATAAAGAGGAAAGAAAGGATACAAGCTCTGACAGCAAAGGTTTGGAGTCCAGCAGAGAGACCCCAGAGCAGCGGGAAAACAAAGACAGACAGCAGCAGCAGACGAGAAAAGCCCAAGAGAAGCAACAGAAATCGGTATCAGTCAGCACTGTACACTAGAGGGTCCTGTGAGGTTCTTGTAGACTCATGATGCTGCTATCTCAACCAGATGCCCAGGACAGGTGTTCCAGCCATTAGGGCCACAAACGGACAACACACCAGTTACCGCTCTGTCTAAACAACATTCCAAATAGTTGCTATATTCTTCATACAAGCATAGTTAAAAGCAAAGAGCCAAACATTCAAAGAAGGGATACTTTTAGATGGTTATCTTTTGTGCTTCTGTGTATTTTTAAAAGATGAGAAAATTTGTACATAATTATCAATAAGCTATAAACTATCCTCAATGTAATGAGGGCACCCAGAGAAGAAACATCTTTTCCCTATAAAAAAAAAATATTCTTCGAGTTTTGTCTTTAAGAAGCAAAAGATAATTCTGCAACTTCAAAGAGGCAGTGTCCCTCCAAGCAAAGGTCAGGGGAGAGAAACATCGCTCCAAGCACAGGGTGGATTTGTCCAGGAGATCTAGTGAATGCTCAGAATTAAGGCCTGGTATTTGGAATCCTAGAGTTTATCATCAAAGAAGCAAATATTTTAAAGACGACTTCTATTTCCCTCATCCTATACATCTGCAAGAAACTGAGCATACATAAAAGAATTAAATGTACTGTGTGGAATTGGAGTGAGGCAAGCTGTGGAAGAAATGACAGAGCTGGAGACCATCTTTGCTTTCCAGTAGTGTGAAGGGTTGTGCTCACCTGGAACAGGTCTCCAATCTATGGCAGCACTGTGTGGTTGATCGCCTGCTACACCTCGGTTTATATAAGTCTGTAAACATGTACCTGTAACTTTCTTCCAAAAGCAAAAACATACTTATTAGAAGAAAATTCTGACTTTATAGAGAACAAAACTAGAGCGAGGAGAATGTGACATGTTTGCAAAAGTGTATGTTTTCTTTCTTAATGAAGGAAAAACGATTTTATTACCTGCTTAAGGGTCCATCTGGAACTAAAGGGATACTACTTTCTAACAAGGTGTATCTAGTAGGGGAGAAAGCCACCACAATAAATATATTTGTTAATAGTTTTTAAAGCTTCGTTCACTTTGTTTTATTGGGTAAGAGTTAGAGACTCAAGAACTAGGAAGGTGAAATCCACTTTATGGGTGACCTGTGTCTGAAATAATTTAGATGAGATTTTCAGTGCTCCCCGCTTCAATATACCACTACCTGAGCCAATGGAAACTTACTTATGGGATGCTAGAAGATATTTATTAATTTTTCTTACTTTAATAAAAATGTATTATGGACACATGAGCCTACCTAAATGATCTCACTGCCCCCCTCTCCTTCATTTCTTAGAGATGAGCACCTTGTGAGTTGATTCCTCCTGCATCTCAAACATTTAGCTTTTCTTCTCCATATTTTCTCAGTCTGTGGATCTCTTTTGGGAACTGGAGTCACCCTAGCAGACGGCCTCAGCCGTGTTTCGCAGAGGACCCAGCCAATGTTGAACAGGAGGAGAGATCTCTGAGTGTGCAGCACAGACTCTCATGCCCCACTGTAGCCTTCTGCAGCAACAGGAGGATGTGCGGCTGCTCTGTGCGCCATGCTTCCGGCTCTCTCAAGGTCACTTCTGAAGAACCTGCAATGCCTCTGCCTCCTACCTGTCTGTCTCTGTACACCCTTTCTTCACCAACTCTACTGCTCGTGTGGGCTGCTTGATTTAAGGAGTTTTCCACCTCTCTTTTCCTCTATTAAGATATAAAAGTTTTAAATAGTTTGTCACTGTTTCTTACTCTGGTGTTTCTTTTCTCATTTGCATGGCATACGCTTTCCAATCGACTGGATCTATGTCCTTTTTTTAGGGGAGGTCTCATTCAATCTTCGTATAACACTCATGTTACCCAAGGGAATCAAACACCATGCTACAGAATTGTGTTAAGTGGAACTGTGTCCCCGGTTAAGGACTTTTGGATGTATCAAACATCAGCTTTGTCTAACTGAGTGTGAGTCACACTCAGTAATCTTACATATATTTCTCCATCTCAATACCTTCATTCTTCCAACAACACTTCATAAGGTCTAGAAAAAGGATAGAATGCATCAAAGACGGAGCAAACAGAGGCAAATTATCATCATGTATTTCCTTATGATCTTCTATACCACAAAGTATTTATATATCTGATGTACTTAAAAGTACAAGAGAAAACAAATTACAATTGATGTTAATCATAGATTGGATAGAATATATGTGAAGCTATATCGTGACTTGTATTAAAATTTCAATCTACTCTGACATAAGAAATCATATAATAGTCAAATAAGCAGTCCTCCTTGAGCCACTGAATTATGGAAAACTTCTTGCACTCATCTTAAAAGGCCGTGTTGACAGTAACAAACATCCAGGAAATTCTTGATGTAGACATGGAATTTAAAAAGTAGAACATCACAAATCTGTCAGTACCTAGTTCATAAACTTGCCCTGGTTTACAAAGTTTATCTATACAACCCCAGAGTTTGGCTTTATAACTGTTCTATCACCAGAAGATTTCAGTTATAATCCTAGGTCTGGTGCCATTGTCATGACTGTTGGGGTCTCCATGTTTTATTGCAACGAGAGAGGGGGATCCAGGCCAGGGAACATTTAGTGTTTCTTCCACATCATGAAGATGCACCTACTGAATCCTCACCAGTGAGAATGTCCTTAGGAAAGGATCCTTACTCTGCCTTTCACAGAAGTGGAATGTGGAAGAGACTTTACTGCTCTGGTGTTACTGAAATAGACCTGGCTAATGCTAGTGTTATTCAAATGAATAATGAAGGGAAGAAAAAGTGTATAAAGCAGCTACTGCCAAGAATAGAGGTTGGGCCTCACAAAATGAAGGGGAAAGAAAGTGGAGAGTGTGTGTCTTATCTGCACATAGGTGGTCAATGTTAAGGCCTAAATTCTGCAGTCAGCTGGGTAATACTTGGGTAAGCCTGGACCAGCTGCGCAGCCTTTCCCAGTCTCTATTCTTTCTGGCAAGAACACAATAAGAATAAAAATACTCATGACTCAATAGAACAACAACTATTCTGTAGATAAGAATATTTCGTGCGCACGTGCACACACACACACACACACACACACACCCCAAACTAGTGTCTACAAATCAAAAAGGGAAATCAATTCTATTGCTTGATTAATACATGGAATTTCAGCAAGTATACATGTGTAATGATTTCAAGAAATAAATGTAAATACAAGCGTGGTGGCAACCGAGCAATAATAACTCAAGAATGAATACAAATTTACAATTTGCCTTCAATCTTTAAAGCAAGAAATGATTTTTCTTTAAAATGTGCACATTTGATAAGTAGACATAAGTAGAGAGACTCCATCTCTCCTGCAATTGTATTTCAGTGGCAAAAATGAATGGCTAAATTCATTCTCAGTAGTATTTCAACTATCTTTAGGCAAATTAAAGGTAAAGAATTTGTTCTCAGGCAAATTTACTATGGGGTATAACTTCTCACATGCTCTGGGAGTATATGTGGAATTCATCTTCCACAAAAAGGCTGATTAAAGTTGTTGGTCAGATCAATTGAGAATTCCTATATTAATTTTCCTAGCATATATTAGCTGTGTATCATACTGGGTTTCATTACATGCCCAGACATTTTCACATGTATACATAATGTATTTTGATCATATTCACCTTCCATTACCTGCTATTGTCTACCTCCTACTTTCACTAAACCATTCCTCTTCATAAGTAGATCCACTTCTGGTTTGTTTTGTTTTGTGGGTCACTAAATTTTAAGCTTACTTACAGCAGCGTGGGTGAGGGTTTGCTAACAGGTACATAGGCTACTTGCCAATACCTACACCATTAAAGAAAAATGTCTCATTCTGCCGCTTGAAAATTTATATACCCAAAGATAAGGGTGGAACTCCATGGTCTCTCCTTCCCCAGTGACATGCTGCTGAGTAACCCAAGATCATTCAGATTCCTGCAGATAATCACAGCTGTTGTGAGTTGCAGGGTTCCTGGAAACTGGTGCTTTATAACTCCGCCCCTTCTTTCAGTTCTTATATTCTGTCTACCCTTCTTCTGTGACATGCCATGAACTTCAAAGGGGGTGAAAAAAAAACTTCCCATAAATCTGATCCTTCAGTAGTCACTCAGAAAATTTTCCCATTTTAATCAATGATAACTCATCTCAGACTACTGTTATATTCCAATGTTTTTGTTGTTGTTTTGTTTTGAATTTTAGAAAAATGAGAAAGAAGCAGCTGGGTCTCCTTTACAGTAGCCAATAATGTTCTCAGTAAGATGTATTACACAATTATGCCAAATCCCTCTAAAGAAGTTAGATATGTCCATGTTTCACAAACAAGAGACTCAAAGCACAGAGAACTATCCAAAAATCACATGACCAATATCCAGTAAACCTGGGAGGCATTCCCATCTCTGGTCAACTCCAATTTTCCTTCATTACAGTCTTTAAAATCATTTAATTTTTAGTTCCAAGGTTGACGGTAATATGTCATGATCTAAGAATCTACCTCATGAAGAAGACTGAGAAGTTCTATTAGGGGAATGACCCAGGACAAAACTCTCCCTGAACAGGTACACAACATATGGTTTCCTGTGTGGTGGGGGTATAAGTGAAGGCAGCACGAGCAAGAAAACGAAGAAGGCAGGATGGACATCATGCGCCACTGGAGAAGACAAAGACCAGCCAAAAGTGACTGGTCCATCTGAATCCTTGGAAAGGCTCCAGCTTCTGTAGCCCTTTATGCCTCTGGAGCAGATCACAATTCAGTTGTCCTCTATTTGTTCATACGGTGCTGATCAGCACTGTCATCTTTCCCTTAGTTCCAAGGCAGACATGAAGAAATGCAGAAATGGGTCTTCACTCTTGGAATAACAAACTTGAAAGCTAACTCGCTGTCTTACAGAGACACTGCGAACACATGTTCTAATGTTTGCACATCCTTTCCTGTCCATCGCATGGAACTAAGAAAAGAATGAGGGTGGGTGAGAGAAATCAAAAGAAGACAGAAAGGAGTGAAAGAGGAGCTCCATCCCAGCAATGACTTTTATTCCAGGCCCTTAAGATAAAGGGATAAAAGACCATCAAGTAGTACATATAGCTTGTTTTCTAGGAAATCAAGGGTGCAACCGTTTCAGCAGACAAATTACTTGACAAAAAACAATTTGATATGTAAATCAACTTCAGAATCTGTAGTTAGAGGCAATGAAAATTACTCAGAATTAGAGAAAGCAAGATGACTTGGCAGGTAAAGGTGCTTAACCACAAGCCAACCCAAGTTTGTGCCCCTGAGCCCACATAATGGAAGGACAGGATGGACTCTTGAAAGTTGTTCTATGACTTTTATGTGTGCTTGGTGGCATTTCTAACCCCAACACACACACAAACACACACACACACACACTAAATCAATCAATATAAATTAAAAGAGAGTAAACATTTTTGTTTTGTTTTCGTTCAACATAACACTTTTACCGATTATTTGGGAATTTCACACAATGCACCCTGATCACAGTAGACTCCCATTACTCTCAGGTCCACCCTTCCTGCTGTGTGCCCCCTAGCCCCAAAAATACACCGAAGACTCAGAATAAACTTTGATTGGTGTAGCTGGAGAACTGGCCAGTATCTGGAAAGCCTTTACCTTCCGCTGTTGAACAGACTGTTTTCTCTCTCCATCCCACACCCTGCTGCGACACTGAGGGTTTTATTCTTGGAGGAAATTATTCAGATTTTTCCCTAAAAGGAGGTAGGGGAAGAGCTAATGCCTGAGGTGAGTGCCCCTTTGAGAATGCAGCCAGTCCCCTCTGGTTTGTTTTCTGAAGCTACTGGCACTGGAGTCGCATTAGGAGTGTCACGAGAAGAGCAACTGCAAATACTGTGACACCCAAAAATAATAAAATAAACTCGACTAAATCTTGCTTCTTGAACCAGAGTCATTTGTGAGTCAGTGAGTACTACCAGATGCGGTCTTCCCAGACCTGCTTCGCCCCAAGCTGCCCACCATCTGACCTCAGTACCTTACAATCTCTAAAGAAGAAAGATTGCAAAGGCTCCACCAGAATGTATTTCAGGCTTATCCAAAGCATCAGTGAGTGGAACGTATGGTCCTAAAGGAGACATAGACACATTGGGTCACTTTAGGGAAGTGAGTCAGTTTCAAGCTATGAACTCCGTGCTCTTGGTTACCAGCTTCTTTTTAACGCTGGTGTTTGACACTGAGGAGAGAGGAGAGCGAATTGCGGCAGAAAAGCAACAGCTGCACTTGCTGACTGTGGAATGCTGGGAGAATGGCCTGTTGTGTACACACAAGAGGCTTAAGAAAACACTTTCGAGTTGTGTATACAGAACAGCTAATAGAATCTAAAATGGGGTTATTTATAGAAAGGAAGAAATCTTTTTAGAGCATGTTTGTCTAGGATGTCTAGATATTCCACATTTATGTCATCAGATTCGTGATCGTTTGAACAGAACATTTGCGCACAAGCATTCTTGAAGGCCTTGACAATTTGCTTCCATGCCTATACCTTTCCTAACCCTGCTCTCCAAGAAATAAGTGAACTAGATAGCAGATGAAGACTAAGTTAACAAGGTATAATTAGGAATCAATAAGTTACCAGTAAAATCGCTTTAACAAGGATAATTTATTCCATGTTTAGAGTAGTTACTCTGAGACATGAATATCAAACAAGCCAATAGATGCACCCATCAGAAAGGCACCATGTACATAAGTAAGCCAAGCTGATGGCAAGATAGATTCTGTGATCCTTAAGGTAAACCAAATTATCACTAACAGTGTTGTGACACCCCAGGGAAGCTATCAGACTAGATTTGAATATTCTGGAAGTATTATCAGAGGGTTTAAAGGCTTGTATTATTTTGCGATAATTCATATATCACACCTGGCATTCATAATAAATACTAACTCTATTTAGTAAAAAAAATGAAAACATACTATTGTTTTTCTGGGTGATTATTTCTTTTCCTTTTGTTAAGTAAGGCATTACTACCTAAGCCCCACCCACAAAAAAATACCAGAAAAGAAAGTATACAGAGTTAGTTAAGTACAAATTCACATAAACAAGAGTGATTTAATGATCAACTTGAAAGGAGATGTATGTTAAATATAAGTTGAGAAGACACCCCTTCCCAAACTGCCTCTTGAAGGGAAGCACTAGCATGCCAAAGCGGGTTGTGGGAAAGTCCTCAGCACTTTCCCAGCCTTCCCTGGGTCTTAGGTTCTAAGTGCCCTGGGCCTCTTAGCCACAAGCTGGGTTTCTTTGGAGGAAAGCTAAGCACACTGTGAGGAACAGGACAAAATGAGTCAGGAAAATGACTTAGCATTGCTTTATATTATAAAAGAATTGTTGAAATAAATGCTATTCACCATTAATTACCAAAGCGGCCCTAAGGTAGTCAAAGGAAAGAAATGAAAACTTGGCTAACCTTTCTTGTCTGCCTTCACAGTTGAACACTCTTCTAGTTTGCAGTGTGGAAAAGGGTAAGAGAATCTTTCATCCACGGGTCTTTCCAGCCAATTTGAGTATCAAGTAGAGACATCTGTTGCTTCTTTTGTCTCCTGGCCTGTTTCTTTTGAGAAACATCAGGGTTCTGGTCAACCCAGAGTCAACTGCTCTCTATCCAGGTGCCTTGAGAAACTCCATCTACTCCGGTCCTAGCTCTAATGGCAGCCAGACTCATAAGCAAATGTGTCTAGTCTATTATCCATCCCACCATGGAGGTCTCCTATCTTCCCTGCCA
This sequence comes from Myodes glareolus, assembly GCF_982192425.1. Lineage (NCBI taxonomy): Eukaryota > Metazoa > Chordata > Mammalia > Rodentia > Cricetidae > Myodes > Myodes glareolus. Next base: position 105,989,952 of record NC_142026.1, read on the forward strand.
GGTAACACCTCACATTTCACAAGGTGAACTTTACAGAACTTTCAGCACTAAAAACACAAGCCGAAAAGAAAAGGACAAGGCAGAGTTCTCATAACGAAAGGAAATGAGAAGTAAGAGGAACACACTGGAGGAAGACAGACATGCCGTTTCTCTGGTGCTGTGTAGCTTAGCCCACACCCAAAGTAAACTGTCTTCACTTCAAGAAGCTGTCTCTCTATAAATAAACACCCCGATGTATCTCTAAAACATGAACATCTTGGACTGTCATAATAAACATTGCAAAATAAATACGAAATAACATCTGGAAGGGAAGCTTAGCACGCAGCGGGGTGGGGGGGTGTTGACTTTTCTGAGTACTGCTAATAGAGAATGGATTTCTTTTTTTTTTTTTAATTTGAGGAATGTTTTCCACTATTAACCAGAGTCAAGCAAAGAGTAAATTGGTTTTACTTTAAAATCTCAAATATAACACTGTCTGCAAACTGTCTTCTCATAAATTAATCCTGGAAATACTTGTTAATTCTCTTATTTACTATTGTTTGAAACCAGTATAATAAGTAAGCATTCTCTTATTGAGTCAATTCATTTAGATATGAAAACGGTTCATATTTAGTTTTATTTATTCCTGTATTTGGCATAAAGTAAAAACTATGTGTTCGTTTTTGGAAACAAAGAATCACAAAGTCTCAAGTATAATGGGTTACCAAGGCACAGCATGTCCGCCATAAGAGGATATCATTGTGACCATGGCCTTCAACATTTCTCATCAAAGTAAAGAAAAGGAGCAAGCTTCGTGGACTTCCTGTATGCATTCACTTGTGTGTAGTTCCCCACTCAAGTCATGTTCATAAAGAGACTACATGATAACAAACTTCCCTTCCTATGCAAAATAATTACATATTCCAGTCACTTGAGGGGAATTTAACAAATATGTAGACCTTTGTCCCTCAAATCATTCCACTTAATTTATGTCATGTTCTAAGTAGAATTTTTGTACATGGTGCATTAAGCATTATATCTCTGATATCAAAGAAACAAAACCACTAATAATGTATATAATATGTAATTAACTTTTAATATCTCCACAAAACCATTAGGTCTTATTTAAATCAACCAATAAAAATTAAAAGGAGGAACTGGAGGGATAACTCAGTGGTTAAGTGCACTTCTTGTTTTTGCAGAGGAGTTGTGTCCAAGTCCAAGCACCAAATAACAACTCACAACTGTCCATCAAATGTAATTTTTAGGGTTCTGACAACCCGCTCTGACCTCCATGAGCACCAAGCACCTACAGACATTCATGCCAGCAAAACACTCATATACATAAAATTAAAAAGAAAAAAACTTAAATCAAAAAGAAAATAAATAAACATGGGACTAAGCCCCAGTTTATATTCCCTCATTTATTTCTTATTCCCAGTCACAAATCCCAATGTTTTAAAAAAATTAGATGAACTTGTTACCAAGAAAAAGGTAAATATTTCTGAAGTAGACAATAAATACATTGCAATATTGATTTTGTAGAAGTATCTTTAAAGTGCAGGTGTCTCTCTTTCCACAGAGTAGCATTTGGCAGAGAAAGATCATTTAACCGAGCCTGAGATGTTGCTTCATCTGTTCATTTGCTCACAGTCTGTTCCTAGTGACATATAGTTATGTATTTCTCAGTTGTTCCAAACCAAATCAGCACAATGAGTTTTACTTTAACATTTTCTTCTTTTAAAAATAGCAACCATGTTATCCAGCATTCCCTACCTTTGATTAAATTGACCTAGTTGCTATTTGTAGGTGGACTGCATGCAAACTGTCCGAAATTCCAGATTCCCCTGCTGTAAGTGTACCCACATGATTAGTTGTAATAAATTTTAAAGGATTACCCTGATCTTTTTCATGATTAATCCTTTAAACAAAAGCAAAAATGGATTCATACCGTGAGTTTTGAGAGGGTTTTCATTTTGTACATGTGTACATAACTAAACATAACCAACCAAAAAATAAATAATCCATAATTCAACAGAAAGAAGAGGAGAAGACAGAGGGACAGAGAGATGAGAAGAAGCAGGTGGGTACACCCCAGTCCTTTGTGTGTGCCTCTTCACAAGGTCCTCCATCCACCCCCTGCAGACAACTTGTTCATCTGTTCCTCTTTCTCTCCCAGTTGGCCCGCCCCATCTGACTGCCTCCAGGGAAAACCAGATGCACTTCTAGAGAAGCTGCCAAGATGAACTGTCAGATGGAATCGTTGGAGAACACAGGAAATCAGTTGGGGTGGGGGATGTTGGGTGAGTGAGTGGGAAAAACACAGACTTTGAGAACAGGGAGACGTGCAATTTAAATCTCTCTACTGTTGACCCTGTGACACGGGAGAAATGGCTTAAGCTCTGATTCTCGGTATCCTCACACAGAAAATGACTGTATACAGTTACTGCAAGGGATAACAAAACAAAGAATGGGACATGCGAAGCACAAGATAGGACCTCCGTGAACTGTTGCTTGCTCGGTTTGCTATGAATGCTGTTTAAAACAGAGTTTTCAAGTCAATCTAAAATAGAAGCACTTACATAAAGATGTATGAACACGTACACACATCTGTATTCCTTTCACACCTACTTATTGCCAAGAAGCTTGTTTGATAGTCCTGATGTAAGCCCATAAGACAATTTGTCATCGCTCAATCATCCTAGAGGAAGAAACAAACATTTATAGTTGCATGCTGTTAATGTTTTGTTTTGTTTTGTTTTGTTTTTACTGATGTGCATAATGGTGTGGTGGTCAAGAGGAATGAGACCTTCACTCAGTTGTGAATGGAAAAGAAGTCAAGAATGCATGTTCAAACCCTGAACCTGCACCTCAAATTTACCTATTTGTTTGCTAGTGAAACAAAGTAGAAAAATAACAGACTGGGTGGCACAGGCTGCGAGAAGACATATATATATATATGAGACAATTGCACTTGGAAGAATTAGAGTCTGGTAAAAAAATTAGTACGTGTGTAGGCAGGAAACTGATGACAAATATAAATATATACATAAATATATGTATATAAAGATACATAAATAACCACAAATATATACGTATATATATATATGTATGTATGTATGTATATGAAATTTTGAAAAAGCAATCGCATGATTCAATTTCTTTTGCTAAGTATTGTGTAGTGGAGATGAACAGGTAGATTTTGCTAAGAATGAGTCAAGACTGATGAGCAACAGTTTTAGACTGTAAAGTATAAAATAATATTCAAATTCACAGTAAACAAAGTCTGAGTCAATACAGAAAAAGAGGGAGGAAGGGACAGACATGAGGAACCACTGAAAGGTACTGGCCATGACGCATGCCATCCAGTAAGAGGAAACAGGAGAGCAAAATGAATCCTGTGTTTGAAAAGGGGAAAAATGGTCAAGAAAAGTTAGCACTATTTAAAACTTAGTAGAAAAATTATGGTAGAATCTGAGACAGAGGAACAAAAAAGTAAATGCATCAAGAACCAAGCAAATGATGATATTGAAATATTGAGAATTTCCGTATTTCAAATGTCACAATAAAATCAATTTATTTAATATTGACATGTGCACCTGGATCTTCCAAGTTGATAATCTTTCACGAATTGTTTCAATTAAATCAGAAAGATAGAATCAAGGCTATGGTATGTTGTAGGAGGCTGCTTGTTTGTTTCCCAACCACCTGGCAGCTTAGACCCTAAATAACCACACAGAAACTCTATTAATTAAATCACTACTCGACCCATTAGTTCCAGTTTCTTATCGGTTAACTCTTACATCTTAATTTAACCCATTTCTATTAATCTGTGTATGGCCACGTGGCTGTGGCATACCGGCTCATCTATTTCTGGCAGCAACTACATGGTGTCTCTTGACTCCACCTTCTTTCTCCCAGCATTCCATTTAGTTTCCCCCGCCTTCCTCTATTCTGCCCTGTACAGGTCCAAGACAGTCCTTTATTAAGCAATGATATTCACAACATACAGAGGGGGATCCCACATAATGGTATGCTGAGGAAGAAATCAAATGTGAGAAATTGCAGATGTGCAATGAGGGCAACACCAGAGAGAAGTTCTGAAGCTAGTGGATAAAAAGGAAACTTGAGGCAAGACCAAATTATGATACAATTTACTTAGGTCTACCTCACTTTTATTGGTGATTATTTTGTAGGTGTTAAAAAATCCATTTATTCAGAAACAATGATACATTTTAGGATTATAACACACAGTGGATATATTCAGATTTTTCTATGGGCCACCAGCTCACAAAAAATGATATAGAGATTTCTTATTAATTATGAAATCTCAGCCTATAGTGTAGGCTTTTCCTTAACTAACTCTTATAACTTAAATTAGCCTGTATTTTTTAATCTACACTCTTTCATGTCACCCCGACTCTGTATTGCCTGCCCATCTTGCTTTCTCAGTGTCTGGTTGGTAACCTGCCTTCTTCTTCCCAGAGTTCTTTCTCTGTTTGGAAGTTCCTCTTGTCTCTCCTTTCTAGCTATTGGCTGCTCAGTTTTTTGTATTACCCCAATCACAGCAATAGATATTAACTATGTACAAATACCCCACAACATTTACCCCTTCTATCTAAATAAAAACAGAAGGTTTTAACTCTAACACAGTAAAACTATATACAATAAGAACAATTATCAAGTAAGAAATACATTCACAATGTCTAATCCATTAGTATTTAGCAAATTCAGAGAAAATATTCCATTAACTCTCTTATCTTGTGAATCCAAACTTTTGTATCTAGTTTACATTCTATCAAAACCACAGAAAACTGTAACTATAGCTCTTATCTCCAACCTCATCAGAGACCTGGAAGGATACAATATTATTTGATTAAATAGAAAATACAAAACAAGCAACTTCCAAAATGAAGAAACAATAGAGACATCGTGACTTCCTGGAGAGTCACTCCAATATGCCTCTGCAATTTTGGGACATCCATCTTTGGTCTATGGGCCTAAAATATCTGTTGAACTGTTCTGTGAAACAGGAATTTTGAAGGACTGTCATACCGTCTTGGCAAAGTTTGGCAATCACCTTATTTTGTGTCTTGTTTGTTCAATCTGGGTAGTATTCTGTCAGCAGTCAAGACAAGGACAGTTTCTTTGCCCAGTGGCTAACTTGTAATGAATGAAGGCAAACTCCATATGGAGGTTCTTCATTTCCATCATCTTTTTTAAAAGTATATTGGTGCTGCTAGGATCAGACATGTCTTACAGTCACAAAAAGCCTTATGATACTAAAACATTTTAAATTCCACATTCTGTGGGTCTCTGTTGTGTTTGAAGATGGTATTTAAAATTTTCTCTTTTTGACTTTGAAAGCATACTTAATATGACTAAAAGTTTGATTGTTATAGATAACTAATAACCTGTATTTCTTTATTATCCTAAATAACTGTCTAGGACTAGAAATTTAGAGTACATTGTTAAATAATCTGCACAGGTACAATACCTTAAACAAGAGTAGAAACATATATAACCTTAAATTTGTATCAGTATATAAAAATACATACCAATATAGTTGTGTTTTAGTTAAAAGGTAGACTCAACAATCCACCCCTTTATCCAATCATTTCTATACTATGTTTCCCTTTTTCTCTACAGAAAGAGATCCCTGAATCTAATCTTTGTACAGCTTTTTCTCTGACCATTACCAGCAACAACGAGTAACCAATTCCCCTAAATGATGACAAACAACCATAACTCACTAAGTGACCAAAAGTCACCCACCTCACCTCTTTGGAATGTGGGTATCATGCTCCCTAAGCTGCTTCCTGTTGTCTGTTGTCATCTTTAAAAGAGCCTGAGAAATTTGGGATAATGGTCAAGCAGAGCAGTGTGTGCGGCTGGACTAACTCCTTAGCAACTTTAAAATTACTTTGGATGTAGAATTCTGAGGAAACTGTAGCAGAGGCGTTCTGAGAGACTTGATAAGCTGAGCTACTTGTCGTCTTTGGTGTCTGGGATTTTTGTTCTGAAAACACAAGCTTTTAAATGGAACTTATATATCTATATTAACACAAGTATGAAATGTATGACACTCACAAATTAATTACAAATGATTCTTTGTTTTACATTTGAGCATAAAAAGGCATCTGTAAACTTTATAAGTTTTTTTGGACTGTATAACCAAGTCTCTATCCATGCAATATGAAAGTTTGACATGCAAAAATAAGTCATGGCTATTTTGTAGTCAATGAGTTTTATCATATCTCATCAAGTCTCAGAGTTGTTCCCATAGTAGAGTGATCAGAATACATCACCTACAGAACTACAGTCACCTGCTCTGTAGTTTTTCTTGGTTTCTTTTCTTACATCCGTAGCCGAGAATTTCAGGAGGTCTCACCCAATCAAATCTGAGCTTTACTAGTTTTGAAGAGAACCATAGCTTTTTGTTTCCTGTGAAAACCAAGGTATAACCTCTCCCCCAATACAGTATATGTTTTTTAATTTTTATTTTGATGTTTAGACAGGCTTAAAATCTTTCGATTGGTTTAATTTAGCAGTTTCCATACTCCAATGTCTCCTGCCTACCTAGTAACCATTCAACTATTTATTACACCAATCCTAGCAATACATCTTTCCCCACAACATGTGGGGGAGAAAAACTTTCTGAATGTTTTCAAATGGCCTGTTTTATAATAATATAAACTTGACCAGAACATGTTAGTTTATTATATAAAGGGAGAGAAGAAGTATTTTTCTTTCTTTTTAAAATGCTTTAATTGAAATAGAATTACATCACTTCTCCCTCCTTTTTCTTTCCTCCAGCCCCTTCTAGTTACCCTGCCATGAACCCCACTCATGCTCCCTCCTTCTCAACTAAATTGCCCCCCTTTTTAGTATATTTAAATATTTAGCATATTTAATATTAAATAAATGGACAATTTTTAGAATTTTCCTAACCTGTGACAAGACTAGAAGTACCACTAAAGCTATTCATTGTGATGGATGAATCCCAGTTTCCATAGTATTGTTATCTGATTTGCTCCATCTTTCCAGCTCTCTCTTTATATTCTCCTAAGTACTTAATGATTCCAATAAGAAGATTTTTGCCTTCTCTTTTACCTAACTGTCTAATTTTCTACACATGCAACCAGAAATGATATTTCACTTTAACTGTTTTCCAGCTACAGTGTCACCCTCCTTTGAACTTAGGTCAACATTTTCAACATTTAGACAATACCTCATACTCAAACAGTGGCCAGAAACTTAAAAATCCTACAGACCCTAGCTGTGACTCTTTATATCTGTGTGCTTAACTTGGAAAACCTGTCAAAGCAGGAAACTAGAAAAAGAGTATTTGGGATTTGGGATGGAGGATGCCTTAAGAAACAAGGGTTAGTAAAGCACAAAAAACATTAAAATAGGAAGAACGGCAGAAGGTAGGAGATTACAGGAGAGGAGAACTACTATTGCTGTTTACGAATTTGGACATGACATCAAGCTGCCTTCTAAACTTGTATGTTTTTGCCCATAAACAAATGCTATCAGTCTTAATGTCCATTGTCATCATGAACTCACAGCTGCTATGGTTACCTGCACTGTGTCTGCCCAAGATTTTACCTGTCACATAACTAGCCATGGAGAGTGGAAGAGGTCATGGGACTGTGCTGTTACCTGCTGAACGACTGGCTGAGGGACCCTGGCAGAGGGGAAGTCATTATCTTCAGTGTACCCACTGTTGAGCAGAAGGTTCCATACCACAGCTCCATTCTCATAGCGATGCTGATGACTCTGGTTAAACTCAGCAAATCCCAAAACAAACCAAGAAGACATGAACATGGGATAGTTCAGAGGAGTGGATGATCAATCAAGGTTGAGAGTAATCAGTGTGAATTATACACATGTATGAAATTGTTCTACAACAAAATTTAATTCAAAGAAAACTTACAAGACCCAATCAATTTCTACTCACTGAATGCTTCTTTACTAATAAATTGTAAATAAAGTTAAGAGAGATTATTTTAAATATGACATGCTATAAATGTAAAATAATATTGGCACTAATATCAATTTAAGGATGCAATTTCTCACTCCATCAAGCTACAACTAGAATTTGAACCAAGAGTTTAGATTAATGAGAAGGCAAACTTTATGTTGACACCATTACCAAGTAAAATATTTTACTAAAACTTCAAACATTTGAATTGTAAATCTCTGCTCTTTATTTTCTACTTTTCCAATACCTTCAGTAGCAGCGCACTGTATGCAAGCTTGCCTGATTCATCTTGTGGTATTGTGTAGCAGCTTTACAACTCTTTTACACATTGGCATGATTTCAGCTATTCAATTAAAAATGGGATGTTTTATTAATGTAATCAGCTGCTGACACAAAGCATCTTTTTCTTTTCCTATTCAGCAAAAGTGCAGCTAAACACTCTCCATTAGCTTCTTATTTAACAGCTAAAAATAGAAGCCTAATGTAATGTTTATAGTACAGATCCAGTGATAAATATAGAATTCTAGGATTCTGCCCAATGGAAATTCAAGCTGAAGTAAAATGCATATCTTCAAGTTTCTTCTGAGTTAATGGTAGAGAAATGTTTGATTTCTAGCTAGAGCCTAGTGTGTAGAATCAGACACATGGTCAGAAAAATCAGTTTCTTGTGTCGGTGCATCCTTTGAGGAAAAAATAACTTGAATACATGTGAGCACACACACGTATTCAAAAGCAACTGACATTAAGGTTGCTTTATATCCAAACATATTCTCTTTACCATGAGTAAGGAGCCATTCCCTGGGAAACAAGTGGAAATTCTTCAACTGAAAAGTTGCCTGTGGATATATGACAACATTCTAAAAATAATGTGATGCATTGGATATAGAAGCAGGAAACGCAGACTTTGCCACAAGAAAGATTAACACAAGAAGCCTGACCCACAGCAGTGTCCGCACCTCGGGCTCTGCTTTCTCATGGTACTTTCCTGCTTCATGGCTTTTGTTGTTGCTTAAGGCGGTTACAATAATATATTAAGAAATCTTCATTGAGTTATATTGATCAAAAGACGTAATGGAGTTTTCTTTAGGATATCTTTATCAGTAATATTGAGAATCAGCTCTGAAGAATGGGCTTTGTATCTTACTGAATAACCCTGTTATGTGTAAGGGATCCTGTTAAAAATCATCAGCATCAACTAAAAGTTGCATAACTGTGTGCTGGAGTCTGTATCCTTCAACCTGTCCATTACTCCCGTCTCATTAATGTAGACTAAGTTAAAATATTGGATGATTCCTTAAATTTGAAACAATAAGGCAATGCAAAAAGAAATAACTGACAGACAGATTAAGAAAAATCAAAATAGGAAAAGAATCACACAGTCTGGAATGATAGATTTGGGACAAACAATGGAACCCTCCATTAAAGAAACTATACACAAACAAGGAATTAAGAGCAATTGTCACGGACAAAGATCATCCTGTGGAGGTTTTAACTTAACCTGAGTTTAAAAGAAGAGAGGAAAGCAGACATGGAATCTAAAGGAGCTTTAAAAGTACCTTGTTCAGTGGATAGCTTGCTCTCTCAGGCATAGGAACTGATATTTCTACCACAACATTAGAGCCTGAGAATTATCTAATTTAAATTACATTCCTGGAGTAAAATTTCTCAAAGACACCAGAGTCGTGTCCTTATGAGCACATTGGGAATCTTTCCCAAAAGCAATCATTCAGGTGTGTCTTCAAGCCACTACCTGACAGCTACAGTGCACATCTGAGCTTGATAAAAAACCGTGACTAGTGAGTTTGGTACCTCAATGTAGAAGTTACATGCTGCAGTCTGCAAGAGAAACCAGCGAGGGGAGGGGAAAAGAAGTGAAGAGTGGATAAGTCAGACAGGAAACTGTGCAGATCAGAAGGAGGGAATCCAAAGGATGAGGTGGATGCTGCCTTCACATTTGGCAAAATCAGGCTTTTCTCTTCCATACCAGTTCTGCTTCTGTCCTCACAACTCCCCACATGCTCCACAGAGACACAATGCCATTATTGTCATTTCACCGCTCCTACTTTCCACCCCGACGACTGGCACTTTTGGATGGATAGTAACCCAATACTTTCACCTCTGTATGTTCATGAATACCCTAAAGGACACCAACGCGGACTGTGAGTGACCAGCTCTGGGATTATCATTTCTAGTTTACCATATTATTTCCCAATCTCTACAGTTTTCTGCTGTCTCCATCTTTTGGTCTTATAGTAATATTCTCTGTGTCAAATCTATCTTAATTTCTTATCTGCATACTTGGTTCATTCAATTATTTACTTGAGGTAAATTTTCCTCATTTATAAACAGGCATAATAATACCCAACTCATACATCTGATGTTACAAACAGAGATCAATTATACAAATCAGCATTTCTTCTTGCAAAGAGGGTACATTGAATAATCTACTTTATCCATTCTGTATATATATATATGTATATATATATATATATAGTGATTTTTTTTACTTTTAAAACTCTTTTTGAGACTATAAGTTGTCCTCCGTCCTTCCTAAAACCCCAGATCGAACCCTACATCAACCAGTCCCTGCCTTTCCCATCATATCTGATTTCAAAACCCCATTGAGAAAAAAAAAAATCATGGTGGCAGGGATTGATGCCACTACAAACTTATAGTCTCCCACATCAGTGGAGCTATTAGCACTACACAGTAAAATTTCTTAACTGCTCATTGTCCATTTCCTCTTTCCTATCCCACAATAATATTTTTGAACCTTCACCACTTTGATGTTGTCCATCACTCTTAGCAAATGAACTCTACATCAGAGAGAAAATGCAGACCCTTTTGCAAGAATATTTTTCTACTTCCAGATCCTCCCCGACAATACACACTGCAAAATGGCTGCCCTGTGTATTGGGTGTCTATGTGTTGTTTGGACCATATCTTTCTATTTCTTTAGGTTCCTTAGTTAAACCAGGTATATTTCAAGAGTCTTTTTAAATTTCTCATTTTCCATATCCCATTTTGTTGCTGTTGTTTCTTTAGAGTACTATGTACTCACATGTACCTCCCCATTTCCTGAGACTGTCCAATCCTCAATCTGTGTCTCATTATCTCTGTCACAGCTATTCCCACCTTGCAGATGTTTCTGGTTTACTAAAATTACCAGGCATATTTCAGTCCTTACCTTATGAGCCCTCTGATTGCATGAGATTCTTGCCTTCCCCCTTCTTAATGCCCTTTCCTTGCACAGTTTCTATGATATTGTTCAGTCTCGATTCTCTTCCTTTATCTGCCGTATGAAAAACTCTTGTACATCTGTAAGATATTAACCACATTTAACACAGATCCTCTAACATCTAAATGTCTAACCCTAATCTTCTCCATATCCTTATCACTAATGGATAATTCAAAGGAATTCAAATGAAACTCATCATTATTATGGATGACCTAAATAGCATTTCAAGCATATGCTGGAGCAAACTGAGTTGTCATCTTCCTGGTGTTAAATTTACATACCGTCTGTCTTTCTAGCTTGGTAAGCAGTACCACATCATACCCTCTCTCTTAAGCCAGAAGCGTATTTAATCTGTTTATGGAGCCTGATTCAATTTTCTATATTATTTTTAAGTCTGTTCTCTTATTATCTTCCTGTAATCACTGTTGTATGCCTGGATGTTGTTATATTTCCTTCAACATGTCCCTCCTTTGTCTCTGCCAGAAGGCACTGGGTGATATTAACCACCATACTGCTCTTAGATAGCCATTCAAATGAAATTTTGTTCATGCATCCTATACCTTCCAACTTTAAAAACAAGTTAGTAACAACTAATTTGTACTGTACTAAGTACTCTCTGCATGACAGTAACTTTTTATAAATTCATTCTAAATAAAATCTTTTAGAATAAAAATAAAATAAGAACAAATGAAAATATCCAAGATTAAACTATTAGGAAATGTAGTAAAGTCAGAATTCAAAGAAAGGACTTTCTGATTTTTTTAAAAAAAAAGTTTTCATAACATTTGCTACAGAAATAAGACAAAGATAGTCTCCTGTCTTGGTTCCTAGCTTACTTATTTCCCCATAGGACACTGAAATCACTAGTTTAAAATCCTGTGCCAAACTTAAATTTATACATTCAATTACCTTAATCAAGTCAATCAAACAGTATTTTAGACATTTAGAGACTGCCAGCTGTGCACTCTTGCAAAAACTCCATGCTGCATCTGTTGGCCACTCATAAAAGTTTTGCAATTATAGGATCCCAAGATACTACAGCATTTTTAAACAGAGTGGAGTGGAAGCAAGGGGTAAAAAGAGTGGGATTTGAATTTTATTCTTAGCTAAGTGGTTTCAAAGTACTCAAGAATTTCCACAGAGAAGTTTCCACAATTTGTGTGATATTTCAACAAATTCTCTCTAGGATGACAATAGATTTGGGGAGATAAAAACAGAGGAAGCAGCTCAAACAAGTTGATGTAGCAGGAGGCAGCTACAGTGGATCTAGTAGTAAAGGGTCAGACCTAGAGCTACTGGATTTCTCACAAGCTATAACTGAAATGTTCAGGACAAAGGGAAGGCTGAGAATGGCTCCAATCCTTTCTTGTAACTAGAAAGGTGAAGAGGCTGAGAGACTCTGGGAGATGACTTAGTATTTACTTTTACTCTTCAAGTTTATCCTTTCTCCTCAATATTTAAAAGCGACTTCTGGACATAAAAGCTCTTAAAAATACATTGATCCAGGAAGAAAGATTTAATGCAAAGCAAGCAATCTTATTTCCAATTGTAAAATTGAAATAATGGCAAGGCAGATGGATCAGGATGTTCTAGGTTCTCTGATATTCCACATGCTTCAAGGAGTTTCACAGCTCTGAATACATCCATAATGCATGACACAAGCAGGAACTGCTTAAGACTTGCAAAACCTTAAGGTTTGCAAAAATACAGTACAAACACCAGAGTGGATTTATTTTTTTTTTTAGATTTGTTTTATAATCCTCCTTTCCTCTTCCTTCTTTCCTTCTTCCTGACCCTTCTGCTTTGCCATATTTTTTTCTCTTTTCTTGCATTAGAATATGTTTACCTTGGGTTTACCTATTTCATTTTCAAGGTATTGTTTTAATTCTGAGTGGACTAGGAGGCTACTTGTTCATTTCCTGGTCGCCCAGAATCCTGAAATAATCACAAAGAAGCTGTATTAATTAAATCACTATTTGGTCTATTAGCTCTAGCTTCTTATTGGCTAGTTCTTACATCTTAATTTAACCCATTTTCATTATTTTATATTTTACTATGAGGCTCATGGCCTACTGGCAAGGTTTCAGCTGGTGGCTTGCATCTTTCTCCTCTGGTGGCTCCAAGGTGTCTCTTGACTCTATCTTCTTTCTCCCAATATTCAGTTTAGTTTTCCCCGCCTACCTCTGTTCAGTGCTGCTATAGGTCCAAAGCAGTTTCTTTGTTAATCAATTGCAATCACAGCATACAGAGTGGAATCCCACATCACCTCCCCTTTTCTGTCTAAATAAAAAGGAAGGTTTTAATTCTAACGTAGTAAAATTACATAAATAAGCCATGTATAAAGAAAGAATTACAATATTTATATTTACTTTATCTTTTAGCATAATAAGGAAAACTATAATTATAACTATCAATTCTTCAATTTCATCAAAGACTCCAGAAGAATAAAATATTACCTAATATTAGGAATAATAACAGCAGGAAGTGCATTGTAAGCAACTTCCAAAACTCTAAAATTGACAGAGACATCTTTCTGCCTGGACAATCACCCAAAGTTCTTTAGTAAAATTCATCTTAAGCCTGCAGGCTCATAGTATCTATCTGGCAGACTTTCCCATGAAGCAGAAAATATCAAAGACAGTTCCACCTATATTGGCAATTTGTCAGTCACATTTTTCAATGTCCTACAGACTGTCTAGAAGACTCTTTCATGAAGCAGGAATCCTGAAGGATCATCTCACCGTTAGGTAAGTTCAGTAGTCATTTCTCTGTGGGTCCTGTATGTCCAGTTCATACAGCATAGCATCAAGCAGTCCAGGCAAGAGCAGTTTCTTGCCCAAATGGCTAACCAATGCCATAAGGAAACTCTTTGATGCTCATCATCCTCTTGAAGTAGATTGGTACTGCCAGGAGCAGATGTGTCTCATTGGTATGAAAAGTCCTAACTTCTTAAAACACTTTAAATGTCTTATTCTGAAGGTCTCTGAAAGATTTGAAAAATGCCTTTTTAACTGAAATATATCTCTGTATATATAGAAAACCTACCTAATAAGAGTACAAACTTGATAATCTATTAACCTATACTTCTTAATTATACATTACATTTTTAAATGAGCTGCAAAAACAAAATACCTTAATCAAGAGCAGAAATATACATACAACAAAATTGACCTAAAATTTGTATCAATAGAGCAAGATCCATACCAATGCAAACCTCTATAGCATATGCCCCCATTTAAATGTAAACAAACATTTGTAAACAATATTTGAGAATGTGGGCATAGTTATCTCCAAACTGCATCTTGCTTTTTGTTTAATGAAACATTTTCTTTGGGGGTAGTGGTTCACGGAGACCTTTCATGGAGTCTTGGTCCATCAAACCACGTTAGTCTGGAAGGATTCCACAGGTTCTCATCTTCTGTTGAAACAAAAATAGGACCTCTTTTCCAAAACAACATATCATTAGACTAAATTTTGATCTTTACAGTATGTATGTTGGTTTAGTTTAACAGTCTGTACAATAAAATATTTCTCTGTACTTAACTCATTCACAGTCAAAAAATTCAAAGAAAACACAGTGATGTACATAATCCAGATTCTCTGCGTATTTTCTATCTTTATGTGGCTTATTTTTTTTACTCTACTATTTTTCTACAAGTTGACTCTGTCTCTTTAAATACTTTGATTTATTTTTTTATCTTTTTCTTCTCTCTCCCAAGCCTATGAATATTTATTCAACACTGTGACCCATTTAGAGGTCTTTTTCATCTGAATTTGTCTTTATTGTGCATGTGTAATGCTTTTTTGACCAGGCACTTCTTAAAACGTTAAACAGCTTGGCTAGTAATAAGACTGCTTTGCCTTTTGACTCCACCCAGTCTGACACGGCAGAAGTCTGTTCACTGCCTCTGAGACTACTGGGTGTGAGTTTTCCTCACCACCTCAACTCTGGAAAGTATCATGCAGCATATAAACCCTTTTTTTTTAATCTCAGTAAAAGCTATATCTGCCATGTAGCACACTGTGAGACCTGGAAATGTCTCTGTTATGGTGGCAGGAATCTGTCATGCTCTCCTGCCTGTGAACTCCTAACAGACCAGATCCCATTGCCTGCCCAGGCTATGGGTACTGAACCAGGCATAGTCTCAGTCATTTTTCTCCTAACCCCAAGAGGGCATACAAGCATCCAGACCCAGGAATTCCATTCAAGTGTTCTGTAGCCCAACCTCCTATAAGAGTCAGAGCCTTTTGTGCTGGTCAACCAGGAAACCTTCCTATAGGAACTGCACAGTTTTTGCTGGTATCACTAAGTCAGCAAAGCCTTCTCTTAAAAGAATCATGTCTCTGCTTATTTGTAGCAAATGGAGTCCACCCAAGAAAACGCTGTTATTAAAAAACCAAGCTAAACTCTGTTCTTTTGTGTCTAGAATTCCTTCTCAACTTTTCTGAGGTTTTAGTGGATTTAGTCAGTCATATTGGAGTGCCAATTTATTGTAGGAGACTGCTTGCTTATTCCTGGCTGATTAGCCCTGAAATAGCCAAACAGAAACTGTGTTAATTAAATCCTAACTTGGCCTATTAGCTTATGCATATTTCTAGATAACTCTTTTTTTTTCTCAAAGTTTATTAAAATACAAAAGTCTCCATTTCCGCCCCTCCTCCAACACCCTCCCACTCCCCCCACTCCCTCCCCTCCTCCCTCTCCATCCCCAAGAGCAGTCAGGGTCTCCTGCCCTGTGGGTAGTTCAAGCTCCTCCCCCCTCCCTCCAGGTTCAGGAAGGTGAGCATCCAAACAGATTGGATCCCAAAAATCCAGTATATGCAGAGGAAACAAGTCCCAGTGTCATTGTCAATGGCTTTTCAGAAAGACTCCGGGCCAGCCACATGCAGAGAATCCGACCTCATTCAGAGAATCTGGCTGGATTACGTGCTCGCTCAGTCCCAGACAACTGGCCTTGGTGAACTCTCATTAGATCAGTCCCCTTGTATCAGTGGGTGATCGCACCCCTCGCGGTCCTGATTTCCTTTTTCATGTTCTTCCTCCTTCTGCTCCTCGTTTGGACCTTTGGGGACTCAGTCCGGTGCTCCAATGTGGGTCTCCGACTGTATCGCCATCCCTCGTCGTTACAAAAGTAAGAAACACAAGTATCCTTTAAGATCAACTGTAAAAACCAAACAGCATGGTCCACGACTGTAGTTCCGGTGTTCATTAAGCTGAGGTAGAATAGTCTGCTATGAGTATGAAACCATGAGAAGCCGCATAATGAGTTCTATACCAATCAGAGTCACAAAGTAAAACACGGTCTTACAAACAATAGTGAATCAATGCAATTGAAAGTTGAAGATTTGACTTTTGGCCATCATATATACTTTAAGGGAGGATTCAAGTCTTCAGTCTGCACTCTATTGGATAGAAGCAAAAAATCAGCTCGGGGCAGTATAGGAGTGGTACAATGGGGGGTAGATGGGGGATTGCAGCCTCTGTTCTCTTCTCCACCACAAAAAACATGGTATAGGATTTTCTACTGGTTACACAACTTTGCTAAAGTCTCCCTGTGCTGTACATGTTGTAGATAAACCAACTTTGGCACGTTGTTTAATCTTTCAAAACTCAATTTTGCTGTCTGGAAATACTGAGACAAAAATGAAGTCTGAGTATTTGATAAGACAATATAAGGAACATCAATTGTGAAAACAATAAGCACAAACTAAGATCCCCAAAACAATTCAAATTCCCTGAGTTTTGGGAACCTTGAACTGAAGTAACTGGTTCTTCTGCTTTAGCTCTTATTAAGAAACAGATACAAAACAAAACAAAACAAAACAAAAAACTTACCAAAATGTAGGCCCTTCTCATTTTGAGGTGAGGGTCTTCTCTAACCTTGTTCATGTTTGTAGATCTACTCAGTTCCTTGTTCTTGAGTGGCTTGGGTCTTTATTTCATTTCTGACTTTGGGCTGTTGGCCATTCCTGGTTACAAGAAAGCACCTATAGTTCTTCAAAGTCCAATTTCCACAGTCATTTCACATCAGACATGTTTGCATTCTTGTAGCCCAGACAGTCTGTCAATTCTGCTTACATACTTGTAAGCACTAATCTGTTTCTAACAAGGTCAGTGAGGAGAGATGGCATTTTGAAATGAATCAGCTAACTGATTTGTAACCTAATTGTGAGAATAATTGCTCATTATACTAATACTCATATCGGCTCTCCAGGGGTGGGAATGATTCAAGGTCATCGTCAGGGACTGCAGAATCAACACACTAGAGCAAGTTATCTCTAACTAGAAGAACTGACAGAAGATTGTTTTAATGAGTACACTTAGGATGAAATTTTCATTCGCCAGAATTTTTACTACAATAAGGAATTCTGTCTAATCAAGGTACTATTATAACACAGTACTCACCACAGCTGTTTCTCTAATTTATGAGATCGTCACTTGTGGGTCTTATTGGCATTGATTTCATAAGTATGTACTGATGATAATCTATGTGCCAGGAATAGTGCTTGACCCTGGTGACGTAGTAAGATAGTCATGGTGTCAGCCTTCAGAGAATTCTAATTAATAGGAAAAGCACTCTAACTCCAAAATAAAGACAGAAAAGCAATAGCTACTAACTGTGCTAAATGTTATCAGCTGCTGAAGGAGGTTTATCATATATAACTACATTCACTATACATTTTTATAAGGTGACACTGACTTTGTGTGGGCATTGGATTTAACATTATTAAGATATTGGTATATGTTGAAAAGACTAAATCCAATCACAAAATAAAACTTCTGTGCTTTCTACCTCCAGAGAGAATGTAAGCTTCTTATAATCGTGCCTTCAGTTCTTACAAACTGGCTATCAAGATCATCCTAATCTCATTTTGTTTAAGTCTCAGAGTACTACTTAGGCCGTAATGCTAGTAGGAGAAATGTGGTTGCTGGAAGCCCTTCTTGATAGTCTAATAATATTTCTATTGAATGTGAGCTTAAATATAATGTTCTGCCTGGAATGCTGCTTCCCTTAAGATTAGCTAAGCTATATATAAGAAACGATTGTTATTTAAAGAAGATAGATGTCAATTCTAGCTCATGATGCAAAATAAGTTAATAAAACTCTAGGAGAGCAAGATGGTTCAGATGTATCAGTTACACACAGGGCATGTACCACCAAGTGTGGCCACCAGAGTTTGATGTGAGGAATCCAACAGGTGGAAGGAAATAAATAATACTACAGGATTTCTTCAGTCCTGCACAAAGGCACACACCCGCACACCTACACACCATGCATGCATGCACTCACACTCACGCACACAATAAACAATTAAATGAAATTTAAGTAAACGTAAAAAGAAAATTCTGAACATATGTTTCTGGGCTGGCTCAGAGATGGTGTCATGAACGGCTCTATCAATCTGATTTCATGATGGTCATCTCGTGGTACAGGAGGTATGATTAAATTCCACCTAGACAGTCCTAGAGCCAAAAAGAGGGATGCTTGAGGAAAAGGAAATGAAATGACATTGACAGTTCACCATCTAGAGAGATTTTGAAAATCTATGAAATCATAAGAGAGAACAACCCAATCCTAAGATGTCCCTGACCTGAACTTAACTTCAAGGCATCTTCAGCTGTAGGAAAGATAAGGAAGAAATTAAGCCTTGCCTTCAGGCCAGCACACACTGAATAAGTTCTGAATTTCTAGGATGAGTGAAAAGTGTGAATGTGATCTAGAATGGGTACATTACAGAATCTTCCATGTGATGAAAGCCAAGAAATACATTTGATCAGAAAAACCAAGCTCTCCAAGTTCTGGAATTTGCTCTAAGTAACCCAGGGCTGTTCAATTTTACAAGCAAATGAGTCTTCTCTATGACTAAATCTCATCAGCCAGGTTCCCACTAGGAATTTGGTGCTCAAGCTCCTGTTTAAAGCAGTATAATAATATTTTTATTATATGGAAATGGAATAATGAAAATCTTGGAATATTAGGATTCGATCAGGTATACATGACCAAAGGCTACCTTAACCTAGATGAAGCAACAGATAAAAAATTTATTGGAATGACACTTTTCTGCTGTTAAGAAACTTTAAAATTACCAAAATCCCCAAGACTGTTGTATAAGAGGCACTTGAAATAGCTTCTGCGATGAAGCAAATCCTGAAGGAATATTTTGCATAGGGTAACATTTTCATAAAACTCTCATCACATCTCATCTCTTTGTCTTTGGAAGGTGGGGTTATGCAAGACTGTTCTGGAAGATTTTCCAACACTTCGTCTGTAGTAGTATCTTTTAATGTTTCTTTCCCTGGAAAGCAACTTAAGGGAGGAACAGGTATGGTCCATCATTGCCAGGAAGACATGGCCTCAGGAACGTGGCCACATTGCATCCACAGTCAGATGACAATGAGGTGACAAGAAGAAGAGATGGGCAATAAAACCTTAATGCCTTCCCTTAATAATCCCATATCCTCTAGGAAGTTGCTACCTTTTAAAGAATGTACAACCTTCCAAATCAGCATGATTAGCTTGGGATTCAATACTGAAACATATGAGCCTATGCTGGAATATTCATACTACAACAGTGAATATGTGGTGCCCTTTGATTGATAAATCATCTCTGTATTTGTTAGGTGAAGTTATGCGAATCTGTGGTCCACAATTCCTGGCAAGAGAGGAAATATAGATTCAATTCGTAGTGAGCTACTTAGAGAAACCACTCATCAACGAAACTTTCACTGTCAGCCTCCAGCTCAATGATGCAAATAAAATAGTAAAACAGCACAGGAGAGATGGTTTAGACATGAAAAGTTAGTTTCACAACCACAAATAGGTAACAAACAAGCAAATGTTATCTGTGTATGAAAAACGAGAATACAAACTCAACAGAGGTCTGTTAAGTCCAGAATTGGCAACCTAAAGCTTTGAAAATTATAAATGCCTATTCTTCCAGCAGGACAGGAAGCAAAGAGAAAGTACATGCTGCTATGGAACTTTAGAATTTTCACATTTCTTCAGGAATAATTCTCTGTGGGGGAAAATGGATGTTCTTGATGGTTAATTTTATTTGGTTTTATAGAAAGACAATTTTCGTTCACTTTAAATTTCTGGCTTTGTGTAAGTGATAGAGACATTTATCTGGTGTGTGTTGCATAATCCTGGCTAGTGCTTCCACCCAGCTGCACAAGAAGAGCCAAGGGAGCTCCCTTGAGTTCCCTTCCCTGCCAAACCCCAAAACACAGAGGGTTCTAAGAAATCCAGCAGACTCTGCCCTGTGTCTGTGGCCAAACACTTTCTTGGTTTTCTGTGCTATTGTCCATTGCTTGTTCTTCAACAGTGTGTTCTCTTTGACTCAGGAATTATTGGCAAAATTTAGGTCAGAGCAGAAGCCAAAAACAAAACAGAAAAAAGCAAGTGATTTATCGAACCTTGGTTCTAGACTATTTAGGTCCAATACACCAAGCTAAAAGAATCTTTGAATGGTCAAGGCTTGCTCAACCCACTGGAGATCTCTGTGGGAATGTGAACCCCAGAGCAACAAAGTATTGTCATGTTTGTTTATGTTTCTGTTGTATATGTATTTCCCTTGATATGTGAAAATGAGTACTTGTTAAGATTAAAAGGAAGATGTTCTATCCTGGTTAGCTATGTCTTTGGGTGAAATCTCTTATGGTATTCATAGGTTTACGAACACACACACCTCCATGTATTGTACCATAACTAAATTCATATATGTGGTGAAGTGCATATATTAAAATAATATAATCAAAAGTAGGATTTTCCACCTAAGACATCCTGAGATCCCATTAGCAGGTTTGGATATCTGTTTTGTTCTGGTATTCTTCAATATTCTTTACTGTGGCCCTGTTAGTTTTATCAGGCCAGCTGCACTGGGATTTGTTCCATTCTTCTTTAAAAGCCCTCATTACTATTTTCAGAATCATCTTTTATGCATCATTACATGTTCAAATTTTCATTATTGGTTTATTTCTTTAGAGCGCTGACTCTTCTAATTTCTTACACAACATTCTTTCACCTTGCTGCATTTCTTAACCTGGAAATTCTTTTGCTCATTTCTTCCTTCCCAACTCAGATAAGTGGGTTGAGGGAGGAAGGAAGGCAAGCAGGAAGGGAGGGAGGCCAATGGATGGGAAGAAAACAAGCCAAAGAGAGAGATGGCAAATTAGCAAGTTGTCCCACAAATTTGTCAAGAATACTTGTTTCCTGAGGGGTCAATAACTTTTACATGGACTAAAACACAGCACCTACATGACCCTGATCACAGAGACTGAGGACGCGTTGACTAAGCTTCTTTGCATATAGTATTGCAGAAGTCATAGTCAGCATAGCTAGGATTCAATATTAGGTTCCCTCTCTTTTCACAGAGGCAAGGGCTGAGTGCTCCAGAATCTCTCACTGCCAGCATAATTCAGTTGTGGGTCTCTGTGTTCATTACTATATCCTGAGAAAAGATGTCCCCCTGATGAGGATTGAGTGAGTTGCTGATCTATGGGTACAGCACAATGTCACAGAAATCTTTTTATTGCTGTGTTTATTTAGCAGACTTTCCCTTAGGTCTTTAGTCTTTTCGTCATTTAGCAGTGTCAGACATGGATTCCACCTCATGGAATGGCCCTTAAATCCAATAAAAATGGGGTTGGTTACTCCTATTCAGGTAAGGCTTCTTAGATGCTTATCAAGTCTGTCACTAGTGTTTGTGTAGTGGTATTTTATAGAGTAAGAATATGAAGGAAAAGAATAGATTTAGCAGGATGGGAACATAAACGCAGCTAAGAAAATAAGTCAACATAATTTTGCCAGGATGTCAAATTCTCGGCAACAACAATGTTACCACAGCATCTGTCTCCATCCGAAGGAAAAGGAGGCAGACCTTCCTATTGTCTCTCAAGTTAGCAGTTGGCCACGGGCCGTGGGTAGGAGGTAAACAAACCGCCAGGAACACTTGGATCCCTTGCTAATATCCAAATGGAAAACTCTTCAGGTATTTTTCACAAGTCTTAGGGACTGCCAGAAGCTGACAGAGAACTACTTAGAAGGAGGGAAGGAAACCAAGATAGAACAGAGTGTCCTGGCTACATAAGTATCAACATGTGTGGAAGAACAGTAATCACATTTTGGAAAGAAAATGGAATCTCTACAAATTTACCTTTAAAGCAAATCTCTCAATGATGTTACCATTTTGGTACAGCAGATGATATCCTTCATGTTCACTGGCTATGCCATTTGTGTCATAGCCTACATATGTAATATATATATATATATATATATATATATATATATATGAACTTTTTGTTTATTTGCTTTAGAGAAAATGACCTAGTACACCTTAATTCAAACTGACTTTCCTGATGCTCTGATTGTGTTTCCAACCTGGCACAAGTGGTAATGACATAAGAGAAAGAATTCGTTCCAAGGTGCAAAGTTATCACTGTTTCCTTACCTCCAAGTTGACAAGACTTTCAATGGATTCAGAAGCTATACCTGGCCTCTACTGACTCTTGAGATAGCCCATGCAACCATGAAAACGTCAACTTAAAGAGCTCAGCCCTCTCGCCAACTCACTGATATGAGAGGTTCCAAAGGGACCTTCCAAATCACATGCACTGCCTGTCAGGCATTGCCCTGACTTGTTCTCAAAGTGTAGAGGAGGCTAACTGAGGGTAGAAGAAGAAGTGGTGAAGTAGAGAAATGTTTATGAACTAACCATTGTATCTTCTGTTTGAGTCCCTTTGGCCTCTCTGGGAATTATTTGAGTTCATTGCCTCCATGGCTCTGTGAATGGAGAAGGAACAGCTAAAAGGCTAAAATACCAAGGGAAAGCCTGCTACTTGTGGTGGAGTATTAGTTTAAAATGCTACATTTGCTTATGCTGTGGAACATTTGTTTAAAAATGCAAAGATATATTGCATTCTTTTATGCTGCATTTGTTTAATTCTGTAAAGCTGTGTTACTTTGTCTGCCTAACACACCTGATTGTCCAATAAAGAGCTGAATGGTGAAAAACTAGGCTAGAGAGGGCTAGGTAGGGAAGCCAAGCAGATAGAATAAATAGTAGAAATTTAGGCTCAAAAGAAGAGGAGGATGTTAGGGGCCAGACACCCAGTCTAACAACTAGCCATAGAGTAAGAAGGAAAGAGAGATTTATGGAATAAAGAAAGGTAAAAAACCCAGAGGCAAAATATAATTAAAGAGAAAAGCAATAATATAAGTTAGAAAAATGGGCTAGAAACAAGTCAAGTTAAGGCCATGCATTCAAAGTAAGAATAAGTTTTTTATAATAAGTATATTTATATAGGAGCTGGGTATTGGGCCCCCAAAGAGTAAAAACAAACAAACAGAAAACTAACCACAACCACTATTAGTTTGCTATATTAACACAGCATTAAAATGACTCCTATGACATTCTTCAGTACCCATAGGTCAGTGCCTCACTCAACCCTCATCAAGGGGACATCTTTTCTCAGGACATAACAATTACCACAGAGACCCACAACTCAGTAATGTGCAGGGAGTGCGGGATTTTGGAGCACTCAGTCCTAACGAGGATATCCCTATCCAAACCCTCCCTCAAGGCTCACGGTTCTACCTGGAAGAGGAGGTAGAAGACTGTGAGAGATAGAGGTGATAGAGGACCCCAGTGTCTTCCAGACAAAACAGGACTGGGGCACATATGAATGAACTCACAGAGACTGTGACAGCACATGAGAAACCTGTACAAATTCAAGCCAGACAAAACCCAGACTTAGAGAAGAGAATGTGGACACAAAGCCCCACCCCTAAACAAGAAGCTATTTGCAACTGGGACTTGCTAAGAGAAGTGAAATCAGTTTTTCTCTAATTGTATGACACTGGGCATATCAACCACACACCAGAGTAGGCCTTTTTCTCAGGAATAGTTGGACAACACAAAAAGGACTCCATGTATTTTGTTTGCCTTTTTTGTTTGTTTTGGTTTGATACTTGTATCTTTTTATTTGTTTTATTTTTGAAGTTTTTCTTTTGAAAGAGAGAGGAAGAGCAGAAAGTTGGATGGGAATGGAGGAGATTAAGCATACAAAGTTAACCCATACATAAATACAAAGCACAAGAAAGAAAGGTATCAACTGATTAAATTGCATGCACAGACATGCATACTCACACACACAGAGACAGACAGACAGACACACACACACACACACACACACACACACACACAAAAAGAAACCACACCCTACCCTAGAGGCCATGGGAACTGATATGAAACCTCAGTCATGAGGATTAAGTCGTTGATGAAGTCATAAATGCATGTGTTATTAGGATCTAGGTACTAGTTGAAAGACAAGGCTCTGGATACATAACCAAAGAGTATGGAATGTTTCTGTGCCCTTTTGCTATCTCTTGGTTGCCTTAGGATGTGCACCTTTCTTGTATCATGCCCTGTCAAGATGTTCAGTCTCACCACATGCTCAAAGCAATGAAGCTGAGCGGTCATTCACTGGAGTCTCTGAAAGTATGAACCTAAACAAGTCTTCCTTTCTGTCAACTGACTGTCCCTTTTTTAAAAAAAAAAAGGCACATTCAGCAATGGGCAACTAGCACAGGAAATTGGTACCCAGAAAGAGGGTTGTTGCTATGGCTTCACCTAGGCATGGGATTTAGAAACTTTTGGAACATGTTTGTGAGAACAATGTGGAAATTAGAAGTAGGCTAGAAAAATGTCCAGAATGTTGTAAGCAGAGCTTAATTGGTGATGTAAGTGCTTACACTCTAAACCCCAAAGATCAGAATGCTGATAGAAATGTGGACAGAAAAGATTATGCTCAAGAGGTTTCAGATGGAAATAACCAGTCCACTGGGGATTAGACAAGTCCTTTCATGTTGCACTGTGGCAAATAACTTACACCAGATGCATGCCATGGAGTGTGTAGTAAACTGTGTGTAGGGAGAATGGACCAGTGAATCTGATGGATATTTCTAGGCAGGCCATCATCCATGCTCTTACACAGACATTGCTGGCTGGTATGTTAGGTGGATTTACAGTGAAACTGTGAGCAAAAAGAATGTAAAGAATGTAAAGGGGATGCAGTACAGCTAGAAAAACGTATGTGTAGAGTATAGGGAACAGGGGAGTGATGGCTAGATATCATATTATAAAGAAAAGCCAAATACTTTGCAGAGGGACATAGAAGAGACAGCCTCAATAGGATGGTCTCAATAGAAGAGAAAGACAATAGAAGAGATGGTCTCAGGAATTGATCAGATTATACCCATTGTAAACGCAAGGATGTAAAAGTAAAATCTTCTTTGAAAGACATTATGGAAGACAGTTCCAGAGCAGTCTTCTTGCACAGGGGCTTTAAGAAATGCACCTGCCACTGTGTCCAGCTCTACAAATACTCCAAGGAGATTAAAGCCATGATTTGAGCAGACCTTGTGACTACTTGAGCTGGTAGCAGACCTTGGCGTTATCCACATAATGCTGGTTTGGTAGGTATACATCATGCTATAATTAAGCAGTCCCAAAGGTTTCCACCCACCCAAGTTTCAAAGAAAGGAACACAATCCAGGCAATGTACAGGAGGGTCCGAGTACTTACTGGATGCCCTTGAGATGGTGATGGATAGAGGTTATGAAGTCGATAACTAAACTATAGCGGAGATTCCAAAACTGTGAAACATATGCCAAAGAAAGAAGAATGTTATGTGTAGACAACATGTCAAGATCTAAAAAGAAGTCTCTCTGCAGCCAGAAAGACCATAGTACCAAAACCTCTGGAGCTCATATCATGCCATCATGTGCCACTAATAACGGACATAAAAATGCAAGATAGAATATTTGCCCTGTTGTGGTTTGATCTTGCTTTGGTTCATCCTTCTTCTGAGTCCCTGTGCCCTCCCTTTGGGATGGTAATGCTAATCTTATTCCTATCACACCATTGTACTGATACAGATTAATATGAAGCTTTTTCAATACAAGTTCATGGCAAAGAGTTTGGGGTCTTAAGTCTCAGAGAAGAATTTTGAACAATGCTAGAGTTCTTAGATTGTAGGGACCTATACAGATAGGCTCATTCACTTTGAATTTTGAGATGGGCAAGAACCTCTGGGGGCAAATAAGGATATATGATGATTTGGTTATGCACTGCCCCCATGTGAAAGCTCATATATTGGAAGTCTGATGCATATCTGGTGGTGTTAATGGGATGTGAGTGGATTATAAGAATGATAACTTCATTAATGGACTAATCCACTGATAAATTCTTAGCTGAATGTGCTACTGGGAGGTGGAAAATATTTGGAAGTGGTTTGCTGGAAGCACACTTTTGAAGGTTGTTACATCTTGTCCCTGGATCTTCCCTTTTGTTCTTTCTCTTGTTTTCTGACTACATGAGGCAAGTAGATTTTCTTCATTGTGCCCTCCTGCAAGAATATATTCCTTTATCAGAGGTAAAGGTGACAGGGTCATAACCTAAATCTTCTGAAACTATGAGCAAACATAAATCTTTCTTCCTTCTACATCACTCACCTCAGGTGTTTTCTCATGTATAGAAAGCCAGCACAGCACAAACGTATGTTTACATATCTTCTTATCTGTTGCTTTGTTTATTCATTCTATAAAACTAACACTCATAAGACTCTACCCTGATCTGATAGTTTTATTTAACCTTAATCACCACCCAGTGTTCCACTGATACACCTCAAAGTCATTATATTTTCAACCCCAGGACTTCATAATGGTTCATATGTTAATAATTTCAACACATGAACTTCTTGTGACTGCATTTAAACCATTTCAGCACTGATCACATATTTTTAAGATTTTTGAGTTCTGGCCCATTTTGTTGTTCTTTATGTTTCTGAACTATTTTCAATCTGTAAATACATCTGAGTGCCTACAGTCCACCAATGTCCTATCTGCTAGCTGATAAAAGTGAGAATGAGTGTGTGTTGGTGTATAAATGACAGTTAAATAATTTTATCAGTCCTAAATCCCTTTCCTGAGTCAAAGCTCGACAGGTAGTGTGGGTAGAAAACTGTAGCAGTTGAAAGACGATACTTTACCAAATAATGCTTAATAAAGGTTGATTCTACTATCTTCTGGGATTTTGAGGATTACTCTGTGAAGTATACATTATGCACATTAGAGCCATTCAACAAATCTCAGTAATCGTTTTGAATATCCTACAACAGAATATTGTAAAGCAACCAGGGAACATGAATAAAATAATGAATTATCACAGATTGCAGGTATAGTCAATTCTGTATATCCCAAACATTTAAATTCATAGATAAACAAAATAAGATTCATAAAACTTTTAAATGAATTGTTAAAGTTAGTTGGTCACTAACTTCCACCAACCCTGCTGCTAAGAATGTAGTTACATCAGAAACATAGATTTTCCTATTCTGATGTGACTCACTTACATGGTACTCCAACTACATATTTGCATTAAAAATAGATTTATTACTTTTATTCTGTGACTAAAACTATCCATGCAACTTCTTCCATAGTAGGACGTGTTATTCAGAGTAATCTGAATCCGTACTCTGAGGTCTCTTTTATTATCTTGAAAGTAACAACTGTGTTTTATGCTGATATACCGAAAGTCAGCTTTGTACATAAAAAAAATCCACAAAAGGATGAAATTTCATAACTGCAAACCAAATTCAACCATGTGCTCCATTAACCTAGGACACACTGGAGGTACTAAATAGTAAATGCTAGCTTTTCTGCACAAGTACTTCCACGTGACTGACAAACAAACATTTGTGCTCTACTAGACAGTGAGAAGAAATACTGGAATATTTCTATTTGTCATCCAAAAATACATCATCAAGTATCTTAAGTATCATTTAGTTTTTTGACCAGTGTGACCACGAAGAGCAGTATCAGGACCGGGAAATGAAAATTACCTGGCTCCACACCCAGATGCACTGACTAAGAGCCTCTGGGATGCTGCAATCCAGGATTCATGAGAACAAACTCTCAGGGTATTTCTGGCCCATGTTAAAAAAAAAGTTAGAAGAAGAAGTGAGAGTCTTTCTTGCTTATGTGTGTGTTTGAGTAATTATTTTAAATAAAACCTAGATCAAGAAAGACAATGGCATGTTTTTCTCATTGATGAATGTTAGCTTTCAATTTTCAGAAACATGTATTTCATTTGGAATACCAACAGAGGTCAGGGGATTAGTTAGGGGTCACAGAAAAGGGGATATTTAAGGGAGAGGAAATAGAACACTGAGGTACAAAGGGTTAAAAGAAAATACTGGAACAGGAAGTGATACATGAGGGTTGGGGAGGAGGGCAAAGTAGGGAGTACCTGGATACAACTCACTAAAGATCCTTTGAAAAAGTCATTGAAACCCACTACTGCAAAAGGTGAGAGACTTTCGTGTAGTTCTTTATCTATTTAATAAATGGCAGGAGCCATGAGAAAGTGTGATAATTTCCTCAATGGCAGAACCAAAAGCAGAAGAAATTTTAATTCAGTATTCACTTTAACATTCCTGAGATCACATCTTTTAGCAAAATAACAACCAAAAAAGGGCAGCTTTGCATCAATACTAGGTAGAATTTGGAGTCTAAAGTATAGTCAGCCTTCTTTTTTAAAGTGTGGATCATCTGGAAGCTGTGTAATAAAAAAGGTTGTGAAAAGGTTGTAGTAAATGACTGTTGGAAAGGAGTCTTATAGCTTATGAACTTTCTGTCTGTCACATCACTTAGCTCTAAGCATGCAGACAGTGCCAAATCACACATAATTATACATAGGGGAATTTCCACTCCAGATGTTTGATGCTTACAATAGAATCCTCCATGCCCATCCTGTGCCTGAGAAAAGCACACACCTATGTCTTGCTCCCGACCTTGAATTCTTCACACAAGTCCTATATCAGCTTAGGTTTCTGCACCTGCCTTTAAAAAATCAGGTTAAGGTGAGGGGGTGGGGGGCAGATGGAAGAGGGTGTTATAAGCCTTCAATTCCAACACTTGGGAGGCAGAGACAGGCAGATGTTTCCTGATCTACAGAGCTATTTCCAGGACAGCCAAGGTTGCAAAAAGATACCCTGCCTAAAAAAAAAAAAAAAAAAAAAAAAAAAAAAAAAAAAAAAAAAAGTTAAAATTGGGAAAGGCTGGTGCTTGTTCATTTGGCTGATTAGTTTTATTTTTGCTTTTTGAGAACTGGTCTCAGGCAGCTCTGGCTGGCCACAAACTTGCAGCCAAAGGGGACCCTGAACTCCTGATCGTCTTACCTCCTGCTCCAAGTTCTAGCACCACTGTGCTTGACTTAGAACAGTGGTTCTCAATCTGTGGGTTGAGACTCCTTTAGCAAACCTCTGTCTTCAAAAATATTTACATTATGGTTTATAACAGTAGGAATATCACAGTTTGAAGTAGGAATGAAAATAAATTTATGTTTGGGGTCACCACAGGAGGAACTGCATTAAAGGGCTGCAAGCATTAAGAAGGTTGAGAACCACTCAATGGCTCAGGGATTCCTGTGTTCCTTCTTGGTTGATTTTTTTAAAGGGAAATATCATAGAATTGCACTTTTTCTAGGTTCATTGAGGTAAGTTGGAAGTGTGTTATTAATTTTTTAAGCCTGTAATATTGAGAATGTCTTGATTCATCTTCTGTTATCCCATCCATTGCTTCTAAGATAACCCACTTGGTTACTGTGCATTATATAATTAAAATAGTTTGTGTAGGACCATTTCACTTATTTTTTAATGAATAAAGCTTGCCTGAGGATCAGAAAAGTAAAACAGCCACATTGCCCAACCATGTAGACCAGACACAGTGATCTATAATCCCAGTAGCCACCCTAGTTGCCATAGAAACCAGGTGATAGTGATGTACACCCTCAATCCCAAACTAGAGAGGATTACAAAACGGGAGGAGACAACTCTCAGGCTCAGTCTCGTTCAGATTCCTGGAGTCAGGATCATCAATTCAGACTGAAGTACAGGTAAGAGCCAGTGGCAGGCTGTTTTACTTTTCTGACCTTCAGGTTGAACCTCAATTTCTGTCTCTTAGTTTGTACTAATTGTATTTCAATTTTGGGCTCTGTTTTCTATAATATTTTTAATTTTTAGATATATGCATATAAATAATATTAATCCATTTTTTTCTTGTTTGGGCAGTTCTTTGTTTTGCATTTTTTTGCCTTAACCAGTTTTAGTATTAGTTTTTGAAAAATAGTATCATAAAACAAAGGGAAAATATTCCTTAGTTTGTTAAAACTTATACATGTTTGATATTATTTTCTCATAAATATTTTTATAGCTTAGCACACAAGCAAGTTAGCCATCAGTTAACTTGTGGGTACATATATAATAAAATTTTCACTTTATTTACAAGGTAATGGGGATATTCGGACTATTGATTTCTTCTTGAGTCAGCATGGATGATGTTGGCCTGGAAAGTCTTTCAAGACATTGAACTATGAAAATCATAGAATCGCCATATCACTTCTCAAGATAATTATTCTTCTTGAAACAATAAAGTTAGGAAATACAAGGACTCCACTTGGTTCAGATTATGCACACAGACACATCTTCTAAAAATAACGCATTTTGAAGCCAAGACTTTTACCTGCACATGCTGTGCAACACTGCCCCCTAAAACATAGCTAGGATCCTTGACACCTTCTTTCATATGGCCTGCTGTCACCCTTGACCTTGTAGCTCTGATCTGTGCTGTCGCCTTATTTTGAATAAAGGTTTTTCTTACTTTGAATTCTGGATCAGCTTTATTTCTTTTCTTAAATAGGAAGCCAAAGACCTGGAAACACCTGCCCTAGCCCCTAACCACTGTCTCGTCTCTCAGAAATACCCGATGCTTCATACCATATGTAGTCTTTATGTTGTTTCATTTGAAAAGTTAAGTACTATGCCTGTTTCTTCTCTTTGGCGACGAAGGAAAGTCATCAACCACTCCTCAAGTAGTCTTTCCACGGCATACATTATTCCATAGTGTTTCCCCTTCCTATAGTTTTGTTGCTCTGTTTATTCTTATTTAAGCTCCCTATCTTTTATTATTTTTTTCAATTGTGTGTTTTAATTATATATGTGTGTGTGTGTGTATCTGTGTGGAGACATGCAAATGTAAATACTGATACCTGCAGAGCCCATGTGAGGGCGTTGGATCATCTAGAGCTGAAATTATAGGTAGTTGTGAATTGCCCTGTGCAGGTGCTGGGAACTGAACTCAGGTCTCTGAAAGAATAGTATGAACTCTTAACCACTGAACCATCTCTCCAGCCCAAACTCTTAGGTAATAAATAGCTTAGATTTTGGCCTGTTTTATTTATCAAAGCATCAATCTGAATGTCTCTGATTTTCTGTGGTTTTGAATGTGTTATTTTTGTGCGGGTGCACATTTATGAGTATGTATGTGGGAATGGGGGACAGAAATTGAATTTGTGTGTCCTCCTTTAGGAACTATCCATCTTGAGTTTCTATTTAGAATATCTCTTTGGCCTGGAGTTCTCTGGTTAGGCTAGGATGGCTTGCCAGCAAACCTTAGGGACCCATCTTTATTTACCTCCTCAGCATTGGGATTACAAGCCCATACCATCACCTCTGTGTTTTGTTTGCTTGGTTTTACATATGTTCTAGAAATTGAACTCACGTTCTAATGCTTGAACAGTAAGCACTTTACCAAGCTATCACCAAGTATGCATCTCTGGTTTCTAATGAGTATACTAGGCCTTTCATATTTAGTGTAATCATCTGTGTGCCGAGGTCAAAACTACCTGACCAGTTTGCATTGCTTTATTGTTTTTGTTTGTTTGTTTGGTTTGTTTTGGTGGTGGTTGAGTTAATGTCTCCTGTTGCTGCAGCTAGCCTTGACTTCTCTGTGTAGCCAAGACTAGTCTTGACCTTTTAATCTTTCTACTGTCACCTCTCAACTTTTAGGAACACAGGTGTGCACCACCATGCCCAGCATACTATTTGCTAACTGTCCCAGTTAAAATCCTTTTCAATTTTGTCATCTTTTGAATTGTTTTTACCCTACTTTATTGCCATTATTGCTTGTATATGTGTGTGATTGTGTATATATAATCATATTTACATAAATATATTGTATATTTGTGTGTATGTGTGTGTCAAGCAATTGTAGAAGCATTATTTATAATTTCAATATTTATAAAACAATGACTATGAAATTTTAATAAATATATTTTCTTCTTAAAATATTTAAATTATATTTTTATTGTGTTTGTGTGTGTGTGTGTGTGTGAGAGAGAGAGAGAGAGAGAGAGAGAGAGAAAGAGAGAGAGAGAGAGAGAGAACGGCATGACAAGTGGGTAGAGCTAAAATGACAACTTCCAGTAGTCAGTTCTCTCCTCCTACCATGCAGATATAGTTGCTCAAACTCAGGTCATTGGGCTTTGTACAGGAATGCTCACCTATTGAGCCATCTCACAGGCTCTAATATTTTCTTTAGTAGGATCTAATATTTTCTTTAGCCCAGGTGTCCTTGAACTCTTGAACCCCCTTCCTCAGGATACCAAGTGTTTGTGTAATAGGCATGTGCCAACACTGGCAGGTTTTGATATTTTTAAGTTTATACATTACTTAAAAACTATGAAATATTAAGTCCACATTCTTTCCTTTGTCATATTTTTAATTCTGTCACATATTTTAATCTACAGATGTTTTAAACACCAAAGCACATTGTCACTGTATTTGTTTTACATAGTCTCTATCTTTAAAGTTAATAAAAACTCATTTAATAATAAACTATCCATCTTTTGTTTGCTCTTTTAGGGGGTTTCCATTTCTTAGATTAAATCCAAATTTCTTCCCAATGATATTTTCCATCTGCCCAAGAAAGTGTCTTTTATAATTCTTGGTGCACATGTCTGCTGGCAAGGAATTGCTTCGGTTTCTTTAGTCAGAGAAGTGTTTTATTTTGCTCTGGCATTTGAAATTTAGTGTTACTGGCTTGCAAACTGGATTGTGCGTGTTCATTTTCTGAGCTTTGATGTTATTGATCCACTCCTGTTTCTATCAAGGAGAGTCTCCTGTTACTCTTAAATGTTCTTTGTAGTGTGATTTCTTCTCTGATTGTTACATACCGTTACACATTTAAAATAATATCTCACAATACTGTGATGCTTAGGAAGCTATCCTGTCTGTGCATGCAGGCCACTTCTCAGCTGAAGATAAAGGATTCTGAAGCATCTACAACTCACTGTGACCTCGACTCGTCACCCTTACCAACGAGAATGCCTTTCTTCCTTCCTTTTCTTTTCACCATATCTTCAACTAGCCCGTTACTGAGCTCTGTTAGTATTCCTGCACCACCTTCCACATGAAAATTGCCTTTTATTTTGTTCTAGTTTGAATGAATGAAAACACAGCTACAAAGGCAAATATTAGCAACTGAAACTGTCAGTGAAGGAAAAACCAGTTTACTCCAGTGGAGTCACACTGGGTCTATCAGTCACCCTCAGGATAGACCTCATGTTCAGAAGGAGCTGACCAACATATAATGGATTTTGTGAGTGAGTTCTTTCATTTGGTTACAATTTGGTGAGCTTTCTTTTCTTTTTCAGTTTAGGAGTTACTTTATTTTGTTATCTTAGTTTGGAGGGGTGTTTTTCTAATTTTTTTAACAAATAATTTTAAGCTGAGCAGGTATGGAGGGAGAGAGAATCTGGAACGATTTGGGGAGGGGAAAATATGGTCAAGTTAATTTAAATTAAAAATTTTTTACTTAATAAGAAATATAACAGAATAAAGAGCTAGCAATACAAAATGCATTTGTTTGAATTTGTATCAAATGGGAAAGTTTAGTGAATATGTCTTAAAGGAGCAGCATTTGCTTTTAAAAAGTATTTCATTTTATTGTTTTTTTATATTTTAAAGTTAGGCAATATGGAACAGAAAAACTTCATGTTCACAAATGCACCTCTGTGAGTCTTGAAAGCACCCTGGCACTCATTCTCCCTGTAAACACCTGAAGTACGTTTGGTTATAACTGAACCTCTCAACTTTTAATACTTCATTTTTTCCATTTAGTATTTATTCCCTGAGGATTCTGGGGGGAAAACACAAAGAGAAAGCACAGTCTTTGATCCCCAGATGCTTATAATGTTAAAAAGAAAGTAGATTGAATGACTTTGAGGTTTAGGTGAAAACATGTAATTGCTGAAGCAAAGCAAAGTAGGTAAGATGGTA
Source organism: Myodes glareolus (assembly GCF_982192425.1). NCBI lineage: Eukaryota > Metazoa > Chordata > Mammalia > Rodentia > Cricetidae > Myodes > Myodes glareolus. The sequence continues at coordinate 106,024,335 of NC_142026.1, forward strand.
GAGATTTTCTGTTAGAGTTTGAGTCCATGGTTGTTCTGTGAGATGTGTATGCACCTTCATATATCCTAGTAACATATTAATATATGAGTTATTCCTCCTTCCCCCAGTATGAAGCTTGGTTCAGATAATATGTGCCTGAATAGCAATAAATTTTACCATTAACATACCAATACAACACAATACCTTGACAAACATTACCTCCAACCTTATAAAATTAGGCATTTTCTTGTATTTGCCTTCTTTTTTTATAGTACTTAAGTATATTTTATGTTTTTATTTTTCCATTCAAATAATTTACACTTCCTCCCCTCCTCCCATTCCCCTCCCGCTCCCCCACTCCCCCTCCTCCCTCCCCCTCCCTCCTTAAGGCAGGGAAGTCCAAGCCCCCCCTCACCTGGCGCCCAACCACATCCAGTCCTAGGAAGCTTTGCATCCAAAAGGACAAATAGACTACGGTCCCAAAAAGCCAGTACATGTAGTAGAAATAAGTCCCAGTGCCTTTATCAATGGCTTCTCAGTCAGCCCCCATTTTCAGCCACATTCAGAGAGTCGGGTTTAATCGCATGCTCGTTCAGTCCCAGTCCAGCTGAATTTGGTGAGCTCCCACTAGAACAGGCACACTGTCTCAGTGGGTGAAACAACCCCTCGCAGTCCAGACTTCCTTGCTCTTCTTCTCCCTCCTTCTGCTCTTCAACTGGACCTTGGGGGCTCAGTCCGTTGCTCTGATGAGGGACTTTGTCTCTATCTCCTTCCGTCGCCGGACAAAGACTCTATGGTGATAATTTGAGATAATCATCAGTGTGATAGTGGGGCAAGGCTAGTTCAGGCACCCTCTACTCTGCTGCCCAAGGACCTAGCTGGGGACATTCCCATGGACACCTGGGATTCCCTCTAGAGCCAAGTCATTGTTCATCCTGCAATGGCTGTTGCCTAGTGTCTTTCAAAACCCTTAGCTTGCCTCCCTTACCCCTCGGGGCCATAAAATCACACAGCTCAGCCTGCTTGCAGGCTGGGACTGGGCTGGAAGTGCAACCCAGCAGGAGGGAGTGCCGGGGTCTCAATAGCCTGCATGCTGGTGGTAGAAAGGTAGACCCTGAATCAGCTCAGCAAGAATCCTGGCCACCAAGGGGCACTGATCATCTTGTAGCAGATTCATCATTGGGGGACCATAAAAACACCCAACTCAGCTGACTTGCAGGCTGGGACTGGGCTGGAAGTGCAACCCGGCAAGAGCGAGTGCCTGGGTTTCAATAGCCTGCCTGCTGGTGGTGGAAAGGTAGGCCCTGCATCAGCTCAGCAAGAATCCTGGCCACAAAGGGGCGCTGATCCTCTATCAGAAGATTCATCAGAGGGGGGAACCTGACCCAGTACCAGAAGATCCACTAGAGAACATTTGAAGGAAGAGATGGGCAGACGCCAAGGCAAGAATTCCTCCAACAATCTGAAAAACAACGTGAAAACACCAGATCCCAGCGATCTTACTACAGAAGGACTTGAACACCCTGTTCCGGAAGAAGTGGAAAACAGTGTCATTATGAAAGCAATAGAGTCCCTTAAACAGGGTATGAATAACTCACTTAAAGAACTGTAAGAGAAGTATAACAAAAAGATTGAAAAAATGAGTAAAGAAATGGAAGAGAAATATAACAAAAGGTTTGAAGAAATGAGTAAATCCGTAAACGACACCCTGGGAAACCAAAAAAAAAAAAAAAATCAAACAGGTAGTGAAAACAGTTCAAGAATTGAAAGCTGAAATGGAGGCAATGAAGAAAACACAAACCGAGGGCCAGCTAGATATGGAAAATCGAGGTAAACAAACAGAGACTTCAAAAGCAAGCATATTCAACAGAATACAAGAAATAGAAGAACAAATCTCAGATTATGAAGACACCATAGAGAAAATAAACGCTCTGACCAAAGAAAACAGCAAATCCAACAAATTCTCATCACAAAACATTCAGGAAATCTAGGACATAATAAAAAAAACCAAATCTAAGAATAATAGGAGTAGAAGAAGGAGAAGAATTGCAGATCAAAGGTCCAGAAAATATATTCAACAAAATTATAGAAGAAAACTTTCCCAACCTAAAGAACGATATTCCTATGAAGGTTCAAGAAGCATACAGAACACTGAATAGACTGGATCAAAAAAAAAAAACAACAAAACATTCCCTCGCCATATAATAATCAAAACACAAAGCATTCAGATTAAAGAAAGAGTATTAAGAGCTGCAAAGGAAAAAGGTCAAGTAACTTATAAAGGTAAACCTATCAGACTTACACCAGACTTCTCTATGGAAACCATGATGAAAGCCAGAAGGTCCTGGATAGAGGTACTGCAGAAACTAAGACACCATGGATGCAAGCCCAGACTACTATACCCAGCCAAGCTATCATTCACTATCAACAGAGAAAACAAAATATTCCAGGATACAAACAAATTTAAACAATACGTGTCTACAAATCCAGCCATACAGAGAGTGTTAGAAGGAAAATCACAACCCAAAGAATCCAACATTCCCAGCACTGCCTACAATAACTCAGACAGCTAGCGACCCTTCACAAGCACAACTCAAAGAAGGGAAATACATACACTGTGCTACCCCCACAAAAATAAATAAATAACCGGAGTCAACAACCACTGGTCATTAATATCACTTAATATCAATGGACTCAATTCACCTATAAAAAGGCACAGACTTAGAGATTGGATACAAAAACAGGATCCAACATTCTGCTGTTTACAAGAAACACACCTCAACCACAAAGACAGACACCTACTCAGGGTAAAGGCTTGGGAAAAGGTTTTCCAAGCAAATGGACCTAAGAAACAAGCTGGTGTGGCCATTCTAATATCTAACAAAATCGACTTCAAACTAAAAATCAATCAGAAGAGACGGAGATGGACATTTCATACTCATAACAAGAACAATCCATCAAGAAGAAGTCTTAATCCTGATTATCTATGCCCCTAATATAAAGGTACCCACTTATGTAAAAGAAACACTTCTAAAACTCAACGCAGTCATCAAACCACACACACTAATAGTAGGAGACTTCAACACACCTCTCTCACCAATGGACAGAAACCTAACAGAGAAATAAGAGAATTATTGGAGGTATTGAATCAAACGGACTTAACAGACATCTATAGAACATTCCACCCAAATAGGAAAGCATATACCTTCTTCTCTGCAGCTCATGGAACCTTCTCGAAAATTGACCACATACTCAGTAACAAAGCAAACTTCCACAGATACAAAAAAATATTAGTAACCACCTGTGTCTTGTCAGACCACCATGGATTAAAGTTAGAATTCAAAAACAATGCTACCTCCAGGAAGCCAACAAACTCATGGAAGTTGAACAGTCAACTACTAAATCACCCCTGGGTCAAGGAAGAAATAAAGAAAGAAATTAAAGTCTTCCTTGAATTTAATGAAAATAAAGACACAACATACTCAAACCTATGGGACACTATGAAAGCAGTGTTAAGAGGAAAGTTCATAGCACTAAGTGCCCAATTAAAGAAAACGGAGAAAGCACACATTGGAGACTTAACAGCACACTTGAAAGCTCTAGAAAAAAAAGAAGTTGATTCACCCAGGAGGAGTAGAAGACTGGAAATAATCAAACTGAGGGCTGAAATCAACAAAATAGAAACACAGAAAACAATCCAAAGAATCAATGAAGCAAAAAGCTGGTTCTGGGAGAAAATAAACAAGATTGACAAACCCCTATCCAAACTAATCAAACGGCAGAGAGAGAACACGCAAATTGATAAGATCAGAAATGAAAAGGGGGACATAACCACAGACAGAGGAAATTCAGAGAATCATTAGATCTTACTACAAAAGCCTGTATGCCACAAAATTGGAAAATGTAAAAGATATGGACTTTTTTTAGATAAGTACCATATACCAAAGTTGAACCAAGACCAGGTCAACAATCTAAATAGACCTGCCAGTCATGAAGAATTAGAAGCTGTTATCAAAAATCTCCCTACCAAAAAAAGCCCAGGACCAGATGGTTTCAATGCAGAATTCTACCAGAACTTCCAGGAAGAGTTAATACCTACACTCCTTAATGTATTTCACAATATAGAAACAGAAGAGTCATTGCAAAACTCTTTTTATGAAGCTACAGCTACCCTGATACCAAAACCACACAAAGACATAACCAAGAAAGAAAAATAAAGGCCAATCTCACTCATGAACATTGACGCAAATATTCTCAATAAAATACTGGCAAACCGAATGCAAGAACACATTAGAAAAATTATCCATTATGATCAAGTGGGCTTCATCCCAGAGATGCAGGGCTGGTTCAATATACGCAAATCTATCAATGTAATCCATCATATAAATAAACTGAAAGAAAAAAACCATATGATCATTTCATTGGATGCTGAAAAAGCATTTGACAAAATTAAACACCCCTTTATGATAAAGGTGTTGGAGAGACTGGGGATACAAGAATCATAACTAAATATAATAAAAGTAATATATAGCAAGCCGACAGCTAACATCAAATTGAATGGAGAGAAACTCAAAGCCATTCCACTAAAATCAGGAACACGACAAGGCTGTCCACTCTCTCCATACCTCTTCAATATAGTGCTTGAAGTTCTAGCAATAGCAATAAGACAACATAAGGAGATCAAGGGGATTTGAATTGGAAAGGAAGAAGTTAAACTTTCGTTATTTGCAGACAATATGATAATGTACATAAGCGACCCCAAAAACTACCAAAGAACTCCTCCAGCTGATAAACACGTTTAGTAAGGTGGCAGGATACAAGATCAACTCCAAAAAAATCGGTTGCCCTCCTATACACAAAGGATAAAGGAGCAGAGAGGGAAATCAGAGAAACATCACCTTTCACGATAGCCACAAATAGCATAAAATATCTTGGGGTAACTCCAACCAAGGAAGTGAAAGACCTATTTGACAAGAATTTTAAGTCTCTGAAGAAAGAAATTGAGGAGGTTACCAGAAAATGGAGAGACCTCCCCTGCTCTTGGATTGGAAGAATCAACATAGTAAAAATGACAATTCTACCAAAAGTAATCTATAGATTCAATGCAATCCCCATAAAAATCCCATCAAACTTCTTCACAGACTTTGAGAGAACAATAATCAAGTATATATGGCAAAACAAAAAACCCAGGATAGCCAAAACAATCTTATACAATAAAGGAACTTCTGGAGGCATTGCCATCCCTGACTTCAAACTCTATTACAGAGCAACAGTATTGAAAACAGCTTGGCATTGGCATAAGAACAGAGAAGTCGGCCTATGGAATTGAATAGAAGACCCGGATATTAACCCACAAACCTATGAACACCTGATTTTCGACAAGGGAGCTAAAGGTATACAATGGAAGAAGGAAAGCATCTTAAACAAATGGTGTTGACATAACTGAATGTCAACCTGTAGATTAATGAAAGTAGATCCATATCTATCACCATGCACAAAATTCAAGTCCAAATGGATTAAAGACCTCAACATTAATCTGACCACTTTGAACCTGATAGAAGAGAAAGTGGGAAGTAGTCTACAAGATATAGGCACAGGAGACCACTTCCTAAGTAGAACCGCAGTAGCACAGACAATAAGAGAATCAATGAATAAATGGGACCTCCTGAAACTGAGAAGCTTCTGTAAAGCAAAGGACACTGTCAGTAAGACAAAAAGACTACCTTCCGACTGGGAGAAGATTTTCACCAACCCCTCATTAGACAAAGGTCTGATCTAAGTTTTAGTGGTCTAGACACTAAAACTCGAATTAAACCAATTAAAAAATGGGGTACTGAACTGAACAGAGAATTCACAACAGATGAACTTCGAATGGCCAAAAGACACTTAAGGTCATGCTCAACCTCCTTTGTGATCAGGGAAATGCAAATTAAAACAACTTTGAGATACCATCTTACACCTGTCAGAATAGCCAAACTCAAAAATACCAATGATCGCCTTTGCTGGAGAGGATGTGGAGTGAGGGGAACACTCATCCATTGTTAGTGGGAATGCAAACTTGTGTAGCCACTGTGGAAATCAGTGTGGCGGTTTCTCAGGAAACTGGTAGTCAACTTCCCTCAGGACCCAGCAATTCCACTCTTGGGAATATAGCCAAGAGATGCCCTATCATACTACAAAAGCATTTGTTCAACTATGTTCATAGCAGCACTATTTGTAATAGCCTGAACATGGAAACAACCTAGGTGCTCCTCAATAGAAGAATGGTTAAAAAAGGTGTGGAACATATACACATTAGAGTTTTACTCAACGGTAAAAAACAATGACATCTTGAATTTTGCATGCAAATGGATAGAAATAGAAAACGTTTTACTGAATGAGATAACCCAGACCCAAAAAAGAGGAATATGGTATGTACTCACTCATAAGTGGATTCTAGCCAGTTAAAGGTCTTTGAGCCTATAATTCGTGATCCTAGAAAAGCTAAATAAGAAGGTGAACCTGAAGAAAATCATATGGTCATCCTCCTGGATATTGGTAGTAGACAAGATTGCCAGGCAAACTTGGGTGCACGGGGGGTGGGGGTTGGAAGTAAGGGGAGATGGTTAGAGAGAAGGGAGAGGGGGAGGATTGGGGATGGCTTGGGGGAATGGGATGGGGGGGACGGAGGTAGGATGGATATGGGAACAGGGAAGTATATATCTCAACTAAGGGAGCCATTTTAGGGTTTGCAAGAGACTTGATTCTGGAGGGGTTCCCAGGCCCAAGGATAGGTCCCCAGATTGTTCCCTGGGCAGCAGAGGAGAGGGTGCCTGAACTGGCCTTGGCCCATAACCATACTGATGAATATTTTGCATTTCACCATAGAACCTTCATCTGGCGATGGATGGAGATAGAGACAGAGACACATATTGGAACACTGGACTTAACTCCCATGGTCCAAATGAGAAGCAGAAGGAGGGAGAACGTGAGCAAGAAAGACAGGACCAGAGGGAACCTTCATCTGACGATAGATGGAGATAGAGACGGAGACCCACATTGGAGCACTGGACTGAGCCCCCAAGGTCCAAATGAGGAGCAGAGGGAGGGAGACTATGAAAAAGGAAATCAGGACCGCGAGGGGTGCTTTCACCCTCTGATACAAGGGGACTGATCGAATGAGAGCTCACCAAAGCCAGCTGAACTGGGACTGAACGATCATGTGATCAAACCGGAGTCTCTGAATGTGGCTGACATGGGGGCTGACTGAGAAGCCATTGACAATGGCACTGGGTCTTGTTTTGTCTGCATGTACTGGCTTTTGGGGATCCTAGTCTGGTTGGATGCTCACCTTCCTAGGCCTGGAGAGGGAGGTGAGGAACTTGAACTTCCCACAGGGCAGGAAACCCTGACTGCTCTTAGAACTGGAGGAGGAGGAGGAGAGGAGTGGGGGGGAGGAGGAGAGAGAGTGGGGGGGGAATGGGAGGGTATGGGGAGGAGGGGAGGAAGTGGAAATTTTTATAAACAAATAAATAAATTAATTTAAAAAAAGAACTGAAAGCAGGCACATGCAGATCTAACTGGACACATATGTTTATCTGTCACACATTTCTGCACATGAACCTGACTCAGCAAGATGTGTTTTACAATGATGTGAGGTGTCTGTTCTGTGGCCATTCCTGTAGTGGAACTGAGGCCAGTTAGGTGTTGGATGTCTCTCAAACATGTTCATTCTTATGGTATTGGCAGCCTTATCATTGTCTGTCAGGAACACCTGCTCTCAGACCAATCAAGGGTGTGTATTTCGACAGTAATGTATACTGGCAACAGTGGAAACCTCAAATTTGATACTGCCTTTTAGCAACACATCCCCAAGGATGTGGCACAGTGGCTGGAGCTACTCCCACCTCCAGGAGTGAGACTTCCTCCCACTCTTTTCCAGAAAGACCAGAAATGGCAGGGGCCAAAGGGTCACTGGGTTAACCCCAGCTCTGTCAGGAACATAAACTATTACATTAGCAATACTAACTCCAGAGCACCATTTGGAACCATCTCTGTTCCTAATCACTATCTTCAGGCAACTGACCTAACATGATTTCATATCTTTTTTTCCTGAAGGAAACCAGAGAGCAGACAGTCGATATCAAAAGCTAACTGTTCTGACAATAAGCATGCTGACAAGAAGAAAAGTTGAGGGCTAAAGCAGTACATGAAAGCAGCTCAAGAAACATCAAAGCACATGGATGGAAGTACTCCGGGTAAAACACTTCAGCTTAAACCTAGAGTATCTACCTATTTTAATCCTATACTTCGATGCTGGTCATTTGCATTGGCTGTGTCATTTTAAAAACAGTTGTGGAAATTCCAGAGTTGGAGACCTTTTTTTTGAGGGGGGGGGAATAAATAGTTTTATAATAATTTCTAAATCAAATTCAAGTAAGTTGATTCAAACTTTCAAAGTTATTGGTGTGGGAGAATTGTCTGTATTCTGTCAATCATATTTTAATAAAACGGTGATTGGCCAGGCAGGCAGTATAAGTGGGAAAGCCAGACAGGAAGTAGAGGTGGAGCAAAGAGACTGGGAGTATTCTGGCAAGCAGGAAGTTCGCTCTGCAGTTCTGCCCAGACCATGGGAGAGGAAAGATGTAAGCTGCCCTGCTGGAAAAGGTACTGAGCCATGTGCTAATGTAGATAAGGATAATGGGGTAATATAAGTTATAAGAGCTAATAAGTAGCCTGAGCTAATGGGCCAATCAGTTTATAATCTTATGGAGTCCTGTGTGTGATTTTTTTGATACTTGCCGGCTGTGGGGTACCGGGCGGGACAGAAACCCCAACAAGCCGGCCCTCCATATTACAAGTTATAGTTGTCACTAAAACATCATGCCTTAGACTGAGTAATTTATAAACTACAGAAATTATTTCTTACATTGCTAGAGACTAGAGAGGTGTAATATTAAGGTCTGGATGACTTTATAAAAAAAAAACCCCTTAGCTCATGTGTCTGTTTTTATAGTTGTTTAGCCATGGATGTGGGTGAAATCTCCTCCCTATTAGTTCTTCAACTAATTCAAGTTTGCCAAAAAGAAAATTCTAATTTAAACATTTAAGTATATTTTTAAACTTTTGCCCATAAATCTCTTTAAAATATTAATTTTTCAAACAGAAATAAAAGCTATCACCCCTGAGAAACTCTCATTTTTTGGGGGGCGGGGTTTGCAAAGAGGCATATTTTTTGAAGATATATCTTGAGGTATTTATAAAGTGTGTGTGTGACCATGTATGCACTTGAACATGCACAGGGATGTATGTACATATCAATGTGTGCATAGGTTTGTGTGTGGGTGCATGTGCGTGTGTGTGTATAAATATGGAAGGTATTGGTTCATCAGAAGTCAATGTCTGGTGTCTTCCTCAACATTTCTCCACCTATAAATCTGGAGTTAATCAATGATCTCAGGAACCTACCTATCTCTGCTCACAACTGCTAGGATTACAGATGTGTGTTGCCAGCCCTGGTGTTTGCATGTATTCTGGGATGCATAGAACATCAGCTTGCACAAGGACATTGCCATCTTCTCAGCTCTAACATGCTTACTCTTTTAAGACTGGTGTTTGCACCTGGCTCTGTTATTCTTAGCAAACTCTGTATGTTTCTCTGGGCAAATTCTTTCATTTGGGAATTACGTTTCTTGTCATCATATAGCAGCACATAAAAAATGGCTTCTTATAGTCTCAGTATCCATTCCATTTCAGATATGAGTTCAATGAACCTAAAATGATTACTTTTCCTCTCATCTTTACCATAACGTTATTTTACTCAAAACTAAAATGTATCTTCTTAATGTTTACAATCTTACCAAATAAAAACCTAAACAATTTGGATTATTTTATTATGAATAAAAAATATATAGTACTTACTAGTGTGTTTTATCCTTCCTCTATTCAAAACCATATAGAATTTTCTTATTTTTAACTAGTAATGTGAGCTATTGACCCCAAGTTTTTAAACTGGAATATGGTTTACATATTATTATTTCTGTTTGTAAATATTTTTGTAAATATAAATATTTTTTACATCATTCTCCATCTTCTTCAAGTTCTCCTTTGCCCCACTTTCCCCTCTAAAATTTTTGATCCTCTTTCTTTGTTATCATTACAAATGTATAAATGAATAAACATATAAATATAACCTGCTGCGTTTACTTAGTGTTGATGATATGTATATGTTTTGAGGGTTGATCATTTGGTATTGAATAATCTAAAGCAGTGGTTTTCAGCCTCCCTAATGCTATGACCTTTTAACACAGTTCCTTGTGTTGTGATGAACCCCGGCCATTGAATTATTTCATTGCTACTTCATTGTTGCAATTTTGCTACTGTTATGAATTGTGATGTGTAAGTATATGACAGGCAGAATGTCTGATATGCAACCCATAAAGGGGTCATGACCCACAGGTTGAGAAACACTGACCTAGGGTGACCGTCTCTGAGAGAAAAATAATTCTCTCTCTTGTAGCAATTGATAATTGCCTGCAACTTTTCATCTAAGAGTGTGGAGGCCCTACGATATTTCTCCCATTCTCATTGGTCTGTCAACTGATGTTGTCCTTGTTCAGGTCTTGTTGAGGCATCCATACTGTTGAGATTTCATGAGTACTCTTATGATCTTTCTTTTCCTTCATTCTCCATGCTCCTTGAGATTTCGGTATAGTCATTTTGTTGTAGATGTATTAGTTGGGACTGGGCAATGGTTCTATGCAGTTTGGATCATCTTTGACTTCCTGTAAGGTCTCTGCATGTTGCAGAAAACAAAGAGGCTTCTTTGATGGGTTTGCGAACTTTCTGTAAATGTAAGGTTAACTATTTAGAATACTGTTCGCTCAGAAAGTGAAAGTTAAAGCTGACTGTTTTTAGAGATAAGAAAGTTTAAACAAAACTTTCACTGGCTGGGAGACATAAAGAATGCACACTCTTCTCAAGCTCAGGTAAGACCTTTGCAAAAGTTAGTTCATTTATGAGCCCAAAAAATAAGAATCTCAAAATCTGCCCAAAATAGATAGCAAACACCCCACAGTCCACAATCATTCCACTTTAGATAAAAGGCTAACAATGAAAACAGATAACCTAAAACTACACAAACAGATCCTGGTCATACTTACAAGTATCTGGACATGGAAAGAACATATGGCTAGGCAAGCTAAGAGTAAGCACTGATAATTATTAAACATTAAGCTATTAGCTATAGTTAAATTCCCTCTTGGCCAAACTCACAAAAGACAATTAAGGAATATTTACAGGATAATACAGTCTTAGAATGTATATGTAACAAAGTAAGAAAAAGTAAAAGTTGATAATCTAAACATCTGCCAAGAACTTAAAAGATTAGGAAAAATTCTAGAAAAAAACAGATAATAAAACTAAAATCAAATATAAATTAATAGAAAAAACAAAAACTTAAAATAATTCATTAAAATTTTTAATAAGATCATAAACTTAAAATATTTGTAAGAAGTTTTATAGGAGAGAATGGGAAAACAATTTGGAGAGATGAAAGAAAGACTAACACTGAAAAACAGCTCTCTTTGGGGTGGTGGGTCAGCTCCTATGATAGAGGTTCTGATTAATATACTTTAGATTTTCTTGTTGCTACTGATTCTGATATGTTTACACTTGATGCCAGTGACCACAGACTGGCTAGTGAAACAAGATGTTTGACTCTGGGCAGCAGGAACCAAACAGCTCCAACACATCACTGGAGAGGTCCAAAATAACATAATAATAAAATTTAAATTATGGAATTATAATACAGTAGAGATTTAAAGCATCGTAAGGGAATGATTGTTTATTGAAATGACAAGTGAGACAAGATGGACAAGTTCTTTAAAAATATATGGATAGCCTACCAGGAAAGACATAATGTAACAGGGCAAGAAATGAAACATGAAGATAGTGAATAGTTTAAAATCTACACAATAATTATCAAAACAAAATAAAAAGGCCTATATGATCTATAAATAAATTTTAACAAGTTTTAAATGGGTTGTTAGAGTCTAGATCCCAGCACAGAAGCATCAGTATCACCTGAATGCCTGTTATAAGAATATTTTCCAGGCCTGATTTGTACCTACTAATTTAGAAACCTGAGTGTGAAGCTGATGAATATGCATAAGGATTCATGCGAGAGTCTGAGGATTACTATTTCAAGGAACATATCAACCCAAACTATACGAACTATTCTAAAGAATTGAAAAGAAAAGAAACCACCCCGGGTTTGTCTCATTTTATGACAATGCAGCATCCATTCCAGAATCAGTCATAAAATACTATAAGTAAGGAAAAATCATAAGCTGATGTTATACAATATATAAACCCTCTAAACCAAATATTAACAAATGGAGCCTCCAATGCCTGGTATGTTTATGTGTCTGTTTGCCCATCTGTCTGTGTGTACCATAACTGTTGGGAATGTCCCATAGGAAGTTTATACATAATCAGATTGGAACTGTCTGTCCAAAAAGATACTTCTGTATCAGAAAATATACTACTGCAACAACAACCAATTAGAAGGGAAAAATCACATGATAATCTCCATAAGTAGAGACGCACACTTTATACTGCAATGCCAATTTGTGATAGTAATTTTCAACTCACAGCAACGAAGAAATAAAAAGTATTAACCTGATCAAAGCAACCTACTATAAGCCTTCAGCAAATAAAATGTAATGAAATCATAGGTATAGTTTGTTAGATTAGGGATGAGACAAAGCGTCTTCATTCATCCCTGCATTGGAAGTCTTGTTTATGCATTTACATATTAAGATCAAACAAAATGTATATAAATGAAGATTAAAAATAGATTATGCATAAATCAGTAATCCAATGAGGTTGCTTCTGATACGATCCCTAGATAAATGTCCACAGAGGAAGAAAGAATATGACAGTGTCATGGAGGCCTGATCTATTAGAGTCTCTAGGAATAAACTGAGGAAAGTTGGATAACAGTGCTCAGAAGTGGATGGTAGCCAAAAAATACCTTGTTTAATATGAAGCTTTACAAAAAAAGAATAGGAAAAACTATGCTAAATCCATTCTGGAAGGAAAAGTAGGTCTCGGGGCCTCCCTACTTTCAGTGATAGAGTGTGTAGAGATGTGATTAAGACAGGGAGCATCAGAATGTCCACACGGTACTAAAAGAAACAGATACTAGAAAGCAAAAAAAAAAAATCAGAAGTAAGGCAGAGAAAATGTCATGTGGCTAAGGCAGAGAGAGGAGATACGCCAGGAAGCTGCTTCTCATGGCACTGCATTAGAGCAAATAGCTAGACAGAATTACAAAGACCTCTGCTTAATGTACAGTTCAGCCAGCATCTACCCTCTGTGAACAACATGGTGGGAACATGGAGCAAGCATCAGCCTGAGGAAAAATCAAGGATAAATGAAGACTGTACAATAAACATTGAATTGGTGTCTATTTTTTTCAGGATAAATGGTAAGATGTTTAGCCTATTTTGTAGAGAATTTGTTCAAGATTTCAAAGACTCATTTAAAAGAGTGATATATACAAAATTCTCACAAATTCTTTGTAAAAGCAAAGCAATTGAACTGATAAATTTCATCTCAATAACTTAAATGTTTCAATTCAGAATATGTTACAAAATCTAATTGTGTGGCAACATATTTAATAACTAAGCTATCAGAGTATTTGCTGATTGTGAGTTTATAAAACAGACCAGATATATTATGCTCTGAAAAAGAGTGAGTTTTTTGTCTTTGTTTTTGTTTTGTTTTGGTTTGGTTTTAGTTTTGTGGGGCTTTTTATAATTAAGTTCTCCCCCAAGAGAACAAACTGAAGAACTTGGAAAAAACTCTATCACTCTAGATCTGGTAATTTTATGTTTTGGTGATGAATGATAACATCATGCTTCAAATAAGGCTCAATTTGCCATTTTGTTAAGAGGCATTGATGATATGATGTCACTGAAGAGATCGTTTCTCTATTATCAATCACAGATACAACTAAATCAAAAGATTCATACAAAGTAGTAAGATAATGTTAAAGCAATTTTCTTTGTCTGCTGTTAGTATTTCTAATACAGTTGAGGATGGTGTTCCCATGATGGCAGGGGAAGGAGAAGACGTGTAAATTTAATAGAAGATCAACTCATGTTAGATGAAGTATTGCTGTATAGTACAAGAAGAAAATGTCTGTTAATGGGGGTGTTGTGCAATCATCATCAAAACTGAATTTCCTACAGGCCAAGAGATGAATCATTGCCAATTCCAGGAAATAATTAAAAGAATTCATGACAACTGTGATGAAATTATTTACTTTTCAGAAAGAATACTGATTTGCAACCTCTGTGGTGTGTGTGTGTGTGTGTGTGTGTGTGTGTGTGTGTGTGTTCACACATTCCTGTGTGTGTGAATGTGGACATGTCCGTGTTACACTGTGCTTGTGGAGATTAGAGGACAGTCTTGGGTGTCAGTTCATGCCTCCCACCTTGTTTCTAAAAATGGGTTTTGTCTTTTGGCTGTATCTGCCAAGCTAGCTAGCCTTCAGGCTTCTTAGGATTCTCCTGCCTCCATTGGTTGTGTGACACTCTTCCTTGAGAGATTCCCCCAGGAAAACATCTACTCACCTGAAATAGGGAACCAGTGTTAGGCTAAATAATGACACCACCAAAGTTCAACTTGAAGAACCAATAGCTTTTAGAAATTTTAGAAGTATGGGTGAAGGGTTGCTAAAGGCACAGAAATCACTTAAAAACAGAAAAAAAAAAGCAGCCCCTATCAATGAATGTAAGCCTGCAAAATCTGTAGCCCTGGAGGTCACTGCACAACTTAAGGGCATCTTGACAAATCAAAAAGTGTTTCTTTCAGACAGTTTGGTTAATCCTAGTCTCTGCCAGGCAGCTCATCTTGTCTTCCTCTGTTAGGAAGCCTGGCTTGTCTGTGAGTGTCACTCAGCTGATTTTACTACTTGTATAAACTTGGAAAGGAAGAATGTCTAAAACACATGGTCAGTTTCAGGGACTTCCTAAAGCTACTGAGTTGTTTACCTTCTGAGTTTTAACGAGTCTTCCTTAAGGCCTCCTGAGTCTTAAGGATCTTCCCCGCAGGATGGAATGTCTCACCTCCCTTACTTAAAATGTCCAAAATAGAATGTATCATCTGAGAAGAAATTAGCATAAAACACCATCTTCTCCCAGCAGCACTATGATTACAGTCATATTATGCATAGGGCTTTTCATGGGTTTGTGAGATTTCAACTCACATTTCATACTTATATGGCCAGCACTGTTACCCATAAGCCTTCTCCCCAGTCCAATTTGCAATACGTAATAAAGCTTTTATAGTAACAAAAACAAAACTGGTGCCAGACTTGGAAATGAAAACTGACTTTTAGAGTTAGCATTTATGGTGGATTTTTCTGCTCTTTAAGTAAGTTAAATCAGGCCTGGGGGATGGATTGTGAAGCAACAGAAGCTATTGCTCTTGCAAAGGACTGAAATGGTAGCTACTTATCATCTCTAAGTCCAGTTTCAGAGGATCCAATATCCTTTTCTCTGGCCTCCATGGGCACTGCATATACAAGGTATATAGATATACTTGCAAGCAAAATATTCATACACATAAAATAAAAATAAATCTTTAAATAAGCTAAACATGAACCTTCAAGGTGAAAACCATTGTTTATGTAATGTTTGAAGTCTTAACAGCATTCCAAATGAAACTGTAATTATGGCAAGCCCAATTTAGAATGAATAGTCTTAGATATTTCAGCAGCAAAATGAATATGTAGTATTGCTTTTCTATTTGATGCAAAAATTCTAAAATATTTTCAAATTTCTGGGGTGGACTAAGCAGTATTTTGGTACAGTTAGACTCCATATTCAGTTAAAATAAAAGTATGTGACCTGTAAACTTTAAAATGGAGCAGAAAATATACGGAGTTCATGGAGCTACAAACTGGCATCAAGTAAAGAAAAGTCCAGTGTTTCTACTAGACTTTTGTAGATCCTGTCTTCCCAGAGACAGATATCCCTCACTTTTCTATCATGCCTTTGATGTCATTGCTCTCTGACAACAACTCCACTGGTGAACAACTGTTTTCAAGAGTGAAGTACACTAAGCTAAATTAGAGATAACATATAAGTAGACATCTTGATTCACGGAGAAATGCAACTAATACAACCAAGTTGGTTATTTGATCCATTATTTTCTCAGATGTAAGGTCTGAAATTTCACTGGTTTTATGTTGCCTTTTTCCTCTTCCTTTTATAATAAAAATTGTAAGCTAGAGAAGTACCTGAGCTAAATGGCATCATAGACTGAGTGTGTTAGATTTTGGACTGCAGAGTAAAGAGGCAAAAGGTAGGAAAGAGACCAAAGTCTGAATTCAACAGATAACAGTCCAGACTACTATACCCAGCAAAACTTTCAACCAAAATAGATGGGAAAAGAAAGTAATCCACAATAAATCCAATTTAAGCAGTATATTCCTTCAAATCCAGCTCTACAGAACATACTAGGAAGAAAATATCAACCAGAAGAGATTAATCACAAGCAAGAAAACACAAGGAATGAATAACTCCATTCCAACAAATCAAAGGAGCAGGAAAAATTCACATCATAGCAACAAAATGACAGGAATTAGCAATCATTGCATAAATAACTAAACACACATATATAGACAGACACACAGATATATATGTGTATATACATATATGAAAAAAATTAAGTGTTATCACAAAAAAATAAATAACAGGGGAGACAAAGCCCAAACTAGACTTCTCTCACCCCGAAATGAAACCTCCAGTACTAATAATAGGTGACTTCTGATGGAGTTGGCTAAAGGGGCCTTTTGAAACCCCAAACAACCTAGGCTATTCCCAAGGCTATTGGTTGCTCCCCACAAATGGATGGTAAGGTAGGTCCTATTGCTGAAGACAACATCAATATACCACCCTGAACATGGGGAAATCATGCTGGTGTGCTGTGCAAATAAATACTGGAAGTCTTTCAACCATAAAGAAGGATGAAATTTTGTCATTTGCAGAAAAATGAATGCGACTAGAAGGAATCATATACTGAACAAGCCAGCCTCAGAAAGGCAAACATATATATTCCCTTATTTGTGGCTCCTAGCTGTGTACAGATACAAAAAGTCATGTGTGTGCATGATGGGTGGCAGAAGCAAAAGTGCACAGGACAGAAAAGATCTGATGGTCTAGAGGAACCGCAGAATGAGGAAGCATGGACAAAGAACATGCCTGACATGATATGCACCAGCATGTTCTTATGTGACACAGCACCTTGAGCACTGGATATACATAATGAAAACTGAAAAGCTATAAATTACAATAATTTTAAAAGAAGAGACCATGAACATGAGACAGAGGGTGACACAGGAGAAGTCGTAGCAGGAAGAGAGGGGAAAAAATGATATAAGTACAGTGACCATGTATGAAATTCTCAAAAAACTTTTAGTTTGAAAAATCAATAGGGGACAAAGATGATGGTTCATGGGTCAAGTCACCTCATATCAAG
Source organism: Myodes glareolus (assembly GCF_982192425.1). Lineage (NCBI taxonomy): Eukaryota > Metazoa > Chordata > Mammalia > Rodentia > Cricetidae > Myodes > Myodes glareolus. The sequence continues at coordinate 106,041,846 of NC_142026.1, forward strand.
CCTGATGATGTGCCTGACCCCTAGAATTCACATGGTATAAAAAGAAAACTGACTCCCCCAGGTGGGTCCTCTCACTACCACACATATGCTGTGCAAAATGCATGCTTGTGCTCACACACACACATACACACACACACATGGACATGCAAATTAAATTTATCAAAAATTAATATGTAAAACCAGCAGGAAGTGCCTACAACAGTAGATCTCTTCATAGTTTGCTTAATCTTTTTATGTCGCTTGTGAATACATCTAACAAAATTAAATATTATATGCACCCCTACTGACTTGGAATAATATTAACCCTGAGACAAAAGCACCACGTACTTGTGAAGAGAGTGATTCTGCATTTAAAACTCTCATTTATTCTAACATTAGGGTTGCCAGATTTGGCAAATAAAAATACAGACAGCAGACTAAAGGCGATGGTACAAATCTGTGATTCTATGACTTGGCATGTGGTAAAAGGATATTATGCACATAATGGAAAAGTAGGATCATAGTAAATTCTTCCTTAAAACCAAATAATAAATAGGTCTCCCCAAATCCACACACCCAATCAATAAGCAATGACAACCCGACCCAAAGCAATGGGGAAAAAAGAAAAAAAAAAAACAAAGAAATAAAATAAATAAATAAATTTTAACATCAGGGCTAGTGAGATTTTGGGCTAGCTAGTTTACTCACCTTTCAACAAGCCTGATAACATTTCTATCCCCAGGATAACAAGCCTGATAACATTTCTATCCCCAGGATCTGGACTCTCATGGTGGAAGGAAAAGCCAACTCTCTCATGGCACCACCCAAACAAACCCCAAACACACACACACACACACACACACACTCAAGATATAATAAATGTAATAAAATTTTAATTGAGTTTCAAGTGAACAAAGAATGAATTTTCAGCATTTCAATCTCCTCCAAATTGAAATAATTTCTCCTGGGAAGAGGAAGGAAACTCCAATGAGTCAGGAGGTAAGATCACTAAGAGGATCAGGAAGCTCACCAGACTTACAAAACTCATGAAGCTCAGAAAATTATGACTCACAAATCTACTACCCAAGGTTAATTTAGCACTAAAAGGTTAATGGGACAGATTACTTTCATTCAGATCTGTCTACAAGCTGGAGAGGGAACCCAAGAGGCAGATTTTGTGAGAAATTGCCTTTGCCGAGCGAAGTCTTTTAGTGAAGAACCTGTGAGTAACTCATCATTTCTGTTCCTGTAAGTTACCCCTCTCCAATGCCCCTGTGAGTACCCTTCTCTCATGCCCCTGTGAGAGACCCTCCCCCATGCCTCTGTGAGTAACCTCTCAGCATGTCCCTATGACTTCCTCCTCGCCTATGCTCCTGTGAGCAACCCCTAACCAAGTCCCCCATAAGTGACCCCTCACCGATCCTCTGTGAATAACCCCTAACCAACTCCCCATGAGTGACCCCTCTCACCCATGCTCTTGTGAGTAACCCCTAATCAAGCCCCCATGAATGACTACTCACCCATGCTCTTGTAAATGACTCCTCACCCATGTCCCTGTGAGTGACTCCCTCATTTTTTCCTCTATAAAGAGCCAGAGTGAACTCAGTGATTCACCAAAGCAGATTTGGGTAGAACTGTTTCTTAGGTTTGTTTTTGTTACTGTACCTGGGGTGAACATATATCAGTTCACACGTTCCCAGGAAAAGAGCATTAATAAATGATATTACTATAAAATAAATCTATCATGAGGATAACTTGCATCAGTTAGGATTCCTTGGGTGCAAGAAAGAGAAATCTGTCTAGCTCAAGAAGCATAAGAAATAGTTGAGGCTGAAGAATTTGGGCCCCTATATATATGACAATCAGAGAGTCATTCTTGAAGTCAAAAACTGACATATGTCTAGAGAGAAGAACTAAAAGACAATTTTTAAAAATAGAATGAACTTGGCTTTACTTAACACATTCCATTTCCATATTAGTTGTTTAACGTAATTTTACTTTATTGGAATGATCAAATATAATAAAGGAATTCATGCTGAGGCTCCCATTTGAAAGTTACATGTTTAAATCATGACTAATATCTAACACTACCTATCAAAATTATAAATTATCTTCATTTTTTAAGATTTCTTTAAATCTTTTTTCTTTTTTTGAGATCTCTTTTTTTATCATTTAATTTTTAAAAATAATGTTTTCTCATTTTATATACCAATCCCAGTTCCCGTTCCCTCCCCTCCTCCTGCTCCCTCCACCTTCCCCCATCCCGCCCCTCTGTTCACTACTCAGAGAGAGTAAGGCCTCTGGCATGGGGAGTCAGTAAAGTCTGTCACATCACTTTGAGGCAGGTCTGCAGTCCTCCTCCTATATCTAGGCTGATAAAGGTATCCCTCCAAGAGAATGGGCTCCAAAAGGCCAATTCAAGTACTAGGGATAAATCCTGGTCCCACTGCCAGTGGCCCCAAAGACTGCCCCAACCACACAACTGTCACCAACATTCAGAGTGCCTAGTTTGGTCCTATGTAGATTCCCCCATGATCAGTGCAGAGTCAGTGAGTTCCCACTAACTCAGGCCAGGTGTTTCTGTAAGTATCCCCATCATCGTCTTAATCCCTTTGCTCATATTGTTGCTCCTCCCTCTCTCAGACTGGTCTCCAGAGGCTTGGTCCAGTGCTTAGCTCTTGACCTCTGCATCTGCTTCCATCATTTCCTGGATGAAGTTTCTATGATGACAATTAAAGTAGTCATCAGTCTGATTACAGGGAAAGGCCAGTTCAAGTTCCCTCTCCACTATTGTTTAGGGTCTTACCTGGGGTCATTCTTGTGGATTCCTAGTGCCAGGTTTTTCACTAGTTCCATAAAGACTCCCTTAATCAAGATATATCTGTTCTTGCTCTCCCTCTCTGTCCTTCCCCCATCTCAACCACTCCATTCCTCCATGTTATTCTCCCTGTTTCTCATCTTCCCTTTCACTTCCCTTCTGACCTCCCCTTCCCAGCTCTCAATTTTCTCAGGAGACCTTGTCTATTCCCCTTCTCATGAGGATTCATGTGTGTCTCTCTTAGGGTTTTCATTATTACATAGCTTTTCTGGGGTTGTAGACTATAGGCTGGTTATCCTTTGCTTTGCATCTAATATCTACTTATGAGTGAGTGCATACCGTGTTTATCTTTCTGGGTTTGGATTACCTCACTCAGGATGGTGTTTTCTTGTTTAATCCATTTGCCTGGAAATTTCAAGATGTCATTGTTTTATTTCCCTGAGTAGTACTCCAATGTGTAAATGTACCACATTTTCTTTATTCATTCTTTTGTCGAAGGGCATCTAGATTTTTTCCAGATTCTAGCTATTACGAATAATGCTGCTATGAACACAGCTGAGCAAATGTCTTTGTGGTATGAGTGTGCATCCTTTGGGTATATACCCAAGAGTGGTATTGTTGGTTCTTGAGGTACCAATTGATTCACACGTTTTTAGAAACTGTCATATTGATTTCCAAAGTGGCTGTACAAATTTTCACTTCCAACAGCAATATAGGAATGCTCCCCTTACTCTACATCCTCTTCAGCATAAGCTATACATTCTGATTGGTATAAGATGATATCTCAAAGTCATTTTGAATTGCAATTCCATGATGACTAAGGTTGTTGAACAATTCCTTAAGTGTCTGTTGACCATTTGAGATTCTTATGTTGGGAATTCTCTGTTTAGATCTGCATCCCATTTTTAAATTTAATTATTTGGTATTTCGATGTCTTGCTTCTTTAGTTCTTTATATACTTTGGAGATCAGTCCTCTGTCTAACGTGGGGCTGGTGATGATCTTTTCTCATTCAGTAGGCTCTCATTTGTCTCATTTGTCATTGACTGTGTCCCCAAAAGACAATTATAACAGACTGGAATAATTAATATCAATTGCTTTTTATACCATTCTCCACATTCCCTGTGAGTTTCAATTTCTGAGAAAAAGAAAGCACTGAATTGGTATAGTTTGGACTATGAGTCCATCCCCTGACTGGAAAAAATGGGAACATTGTGTTTAACAATCTAATGCCTGTAGGCATAGGGAAGGGGCAGCCTTCCTAGTGTGAGTTTGGGGCACGATTTCAAAAGAAGGGGAAATGAATTTTTGGCAAACATAAACAGCAGATGTTCACCGCGTGACTGGAAAGCACAGATTATATGAAACGTGCCAACGTAGCACAGAGTGGTGATTGCATGCTTGGTGCAAGATTTTTTTTTAAGTAAAAAGTTCTGTTGAGATGAGTCATTCTGGGAAATCATTAAAGGTGGGACACAGATGAAATGGGGCCACATCTTGACGAGGAAGAGTTCTTTCTCACTCTCTGTGGATGGAATCATTTTACTGAGATCAGACTGTCCTTCTCAAGCCAGCCCTGCCTGTAGTGGCTACTAAGAGCTCTGTATTGGACAATAGGGTCACCCTTCTAAAGCTTGCGGTATCCATGACTGATGGACATGTCTTCTCAGGTCAAAAAAGGTTCCTTCAAGTAAGTAGTCAGTATTTGGTTCACAACTAGACAATGTCCATCCTTCCAAATCAAGAAATGAGGAAATATGAGCTCTGTGTCAAATGCATATGTTACAATTAAATAAAAGTGACCTTGAATTTGAAAGGGTGGGCACATGGGAGAGATTGGAAGGGGGGAAGAGAATGGGGTAACTTATATAATCATAATATCAAAAACTAAAAAAATAAATAAAAGCAAAGCAAAAAAAAAACAATAAAATGTCATTTGGACTGCAGATGAAAGAGATGCTTTGCTTAGGATCAAGATGTGGTTTTTCCAGGATGACCACAAAAGGATTTGTGCTCAACAAAATAACTATCATGACAATCAACAGCTAGGGCAGCAATGAGAAAGCTAGAGCAACAGGCAACACTTATGCCTGTGCTCCATGTGGACACTGAGTGAAAATTAACTTAGTCTATCCTTTTGGCTTGCTTTTTGTAGAACTGGGGCCCCACCTGGGGCTCATGCATTTTAAGCAAACACTCTACTACTGAGCTATATTTCCCCAACGTCCTTTAACTATGTTGAGACAAGGCCGTACCACTAAGTTGGTCAAACTGGATTTGAATTCACTATGTATCCCAGGTCAGTCACGAAACTGTGATTCTCCAGCCTCAGCATCCCAAGTAGCTGGGATGACAGGGGTGGCCCACCAGGCCTGACTCAATTTGAAAATTCTTGTGTAAATAATTAGCATTAAAATATTAAGAGAAAATCAGAAACTGTGTGTGGAAACCAACATGGAATTCCAGCATTCTGGAGACTGAGGTAGGAGGATCATCAGTTCTAGGCCAGCCAGGGTACACAGAATGAGACTCCATGGCAAAATAAGAAGAAAACAGAAAAGCTGTATTGCTTGCATTGCTTTATTTATGTATTATAAAGCCTGATGTTAGAAAGATTGAAATACGCAGCTAATTAATCTCTGCCCACAATCAGAACCATTGGTAATTAGTACATAAATGATGTCAAAAGGTTTTGTTAAGTAGAACAGATTTTCATTACTGAAATTAATAGTACCAAATATATACATACATATATGATTGAAATATTCAGAGATATTAGATACTTCCTGTCTTTGTACGAGCAGTATTCAATAATCCTATATCCTGTTCACCTCATAAAAGTGCAAAACTTTGACTCTAATGAGATTGTCCTGCCCTCTTTCTAGTGGTTCCTTGTGTAAGTGTAGTTGTTCAAGCATTGCTTGCTTAAACTACAGTCTACTAAAAGGATTGTTATTAATATGTTTCAAAACTAGTCAGCATGAATAATAACCTAAGATCTGTATGAAATCACATGATCTCAGCACAGTTAAATATCCATTGATGGTGACTTTTAATTTCTTTCATGGTTTATCTTTTACTTTTTTAATAACTCTTAACTTCCCTGAAACTTTCTGTCTCAAATGTGTACTGGAGGAGAGCTATACATGCAGTTGCAATGCAAACTGACACAAAACAAGAGATTCTAAAGATTGTGCCAAGTTTCAGAGCCCCAGGGGAGTTGTCACTCTTGTGCTTGAACCAAATACTACCATCTGGGAATGTAGGTACAGGATGCTATTTGTATGGCTTTTTTGTTTCTTCCAAGATTTCTTGAAACACTAATATTTTGGTTCAAATACTTTTTACTTATAAAACACTAAGAAAGCAAATTATACATTTGTAGTCCAATAAAACTGAATTGAAGCGGGAGAATTGTCTGTATTCTGTCAATCATATTTTAATAAAACGCTGATTGGCCAGGCAGGCAGTATAGGCGGGAAAGCCAGACAGGAAGTAGAGGTGGAGCCAAGAGACTGGGAATATTCTGGGAAGCAGGAAGCTACCTCTGGCACTCCTGCACAGACCACCGAAGAGGCAGGATGTAACCTGCCTAGCTGAGAAAGGTACTGCGCTGTGTGGCTAATGTAGATAAGGATAATGGGGTAACAAAAGTTATACGAGCTAATAAGAAGCCTGAGCTAATGGGCCAATCAGTTTATAATCTTATGGAGTCCTGTGTGTGATTTTCCTTGGGAGTTGCGGCTGTGGGGTACCGGCGGGACAGAAACTCCAACAAGCTGGCCATCATGTTACATGCAATGGCTGCCACTTTATCTTTGGTTTATAATAAAATGGTTATATTTTTCTGCATTTATGATTTTCCTCCAAAACTATGTGTGGAAAAGACCATAGTCAGGCTAAAATCTTATCCGTTAAACACTCTAAATGCATATGCTAGGAATTATACCCATGTTGAGTATTATCTGAGTTAGAGTTTTATTGCTGTGAATAGACATCATGGCCATGTCAACTCTTATAAAGAAAAACATATAATTGGAGCCGGCTTACAGTTCAGAGGTTACTCAATTACTGTCATGGTGGAAAACATGGCAACACACAGGCAGATATGGTGGTGGAGAGGTAGTTGGGAGTTTTAAATCTGAACCAGCAGGCAGCAGGAGAGACGGAGGTGAGGGCTGGTTCCTGCCTCTGAAACCTAAAAGCCCACTCCCAGTGACACATTTCCTCCAACAAAGCCACATCTACTCCAACAAGGCCACACCTCCAATAATACCATTTCCCATGACTCTATGGGTACTATTTTCACTCAAACTGCCACAAGTATATTCCTCTATCGTTTTTATGACAACCATATAATACTGAATGCTAAATAAAAAATTCATTACAATTAATTTTTTAGCACTTATTATTTTTTAGACAAAATACACACATCTACTTCAAAACCATCTTCTCTTCCTGGATTCTGTTTTCCAGTGCTATCTTGCCTACTATTATCTGCATATTGGAGTAAATTTGAAGTAATTTTCTTCACCTCCAACAATCTTTTTTTGATATTTTCACATGAAATTTTATTTTCTATGTGGTTATTTCTAATATGTAAGTATGCTCTTGCATATTTGTTGTTCATCTGACTATTTGACTTAAGTCTCCTCTGATGATAAAATTTAAATTCATTCCTTAAGGTTCTCTAATCATCTAATTCAGTATCTGGTATATTCAGTTTCTGAACTATAAAACATGGAGAATTTTCATTTGTTGAAAACTTGAATGTGCTCAAGAATAGAGAGTTACATCCTAGAACTATTTTGAGGTAATTCAATAATGATTGGATATATGTTTTTTTTCAATTCTAGTCAATGTTGTGTTGCTTAAGAATTGATATATTCAACACTTTTATTGATACCAAAGGTATTTATCCACTTTTTATGCAGCAAACAATAGATACACAGAACCCTATTCTCAAAGAACCTGACTTCTCAGTAGGGAAGACAGAAAATACACTGGATTAGTATGGTGTTATCTGGAACTTAGCTACCCCACAGCAACATTGCTTTCCTGTCATACACAATGCCTCTTTGTATTCTATACTATTTTCCTAATGACATTTGCCCAAGATTTCCTGTGATATTGTACATGTATTTATTTTCAAATATATTTTGCTTATTGTGATGTGTATGTGCACATGTGCCACAGTGCCATTGAAGTGGTCAGAGAAAATCTGTTGGGAACTGGTCCTCTTTCTCCATTTTTGTATTTGGAGGATTGAACTCAGGTCGTCAGGCTTGTGCATAAAGTGCTGACGTTTAAGACAGGTAAACATATGCGATATAGTTCTGCCTCAGGCCCTGCTTGATTTTAGCTATGCATAGCCCCACCCACCCTGTTTGTTTTCATGGTGTGTGTGTGTGTGTGTGTGTGTGTGTGTGTGTGTGTGTGTGTGAGAGAGAGAGAGAGAGAGAGAGAGAGAGAGAGTATTGCATATAAGCTTCATGTATATGTGTGTGAGAGAGACCTTTGGAGGTCTGAGGTTGATGTAATGATTGTCTTTGATTTCCCTTACATGTTAATCAATGAAGCATAATCTTTGACAAACCGAAACTCCCTGATGAAGCTAGTCACCATAGCCACCTTGTTCTTTGTTCATGGCGTCTCTGTCTTCTGAGTTCCGATTCACAAGCAGGTAACCATCCACCCAGTATTATACTAGGATCTGGTGATGTGAACTTGGGGCCCCAGGTTTGTGCAGCAAGGGTTTGGCCACTTCGGCATCTCCTTAGCCTAACTCCTGTCTTCTAATAATGTGCTTGGCAGCTTGGTTCCTTCACCTACATGCACACATAAACCTCTCCCCCAAAGAATTCAGATAGCTACCTTGGACCCTTGGTGTGGGAAGTCCTTCTGTCTATGTGTTGCTTTTATTAGTTAATGAATAAATCTGTTCCGGCCATTGGTTTAGCAGAATAGAACAAAGCGGGAGTTCTGAGTCAATAGAGGAGGAGAGAGTAGGTGAAGTCAAGAGACACCATGTAGCTGCAGCAGGGGCAGATGCTGCCAGAACCCTGCTGGTAAGCCACAGCCACATGGTAATACACAGATTAATAGAAGTGGGTTAATTTAAGATATAGGAGTTAACCAGAAAGACGCTTAAGCTATTGGCCAAACAGTATTGCAAGTAATATAATTGCTGAGTGATTATTTTGGGAGTCTGTGCAGTCAGGAATGAATAAGCAATCTATACCTACAGACCCCACCTGCGCATAGCTGCAAATTCCTCTACCCCTAGTATCAATCAAAATTAGACACTTTCAAGTCATGTGTATTCCCAGTATATCTGGTAGAAAGAATGGAAAGGTCCATCTGGCCTAGAATAGTTGTTTGTTTTGTTTTTTCTTCTTGTGCAATGAGGCAAAACTGTGTTCTCAAGGGAACTTTTATGGAGAATGCTCTATTTACCATCTCTGCCTGCTAATAATGGACATGCATGTGATTAAAGTCAGGGAAGAGACATCTGAAGTGTAAAAAAAAAGAATTATATGCCCTAATCTATCAGTCAATACAGAGAAGTACCCAAACTATGCCCCTTAGCATGCAAAGTCTTCATCTTCTTGAACATAATAAAATGAACCCTGAATAATAATCAGGGCTCTTGAGTACCTTCCTTTATGTATTGTGTCAATCTTGGTAGCCTATCTTTCTCTAGACAGAATTACAGCATGTTTCCAAATAAAGTTACAATGCCGCATTTGTAAATCTGTGTGAGTCCTTATTTTCCACTCATCAGATAAGTCAAGAAGGACTTGCAAGTATCCCAATCATACATAACGCTTTTACCTTTTGAGCAACTCACTAGCCTTTGTTTTTAGATCTAGATAAAAGTATTTGGGTTTTTAATTCTACTTTGATTTCTATGTTTAGATCTTTGTTCCTCTTTTTCCCCCACCTTTTTTTTTACTCTCATCATTTTTAGTAATAATTATAACACTATAACATTTTATTTGTGGTTAATTTTTGGTTACATTTGAAAACTGCTAATGCAGTCATTCTTGCTATTCTGGCTTAACTATTATTCAAAATTATAATCTTGATTTGATTGCTGGCTAAGTCTTTGACTATAGACTTTGAAATAATAACTTTTTTCCTAGGTAAGTAAAAATAATAAATAATTATTAAATAATTATTTATTATTATAATAATAAATAGCTAAGGTGCACTGTGGTAACTATACAACCTGTTTTCAAGCAGGAAACTTATAACATGCATTAGATGTTCCTTGCCTCAAATTCTACCCAAGTGAACCCAAACTCATGTAAATAATGCAGAGGACGGATTAGTTGTTTTTCTACTAGTATAATAAATCTAAGGATAGAAAATAGGATTACGAGGAAAAGCTTGTTTAGGCTTCGAACTTTGAAGGTTTTGGTCAAGAAGTGGTTTCATCCCTTGCCTTTTGGCCTGTAGTAACACTTCCTCAAAGAAAAAAGTGACACAGAGAGCAGCCCATGCTTCTTGTGGCCAGGAATGAAAGAGAGAGGCACAGGTGTCTCCCCGTTCTTCAAATATCTGGTCTCCAATGACCTAAATCCTGTTACTAGCCAGCTCCTTTTAGGACCTTCCAATCATACCAACCTAGGGCCTCACATTTAACATATGCTGTTTAGATGGATATTCCAGATGTAAACTATAGCATAGATGACAGGACCTCACTCACATAACTGAGACAGAGTAAATAAACAGACTTGAAAAGGGTACAGTGAGGCCTCTCTTTTTGGTATGTTTCACCTTTAAGCTGGTGCTCCTCACATTAGAAATACGAATGCATTAGCTACCGGTGTGACACATATACCAACAGAGTTTGTGTCCTACATTCTTGTTAAAAGCTTGGCAGTTTCAAAGGCAGTCCTTTCTTTTCTTGAATGCTCATATCTTTACAGATAATCAGCACGTCAGTGTACACTCACTGCCATAATTCATTTTATATGCTCCACTTACAAAACTAGTGCTTCCTAGGATTTCAAAGATGCCTAACAGAAATAAGGAAGAAGGAGGTCATAGTGTTCTCCAGAGAGAGGGACCAGTGGGTATCTACAGCTGTAGGGAAAGAGATATGATATGTGGCAATAACTCATGTGTGTATGGGGCTGTGGAATTCCACAGTTTATTGCTGCTGAAGCCGCAGAAAGTGATGTCATCTCAACCCAAGTGTCTGGGAACCAGAGAGTCCAGTGCTGTGACAATAAGACCATAGAAGTTAAAACTGTTCACCTGTTTGACAAATTAATGAATAGTGGTAACAGCTTACCTCTGGTTTATGGTAGCATGTAGGAAATGGTAAGTTGGCATATTTTAAATGACCAAACTGCTGTGTTTGTTAACAGTGGCTCTGATCTTAGGACTCTTCATGTCCTTTCTTCCTTGTGGTTGACTTGTGCACATTCTTCTCAGCCAGGCTCCTTCAGCTGCCCTGGACTTGTCATTCCATCATATTTGGGCAATGGTTCCCATGCTGAAATTCAAATGTCCCACAGTGAAATTATTATCATAACAACTTCTATGACTGGATAAGAAAAAAGACAAAAGATAACATGCACTATCACATTATGTAAAAGAAAAAGATGCTGGCTATTGTTGCTGCAACAGGCTAGTATCCTTGATGACAGTAAGGCAAGCAGCATCAAGCCATGCGGGGGGGGGGGGGGGGTCCGTGCCATGCACTGGCTCTGAGAGTAATGCTTCAATTAAAAACGGAAATATTTGCTTTCCAAAAACACTCTTGCTTTATTCCTTTTCATCTGCTAGCTCTAATGACTGATGCATTCCTGAATCTGTTTTGTTCTGCTTCCAGACAAATGAGAAAGCCATGTCCACAGCTATCCGAGGATTGCTTGCATGTGTAAAGAAATCTAGCTCACAGTTACTTGATACTTGAAAGCGTTCCAGATCAGCATTCCCTTAAATATTTAAAAATTGCACAAGACCCTAAAGGCATTTTATTTGTGTATCAATTATTTACCAAATAAAAAATCAAAACTAAGGATGGTTTAAAACGTATTAGTTCACTTAAAAGTCATGTCATTGCCAAAAGTATACAAATAGCATGTTATGAAAAGTATATTTCCAAAACAAATGTAATTGAATAGGAAAAGTGGCACTATTTTACATTTTCCAAATCTTTTTCATGCCTCACTTAATAGACAAAGTCAAATTCTCACATCTGCTTCTGCATTTACTATTCTGTTACATCCTTTATTTTGTAGATTCTGGGAAATACTGGTTATTTGACAGAACTGAACAAGGCCATTACAGACTTCGTATTATTAAACAAATAACTTACCCTTTTGTAGACCCTCTACAAGTGTCAAAAGGATTTCCAGGGTTCATTAGATAAGCTTTTTAAAATCATTGTTTGTCACATACACTCCATTGCGACACACATGATTTTCTCATGTTTTTCAGTAAATAAGATGAATCTTATTCTTAAATTAAATAAACAATATGAGAAATCTGGCATTTAGAAAGAACAGTTTGGAAAAGAATGGTAACCAGGAGATGTGTGGTACCTATGAAATTTTTTCATGAATGCGTATGAAGAAGTAAATTACAAATATAGCCACTGCTGAGAAGCCAGCTGCATCTCCTTTATCTTTAATTCAGTGACACAGAACAAAATGCCAATGACAGGAACATTATCACAGAGATGTCTTCAATCTGTTAGGCTCTAATTTTATTCTTCAAGTAACTAATTTGAATGCTTCAGCCTTTAATAAAGGCTGGGAGCTAAATACATTAAGAAACACTCCTCATGATTTTGGAAAAAAACTTGCATAATACCGAAATGGGAACTTACCAATATTTTTCAAAAAGCTGGCAATGTAACAAATAGTATTTAATAAATTCAGTGATTGTCTGCACCTACAATTACTGACAAAGAATAAGTTCACTTTTTTCCTTTTGGTATGTATGTATATCTGCCCTCACACACATTTTCTCATGTGCATACATTCATTCATAGATTAGGCTTTTTTTATGGGGAACTTGTCTAAATAATGGCAGGCATTATTGCTGGCAACTGGCATGTGTTTGCTATTTCTCCTGTTGCTGTGATAAAATACCCTAATAAAAGGGACTTAAGGCAAAAATGGGGTGGGGGGCTGGTTTTGACTCAGGGTTCTAGGATCCAGTCCATCAGGCAGAGAAGTCATGGCAGCTTGAACTAGTCACATTGTATCCGCAGCCAGGACGCAGCAAAGGGTGACTGCGGATGCCTGGTTCTCTTTTTCTGTAGACCAAGGCAGGTGCCAGCTCATGAAATGGTACTACCCACATTTAGGGCAGATCTTCCCATGTTTATTAACCTAATCTAGACAATCCACAACAGGGATGCCCAGAAAGCTGTCTCCTTGGTAACTCAAAACTCCTGCAAGTGGACAAGATTAGCCAACATACCATGCAAATAGAACACAAATTCTTGCCCTTGTGAGTTCTGTGTTGTGGCTCGACGAACAACTCAACAAACACGGGTAAGTTAAATACCATACTTCTCCTGCAGCCTGTGCTGATTGGTTGGCCCTGCTGGGGAGGCACAAGGTGGGCACTTAAAATGTTTACTGAGTGGAAAAGTTCCACGTGAGACAGTCAAGTTTCTCTCCACAGCTGCTCCCTTTTGCTCGTGTGTTTTAATGACTCCAGTTTTAGCTTCATCACAGACTGAGGGCAATTTCAAGAAAAAGAGGCAGAGAGAGCATGAAGAAGCAAGCACAGGATTTGGCTGTTGGGGTTCTCTATTCACCTGCTTCCCTAGGTGACTTGTTTTAGAACAGCACCCCCAAATAATAGTGCATTACATCCATTCGACTGGATGTACACATACTGCCATAAGTATGAAAGAGAAAACTGAAAGAATAAGCGATGTGAGCAAATAAATGATGTGATGATGTAAAAGATAAAGGAAGGGAGAGGACTACAACAATATTTGAGCATAGAGTGAGAGAGCAAGCCATTGTGGGAACAGGTGCATAAGGGGTGAGGTGGGGAACAACCAGAACAGAATGGTGACTGAGAGTTTGTGTAGGGCATTATGGGAACAGGAAGCTGGCTGAGAGGTCTGGGAGCTGATAAAGGAGGGTGGATACACAATTGAAGGACTCTTGATTTTTCTTTGTGTTGGGAAGCCAAGGGGGTTTGTGAAGAAGAGTGGTGAACCTGACATCTTTTTTAATAGGTTTGGCTTAGAGACAATATGAATAAAGTCAACATAATAATTAATAGTGTCCTGTGTGCATTCTGAAGATGGAAAGAGCCAAGAAATTATTTGCAAGGAAAGATAGAGACACTATAGATGTGTTGGGACATAGATACATAGAAGCATTTACTGAAATGACAATGATTGAGGGCATAGGAGAGAGGGGAGGCCTACTCTGAAAGAGCATTTTAATTAGGTTGCTGAGGCTTCATTCTGCCTTATGTGCTTCAGTAGGCCAGCAGAACAGAACTCCCACCACTGTGCCTCATTTGCACGCAAGGAGAATAAAGTATAGCAGAAAAATGCCTTTTCCTAATAGATGAAAGGACCAGGCAGCATGTTTATAATCTGATTCTAGCTCTCTCAAAGAAATATTTCTTTATGGAATTCCTTTTCTAATCCAAGAAATGAATTGGAGCATGCATCCTCATGAAGTCTCTACCTGAATTCAATCCCACCTATCCACCATTAGTGTAAAATGGCAAGAAGAAAAGGACCTACATCAGATGATTGTGGGATTGGATGACTGTAAAGCATGCAACCCAAGATAAAGGGTAGTAATGCTATTGGTTCTTCAAACTTAAGTCTTGATGTAAACATCAACATTTGATATCCCTTTGCTATGATTATATACATCTACTGTAATACCACAGGGACTAAAAAAAGGTTATGACAAGGAACTAAGCTTAAAGTTAGATGACGTATCTCCCAATATCTGTACACTAAGTAAGGTTATAAAATAATATTATTTAGAAGAAAATTTATTGAAGTATCTCTCACCAAGAGACTTTTACACGTGGGTGTGTGGTGATATCCGTTTATGATCTGACAAATAAAGCTTGCCTGAAAATCACAGTGCAGCGCTAAGCCACTAGACGCCAGGCACATACCTTTAATACCAGGACTTGGAAAACAGAGGCAGATGGATCTCTGTTAGTTCAAGGCCACCCTGTGCTACACAAAATCGATCCAGTCTAAAAGAAAAACAGCTCACACGAAGGTGATCCAAGCAGTTGGGATCATATGCCTTTCATCCTAGCACTAGGGACTTGGAGACAAGACTGATATGGCTGAGCTGAGAGGAATATAAAGCAGGAGGAGACAGGAGCTCATGGTAGTCTAGGCAGTCAGCCTGAGCAGTCACTCTGAGGATGCTGTCAGTCTGAGGAGCAATCTGAGGATGCAGTCTGAGCAACTAGCTGAGGACAGGATCACCCCTTTGGTCTGAGCATTGGTAGAGGTAAGAACTCTAATGATTGGTGGCTCTGCTTCTCTGATCTCTCAGCTTTCACCCCCTAATATCTGACTCCGGGCTTTTATTATTAAGACCAACTAGAATTCGTGTTACACACACACGTGTGTGTGTGTGTGTGTGTGTGTGTGTGTTTCCTTAAAGAAGCCACACTTGCATGGAAGATCCTGTGAACTGGTTGGCTGATAACTTTGTAATAGTGGTACAGAATGCTGCAAACAAGAGCCAAATATTTGCCCTCCCCAAATATAGTCACCATAGTAACCACTTTCTCTTAATTCCTGTGTTATCTGACCTAACATCTTTGTGACTGGTGTGTACTGCTGAAACCTAGCTGGCCAGTAGCTTCTATCACCTTTTTCTATTTCCCTGTTTTCCTGTATGATACTAAGGATTGAATCCAAATCATGGGAAGGCAAATACCTTACCTCTAGATACCTAGTTCGTTTTTCAGTCTTGAAACTAAGAATGTTATAGCATTGAAACATATAGAATAGATCTATATGCTCTCAAAGTTGCTGACTTAACCGATGTCTTATCCCTACCAAAATATTTGGTAAATACATTCATGTCTAACCTTCCTTTTTGGTGGCTATAAAAGTTCATGTACTATTTTCTAGAACAACAGATCAAGTAGCCTGAATAAGGTCTGGATTCACAGTTACCCATGGTTGTCTCCATATGAATTCTTCCCCCCTTTGGAGCAGAGGCTGTGTTTGTCGCTATCATATTAAACACCAGAAACATATTCAGTACTGAAGTGAAACAGTTAATGAAACCTCAAAAGGCAACATTGTTGCAAGCACAATGCAACAGTTACAGAAAGGAAACGCTTTCAAAGATGAAAAGGCCCCACTAGTCTCCCTTGTTTAACTGCCAGTAGAGAAAATTCACTCTTGTTCTGTTAAAGACCATGTACTGGTTAAAATGAACAACGCCTAGATTTTGACGTTTAAAACTACGTGCTTTCCAAAAAAACAAATCTAAGAAATTTATTCTAGATTCTTAAGACGATTGATTTCTTTTTCTAGCTTCCTATGTTCGGGTTCAAGAGACTTGAGACCCCTGCAGGCCCCCTTCCCCATTAAACTTCCTAGTGAGGTGAATAAATTGGAGATTTCCAGGTGACCCTCCAGCCCACGCCGTGCCTTTGCTGACGGCTTCTTGATAAGGAAAAAGCAGTTAAGGGTACTTCAAAACGAAACTTAGGATTTGGCCAAGGGCTCCTTGGGGTCAGAAGCCTGGATTTCGGGAAAGCTCCTCTTCCTGGTCCTGAACGTCGTCTAGCTTCCTCCCACAATGCTCTCCGGTGGACCCCCCACCGTGTCAGAGCCAAGTGGCGGTGAGGTTCGACAGGTAAAGAGCAGGGGAGAGATCGGGGCCGGAGAGGTGGCCCACCGCAGCACAGAGCCAGCGAGGTCGGCGAGCAGAGAGCGGACAGCGGGTTGCGGGCGCCGCGCGCACTCGCCGCGGGGGCGTGGCTTCCGCCGGCGCGGCCCCGCCCCCTGGAGCGCCGGGCGGTCACGTGGCGGCCGCGCGCGTCCCCGTCCGCTGCGGGCTCCGAAGCCGAGGAGAAAAGGCTGCGAGGTGGCTGCGGCGGTGGCCGAGAGGTGGGCACCGGGCGGGACCGGTGGCGAGCGCGGGTGTCCGAGGGCGGCGGGACCTCGGCGGGCGGCTCTGCGACCGCACTGGCTGCGGGGCGGCTGACGGGGTCCGCGGCGGGCGGTGGCGGGGTCGGGGCCGGTAGGACAGGGACGCCCTTGGCCAGCGCGGCCCGGACGAGCGCGCGGAGGGAGGCCGAGCTGGCGCAGCCCGGACCGTGACGGGCGCGGCCCCGGCCCCGGCCATTACTGCGCAGGCCGGGCTGCGGGCAGCGCCACCGGGCTCGGCCGGGCCTCGCTCGGCCACGGGCTGCATTCTGTCTTCCGCCTGCCCTGCCGCTGCGAGCCGCTGCCGCTGCGAGCCGCTGGGTCTTACCCAGCGCCCGGAGCCGTCCCTCCTCTTTGCGCTGGCGGAAGCCTCCGAATGTTCTTGTTTTGCTGGCTACCAAAACCTGAAACCACCAGGAGGTGTCGGAATACGCGTCGGGGCCTCCCAAACCGGGTGCGTCTTGAGAGCCCCGGCTGTCGCTTTGTTCTGGTTGCTGGGTGTGGAGTTCTTTCCCTTACCTTCCAACCCATCTGAGAGCCTACTTGAACCCCATTGTTGTCGCTGTCTTATTTTCCTGAACGTTTTTTTTTTTGTTTTGTTTTGTTTTTTCTTTCTTTCGAGAAAGGCTGGGCTACTTGTTTTTTGAGGATGTGGAAATGGAACAGTCCTCTAATTAGGTAAGAGATTCCGGACTGTAAGTTAGCACACGCAATATGACAACTATATTTTGTCTTTTCTCCGGTGCTGTTTAAGCACTTCTCAAGTTTTCAACATTTTGTTTTCTCTTTTTACAGCACCGAAATACTAGAGAACTTTAGGGAAGAAGAAAGCCAAAAGGAGATAGAAAAGGCTTTGTTCTTTGATTGACATTTCAGGTGCCAGGGTGTGTTCACCCCCCCCCCCGTGTGTGTGTGTGTGTGTGTGTGTGTGTGTGTCTTGTTTTGCAAACGGGATGTGCACCTGAAACGTGGGTATTGAAAACCATATATTATAACAAATTTGAACACATAGAACCTTTCAGTAAATAATCTGTATTAGACATTATTAAAGGACAAGGCATGTTGAAAACAAATGAAGAAAATGACCCATACAAACTAGCAGTAAAGCGTCTGGGTGCTGTAAACGCACCTGAAACTAGGTCACGTAAATCTCATTTTTAAAGAGAAAAATCCTAGAGTGACTTCCACACTGAAGGTGGAGTTTTGGATGTGTTGGTCTTGGATATGGGGGAGTGGAATACTGGGTTTATGTCTCAAGTGGGCCTCTGTGATGTGGGCAGAATGAAAACCCTTGTGCGTAAACGTTTGTAGTTTCTGTGTCTTACTGGTGATGTTTAAGAATTGGGTAGAATTGTAATCGTGGGAAAATGTCCCACATAGCTGGTCACTAGATGAGAGGAATGAAAACAGGTTCTTTTAGGAGACTTGTCAAGTAGGGAAGTGTCACTTTTGAATTGTTTTGTTTTTGTTTGTTTGTTTTGCTTTTGTTTTATGAGACAGGGTTTCCCTGTGTAGCTTTGGAGCCTGTCCTGGAACTTGCTCTGTAGACCAGGCTGGACTTAAACTCAAAGAGGTAGATCCAGAGCTGCCTCTGCCTCCTGAGTACTGGGATTAAAGGCATGCTTGTTTGTTTTGTTTTTAAGGATTCAAGACAATTCCTTGACTTGGAAGAAAATAATAGTAACTTTTTCATATCCAGCTGCTTAAGGCACATTTTCTGTTAGACATACACGTGTTTGAGGGGTTTAACCAGTTGCTCCTGGTTCTTAGACGTATTTTTTTCTGTCAAGATTAGAAAGGGAAGGTACTGAGCCCTTTTTTCCTGTCCTCCTGCCAGGTTGGGTTCTTGGTAACAGTAAATTGCAGAACTGCTGACTGGATTAGAAACAGTCTTTCTGAGGATAGACACTGTGTTTACACTGGTCTACAGATTACTTTGCTTATTTGTACACTCTCATTTACCTCTCTAGTTAATTAATACAAAGCCTGTCATTAAAGGACTGTTAATCAAAACGTTAAAATTGTAAAATCACCAAGGGGCGGGTGAAGCTGCAAAAGCAGAGGCTTGACTTGTCCAAGGTCACACATCTAATTAGTCAGAGGACTTCTTAATTACAGAATGGTTGCTGGCCGTGAAACGTCTGTGTTTGATATGATTAAAGTATCTATCGACATTCATATCGCTTGAGTTATTGAAAAGCCCACTTTGCAGAGAAGAAATTTAAAGATTTACACTTAAATACGAAGACTGTAAAGGCAGTCAGTAGACGCATAGGCTGATGCTTGTTACATTGAACTGAAGTGTGTTTTAACATAACACTTGTTTCCAAGTTTGACTTAGTCTTCTTTTGACAACTGATTTGATGATGAAGTACAAAATTCGATATAACAGTTACATACCTGTACACTTGGGAATCTTAAGAAATTTTAAGATGTGTATGTTAAATCTCACCTCTTTTCTAGTGTTTATAATAATATGTATCTATTATACATAAACACTTATAACTGAGGTTTGAAGTAGACCCCCTATCATTGATACCTTTTTGTATTTTGACTAAAGAGTAAACTGTTACATTAAACCTTAACTTTAAATAGGAAAACCAGAAATTGTTCAATAGTGTATACTTTGATATTTGTAGTTTTATTCATAATGTTTTTATGTGTTCATCTTTCTCTTTTATTTTTTTTAAAAAGGCCAATATTTTATTTATTATTTAGGGACAGTGGACTTTTAAAAAGTTTAACTGACTTAAGAAATGGGATTGCTGTTAATGCTAAATCTTTTCATTAGGAATTAACAGTGTATTCAAGTAATTGTAGTGTGAATTACTTTAGTGGTTACAATATTTAAGTAGTACAATATGACTTTATTTTTCAGTTTTTTTGATTTAACTGAATTAATTGATAAATTAATTCATTACTAACCTATAAACTTCTTTATATAAATTTAGTCTCGCTTTTTTTCTGCACAATTGCTATGAGGCAAATAACCTTGTTTCTTTTCTGTTTTTGTTACTTTCTTAATTTGTAGTTAGAGTTTGGTGTATAATTTGAAAGTTATTGTAGGAAGAATTATATATATATTTGAATCATACATGTTCACTAAATTATTTCTAGCAAGTAGTTTGAAATGACCTCTTCTGCTTTAAAAAAATCCTCTTAAAATAAGAAAACCTTTATGACTTTAAAAGCAACTTGTTTGAAATAATGTGAAAATTATTTTCTGATGTCTTCATACTGCCTCTTCTGAGTGTTACATGTATGTCTTGTTTTTTACCTTTTGACATTGCTGTTTGCAAGATTGTAGTCGATGAGTCAGTTTGGCAGCCTCACCTAAACCTGTCCACTTTGATCAAAACAGAATATATACAGTTTGGGATTTGTTGGTTTTGTTGTTTGCTGTGTTCAGCAAAATAAGCTATCATATAGAGTTCAGTTTTTCTGTTCATTAATTATTTTTAACTGTTTGTCACCTTTATTTTTTAAGGGAGGTGTGCGCGTTAACACAGAAGACATCATAGGTCCAATTTGATGAGAATGGGAAATACTAATGAGCCACTTAGTACTCAGCAGCTCTGAGTTGTGCAGAATATAAAGTATTTCAGTACACACACAGATGTAAGGTGTTCCATTCATGATTTTATATTGAGTACTTATTAAAAGAGTAATATTGTAGATGCATTGACTTATATAAAATAGAATTTTCAAATTAATTTACCCTGTTTCTTTTTATTAGCTTTAATTCAACTAGTAGAAAATTGGAAATTAGATACTGACTTGTTTTTTAAATAGTGTTAGTTTCCCTAAGAGAAAGATTTTGGTTTTTGTGGTACTTCCTTTTTCATCTCTCTGTCTCTCTCTTTTTCTTTTTGTCTTTTTTTCTTTGAAGGAGAGTGTGTGCTTGTTTGTTTGTTTTGAGATAAAGCCTCATTATGTAGCTCAAGCTGGCCTGGAACTCCTGGCAATCTTCCTGCTTTTGCCTTTTCAGTGCTAAAATAGCTTTTTTTTTTTTATTTTTAATTTTTTGAAAAAAGAGATGTAGTGTACTTGAATTTGAATCCCATCTCAAAGTACCAGTAGCTTTTTGACTTTGAGTAAGCCATATTCCTTTTAGCTTGTTGTTCTTTCTTTGTAAATTATGCAGTCCCACCCTGTTCCAAGGCTGTCTGGAGGATGTACAGGTTGATCTCCCAGTGCTTCGTGGACTTGAGGACTTGAGTGTGCACATACGTACCCAGAGACCTGATTCTAGTCTGGATTCATACAGTTGTTTCCAAGGAACCTTCTGGCAGTACAGTGCTAGGCATTTTAGTTCATTTTCCTTCCCCAAATTTTACTGTCCATTTGTCTCAACTTTGAAAATTCTGTGAGATACAGAAGTGGGAAAAGTCACTTAGAAAGTGTATGCACTATGCCCTCAATAGAGATACTATGGACAGGAGACCTTCTTACATCTGTACAGTTATTCCCATTTGGCTGGGGTCATGTTTGTTGATGGGATACTTTGACACAGTTGTATCTGAGAGCCAAGGGTTTTGAAAATGAAGGCATAGTTGGAAGTAAAATAATTTTAAGAGTGTGCTGAATAAATAAGAGTAAGTTAGGGTAGCACTTGAGTATCCTGTTGTTTAAGATCTTTGGAGGAAGAAATAACAGCCAAAATTTAAAAGCTGTTGAAAAGAATTTCTAAAAGTCTTACCTTCTATTCTTTAGGCCAGAATAAAAATGAAAAAGAATGTTTAAAAAAAAAATCAGGCAACGTAAATGTATTTGAGCTGTGTGTTGAGCAGAGAGCACATTAATTGGTGGGGAATCATACCGTCAGACTACAACCTTCTTAGGTGTCCCCCCCGCAAAAAAAACTGAGGTGTCCAAACACAGTAATTCTTAAAGATTTATATGAGTTATTTTGCAACTTTTAGTTTCTGTTTACTTTAAAGTACAAGCCAGTTGTGGATGTAAAATATTTATGGACAAGATTGTAATAGACAGGTAAGTGAATAAGCAGGGACAGTTTTGAGTCACCACAGGAAAAGAATATGTAAACATTGTAAACAAATGCATGGATGAAGTCAAGCATTAGAAATAGGGACAGTTTTTTTCTGTGTATTTCATTAGGAGGAAAAAGGCACCTTTTCTCCTTATAGGCAATGACCTGCCAAAATTTTTGTAAGAAAACCCAAATTTTGCAGGTGATAATTTTTACATTTAGTCATATATGTGCCTGGAATACATGATTAAGATGACTCAGGTGGTTGGTTCTATTTTAAACAACTTGTGAGATGGGAAGGACAGACAGTAAATGTCCAACAGTTTTTTGTACACACACACACACACACATTAGAATGTGGTCAGGGGATGTATAACACACCACATACACACAACATGGGCAAAGTGTAAACTGACTTCTGAGTCATGTTCCAAAAACATGATGAGTGAGGCACAGAATGTCTGTATCCTTTCTTTTCCAAACCAAACATTCTCTTTTACAAGACAAAGGTCATATAGATTACTGTCCCCTCTGGTCATTCTTACCTTTATTCCATACCTTTGTCAAGAAAAGCCTGCTAGTCGCTGTTTGGCTGTCTGTATTCTTGGGATTTATCTACATTCTGGAGCATCATCCTTCAGTAGTCATTAGCCAGATGACTCATGCGTTTGCCAGATGATAGAAGGATGCCAGGTTCTAGAGCTGTTACATGCTGTCAGTTCTTCAAGGAAGGATTCCTTTATGGATTTGGTAGTTTCCAGAAGATGCATTCTTCTCAGAAGAAACACAGATATTTTATGTGAACAGATAGATGACTTACGTATTACAGTCTTTAAACAAATTGCAATTGGAGTCAACACAAATTGATTGGCAACTTACTTACCACTTAGAGACAAAATTTGTCCTGTCTTCAGGATTCAGTAGAAAAGTTGGTGTATAAATTAATAGTGCTAATGTTCGTGTAAGCTCAATAACTGGAAAATATGTAAAATGCAAGAGAGGGAAATGGCTTACGTGACCATTCCTGTGCAGTGCGGTCAATTTTATTAGGCATTTTATAAGCTCTACAAGAGGAAGACTCTTAAAGGCAGAGGATGTACAGAATTGTCAAGGGCTCTCAGGAGCACTCATTTCGTGTAACTGTGGTATTAACCTGGAGGGCTCGTTGTCACTGATAAATACGAGGCAGTTATGTATTTAGGGCTCAGAGACCTAAAGCCTTTGTTTTCCTAAAGAGTTTTGCTTTTATTGTCTATACTGGAAAAGTAAACTTGGGCTTAAGTGTAGGAGGACCATGGTCTGTGTTTCTAGAAGTGTCACTCAGAAGCATACTGAGTGAATGTAAGGCTGGTTACATAGTAGTACATAGAAGTAGATTCCCAGATAAAGGTTGACAGACGTTGGTGTGATAGGATGTACGGCCAGAGAAAGTAGAGAGAATGTTTTCTTTTTTGTATGTGACCCTTAAGTGAGTAAGGCATGGAAACTGAAATGGCACATTGCAAGATTCATCAGAGGTAGACCACAGAGGAGTTAAAAATACAAGGTTGCCAGACAAGGGTTTTGTTAAAGAACTTTCAGATGATTCTAGATTGGGCAGGAAAGAAAATAACATCAGAAACTGTATAAAGGAAAGACAATGAGGAAGTGGTCAGAGGTCTTCATAACTAAGAACAGGTGTGGGGATGAGAAGTGAGCTAGGAGGACCAGCACTTGGAGTCTGAGAATGGGATTATGGCTTCTGATTTTAGGTGGTAATGTCAAATGGTGCTTTATTATTAAAAGGAAGTAAAGTTACTTAAATTTAGGGAGTTATAAGTTGAAAATAAAGGACACTTTTATACTTTTTGGACTCATCAGTATCTCTAGCCTAGAATCTACAGTGGGTGAATTCCCCAAAATGCATACATCTAAGAAACTATGCATTTATTTCTAATGAATATATATTGGAGCAAGATTTAAGGAAATTGGGGAGCTAGCTGTCATTCTCAGGGATCCATATTTGAGGGGTTTGTGGTGCAGTCAGGAGCTAGCATGAAGAGGATGCTGTGTGGTGGTGTGAAGTTGGCACAGCCAGTGGCACACATCTCAGAACCAGTGCTTGTGGCAGGATGTTTATCCCTGACCTGCAGATGGGAGCCGAAAACATCGTGAGAAAATGAACAATCTGTTTTGTGTAGGCTGTGAGAGGGGAGTGCAGTGAGAATCCTGCAATACTTCTGAACTTTTGGCACCATGCAGGCCAGTGAAAAAGCTGGTACAGAGTAAAATAGTGGCTTCCATGTTATCTAAAGCTGGAGCAGAATGAAACATATTTCTCAGAAACGCTGTTTAGCCAGTTACTTAGAAAATTCTTTAGCTTTGAAACCAATTCTTTGTTCTTTTAAGCATTTGACATGGAAAGCTGGCATCTATTTAGAGACCACAGGTGCTACATTTACCTTTAGCTAGCAGATTCTTAGATAGGTTATCTAGATAGTTGCCAGCTATGAGAGGCTACGGACCAGAAAGACAGGATCCAAGTCTCTTCTCTCTTAGCTTTACCTACTGTTAAGCTGTTCATTTCTTCAGTGACCATGTGCATGGTTTTAAGGAAGCTTTTCATGGAATGATGTGCCCTACAAGTGGACATTTAGAAACACGGGAAGGAATACTGTCTATAAGAGAAGAATTGGTGGTGTTTGTGGATTCCCTGTACAGGACGTAGCTTGAGAGAAAGTGGGCATAAAGGCTGTAAAATTGGGTGTGTTTGGCGTATAAAGCAGACACCTTTAGTTACTGTGCAGGAAGGTATCTATGTATTGTGGATGGCCAATTGACATTTTGTTGCCATTTTGACTTGTTCATACAGAACTTGTTTATTTTACCTAAAATGTTTATTTTAATAGAATGTGCAAATTATGACATACTTTACTCTTTAACCATTTTCAAAAGTGCAGCTCTGTAGATAATTTTATTTACATGTTGTAGAGCATCCTTACTATATATTTTTAGAAAGATTCCATATTCCAGACAGAAAATAATGACCTTTTGAGGCAACAGCTCCCTATTGTCTCTTCCTTCTGGTCTTTGATAACCCTTCAGCTGATCTCTGTGGAGTTCCCTATTCATTTAGGATTGTAGATAGTATTGCTCTCTTTGTGTCTATTTTGTTTTCAAGGTGCATCCATATTGGATAAACTTCATTCTTCTTTTGTTTCTAATAGTGCACTGTTAAATGCTTTGTTTCCTTTATCCATTCATCTGCAAAGAGACACTTTGTGTCCACCCTTTCACTTATAATTCTATGATGAACTTTAGCATATGAATCTCTTTGAGTCCTAGTTTTCTTTTAGTGTGGATCTGTCAGTGGCATTGCTAGGGTGTTACAATTATCAAACATCTGCAGGGGTGACATCATCAAAGGTGTAATTTTTCTGCATGCTCACCTACATGTATTTATTTCCGCCGTCCCTGTAGACACATGGGACATGGCTGTGGGTCTGACTTACATTCAACTAACAACTGCCAGCACTAAGCACCTTCCCATGTGCTCACTGGTCCTTTTCTCCCCCAAAAAGTGATTTTTCATACCTGGTGCTCATTTATCTTTGTATTTTGTTGAGTGTTTTTTAAGTAGTCTGAAAATTAAGTCTCAATTTACAAAATCTTTTATAAGTTACCCGTTTTGTTTTTCTGGTAAGGTCTAATTTCTGTTTTTCTTTTGTTCCCTGTGCTGTTGGTGTTGTGTGTTCCAGTGCTTGAAGAGTTCCCTTCTGTTGATTTGCTTATGATATTTTGGTCATTGATCCAAAATTTTTGCTTGTTATTTTCATGTGTTGTGTGAAGTGTGACTTGACTTGGTGGTGTAAATTGGTAGTCCCAACATTTTTTGAGGAAATACTCTTTCCCCATTGAATGGGTTTGATATACTTGCTCAAAGATCATGTGGCTATGTTTATTAGTGAAAAGATTTATTTACATATTTAATGTTTTTATATGTGTGTGTGGCTGTGTCAGTTTATGTGTATCACATACATGTAACAGCCAGTGGAGGCCAGAAGAGGGTATCAGATTTCCTGAAACTGACATTATAGGTGGTTGTGTGTGATCTGCTATGTGGGTACTGAGATCCCAAACCTAGGTCCTCTGCAAGGGCAGTAAAATGCTGAGCGATCTCTCCAAGCCCATTTCTGGACTCTTAATTTTATTGATATATTTCTCTATGTATAATGCCATAGCATCTTAGTGTCCAGATTTGTAGTAAGTTGTGACATTTGGAGGTGGCAGTTGTTGAACTTCTTTCTTATTTTTAAGATTCTCTTAGCTGATTCCATGTGAATTTAATGACTAGCATTTCTATTTATGCAAAAAGGCTTCTAAGATTTTAATAGGAACTATATTGAATCTGTAGATCCGTAATGAAAATTATTTGTTTTCTCACATTCTCCACTTTATGAACACTGGTTCCTTTTGTACTTATTCAACCCTATTCTATTTACTTCAGTATTATTTTATCATTTTCAAACAAGTCTTAAGTCAATCTAAAACTAATTTACTGCTTTAGAAGTTGTTATAAGTGGATATTTTTCTTTGATTTTCATTTTTTTGACTGCTATTATAGAGCAATACACTACTGGAGTTTTGGTGTGTGTGTGTCTAACTTACAACTTAATATCTACAATTTTGTTGGGCTTGGTTATTTAACTTCTTAGGATTCCATATAGAGAAAATACTGATATTTCACTCTTAGTATGAGTGGACAATGTACATTTAAAAAACCTATTCTGTGTTAATTTGTATGCCTGTACTCTTTCTTTAGTCTAATTTCTTTGCTAGAACTTCCATGACGTTAACAGCAGTGGTAAAAGACCACCATATTTTGTTAAAGGACCATATTTAATTGACTAATTCTACTGATCTTAATTTGTAGAGTGATTTTTGTTGTTGCTTTTCTTTTTTGTTTTTTTGAGGCAGGGTTTCTCTGTAACTTTGGACCTGTCCTGAAACTAGCTCTTGTAGACCAGGCTGGCCTTGAACTCATAGAGATCCACCTCCCTCTGTCTCCCAAGTGCTGGGATTAAAGGCCTGCACCATCACCACTCGGCTATAGAGTGATTGTTATTGATACAGTTTTTCTTTTGCAGTTCAGAGAATGAACCAGCAGTGGAAGAGAAAGCCCTGCAGGTCGGCTGACAGCTGGTAAAGATGTTTTGGTTTTGTGACCGGTGCCTGTGGGATCTGTGATGGAAATGTAAGTAGAGCACCCAGAGTGCCTTGGCTCTCCCAGAGCCCATGGGGCCAGGGGGTAATGCAGAGACCCGTACTTGTGTTTGGTTTTACTTAAGCAAAATGAAATTTTTTATTGACTCACCGGTGCTTTATAGAGTTAGCAGCCCTGCTCACGCTGAATGATTACAGTCATAGTTTCTGAGAGTTTTCACATAGGGAAACTATGATGAGTGAAGGCTGAAGCTGGAGCCTGTGTTTCCCACCTTTACTTTGCATAGTGATTTACTTGAGAGAGATCTCTGGATTTTAGAACTAGTTACTAAAAGTTCGTTTCATGACATTTAAGGGCTTTTTATACTATACTTGATTAGTTAGTACTAGTTGAAAGTTATTACATCTTATTTTATTCGTATCAAATCGCTCTAATTTATATTTTCATTAGTTGTGTTTTCCTGTCATTTTGGCTTTGTGTAATATGCCATTGTGTGTTTGATAATCTTGAATCTACTTATATTAAATTTCATTATATTTTGATAAAACATTTCCTACAATCAACATCATAGTTCTAGATCATAGAAAATGAAAACCTTGTGGACTTTTAGTCTTGATACCTACAGTGTTCAAATTCCCAGACCAGAAGGACTCTTGCAAATACTATTTGACATTTTTCAAGTTTGACACAGAAGTTAGTTTGTTATCTCCTTTTTCAGTATGATAACAGTAGCTGATTCCCACCTTTAGGCAAGTTTAAGAAGTGTTAACATAAAAAAAATGGTATGACTGATATTTTAATGGTTTAAGTACAAAGTCTGTATCAATGATCTTAAAATTCTATGCTTAGGAACTTCTATTGGAAACTATTAAAGGTTGAGAGATGACTGGGAGGAGGAAGAGCTAGGTAGAGAGAAGACTGGCGCCTGTTGAAAGGTTAGTATTTTGTGTGATGGATATCAAGGTTCACAGGATTTGGAGTGAAGAGGCATACTCTACAGGAGTTGTGGCCAGGGGTTAGGTGAGCACCAAGAATGGTGATTTATCCAAGGTGGACAGAAAAGGTAAAGATACAGGATTTAGGGACAAATATATTTGTTCTCAGTTGTGTTTATTTCAGATGTCTAGGGTGTTGATGTGGAATTTTGGAATACAGAATCAGAAATACAGACTTGAGATGGAATGTTTCCAGACAGAAGGTGTGAGGAGTCACATAGATCCATTCATGTGAGATACTCAGAATACCAACTAAGTATATAATGTGTGCAACAAGGAGTGCCTGTAGGGTCTTGATGGAGTACTGGTATTGAAGGGGTAATAGAGAAAAGGGAAATAAACAAAAGAGATGATTTGAGAATGCTAAAAATCCAAATGGAAAACATTAAAGATTATGAAAAAGAATAGGCGAAAGGAGGTCATTAAATTAAGTTTGAGATGCTAGTCAGAGTTATAAGGAGTTAGAGCATGGTCTCAATTATAAAAATTAAGGAATTAGTTTTGCATACAGCTGGCAGAATCCCATCCTGAACCAGGAGAAAGACAGTAAGGCAGAGTACAAGTCCAGCTGTGTTTTGCTGACGATTCTTTGTCTTGTATAAGTGATCAGTGATAACAGGAGTCAGTGTTTCATAACTGAGAGGGATGAAGAAGTTTTATAACCCTCTTTGGAGCAATAGGAAATAAAGATGGCTTGGCTGAGTTACTGGGAGCAAGCTTGGTGGTCTCTGGCAGTCAGAACAGCAGGCTAGCCAGACAGCCATAGTGGTGAGCTACGGTTTTATTGCCTCACTGAAAAAGGTGGAGAGCAATTAAGACTTCAGAAGTCAACCTTGGGTATTCATGTGCACAGGACTACAGGTATGAGCCCACCTGTGCCCACACGGGTGGGGGGGGGAAGGAATTTCATTAGAATTAATTTCTTTGACTTAAATTCTAAGGCATAAAGGACTTTGAGACCCTAATAAAAGTTGTACATAGTCAGTTCATTTGGATTGGGCAAGGAGAGATAGATGATGCTGATAACAGAGGGGTTAACAAGCATGTGCTGATATTTGTAAATTCTGTTGTTTTAGGTTAGATCTCTGAAATCATGACAAAATTGTTTGATGCTTTTATAGTGAGAAACATGTTAAGTTGTATTTGCTTGATTTATTTTGAATGAGTTATAAGTTATACTTTTCTGATTTCTATAATATAAAGTTTCTAGTAGAGGGACTTAATTTGTAATGTTGAAAAATAATGTATACATAGGATAATAATGTATCCTATGATTATTTTCCATAGGTACTCTGTTGTGCCCTTTCCTGTAAGTGCAATTTAATTTACAAATTAGTATCACTTTGAACATGTGTCTTGAAAAACTAGAGTTATAGGAAAAGTCAGAAGAATAGGGTATAAGATTGAATGGGCTATGATAAAAGCCAGAGGATTTCTTTCTCAGTTTTTAAAATGCAAACACTTACCAGCTATCCAATTTTTAGCCACTGGACCTAGTTTGGAGTGTTCTTAGACAAACAGCCAAAGTCCTCAGAGTAGTTGAGTTTGAAATGGTCTGTGTATAGCATGGCCGAATTAACTGATAGGGAGGCTGTCACTCTTTTAAATAGCAGTTGATCCAAAATTTCTAATCTCTGGGACTTGTTACCGCCACTCTCCAGTGTTTTTTCCTTTCTTTAGTCAGCTCTGTTTTCTTCTATTTTATCTGTAGTTTCCTGTCTAGAAATTAATGAAATAACAGTTTAATCATGTTTCTTTAGCATAGTAAAATGAGGCTTTGATGATTTATTTACTGACTGACCTTTCAGCTCCACTCCTATTACCTATTGCTTATTTGATTCAGGACCTTCTGTATGTCCCTGCCTAAAATCTCCATCATCCAGCCCCACATCTGCCTAACTCAACTTCATGACTCATGCCCATTCATCTCTGCTCATTGCTTTTAGTATCTTAATACATTTTCACTACTTGATATTGTGATTTTTTTTCTACTTGCATATTCATTTTCTTTTTTTTAACAGAGTACACATATATCCTATTTATCATTAGATTATGAAATTGTTAATGGATAGGTAGATGTTTAGTAGATGTTATCTTAATAAGGCAAAAGTTCCAAGTGTCCAGACTGGAGAGAGGGCTCAGCAATTAAGAGTGCTTACTGCCCCTGCAGAAGGACAAGAGTCTGTTTCCAGGAGTCATATCTCACAGTTCACAGGCATCCGTATCTCCTGTTCCAAGTGATAAGAAACCCTCTTCTGGCCTTCACAGGCCCCATAAACACATATATGCACAAACATCTACAGAAGTAAAAATAATTGTTTTTCAAAATTCCAAAGGTGTGTGTGTGTGTATTTGTGTGTGTGTGTTAAGTTCACTACATCCAATTTGACAAATCTTTTCCTCCCTCTCATCACAGCACATTTTATATCATGATTATGTGGAACTTTCATAGAACTTTAGAAACTATGTTTTATGCTTTTTTGGTTTTCTTCTCTTGTTTTCGTTTTTTTTTTTTTTATTTTTATCTGAACTTTGTTATTTTCAGATAATAAAATTTAAGCTACCGGTTTATCTGGATGACTAAAAACATGTATTAGTAAAGGAAACTGAAACTTGTTTATTAGATTTCTTGTTTAATATTGGTTTCACTGTGTCTTATTCATGTTACTCTTTCTCTTGGGTGCTTTCAGTGTTCCATTATCTGGCTCTGTGTTGTGCTTTATCAGCACGGAATATAAGTACCCTGACAGAGCTTTTCCCTACTGACAGGGTGTTTGTGTGTATCTCATAAAAGTTCTGAACTAGATATTTGAGCTTAATTAAAAAATGAAACTTAAATATGTTTTATACTATGATACATTCATAGCTTTGCTTTTTAAAATGTGTTTTGTTTTCGCAAATAACTGCAAGGTCCTGTATGGGAATGCTTCAGTCATACTGGAGGTAGTACACAGGATGGCTAGGTCCTAGTTAGAGGGGATTTTGATAAATGCAGATACTGTGAGAAGTGGCAGCCAGACTATTTAAGGCACCCTTAGAGGTTTGGAATTATACTAAAATTAACCTTTTAAGGAAGAGTGTGACTGAATTAAAAGGCATATACCGTGATTTAATAGGCGATGTTTGGTGACTTAGAAAAGGTAGGGTGGGTAGTGGTACACAGACTTGGTAGACAGAGATACTAATGATTTATGGATATTTTGGATGCAGTAAGGCAAAAAAGGACAGGTTAGGAGCTCCATTTCTGACTTGTGTAAACATCTAGGACCATAACTTAATTTTTCTTTAAAAATAAAGGCTGCAGATTGCTGTTGTCTAGAGTCAGAGTTTGAATGACACAGCTGGTTCTCTGCTTCTCTTCATCTTGACTCTGAGGTCACTTGGAGTAGACTTCATGTTTTTAAATGTTTGCATTTAGTTCTGTCTCACCAATTCTGTGGCTGGATAGAAACAGTATTTAAAATACAGTATGTGTGCCTTGCTTTATTTTTGTTTCCTTGCTTAATAGCTATACTTTCCATTGATTCCTACAAGTAAAAACTAAGAGATACAACTACAGATGAAGAAGGGTTGTTCCATAAATTGAGTTTTCCCTGCTTTCTTTCACTTTCTCTCCCATCCTGTTTGAGATAAGGCATTATGAAGCCTGTGCTGGCTTTGAATTTGCTGGTCCCTTCATTTTCATATCTTCCTTGTATAGCATATGGTTTGCATGGAATAGGTACTTACTGGGTATTTTCTGTACTAGTGAATTAAAGTATTAGAGAAATTTAAACCTGATTTCACTTTTTTCCTCTCATTTTCCTAGGATGGCTGGCTGTGGTGAAATTGATCACTCAATAAATATGCTTCCTACAAATAAGAAGGCGAGCGAGTCCTGTTCTAATGCTGCACCTCCTCTAACAGTTCCCGAGTGTGCCATTTGTCTGCAAACATGTGTTCATCCAGTCAGTCTGCCCTGTAAGCATGTTTTCTGTTATCTGTGTGTAAAGGGCGCTTCATGGCTTGGGAAGCGATGTGCTCTTTGTCGACAAGAGATTCCTGAGGATTTTCTTGACAAGCCAACTTTGTTGTCACCAGAAGAACTTAAAGCTGCAAGTAGAGGAAATGGTGAATATGCTTGGTATTATGAAGGAAGAAACGGGTGGTGGCAGTATGATGAGCGCACTAGTCGGGAGCTGGAAGACGCTTTTTCCAAAGGGAAAAAGAACACAGAAATGTTAATTGCTGGGTTTCTCTATGTGGCCGATCTTGAAAACATGGTTCAGTATAGGAGAAATGAACATGGACGTCGCAGGAAGATTAAGCGAGATATAATAGATATACCAAAGAAGGGAGTAGCTGGACTGAGGCTGGACTGTGACACCAATACTGTAAGTCTAGCAAGAGAGAGCTCTGCTGATGGTGCGGACAGTGGATCTGCACAGACTGGCGCTTCTGTTCAGCTTCCAGTGCCGTCCTCCAGGCCCCTAACTTCAGTTGATGGTCAGCTAACCAGCCCTGTAACCCCATCCCCGGATGCAGGCACTTCTCTGGAAGACTCTTTTGCTCATTTAGAACTCAGTGGAGACAGCATAGCTGAAAGGAGTCATAGAGGTGAAGGAGAAGAAGACCGTGAATCACCATCTTCTGGCAGAGTACCAGACACTTCTGTTGAAGAAACTGAATCTGATGCCAGTAGTGACAGTGAGGACGCCCCTGTGGTGGCTGCACAGCACTCCTTGACCCAGCAGAGACTTTTGGTCTCAAATGTAAACCAGACAGTAGCTGACCGATCAGACCGATCAGGGACTGACCGATCAGTAGCAGGGGGTGGAACCGTGAGTGTCAATGTCAGATCAAGAAGACCAGATGGACAGTGCACAGTGACAGAGGTTTAAGCTAACGTCTTCAGTGCCACACTCAAAGGTGAAATGGATACCTGTAAATTTCTGCCCACATAACATTATACTCATCCTTAGTAGTGCATTGTGGGAGTTGGGGTGGGAAGGGATATGGGAAGGACGTACCTGAAATTAAAATGTCTAATATGTCTCTGTTGAAATTTATTTAATGTGAGGAATTGGGGTGTTAACATTTGAGAGCTGTTCAATAATAACACAGTTTTCTTGACATCTGTTTACTTTATAGTGTATTTTTTTTAAGTCTTTAGTTCTTTTGGCTAGTGTGTACCTGTGCATTCATGGTCCTCATCTGACTCTTGCACTACCTTATTTTTCTGCATGGATTGGTATAAAATAATTACTAAAATTTGGCACCTGTGAGATATTTGATATCATTGAGCAGGAAGTTTAATGTGGAAAATAGATGTGAATCTGGGATTTAAAATAGATGACTAACAACTTTTAGTTGGTCTTACTGAAATAGGAAAATAAGCAGCAGCAAATAGGTTGTCTCAGAACCTATAACACACTTCGTGGCGTTCCTTTCCATAGGGTTTGCTGTCTTGTCCTTGTACCTTGAGGTTTCTCTTAGTCTGCATTTTCCTTTTTGATTAAAAAAAACTTTATAATTTAATAAATACTAGAATTTATCAAAAATAATGCTTCTTTTTTGAGTCTGGAAAAGGGATGGCGGTACTTTGGTATTTGTGGCTAAAGAGCTTTTTAAAGGTGGGGTTTGAATTGATTATATGCTGCTCAAATTTGTCCTACTCAGAAGTCTGATGTCTTCCTAAGAGAATGTGTACAGAGAAGGTATCTATGGCATTGTGTTTGGAATAAACAGATGTGGAAAAAGACCCAAAGGCTGTGAGATTTAAATTTCTCAAGCAGCTAATACCATTAATTTTATGTTTCTTTATCAGTCTGTATCAGTGGTATTGCTGTCTGGTTACACAGAAAACTTACAAGCATGAAGTTATAGATCAAAGAAGCCCACTTTGTGTTGCTTGGCAAGGTAGAAAGTATTGGTGAATACAAAAGTGGGAAGAATTTGTCTCTGGAAAAATCATGTCTGATTTCTTTAAAATGTGAGATCATGTGGGTACATACTTCTAAATTCCCTTTATTAGTACTATCAATTTAGCTGAATGCTAAAACAACAAAAAATAGTCACTACTTTGAGTGTTTTTTTAACCGCTTGTTGAAACAAATTGGAAAAACAGTTCTCAGAGAAACAATTTAAAGAAGTGAATTCTGGGATGAACATAATGCTTCGATTACATGTTTTTATTAAATTTAGTATTAAAAGATAGCCACACAAGAATTAAATGTTATTCAAGAAATAAATCTGGCAAAAAATGAAAGTTAGTGTGTAAGGATGTTTCATAGATCTTTAATAGTTTCAGTTATAAACCTCATCGACAGTATTGTTTTACCATTGGCTGAAGAAGTCCAGAGAACAGTGCAAAGCTACTTTGTACAGCCAGTGAGTGCTTGCTCTGTGTACTGGCTTTCACTGTTCATTGGGTTATTTGAAATATGGTTAAAAAAAAGACCAACTAAAGCTCCAAACTCAACAAAAAATGTACTTTTTTTTTCAATGAAGGGCATTTCCCACCAGTACCCTAAGTCTACAGAGCAGAACAAATGACTGCTATTTCTTACACACCTCTATTCCTCCCTGATGTTTGCTTCATATGGAAACTTTACTGAGATCTTTTTATTTTGCTTTTGTAAATTAAAGCAACTTTAAGAAAGATCAAAATGGTGAGACACAATACTATATACTAGCATTTGGGAGGTGGTGGCAGAGGAATTAGAAATTCAAGACCACCCTGGCTACGTAACAGGCATTTAAATGAGTTAAGTATGTCATCAAGGATAAGCCCAAGGTTAGGCTTTCTGTTTGAAAATTGATCCTTGGTTCTAGGATAAGAATTACTATAGGAATGTACAAATTGGTAAAAAAATGATTTAAGCGAATGTTAAAAAAAGAAAAACAAACAAATTGAGATATAGAAAACACCACCCAGACCAAATAAACATATTAGCAGTCAGCGTCAAAAGCGTTCTGCTGCTCATTTTAAACGTCATGTTACTTCCACCCATGTTCTCACTGCAGCTTCAACTTGTAGTACACCCACATCTTAGAAACTATTTAGTATGTTTCCCTCTCTTAGCAATAGCGTCTAAGTTTGCAGGGCCACCCCACAGTGTTCCTAAAACATCCCTTTCATTCTGTAGAGCTTCCTCTAAGTGCAGCTCTCTGCCTGAACAGACAGACTTTTTTAACCCTCTAATGACTTCTGGAGGCCCACTGACAAATTGCTCTAGCCACTCTTGGGCCTCTTCGAGAGCCTTAGCTTCATCAGTAGACTGTAAGACCTCATCAGCCAAGCCTAGATTTACAGCTTTCTGGGAGTCCAGTTTGAGGGTCCCACTTAACACTTTGAGAGCTTGTCTGCTGCCAATGATTTCAACCAGCCGGCTGGCACCACCCCAGCTTGGAACTATACCCATCTCCTTGTGGACAAATCTGATCACACTCTCCGCAGTCATTAACCTGTAAAGACAAAGAGGGAAAAGTGTAACTACATGTATATACTATAACCACAAAGTACTAAGTGCTCCTAGGCTAATAGAAAATTGGTCTTTTTAGGCAGATATCAAAACACTGTTGGAAAATATTCCCAACTAGAATTTAATTCAACATATACTATTCAGCAAACATTTGCTTTTGAAAATAACATTTTGTTTCAGCTTTTCCAAACTTTGAAGATAAGAACTCAGCTTCACAGTTAAGGAACTTAAAATTTTAAAAAAAAAATCCATAGTTTAAAAAGCAAAAATAAAGCTTTAAATGGGTGTGAGGCACCGCAAGTCATGTCAGAAGAATCTTAATCTAACCCTACAATTGGGATCTGCCAAAAACTTGGGAAGAAATTTAACTCATAAAATATAATAGTTATGAAAATAGGAATAATTGTTACTCTTTAGCCCAGTCTCAGACTGACTTAATATGCCAGTTTTTAAACTAAATTCTGGAATTGGCATGTGTTGGTTTAGCTATTAGCACAGCTGAAAAAGTGATGTGAAGAATAAATTCATTTAGAACTGAATAAAAATTAGTGAGCCAGTGGTTGTCAATGTAATGTAGATGATGTTATATGAGTTATTACAGTAGCCATCCATGTGTTGTTATAACCTAGGCAACCATCCAAAATAATATATTTTGTCTTCTCTTTATTTGCAAGGTCAATTATATATGTTTGTTTAAAAAGTTTTATGACATTCATTTTTCATATACATGTGTGGGCACATATTCCATGGGTTATTTGGAGGTCAGCTGGTTCTCTCTTTTTTATCAATGAGTTGTTGAGGATGGGAAGGATGGTTGCCAGATTCGGTGGGAAGTGCCTTTACCCACCCACCCATCTTACTGTTCCAAGTATGCCTTCCTGAATCCTATTTTATAGCTAACAAATCCTCAAGTAATCTTTGTAAAAATATGCATTAAAATCTGACATATATTCTTTATAAATGGCATAAAGGAAAATATAATTCCAGAGGAAATGATCCAATCAATAAGGGAACAGCTTCATCATCTCCCAGGATTATACAGTAATACTAGAGTTCGTGAGTGACATGGGATGCTTATTGCTAGGGAGAATCTGTGAACCCAGACTTAGCCCTTGTAGTTATAAAATCATAATATTAACTTTATAAAGATATTATATTATATATTATAAAGCTATTAAATTCCCTCATTTTGATATAAAAGAGTTCAAGTGCATATGACATAATGGAGAGGAAGAGATGAAACTCATCAGATGTTGGTATGTTTCTTACTATTTGGATGGAACAATCATAGGGAAAAAAAACATCTACTGCTGGGTGAAGACTATTTGTGTGTGTATGTGCGCACACACACCACAGCACACATGCACAGACCTCC
The DNA here is from genome assembly GCF_982192425.1 of Myodes glareolus. Taxonomy (NCBI): domain Eukaryota; kingdom Metazoa; phylum Chordata; class Mammalia; order Rodentia; family Cricetidae; genus Myodes; species Myodes glareolus. Next base: position 106,078,811 of record NC_142026.1, read on the forward strand.
AGACAGTTTGGGAGAGGTGGTTCTCCCCTTCTGCCATGTGGGACCCCGGAATTGAATTCAGGCACTTTTGCCTGCTGAGCAGGGGATGCCTGACTTGTTGACTGCAGGAAAGGCTATGCTGTGCTACTACTGCTTTCTGATGAGGGAAACCTAAGTTAGCAAACATATCCAAGAACCTTTTTAAATGAACTTAAACTCCACTAAACAGGGAAGCTGGACTTTAAAAGTGTTCATTGATGAAAAAAGGTACTTATAGTGACCTGTAATAAAATATGGAATATGTAGTGAACTGGAAGACTGAAGAGCCTTCCTGTGCAGTACAAGGAACCACAGCCACTGTGTGGCTGGAAATTCTAACATGGACTCTCTGCCTGCACATCACACCCCATACAGTGCAGATAAGGAATGGGACATACGGACAGAGGAAGAGGAATATTTAGACCCTAAAAAGTTACTTAGCCTATTTTGTACCGAGTTTGTTTGTCTATAAATAGTACCCATTCAATACTACTCATACCATAGAACCAAATGTGTTCTTATATAATAAATACTTAGAACATATATTTTATAAATAACAGAGGAACTGTAAGCTTTATTTAAAAACCAATTATACTGTATTATATTATATTTTATTCAGACCTAAAGTTGTATGTTTTATAGTCTAACACATAAGCAGCTTTGTGTATTAGCTTTTACTATGATTTAGTAGAGTCACTAAGCAGGTCATCACAGTAACAGTGTGTCTTCTAGAATTCTAAATTATTTCCTCATCTAATCTTACATCATCCTAGTGCATTCAAAATTAAAGCAACTATATTTACACAGTGAAACCTACAAAGTCAGTACTTCTGAATCTGTGGGTGACCCCTTTGGAGATGAAGTGACCCTTTCACAGAAATTTCCTAAGACCATCCATCAGAAAACACAGATATTTACATTATGATTCATAACAATAGCAAAGTTACGGAATAATTTTATGGTTGAGGGTCACCACCACGTAAGGAACTATATTAGAGGGTCACAGCATTAGGAAGGTTGAGAACCACGGCAGTAAACGGTAGTGTGCTGTCTGTCCTTCAGTAGTAAGTACATGAGTGGTGACAATAAGAAAGATTCATGTTTTTGTCTTTCTAAATGATGAAAAACAATTCTTTATCTTACAAGACAGAGGATTCAAACTGTGAAAGAAAAAAAACCACATGTATGTCTTTAAAGTTTCTTAAGGGAAATTAGGCAATGAAAGCAACAACATAATTAAAGATTTGAAAGCAGTGATATTGTAAAGGTTAAAGTGAAACAGGGCAGAAAGAATTTAAGAGTAGTATATTTTCTTGAAGGAAAATCTGTTAAAAACTAATATTAACATGCTAATATTTGACTTTTGATACAACCTTCTAGAATTTATTCTCATGAGATAGTATTAAAATACTAAAAAGAATACTGAGTTACTCCTTATAGTCTGCATTTTCAAAACATAAAATGTGGAGGCTGGGAGACAGCTTAGTATATAAAGTAATTGAGTTTGGATACTGAAGCCCACAAAAAGCTGGGCATAGCAGTATTTATAACACCAAAGCTGGAGAACAAGGTCAGGTTGATTCCAGGGGATTGCTGGCCAGCCATAGTAGTAGAAGAGGCCTTATCTCTAAAGTTAGGATGTAGAGGATTAGAGGAAGATTCAACACTGAGCCATCTTCCACATGTGTGCACTTGGACTATAGGAACTGAGAAATGCAGGCCCATTTCTCACCACTGTCTGGCGGTCAGAGAATTTGAGAGACTAACAGGCATAATTTGCACCTTCCAACACAGGAGGTGGTCACTTGGCCTTTTTGAAGTTAAGTAAACTCAGCACCATCCCAAGGTGGTCAGGATATGCTAATGTGATTCTGCTTCTTCCATTGTAACTGTGAGGTCACCTGGAGAGGAGGTGTTTTCTGCCTATGTGACAAAGTGTTGACCAAGTAATGTGACTTGAGTCATCCTGATACCTAGGCAACAGAATGTTAATGAAGGCTTTTGTTATCTGCTCCCCCAGTTTACTTTCATATAAAAGCTGAGGAAAAATAAATGAGGGGGGGAGTGGGTGGGGAGGTGGTGTTCGGGGTCTGTCTGAATAATCCCTGAAATTCCCTCTTGATACTGTTACATGACTTGTGTCTTTATTGTCCCTCTGGTGCGGGACAATTGTCTATATTCTGTCAATTATGTTTTAAATAAACGCTGATTGGCCAGTAGCAAAGCAGGAAGTATAAGCAGGACAACCAGACAGGAAGTAGAGGCAGGTCAATGAAAAGAGGAGAATTCTGGGAAGGAGGAAGCCAATTCCTCCGCAGTCCTGTTCAGACACTGAAGAAGAAAGATGTGATCTGTCCTGCTGAAAAAGGTACCGAGCAATATTGCTAACATATACTAGAATATCAGGCTAATATAAGTTATAAGAGTTAATAAGAAGCCTGAGCTAATGGGCCAATCAGTTTATAAAATATAGACCTCTGTGATTTCTTTGAAGCTAAATTGCTGTGGAACCTGGTGGGAGGACAGAAACCCTGTCAACACACCTCTATCTTGGTGAGGGGTGTTTTTTTGTTGAGGCCAGTCCTCAACAATGGACAAACACGTACACACAGACATCCCTCCCAAAACAAAAGAAAAATTAATGTAAACATTGAATGCATCTATGTTTTCCACGTAAAATCACATCAAATGAAAAATACTGAACTATTCTAAGTAACTAAAGAACACATTTTGACTATCTTCTTTAGTCCAGAGGGGAAATAAACAAAAACACAATGCAGAAAAAACAACCAAAGTAGCAATGTTTTAAAAAAAAGTGGAATTTTGTGAATGGCATGGGAAAGTCTTTGCATCATTCATACCACCTTTCCATAAGTTTGTATATAATTTAAATGCTTCCATGCTTTTGACTGTCAAAAGTAGTTATGAAGCTGGACTCTGAGCATTGAGCAATGCCCATTTTTAATCCACAAATGTCTTTTGTGTGTGTGTGTTCATGTAGACATGAGCACATGTGTTATGTATGCCAGAGATCAAGTACCATTCCCAAGAAACCATCATGAGACAGTTGGTCACTAGAATCTGGACCCCACTCAGGCTAGACTGGCTGCCCAGTGAGCCCTAGGGGCAGGCAGAGATGTTTCCATATCCCCAGCTCTGGTCCAAATATACACTACTAGGCCTAGCTGTGTATGGAGAAGCCAGGGATTGAACTTGGCTCTTAATGCTCATACAGTAAGCAGTTTACAACTGGGTTATTTCCCTAGGCCCAAGTCTTTTTTCTTTAATTATTACTATCTTTTTTTTTTTTTTTTTTTTTTTTTTTTTTTTTTTTTTTTTTTAGGCAGGGTTTCTCTGTATAGTTCTGGCTGTCCTGGAACTAACTCTAAAGACCTGGCTGACCTCGAATTCAGGAAACTCACAAAGATCCACCTGCCTCTGTCTCCACTGCTGGGATCAATGGTATCAATGGTATACAACACTACATCTACCTTTTTGTTTTTTATTTTTTTAATTTATAAAAGTTTATTAATTTATAAAAGTTTCCATTTCCGCCCCTACTCCCAACACCCTCCCACTCCCCCCACTCCCTCTCCATCCCTAAGAGCAGTCAGGGTTTCCTGCGCTGTGGGAAGTTCAAGTTCCTCCCCCCTTCCTCCAGGTCCAGGAAGGTGAGCATACAAACAGACTGGATCCCAAAAATCCAGTATATGCAGAGAAAACAAGTCCCAGTGTTATTGTCAATGGGTTTTCAGAAAGACCCCGTGCCAGCCACATTCAGAGAATCCAGCCACATTCAGAGAATCTGGTTGGATCACGTGCTCGTTCAGTCCTAGTCCAACTGGCCTTGGTGAACTCTCATTAGATCAGTCCCCTTGTATCAGAGGGTGAACACACTCCTCAGGGTCCTGCCTTTCTTGTCCATGTTCTCCCTCCTTCTGCTCCTCATTAAGACCTTGGGGGCTCAGTCCAGTGCTCCAATGTGGGTCTCTGTCTCAATCTCCATCCATCAACGGGTGAAGGTTCCCTCTGATCTTTGCTCACGTTCTCTTTCCTTCTGCTGCTCATTTGGACCTAGGGAGTTAAGTCCAGTGTTCCAATGTGGGTCTCTGTCTCTATAGAGTTTTACTCAGTGGTAAAAAACAATGACATCTTGAATTTTGCATGCAAATGGATGGACATAGAAAACACTTTACTGAATGAGGTAACCCAGACCCCAAAAGAGGAATATGGTATGTATTCACTCATAAGTGGATTCTAGCCATAATTAAAGGTCTTTGAGCCTATTATTTGTTATCCTAGAGAAGCTAAATAAGAAGGTGAACCTGAAGAAAATCATGTAGTTATCCTCCTGGAGATTGGAAGTAGACAAGAGTGCCAGGCAACCTCGGGTGCATGGGGGGGTGGGGAGGTTGTTGGAAGGGGAGAGGGTTAGAGAGAAGGGAGTAGGGGAGGAATGGGGAAAGCTCGGGGGATTGGGATGGGGGGAGGGAGGAAGGATGGATATGGGAGCAGGGAAGTATATATCTCAACTAAGGGAGTCATTTTAGGGTTTACAAGAGACTTGATTATAAAGGGGATCCCAGGTCCAAGGAGAGATCCCCAGATTGTTCTCTGGACAGAGGAGAGGGTGCCTGAACCGGCCTTGGCCCATAACCATACTGATGAATATTTTGCATATCACCATAGAACCTTCATCTGGCGATGGATGGAGATAGAGACAGAGATCCTTTTTGTTTTTTAAAGCTATTTTTTCTTGGAAAAAAATAGAAGAAAATTTTGATTTAAGCTAGTGTTTCTGACCCATACACACACTAAATCTAATATCAACTGGTGACTGTGGGGTGGGGAGAAGAGGTATTGTTCATATTAAATTATTTCAATATATCAAAGAATTTTTCCCCTGGAGAGAAGAGCTGCTTGGATGAAGATGTCAGTTGCATGAATTCCAGGCAATTACCAGGGAAAGTTAACAGGGCCAACATACACACTTTAGGGGGGAACTTCCCTTCTTAGTACAAAGCTGTGAGAGCTTCTGCTTTGTAGACACCCAGTTAAAATACTTTATCACAGAGATAACTGGTAAGGCACTGAAAAAAATCAACTAGCATGACTTATATTGAGTTATTACTTCCTTGTAACCAGAGCTAGGAATAAAGGTCATTCAGCAGGCAATCCTCTCTGGTACTCCTCACTTTTAATACTACAGAAGCCCTTGGGATGTGGAGTTTACAAGGGCTTAGTAATTCAGGATGGTGCTCTGCAAATTTCCATGGTGAAGAATCAATTTCTTCTTCATTTAGACAAAAATTGTTTCTATTATCCCCCCCTTTCTATATAGAACACAGCTAGCCCCAAATTCTATAGATATTTTCCCTAAACATATATACCAACTAGAAAGTCTGATTTAATGAAATAGAGTTAAAAGATTAAGACCATTAATAAAATAGACCAATTTTAACTGTATAATCAAATTCCCAATATTACTACTCTTATATTCTACAGCAATTATTAAGTAAAATAAAAATTGCTTGAATGCAAGTCCTGTGATACCATTATAGACAGCTACTAAGCACTTTACGAGACAAAGGAAGACCTCACCTCTCAGCAGACAGTAGAAGGGCATGAGTTTCACCAGGTCATTCAGAAGAGCATGCAGTATCAAACTGAAAAGGTGTTCACTTCTGGGCCTTTACATTTAATATTTTTAGACTGTGTTTGACCACAGATTATATTGCAAATACCCAATTAGTATCTGCAAAGCAGAAGCTTTCATAGTTTTGTACTAAAAAGGGAAGTTCCTATTTAAAGTGTGTTTTTCAACCACTTTAACTTACTTAACTTCCCTGGTAATTGCCTGGAGTTCACGCAGCTGACATTTTCATTCAAGCACTCTTCTCTTCAGGGGAAAAGTACTCTGGCAGACTGAAATAGCTTAGTATGATAACAAAACCACAAAATTCTGATTTGGGAGGATGGATACTATAATTGGCTGTGACTAAATGCTTTAACAAATAACAAATACATACTACTAGGAGAAATTTCTAGAAACCTAGGACATACATATTTTGTAGATGGGTATGCCTGGCATATATAAGTGCTAAAAATGTTCAACTCATGATGGGATGGCTTCCACAAACATGAGCATGCTTTCACTGGAAAGCTGTTCAAAAAAGCATCAGCTACATTATTATGCACATCTGCTGTGAGAGACATACAGTCACTAAATATCATAACAAATATTTAGTAAGATTCCAATAGGCATTAAATCTAAAATGATACAGTATATCAAAGATTAAGTTGTCTCTGGTGGTTTTATCTGATATTTTTCCTTTCATTCTAAATCCTAATTATTCCAAATTATGGAGAAGAAAATTCATGTGAAAGATGATACAAAAGCCTAGCACATGGTTGAAGAAGAGCACTAGATATAACATTAAAGGATTTTTATTTTTTTAGCGAACATTGATAAACTCTTAAGTGTACTCTTTTGGAGGAATATTAAGTATATCAGTATCTGTTTGCATATAGTTTAGAACTCTTTAAGTATATTTATATAATTACATAATTTAATTTTATACTCTATATTTGTATTTCTGGGTAAAATAAATCAAGCATTTATCAGCTTTTATATAAAACATTTCCTATTTAGTCACCCACAAAGCCAGTGTGACTTCCTCTAAGAACAAAAATGCAGTAAACGAGTGCAGTCTGAAGTCCTGACAGCAGAGGGTGCTATGACAGAATGTCTGTTTTTCATTGTATCCATGAATCCACTTACACTGATTTTCAGAGGTTGAGATCTTGGTAAACCATCTCCTACATCAAAACAATTTTAACATTTCCAAGTAATAAATAAAACTGTTAACTGAAACAAGTCCTTTATCACCAAATGAGAAACAAAAAGTTTCTTATTTAAGAGTTTGCTGAACCTTCTCTCACATTTTTTATTCTACATCATTTATAAGAAGTTAAAATGGGAAAACATTTATTACAGAACATTTAGTTTATAACATTGGAAGTCAGAAAAGGCGATGAGATAATATTCAATGTATTAAATTAGTCCTGCATGAAGTAAGAGGCTGTGGTGAAGAGGGGAAGGAGGGGGGTTCAAAGGTGTTGCCAAGCACCTACTTTTGACTGAGTCATGGTTCCCTAGGTCCTGATTTTGTAACAATCATGAAACAGAATATTTATATTTGATATACACAGAACAAAAATGTTAGACGGTCTTATCAAAACTTAGTTTCTAAACTAGCCAAACAACACACAACAAAATAAATAAATCTATGCCATAGAAATTCCTTGTTAGGAAAATTTTCGTCTGCATTTATGATGTTAAATAACATTTTACAAAAGTCCATAGAGTTGCTGTGTGGAATTTGTAATAGTTACTTTTCTCATTGTGATGTCAAATTCCTGACAAGAAACGAATGGAAGAAGGAAGGCTTTATTCTGGCTCACAGTTTACAAGAGTGCACGCCATCATGTCAAGGAAAGCATGGTATCAAAAGCACAAAGATGCCTTCCATTATGGTGAGGAAGGTAAGGCACTAGGAATGGGGAAGGATGCAGTCTATCATAGGGAGGAAGGTAAGGTATTGGGAATGGGGAAGATGCAGTCTATCATAGGGAGGAAGGTGAGGCATTAAGCATGGGGAAGAATGCAATCTCTCACAGGAAGAAGGTAAGGCATTGAGAATGGGGAAGGATACAGTCTATCATAGGGAGGAAGGTAAGGCATTGAGAATGGGGAAGAATGCAATCTATCACACGAAGGAAGGTAAGGCACTGGGAATGGGAGGGTACATTCCTTCATGGGGAGGAAGGTATAACATCAGGAGTGGGAGAGTAGCTCTGCACACTGCATGCACACTTAGGAGACAGAAAGCTGTGAGTCCTGGTGCTTGGCATGCATTCCCTTTTTAATACAGTCCAGACCCTCGGCCCAGGAAATGGTGCTGCCCACAGTTAGGGTGGATCTTCCAACCACTATTAACCTAATTTAGGTAATCCCTCATGGACATGCCCAGTGATTCATCTCTGAAATGACTCTAGATCCTGTCAAGTTGACAATCAGCATAATTGTACCTAAATACTCTTTCTGAGGAACAACAACTTCAATACTTCCCTGGGTGACTAAGTAAGACCCCATCTCAAAATTAAAACTACAAAAAGGAAAGGGATTTAGCTCAATGGTAGATGGATTGCCCAATGTTTCCATGGGTTCAGTACCTCGAATCACCAAAAATGGAAAGAAGTATGCTGCTACTTATGTGATCTACTCTAATTTATGTTCAGTTAAACATCAGGAATACAAAAAAGAACAGAAAAGTTAACCACAAATAGGTAAGGGTGGCTATATATCTTTATCACACAAAAGAGATTCTTGATTGAATTCCAGACCAGGAAAAAATATTAAAATAAGTAACTGAAAAAAAACTGAATGACATTTACAGATTAGTTAAAAGTATTATTGCATATCTGAATTTCCCGATCTGTAATTATACCCTGATGATCTGTTACTAGCATCCAAGGAGACTTAGTAAAAGTTTTCAGACATTTGTAAATATTTAAAAAACAGAACTAAAAATACTTAAAAAACTAAAAATTTCTGCTCCCTGAAAACCAAGTGTGGGGAGGTACGATCCTGTAATCCGAACACTTGGGAGGATGAAGTGAAAGAAACACCAGTTCAGATGCATTTGCCTAGAAAATTCCTACATTAAATAACAAAACCCACTATCATGATGCTAATAAAAAAATAAAGCAAGACATGACTGATGGTGAATCAGAAGTTTCACATTTGTGACTCTATGAATGAGAAAAATGAAGCAAACAAGAGAACCAAGGAAATCCAGAAAACAGGCACTGGGAACCAAGACGAGATGCTACGGCCAGTGAGCATGACGAAGAAGACAACGCAGATGGAGCAGGACAAAGTCTGCACTGCATCCCTGGGACCCTCCCTCTAGAGGGGAAAAGTAGACACCATCTTTTACTTTGCTCAAATATTAATTGAAGATGAATCAAAGATGTTGAGACCATGAGACTTTGCAACTTCTAAGAGAAACCACTTCAAGATACAGGCACTGCCAATGTTCTCCTGAACAGAACATCAGAGGCCTGGGAGGTCGCAAAAACTAAAGAGTAGAACTAGATTAAATACAAAAGCTCTGTAAGGCAAAGGATGGAGCTATAAGGATGAAAAAAACAACTCACAGAACAGAATGAAATCTTCCCCAGCTATTCATCTGTCTGACAGGAGACTAGTAATCCAAAACACACACAGAACTCAAAATTATTCTTCCCCAAATAATAATCCAACCAATAAATGAACAATGCAAAACGGACACTTTTCAAAATAAGTATAAATGGCCATTAAGCGCATAAAAGAGTATGTTCAACATTCATTAACTGCTAGGAAAATGCAAATGGAAACTACATGGAGATTCCGTCTCCCCTAGTCAGACTGCGCTCACCAAGTCACAGAGAAAGAACATATGCCGGTGACGGCGACACCACGGGTGAGATGGCAACTTGTACAGCCACTGTGAAAATGCACATAGCTTCTTCCAGAAACTCAAAGCAGGCCTACCCTGTGATCAGTCATATGCACCGCTCCTGTGGATATACCTTTAGGGATCGAAGTTAACATACAGTAGAGACCTGCATACCATGCTTATTGTAGCACTATTCGCAAGTGTAAAAAAAATAAAAATGTTCCACATCTTAACTGTGGTGGTTACAGGGGTATATACGTCATCAAAATACCTTTATAATGCACAATTAAAATGGATACTTTTGGCTACATATAATTTATATCTGAATATAAGATTATTTCAAAAACTTTCATAACTCTGATATTTAAAATGCTATTTATCAGAGCAGAAGGGCCATGTCCTTAGCTTCAGAAACTGATTCAAAATTTGACTGAAACTTTTCTCTTAATGTATATGCCAAGATTTTGAAAGATGAAGTGTACATAATGAGTAGAAAAGAAGGAATAAACACATTTAGACAAAGTGGTTTTTAGGAGCTGGAAAATGGTTCAGCAGATAATAGCACTTATTGTTCTTAATGAGAATGTGAGTCCGATGCCCAACACCCACGTCACAGTTCAGAACGTCTCAACTCCACTTCCAGAAGGTCTGATGCCTTCTTATGACCCTGTGGGCACAGGTACACATACAAGGAAGAAAAACATTCACACAAAAAAAGATAAATAAATCCCTTTTTAAAAAGTAATTTTTTAAAAAAATATTTGTTATGTGGGCGGGGTTTTAGAAGCTGAAACGCTTCTGTTTAATATTATATCAAATATTCTATAAGTAAATATGTAAGTAAACTCTATAAATGTGTAAACTGTATTGCTATAAATACTTTTAAAAAAAGGAAAATGAAATCAGGATTAGCTCTACAGCAGAAAGTATGCCAAACAAAGAGAATAGTTTTTAAGTATGATAGATTATTATTTTATTGACATTTATGCTAAAAAAATAAAGTGGTAATATTAGGTAATTTTGTGAGCACCAAGGGTGAACACTGTACTGTAACCTATATACTCATGACTTCATTGAAATGTATCTAAATATTTACGGGAGAGATAAAAAGTTACCACTGTTGCTTCCTCAAGTCACACAGAGTGAAGATCACAGCAGATGTGCAGCCAGCATTCAGGCTCCTTGTCGCCCTCCCGTTTTAGCCCCAGTTACAATACACATACCAGTTTTTGAACACTTAAAAGGATCAAGTGTATTTTTAAAAATAAAGCACCTAACTTTCTTGTAAACACAGTTCTCTGCCATGACTCAAAGCCCCAGGGACTCCTCAAAGCTGTCAATACAGAACAGTTCAATGTGATACTGTCTTACTCCATGCTTATGGATCTCAGGACAAGCATACACCAGAATACAGAGGTTTGCATGGAGGGGTTCCTTGGGACAGTACTAAGAAGACTGCCTCAAGCATGGGCAGATTTTATGGCCTCTATACCCACATAGTTACAAAGAGCTGGAAATCATTTTAAGGGGGAAAAGTTACAAGCTCCCCAGAATTTCCTGCATTTTTGTTCTCACATTTATAAGGTCATTATGAATCACAGATGGTGGAGACTTGACCTCAAAAAGGATCTCAGAAAATCTCTTGAAGACAGCCACAGGGAAATCTTTATGTCCACTCTCTTCTATGTAAATGCTTTTCAGTTGTTTACTCCTTTTGAATAATTCTCTTGAATTTTAAGAGTTTCATATATTTCACTGACATTCCTTCTTAGGTTTGCTAATAAGGATTTATTAAAAGTCACTGGGTTTTGTTGTTTTTTTAAAAATGGATTATAATTGAACAATAGTAACTGCACTAAACTAAAAATTATGTACTTAAATAACTGATAAAAAGAAAATAGTCTTTGATTATCTTGCTTAAGAATATATGAAATATTGAAATTGAGGCAAAACTACATTCATGCATGTGCTAAATGTGTTCATGCTAACAGCAATTTTTACCTTACCTGAAATCACACGCTGTGGTAAATTCTGCTCCTCCGCCCATTGCCCAGCCTTGAACCAGAGCAACGCTTATTAATGGTAGTCTGTATATTGAAGGAAAATGGATGTTAATAATTCTAACATCAGTGTTCATTTATTTACATCATTTTAAGGTCTTCAACATTTCACAGTGTTAGCATCAAGAACCATCAGAAGCAGTGACTCCTTGAACATGTGCACCATCAGAAGTGAGATGAGGCCAAGCACACAGCAGCTCACACTAGTGCTATAGAGGGTTAGCAAACCACCTTCCTGAATCACTGTCGGCTTTGCAGTGGTGGTACATACTGTAACTGTCTTCTAATCAGAGAGCCTATGAAATACGTTTAGCACCAGGGGCTCTCCACAGCTGTCAATACAGCACACTCACTGTGAAACTGTCTGCTCTACAGTCAGGTTGGGGGTATTACAGTCCTATCTGAAGAGATACCCTGGTCTAAAACAGAACTACAAAACCAAGTACTTAAGATTCCCACCAAAAGACTTAGCATTACTATCTAAATGCTCCTAGACTGCTCCTGTATATAAGCATTATCTAGTGTTTTAAATAAATCTTATCATTTCTGTTTACAAAGACATGCATAGGGGACAATGGTAAACACTTTCCATCCCAACACTTGAGAGGCAGATAGAAGTGTATCCCTAAGAGTACAAGGCTAGGCTGGTCTAGCTCCTGCACAGCCAGGGCTACATAGCAAGACCTTATCTTTAAAAAGTAATAATATAAAAATACACTCTGTCACAACAGTGTGAGAATACTATCAGGCAGATTGAAAATGTTTCCAAAGTATGCAGTTTTCAAAGTATGTATGTAATAGGTTCTAACCAAAATGTAACATATTGGTCTAATGAGACTAAATAGTTCCTAATAAGCCCTCTTCAACATAGAAAGAAATGCTTAAATGAGAATAACTTTGAGCTAGATGTGGGGTTGTACACCTGTAATCAGAAGATGGAAGCAGGGGAATCGGGAGTTTAAGGCTTACCATGACCAACAGTAAGTTTGTGTGTGTGTGTGTGTGTGTGTGTGTGTGTGTGTGTGTGTGTGTGTTGGTCAAACTGAGCTACATAATACCCTGTCTCAAAAATTAATTAATTAATTGAAAAAATTAAAATTAAAAAATCTAGAAAAAGGGACCGATGGCTTAGTAGCTTAGAGTGCTTGTTATTTTGGCAGAGTACCCAGGTTCAATTCCCAGCACCCATATGATAGCTAATAACATCCAAACTCCAGTTCCAGGGAATCTGATGCCTTCTTCTGATCTCTGAAGGCACTAGACACACAGGTGGTGCACAATACAGACACCCAGGCAAAATATTCATACACACAAAGTAATATAATCTAAAATTAAAATTTTAAACTAGGAAAAAAAGTTAAGAACAGTGTAATGAGAAAAATAAGGCAATGGTATTTAAAACAGTAACATGATGATTCTATTGCTTTTTTCTAGACTCTCAGAGGAGTATAAAAATACAGAAATGCCTAGTTAATAAGCATGCTTAGATATGAATTTTCTCAGTTTCCATACCTTTAAATGGCTTACATTTAGAATAAAAAATCAGAGATACAAAACATGTCAAAATTTGTAACCTGAAATGCAGGGTTTTTTTTCTCCCTTTTCCTTTATCCAGATACAAAATAAGCCCATTTTTGTCAGAGAGTTTTTATATTTTCCAGTGCACCGTTCTTCATCACCCGAATGCAGTCTGCCTCAGCCCACTTCTACCGTTCTCCTTTCTGGAGGGACTTTGCGTGTCACCTCTTGATCACGATCCTTTCTCTGCCTGGTGTCAGCATCTGACTTTCTCTGTAGCTCTTTCTGGCAGGAGCTGGTTATATGGGCACTGCTTCTTAAATTATTTTCTGCTTCATTTCAAAGCTGTTCATACCTCACTAACATGTCATTCTAATGACTGCTCTCTGTGGCATAAAGAAACAGTCCATTATTATAACAGACAAAGTTTGAAGCTCAGCTAACCTTTTAAAATGTATAAGTAATGAAATAATAAATTACTAAACCCGGTGTTTTAAAAATCCTATTTTTAAAAGAAAGATACGTTACCTCATAAATCTTGTTAAGGTGTTCTGCATGAACATAGATAAGGCCACTCCGTTCTTTGAATAAAAATAAATATAAGCACAAATAAATATTACATAAGAAATATTTTTAAAATTCAGAGTTTGAAAGGAAACAAAGTCAAATTTTTTGAAAACAGACATCTTCATTTTGTACTGTGAGGAGGAACCGTAATGTTGCTGTATGTGCTGTTCTCCCAGGGCTTGACCTCAGCATTGCACAGGGTGAGTCAGACAGTTCCTGAGTTACTCTCGTTTCTCACTAATGTGGCAAAAGTTCTAAAAACAGCAGTTTAAGGAAGAAAGGAAGGGTTGATGGCAAAACAGTTTGAGGATCTAGTTCATCATGGCAAGGAAGACGTGGCAGCAGAATCCCAAGACAGCTAGCTGGGAATACGGCTTGCTCAGTCAGGAGGCAGTGGGAAACGGCATTACTTAGCTTGTTTGCTCTTCATTTGTACCAGGATATGCAAGTGTCACCTGCATTTAGGGTGCTCTTTCCACCTAATTGACCTAATCCAGAAAACCCCTCATAAGAATGCATAAAGGTTTATTTCCAAGGTGACTCTTCAATCCCATCAAGTTGACACCCGAGACTGACCACTGCAGCTTCCTGAAGTGGAGCACCACTCAGTACTCGGGAGAAACTCGAGTCAGACCCTCCTTCTGCTACCTCTAGGAAGCCACGTGTAAAGAGAGAAGGTATAGTGAGCTCTGGGATTTGTACTCTAAGGCTTTGAGTCTCAGATTTTTCACAAACTCCATGTTTTCTCATAGGAGCCATACCTTCTTCAATAGAGTATAATCTGGCCTTCAGCCTTGTCTCAAAACATTTTAATATTCTCATTGTCCTGCGCTACCATCTCGCCAGCAAGAACCACGCGGTACACATAGGATCCTTTTGCAGAAAAGCTTTATGTCTCTTGGGAGCTAGAGCATAAGCCACATGGCGGAGACCCAGATAAGATGGAACCCATCCCTTATATAGGAAACAGACCCTGCTTTGGACGTGTCATTCTTTGATTGGTCAACTGCTCCCAGTCCCAGGTGATACCTTGGGAGTAGTGGAAAAATACCAACATGTGTGAGCTTTCTAGCTCACCTGGCGGTGCAGCGCCATCTATGGTGGAGAGTGTGGTTGCGGCCTTCTACAAATGGCCTTTCCTTCCTGTATACCATCTTCTCTTCAGCATCACACCTGTTCCTTCCCTCTGGTCCTCTCTTCCTAGGAACATTCTTCACTCCTAATTGTCTGTTGCTTGGTTGTTCTTCTGGTGTGGGAGAATTGTCTATAATCTGTCAATCATATTTTAAATAAATGCTGATTGGCCAGGCAGGAAGTATAGGCAGGAAAACCAGACAGGAAGTAGAGGTGGAGCAAAGAGAACGGGAGTATTCTGAGAAGCAGGAAGCTCCCTTCGCCATTCCTACCCAGATCACCGAAGAAGCAACATGTGAGCTGTCCAGCTGGAAAAGGTACTGAGCCACATGGCTAACACAGACAAGAATTATGGGTTACTGTAAGATGTAAGAATTAGTTAATAAGAAGATTGAGCTAATGGGTCAATCAGTTTATAACCTAATGTGAACTCTGTGAGATTTTATTTGGGACTTGCCGGCTGTGGGGTACCGAGCAGGACAGATATCCCAATAAGCCGGCCCTCATGTTATAAATGGTGCCCACGTGGATAACTGTATCCATAGAAAGCCTGAGAAAGCTTGGGAAAGAATAGAGTAAAGCATATTTTCTTGGTAGCAGCAATTTCTCGGGTCTGCTCCGTTTGCTAGAGGATTAAATAAGCCTCTCATTTAAGAGAGGCTTCCTGACTCAGCTTTAGCTGCAAAACCCTGCAGCTCTTTTAAGAGGTCCTGCCACAAAACACTTAAACGGTGTTGATGAAAACCTGAACACATGCTTTTCAGGTTTTCAGCCGTAGCAGGAAAAAAGCTGCATCGTTTTAAAATAACGACTTTCTGGATCTACCTGCCAGGGCAAACTCTGACTCTTTCAGGCAGGCAGCCCAAAGCACTTGAGTATGGTCTGTGAGCAGAATTCTGCAGCTTGTTTGCTGTCAGGGACCTTGAAATGCCATAGAGTTGTGGCAATAAAAATGGCTACATCCGGGACCTCCGCCATGAGGCTGGAAAGCTAAGGAATGGGCTGAATCTAGCCATCAAAGCCACCGCTTTATCCTCTCCATAAAGACTCATGTGGTCAGAAAAAGAGAGATATACAGTAAAGAGAGATTCAAAGATGAAGAAAACCTCTAAATGTTTTACAGTGTGTTAAAAATATATGCAGGCTAAAAGTTAAAGTTCTTAAAGTTAAAAAGAAAGAGAGTAGTTGGGTGTGGTGGTACACACCTTTAATCCCAACACTTGGGAGGCCTCTTTCTGGAGGCCAATCATTTAAATGGGGTTTGTAAGCAGCATGTTACAAACTGCTTACTGGCTCAACATAGACCCACTGCATACTTGGAACTGGGGTGGTGTGGGTAGCTCAGAGATAGTGAACGGACCACTTCCACCATGTTGGACTGGGTGGGGGAAGCATGTAGTGCTGTAATTTCCCTAGCAATGCCACCACTTAAATTCATAAGAAAGGCTTAGCATTTTAAGAAGCACTGCTTGTCAGAAAAGGATTACAGATATGCAATAAAGACATATTCAGACTTAAAAAAAAGGACCTCTAAATGGGTTACAGTGTTGGATAAATGTATGTAGGTTTGGGAGAGAGAAGAAAAAGAGTATAGAGAGTTGGGAAAGAAGTAAATGGTTTTTAAAAAATAAAACAAAATCTTTAAAGAGACAGAGTACAAATAGTCATAGATTAAAGGAATAAAGATAAATATTAGAAATTAATAGAGTAAAAAAATAATAAGCCATGCAAAGATGGAAAATTTACAGAGTCTGGATTATGTATGCTATTGTATTTTCTTTGAATTTTTTGACTGCAGAGAGACATTTGATTCTGGGGATTGCTAAGCCAAACCAACATATATACTATATAATATATATAGTATTATATATATCATATATAGTATTATATATTATACTATATAATATATACACACATATATATATGTTAATAGATAATCATCTATAATAGTCAAGCTTGTAGTCATGTTAGTTGAGTTTTCTAGATATACAAAGATATAGTTCAGTTAGAAAAGTATTCTTCACATCTTTCAGAGACCTTCAGAATATGGCCTTTAAAATGTTTAAGAAGTTGGGACTTTTCTTGACAGTGAGACACATTTGCTTCTGGCAGCACCAATCTACTTAAAGAGTAAAATGGGCATCGAAGAGGCTCCTTATGGAGTTGTTTATCCATTTGGGCAAGAAACTGCTCTTGCCTGGACTGCTTGATGGTATGCTGTATGAACTGGACATGCAGGACTCACAGACAAATGACTGCTGTAGTTGCCTAAATAAGGTGATACAGTTCTTCGGGGTTCCTACTTCATGAAAGTCTGCCAGACATTCTGCAGCACACAGAAGAAAGTGACTGACAAACTGCCAGAATAGGTGGAACTGTCTATGAAATTTCCTGCTTCATGGAAAAGTCTGCCAGATACTATGGACCCATAGGCTGAAGATGGATGCCGCAATGGTACAGAAGAACTTTGGGTGACTGTCCAGGCAACAAGATTCTCTGTCTTTTCTAGCGTTTTTGAAGTTGCATACAATTCACTTCCTGTTTACTTAGGTAATATTATATCCTTCTGGAGTCTTTGACGGAGTTGAAGAATTTATAGTAAAAAGTTTTCCTTAGTTATGCTAAAAGATAACGTAGATATAAATATTGTAACTGTAATTCCTGCTTGAAAACTGTTTTTTTTTATATGAAATTTTACTATCCTAAAGTTAAAACCTTCCTTTTTATGTGAACAGAAAAGGGGGGGGGTGATATGGGATTCTGCTCTGTATTCTGTGATTACCATTAATGAATAAAGAAAACTGGCTTGGCCTGATAGGGTAGAACAGATCTAGCCAGGGAAACCTAAACTGAATGCTGGGAAGAAGAAGCCATGGAGCTGCTGCTGGAGACAGGCATGCTGGAGCTTTGCTGATAGATCACGACCTTGTGGTAAGACACAAATAAATGGAGATGGGTTAAATTAAGATGTAAGAGTTAAATTAAGATGTAAGAATAAGAAGCTAGAGCTAATGGGCAAGGAGTGATTTAAATAATATAGTTTCTGTGTGATTATTGCAAGAGTCTGGGCAGCCTGAAAACAAACAAGCAGCCTCTTACAACACAATAGAACTACCAATACCAATAATTTATGAAATTTCTTCTCCCTCCTCTTGTACACCACTCTGACATGTAAAAGAAGTGCATATCTAATGTATGCAACTTGAGTTTACAGTAATTCAATTATCAGCACCTATTCAGGTTGCAGATACACCCATCACTTACAGTATTTTTATTATTCCCTTTATCATCAGTGTGGAGTGTGTGTAGAACATTCAATGTAAGACCCACAATTTATGAATATACTATAGCATTGCTCATTATAGGCACTATGATAAAGAACTAATTTCTATCACTAATTTACCTGTATAATAGAACTCTATTTCCCATATTCCCTCCTTAGTACCTGTCAAACACCATTCTACTCTGTGTTTCAATAAGCTGCTCTATTTGAGAATCCACATATGAGATCAGCATGAGATTTCACTAGTAGTAATCTTTATACCAAAGTAATATGCTCAAATAAAGGGCATAGGATACACATATGGAGAACTCTAGATTATTTTTCCAACTGTTTCACAATCTTAAGATTATTCTAAAATTTCATTTTTTTACGAAAAAATTAATCAAATTAGAAAAGAGATGTGGGGGCACTACTGGGAAAGGAGAGTAGCAGGAGCAATACTGAAAGCAAGAGACACTCATCCTCAAAGCCACCAGCACAATCAAGAGTGCTCCTCTCAGACCACAATGATGAGTCCTTTCAGCATGTCAACCCAATTGTCTTTCAGAGATCCTCTGTAGGTCAGACATCAACATTTATTTGTTTTTCTATATTATTTGCCTTATAAATCTTTATAATTTCTCACACAGAAAAAAAAAGAATCAAAATAGAAACTACAGTTAGAAGGCTAAGGAGTATGAGTTCTGACAACAACCACATAGGATGGTGTGCTGGGAGCAGCCTCGGCGCACAGCCTACATACTTGCCTCTGGAGTGGAGAGTGCTTTCACAGCATTCAGATCAGATCCTGAGCAAAAAGTACTTTTTGCCCCATGGACAATGAGGCCTTTCCCTTCTGTCCAATTTTCCAGTTCAATTACTCTTTCCAAAAGTTGTAGCATCATGACACCTACCAGATGAAAGCAAAAATATGAACAGATATAAGAGATTGATAAAAACAGAAATAGTATCATGTCCAGTAAGACTACCAGGACATATACTCTACTACTGTGTATCTACTGTGTATCTACTGTGTATCTACTGTATATCTACTGTGCATCTACTGTGTATCTACCGTGTATCTACTGTGTATCTACCAAATGCCTAGTGTGTGACTGTAAGGATAAAAGTAAAATGCTGTGGATTCCCAAGTGGCTGCAGCAGGCCACCGACTAGTCCTGGCACTGGCCAAAACTGCCTTTCATCTAAACTGAAGATCTGCAGACATAGACAAAATCGCTGGATCGACAGCCTAGCTGCTCAGGTCAAGGTAGGTCTGTCTTTCTACAGATTTCTTAGCCCACAGGATCTTCTGGAGCCTGGCAGACTCTGCACTAAACAGCAAAGACAAATACGATCTTCAGTGTCCATGGAAGACTCTGAGGAGTAGTTCTAGGTGCCAACCAAGTAAGTTCTCTGTCATTTTCTAATCAGTAACTCAAGTAAAATTTTATCCTTCTCAAAGACCTCTGATGTAGTTTGACAGCTGAGAGGTTTTGTCATTTAAAAGGACAACCAAACAAATTGCAGTAAATTACAAATACAGGTTATTAAGGTGTGTACCTGCAAATAATAAAGGTGTAAGGACAAACACAAGTTAACAAAATTCTCTCTCATGCTGCCTTCCACAGTCTTAAAAATACTTTTCATTATGCAAAAATATCTGTCACAGTCATTCTAACATAAATATGCTACTGTTTATACAATATATATGTCTAAAACTTCTATTTTCACAAACTCAAAGAATTCTTGTGAGTTCCAGGGAGCCGAATTGAAGGATCCACCTTAAACAGGTCAGATACACCCGCCTCAATTCCCTAGTCCTATTTTTCCCCCCTTTACTTAACTTTGTTCTCTGTTCTGTCAATACCTTAGACAGGTGTAAGAGAGACCAGACATTTCCATACCACAAATACCAGACAGAAACAAACAGACCAGCTACGCCTGGATATGACCAGCACCCAGCCTTCTCAGGTTCCCCCGACAAAGACGACACCCACAAATAAGTAGGAAGCAGTCTTGAGAATCCTTTAACCTGTGGGATCTAACCTCCTGCCTTTTTATTATAAAAAAGGGATGGGAATGCAATGATCTATCCTGTCCCTTTAAGACAAGCCCTGCCCATTCCCTCCTCCATTCACTGAGGCAGGCAGATCTTCCTTCCTGCTTGTAGCCTGACTCTCGTCCTTTTCCGTCTCCCTCTCAAAGAGCCAGCTTCTGTCTCTCTCTTCTCTTCTCTTCTCTTCTGTTCTCTTCTCTTCTCTTCTCTTCTCTTCTCTTCTCTTCTCTCTCTCCCTCTCCCTCTCTCTTCTCTCTCTCTCTCTCTCTCTCTCTCTCTCTCTCTCTCTCTCTCTCTCTCTCTCTCTCTCCACTCTCTCCTCTTCTCCTTTTTCTCCTTCCGTTCCATAACCCACTAAATAAATATCCAGCTTCACTCTGCATGGTGGACTTATCCAAGTCTCTGTCTCTTACCTGCTGTGCGGCTTCCTGCCCAGGACCAGCCGGCGGCCAGCTGGAACCACTCAGGGATCCTCAGCATTTTACTTTTCCCATTACACTGATACAATGGAATATATAAACAAGGCATATAAAATAGCCCCACCTTAAAATTTTAATTCATTAGTCTATATAGCTTAAGAAATCAGACAAATATATTTAGAAAGAAAAATAAAAATGATCATACATGTCCTAGGCATAGAAAAAATAGAATGTATAATATTGGATACAGTGATAAGAAAAAATTGCTTCTTATAGTAAAGATAGCAAATACACATTTCAGTGAACAAGCTCAGTAAGTTTGATGAGCATAAGATGACTGTGAGATTTTTATGATATAAAGGGTATAAAAATATAGGACAAAGTGATTCTAGCTCTCTTCCTAGCAGGACTGACAAGATTTTAGTTAGGTCTAATAAATACATAATAAATTAAAGACATGGTTGACAAACTGACATGCCTGAGGAACGCTGTGAAAGTGTTTCACAGGTCTACCAGAAGTCAAGACAATGATTTACGTCTTAGATCATTATGGTGATATTGTTACAAAATTCTTTCACAATAAATTTAACAGCCTTCCTTTAATAATAAATTTAAAATTGGAAACCGCAGAGAATGTCATCTGAAGATCTAATGAGTAAGCTGTATCTTTGCACATCTTTGGTTATCTTCCAGGGTCATAATGTCTTTACTACTCTAGATAAGGGAAAACACAATTAGAAGCCAAAGTAAAGATCGTAACTGCAGGTTATAACTTCCGGAGAATCTACTGTTTCCAAGCCTTGCTACACAGATCCCACTAAGATAAACAGACTTATTTTTGAAAAAAAAAATCCACAAGGTCAATAATCACTATTCTTCCATTGGAATTGTTAGATCAATGTTATACACTCACAAATAACTAATAAAATAATCCTTTCTAAGTATGATCTACTTAAAATGGAAACTTCTCAAGAATGTCCTATGTGCTTAAAAATATTATTGCATCCAAATTACTTCTAGGTTGGGAGAAACCAAAGTGCACACAGTTAGTGTAAGAATAAATCAATCTATACAAATATACATCTTCAATTATGTATGGTATTTAAGTGCCTAAATAATAATGGTGTCCATGAATATATGAAAAAAACTATACTACTAGTTAATTTTAAACTCATTCTTTTGACTTAGAGCAGTAAGCCTAAGAATTTGAAGGAGATCTTACGCACTAAAGGGCCTTAGAGTGTCCGCTTTGATTAATTTTAAGCAAAGGCACTGGAGGTTCACTTATCTTCCCACCCAAGCTAACAAAACACCTTACGTAAAGCAGCTGTGCTTTTACTTGTTTTGCACATTATGCATCAAACTAATACTCCCCTATATAACTGAATATAAACAACTACCACTGTTAATTATATACAAATTTTGAACACTCGAAATGTGGGTGGTCAGCTGAGATATGAACTAAATGTAATAGCAGATTTCAAAGACATACTATGAAAATAAAAGGAACGTATCTCACATGTAATTTCGTGTATGTTATTTTGCAGAAAATATTTTAAAGCATTTATGTTTGATATACATAGAACCAAAATCTTAGAATGTCTTATCAAAACTTAGTTTCTAAACTAGCTGAATAGTACAATAAAATAAATAAATCTAACGCTACAAAAATTCCTTGCTAGGGACATTTTCATCTTCATTTAAACAATAAAAAATGTTTACAAAACTCCACAGAGTTGCTGTGTGGAATCTGTGATAGTTACTTTTCTCATTGAGATGTCAAATTCCTGACAAGAAACAAATGAAGAAAGTAAGGCTTTACTTCAGCTCACAGCTTATGAGGGCGCACACCATCACGGCAAGGAAGGCATGAAATCACAGGGGGTGGGGGGCGGCAGTTCTATTTGGTTTTGCTTCCTAAATGATGGCTGCTAGAATATTTACTACTACACAGGAATCTCATTTTTAATTAATATTTGCACTCATAATTTAAAAAATCAGCATATGCACAACTACAAAAATATTTCTGGTTCACATTTTCACATTACAGTCATTTACACACACACACGCACACGCTACAAGGAATACCAAGACTTTCAAGGATTTTGCCACCATGGCCGGGCCCGAAAACTACAATAGCAGGCTCTGACTCAGTGTCACTCTCTCTCTGGAGAAGGGACCTCTGTACCTGAGAAGGCATTCATTTTATTGGGGTTGTTCAGAGTGAGAATACCAATGCCATTCTGCTTCTTCTGGAGGTCAACGGAGCCGCCAGGAAACTGCGCCAGTATCTTTTTCACTTCCTCCTCGTGGAAGCCATGGGATGTGTTATAAAGTGACACCCCCGTTTGTAACAGTTTCGTCCTTGCAGACAGAGACGTAGTCAAAAGACTTTTTGCCATTTCTAGAAAAGAAAGAAGTATGAAATTGCTCCAATAAAAGACTCAATTTTATTTCTCTACCATTATGTCTGGATATAATAATAAGCCTTTCTCTTGAATTGTGAAAACCTCTCCAAAGAAGGTAGATTCCATTTTAAAAAAAAAAAAAATTAAGACATGGCCTGGTTAAGTAGGCCAGGCTAGCCTATATCTCATTTTCCTTCAAGGTTCCAGCTTTCCTAAGTGTTCGTCCATGATGGCGTGGACTTTCAGAGATAAAGCTGCCTTTGAGTCATTCCTGCTCCTATAAGTAAAGCAATGAATGCACTAGTTCACCAAGGGGGTACTTAAAGGACTGTTACGGTGGCCTGTCATTGGTTCTCAGTTTGGACTTAACTCTCCCTCCCCCAGGAACAGTGTCTTACAACACTTTGTGTGTGTGCATTTTTTTTATCAACTGTTACAGATCTTTTATTCTACTGCCCACAGCTTTCCTAAGGGCTGTAAGCTAACAAATCTCACATTTCTAGCTCTGATTCAGGCCTCATTTATACCTGGATATCCCTGTAATTCAATTGGGATATTCTGAAATTAAGATTTTTGTAATGCCTCTCTACTATCAAAAGAAGTACTCCCAAAGCTTTCCTTGATTTGGCCTTTACTTAAAGCTTGCATCTCTTCTCTCATGATCACCCCTCACATATATACATACACATACATATACATACATGGACTCAAATAACTAGAGTCTCATAAATATATAATATGCTAATTATCCCCCCCTTAAATTATTTTTCCTCCTTTTTTTCTGACCTGGTACTTTAAAACAGAATTCCTAAGTTTCCCCTAAAACCAAGCAAACATGTTACACATATTAGTAATTTCTGTTTCCTCTAACAAGGCAAATGGATGTTAAGGGTTAGGACTAATACACTCTTAGATTTAGAGGTGATTTACCAATAAAGAGCAAAAAAAAAAAGTTTGTAAATTTGAGGGAACCCAGTCAAGATCTGTATCACCCTAAACATTTCCATTTGCAGAGAGAGACTGAATTTAAGATCTCTGCAGAAGGCCAATCAAGTGTGCTAGCTTCTACTGGTACTGCTGCTTTGCCTGGTAACTCTATTTGCCTTCACTTCCTCTCTATTGGCCAGTCTTATTCTCCATAATGTCCTTCATACTTTGGGCAAAGATACATTTACTCTCTCATGGTAGGAAGGCCACACAGAGCAGCTGTCAAGGTTCTGCTGGATCTGCTTCTGACAAAGCAAAACATAAGCTCTCAAGGTCATAAACTCAATTGAAAAGTTGAATGGCCTACATAGCCAGAAGGAAACCTAATGCATTTACCACTTTTACATGGGCTGTGTACTCTGCAAAGATTTGGTTTGCTCCTGAGTATAATCGGGTATAAAGAAATAACTCAACTAAGAAATTAATTTGGAGCAAAAGTTCTGATCTTCCCCACCCTGGTCATAATTCCAAAGGAAAAATGCTAAGAAAACTTAACCAGGATTTAGATGACCATTTAAAGAATATTAATTTGTCTGAGTTTTTATAATGGTTTGTTTAGGAAAAAACAAATTAATGGATAAAATATAGAGGCTTAAAATCATTGGTATTTTAATTGTTATTATAGGCTTGCCTACTTTATCTCGATATATTGTTTTGCTCTCCAACATCTGGGGACTCTAGCATGATTAGTATTATTGCTATCAGATCACCCCTCTTTACTTTTAAATCACTGAACACTTAAATTATTTATGTAATGCATTGCTTTGTCTCATTAGAAAACCTTAACTTGTGAAATGGACACTTTCCCAAGAGGAGCTTCTATTATGACATGTACTCATTCTAATTCCATCTTTTTCTCTCCTTCCTTTATTCTGTGTCTCTCCCAATACTGACCCTGTTTCCTGGATTCCTTTCAGATTCCCTGGCTGTACCAGAGCAATTCACAGTACAGCGTGAGCCTGCTAGACCCAAACTTTGGGACCCCAATTCTAACAATGTGATAATAGCTTTTTGTGCATACATTCACCCCGATTCTAAAGTCACAAACTAAAGTGTGCCATGGTCTGGGCTGGAGAAATGGCTCAATGGTTAAAATCGTTTACCTCCCCCCAGAGAACCTGAGTTTGGCTCCCAGCTGGTAACTCCTGCTCCAGGAGACCCAGCCCTCTTCTGACTTCCCACTCTTGTGCACATAACCTGGCCACTCCACAGATATAATTAAAAATAAGTCGGTTTTAAATGTACATGATGGCTAATGGTGCTAAGATGTTAGACATTAGTGAATTAGTGCAACATGTGAAAATTCAAGTAAAGAGTTTAAGATTCAGGTGCTGCCACAGATAAGACACACATAAACAACCTACATTTGCTTTACTCTTGGCAACACAAGGCAACGAAAAGTGGGCAGTTACAATTTTATAAAACATTTTTCAGTGCAAAAAACTAATCAAACCGTATCATGTGGGCTGTTCTGCTGTCCTAACAGGGAACAGATTGCTCCAGCTGAGAAAGCTTTCTGCCAAACCACTGGACAGCTGAAAAGGATATCCCTCTGGTCATCTGGGACCAAAGGTTTCCCTCGCCAATTCTCCCACTAAAAGTCCTTCTCTATTTAACCCCACGCTGGAATCAGTAACTTGGGCTAGAACGTTTACATAATTCCATATTTAAAACATCAGAGTAAGGAAAGAAACAAACAATAAAAAATCAGAAGGTACTTTATATTGAAATGTATAACCTGTTTCTCAGGTTTTCAATTTCATATTCCTTAACTCTCAAGTCCCACTACATGCTACCCACACCTCTCCCGCGCTCACACCCACCCAAGAAAGTAACTTTCATTTCCTCATATCTTATGTTTTGTCATCCTAAATTTCAGCACGTATGATACTACAATCTTTTGTATTTTGGACAGTTATACCAAATCATCTCCTCCACTTCCCTAGTCTGCATGAAATCCCACCTGCATTACCAACATCTGTGATCGCATCAAACACGGTCCCGACTACTTCTGACAAATTGTCCTGCAAAACTTAGTTGCCAAGAGAGCACCTGGAGTGCTGGGAATACTTCCTGGCAAATAATTTCCTTAAAACAAATTCGTAGGCTTCAGGACTTGACCACACTGGTTTTTCTGACTCACCCCGCTGCAACTTTGTCTCTCCACAAGCCGGTTTGCCTTTCAGGAATGACGTTTATTGACTGCTCTGTGTGCCCCATCAGATCATTAGCTAATCGGCTGTCAAGTAATAGTCCAATGAGGTGACCAAAAACAAAACCAAACCGTTTCGTTGCCCTGCCCCTTCTTCCTCCATCCACCCCTGAGATTTCACAATTCTACCTGTCCGTTCCTCCAAGGAGAATACTATTTCTTCACACTAAGTCTCCGATTGGGCTTGCTCTGATCGCTAAACCTGTAGCACCCAGAAGAAGAGACAGTAACACGTTCTAGAATTGGACCCAAAAGTTAGGAAAATAAAAAGTACTGATTTTACGCCCTCCAGAAAGCCTTTCCCGGCAGTAATTCCTCGGGGATTTGGACAAAAGTGGGGAAGGGGTAAAAAAAAAAAAAAAAAAAAAAAAAAAAAAAAAAAAAAAAAAAAAAAAAAAAACAAAAAAAAACTTTACTAATACCCGCTTAGTGCGGTTGCTCCTCCTTTGTTGTTAAAAGGTTGGCTTCAAACAAGTATGAAGGCAATGCTTAAAAGAAGCAAGATAATTTAGTTCACAAGTAGACATTAGATAGATCCAACTGAACATCACCTAAGTTCTCGGGGGGGGGTTCCAAAGTACTCAGAACTCAGCTTATTGATCTGATTCAAATCTCCTCAGCCTTTGAAATTGCCGGCGTCGCTGTTTTCCCACGATCTCTGCAATACGCCCCGGAATCGCCCCAGACCCACCTGAGCCGCTCCTGCACTGCCTTCAGGAGCCGGCAGAGGGCAACGCGCCTGCGCGGCGACCCGGTGCGCAGCCGCGCGCTCCTCCGCTCGGGATTCGCCGGGCAAGGCGCTCCTCCCCCATCACGCCACACTGGGTTCCGGGCTTCTCCGGGGAGCCGCGCTCCCACGCAGGCCGACCGCTGCTGTCCAGGTTTACGGCCCCAGAGCCCCGGCGCTGACTTCCCCTTCCGCTTTCTTAAGTCCCTCTTCCGCTCCTTCCACTGCGCGACCCTCTTCCGCTCCCACCCAGGCTTCCGGGACTCTGGCCAGCTGACCTGCTTCCGCTCCTGCCGGGAGCCTGCTCACACTGGAGCCCTTCGCTAGCCAGAGCCCCTGGACCATCCGAAGGAACTCCCCGGCCCCGGAATACCCATCCGTTCCCTTCAGATTCCCCCAATTTTCTAGAACTTATTCCCCGAATGTCGCGACGTGGAGGAGGGACGTGGGTTTTTCTGTGGTTCTTTGCTGTAGGGTTCAGACTAGGGAAAGGAGACACCTAGATGCTTTCTACCCTGTTTGATTGCTAACCTAGGAAGAAGAGAAAGGGAGAGAATGGCAAAGGATACCGAGCCTTTTTAGATTTAAGAGTTATTGTGGGCAGTATTATGTCGTTAGAAATGAAATATTCAGTGAATACTTGTGACATGACATGTACTATGGCATGTGCTCTTTAAGGACACTAAGCTAGAAATCTGTACTGACCTCTAGTTTTATGGCACAGGCTGTAAAGAAGTACTTCGGAAGCCAACCAAAAGGAAAGGAGCTTTTACTCCACATTTTATCGTTTGTATCATTTTATCCCAGAGAATGGACTCAGATTAAATCCTAGGTAGATGATATCAAAGGTAGATTAAAGTGACTGAAGCATTTTAATCAATAACTTTGAACAGTAGGGGGATGTCTGTTCCTAGTTGAGCAGATGCAATTGGGATGTTCTGAGAAGACAGTCTGAGCTAAATAGAGAAATGGAGAAAGTACAGCTTGCTTATCTGTGTAGAGAAAGTTGGTCCAGCAGCATTGTTTTGTTTGTGTTTCTGACAAGATCTAACCTACAGACACTGAGGAGACAACAGGCTTTACCTTTCTTGTAAGATGTGCTTCTTGGGTCCTCGCAAATGTCGAGAATGCGTGTGTAACAGAAAGGTTGATTTACATACAACTGAACTGTACAGGTTTTTTTTTTCCCCCAAGTACTTTGTTAAGAAAAGGAAGTGTAAACCAAGCTTGATGTTGCATACCTATAATCCCAATATTTTGTAAAGTGGATGCAGGAGGGTGAAGAGTTCAAGGGCACCTTTAGCTATGTAGAGTCTAGGGCCAGCCTGAGCTACTGAAACTCTGGGGTTTGTTTGGTTGTTTGTTTTTGCTTTTAAAGGGGGAAGAAAAGGGTAGAAATTAAAGATGAATATCTAGAGGCCATCTTTACACTGACTAAAACAAATAAATGAGCTTTTGGGAGCATTTTAAGAGTAGTTGGAAATCAGTTTGGCCAGCTCTATCCCTTTGTTTGGAAGGTACTCTCATGTTCCTAGACTTCTTGAATTACCATAAATAAGGATCAAAGTAATAAATCAAGATATTTTTCAAATACATTGATGGGAACTTGAGGTAAGCAGGTTGAAACAAGGCAGGGAAATCTTATCTGTGGATCTCAGATGCTGTCTGACAGATTTCTTAACATTTCGTTTGGTGGAAGCTATCAGTTTGTCTATTCCAAAGGATTTACCTAATCACAAAAATTGTTAGGTCATGCAGACTGGGCTAAAGATGGCCCAAGATGAATTGACATTAGACTTTGAACCTGTAACACTCCCACCTTTCCACAAACATTGAAGGCCTTAATCAGATAATTAGCCTTGCAGAAGGTTCAGTGTTCCCTGTGGTTCTTTCCAGAAAATTGTATTCATAGTTCCCTTTTGACTTTTTACCAATGGGAAGGCCACATGCTAATTTTCCTTTGTGGCTAGGAAGTCTCATTTCTAGAATCTGATGTAAATGAGACTGAGTGCTAGACAGGAAAGTAGTCTGGAGGATAACCAAGTAGCTAGTAAAGCTATTAAGGAGAAACTACTGAAGCACCTCATCCAAATTTACTGGCCATTAGATTTATTTATGTCTGATTTATCTTTTCATTTGTATTTGCATAATGTCACATAAAATATGAGTAACACACCTAAAATCAATAATGCACTGGCCTAACAAAGTGAAGATAGCAGATGAGGAAAACAGATAGTGGTAATCAATCAAAATGATTCTTGTAAAACTAGATTGGCTATGTTTTCTCCTCTACATAGTTGCTTGTGTTCCATCAATGATTTTATAGTTGCAGTATTTAAACACACTTTCCATTTTTTAGTTCGAATTTTTCTTTTTGTCAGTTTGGTCTCCAATTTCTTATTTATTTATTAAATTACTGCATTAAAAAAATGATCGCTTCTCATTTTACATACCTATCCCAGTCCCACTCCCTGCCCTCTTCCAGCTTTTCCCACCTTTCCCCCAACACCATCCATTCCTCAGAGAAGATGAGGTTATCCATGAAGAGTCAACAAAGTCTGACATATCACTGATGCAGAACCAAGGCCCTCCCCTATATATTTAGTGTTGTGGGACAATGGTCCTGTACCCTGTAAAGATTTGCCACCTGTATAGGTTTAATAAAATGCTGATTGGCCAGTAGCTTGGCTGGAATTATAGGTGGGGTGACCAGAACAGGAGAATTCTGGGGAGAGGAAAGGCTTCAGTCTGTAGTCATCACCCAGACACACAGGAAGCAAGATGAGGATGCCTTGCTGATAGGTACCAAACCACGTGGCTAACACAGACAAGAATTATGGGTTAGTGTAAGATGTAAGAGTTAGTTAATAAGAAAGCCTGAGCTAATAGGCCAACCAGCTTATAGTTAATGTAGGCCTCTGTGTGTTTCTTTGGAACTGGACAGCAGCAGGACCAGGCAGGAGAGAAATCTCTGTCAACAATTTAGGCTGAGCAGGATATACCACTAAAAAGAATGGGATCCAAAACTCCAGTTCATGCAGTAGGGATAAATCTTGGTCCCATGGATTTTTGCGACTGCAAAAATAGTCAAAATCACACATCTACCACCCACATTCAGAGGGCCTAGTTTGGTCCTATGCAGGTTCTCCTTCTGTCAGTCAAGAGTCAGTAAACTTCCACTAGCTCAGGTCAGCTGTTTCTGTGAGTATCCCCATCACATTCTTGACCCCTTTGCTCATAATATTGCTCCTTACTCTCTTGTACTGGTCTCCGGAAACTTGGCCCATTGTTAGCTGTTGATCTATGCATCTGCTTCTATCCGTTGCAGGACAAAATTTCCATGATGACAATTAAGGTAGTATCAGTCTGATTTTAGAGGGAAGGTCAGTTCAAGTACCCTCTCCACTATAGCTTAGGGTTTTAGCTGGAGTCATCCTTGTGGATTCCTGGGAATTTCCCTGGTGCCAGGTTTCACGCTAGCCCCATAATGACTCCCACAATGAAGAGATCCCCTTTTTTGCTCTTTATGTTCTTCCTCATGTCAACCCATCCTCTTCCCTTATATTCTCCTCCTCCCTCCCCTTCTCCCCAACCCCTTCCCTTTTGCCCTCCCTCCTCTCCTTCCACCGAAAATCTCCAGTTTCTTATGTGGGAGTCAGTTTAAGCTGTTATGCTGTTGAACAGAAAATCCTCTTAACAACAGGGACTAGACAGAGCTCATTTGTCATTCTGCACTTTGACTGGATGCATTCATTGTGCTCTAGCAGCCTTGCAAGATTGACAGCCTTTGTTCTTTTTTGTGTGACTCCATAATACTATCTATTAAGTAAGAGGAAACCTTTGTAATTTGGATATAATCCTACCCTAACTTTTGTCAATTTTTCAAGTCTTTCATGAGTTGCCAGTTCTCAAAACATTTACTATCAAGCTGAGATGAAATGGGTAAAGGGGAAGGAAAAAGTTAAAAGAGAGTTTAAAAGCATCTAAGGAATTTGGAGAAGAAAAAATACTGAACACTTGTTAGTGAACTAAAGTAATCAAATCCTTGTTTATATTTCATATACAGTCTCCTCTGTATCCATATATATGATTTAATCATTATCTTGAATAAATTGTGAAGATGGATGCTGAAAAGAAATCCCACAGTAGCTCAGAATTGAGTATAAGAAAAGGTTATTTTTTTAGGAGTAGACGCACAGATCACAGTCCTCTAAGAATGAGGAGCAGGAGCTGAATCAAGCAGCCAGAAGAGAGGTGACTGCAAGTTTTACATCACCATTTATAGTATAAGAGACCACGCCCCAGTGAGTGAGTAACTTAAAGGCTACTGGCAGTAGGAATTCCTACAGCACTTTCCCTTTTGATTAAATAAGCAAGTTCTAAGCCTAATACAAAATTGTATGCATTAAGAACAACTATCAGATATAAAATTAGAATTACAACTACCATAAACAATATCAAGCAAGAAAATATGTGATAAATGTTTCAATAATTATCCTATCCTAAGGAGTTTAAGTCTTGCATTATAAATAACTTGGCCAAGTAATGAGAGGAAAGTAACTACAACTGTCTAGTCCTCAAACCCATTGAAGACCCAAGAAGGGAAATAATAGTACTTGAGTAAGGAGAAAGAGCAATCAATCAACTCAAAAATGTGCAACAAATGACAGAGACACTAGCTACCTGGGAAATCACCCAAAGTCTCATTTGCAGCACTGAAGCAACCAACTTTGGCTGATGCTTAAAGTAATGGACAGACCATTTTCAAAGGCAGGAAAGTTTTCAAAACCATCTTACCTGTCTTGGCAAGATTTGACAGTCTTTTTTCTTGTATCCTGCCTTTCTTGTCCAGACATCATACATTTTGCCAGTAGTCGATGCATGGGCAGTTCCTTGCCCAAAGGCCAGTTTCGCCAAGAAGAAAAGAGCTCCAAGTGGAATGTATTCAGTGTTCAATATTCTCTCAAGAATAAATCAGTGCTACCAGGAGCAATCATGTCTCAGGTCAACAGAACCCTAAGTTATTTAAATGCCATATTCTACAGTTCTTTGAAGTAGTTGAAGATTACTTATCTATGTAGAATACAATATCTATGTATCAAAAGAACCTTATTAGTCTAAATATAAGTATGACAAACATAGATGACTTTGACCTATAATTCTTAATAACTACATAACTTAAAGACTAAGACTTCATTTTAGAATATTAAACAATCTTTAAACAACTGTGCAATAAATTAGGACAATGACCTCAAAATGTGAACAGTGTAGAAATATCTTTATCAGAGGTATAAATATATATTTCAATACCTTTGGAAATTGCTACTCCTACCCAAGATTCAGTATTATAGTCAAATGGCTCACTGTTCATTGTATGCAAGATCCATTCATCCATAGGTGCTGATCTAACCTTTAAAGGCCCAAGTATCTTTTTTACATTTTAAGTTGACATTTTCAAAAGCCAGAGATTCAATAAGCACTCTCTAACATCTGGGTCTGTTACTCATATTTGTACAGCCATAGATAATCTTTGTAAAATGTCACTAAAGGGTTTTCTCTGACCCTGTTTAACCCTGGTGTATGATTCAATAAGTTTTTTGGGGGGATTGAATCCTGTCCCAAGAATGCTTTGTGGCATAGGTACAAGATTTGTTCATCTTAAAGAGCTCGATCCTGATGGTCATCATTATTGCCCTCACCAAGAATTTGATATTCGGAAGCCTCAAATCCTTTTGCTTTTCCCTGTTGCTCTAAAACTTTAGCCTCTTCCCTGAAAAAACAGTTAAACATCAGTTGAGACCTTGTCATCTAGGACTACTGAAAATAACTGAAGCCAGTCATGTGGCATTGGTTTATGCTAGAAGGCCATGTCTTTACCATCTCCCTAAGAAATGCAGAACGCAAGCCATAAGTTTTGACAGCTTGCTTAATTTTTTTCAGATCATTCCTATAGGTATCCATCTACCTTCTTTGGATCTTTTTAGGCCTTTAGAACTTGATGCTTTGTCTGAGTTTTATAGGGTAGGAAGCTAAAACCCTGGGTAAGTCATCTCTAACAGCTACTGGTGATGTTAAATCCTGTCATTGTATCTTCTGTCTCTGCTCATCAGCTCCCATAATTTCCTCAATCATTTCAAATCCTTTTACTACTGTCTTTTGTAAAGCCTGAATTTCCTGGCCTGTATATATTTCTAGTGATTTAATTGAGGCACCTAGCCTCTGGTCCTCATTCTGCACATGTGATTCCATGAAGGTTTTCCTTTAAAGATAACATCTCATCCTAGGACATTATTTGGATAACATGCAGATTGTCTTCCTGAAGAGATAGTCTATCTGCTAACCTGTCTTAACTTTTAAGCAAATTTTAATTGTCAAATTCAACAATATGAATTCTTTCAGATAATTTATCAGTATCCTTTGATGTAGAATCAATTTTGTCTATCAAATTAATGTTATCCTTTTCAGTAGTATTAATTTTTTTCAGGTAACTTTTGATTTTCAATGGCATTAATCCTGTTAGCTAGCTGTTCATTATTAGTCTGTAAAGACTGTATCATTTCTAAAAGTGCATCATTTTTGGCTCTATTATCAAATCATTTCTTAAGGATATAAAATGAAGAAAAAATCTGAGTCCCAATATTCAATAAATGGATGTATCACAATAACCACATAAGCCTTGCAGAATACAATCCATAGTATTAGCAAAAAAGTTACTAAAATTCTGAATGGTAACGTCTGCTATTATATAACTTTCAAGTTTATCCATTTATTAATTGCCTGTTATTAAGTGTAATAATCTTTATTGTGCAGCAGGTGTCCTGGTTGCAGAGTCACAACTAGCAGTGGCACAACCAGGGGTGCCAGGCACAGTCCAGCACTGCTATGGTTTCCAGCCTTAGTGCTGGTTAAATACTGACAAATATGCTTTGCTTGACAAATTAAAAGTAATTAAATCAATTCCGTACATTGAGAAAGAAGCCCAGAACTCAGGAGCATGGAGCACAAATGGAAGCTGTAACCGGGAATGTGGCAGGGAATAGGGCAATGAGGGGGTAATTGTGAGCGAGCTTGGGAAATTTTCAAGTCGCCTCATGCAGTTAGCTCCACTGTGGTGGGGATTTTACAAAAACTGCTTAGTAGGTAAAAGTAAGCCAAGCAGGCAGAGTGGGAAACTTTATGGGATGTAGACCATTTAGGCCTTTAAGCTGGCTCACCCAGTAAGTGTGGAGTTCGGATCCACATGGGCACCAGATAAAGATGAACACTAAAAAGAAATCCCACACTAGCTCAGAATTGAGTATAATAAAGGGTTATTTATTTAGGGGTAGACTCACAGATCACAATCTTATTCATGAAAGGGGAATAGGAACCGAATCACGCAGTCAGAAGAGAAAGCAACCTTGTGCTTTACATTGGCGTTTACTGTATAACAGGCCACGCCCAAGTGGGCTGGTAACTTAAAGACTACTGGTGGGAGGAATCCTACATGAAAATCGGAATACTTTTTGAGACTAAACCACATAAAATGAGATTTAAGTGCTTTGAGAAAACAGAAAGGTGGCAGATGAAAAGATCAAACCCCAATACCTAGTTTGTACTCCATATAATCTTGTAAAAAGCCAGAAAGCTTGCTACTACAACTCTTTTTCCTTTTTTCTATACCCTGTTTTTTTTTTTTACTATGCATGGCATATCACTGTAAGAGTACATCTTAGGGCAAAGACAGCTTCTACTCTAGTAACTTTTGTGCTGAACAAATACTAGGGCCTGGGAAACAGTTCAGTTAGTCAAAGTGCTTACATCACAAGCATGAAGACCTGAGTTTGAACCCAAGAACTCTTATTAAAACATTAGGTATGTTGTGTGCTTGTGATCTCATTACTGGATATACTTGCCAGCCGATCTAGTTTAATGTGAACTTCAGGCCAATAAGAGGTTGTTTCAAAGGAAGTGTATTGTGTTCCTGAGAATGACACTGGAGGGCATCCCTTGGCTGGACCAGCACACTTGAACATGCATACACACATGCATGGAAAGAATTGAAAGCACACTTTTATTCTTCGTGGGCTAATTTATTATCAAGTCTATAGTTGTTCCCATGTTAACTCTTCGCTCAATTGACAAATAAGATGTTTTTAGATTTCAGAAAAACAGATCTAATTATAACAGCTTTCTCTATCTCTTGACAAAGTTCAACTTGTTTTCTCCCCCTCTCACCTACACATGCTTTTGTTGTCAGAATTTAATTTTTTCAGAACTGGAATTTCATGCTGGACAAGTACTGTATCACTGAGCTACAATCCCAAACACATACTCAGAGTTTTTCAACATTTACTCTTCTTAAGAAACTGACTTAAAATAGTTTGAATCATGAGGCACAAAATTTATTACTATGTGCATTTCTGCTTTTTGTGCCTCTCCTAAACCCTTTCCTAAACATATCTTTCATTTTGACCATACTTTGTCTTCTACAGTAATAAAAGGTCTTTGGTAGTCTCCTTAACTATTATGAAAAGCATTTGCTTCTCTACTGCTTTAATTTTTAAAATACAATATTGTGCTATTCACAATAGCTAAATTATACAATTCACCAAGATGTGTTACAGAAGATGAATAAAATGTACTGATAAACAATTGACGTGTGAATTCTAATTGTTCTTAATAAAAATGCGAAGTCAAATATTAGGAGTGAAAACTGAGAGGTCAGAGGAACAGTGCTGCCAGCACTATTACCTATTACCAGACCTATTACCTCTACCAAACTGTCAGTCTGATGGAATAATCTTGTCTCTACAAATCCTCAGACCGCATGCTCAGACTGAATCTTTAAATTACATGCTCTCTCTGTCAAACCTCAGATCGTGTACTGTCTCTACAAAACCTCATACTGCATCTCAGACTGAATCCTCAGGCTGCATCTGAGCTCCTGTCTCCTCACATCTTATACTCTTCTCTCCATCCAGCCTTATCACTCCTGTCTCCACTTCCCTAGTACTGGAATGAAAGTCATGTGATGCCAAGTTCTGGGATCACCTTTGTGTGAGCTGTTTCTCTTTTAGACAGAATCAATCTCATGCAGACCAGGGTGGCCTTGAACTCACAGAGATCTATCTGCCACTGTCTCCTGAGTTCAAGGATTAAAGGTGTATGCCACCATTGTCTGGCCTCTGTGCCTAACTAGTGGCTTTTCTCTGCACTCTGATCTTCAGGCAAGCTTTATTTGTTAAATTACAAATGAAATATCACTACACACAGCGAAATTTTGCTTAGCTCTAATGAAGAATGCAATTATATCTCTTGAATAAAAAAACAGAAATAGAGATCATGGTACTGTGTTAAATAATCCACACACACCACAAAAGAATGAAAATACCACATTTTCTTCCTTTGTTCACGAGCGAATAAAAAGACATGCAACTGAAAGAGGAAGCATTGGGTATTAGAATGAGTGGTAGTTGAATGTAATGAAATCATATTATCTATACATACAGAAACATTATCAAGAAACCTTGTCCTATATTGTTAATATATGCTAATAAAAAATAAAATTTAAAACAATGAAAAGCATTCATAAAACATCAGTAATTACTAATGCTTGTGTATTTTTTTAATGTAATTTGAAATATTCTTCCCACAGCAATCTACAGACCTATGTAAAAATCTACATTCATCTTTTTACCACCTGTCTGCCATTGAGTGCCCAGTTCTGCTTCACCATGCTTTTCCACCATGTTTTGCCTCCCTACAGGTCCCGAAACATGGAGCCAAGCAATAACGGACTGAAGCATCAGAACCGCTATGACGATAATCAAGGCTTTGCTCTGCTCTGTGTCAGCTAAAAGACGAAGAACAGAAACTGAACTTATACTCTCTTGTGCTTGTTCTTGAGTAGGTCACAATCGCATAGCTGGGGCTGGGAGAAGTGGACTCTTGTCTCTTTCATATCATTATGTGGACTTGGGAGTACTCTACAGGACAATGTCTACTTGGGAGTCAATTAAGACTTTATATTAAAATGTTATGCACAATAGCCAGAGTTAGTAAGGATACAAAACTCTTTGCGGCTGGTAAGTCTAAATTGACCAGGTTGCTTGGGACAGCAATGTGACAAAGCCAGACAAATCTTAAATTTTAATTATACCATATAGTGTTTATATATTAGATGGAAATGGAAGTTCACTAAAATATTTTGCATTAAAATGTTCTTGAGTTTGGTAGTTTTGGAAGCCAGCATGTACTACACCATGAGACTGTGCCTCAAAAGACAAAAAACAAAACAAAACCCACATTCAAAATGAACAAATACAAATGTCAAAAGGTATATGAAAATTTGTTCTACTCTACTAATTTCCAGGAAAAGACTAACTAAAGCACTACTGAGCAATCACTTCACACTTTTCAAACTGCTGTTACCAAAAGAAAAAGATTACGTGTGTTGATGAGGATGTGAACAATGTTTGTGAGAATGGAATTAGTATGGATGTTTGAAAAATAGCCTAAAAGTACATTAATAAATAAAAAAGATCTACCATATGACATATGACTTGTACTTATGCATTTAAACAAAAAAAACACAAAAGGAAATGAAATAAGTATGCTAAAGAGGTGTCTGTTTATTTCATTGAACCATTAATTGTAAAATAGCTATGAAAAAGAATCAGTCTGACTGTCCAATGCAGAATCAATACCTAATAAAAAATTATGATAATTTTAATGTATGATTTTAATACTGGGTCTTGTTATGTAATTTAGACTGACCATATGTTTGTTTGAAAGAAAATGGCCTGTAATGGGAGTGGCACTATTAGGAGGTGTGACCTTGTTGGAGGTGGTTTGTCACTTGCAGGTGGGCTTTGAGATCTCTTTTTCTCAAGCTCCCTTCAGTGTGGCAGTCAGGCAACTTCCTGTTACCTGCAAAATGTGTCATTCTCAGCTCCAGCACCACGTCTGACTGCATGCCACCATGATCCCCTTCATGATCACAATGGACTGAACGACTGAAACTTTAAACAAACTACCCTCAATTAAATGTTTTTTTTTAATGAGTTGCTGTGGTCATGGTGTCTCTTCACAGCAATAGTAAACCCTAACTAAGACAACCATGAAGTAATGCTGTCCATTGTCACTTGACTGTGTTCTGGGAGCAAAGCAGAAGACCATACAGCATTTAGGGAAAATTTTGGGAATAACTCTACCTTGCAGGATGACAAAGGAGGGACAGATGGAGAGGGGAGGAAGAGGAGTAGAGAGAAAACTCTTTAGTGATCACAAGGATAATAATATGACTACAGCTTTAGACATAATTCTTTCCTGTATAAAATCCAGTTTTTCTAATCTTTCTGCTAACAATCCCCACTGTAATACGACTAACAGAGTCAGGTCATCAGTACCATTGTCACAGCCTGTATTCTCGATTCCCTTGAAATTTCTTTCATTTGGGTTGAACCTTTGGGTTGAACACCTTTCATTTGGGTGTTTGGTACCTTTGAACTAATCTTAGGGCCTGAACAAAATGAAACTAATCTCTTTCTGCAATTTCACATACTTGGCCTCTATCCTACTTCCTAATGAAATGGGCATTTGTAGCTGCACCCTTATGAATGTGGCCTTTACTCTTACACATTCTGGACATGAAGTGTCTTACTTTTGCTGCAATTAAATCTGAACTATGATTTAGAAGTAGTTGGGAGAGTGCCCTGATCCAGAGGTAGCTTTCCTCTCAAGTCTATTTTGTCCTATTTGACTAAATTGCTATAAGTACTAATTTGATGTCTTTTGCTGTCTACAAACATCTGCATTGTTTCTAAGCCCATTCTTGGCTTAAGTTCTTCCATACTTCATTTCAAATAAAGTTAGTACTTTGCTAGAGAACTTCGGTCACCCTGTGGATGTCGGTAGAAGAGAGGATTCTACAGCCCTTCTAACTTGCTCTTCAGAGTGGAACATCTATCCCATGAATGAAGTGGGACAAGAGTAATGTTGTCATCAGTCTCCCTAACCAAGTACATCCCTCCAATATGCCTCTGTGCTAAGTAGGGGTAAGAGGAAGGAGAAATGAGTGAATAGGGGTAGGGTAGAGGAAAGGAGTATATGACCTGTCAATTTAGCAGCGGGAATTTTTTCTTTATAAATCTAGCCAGAGCGGTTAATAAAATTTGCCAGAATTTGGCATGTCTCCTTGCAGCAAAAGGGAAAGGATGCCTTTGGACTTGGCTGCACTTGTTCAGAATGAAGTTACCCTTGTGTTGAGTTAGCAGAAAACAGGAGAGATGAGGGTCAAGATTTGAATACCCCCAAATTCTCCTTGTTTTTCTTGAGTTATAGTAGATTTTCTTTGACAACTTAAAAAAATGTATTTTTCATACACATGTGTTGATTGTGTCTTTTAAAAACAATCTTTACCAAAGATGTTTCATTTTTCTATGGGGTAGGCCTCATGCTGTCATTTCAGGAGTGAACTCAAAATATGTTACTTTTGAGAAAGTAGCTTCAATTTAGGAGGAAAGAATACAAACAATAACTCATAAAAGGACTAGAGAGACATCTTAGTGGTTAAGAGGGCTTGCTACTTTTCCAGAAGACCTGAGTTAATTTCCCAGGTCTCATGTCTGGCAGCTCGCAACTGCCTATACCTCCAACTCCGGGAGATCAAATGTCTCCTATGATAGGAAAAGTATTGTCTCAGGACTTGTAAGGTCAAGTTCTCAGCAGAAAGGAGATTTATTTGCCCAGAGGGACAGAGGTTGGGAAATAAGAGGAAAAGGTAGGAGACAGACGACAGGGAGAAGGGGAAAGGAACAAAGGTGAGGGAGCAGGAGTATTTGTCCTAGATTAACAAAGGACTGCTTCTAGAGAGGGGAGACAGACACGGTAAACAGGAGGCTGTTTATAAAAGTACAAGGAGAAACCCTGTGTTAGGAGGAGGTTTTAATTTTAATTGGGCATGTTAATTGGGTGAGTTGAAGGGACCTTCTGATTTCTGTACTTCAATACTTCGATAGCTGGCCCTTATTAGTCAGTCTCAAGAGGAGAAAATGACCAAATAAGGAAATAGACTTTGGTGGCTAATTTTAGAAATGTAATTTAATGTTGTCATTGTTGTTTTCTAAACAGGAAATTAGAGAGAAGGTCAAGGCCTGCCAGAGCCTTGCTTGCCACACTGAAGCTGGCCAGAGCCCCTTCATTCTGGCCTTCAAGAGCACCTGCAGAATTCCTATAGGTTCACCCATACATAAATAATAAAATAAATAAAAATAATAAAATAAACAATAAAATAATAAAATAAATAAATAATAAAACAAACATTGTACACCTAGAAAATGAAACCAGATTCTTTATACACAAAACAAGCAAATTTAATACTTTAACTTAAACTGTTGGTAGTGGCACATGCCTTTAATCCCAGCACTTAGGAAGCAGAGGCAGGCAAATCACGGTGAGTTTGAGGCTAGCCTGGTCTACAAGAACTAGTTCCAGGATGGCTAGGGATGTTCCACAGAGAAACTCTTGTCTCAAAAGAAGAAGCAGAAGAGGAAGAAGAGCAAGAAGAGCAAGAAGAAGAACAAAAAGAACAAGAAGAACAACAAGACGAAGATTCTTGATATACAAAAGAAGCAAATTTAATACTTTAACATAAAAAACAACCTCAAAAGATAGTAAAACTTTAGCTATAATTCTAACACATCTGATGATATTGATTGAATATTCAATGGACTGAATGATCAAACATTGAAGAAGCAGAGTAATATAATATAATAATACCTTTCTCTTATATTTATTTATTTCCTAATCAGTTAATTCGTGAGGAGTTATACTAATGATGTGAGGGTAATACTATAAATGATTATTTTAGATGTTATCATGCATAATAAAAATGAAAAAATTTGGATGGTGGTGGTTCACACCCTTCATCCCAGCACTCAGGAGGCAGAAGCTGGTATATCTTTGTGAATTTAAAACCAGCCTGGTCTATAGAGTAAGTTTCAGCAGCACCAGGACTGCTTCAAAAGAAATCCTGTGAAATATGA
The DNA here is from genome assembly GCF_982192425.1 of Myodes glareolus. Taxonomy (NCBI): domain Eukaryota; kingdom Metazoa; phylum Chordata; class Mammalia; order Rodentia; family Cricetidae; genus Myodes; species Myodes glareolus. The sequence continues at coordinate 106,119,712 of NC_142026.1, forward strand.
TTAATAAAAACTCAGGGATAGAAATCTGGGTTTAACCTGAAGGACAGTGATATAGGAACTCCTTCAGCCAATAGCCTTTAAGATATCAACCCACTTGGGTGTGGTCTCATACTATAAGTGCTGCTATAAAGCATGCGCTTACTTCTGGCTGCTGGGTTCAGTTCCTGTTCCCTGTTTGTGCAGAGGACTATGATCTAGGACTGTGATCTATGAGTCTGCCCCCTAAATAGATAACCCTTTATTATATGTAATTCTGAACTAGTGTGGGATTATTTTGTAACTTCTGCCATCAGGTCAGAAAAGCAAAGCAGCCAGCCACTGGCTCTTACCTCTACCTCACTCCGAAAATAGTGATCCTGCCTCCAGGAATCTCAGAATGAGACTGTGTGTGAGAACTGTCTCCTTCCATTTTATATTCCTCTCTAGGGCTGTGATTAATGGCATGGACCACTGGGATTAAAGGCATGGACTGCACAGTTTCTATGGTTACTAGTGTGTCTACTGGGATTAAAGGTATGTGTCACCATTGCCTGATTTGTAAGGCTGATCAGTGGGGCTGTTTTACTCTCTGATCTTCAGGTAAGCTTTGTTTATTAAAATACAAATTAAATGTCACTACAACCCTGTCTCAAAAAACCAAATAAGTAAGTAAGTAAGTAAATAAATAAATAAAGATAAAAATGAAAGAAGCAACTTTTAAAGAGAAAATATGTCTCCTCCAAAATTTTAAAGAGGGAGAAAGTAAAAGATGTCATTGTGAATTATGTTTTGAGACAGGTTCTCAAACTGGCAACATGGTTGTTGCCGAGGCTGACTAGGGTCTGGGAGTCTGGGTAGATGTTGTAGGTGCATCCCACAGGATTGGCCATGGTGTAGTTTCTGATTATGGAAAAGGTAGGACAACAGGAGGGGAGCAATAGAAGAGAGAGGCTCAATTCAGGCTGGAGCTGCTATCTTGCTGAAGTATCGATCCCCAGGAGTCAGTTTCAGGAAATTACACCTTAGAATGTCCTCATCCTCTTCTCCCCTAGACCTAGAACCCACTAGATCCCAGTGCAGTGACTCGATTGTCTTGAAGGTTTCAAGGAACGTGGTCAAGGTGATTGTGGGAAGGCAAGAAGTTATGACTAGCCACACAATAGACAAATGGAGTCTGGTCCCACTGGTAGCTCTGGGAAGCCGTATGCGCAGGAGGTGTCCACAGCAGGGAGTTGTGTAAGGCCTGTCACTAAGAACTGTCAACATGTGGGTTGACGTGTGGCCTGTGGTGCTTGATGACTAAGTCTGAGAATGGCTTTCAGACAAAGATGAAGTAACTAGTTTGGAGAAATCATAATGCCTCTTGTGAATATTCTGGCTCTGAAGAGTATATTGCCAGTTTCTGCTTCCTTAAAAAGGCTTACCAACAAAGAAAGTAGCCTGAATCCTGCTCTTCACCCTACCCCTGTTATCAAGCTATGATTATCCTTGCTTATTGGACTGTAAAGACCAGGGAATCGATGACTTTTGTGCCATCAAAAGTGTTCTGATGACAAACCAGTTTGTTGATGAGAGACTGTAGAAGTTAAATGAAGAAACAGTTCTCCCTAACCTAAAACTGCCTATCGTGGAACTAGGAGACAGAAGATAAGGGAAAAGTAAACTTCAAGGTCTCTTTGGAAGAAATAAGAAAGAAAATTGTTGAAATTGAAGCAAAAATTATCTAGACACATATTTAAAATTCATGGAATGATTTTGAAATTTTTGATGTTAAAAAGGAAAAACATGGAAATAGTTATAACGGCGGCTAGACTGAATATGTAAACTAAAGGAAGGGCTAAAGTGTTACACTGAAATAGACATTAAGGAAGCTCAAGGGCACATAAAGATGGAGCAGTGACCTTTAACAATGAAAGAGACCATGATGGATGAGATTAGGTGCTGAGAGAGATATGGGAGTCATTGTTGAAGCTGAGTAGTATAGAGCATCCAGATCTAGATGAAATAGAAGACAAAGGTCTTAAAGACAAGCTTACAAAATGCTGCTAAGACCTGTGACAACTGAAAATAAATTTCTGACATCAACACTGAAAAACAAGCAGAAATAGCACTTTGATCTATATAAGGTATTAGTGTGTGTAATCCTGGCATATAGAAAACTTCTGAGTCTACCTGCATTTACGATTTCCAGCATGTTTATGGCTTTTAGACTGTTATGGGCCTGGGGTTGTCCAGAGATTGACCAGTCTGACCATGAATAAATTTTAATAAGTAACAGCCTTTTTAAATACTGGTCAGAACCAAAGATACTGTCTAGGTCTAAACATGTGAGACTCATGTTTAGAGTATAACTCGGAATTACGTTAGTTGGGAACTTACAAAGGCAAAACACACAAGGCTACATATTTTCTGCCTTTGTACAGTTAGTTCAGTTTCAACATTTTAATTTGTTTCTTGTTTCTTTCAAAAAGACCTCAATGTTTACTTTTCCATATTCTTCTGTCTCCTAGCTCCATGTAGAGAGATAAAGGGCAAAACTCAAAAGGCTACATGAAATCAAGCACACACACACTCAGGGCAACTAAGTTTAATTAGAGAGCATACACACACATGTGTTACTTTACATCAATAACAGCCCCCAGAATTCCAGGAATTTATCTGATTTGGGGCAAATGGCACTTACAGGTGTGATGCATTTTGTTTTATAGATCTTTTAAGCACAGTAATTTAAACTTAAGACATAACATTGGCAATCACACAGACCAGGAAGAATGCCAGATGGCTAAACTATTGGTTGGCACTGACTTATAACAAAACAATACAGCTCATTACACACTAAATATTTTACCCTAGCATCAATACATGATCTGGGAGTTTCTAGAGAATAGAATATATCCGAAGATGTAAGTAAAGTGCATTTTTCTCCATCGGGGATGTGTGTGTGTGTGTGTGTGTGTGTGTGTGTGTGTGTGTGTGATATCCAATAGAGTTAGCTGTTTTTAACTTTCTTTGCAGAGACTCCTGTGTGAAGGTCTGAAGTACAAAGAAGAAAAGGGAAGTGGGGCAGCACTGCTCCCCCCCAACAGCAATGCTTTTTTCTTCTTTTAAGGCCTAACTCTTCTGCTCGTCCATATTTAGTAACACCAAGAACCATTGTGAGATGCATTAATAATTCTGGCAGGTTTATATAGCCGTGCCTGAAAGTAGAAAATAAAGGAGATAGAGCAAGCAGGCATTTTAGTCAGGCCAGGGAGACATTTCTAACTTTTATCTGAAATATTTAGACAACATTTTCTAATGTACTCCTGACTATATCAAATGTTAATTTTTATTTTATGAAACCTGTGAGCTGATCTGCTTCTGGAGAGTGGGCAGGCATGCCTTGGACTTTCTTTGGCATCCTTGGCTGGCTTACCACCAAATGCGAAGGGAAGATATGCTTGGCTTTATTTTAATCATGGGCATTGCCTTTCATGCATGCTTGACTTGCAGCAAGTTTTGTAACTGCTCTACAAACAGTATATGTGTGGTGTAGCAAGTCTTGTAACTGTACAAGGCAATTCAAAGGAGTTGGATAAGTCAGAAATCTGGAGCAGCAGTACCCAGAACTCAGGCACTTGAAACCCAGGAAGTAAGGTTTTGATCCTCAGGCTTCCAGCATAGAGTGTGAATTTTAAAAACATTAGTCTACAACTGTGTTTTTCTTAAATGAAAATGGAGAAAAATTGCTATCTAGTGATCCATGGAATCATGAATACCTAATGAATCTCTTTTTTTGTATTTTTTATTTTGTTTTTTGTTTTTTTAAATTTATTTATTTATTTATTTATTAAAAATTTCTACCTCCTCCCCGCCATCCTTTTCCCTCCACCCCTCCCCCTCCTTCTCTAGTCCTAAGAGCAGTCAGGGTTCCCTGCCCCATGGGAAGTCCAAGGTCATCCCCGCTCCATACAGGTCTATAAAGGAGAGCATCCAAACAAACCAGGCTCCCATAAAGTCAGTCCATGCAGTAGAATCAAAACCCAGTGCCATTGTCCTTGGCTTCTCAGTCAGCTTTCATTGCCAGCCACATTCAGAGTGTCCATTTTGATCACATGCTCCATCACTCCCAGTCCAGCTGGCCTTGGTGAGCTCCCATTAGATCAGTCCCACCGTCTCAGTGGGTGGACGCACCACTCGTGGTCCTGACTTCCTTGCTCATGTTCTCCCTCCTTCTGCTCCTCATTTGGACCTTGGAAGCTAAGTCCAGTGCTCCAATGTGGGTCTCTGTCTCTATCTCCATCCTTCGCCAGATGAAGGTTCTATGGTGATATGTAAGATATTCATCAGTGTGGCTATGGGACATGGCAAGTTCAGGCACCCTCTCCTCTGCTGCCTAGGAAACAATCTGGGGACCTCTCCTTGGACCTGGGAACCGCTCCAGAGTCAAATCTCTTTCAAACCCTAAAAAGGCTCCCTTAATTAAGATATTTACTTCCCTGTTCCCATATCCACCCATCCTCCATCCCACCCATCCCATTCCCCCAAGCTCTCCCGAATCCTTCCCTTCTTCCTTCTCTCAACCCATCTCCCCTTACCTTTTACCTGGCAATCTTGTCTACTTCCAATATCGAAGAGGATAACTATATGATTTTCTTTGGGTTCACCTTCTTATTTAGCTTCTCTAGGATCACGAATTATAGGCTCAAAGACCTTTAATTATGGCTAGAATCCACTTATGAGTGAGTACATACCATATTCTTCTTTTTGGGTCTGGGTTACCTCATTCAGTAAAGGGTTTTCTATTTCCATCCATTTGCATGCAAAATTCAAGATGTCATTGTTTTTTACCTCTGAGTAAAACTCTAATGTGTGTATGTTCCACACCTTCTTTACCCATTCTTCTATTGAGAAGCACCTAGGTTGTTTCCAGGTTCTGGCTATTACAAATAGTGCTGCTATGAACATAGTTGAACAAATGCTTTTGTAGTATGATAGGGCATCTCTTGGGTATATTCCCAAGAGTGGAATTTCTGGGTCCTGAGGTAGGTTGATTCCCAGTTTTTGAGAAACCGCCACACTGATTTCCAAAGTGGCTACACATGTTTACATTCCCCCCCCCAAAAGAATGGATGAGTGTTCCCCGCACTCCACATCCTCTCCAGCATAGGCTATCATTGGTGTTTTTGAGTTTAGCTATTCTGACAGGTGTAAGATGGTATCTCAAAGTTGTTTTGATTTGCATTTCCCTGATCGCTAAGGAGGTTGAGCATGACCTTAACTGTCTTTTGGCCATTAGAACTTCTTCTATTGAGAATTCTCTGTTCATTTCAGTACTCCATTTTTAAATTGGGTTAATTAGAGTTTTAGTGTCTAGTTTCTTGAGTGTTTTGTATATTTTGGAGATCAGACCTTTGTCTGATGAGGGGTTGGTGAAGATCTTCTCCCAATCAGTAGGTCACCTTTTTGTCTTACTGACAGCGTCCTTTGCTTTACAGAAGCTTCTCAGTTTCAGGAGGTCCCACTTATTCATTGTTGCTCTTATTGTCTGTGCTACTGGGGTTCTACCTAGGAAGTGGTCTCCTGTGCCCATGTCTTGTAGATTACTTTCCACTTTCTCTTCTATCAGGTTCAATGTGGTCAGATTAATATTGAGTTCTTTAATCCATTTGGACTTGAGTTTTGTGCATGGTGATAGATATGGATCTATTTTCATTCAAACTGTAGTTTGACATCCAGTTATGCTAGCACCATTTGTTAAAGATGCTTTCTTTCTTCCATTGTATAGTTTTAGCTCCTTTGTCAAAAATAGGGTGTTCATAGGTTTGTGGATTAAGATCTGGGTCTTTGCTTCGATTCCATTGGTCAACATCTCTGTTTTTGTGCCAATACCAAGCAGTTTTCATTACTGTAGCTCTGTAATAGAGTTTGAAGTCTGAGGTGGTAATGCCTCCAGAAGTACTTTTATTGTATAAGATTGTTTTGGCTATCCTGGGTTTTTTGTCTTGCCATAAACTTTATTATTTTTCTCTTAAGGTCTGTGAAGAATTTTGTTGGGATTTTGATGGGGATTGCATTGAATCTATAGATTGCTTTTGGTAGAATTGCCATTTTTACTACCTAATGAATCTCTAAGATGAGAAAAAATTCTATACTAAAAATATTTGAAAATCTATTTGACACCAGAATATGAACTCTTCATACATACTGCAAGTTTCTTCTCCCGGCATTTGGTTTACTTTAAACTGATTAAATAGGCTAAAGCTTTTTGGGTATAAGTATTCTGCCCCCGAATATTTATGTATGTGTACCATGAAAGTCCATAATGTCTGTGAAGGTCAACAGAGGGTGATTCCCCTGGAACATCAGTGACAGGTGATTGTGAGCAGCAGTGTGAGTGCTAGGAACCGAGCCTTGTACTTATCAAGAGGAGCAGGTGTTTTTAACCAGTCACCCATCTTTTCAGCCCCTGAAACAGTTTAAAATCTTTTATGCATTCTTGCTCAGCTCAGGTTTAGAGAGCATGTTGGTGAGGTTTTATGGGAGTAGCTTCTGAAATTTAGAGGAGACTCAATCTCACAGCAAACTCGCTTCTCTTCTGTGTCTTACAATCTTTCTGCTCCCTCTTCTGCAGTGACCCCTATGCCCTAGGTGCTGGAAAGGTATTCTACATATATCTATTGAGACTGGATTCTCAACTCTGCATTTTGATTGGTTGTAATTTTCTGTAATGGTCCCTGTCTATTGCAAAGAAATGTTTCCTTGATGAATGGTGCAGACTACAGTTATCTGGGGGTATAAGGACACATACTTAGAATATAGTTAGAAATTATGCTCATTTAGTAACGTGGTGACTGTGGATTCTCTTCCAAGACTCATGACTTCACTAGCCCTTGGTAGCCACCAGGTTTCCAGTACTAGGCACGAGTTCCACCTTGTTAAGAAGGTCTTGAATCCCATTAAGGGGCTGTTGGTTACCACCAAAATATGTATGCACTACTGCACCTTTGGGGTTTCTGTACCCTACTGGCTATTGTTGCAGTTCATAGGCATCATACCAGGGTAGGACTATTGATTGCTTTCATCTTTTGGAAGCTTGTGTGATGCCTTCTGGCACCATACAAGCTAGTTCTCAGGGAGGAGACATTCAGGTCTATTCCAGTTAGAGGATCTCTGAGCCCTGTCTGAAGTGCATAGTGTCTTCAACAGTAGATATGCCTAAGTGAATGAGGAAAAACCCATAAGGCCTCAACTGTACTACACAAAGTATTAAGGCAAATAGGGAATGCCGAGAGTGGAAGAAATAGTCTCCCCCAGGGAAGAACACACCCACTGGACAGGGGCAAGGTCATACATACAAGTAACCATTATAGAGACTGAGAAAATTATATTTAGGAATATATGCATATATATACATGCATTTAACAACCATTAATGGAAAAAAGAACCCGTGAATTTGAAAGAGTACAAGAAACAATTTATGGCAGGGTTTGGAGAAAGGGGATAAAAGAGAGAAAAATAGAGTTATATTAATCTCAAAAATAAAGAAAAAACAAACAGCTTATGCATTTTTATTGTTCAAAGTAATAAAGCCATATCTCATATTTCCTGAGTTGTGCAATTTGTTTACTATATTTATGAGTTCAATCTAAGTGATGACTTTCAAACATGCTATGACATATGTATAATTTTTATGCATATAAATAATTATCACCTTTATTGAAATAACCATCACTTTTATACCAATTGCCTAAGCCACCATTATATATGAAGCAGCATTTATATAATCATTTATAGGCTTGATACTGAGTTACTGAGGTGTTTATTTGCTCTAAGACAATACAACATTTCAGCTTTGACTGATTTGTAATAAACATTGCTACATAATTGAGAAATCTCTTTTTATCTTATTGTTGACATTTTTCTTGGCTTTTTTTGGTTACCTCAGCATTTACAAGCCAGTTTTTCAGGTTCATAATGAACTGAACTAAGATTTGGAAAAAATTCAACTTGTATATGCATATATGTGTGTGTGATGATATTATAGTAGGCATCAGTTATATATAAGACTATCATCTCATATGTTTGATAATTTCTTTAATCTATTTTAGTAATAATTTTATTTTCTGAACTAGCACCATGTATTCATTTTATTAAGTTTAATTCTTGATATTTAGTAATTTTTTTTGGTGTTCTTATGGATGGCATCTTTAAAACTACAACACTTGGTCTTCTTTTCTCGAGATAGGGTCTCATGCAGCCTGAATTGGCCTCAAACTCACTAGATCACCAACCTGTTTTTAACTCCTGATCCTGTGGCTGTGGGGTACTGGGTGGGACAGATACCCCAACAAGCTGGCCCCCTCATGTTACATACCTCCACCTTCCAAGTTCTGAGATTATAGGCATATGCTCAGCTCAAACAATTGTGATATGAATAGAAGATACCCCTCACAGATTTGCTATGAGAGGGTTGAGGGCTGATATCTTATGAAACGAAATGTGAGGTTGATCCAGAAGCAGGCCTTGGTATTGGATCATCTGGGTGTTAGACATCCATCTATCATATGCTCCACTCAAGAGACCCTCAGTATAATGTAGGGCTTGAGAAACAGTTTTTGTACTAAAGTTAATTTGTCAGCTTCTTTTACCAACATGGCAGTGACAGATATGGCACTTGTACATGTTGGCTATCTGGCTTTGACTGGGTCAAGTCTCTTGGACACATATTCCACTGATCTTGGCCAGGGTCCCAGTTTTTCCATGAAAACTCCCTTGGTAATGCCTCTTGCTTCATTCAAATACAAGTGAAATGGCTTAGTATTGCCTGGGAGAGCCTGGGCCAGCATACACATCAGAAACTTTCACAAGACCTGAAGGCCCTCTGTTCAATCTCAGTCAATTACAAAGGGATATCTGGGATGCTGACATAGAAGGGCTTGGCTAGCTCACCAAATCCTTGTTCATATCTGGCAATATCTAACTGCCCTCAGAAGTACTTGTATCTGTCTTTTCAATATGGGAGTAGGGACATGTGAATGAAATGTGCTTGTAAGAAAACTCCTCTTTCCATTTTCTAAATTGGAGCCTAGGTCTGTGACCTAAGGGAAGCACATTTGAGCCTAAATAAGTGTCAATGGTGTAGTGTACATATTTTAATTTTTCCAAATTCTGTAAAGTGGAACATATCCATTTGCCAGATCTTATTCTTTTGAGTACCCTTTGGGTTACTCCCTGCAGGTAACAGTGTTCGGTTATAGAAAGAGCAAGTAGGACAACTCTTTATAATCTCCTTAGCTTGTTGCCATGTAATAGAAAACTCTTTCTTTAAAGCTTTGCTATTGACATTGTTTCTTATGAAATTCTGAGGCGTTCACCACAATTACAATCAATAATTGATCAATTTCTGTATTACCTTGAGCTAGAGGACCTGGCAGACCCACATAGGATTGGATGTGTGTTATTAATATGGAACAAAGCCTACTCCTGATGATATCTTGAACCTATATGAATAATGAAATCAATTATAAATCATCTGAGTATAGATTCAGTGGTTTCAATATGCAAGACAACACTTTCTGTTGTCTTTCTGTTGTAACGATATTGAGAGGTTCTTTTAAATCCCTTAGTACCATGAAAATAGCATATAATTCTGCCTTTTGGACAGAATTATAAGGGTTTTGTTCAACCTTACTTAATTCTTCTGATTTTTAACCTACCTTTCCTGATTTACTTACATCAGTATAAAATGTACAGGCTCCAGTTATTGGTGCATCAAGTACAATTTAGAAAAGAATCCAAGTAGTTCTCTTTATAATGTTCAGTCTATCACTTTGGGATAATTGCTATTAATTTCCTCCAAGAAATTAGCACAAGCTCTTTGCCATGGTTCATCGTCTTCCCATGATTTTTTAAATTTCATCAGCAGTAAGGGAACTATAATCTCTGCTGGGTCTATACCTGCTAGTTGACCAAGTCACAATTTTCCTTTTATAATTAATTCAGAGACTTTTTCCACATAAGTGTTTAAATTTTTTGGTTCGTTTATGTGGCAAAAATGTCCATTCTAAGATAATATCTTTCCTCTGCATTAAAATTCCTACAGGGAAAATTCTGGAAAGCAATATGACTAGAATATAATTGAGATTTGGATTCACTCTATCTACATGTGACTCCTGTAATTTCTCTTCAATGACCATCAGTTCTTTTTCTGCTTCAGCTGTAAATTCCCTGCAACTATTTAAGTCTTTGTCACCATCTAAGGTTTTGTTTAAATGAACTATTAGATCAGGTGTTATCTCAACAGCTGGATGTAGATTGGAGATATCTCCTAACAATATTTGAAAGTCATTAAGAGTTCACAATCAGTCTCACCTAATTTGTGTCTTTTGTGTTCGAATTTTCTGTAAACATTTTGTAACCGAGGTAACTGACAGAATCTTTTCTTTGTATTTTTTTCAGGAGCTATTTGTAATCTCCACTTTTTTTTAACTTCTTCAAACATTCTTTCTAAAGTATCTGCATTTGAGTCAGATAACAAAATGTCATCCATGTAGTTGTAAATTATAGACTTAGGAAATTGCTTGCGTATTATTTCCAATGGCTGATTTACAAAGCATTGACATGGGGAGGGGAAGTATTGAGTATTCCCTGTGGGAGGATAGTCCACTGATGTCTCCTAGTAGGCTTAGAATTATTACAACTAGGCACTGTGAAGGCAAACTTTCCCTATCCTTTTCTTGTAAAGGTATAGTGAAGAAACAATTCTTTAAATCAATAACTATAAGAGACTATCCTTTTCGTGATAGAAAAAAAACAGAGGAATTCCATGTTGTAGAGGGTCCAAAGGTTGAATTTCCTTGTTGAGAGGTCTTAGATCTGTCACCATTCTCCATTTTCCAGATTTCTTTTTAACAATAAATACAGGAGAATTCCAAGGGCTGGTTGATTATTCAATATGGTGAGCATCTAGTTGCTCCTGTACCAGCTGTTCTAAGGCCTGAAGTTTGTCTTCTGTTAAATAAAGGCCATTGTTTAACTCATATGGGTTTCTCAGTTAACCATTTTAAAGGCAAGGCCATTAGTACCTCTGAAGACTTACTAGTTGCTTTGTGTTCTTGTACAGTCTGAAGGGCTAGTGACATTTGTTTATAATATCTTATAATATTATTCCCAGAAACATGAGTTTTTGTGACTGTAGGACTGTTAACCTGGGTATTCCATTGCTGCAATAGGTCATGCCCCCATAAACTCACTACAATATTAGCTACATATAGCCTCAGCTTCCTTTTCTGTCCTTCTGACCCTATTCATTCAACCCACCTTGTGCTTTGTTTTACTTGAGATAGTGTTCTAATTCCTAGGAATTGAGCATCTGCCTCTTAAAGAGGCCAATCTGGATGCCAAGATTCTGGAGCAATGATAGTCACATTTATTCCTGTGCCTAGTAATCTCTTAACTACAATGTCATTTATATACATTCTTAGTTTTGGTCTTTGATCATTTATAGAAGTCTGCCAAAATATCCGTTTAATATTTCCTATTGGAGTTTTTGACTCATTCTCCATGTCTATTCCATTATCCAGAACAGTATGGTTTTTTTACAGTAGGCACTGGATTGTTTAATTTTCCTGGTAAGACATGTTCTCCACAGTGACTGGGAATGATGGGACCTTGTTTGACATCAGGAACCACGAGAGGCCCCCGAAGGAGTTTCCTGGTGGTATCAGGTTGCCTTGTCTGTCTCTTGTTGACTCACATTTATTAGTCCAATGTCAGCCTTTGCCACACCTCCTACATATACCAGAAGGCTGAGCGCTCCTATTCTTGCCATTCCTAGAGGAGACATTGTTCCTAGGAATTCATTGTCTACAATCCCTTCTTAGATGTCCTATTCCACAAATAACACATTTGGCATTTGGGTATCTCCTCAAACCATTGGAAATCATTTCTCCTACCAAGGTTCAGTACTATATTCAAATGTTTCAACATCCATTGTATGCAAGATCCTTTCATCTATGGGTGCCAATATGACCTTTACTGTCCCAAGGATCTTCTTACATTCTATTTTGGCATTTTCTAAAGCCAATGACTCAATTAGTACACATTTAGCTTCAGGGTCTGTCACTCCTACTTGTACAGCCTTAGTTAATCTTTATAAGAAGGCAGTAAAGGGTTCTCTCTGGCCCTATTTAATCCTAGTATATGACTCAACCCTCTTTCCTAGTTCCTGAAATCTGTCCCAAGCTTTTAAAGCTGCAGTGCCACATGGAACAAAGTGCATTTGTTGTACTAAGCCTGTTCCTAAGGATCAAAGTAATGACTCTCAGCAAGTATTCGATCTTGGGAAATCTCAAATGCTTTTGCTTTTGCCTGTTGCTCTAAAACTGTTGCCTCTTCTCTCCAATAACATTTCCAAAGAAGCTGAGGTCCATTTTCTTGGAACACTGAGATTAACTGAAGGCAATCGTGTGGGGTAGCCTTAGTGCTTGAAGCCCACGCTTTTACCATCTCCCTGAAAAATGCTGAATGTAGCATATAATTAACTCTTGCTTGTTTTATTTCTTTTAGATTGCTTATATGTATTCTGCCCCATGTGGATTCTTTAATTACCTTAATGTACTTTGTGCCAGGTGGTCTTTCCGGGGAAATTATCGGATATGCAGTTGAAACTCTATGTAAGTCATCCCAGGGTCTGGCACAGACTGATGAGACTAAATCCTGTCCTTGTACCTTCTGTCCCTGCTCATCAATTTCAATAAATTCCTCAATCTTTTCAATTCGTTTTAGTACTGTCTTTTTAAATGCCTGAATCTCCTGGCTAGTGTTCTGTTCTCATGTCCTCACTGAGGATTCCGAGGTATGTAACTTGTCCAGTAAAGATAATGTCTCATTTTTGGACATATCATAACTTTTTTTTCAAAGTTTATTAAATTATGAAAGTTTCCATTTCCGCCCCTCCTCCCAACACCATCCCGCTCTCCCCCCTCCCCCTCCTCCTCCCTCTCCATCCCTAAGAGCAGTCAGGGCTTCCAGGCCTGTGGGAAGTTCAAGTTCCTCCCCCCTCACTCCAGGTCCAGGAAGGTGAGTATCCAAACAGACTGGATCCCAAAAATCCAGAACATGCAGAGGAAACAAGTCCCAGTGTCATTGTCAGTGGCTTTTCAGAAAGGCTCCTGTCCAGCCACATTCAGAGAATCCGGCCACATTCAGAAAATCTTGTTGGATCACATGCTCGTTCAGTCCCAGTCCAACTGGCCTTGGTGAACTCTCATTAGATCAGTCCCCTTGTATCAGTGGGTGATCGCACCCCTCGCGGTCCTGAGTTTTTTTTTCATGTTCTTCCTCCTTCTGCCCCTCATTTGGACCATGGGGGGCTCAGTCCGGTGCTCCAATGTGGGTCTCCGTCTGTATTGCCATCCATAATCGGATGAAGGATCTATGGTGATAAGCAAAATCTTCATCAGTATGGTTATAGGCCAAGGCCGATTCAGGCACCCTCTCCTCTGTCTAGAGAACAGTCTGGGGATCTCTCCTTGGACCTGGGATCCCATTTATAATCAAGTCTTTTGTAAACCCTAAAATGACTCCCTTAGTTGAGATATATTCTTCCCTGATCCCATATCCATCCTTCCTCCCTTCCCCCATCTCAGTCCCCCGAGTTTTCCCCATTCCTCCCCTACTCCCTTCTCTCTAACCCTCTCCTCTTCCAACAACCCTCCCACCCACGCCCCCATGCACCCGAGGTTACCTGGGACTCTTGTCTATTTCCAATCTCCAGGATAAGTACATGATCTTCTTCAGGTTCATATCATAACTTTTTAACAGATTCTGATAATTAAATTCAACAGCATAAATTCTTTCAGATAATTTTGTCAATTTGATGCTATCCCTCTCCATAGTATTAAACAGTTTTTAAAAAACATAATATTGAAAACAAAGCTAATTCCTAGAATCAAGGAAAATCATGTAAACCTCACAGAATACCTTCCATAGTAGAAGCAAAATAATTATTGAACTCCTGTATGTTATCAGTCATTTTGTAGTTTTTTTGCCTCTTTTTGTTTTCTTTTCTTTTATTATTATTATTATTATTTATTAAAATTTCCACCTCTTTCCCACCTCCCTTTTCCCTCCTCCTTCACAGTTCCCCCTCCCCACCTCCCCCTCATTCTCTAGCCTTAGGAGCAGTCAGGGTTCCCTGCTCCAGTGGGAAGTCCAAGGACCTCTCCCATCCAAACAGGTCTTTAAAGGTGAGCATCCTAACAAAGCAGGCTCCCACAAAGTCAATCCATGCAGTAGAATTAAATCCCAATGCCATTGTCCTTGGCTTCTCAGACAGCCTTCATTGCCAGCCACGTTCAGAGTGTGCATTTTGATCACATGCTCCATCACTCCCAGTTCAGCTGGACTTGGTGAGCTCCCATTAGATCAGTCCCACCGTCTCAGTGGGTGGACGCACCCCTCGTGATCCTGACTTCCTTGCTCACGTTCTCCCTCCTTCTGCTCCTCATTTGGACCTAGGAAGCTAAGTCCAGTGCTCCAATGTGGGACTCTGTCTCTATCTCCATCCATTGCCAGATTTTATGGTGATATGCAAAATATTTATGAGTATGGCTATGGGACAAGGCCAGTTCATGCACCTTCTACTCTGCTGCCCAGGGAACAATCTGGGGATCTCTCCTTGGACCTGAGAACTCCTCTAGAGTCAAGTCTCTTGCAAACCCTAAAATGGCTACCTTAGTTGACATATTTACTTCTCTGCTCCCATATCCATCCTTCCTCCATCCCACCCATCCCATTCCCCCAAACTATGCCTAATCCTCCAAATCCTCCCCTTCTCCCTTCTCTCTACCCATCTCCCCTTACTTCCACCCCACACCGTGCACCCATGTTTGCCAGGCAATCTTGTCTACTTCCAATATCCAGTAGGATATCTATATGATTTTCTTCAGGTTCACTTTCTTATTTAGCTTCTCTAGGAACACGAATTATAGGCTCAAAGACCTTTGATTATGGCTAGAATTCACTTATGAGTGAGTACATACTATATTCCTCTTTTTGGGTCTGGGTTACCTCACTCCGTAAAGCGTTTTCTATTTCCATCCATTTGCATGCCAAACTCAAGATGTCATTGTTTTTTACCGCTGAGTAAAACTCTAATGTGTATATGTTCCACACCTTCTTTAACCATTCTTCTATTGAGGGGCACCTAGGTTGTTTCCAGGTTCTGGCTATTACAAATAGTGCTGCTATGAACTTAGTTGAACAAATGCTTTTAAAGTATGATAGGGCATCTCTTGGGTATATTCCCAAGAGTGGAATTGCTTTGTCCTGAGGGAGGTTGACTCCCAGTTTCCTGAGAAACCGCCACACTGATTTCCAAAGTGGCTACACAAGTTTGCATTCCCCAAAACAATGGATGAGTGTTCCCCTCACTCCACATCCTCTCCAGCATAGGCTATCATTGGTGTTTTTGAGTTTAGCTATTCTGACAGGTGTAAGATGGTATCTCAAAGTGGTTTTGATTTGCATTTCCGTGATCACTAAGGAGGTTGAGCATGACCTTAAGTGTCTTTTGGCCATTCAAAGTTCTTCTGTTGAGTATTCTCTGTTCAGTTCAGTACCTCATTTTTAAATTGGGTTAATTAGAGTTTTAGTGTCTAGTTTCTTGAGTTCTTTGTATTTTTTTTTTTTTTGGAGATCAGACCTTTGTCTGATGAGGGGTTGGTGAAGATCTTCTCCCAGTCAGAAGGTAGCCTTTTTGTTTTAGTGACAGTGTCCTTTGCTTTACAGAAGCTTCTCAGTTTCAGGAAGTTCCATTTATTCATGTTGCTCTTATTGTCTGTGCTACTGGGGTTCTACCTAGGAAGTGGTCTCCTGTGCCCATGTCTTGTAGACTACTTCCCAACTTTTCTTCGATCAGGTTCAATATAGTAAGGTTAATATTGAAGTCTTTAATCCATTTGGACTTGAGTTTTGTGCATGGTGATAGATATGGATCTACTTTCATTCTTCTACAGGTTGACATCCAATTATGTCAGCACCATTTGTTAAAGATGCTTTCCTTCTTTCATTTTATACTTTTAGCTCCCTTGTCAAAAATCAGGTGTTCATAGGTTTTTGGGTTAATATCCGGGTCTTCTATTCGATTCCGTAGGTCGACTTCTCTGTTTTTATGCCAATATCAAGCTGTTTTCAATACTTTAGCTCTGTAATAGAGTTTGAAGTCAGGGAGGGTAATGCCTTCAGAAGTTCCTTTATTGTATAAGATTGTTTTGGCTATCCTGGGTTTTTTGTTTTTCCATATAAAGTTGATTATTGTTCTCTCAAAGTCTGTGAAGAAGTTTAATGGGATTTTGATGGGGATTGCTTTGAATCTATAGATTGCTTTTGGCAGAATTGCCATTTTTACTATGTTGATCCTCCCAATCCAAGAGCAAGGGAGATCTTTCCATTTTCTGGTATCATCCTCAATTTTTTTCTTCAAAGACTTTAAGTTCTTGTTAAATATGTCTTTTACTTCCTTGGTTAGAGTTACCCCAAGATATTTTATGCTATTTGTGGCTATCATGAAAGGTGATGTTTCTCTGATTTCCCTCTCTGCTTCATTATCCTTTGTGTATAGGAGGGCAACTGATTTTTTTGGAGTTGATCTTGTATCCTGCCACATTACTAAAGGTGTTTTTCAGTTGTAGAAGTTCTTTGGTAGAGTTTTGGGGGTCGCTTATGTACACTATCATATCATCTGCAAATAACGAAGGTTTAACTTCTTCCTTTCCAATTCGAATCTCCTTGATCCCCTTATGTTTTCTTATTGCTATTGCTAGAACTTCACGCTCTATATTGAAGAGGTATGGAGAGAGTGGACAGCCTTGTCGTATTCCTGATTTTAGTGGAATGGCTTTGAGTTTCTCTCCATTCAATTTGAGTTAGCTGTCGGCTTGATGTAAATAGCTTTTATTATATTTAGGTATGATCCTTGTATGCCCAATCTCTCCAACACCTTTATCATAAAGGGATGTTTAATTTTGTCAAATGCTTTTTCAGCATCCAATGAAATGATCATATGGTTTTTTTCTTTCAGTTTATTTATATGATGGATTACATTGATAGATTTGCGTATGTTGAACCAGCCCTGCATCTCTGGGATGAAGCCTACTTGATCATAATGGATAATTTTTCTAATGTGTTCTTGGATTCGGTTTGCCAGTATTTTATTGAGAATTTTCGTGTCAAGGTTCATAGTGAGATTGGCCTGTAATTCTCTTTCTTGGTTGTGTCTTTGTGTTGTTTTGGTATTAGGGTAACTGTAACTTCATAAAAGGAGTTTGGCAATGACTCTTCTGTTTCTATATTGTGGAGTACATTAAGGAGTATAGGTATTAGCTCTTCCTGAAAGTTCTGGTAGAATTCTACATTGAAACCATCTGGTCCTGGGCTTTTTTTGGTAGGGAGATTTTTGATAACAGCTTCTAATTCTTCACGACTGACAGGTCTATTTAGATTGTTCACCTGGTCTTGGTTCAACTTTGGTATATGGTACTTATCTAAAAAAATGTTCATTTCTTTTACATTTTTCAATTTTGTGGCATACAGGCTTTTGTAGTAAGATCTAATGATTCTCTGAATTTCCTCTGTGTCTGTGGTTATGTCCCCCTTTTCATTTCTAATCTTATTAATTTACATGTTCTCTCTCTGCCGTTTGATAAGATTGGAGAGGGGTTTGTCAATCTTGTTGATTTTCTCCAAGAACCAGCTTTTTGCTTCATTGATTCTTTGGATTGTTTTCTGTATTTCTATTTTGTTGATTTCAGCCCTCAGTTTGATTATTTCCAGTCTTCTACTCCTCCTGGGTGAATCTGCTTCTTTTTTTCTAGAGCTTTCAGGTGTGCTGTTAAGTCTCTAATGTGTGCTTTCTCCGTTTTCTTTTATTGGGCACTTAGTGCTATGAACTTTCCTCTTAGCACTGTTTCATAGTGTCCCTTAGGTCTGAGTATGTTGTGTCTTTATTTTCATTAAATTCAAGGAAGGCTTTAATTTCTTTCTTTATTTCTTCCTTGACCCAGGGGCGATTCAGTAGTTGACTGTTCAACTTCCATGAGTTTGTTGGCTTCATGGGAGTATCATTGTTGTTGAATTCTAACTTTAATCCATGGTGATCTGACAAGACACAGGTGGTTACTAATATTTTTTTGTATCTGTGGAAGTTTGCTTTGTTACCAAGTATGTGGTCAATTTTCGAGAAGGTTCCATGAGCTGCAGAGAAGAAGGTATATTCTTTCCTATTTTGGTGGAATGTTCTATAGATGTCTGTTAAGTCCATTTGATTCAATACCTCCAATAATTCTCTTATTTCTTTGTTAGGTTTCTGTCTGATTGACCTGTCCATTGGTGAGAGAGGAGTGTTGAAGTCTCCTACTATTAGTGCGCGTGGTTTGATGACTGCCTTGAGTTCTGGAAGTGTTTCTTTTATATAAGTGGGTGCCTTTATATTAGGGGCATAGATATTCAGGATTGAGACTTCCTCCTGATGAATTGTTCCTGTTATGAGTATGAAATGTCCATCTCCATCTTTTCTGATTGATTTTAGTTTGAAGTCAATTTTGTTAGAAATTAGAATGGCCACACCTGCTTGTTTCTTAGGTCCGTTTGCTTGGAAAACCTTTTCCCAACCCTTTACTCTGAGTAGGTGTCTGTCTTTATGGTTGAGGTGTGTTTCTTGTAAACAGCAGAATGTTGGGTCCTGTTTTAGTATCCAATCTCTTAGTCTGTGCCTTTTTATAGGTGAATTGAGTCCATTGATGTTAAGTGATAGTAATGACTATTGGTTGTTGACTCCGGTTATTTTCTTTTTGGGGGGGTATAGTAGAGTTTGTGTGTTTCCTTTCTTTGAGTTGTGCTTGTGAAGGGTCGCTAGATGTCTGAGTTATTGTAGGCAGTGTTGGCAATGCTGGATTCCTCGGGTTGTGATTTTCCTTCTATTGCTTTCTGTAAGGCTGGATTTGTGGCTACGTATTGTTACGTATTTGTTTTTATCCTGGAATATTTTGTTTTCTCCGTTGATAGTGAATGATAGCTTGGCTGGGTATAGTATTCTGGGCTTGCATCCATTTTCTCTTAGTTTCTGCAGTACCTCTATCCAGGATCTTCTGGCTTTCATGGTTTCCATAGAGAAGTCTGGTGTAAGTCTGATAGGTTTACCTTTATAGGTTACTTGACCTTTTTCCTTTGCAGTTCTTAATATTCTTTCTTTAATCTGAATGTTTTGTGTTTTGATTATTATATGGCGAGGGGATTTTTTTTTGATCCATTCTATTTGGTATTCTGTATGCTTCTTGAATCTTCATAGGAATATCATTCTTTAGGTTGGGCAAGTTTCTTCTATAATTTTATTGAATATATTTTCTAGGCCTTTGATCTGCAATTCTTCTCCTTCTTCTACCCCTATTATTCTTAGATTTGGGTTTTTTTATTGTGTCCCTGATTTCTTGACTGTTTTGTGATGAGAATTTGTTTGATTTGCTGTTTTCTTTGATCAGAGCATTTATTTTTCTCTATGGTGCCTTCAGAATCTGAGATTCATTCTTCTATTTCTTGTATTCTGTTGATTACACTTGTTTCTGTAGTTTCTGTTTATTTACCTAGATTTTCCATATCCAGCCGGACCTCAGTTTGTGTTTTCTTCATTGCCTCCAATTCAGTTTTCAATTCTTGAACTGCTTCCATTACCTGTTTGATTGTTTTTATTCTTGTTTTCCCAGGGTGTTGATGGAGGAGGGTTATCTGTCTATTGTGTTATTTTCATTGGTCAATAAAGAGACTGCCTTGGCCCTTTGATAGGACAGAAAATTAGTTAGGTGGAGTAAACAGAATAGAATGCTGGGAAGAGGGCAATGAGCCAGATGCCATGGAGCCAGCCACCAGGTCAGACATGCTGAATCTTTTCCGGTAAGCCACCACCTCGTGGTGCTACAGATTATTAGAAATGGGTTAATATCAAGATATGAGAGTTAGTCAGTAACTAACTCTCTAGAGATAATGGGCCAGGCAGTGCTTAAATGAATACAATTTGTGTGTTATTATTTCTGGGGCTAAGCTAGCTGTGCGGGAGCCGGGCAGGATGAAAAGCAGGCCTGCCCGCAGCTCCATTACTACAGGGTGTCATTTACGGATTTACTCATTTCTTCAAACTTTTTGTTATACTTCTCTTCCATTTCTTTAAGTGAGTTATTCATACCCTGTTTAAGGGACTCTATTGCTTTCATAATGACACTGTTTTCCACTTCTTCCGGAATAAGGTGTTCAAGTCCTTCTGTTGTAAGATCTCTGGGATGTGGTGTTTTCATGTTGTTTTTCAGATTGTTGGAGGAATTCTTGCCTTGGTGCCTGCCCATCTCTTCCATCAGATGCTCTCCAATGGGTCTTCTGGTACAGGGTCAGATTCCTTTATTGGCCAGGGACCTTGCCCTCTGTTGGATCTTCTGCTACAGGATCAGTGCCCCTTGCTAGCCAGGGAATCTCCCTGCCTGAAGGCCTACCTTGCTACAGGCAGGCTATTAAAACAAAGGAACTCCCTCCTGCCCAGTTGCACTCACCACCCTGTCCCAGCACCCACACAGGTTGGGCTGGGGGATATTATGGCCCCGAGGAAGGGAGGGAAGAAGGGAAGGGGTTTCTTGGTGAAAGCTGAAAGGATGGGATAGGAGGAGAGAGGGCTTAGCAGGGTGAAGCAGCCCCTGCAGTATGACCAGGGAGACAATGGTGTGGGGGAAAGTCTGTGTTCCCTTGCCGGGCTTCTGCCATGGGTCAGGAGCACACTTACCCCTCCACTGAATCTTCTGCTACAGGATCAGTGCCCCTTGCTCTCCAGAAATCTCCCTGACTGAAAGCCTACCTTGCTTCAGGCAGGCTATTAAAACAAAGGCCATTTTTGTAGTTTTTCTTATCTTACCTGTTGTAATACAATTTCAGTGACTTGGAGTAGGTGTAATTATTGTTACTGGCCAGCAGGTGTCGCAGTTGCAAACACGTGGCTGAGAGATATAAGCAACAGCAAAAAAAAAAGCCTGTTGCTTACTTAGGTACCGAAAAATATGCTTAAAAAAAACAAATCAAGAGCAGATATTAAAGTAATTAAATGACTCTAAGAGTTGGAGCCCAGGAAAAATTGAAAACCCAAAGTTTTCTGTCAGTGCAAGTTGTGAACTATGTGCACCATGGGGATCATAGGCAGCAGTGTGTGGACTGGCATATGACACCGAGAGGGAGCGTGTAGGTCACAAGCTAGGAAGCACTTAGCAGCAGGCCTCTGCATCTGAGGGCCAGCTAGAACCACGAGTGAGAGAGTCAGTGCCCATTGCCCCAAGCAGCTGGTGGACCAATCCCAAAACATATGGACTGGTCCCCACATTTGGGTGCCAGATTGTTTTTGTGTTCCCAAACTCTCTCAGGTTTTAAGTGGATTTAGCACATTGGGTGCTATTTATTGACAGATGTTTCTGTCCCATCCAGTCCTGCAGCTGTTCAGCCTCAAGGAAGCACACAGAGGTCTACATTAATTATAAACTGGTTGACCTATTAGCTCAGGCTTCTTATAACTCTTGTAACTTATATTAGCCCATAATTCTTATCTGTGTTAGCCACATGACTTGGTAGCTTTTATCCAAGAGGTAGTCTCATTTTGCTCCTTCTGTGGCTGGGTGATGGCTGTAGATTGAATCTTTTCTCTTCCCAGAATTCTCCTGTTCTCATGGTCTCACCTCTACTTCCTGCCTGGTCTCCCTGCCTATACTTCCTACTTGGCTACTGGTCAATCAGCATTTTATTAAACAAGTACAAGAAACAAATCTTTACAGTGTAAAACCATTGTCCCACATAACTCAGGGAGAGTGTCTTTCCCTATTTGTCATTCACTAAATCTTGGCTATTATAAACCTCCTGAATAATTTCCAAAAATTGAGACCTATTTTGTCATAAGTCACTTTTTTGTGTATGTGTGGGACTTCTGCCATTGTCCAGCCTCAATGGGTTCATATGTTCCAGGGTAGGCATGTGAGGATTAGAAACATTAAGTAGGGGACACAGAGATATGCAAGAGACATAGAGACATAGGATAGTGCCGGTAGGGCCAATCAGCAAATACTGAATGCTGAATATGCTGGCATTTAATTTTCATACACTTTAATGCCCCAATACAAAAGGGGGAGAAGAAGGCAAAAGATTGCTTCAACATGATACAAAGGAAAACCAGAACAGTTACTTGCTTCAATCCTCGATACATTTATATTTTCTGAGTAAGTCATTTAATACTTGGGGCAGGAATCTGCAATGAACAAACCCTAGGCCAAGTATGCTGTAGGCATCCACTCCCTGTGTCACACCTATTTTAAAGGATGGAACACAGGAGTATGCTTGAATTCTCTGATCTTTTGTCATGGTAGAGCTGATCTACCTCTATGGGCCAAAACACAAAGTAACCACACCCTAAGTCAGGGTTTCTAGCCTTACTTGTTGTCAACAACTTTGAAAGAACAAAGATAAACTCAAGCTCTCTGACCTCCAGTCAAGGCAGAACAGGTTCACATCTGTGTGTATCCTCACAATTCCTCCCTTTTTATTAGATTTAATAAATCCTGGGAGAAAAATCTTCGAGACCTGCTTTCTAATGACTTATGACAAATAGATGTTACTCCTATTACAGAGTTTGGCAAATTAAGACCTATGTATCTGACAATAGATACATATTCAGGTTTCTTAATGGCCTCTGCACAAACTAGAAAAGCCACCAAGCATGTGGTAACTTATTAGTTCATGTGTTTTTCATATTTGGGAATTCCTAAAATTCTAAAAATGGATAATGGGTCCAGGTATGTTAGTAAAGCATTTCAACTTTGTTCCCAATAAAATATTGAACATAAAAGAGGCATTCGTTGTATTTCCCCAAGGAAAAGGAATTGTGGAGTGTGTCCATGGCTCCTTGAAAACACAGCTTCAAAATATAAAGTTGAGGGGATTATACCCTGTCACCACATAATGTCTTAAGTCATGCCCCTTTTACTCTAAACTTCTTGAATGTGGGGTTAAGGTGAAACAGTCTCACACCCATGTGTGTTCCCACACTATTTATCCCTTAAAATTCCTCTAATATCTGAAGCTTTCTCATGTCTGGGGCTGACTGAATGACAAAGGTCATATTAGTGAACCTTTGGTTATCAAGGGCATCTAAGTCTACAGCGGTAAATATCTGGTACGATTCACAAAACATTTCCAGAATCCTAGTGGGTGATTTATCGGGCCTGTGAATTACCTGACTTACCTTGGACCAGTTGGTAGGTTTTCTGCCTGCTACTTTGAATCCTCTCAACAATGTTTGGCAAGATGTGTCCAACAACCTTTTAATCTTCATTGGTATTAAGATAACAAGTGGGTCAAGTGGATGGGAAGGTCTGCTCTACCTGGGCCTCTGCATGAGGCAATATCCTGCTGCTCGGCTCAGAGCCAGCTTCCAAAGTTCTAGTTGGATTCGGTCCTCTCCCATAAATAGGGTGGCCAAGAGCTGCTGGCAATCATCCCACATCAGCTGGTGTGTATAAAAAGTTTGCAACAGGCTGATAAAGGCTTGCAGCTTCTCTGAAAATAAAAGAGGGTTTGGGGTCTTCTAATTACATAAATCACTGATGGGGAGGAAAATATATACCATAAATGGGGATGAGGACATTTTCCTGCCCCCTCTTCTCCCCTTTGCCTGTGACAGGATCCTTGTACCTCTCTCAAGAAGAGGGTGGAGGCTGGTATTGAAGCCTCAGACAAAGCTTGTCTGGCCTTCCCTAGTGGAGAGAAGGTGCCAGTGTCAGGCCTCCTGGCCTTCCCACTGGTGAGAATCATTTCTTCTGGTCCCTCTTGCATTTCATATTGGTCCAGTCAGAACATAGCGGAATGTGCATCTCTTCAGTTGGAGCTGGGAGATACTGTGGCACTTTGGGTTTCTCTGACCACGAACACCCTCAAAGAAAGAACATCAGTTTTCAAGCATGAAAAGGGTTGAGAGGCAAAAATAAGCCAATGACTGGCATAAGGGAACTGATAACTAGGAGAGCCAGTCACAACATTCCAGACTAACCTGACTGCCTGGAGATCCAAAGGTCCCTCAGGTGGCCACCCCATCTCAAAAGAGGGCCACTCATGTTCTTGAAGACTGTAGAGACTTCCTGAGGAGAAACGGATACAATAATTGTCCCCATCCCAGAAGCTCTTCTAAAAATGTTTTAATATAGTTGATTTCCTTCCACAATGGCAGGTGACAGACTGACTTAAAGAGACGGAGGCAAACAAAGCAGACATAATAACAGCAACTGTTAAGGACTGGGGTCATTCAGAGATTCACCAATCTGGCAATATGATTTTAATGAAAACAGGCTTTTACTTCCAGATTCTGGTCAGGACCAAACCAGATGCTGGAAATTCTAGAAAAGGCCCAGGCGATCATTAGTCCAGGAGTTTGAAAAGTAAATCCACAAAGTTACAAGTTGGAAAGATTGAGTTAACTCATACTGGTGTGGGAGAAATGTCTGTATTCTGTCAATCATATTTTAATAAAACGCTGCTTGGCCAGGCAGGCAGTATAGGCGGGAAAGCCAGACAGGAAGTAAGGGTGGATCAAAGAGCCTGGGAGTATTCTGGAAAGCAGGAAGCTCCCTCAGCGATTCCCGTGCAGACCACCGAAGAGGCAGGATGTAACCTGACCAGCTGAGAAAGGTACTGAGCCGTGTGGCTAACATAGATAAGGATAATGGGGTAACATAAGTTATAAGAGCTAATAAGTAGCCTGACCTAATGGGCCAATCAGTTTATAATCTTATGGAGTCCTGTGTGTGATTTTTCCTTGGGAATTGCCGTCTGTGGGGTGCCGGGTGGGACAGATACCCCAACAAGCCATCCCTCGTGTTACATCATATTGTGTCTGCCTGCAACAAAACTTAATTTTGTAACAGATGTGAGGCAGATGACTCAGTTATCCCAAGCAAGCAAGCATTATATACAAAAACAGAACAAGCAGTTAGCCAGACACCCTTGTGACCTATTATAATAACAGCAGAGGCAGCGAAAGATTTTACAAGATTATATAATTTTTCAGAATAACCCAACTATTCCATAAAAAGGAAACCGGACTGACCTGGTTATAAGTACAGTTTGTTCAAGTTTGAGGCTTATATGCTAGAGGTACATTTTGGTTATGTATATCTATAAAGCATAATTATTAAACTTTAAATGTAATGTTAACATTTAAATCACATGACCAGTCAAATCACAGATGGAGTGGGGATAACAAATCATACAGACCCTGGACACAGGATCTATAGTGGCATCGGACACTCCATCCTGTGTCCTAGTCACGTGGTGCTTTCTACAGAACAAACTTAACTTCTGAGGCATTCATACTAAATGACTTACCATTTACCAGGTTTGGGGTGGTAGTGTTGGGATGTCAGAGCCACTCTCTGGGATCTTGGTGAAACCTCCAAAAATATTTTAGAAAGTTCACCAGAGATGATAACTCAGATATAGTTTATAGTCAATTGAGTAATTCCAGTTTCCTGAGACCACACCCAAGTGTTTGGGGACCTGGTATAACCTCAAATGTCCAAAACACAGAGTTTTAAAATGCAGAAACCATGTGCTGGTCTTTTGCTCAGCAGCTGAAAGTGGGCTTCACAGGAGCAAGCAGTTTAACAGAAGCTAAGATAAGGGAACTTGGATGTCTTGTTACATTCATAGAATAGAGTTTGGTTGTTTTCCATGGAATCTCCATCAAGAAAATCAAATTCTAGTTAAATGTGAAATGACCTCAGCAAGAATACAAGATGGAGGAATCACTACACTGTCTTGTCCTGTTACAGAAAGAAGACCGCAATAGGAGAATTCAATTTGCTTTTGTATTTTCACATATTTTGGCATTTACTACATAATAGTTACTAAAAACGTTCAGATTAAATGATCAAATAGTTATCATTATGTTTCTTGACCTTCTTAGATAAGGAGATAAAAGTTTTTTTATGTTTCCAGGACAACCTGATTATAACCTGCAATATTACACTTGTTAAAATTTTGTCTTTTTCAGACTCTTAACTGATAGTTGATCAGTTAAGATCAACTTTCTTCCACTCCTATCACAAGACACTTTGTAAATATTACAGTTCAATAAATAAATGTAAGTATACATGGCATTAATAGTTGAGATCAAACTTTTGACAAACTGAGGTGCATGATGGTCACACTCTGAGAAACCCTGTTAGCGTACTGAAGTTTATTCAATTAATTATGGTCAATAGATGAATGTTCAGGAATTTTGTGAACTGATGAACCTCACATTTGTTGCAAGAAATTGGTCATGATAAAAAAAAAAGTATACCATGGAAGCTGGCAAATAATACCACTAGATTTGTTTATTGTTTTGTTTTGCTTCCCTTTCCCAGAAAGCCAGCTGAGAAACACTTGACAGCACCCGTCATCAGAAACCTGCCAGTACGTCAGATGTTTGTATGTCTTATACCACAGAGACAAGACATTCAAGGAAGCCTGCAGCTGCTATACCATTGTCTGAGTGCAGACAAAGACCATCCAATGCACCAGCTCACTCTTTTTGCCAACTTCAGAATGTGAGATTTCAGGTTCTTGGGCTTTGCAAACTCCGTTAGCTATACTAAATGCCTACCGTGAGAGCTGATCCTCCACGGACATGGGGTTCACAGGGTTCGTGTTTTTCTCTGATCCTGAGTTAAAAGAAAGAACCAGAGAGAAGAATGTGTTGGTGCAGTGGTTTGCATTTCCTTCCAAGGTACTTGATTTGGTTTGTTTGTTTGTTTGTTTGTTTGTTTTTCTTTTTATCACCATGCCCTTCATCTTCTTTGGTTTTCTTATGTGAATCTCAGTTGCTGAATTAAGATTTGGTCTCATGTTTGTGTTATAAGTCCAGAAGAAATGTATTCTTCAAAACAAATAAATGAATCAAGACCTAAGATTTAGGATAAGAAAAAAAATTTGGTAGGTAATATAAATGAAAATCCCAAATTATACAGAAAATGCTGTTAGTTTTGTTGGAGAAAACAAAAGAGCTTATCCTATTTTCAAAAGGTAACATAGTGGGTATGGGAAGATGTCTGTACCCTTAATTCTTTTAAACAACAATAAAATATTGCTATGGTCCCTGTCCTTGGGTGGGGGGAGGAAGGATCGCTGACATTTTCCAGAATGACCATCTGGCTTCAGCTTAGGCTGGACTGTAGAAGCATAGACTGTAGGCAGATAGACAGAAGTTCACAGGCAGCAGAAACCAGTGGATCAGGTAGTTCTGTCTGCCAAAAAGAGCCCTTTCCCTCATCTCTTCCTACCTCAAAAAAATGGGGCATCTATATGGTTCCATATCAGAGCCCCACACTAACCTCTAAGCTCCTGGGTTCCTACTAGCAGGGACCTGTAATGCAGGTTCTGGCTCACTATGGACCACCCTTTCCCCAGACAGTTTGGTCCACTACCTTTGCCAGTCCCTCCCCTAACCAGGCAGTTTCAGTTCAAGTTTTCTGTTTCCTCTCCCTGCATCTGCTCAGTTCTTTAAAAACCAGGAAGACTTTTCTCCACTGCTGTGCTTCCTTCAGCCCCTAAGTTGTGCAGCCATGGAAGTATGGACACCCCCAAATATCTCTGGCTAGTCTCTCTCCAATCTTCATGGCACTGTGAAAGCCATGGCTTCACTGTGCCCTCTCTTATAGTATGTTAAATTTTCTATGCCTATAATATAATACTTTTACAAAAACAATTTAAAAAACAAAAGGATTGTGGAAGGTGGTGGTACATGCTTTTAATCTTAGTACTCTGAGTTCGAGATCAGCCAGGTCTACTGAATGATTCCCAGGACAGCCAGGACTACAAAAAGAAATCTGTCTTGAAAAGCAAAGCAAAACAAAACAAAACAAAAGGTTTTATTTGGGCTCAAGTTCATTTTTTCTCATAAGAAAGTCCTGGTCACAGGAACTTAGGTCAAATTGTACCTACCATCAGGAAGTAGAGAACAATACGTATTTGTTCTCAGGTCAATTTTTTCTTCATGCACAGCCTAAAATTTCAACCCAATGAATGGTGCAACCCGCAGTGTGTGGCTCTTCCATTTCAATTAATGACTATAACCTCAAAGAGATACCTAGAGGTACCTTCCACAGATGACTGTAGATCATGTCAATTTGACAGTTGAGAGCAACCATCATAACTGAAAATCTTACTAAATTCCATGCTTTGTGCTCCATAGGAAATATTACCTTTTCTTCATTAACCTTGTAATGTAGTCAGAGATCCAAGAGTGAAACAAATTTTTTGATATATCAGTATACAGCTAGTGGTTCTGCTATCTACTCAAAAAGGAGTGTACCATCCCTGCCATGTAACCACTTAGAAATGTAACATTCTTAACTTCAGATGATCTCTATTTTAAGAATATTCATTCCTTTCAAGAGCAGTTCTTTGATAAAAATTTTGACAATGCTATATAAAACCAGCGAAGAATTTGTACAATTAGAGACAGATTATAGAAGTAACGCACACACACACACACACACACACACACACACACACACAAGCATGCATAAAAAAGAGAAAAAACAGATCTGGGAGCCCAGTAGCAGGACATTGTAATCACTTTTTAAAATTCTTTCTCTCTGTCATTCATCTCTCTTAACACAAGTGGACCTTTTATTCTCTGTTGATCAGCTAAGTCATCAGTCAAAGAACAATCATTTTATACTGTTATATTCTTTTATCCTTTGAGAGTTTTGAGTTTCATACATCTTTTGATCATATTCATCACCATTTTTCAATGTTTTCCAGGTCCAACCCCCTCTATCTACCTAATTTTGTGTCTTTGATAAATAAAAAGAAGAAAACTTGTGTGGGAAGTCCTCTGTCTATGTGTTGCTTTTACTGGTCGATGCATAAATCTGTTTCAGCCAGAATCTTAGCAGAATAGGGCAAGGTAGGAGTTTCAAGCACATAGAGGAAGAGAGAGTAGGTGGAGTCGGAGAGAAGCCATATAGCCCCACCAGAGACAGATGTGATGGAACCTTGCTGGTAAGCCATAGCCACATGGTGATAGCACAGATTAATGGAGATGGGTTAGTTTAGGATGTAAGAATAGCCAATAAGAAACTAGAACTAATAGATCAAACCATGATTTAATTAATACAGTTTCTGTGTGGTTATTTCAGTTCTGGGCAGCCAGGAATGAACAAGCAAGTGGCCACCCCAACAGAAAACCCTTCATGAACAATTTGTTCTGACACAGAAGTAATTCTCAGAAATGTGGTCAAGCAGCATGCTCAACTTCTCAGGGAATAGACACACTCTTAGAGAAAACTATCTCTCAGTTTCTTTTTTTTAATTTTTTAATTAATTTATAAAAGTTTTCACTTCCGCCTCTCCTCCCAATACCCTCCCACTCCCCCCACTCCCTTTCCTCCTCCCTCTCCAGCCCTAAGAGCAGTTAGTGTTTCCTTCCCTTTTGGGAAGTTCAAGTTCCTCCCCCCTCCCTCCAAGTCTAGGAAGGTGAGCATCCAAACTGACTAGGATCCCAAAAATCCAGAACATGCAGAGGAAACAAGTTCCAGTGCCATTATCAGTGGTTTCTCAGACAGTCCCCGTGCCAGCCACATTCAGAGAATCCGATTTGATCACGTGCTCGTTCAGTCCCAGTCCAACTGGCCTTGGTGAACTCTCATTAGATCAGTCCCCTTGTATCAGTAGGTGAACGCACTCCTCACAGTCCTGCCTTCCTTGCTCACGTTCTCCCTCCTTCTGCTTCTAATTTGGACCTAGGGAGTTAGGTCCAGTGTTCCAATGTGGGTCTCTGTTTCTATCTCCATCCATCGCCAGATGAAGGTTCTATGGTGATATGCAAAATATTCATCAGTATGGTTATGGGCCAAGGCCAGTTCAGGCATCCTCTCCTCTGCTGTCCAGGGAACAATCTGGGGATCTCTCCTTGGACCTGGGTACCCCTCTAGAATCAATTCTCTTGTAAACCCTAAAATGGCTCGCTTAGTTGAGATATATACTTCCCTGCTCCCATATCCATCCTTCCTCCCTCCCCCCATCACAATCCCCCAAGCTTTCCCCAGTCCTCCCCTACTCCCTTCTCTGTAACCCTCACCCCTTCCATCCACTCCCACCCCCGTGCACCCAATGTTGCCTGGCACTCTCGTCTACTTCCAATATCCAGGAGGAAAACTACATGATTTTCTTCAGGTTCACCTTCATATTTAGCTTCTCTAGGATCACGAATAATAGGCGCAAAGACCTTTAATTATGGCTAGAATCCACTTATGAGTGAGTACATACCATATTCCTCTTTTTGGGTTTGGGTTACCTCACTCAGTAAAGCGTTTTCTATTTCCATCCATTTGCATGCAAAATTCAAGATGTCATTGTTTTTTTTACCGCTGAGTAAAACTCTAATGTATATATGTTCCATGCCTTCTTTAACCATTCTTCTATTGAGGGGCACCTAGGTTGTTTCCAGGTTCTGGCTATTACAAATAGTGCTGCTATGAACATAGTTGAACAAATGCTTTTGTGGTATGATAGGGCATCTCTTGGGTATATTCCCAAGAGTGGAATTGCTTTGTCCTGAGGGAGGTTGAATCCCAGTTTCCTGAGAAACCGCCACACTGATTTCCAAAGTGGCTGCAGCACACCTGAAAGCTCTGGAAAAAAGAGAAGCAGACTCACCCAGGAGTATAAGACTGGAAATAATCAAACTGAGTGCTGAAATCAACAAGATAGAAACACAGAGAACAATCCAAAGAATCAATGAAACAATTTAATTCATATGAGGACAACATAGTGACTACTGCTCCAAACTATAACATGGATACATGTTCTTCTGCCAAAACATTGTTTCTGGAATAGTTCTGAGTGAGTTACTTCTCTCTAGTCCTACAAATTCTGAAGCCAGTGTCTATCTTACTACAACCAAAAAGAAATGCCCAGAAACTAAATGTTTCTGTAGTAATCTATGACTCACTTTTAGAAAATTTTAACATTTTGAAAATTAGATAGTATCACACTAATAGTTAGTGGAAGCTTTATGTTTCAGAAAAAAACCTGTGTTAAAAGTTTCTATATATAACTGACACACAGTTGGATCAACTCATCAATGACCGTTGATATATATTACAAGAGTCCAACCAAAATCTTTTTCCCATGTTGTATGAGGAAGGCCACTAGTGTGTTCCCAGCTATTCAGTCCTGAAATAATCACACAGAAACTATATTTTTTTTTCTTTTTTTTTTAATCCCCCGCCGGCCCGCCCCAGCCAGAAACTATATTATTTAAAACACTGCTTGGCCCACTAGTTCTAGCTTCTTATTGTCCAACACTTATACTTTAATTAACTGATTTCTAGTAATCTGTGTATTGCCATGTGGCTGCCTAACTGGGTAAACAGCATCTATCTCAGGTGTGGCAACATGGCTTCTCTCTGACTCCTAGTCTTCCCTGCCTACCTCTATTCCCTGTGCAGGCCCAAGACAGTTTCTTTATGAACCAATGGTATTCGCAGCATCTAGAGGGGAGTCCCACATCACCAAGCCACTCTAAAATGTTTTGTAAAGTGTGGTAGGGCAAGACATTGCAGAGGTTCTTCCATCTTGTATTTTTTCCGAGGTCATTTTATGCTCAACTAGAATTTGATTGCCTTGATGAGAAGCTCTGTGGAGAATTACCAAACTCTATTCTAGGAATCCGGATTAAGGTTGCTCAACCTAGTTTATATTGGCTTCTATTAAACTGCCTGCTTGTGACGAACCTCCTCTAGCTGCTTATCTTAACTTCTGTAAAACTGCAGCTGTCGGAGATGCCAAGATGCGGTTTTTGCCTTTAAAAACCCTACCTTCTGGACACTTAGTGCCACACTTGTGTTCCTCAAAAAGTAGGAAGTACCTTCAACATACAGGCATAGGTAATGCTTCTTTTAAAGGGACTCCATTAGCATAGGAAATAAGATGAGTGGTCAACAAATGGAATCTTGGGAAGGTGGAAAGCTTCTGGCAGCAGAGGAAACTCTCGGCCAAATAGAAGAGACAGCCCACAGAATGGGAGGAAATTTTTTACCATATATCTGGTAGAGGATTAGTGTGCAGAATATGTAAAAAACTAAAAACTCTAAACACCCAGAAAATAAGTGACCCAATTAAAACTGGGGGTTATAGAACCAAACGGAACATTCCTAAATGAAGAAGTACAAATGATTAGGAAATATTTTTTAAAATGCTAAATATCCTTAGCCATTAGAAAAAAAGCTATTCAAACCACTTTAATATTTTACCTCACCTCAGTCCGAATGGATATCAAAAATACTAATAACAAGAAATACTGGGGTGGATATAAGCAAAGGGGATCTTATACACTGTTGATGGGACTGAAAACAATATGATTACTTTGGAAATCAGTGAGAAGATTTTTCAAAAAAAAACTATAACTCACACGATCCAGCTACTCCTAGACATATGCTCAAAGAACTCTATATTCTATGTCAGGGATAATCGTGCTCATTGTTACTTTATTTATCATAGTTAATAGACACAGCTTAAATGCTGATGACAGAATAATGAAGATGTAGTGCATATACTCACTGGCATATTACTCAGCTGTAAAGAGAAACTAGATTATGAAATTTTCAGTGTTAGAAATAAAGTTGGGAAGATATTTTAAGTGAGGTCATTCATACCCTAAAGTACAAATGTTGCATGTTCTTATGAGGATAGCAGCTTCAGCTCTTTACTGTGAAGTCTCTTAAATGGAATACCTGTGAAAGTCAAGAAATAAGGAAGGCAATGGGTCAGCAAGAGAGAAATTAGACAGTAGAATACATATTTTAAAAAGTAGGGGAATATGGTGGCCAGGAGAAAGACTAGATAACTGGGAAGATGTAAGTGCAGGATTGGGAAGAATTCTCACAAAACAAAATTAATAGACAATAATAAGTAAAAGACATTTGTCGTGGTGGTGGATGGGTGGTAGAGAGTTGGGATTTAAGAGTTGTCTGCATGCAAAGTGTGCATATGTGAAACTGTAAAAAGCAATAACAAAACATATTTTTAAAAATCAAAGGCCACTAAGGAAGAGAAAGGAGTAGATCAGAAAGGAGATATATAATAATGTCTGTTTTGAGTTCATTTTTTTATGTTATTACATTAAATCTTAAGAAATATATTTTCAAACTATTTTCAAATATATTTTAATGAACTTATGAAATACTAGGTTTCAACATAATATTTTCAGAGTTAATTATTCCTAAGGGTGGATAATACTCCTTCCAGTAGCCATAGATAGTAAAATAAAAACCCAGTGCAGGAGTGAGTGACATACTTCTTTATGAATTGTTAGTCAAGGACTAATAACAACAGCCCCAAACATCACAGCCTAAAGACACTGCTCTGAGTTGCCCATCAGAATTTAAGGGAAGACCCTATTGCTAAAAACACTTTGGTCACAAGATGTCAAAAAAAATCTCTGTTAACAGCACTCAGTGTCTCAGCCTATGTAAAATGAGGACAGAGGTAAGCCAGACATTGACTTTGAAAGTGAACACAAGCTTTTTTGCTTCTGGGACCTTTGACTAAGATCAAGTAAGGAGAATGCGTGCTTTGCCAGGCCACATGACCTCCAGATATTTTGACACAACTAAATTAGGACCAGAGGTGCCAACTGCAGAGAAGGGAAGAGACTACCAAAACCTTGGGCAATGCTTCATGTATTTCCACACAGGAATGATGCACAAGAAACCCTTAATAACAGAATAACAGGCAGAGGAAGCTACGTGGCAGTGACTGTAAGCTAGCCAAGGAGATAGAAATGTCACAGCAATATGTTAAGAAAATATATCCCAGCTCCCAAGCAATACGCTCACATTCTTGCCGTCTTGAGATAATGTAATTACTAGTGAGCGCTTCACTTCAGGCAGAATCCGAGGCCTAATCTATGCAATATTAAGAGTGGACTATGTGAATAATTAACGGTTGGCCATCTTGACTATGCAATGTCAATCTTTTCACTTAATTTTTTTAAACCAAATGGTGTGGGAGAATTGTCTGTATTCTGTCAGTCATGTTTTAAATAAACGCTGATTGGCCAGGCAGGAAGTATATGTGGGTAAACCAGACAGGAAGTATGGGCGGGGCGATGAGAACAGGAGAATTCTAGGAAGGAGGAAGCCCATTGCTCCAGTTCTGCCCAGATCACTGAAGAAGTAAGATGTGAGCTGCCCCGCTGAGAAAGATACCGAGCCATGTGGCTAACACAGATCAGAATAATGGGTTAATATAAGAAGCCTGGGCTAATGGGTCAATCAGTTTTATAACTTATGGAGATCTCTGTGTGATTTTCTCTGGGGCTTCCCAGCTGTGGGGAACTGGGCAGGACATAAACCCCAACAAGCAGGCCCCTTCATGTTACAATCAAAGGTTATTTTGTGTGCGTGTGGTGTATGTGTTTGAAACATGGTTTCACCTCACTCCAGGTTGATCTGGAATTTGTTTTAGCAAGGCTTAGCTGGAGTGCTGGGTTTACAGGTTTACCTCACCATACTTGCCTTTAAAGTTCTCTTCATATTTGGATGCTTGAGCTTACTTTAAGAATGAACTAAGTCTTAATAAGTAAAATAGTCACATTAGCTCAAATTACACACTTGATATCACTTCCTAGATAAAAATAATGAACTAGTCATTTATCTTGCTACTTCCCTCATATAAAGCAGATGACTAACTCCTACCTGTCTTCTTCAGAAGGAGGTTCAGATTTTGGTACTCAAAGCTTCTGGCTTATAAAAATTTTAATATACAACATTTTCCTCTTTTCGCATCTGTGAGAACTGAGGCAAGGAGATAGAAAGATTATCCAGGGCACTTATGCCTTGCCTGCCAGATTGACATAGAACACCCGAGAGCTTCAGTTCTAGGCAAGAATACATGGCATGAGGACATCACCGTGACTTTTCTTTACCATTTAAGAGTCACAAGAGCTCTTAGCACATGGTCTACCTTGAAGGTTTTCCTATGTAGCTTACTGGTTATGGCTGGAAATTCACTGATGAGCCTGGGTCATCAGAGTTCCTTTCTCTTATATTTAGATAAAATAAGATGGAGAGGGGATACTGAAAGAACTACCCATTCTCCATTAACCAAGATAAGATAGATTTTCCAAGCCAGGAACTTCAGGTAGTCTGAAACCTGGATAAGTGAGAGCCATGGACACCCATACAGAACAAAGCCAGACGATTTTTAGGTGTTTAATTTAGGGTCATGAATAAAGAATAGAAACCCAGAGAGAGGGAACTGTAGCAAGTCCAAAGATAAGTGACCGTGAACTGTACACAAGACTGTACTGTGTGAAAGGAGATAGTTCTGTGGGAATCTGATGGTCTGTTTCACCTTCTTTTTTTTTAACCTTTTAAAATAATATTTATTTCGTGGGGTGGGGAACTATGTGTGTGCATGGATTTGTGTGAAGTCAGGAATCAGTTCTTTCTTTCTGTCACAGGGACCTCAGGGTTTAAACTCAGGAGGCCAGGTCTAGTGGTAACATCCTTTGCACACCAAGTCATCGCCCCATTCCCAAACAGGCCTTTTCTTTACCTTTCGGGATTCTCACCACACGCATTTCTTCTTGTCTTCCTGGGTTTATTTCTTTTTTCATCTTTCCATTCCCCGGGGATTTCCTCTACTTCTTGAAATCCTTCCAAGCATTAAGGGATCATGAAGAAAACTCAGCAAATGACTCAGGTTTCCCCAGCACCTTAAGGTTCTGCCTGATTGTTTTTATCATAAATGATTTAGCGAGTTTTTCTGAAGGGGAACTTGAAGTGGGTTAAGAAACAGGTCTTCTTGATAAAATCTCAAACAATGGAGACAAGGCATTTTTCCTGTTCAGTTCATCACTGAACTATGCTTGGGTCTGATATCCTGCAATGAGGCTCTGCTGTTGCTTGCCTTAATCCTAGCCTCTGGTGAAAGACCCTCAAGCCACGCAAGTGTACCATCCAGGGCCCCTCTCTTGAGAACCTCCAGCTGCCAGATTCCACCCATAGAACACTCTAACTGCCCTGAAGTTTGGACCCTGCCCCACCCTACAATGTAAAACCAGAATCTCTGGATTTGAAACCCCACCAATCTCTACCCTGGAAAACTTCACCCTGATACGTTCTCACCCCTGTCCTCTCCAAGAAACTCCATATAAGTCCTGTATCCTGCTCAGTTCTCTGCTATTTCTCAACAAATTAGAGGGAACCACTGTCCTGATTTTTTCTCTCCCAATAAATCACTTATGTGAGGCTTGTTGTGCTGTGTGACTTTGTGGTCTTCCTTGACTCCTGATTACCAGGATACATTTCCATTTGAGATATAATGTTTACTACTGGTCCCTGGATTGCTTTCACATGCCTGAGTAGGGAGAGTGGGATTCAGGTGTTGTTGGTGGAACCTTCACTGTATACCCCTGTTTACCAGACACTCTTGGCTTCCTTTTTTGGTGTACCTTCCGGTTACATTTGACATCATACCAATCCTGGAAGCATTTTCTATACTCGGGGCATGAATTGGCCTATAACCTAAATAAGCGCATCAGTGACTGCTCAGTTCAGGAACATCATCATAAGTCTTGTCACAGATTCTAAGAGAAAGACCCCTCTCCATAGTGCCAGGGCTTGTAGCCCAGGACTTTGTTGCTAGCATTCTGCTGGGCCCCCACAGAAAACTGGTGATTAAAGAGGTAGATGTTCTTTTTGAAACATTTTTCACAGGTTAGGCAAAAATAGAGCTATCCATCTTTGAATATCCCTGTGTGAGTAAGCAAGAGAGGCCTTCTCTTCAACATCACTCTTCCCATCTTCCAGGTTTGGGCTAGGTTCTTGAGGCTTATTCTTCTTGCTTGTTGTTGTCTTTGAGAAATAAAGAACTGATCTCTTCTGTATTTTTTTTTTGCATAATGTTTTGATCCACAAATGTCAGGTTATTGAAGGTTCTAACAGCACATTCTGGTAAGGGTCTTCTGTGTGGCAGTCAGACATTCCCGTTCTTCCTGGGTGAAATCCAAGCCATATCCTCGTAAGTGACTGGTATCTGGAATGGCTTGGCAGACTGCCTCTTAGCTGCCATGGTTTGATGATGTCAGGCTGGAGCTAAGTGTTTGACTTCTATTCCATTCTGCTTCTAGCCACTATTTGTTTGAAACCACTTTTTAGGAATCTTCGATTATACTTTCCTGGTCTAGGAGCCTTGACTTGTACTGTCTTTGCTTCTGCTCCACTCTGATCTGATACACATCTTTCTCTGTTCTGCCACCCAACTCCCAAATAATGACATGAGGATCCATTTGGTGTGGGAGAATTGTCTGTATTCTGTCAATCATGTTTTAAATAAACGCTGATTGACCAGGAAGGAGATACAGGTGGGAAAACCAGACAGAAAGTTAAAATGATGCAAGGAGAGCAGGAGAATTCTGGGGAGGAGGAAACTGATTCCTCCCACTACTGCCCAGATCACCAAAGCAGCAGGATGTGATCTGCCCAACTGAAAAAGGTACTGAGCCACATGGCTAACATAGATCAAAAAAATGGATTAATCAAGATATGAGCGTTAGCTAATAAGTAGCCTGACCTAATGGGCCAATCAGCTTTATAAATAATAGAGATCTTTGTGTGGTTTTCTTTGAGTTTGCCGGCTGTGGTTATGGGCAGGACAGAAACCCCCAACAAACAAACAGCCCCTCATGTTACACCCATTTCTATTAATAAATGTTCCGTCACATACCACCCATCTTGCTCCTTCTGTGTCTCCTCATATATCTTTTGTGGACCTATATTTTTCCTTCTACTACCTTTTATCTTCCTGGAAGTTCTACCTATACTTCCCACAGAGCTATTGACTCTTCAGATCTTTATTAAAACAATTCTAGAAATATATCTCTACACAATGTACAAATATCTCACAACATCTCCCCCTTTTTATCTAAATAAAGAGAAAAGGTTTTAACTCTAACATAGTAAAACTATATACAATAAGAACAATTATAAGATCAGATTTGCATTTATAATGTTCAGTCTATCTGTATTTGGAAAATTCAGAGAAAATATTTCATTACCTATCCTATTTTTGTGAGTAAAAAGTTTTATATCTAAACCATTTTCTATCATAACGTGTATTATCATCCTAAAAATATCTTTCTAGACCTCAAAACATCTTCAATAAACAAACTTTTATGTTTCTCAATCTTAGAAAATTTAAATTTCTTATGGAAGTTATTTTTCTGAATTTGGTAGCAAGGAAATATGTATATTATCTAGTCTTCAATCCCCATCAGAGACTCAAGAAGGATATAAAATTATCTGAGTAAATAGAAAGTTCAGGGTAAACAAATTAAAAAAAACTATAAAAATTACAGAGACACATGTTGCCTGAACAGTCACCCAAGGTTCCTCTGTAATATTGGGGCATCTTCTTTTGGCTTACAGACTTTTCTGTGAAGCAAGACTTTTGAAGGACTATTCTACCTTGTCTTGGCAAAGTTTGGCAGTCACTAATTTTTTTGTGTGTGTTCTCCTTGTCCAATATGGACAGCATATTGGACAAGGAGTAGAGGCAATGGCAGGTTTTGCCCAATAACTAACTTTAGCTCAATAAATGCAAACTCTTTATGGAGGTTATTCGATGCCTATTATTTTTTTGAAGTAGATTGGTGTTTCCAGGAGCAGACATGTCTCACTGTCATGAAAAACCTTATGTTACTAAAACTTCTTAAAAGCCATACTCTGTATGTCACTGAAGTGTTTAAAAACCATATATTTATCTAAAATATGTCTTTGTATGACCTTGAAAATATACCTAACATGACTAAAGATTTGTTATAGAGACTTACTGTTATCCCACATTTCTTAATTATCCTGAATTGTTTGTAACAATAGCTTTCAAGGTCTAGAACTTTAAATTTTTAGATTAACTGTATAGGTACAATATCTTAAAATATCAAAACATGTATAAAGTTTAACAAAATTACCTTAAATTTGTATTAAGATATAAAAATTTATATCAATATAAAGTATTTGAGACTAATGGTTGTTCACAAAAATCCACCCTTTTATTCTATCATTTCTAAACTATATCCTACTTTTTTCCCTTCGAAAAGGGATATCTAAATCTAATATCCTTTGTTTAATTTTTTCGTGACCATGACCAATAACAACTTGTAATAAACTGTCCCTAAGTAATAACAAACATCCACAACCCACCAAATGAACATAAACCACCTTCCCTACCTCTTGGGAATGTAGGTTTCATGTTCTCTAGACTGCTTCCTGTTATCTAGGGGTGACAGCATCTGAGAAGTTGGGATAGTGGTCGAGTCATGGGAGAGCTAGATGTATTTTTCTTGTTTAGTCTCTGTGAGATGGGAAAGTGTAGAATTCTGAATTCTGGATAGAGTAGAATGTGAAGCTGGATTATCTCAGCTAACAGTTTTAAAGTTGTTCTGAATACAGAATTTTGAAGAAAATGTAACAGAGACATTTTGAGAGGCTGGATCACCTGGGATAATTTTCTTCATTGGTTTTCAGTCTTTTTTTCCTGAAAATACACAAAATTTTAAAGGTAATATATATATCTGCATTAACACAAGTGTGGAATGTGTGATATATACAAGTTAGTTAAAGAAACATTTTGTTTTACATTTGAGCAGGTATCTGTCAACTTTATAACTCCCTTTAGACTGTATAAACAAGCTATAATATAAATCTTGATCCATCCATATGACATGTAATAAATCTTGTGGATTCTGTAGCCAACAAGATTTATCATGTTTTATCTAGTCTCAGTGTTGTTCCCATAGTAGAGAAATTAGAATATATGTTCTGTGTGCTGTAGTCTTTCTTAGTTTTTCTTTTTATGTCTGTATTCAAGATTTCCAAGTAGTCTTACTAAATCAAACTTGAACTTCACCAATTTTGAAGAGAACTATAACTTTTTATTTCCTATGGAAACAAATACACAACCTCTCCCCCAATGCAATATATTTTTGACTTACATTTTGATGGTAAGACATTTTTAAGATATACAGGTTGTTTTAATTTAGCAGTTTTCATAAACCAATGTCTCTCAGCAGCTATTTTTTGTACATTAGCATTTAAATATTCAAAGTACATTTTTATCTTTTTTTTTATTTTTCGAAGCAGGATTTCTCTGTGCAACAGCCCTAGCTGTCCTAGAACTATCTCTGTCTCAAACTCATAGAGATCTGCCTGCTTCTGCCTCCTAAATGCTGGGATTAAAGGCATATACCATTACTGCCAGGCCTAAGTACATTTCAAAACACATTGTAGCCTGTTAAAAGAGGTTATGTAAGACTGGACTTGCTTTTTTCATGTCTGTCGCCTCTTCTGACCTTGTGAGCGTATGGCATGCTGGTGACTGGCTCTGCCATCCTTGTTTCTGTGAGAGTCCAGTCTCATGTCAGCAGGTACAACCCTCAGAACCAAATTAGCCCAATCCAGTACTGGGACTTTGTTGTGTCTGCCTGAAGAAAAAGTTTGTACCCAACGCCTGCTGCTCAATGTGCAGTGACTACACAGCAGGGCCCCTTAACAGAGCCACACCTCTGGAAATTGAACTTAACCAAAAGACTGCTTCTTAAGCTCTAAATGGATATTCAAGCTGCATGTTGGGGGCCATGTGTAATGAGTTTTTCTCTGTCCCATCATCCAGTTCCCAAATGATGACACATAATTATTATTTATAAAAGATTGGTCTTATTTTAGGCTTGTTTTGTAACTAGCTCTTATAACTTAAATTAACCCATTTCTATTAATCTACATTCTGTCATGTACCACCCATCTTGCTTCTTCTGTGTCTCCTGGTTTCTCTATTGCTTGCCTAGATTCTTCCTCCTACTTCCTCTCTTGTGGTGATATTTTGTTTGTGCTGAGGGTCAGAGTGCGGAGCAAGTCATTATTAAGCCATAGAGGCCAGTCAGTGGTGGCACACACCTTTAATCTTAGCACTCAGGAGGCAGAGGCAGATGGATCCCTGTGTGTTCAAGGCCACCCTTGGTTACACTAGATTGGTTCAATCTCAAAAAGAAATAGAACCTGGTGGTGGCAGTACTTGGAAGTCACATGTGTTTAATTCCAACACTATGGAGGTTGAGACAGGAAGGAATATAGCTAGGTGGAGAGAGGAATATGAGGCAGGAGGAGATAGGAGCTCAAAGCATTCATTCTGAGGACTTGTAGAGACAGGATATTCCATTCTGTCTGAAGATTTTGTAGAAGTAAGAACCAATGGCTGGCTGCAATGTTTCTCTGATTTTTCACATTTCATCCACAAATATCTGACGCTAGGTTTTTATTATTAAGACTAATTTTTTTATGAAGACCAAGAGAGTGTAGGGAGAGAGTGCTCTCTCTCTCTCTCTCTCTCTCTCTCTCTCTCTCTCTCTCTCTCTCTCTCTCTGCCTGGAAGTCTTGTCTGTACCTCCCTCCTAGCTATTGGCCATTCAGCTCTTTATTTTAAAAAAAAATCACAACACTATATTTTCATACAGTGAAATATATTCCATGATAGTGATCTGCAGGAAACCCACTTCCCTCTTTCACTTTCAAAAACAAGGATCTCCAGTCTAGTTTTTGCCATCAATTTTAGCTACTGCTAAGTTTGATCTAAACTTGTTTTTTGAAACTAGAGAATTTCCATCCAAAATTGCCAATATTTGTCTGTATGTTAATACTTGGTAAATTTCTTCTTAAATCCTGTTTCTGAAAATTTCTGCTATTCATCCAATGAAGATTAGTTTTCAAATTTCATTCTGTGACTTTTCATCCAGATGTGTATTTTTCTTTCATTTTTTTCATTCATTTCTGCACACTTATAGGACATCTCTTTTGCTAAAGAAAAGAGTTAGGAGGCTATTGTTTTGGACTTAGCTCCTTTACTAGACTCTGGAAGACTGAACCAAAGCGAGATATTAAAATGACTCGGTTAGGCAGGCAGGGAGACTTTTGACCAGCGAGGGGCTCTGATCCTGTACCAGAAGATACAATGGAGGGATAAGTGTGCTGTTCCTGACCGCCACACAAGTTCGGTTAGGGAACACAGAATATTCCCGCCATCTTTACCTCCCTGGCTACTCCAAAGGGGCAACTTCCCCCAGCTAAACCCTCTCTCCTGCCACGCCATCCCAGCTTTCTGCCTGGAACCCCTTCCCTCCCCTCTCCCTTTTTCAGGGCTTAAATTCCTCCATCTCAGCCGGGGTGGGCACCGCGGGCTGGACAGGCGGTGAGTGCAAAGGGAAGGAAGTCCCTTTGTTCTAATAGCCTACCTGCAGCAAGCTAAGGCTGCAGGCAAAGTGATTCCTGGATAGCAAGGGGCACTAATCCAGTAGAAGAAGACCCAGCGGAGGGAAGAGCCATTGGAGAGCATCTGAAGGAAGAGATGGGCAGGCGCCAAGGCAAGAATTCCTCCAATAATCTGAAAAACAACATGAAAACGCCAGATCCCAGAGATCTTACGACAGAAGGACTTGAGCTCCCTATTCCGGAAGAAGTGGAAAACAGTGTCATTATGAAAGCAATAGAGTCTCTTAAACAGGTTATGAATAACTCTCTTAAAGAAATAGAAGAGAAATTTACCAAAAAGATGGAAGAAATGAGTAAAGAAATGGAAGACAAATATAACAAAAAGTTTGAAGAAATGAGTAAATTCGTAAATGATACCCTGGGAAACCAAGAAAAAACAATCAAACAGGTAATGGAATCAGTTCAAGAATTGAAAACTGAAATGGAGGCAGTGAAGAAAACACAAACCGAGGGCCGGCTGGATATGGAAAATCTAGGTAAACAAACAGAGACTTCAGGAACAAGCATAACCAATAGAATACAAGAGATAGAAGAACGAATCTCAGAGTATGAAGACACCATAGAGAAAATAAACGCCCTGACCAAAGAAAACAGCAAATCCAACAAATTCTCATCACAAAACATTCAGGAAATATGGGACATAATAAAAAAACCAAATCTAAGAATAATAGGGGTAGAAGAAGGAGAAGAATTGCAGATCAAAGGTCCAGAAAATATATTCAACAAAATTATAGAAGAAAACTTTCCCATCCTAAAGAGTGATATTCCTATGAAGGTGCAAGAAGCATACAGAACACCGAATAGACTGGATCAGAAAAAAAACCATCCCCTCGCCATATAATAATCAAAACACAAAGCATTCAGATTAAAGAAAGGATATTAAGAGATGCAAAGGAAAAAGGTCAAGTAACCTATAAAGGTAAACCTATCAGACTTACACCAGACTTCTCTATGGAAACCATGAAAGCCAGAAGATCCTGGAT
Organism: Myodes glareolus; assembly: GCF_982192425.1. Lineage (NCBI taxonomy): Eukaryota > Metazoa > Chordata > Mammalia > Rodentia > Cricetidae > Myodes > Myodes glareolus. Next base: position 106,163,093 of record NC_142026.1, read on the forward strand.
AGAGGTACTGCAGAAAATAAGGGACCATGGATGCAAGCCCAGACTACTATACCCAGCCAAGCTTTCATTCACTATCAACGGAGAAAACAAAATATTCCAGGATAAAAACAAATTTAAACAATACGTAACTACTAATCCAGACTTACAGAGAATATTAGAAGGAAAATTACATCCCAAGGAATCCAACATTGCCAACACTGCCTACAATAACTCAGACATCTAGCGACCCTTCACTCGCACAACCCAAAGAAGGAAAACACATACACTCTACTACCCAAAAAAAAATGACCAGAGTCAAAAACCACTGGTCATTAATATCTCTTAATATCAACAGACTCAATTCACCTATAAAGAGGCACAGACTTAGAGATTGGTTACGAAAACAGGATCCAACATTCTGCTGTTTACAAGAAACACACCTCAACCACAAAGACAGACACCTACTCAGAGTAAAGGGGTGGGAAAAGGTTTTCCAAGCAAATGGACCTAAGAAACAAGCAGGTGTGGCCATTCTAATATCTAACAAAATCGACTTCAAACTAAAATCAATCATAAGAGATGGAGATGGACATTTCATACTCATAACAGGAACAACTCATCAGGAAGAAGTCTCAATCCTGAATATCTATGCCCCTAATATAAAGGCACCCACATATGTAAAAGAAACTCTTCTAGAACTCAAGGCAGTCATCAAACCACACATGCTAATAGTAGGAGACTTCAACACTCCTCTCTCACCAATGGACAGGTCAATCAGACAGAAATCAAACAGAGAATTAAGAGATTTATTGGAGGTATTGAATCAAATGGACTTAACAGACATCTATAGAACACTCCACCCAAATAGGAAAGAATATACCTTTTTCTCTGCAGCTCATGGAACCTTCTCGAAAATTGACCACATACTTGGTAACAAAGCAAACTTCCACAGATACAAAAAAATATTAGTTACCACCTGTGTCTTGTCAGATCACCATGGATTAAAATTAGAATTCAACAACAATGCTACCCCCAGGAAGTCAACAAACTCATGGAAGTTGAACAGTCAACTACTAAATCACCCCTGGGTCAAGGAAGAAATTAAGAAAGAAATTAAAGTCTTCCTTGAATTTAATGAAAACAAAGACACAACATACTCAAACCTATGAGACACTATGAAAGCGGTGCTAAGAGGAAAGTTCATAGCAATAGGTACCCAAATAAAGAAAACAGAGAAAGCACACATGGGAGACTTAACAGCACACTTGAAAGCTCTAGAAAAAAAAAGAAGTTGATTCACCCAGGAGGAGTAGAAGACTGGAAATAATCAAACTGAGGGCTGAAATCAACAAAATGGAAACACAGAAAACAATCCAAAGAATCAATGAATCAAAAAGCTGGTTCTTGGAGAAAATCAACAAGATTGACAAACCCCTATCCAAACTAATCAAACGGCAGAGAGAGAACATGCAAATTAATAGGATCAGAAATGAAAAGGGGGACATAACCACAGACACAGAGGAAATTCAGAGAATCATTAGATCTTACTAAGAAAGTTTATATGCCACAAAGTTGGAAAATGTAAAAGAAATGGACATTTTTTAGATAAGTACCATATACCAAAGTTGAACCAAGAACAGGTGAACAATCTAAATAGACCTGTTAGTCGTGAAGAATTAGAAGCTGTTATCAGAAATCTCCCTACCAAAAAAAGCCCAGGACCAGATGGTTTCAATGCAGAATTCTACCAGAACTTCCTGGAAGAGCTAATACCTATACTCCTTAATGTATTCCACAATATAGAAACAGAAGAGTCATTGCCAAACTCCTTTTATGAAGCTACAGTTACCTAATACCAAAACCACACAAAGACACAACCAAGAAAGAGAATTACAGGCCAATCTCACTCATGAACATCGACGCGAAAATTCTCAATAAAATCCTGGCAAACCGAATCCAGGAACACATTAGAAAAATTATCCATTATGATCAAGTAGGCTTCATCCCAGAGATGCAGGGCTGGTTCAACATACGCAAATCTATCAATGTAATCCATCATATAAATAAACTGAAAGAAAAAAACCATGTGATCATTTCATTTGGATGCTGAAAAAGCATTTGACATAATTCAACATCCATTTATGATAAAGGTGTTGGAGAGACTGGGGATACAAGGATCATACCTAAATATAATAAAAGCAATATACAGCAAGCCGACAGCTAACATCAAATTGAATGGAGAGAAACTCAAAGCCTTTCCACTGAAATCAGGAACACGTCAAGGCTGTCCACTCTCTCCATACCTCTTCAATATAGTGCTTGAAGTTCTAGCAATAGCAATAAGACAACATAAGGAGATCAAGGGGATTCGAATTGGAAAGGATGAAGTTAAACTCTTGTTATTTGCAGACGATATGATAGTGTACATAAGTGACCCCAAAAACTCTACCAAAGAACTCCTACAGCTGATAAAAACCTTTAGTAACATGGCAGGATACAAGATCAACTCCAAAAAATCAGTTGCCCTCCTATACACAAAGGATAAAGAAGCAGAGAGGGAAATCAGAGAAACATCACCTTTCATGATAGCCACAAATAGCATAAAATATCTTGGGGTTACTCTAACCAAGGAAGTGAAAGACCTATTTGACAAGAACTTTAAGTCTTTGAAGAAAGAAACTGAGGAGGATACCAGAAAATGGAAAGATCTCCCCTGCTCTTGGATTGGGAGAATCAAGATAGTAAAAATGGCAATTCTACCAAAAGCAATCTATAGATTCAATGCAATCCCCATCAAAATCCCATCAAACTTCTTCACAGACCTTGAGAGAACAATAATCAAGTTTATATGGCAAAACAAAAAAACCCAGGATAGCCAAAACAATCTTATACAATAAAGGAACTTCTGGAGGCATTACCATCCCTGACTTCAAACTCTATTACAGAGCTACAGTATTGAAAACAGCTTGGTATTGGCATAAGAACAGAGAAATCGACCTTTGGAATCGAATAGAAGACACGGATATTAACCCACAAACCTATGAGCACCTAATTTTTGACAAGGGAGCTAAAGGTATACAATGGAAGAAGGAAAGCATCTTTAACAAATGGTGCTGGCATAACTGGATGTCAACCTGTAGAAGGATGAAAGTAGATCCATATCTATCACCATGCACAAAACTCAGATCCAAATGGATTAAAGACATCAACATTAATCCATCCACTTTGAACCTGATAGAAGAGAAAGTGGGAAGTAATCTACAAGATATAGGCACAGGAGGCCTCTTCCTAAGTAGGACCCCAGTAGCACAGACAATAAGAGAAACAATGTATAAATGGGATCTACTGAAACTGAGAAGCTTCTGTAAAGCAAAGGACACTGTCAGTAAGACAAAAAGGCTGCCTTCTGACTGGGAGAAGATCTTCACCAACCCCTCATCAGACAAAGGTCTGATCTCCAGAATATACAAAGAACTCAAGAAACTAGACACTAAAACTCTAATTAACCCAATTAAAAAATGGGGTACTGAACTGAACAGAGAATTCACAACAGATGAACTTCGAATGGCCAGAAGACACTTAAGGTCATGCTCAACCTCCTTAGCGATCAGGGAAATGCAAATCAAAACCACTTTGAGATACCATCTTTCACCTGTCAGAATAGCTAAAGTCAAAAACACCAACGACAGCCTATGCTGGAGAGGATGTGGAGAGAGGGGAACTCTCATCCATTGTTGGTGGGAATGCAAACTTGTGCAGCCACTGTGGAAATCAGTGTGGCGGTTTCTCAGGAAACTGGGAGTCAACCTCCTTCAGGACCCAGCAATTCCACTCTTGGGAATATACCCTAGAAATTCCCTAACATACTACAAAAGCATTTGTTCAACTATGCTCATAGCAGCACTATTTGTAATAGCCAGAACCTGGAAACAGCCTAGGTGCCCCTCAATAGAAGAATGGTTAAAAAAGGTGTGGAACATATACACATTAGAGTTTTACTCAGCGGTAAAAAACAATGACATCTTGAATTTTGCATGCAAATGGATGGAAATAGAAAACGCTTTACTGAGTGAGGTAAGCCAGACCCAAAAAGAGGAACACGGTTTGTATTCACTCATAAGTGGATTCTAACCATAATTAAAGGTCTTTGAGCCTATTATTCGTGATCCTATAGAAGCTAAATAAGAAGATGAACCTGATGAAGATTATTTAGCTATCCACCAGGAGGTAGGAAATAGACAAGAGTCCCAGGTAACCTCGGGTGCATGGGGGGGGGGTGTTGTTGGAAGGGGAGAGGGTTAGAGAGAAGGGAGTAGGGGAGGAATGGGGAAAGCTTGGTTGACCGGGACGGGGCGGGGGGTTGGGGGACGGAGGAAGGTTGAATATGGGATCAGGGAAGAATATATTTCAACTAAGGGAGTCATTTTAGGGTTTACAGGAGACTTGATTATATATGGGATTCCAGGTCCAAGGTGAGATCCCCAGATTGTTCTCTGGACAGAGGAGAGGGTGCCTGAACCGGCCTTGGCCCATAACCATACTGATGAATATTTTGCTTATCACCATAGATCCTTCATCTGGCGATGGATGGCGATACAGACGGAGACCCACATTGGAGCACCGGACTGAGCCCCCCAAGGTCCAAATGAGGAGCAGAAGGACGAAGAAAATGAAAAAAGCAAATAAGGACTGCGAGGGATGCTATCACCCACTGATACAAGGGGACGGATCTAATGAGAGTTTACCAAGGCCAGTTGGACTGCAACTGAATGAGGAAGTGATTCAACCAGATTCTCTGAATGTGGCCAGATTCTCTGAATGTGGCTGGCCCGGAGTCTTTCTGAAAAGCCATTGACAATGACACTGGGACTTGTTTCCTCTGCATATACTGGATTTTGGGGATCCAGTTTGTTTGGATACTCACCTTCCTGGACCTGGAGGGAGGGGGAAGGAACTTGAACTTCCCACAGGGCAGGAAACCCTGACTGCCCTTAGGGATGAAGAGGGAAGAGGAGAGGGAGTGGGGGGAGTGGTTGAGTGTTGTGAAGAGGGGCATAAATGGAAACTTTTATAATTTAATAAAATTACTTTAAAAAAAATAAAATGACTCGGTTAATGCTTCACCATGGGAACTGAACCATTATTGAGCCATTTGAAAGATTTTTTTTTTACCTTGAAGGTATATCTTGCAAATTTACTTTAGAATTCGTGTGTATTCCAAAGGTGCTGTTGAAAAAGATTAGAATGTTCTTTGTGTAAGCAGCTTGTGTGTTTTAAAAACTGAACTGAATATTAAATGATCAATAATAAAAATTGTAAATCAGTGATTATTATGTTAGATCAGATTTTTTTCAGCCCCTAAGGCATGTTAACAAGGAATTGGGTGCAAACTGTATAATTAATGTCACTGAAGTGACAGAAACAATTGGAAAATCTGTATCTGTTCACCCAATAGCTACCACTCATGGTATAGATGTTATGGCAACACACATATCACTTTGCATATTTCAGTTGTCACCTGTATAATCTTGCTTTCATCATGGACTTCTACATAATTTTATCTAACATGTATTAATTTTCTCTATCCTTTTCTTTAACTTTTTTTTATATAAAAGAAAATCACATTATCCAGTAAGAACATTTTTCTTCTCACAGAAAAATACTGGATATCCATCAATAATCAGTAATCTTAATAAGATCATACTATAAGGCAAAAGTGATCAGTTTGGGGATTAAAATAATTAGATCCAAAGCAAGAGCATAAATAGTCAGCTAAAACTTCAGACTAAGCCAGATGCAGCAGCATCTATTCCCATTATCCCAGTCTTCTTTAGCTTATCTCTCTGATCATCTCAAGTCACTCTGACTTGCTTTCAGTTCTTAGTTTAGCAAGCTACAGGGAAATATGGAAGGTAGTCTTCTACCCTTTTACCTCGTGGATTATTTCACCATGAAATACTTCTCTCACTCCTACACTTCTACCTTTCAGTCTATATTTTGCTTAGGGAAACTTTTCCTAATACTCTTTAGGCAAGATGTCTCCTTGTACACAATTGTAAACAATATGGTGGTGACCCTATTGTTTGATGTTGGGTCATAGGTGCCACAGTAGAGTGAGAAGCTCACCAAGACCTTAAACCTTTACTTTCTGGAGGATCAGAGAGGTACAGCCTTCTTGGCAAAGGCTGACTTCCAGCTGTCTCACTCCAGTTACTTTATTCAAACAATTACAAGGTTAACTGGGTCTGGGAAAGGTTCCAGCTATCAAAGTCATCTTGTTCCTGCTGCCCATGAGAACAGACAATCTACGCAAATCTCAGTCCATTTTGATTATAGCAAGTCATAATCAAAAGTAAGAATTCCAGGATTTCCATGAATGTCCTAGGACCAAGGTTGGTGCAACAGCAAGCTCTCCCATAGCACCAAGAGCAGACCCTCCAGAGAAACAGTTCTTGAACATTTAAACAGTCTTAAAACAATTTTGCAGCCTCTACTGATCAACACAATGTAGCAAAGGCTTTACTGAAACATTTCTATAAATGTCAGACATAAAGGCTTTACTATAGATTTCACTTAAAGCCAGACATTGCTATATCACCCCATATTTTTCATTTCTTCATAATATTTAAAAAAGTATAATTTAACAATCTATGTGATTATGAATTCAATATGTATTTTTCCTAAGCATTCTTAGCACACATAATATATGTTACTTGAATCAAAAATAGAAAGGTACTGATATGACTTCTTGTTTCAATGAATGTTTTTGAAAGTTTTTAGGCAACAGAGTATCCAGTATAGGCTTACTGTCGAGGCAGCTCATGTCTGGAAGGTTTGACATCAATATCATCACCTCAGGTTTGTCAATAGGAAATTTGCATCATAGAGTTCAACCTCTTTTTCTTTCCTTTTCTGGAGATGGTAAGAGACCTAGACAAAGGTTGCTTTTTCAGAGTACCAGTCAAAATTCTCTCTTCCATTCATGTGTCTCCAGGTGAAACCAAACATGTTCCCCTTCCTCTTTAATTCCTTTGCCCTTAAGTTGGATAGTTGCTGAATTGCATGGGAGACTGGCCCACTGCCTCTAACCAGCTAAGCTGAACAGTAAAGCTAGGGAGCTCCAGAGAAGCACTTTTTGTGGGTCATTGCTTTGGTTGCCTTTAACCAACCTGTGCTCCAGGAAACAGCTTCTGTCCACACTCCAAGGAGGTATGTCCCCTACAAAATCCATGAACCCTATATAAATGCTATCCAGGAAGAATTATCAAGATGAAACGCAGGACACAGAATTTAAAAACAATCATAAACTTCATTAAAGAACTGGAGAAATGTAAAGATGATACAAAGAAACTTAAGCCCAATGAATAAATGCCTCAGTGATCATCATCAACAGCAACAAAACAAACACAAAAGCTGATGTAAATAACAAAGACAATCCAGGACTTGAAAACAGAATTCAATAAAGAGATAGAAACCCTGAAGAGAGTTCAAGCAGAAATAAAGATGAATACAACTAAAAAACTCTAGTAAGAGCCTTACACATAAAATGAATCAAGCAATAGACAGAATAGCAGGACTCAAAGATAAAAATAAAGGATCCAGACCAGATAAACAAACAATGTGAAAAATTAACACACACGCAGACCATACATACATACGGGCATAGGAAACATACAGAAAATGTGGGACACCATGAGAAGACCAAACCTTCAAATTATAGAAATAGATGAGCCTAAAGAATCTTAATTCAGTGGTCTTTAACAAGTCAAGCTAGATCTTTAACAAGATCATAAAAGAAGACTTCACCAAACCATAAAAGTGTGCAACTATACAGATACACAGCGCACACAGAGCACCGAACAGACAGGATCAGAAAAGAAACTCCCATGGCATATCATAGTCCAAACACTAAGCATACAGAATTAAAAATAAGTGCTAAAGACTGCAACAGAGGAAAGTCACGCACATAGGTCACATATAAAATCCACAAAGGTCACAAACAAAAATCCACAAGGGTCACAGAAAATATATCAGAAAACAGCCAATTTGTCAATGAAAACTTTGAAAGCCAGAAGAGCCTAGAACAGTGGTTCTCTCCCTTCCTAATGCTATGACCCTCATGCTGTGGTGACTTACAACTATAAAATCATTTTTGTTGCTACTTCATAACTGTGATTTTGCTACTATTATGAATTGTAATGTAAATATCAGGTATCCTTTTTTAAATTATTTTTTTAACTCAATCTTTTCTCATTTTACATGCCAATTCCAGTTCCCTCTCCTTTCCCTCCTCCCTCAGAGTCACTGACTCTGAACTGAAGCAGGGGAACCTTTATAGTCTCAAACTAGGCCTTCTGAATGCAGGTGACAGCTATGTGAGGGGGGCAGTGGCAGTGGGACCAGAATATCTGTGTTTTCTGATGGTCTTAGGAGACCCTTGTGAAAGAACCATTTGACCCCAAAAGGGTCACAATGTGCAAGTTAAGAACCACTGACCTAGAGCAACACATTTCTTTTCCTTTCATCTTTTATAATTAAATCTTTTTTTAAAATTGAAAATAAATTCTTCTCTTATCCATTATATCCAGATCACAGTTTTCCTTCCTTCCATTCCTTCTAGCTTCCCCCTGTATCAGAGTTCCAGACCAAAGTACAACTGACTCCATGATGGAAGTACCATTCAGGCAGTAAAATTCAGCATCACCTACCAAAACTTAAAAAAAAAAAAATAAAAGACCCAATCCATTAATGTCCGTATAGTTCTGGGAACGTCTCAAAATGTAACCTTGTTTTGTATTTTCTGTATTTATACTCTGACTAACTTTTCTTGTTAAATTGTATCAACCCAGATCACTGTTTATGTGCGTACAAGATCACTCTAAGAAAGGCTCAGGCCTAATACAGGGTCCTGAACAACCAGCGTAGTCACTGGCCAGCTAATAAGACTTTCTATTGGTTTAAACCTATGTCCAAACAGTCTTCTCTGGTGATTACCCCACGACACCCCACCCACCTCTTCTCTCCTTCAGATTCACTCCCCCTCCATTTCCTCTTCAGAAAAGAGCTGGCCTCCAAAAGGCAACAGCCAGATGAGACAACACTGGATACAATGAGACAAGGCAAAGGCCCTCCCTCATATAAAGGCTGGACAGGGCAATCCAACAGGAGGGAAAGAGTTACACTGTCAGAAAAAGAGTCAGAGATATATGTGCGTACAGAGTTTTTGAGCTCCCACAAAAACACCAAGCTAACAGTCATAATATATCCTGTGGACCTGGTGCATCCCCATGCAGGCCCTGTGGTTGCTACTTCAGTTTTTGTGAGCCCGTGTGAACCCTGCTTGGTTGATAGGGGAGTTCAGCCAATCACATTCTGTTCGTGGGGCGTGTTGCCCTAAGGCAAAAGTTTACCTATAAACCTGGCGGGTGCAATTCCCTGCCCTCTCTCTCTCCCTCTCGCTCTGGCCTGGATCCAGCGTTCAGGATGGGTGAGATTCTGGTGTAAGTCTTTCCTTCTGTTTTATTAAAGCTGTATCTTTTATAAGACAGTCTGGGGACCTTTCATTACCGATCGCACTGCATCTTCACTTGGTTGATTCAGAGGAACATACTCTCTTGGAGTCCTCTATTTCCTCTGACTCCTGCAATCTTTCCTCCCCATCTTCTGCAGGGTTCCTGATAGATACCTCTAATTTAGACTCTTTCCTCTGCATAATGTCTGGTAGTGGGTCTTTGCACTTGCTCTCATCTGTTGCCAAAAGAAGCCTTCCTGATGACTAGAAAACACACTGATATAGCACAGACTCACGCTGGTTTCGTGAGTGCCACTTCAATCTCTGTGAGGCCCTGTGAGCTCTGCTGAGTTGGTTTTGTGGGGCCGTGTTCTTCTTGTGTTCTCAACCCCTCTGGTTCTACAGTTCCTCCCCCACAACCACTTCTGAAAGGTTTCTCAAGTCTGGGGGCAGGACTCAATTAATATCTCCGATTTGAGATTTCTGCCCTCCTAATATTTACCTGTAGGTCTCTCCATCTGCTCCCATCAGCAGCTGAAGGAAGCCTATCTGATGACGATTCGACTAGAACCAACCCAAGATTATAGCAGAATACCAGTAGCAATTATTTTATTGTTTTGTTTTTTTGTGGTGGTTTGAAAGAAAATGGTCGACTGAAAGAAAATATCTAGGAATAAACTAACCAAAGAGATGAAAGACCTCTACAAAGAAACCTTTAACTTTCTGAAGAAAGAGATAAAGGCAGTATAAAAGGTAAAGCTATCCCATATTCATACATTTTTAGAATTATTATTGTGAAAATTATCATCCTAGGAAAACCATTTAAGATCAAATCCAATTCCAGTTAAAATCCCTCTCTCATCCTCTGCAGAAATAGAATACAAACAGACAAACAAAAACTTCCAAACAAAAAACAATTAAAATATATCTGGAACCACAAACATCCAGGATAGCCAAGCAATCCAGAACAAATAGAGCAATATTGAAGTACAATTACAGACCTGAAGGTACGTTACAGGACCACTGTAATAAAAAGCAATATGGTAGTTGTTAAGTCGGGAGTGTAACCCCAGCCCCTGGCATCCATCCCAGATCCGTGGCCTGGGAGTTGTATTGGTCTAAACTCCAAATCCCAGCATGCCAGTTCCCACAGGGTATTTATGTGGTTTCCTAGAAGAGGAACACATGGTTCTGGGTTTGCGGTCATCCCTGCCATGCGCTCGGCCACCAGAGGGTGCTGTGCTTAATCAAACATGGGCATTTTATTTGGTTTAATCTGTTTTGATCTGATTTCTTTGTGCCAGTGTAGCGACTTGTGTTAGAAAATATTCCTAGCATCTGGAGGTCCCATTGGAGAATCGATGTGCTGTTCCTGCCAAGAGAGGTAGACTAAACCTTCCCTCTCACAGGAAAAATCTTTGGGTCTCTCGCATGCAACAGCTAATGGCAAATATTGCTTCTAAGACTGATATTCTCCAAGGACAAGGAGAGAACTTGGAATTACCTGCTAACCAAAAGCTGTCTTGTTTTTTGCTCATTTATTCCTGCCAGATCTGTCTAAAGGCAATTGACAACTCAAGGTACTGTTCTTTAACAGGTTTTATAGTCCAGAATTAACAGGTTTCCTTCTAACCTAAAGCAATAGCCTGTTGCTATGATACCAAGATATAAAATCTGTTTCAATTCCCTAAGCATATTTTGCAGGTTATTCCTGCTGCCTAAGTCAAGAGCAACCTACAAAGAAACACTCCTGGGACAACACTAAAAACACCTGTACCAGTTCCTGGGACTTCACCATTGGTACCAGCTCTCCCGGATCAAGAACAACTGTCAACTAAAATCTGGTTCTGTCTGCTATTGTGTCTCATCCCTTGGCTAGTCCCATGACATCAAGATGTAAATCTGTTCCAGTTCTGTTAGCATATTTTGCAGGTCATTCCTGCTGCACCTGTACCAGTTCCCGAGACTTCACCATTGGTACCAGCTCTCCCGGACCAAGGACACCTGCCGACTTTTGGAACAAGGACACCTGCCAACTAAAATCTGGTTTCAGCTCCTATTGTGTCTCATCCCATGGCTAGCCTCATTTCATAGGGCCGGTAATAACAATATTTTTTTTTCTCCTAGACACCTGCCTTCTTACCTCCCTCAAGACACAGATGCCTGGCATCTCCAGCATGGCAGCAAACAGGATGCTTTCCAGCCACACCTCCCGCTGGGCGTGAATCTGCCAACTCTCAGCTCTCCCAGCTCCCATGTCATCCCATGACTGCAGGAAGTAGCCAGACTTGAGTCTATGCCTTTTTTTCCAAAGGGATCCTAAAATGTTGGTCGTAATTATCACCACAACTTCCTGTCACCCCTATATTCAAAGAGTCTGGAATGTTAAGTTGAGAGCATAATCCCAGCCCCTGGCATCCATCCCAGCCCCCTGGCCTAGGAGTTGCATTAGTCAAGACTTCAAATCCCAGCATGCCAGGTGTGATCCCTCCTCGGGGGAGGTTCAGGACCACTCTTGCAGGGATTTTAAGTGGAATCCCAGAGGAGGAACACATGGTTCTGGGTTTGCAAGTGCTCCCTGCTTTCCTGTCTCCCCTGCAATGCTCTCTACCACTGGAAGGCACTGCACTTAATAAAACACAGGCATTTTATTTGGTTTAATCTGTTTTAACTAGATTTCTTAGTGTAGGCGTAGCGGCATGTTAGAAAGTATTCCTAACACTAGTGGTACTGAAGCAGATACATAGACCAATGGAATAAAATCAAAGGTCAATACATAATTATTCAATAATTTTTAAAACTTGTTAGTTTTTTAAAAGCCTAATATAAAGGTATACATTCATAAACTAATACAATTAAGTTTAGTTGATTGAATATATGATGGTCCCTCATTTAGAATAATAATTCATAATTTTTAGTTACTAAACAATATCCTGAAGAAGCCACGCCCACACTATATAGTCTACAAAGATGATTGACTACTTAGAACTTCAGTGATTATGGAGAGGTTCACAGGCAAATTTCCTGAATTATCTTACTCCCTTAAATAGTCATATATTACTTACTCTGTGTGCAGACCTACCATGCTCGGAATTGATAGGAAAAGCCTTTTAAATATATTAACATATTTTTAGCATTTTTGTCAACCTCAAAACTAAAAATGTCATAAGACAGTATCTGAGGCCTACAGCAGAGATTTTCAGAAAAAAAAAACTTCACAAAATTGTTTTGAACATGGTATTGGGGGCAGCTTAAATCTGAATCCACAAGCCATGATGATCACTCATATTTGGCTCTTGAATAGACTGTATTATTCTTGTTGAAAAACAAACAAAAAAGAATGTTCTGCTATGTTCCTTGTCTCAAAAATTGCATAAAAAGAGATGTTGTGTCAGATTTACTGGCATGTTCATTCTTACTTTTAACTAAAATGTAAATATAAATGTGTATTTTATAATATTAATATTAATATATTTTAATTATATTAATATATTTAAATATATCAATTTTAATATATTATATTCAATCGAACATATCTAGAATGTTATATTATCAGTATACAATCAATAAAAAATTTATTTGTAAGATGTTTTACTTTTTATTTTTATTTTTTTACCTTTTGATGTGAGGTTTTTTTTTGTTTGTTTTCCAAGACAGGGTCTCTGTGTAATTCTGACTATTCTGGAACTCACTCTGCAGACTAGGCTGGCCTTGAACTCATGGAGATCCTCTTACCTCTACCTCTGCCACCACTGCCCAGCAGTCACAAATCATAACAATATGGAAAATAAATGTCCTGAAACTTATGATAAGTTCGTAATTATGATTATTTATGTTTTTACTTATATATCAACTGCCTATGAACTGGAATGAATACCTTTCCACAGTTCCTTCATGATTCTCCTCAAGTTTTCTATTAGGATAACATGGAGGATGGAAGCTAGGGTCACATGTATCATGGGCAAATATGCTACCTCTGTGTAACAACCCTGTGGTTTTTTTTTGAAACAGGGTCTTATTAAGTCACTAATTATTCAAAGACAGGATGAGAAAATTGAGTGATTTGAGCAATGATTGGCAACTGGTGTCCTAAGGCTTCTCATGCCGAAGTTTGTTCTATATCTTCATTTTTATTGCTGTGTTCATCTATGATGTGGACCCAGAGACATGGCTGATAGAAAATCATCTTAACAATATGAGTAAGAAATAGAAAATAGAAGCTCATTTACTTCAGTTTTGTGAGACAAAAACAAAGAACATGGGAAAGAGAGAGAGTGAGGAAACCTTGAATTTTGGGTTTGAAATTTTATATTTTATTCTGATGACTGTGTGTTATTTTTTTAAAACTGAAGTGAAAAAAACTTTAGTTTTATTATTAAAAATGTTGTTCATTTGTTTTCAAGAACAAGCTTCATTCTCCTTTGTAGGACTTGGAGGAGAGATACATCATGCAACACACAACTTCCAATGAAAAACTCTTGTTCCCACACCTTCTTGTTGTTTGCTAGTGTTGGACAGAAGCACTAATTCCCCAGCTGGCTGCTCTGTGTAGACACTGCTGGTGTGGTCACCAAAGTCATGGAGGGTGGGTCGACCAGTTCTAATTGGCCCTATCATTTCTTAGCCACATGTGAACTGAGGGCGACTATGATCTCATCTTATACTAAGGAAAAGGCATTTACTTTTTACAATACATATGCAATACTTTGCTAGAGGCTTGGATTTGCTTATTTTCTTTGAGGGTCTCTGTTGTGATCTAGCTGCTCTTGTAGTCTGTAATTGACAAGGATGTTTGTGTTCTTTCTGGCCAGTGGTTTTCCACAGAAGCTGTAGAGGTATAAGTCTTTAGCTGGGGTAAAATAAAGCTTGCTGTTCTTCCACCTGAAAAGAAGCCTCCGTGTCTCAATCCTGGCACCCCCCACCAGTCTCAGCATCCAGGCCACGCTGGGTGCTGCAGGTCTCACTCTTTCCAAAGCTAGATCCACACTTATTATCTTCTTGCCTCAGCTTTCTTCATGCTGTGATCAGAAGTATGTACCTGATGCTTGGTTGATTCCTTATTTGAAAAGAAAAGGATTATATACCTTGCTTCACACTGAGCTAGACTGTAGAGTGCTTGTCTAATAAAAAGGAAGACCTGGGTTCAAGCCCTAGGACTGCAGGAACCAGGTGTGATAGCAAGCAAAGCAAAGCAAAAAAATGGAGTTAGATTTTTGCTTTAAATTCTCAACACTGCAAAGAAGTTATCTTAAAACATGTATGAAACCAGTGGAACCATATTTTTTTATAGTAGCATTCATGGGGCTATCTCAGGACTTGCCCGTCCTTTGTCTAAAATATTGTTTCTTTAGATATTTTAAAGAAATATCTCTCTTTTTTTCACTCTCTTACCTCTTTCTAATATTTGCTTATTAATTCTCTTTTCAATGAGGCTATTCCAGTCACTGTTCAAAAGACTCCCTAATTCAGCATACAGCATTCTCTGTCATGTTATATTCTAACTAATGAGCATATGTGTGTGTGCATGCTTGTATGTAGAAACCAGGACAATCTTGACTTTTAATTTTTAGGTACTGTCTTTCCTTCCTTTCTTTGTTTTCTAATTTTTTCTTTATTGTTTCTGTTTTTATTTTATTTTTTTTTTTGTTTTGGCAATGTCTCACCAAAGTAAAACTCTTTTCTTTTTACCTGAGACTCACCAAGTAAACTAGGCTGACTGCCCTGTGAGGCCCCCAGATATCTGCCTTCTCTACTTGCCTAGCTATACATGTTTTTTTTATTTATTTTTCTCTCATATAATACGTCCCAAACTTAGCCTCCGCTGCTTCCACTCCTCCAAGTCCCTCCCCACCTTGCCTCTCACCCAGATCCAGTGATCCAGTTTCCTATCAGAAAATAAAAGGCCTCCCAGTGATATCATTTGAACACAGCATGACAAGATGTGGTAATATTTATCAATGTCCTTTTGGGGTACCAGCCCCTCAGGTCCGTATAGAGTTTAGTCAAAGCACTACAACTACTGAAGGAAAAATAACCAACCAACCAACTAAATAAATAAATAAATAAATAAGTAAATAAATAAAAATAACTAAGAAGAACTACATTCTTCTTCTCCTCCTCCTTTTTTCTTCTTTTTTCTTCATTATCCTGTCTCTGCTAATTTCTGGGACTTCTGCTTCAGCTTCTGTTAACTCTTTTTGTTCTTACCTAGCTATAAAGACCTGCAAAATCTTGCAGGCATAAAGAGTAACCAGAAAACATATGTGAACAGACAAGAGAAGTTTATGGCCCTTGATCCATTAGCACATTCTTCCAAATGTAGCAAGATCTGAGAGACTTTTTTTGAACTGAAGTTTACACTTATTGCACTAAGCTGTTGAAACAAAGATGTATATCCAGTGGAGATTTGCCTTTCTCCAGGCTGTGGATAGACGGTAAATTAGTTTTCCTGATAGTAAAACACATGTTGTAAAGCTCCTGAACTAAAATCATCAGTGAATTGGGGTCAAGGTGAGCATGAGGAGTTAGGAATTTTTTAATGCAAGGTTAATTTTCAGTCATTGATTTCCTTATCTATAAGTGAGGGTAAACCAGGGCATGCTTATTTTTTTCTATCTATCTTAGCAGCTATGAATCAACAGCTCTAGGCATGTAGCAATTCTATTCTGGGATACCTGGGAATGCCTAAAATGGAGTACTTTTTCCTGTACCCTAAACACTTACCAAATGCCTGTCAATAAGGATAATTGCAGGAAGGCTATCTCTATGTTTATACTAAAGAAAGAAACAGAGACTTGATAGCAGAAAGCAGGTTCTTGACTGAGTGATTGTTTTCACACATAGCTAGGCGTTGTAATCAATAAACAAAAAAAATGTATGGAGAAAATTGTGCTCAGATCAAATAATGCTGAACTGTAGGAGATAAATCCCAAATTTGTAACAGGTGGGGATAAACTGCAGTGAAATCTGCAGCAAGGAACAGCCACTTTCTTTATTCACAAGGCAGTAATTTCAACCTGCCTTGCACCCTGGCCTAATCCTCTACACAAAGACCTTGGCTCTATTGGGTTGACGTGGGAAATGAGTTTGATTAATTACTGAATGATCTTATGACTCATAGCAGTAAGACTGGACACAAACCCTCAAATCTGGGCTCCACAAGGCAACCAGGTAG
Source organism: Myodes glareolus (assembly GCF_982192425.1). Classification (NCBI taxonomy): domain Eukaryota; kingdom Metazoa; phylum Chordata; class Mammalia; order Rodentia; family Cricetidae; genus Myodes; species Myodes glareolus. Next base: position 106,179,757 of record NC_142026.1, read on the forward strand.
GAGGAAAAGGGTCCCAAAAGCAGTGGAGAGAATTAGAGACAAACCCACAAACCCCAAACTAAACAACCAAGCATGTATTCAGAGACCTAGCACAAACACATGTAGGCTCCATGGTTGCTGTTTCAATCTCTGTGAGCCCCCATGAGCCCTTCTTAGTTCATTCTGTGGGACATTTTCTCCTGGTGTCCTGGATCCTTCTGGCTCCTACAATCCCTCCTCTCCATCTTCAGCGAGGTTTCCCAAGCTCTGCCTAAAGTTTGGTTGTGGGTACTTGTTATGAAATTCACAAAGGTTACACAATAGAACTGCTGACATTTGAAAGGCCAACCCATCAGAGATTTATACATTGAATGGTGGTTACATTCATGTAGGCACAGTCCATAAAAGTACTACCTTTTGAATAGCTGGATGTCTCTAACTGCAAATTCTCATGTGTGATAACATGCTCCTTTTCTGGCTCTGCTTTGGAACTCTTTAAGCAGTGTATTCTTCACAGTTTAGAGACAATTTTTCCTGTGTTCTGTTAGTAGGATGACTTCCCCCCAAAACTGTGGAATTCTGCAAATAAATAAGACAGTCAAAACTTTTGTCCCACACTGCAATAAAACAAACAAACAAACAAACAAAAACTTAGAAGCCCGTTTTCTATAATTAATTCCCTGACAGTATGATTTGACCAGACAGAAATCCTTGTGGAGTGATCACAGGAGGGACTTTCACAGAACGGAATTGCAGGTATCTGGCAATTGCTAGATCTTGCTAGATCTAAGTCCTTATGACAAATATGACAAATGTGGGTGATATTAGAGGTGTCTGTCCTTGTTATATCACAGTCCTTCAGGAGATCAATAGTATCTATGTCTTCCTGAACTTCCTTAGTTAGGGTTTTCTAATGCTGTGAAGAGACAGTGTGTCAACAGCAGTTGTTATAAATGAAACATTTAGTTGAGAGGGCTCACTTACAGCTTCAGAGTTTCAGTGCATTACCAACATGGTGGGGAACATGACGGCATGTAGGCAGATGTGGTGCTGAGGAATAGCTGAGAGTGCTACTTCCTGCAGACAACAGGAAGTTGATTGGCATTCACACTGAGGGAAGCTTGAGCAAAAGAGACATTGAAGTCAGCCCCTATAGTGACACACTTCCTCCAACAAGGTCATGCCTCCTAATAGTGCTACTCCATTTGGGGACCATATTCTTTCAAACTACCACAGTTGGTGTCCCAATCCCATAACTGGGAGTCTTACCTGGTTTCAGAAGAGAGATGGTTCAGGGTGCATATCCTCCATTACTAGGAGTTCTCACTGTATTTTTTTATTTATGTACTTCTTTTCATTCTCTTTTTGTACTAGCATGTAAGAATCAAAGGAAGGGGTTTTGTCTTTTTGGCTCACAGTTGAATCTACCAAGACCCTAGACAGTGTCCAACATATGAAATTGCTCAACAAATACTTGCTGAATTAAATAAGCAAATTTTGAAATTTTCCAATAATTGAATGCAATACTTCATTGTATCTTTTGGTTTGTTAGAAAAAATAGCTACTGATGGCAGTCATTGCTAGGAGAAACTGTTTCACGGCAACTTTCTCATATTCTGGTTCTTAGAATTTCTGCCTTGTCTTCAAGATCAGAACAATAGCAATATGAATGTGCACGATAACATGGAAGGGGGAAAATTTCCTGCAGTTCCACTTTTATATAAAAAATTATAGGAAAATGTTAATTGCTAGAAGATGGAGAATTAGTCTTTCCCAAGGTTGAATCCCCTGATTGTTATCTAAGACAGAGTGGTCAGTCTTGAAACCATATACACACAAACATAAAAAAATGGGCTCAGCAGGTTCTATTTGTATTTATTTGTGCACATATATGTATATAGGTATGTCACAGGATAATCAAAGAAACAGGCTGTCAACTTGAAGGGACATGGGAGGACCTCAAATGGGGAGTAATAGGAAGGAGCTAAAGGGAAGAAAGGGAGTGGGGAAGTGATATAATTCTATTTCAACTAAAAATATTTTAAGAATTATCGATTTTAATGACTTGAGAGGACACTTTTCATCCTTCTGAGTATTTCTAGATTATTCCATATTTGACATCATATTCATTGGTCAGTCATATGTGAAGATGGTGCCTAGTTCATGTTATTGTCACTGTCAATTTTGAGAACAATCTTTTGAGACAGAATCATCCTGACAAAGAGGAGTTATTTTTCTTAAAGTAAGAAAGGGGCAGGGCAATGAGACGGCGCAATGTATAAAAGTGCAGTCGAAACTACTGAGCTGAATTTGATCTGTGGGGTTCAAATGGTGGAAGAAGAGAGAAGAGCCCTGTGGCTTGTCTTCTCGTGTGTGCTGTGGTACATCTATGTGCACACACACTACATAAATAAAATAATTTTAAAGGCAAACAATACACACTACTTCTTTTCATCTTTCTCCTAGACTGTCAATGCTGAGCTGAATCAAATGGACAGCACATCAGAATATTTCTCAAGTTTCTAGTTTCAGAGTGACTTCAGCTCAATCTGCTTACTGGGTGCTTAGTATATATTATAGCAGTGATTTTAACTGGAACTTGCTAACAGATCCAAAAGTGGACAATCTGGAGATGGAGTATGGAAAGAAATAAATCACTTAGCTTTAGAGGCACACTTTTCATATGCTGTTCACTGGATTCTTTTTGGGGACTTGAGGCAGGAGTCTCCTTGGGTACTTTAGTAGGAATCTAGGGGAAAGCTGTCAGTCTGAAACAAAACAGGGAAAACGTGTAAGATAAGAAGCTAGACTGTTTCATAAGCCATTCTCTTACATGTGACTGAGCAATCAATTTTTTTTATAAGCAGGAAATTTTCATAGGTAAACATTAAAGCTTCCAAAAGCAATTAGGGCAGCTTGACCTTCACCATTTATCCTGGCTCTGATTGTTGGTAACTTCTGTGTAGTTAATAGACATGGCTATTTGCGTTCCCAAAGGAAAGAGAGGGCTGTGCTGTAGAAAGAGGACAACAAACAGTGCAGTCATTCTTCTCTACGCTTTCGACTGTTTTAGAGTATGCCATCGAAATAAGAGGAGAATTTGTAGGACTTTAAAAATCGTGGAAAGAGTACAAGTGTTAGGTAGCTAGTTAGATATATTAACAGACTTGAAGGTAACCGAAAATGGATCCCTATCTCATAACTAGCAGTTTTATACAAGAATATATAAAAACCAGTGACCAATACTTCAGGACTGAGAGACAGAGACAGAGACAGACAGACAGATGGACACACACACACACACAGAGAGAGAGGGGAGGGGTGAGGGAGAGGGAGGGAGACACAGAGAGATATCTGAGTTATATCTCTTATTCTAATAGAAACACGGAGATTTTCTATAAATGCCGCTCTCTTTTCACACAAGAAGTAATCTAAATGGGTGCATCAGTCACTTGGACAGGTCCAGATGACAGGATTTAGAGCTCCGGGGAGAGCTGACTCTTCCACACTGTTTAAGAGATAACGCATAGCCTAAAGCATGCTGGTTGACACAATGGTCTCTGTCATTGTTCACTCTTCTTTCAGGAGAACATTTTCCTCCTCTGTGACTCCTTTGGCTACTGGACACTTTGACCTTCGAGAGGACCTCAAGTTGTTCTCTAATTATCCCTGCCTGTTTTATTAAGAGCTACACCTATACCTCTTCCAGATTAATTTGATAGTGGTCATAAGGACCTGGAGCTAAAGGGAGGCCAGAGCAGGATTCTGACATCACAATTGCCTAGCAAACATGGAGATTTACAAAAGTAAGGCATAGTAATTCATGGTATCTATTAAGAGCTTTAAATTGCTAATTTTTAATTTGTTCAGAATTCCTGTCCTGGTGATGTCTCGTAAGTAAAAATAAATAAATAAAAATAGGAAACAAATCAATTATTAGGGTATGTAGAGTAGGAAATGAGACATAATGTTTCAATTAAAACTCTATCGTTATATAGCACATTTATAACATGGGTTAACAAAAGCCAAACATATTTGGAATGTACTTTAAAAACTAAAAACAAAACAAATGATATGTAGTATATAAATAAATAAATAAAGCAAAATGTAAATAGGACACCGAGCAAAGACAGTAGCAAACCCTCTAACATTTCTGTAGATTTTGTAAAAACAAATAGAATAAAATAAAGGCTTAATTATTCCTGTAAATGAAGGGAAAAGCTCTCCATTCTTCTTATCAGAGTGGTTACTTTAGAAGGCTTATAATTGTAAGTACTTTCCCTTGTCTTTACAGACTCATATAAATCTTCTGAAAAGTAGACAGGTCTTTCAGCCATGGAGAGTTTCTTCCAGAACCTTGGAACCATCTCTTTGAAACACAAACATGAGACTGGTTGGTAGTCACCCCACCCCCAGCTCCTGGGGGAGGACAGGCGTCAATCCTCAGGGTTTATGTGCCTCTAAACTGCAAAACTGCCTGCTATTCTAAAAACATAAAATTCCCTCCTCCCCAAATAAGGTCATTTGGTGGAAGGAATGTCTCTCAATTACCAGATAGAGCTAAGGATGAACTGTGTGTGACAAACAGAGCTATCATTTTCCTTTTCCTGAGTAATAGTTCACTTGAAATATCTGCATTGGTTTGTTTTTGCATGATAATTATGGAGCGTGAGAACCCTTTCTATCTTTGGGATTGGTTCGTGGATTATCTAATATTACATTCTAGTTCAATGATAATTAAAAATTAGTACTTCCTCTCTATTATCTTTTTGCAGAGGATTTCTGAGTAGAAAGGAGATTTTGATTTTAATTATAATTATCAAACAATACTTTTAAAATTACACAATAAGCTTAATTATGTAATGGAAAATATGTATAATGACTATCAATATTCTATAGACTCACAATTTCTGCGTTTTTGTTTGTTTGTTTTTTGAGACAGGGTTTCTCTTTGTAACCTTGGCTGTCATGGAACTTACTCTGTAAACCAGAATGACCTCGAACACAAAAATTCATCTCTCTCCCAAGTCCTGGGATTAAAGGAGCGTGCCACCACTGCCTGGCTTAAAATTTCTTTATGCTTTGGTCTGAAATCATTTTGTAGCAATTTTATTATTTATTCACTTATTGTTGAAGCAACCAGCTCCTCCCTAATTGCCCTAAAGTCTTTAGATATGTGTGCTGTTTCATTTTTTTCTGAGGTGCAGGTGGTAGCATCTTCGACCTGAGAAACATGTCACTATCACATGGGATTTCTGGGAGAGATGCTAGACTCCTATCAACTGTCAATAAAACTTCCATTAGTATTCTTGACTACAATTTCCTTTGGTTTCTGTTTTTTGGTTTTGAAATACTTCTTTTTCTTTTTTTAAACAACAAAAATTCCTCTGGGATCGTAGGATGCTTATAGAAGTGGCATATACTTTATTGTTCAAACAGTTACTTTGAGAGTGAAAAGCAGAATTAATAATTACTAAGAAACCATTCTCCAATCAGATTTCTTCTAGATAAAACTGTATATATGTAGTTTCCAGGGAAAAAAAGAAGAAAAGAAAAAAAATCTACCAAAGTTATTGACCACCTAGGTATGTAATCTCACTTGCTCAGTTTTGTATAGTATGGTGAATCACATGGATTGTGTGGTGTTAAAAAAGTGTAACTCCCTATTCTCCATCCCATACACAAATGTCTTTTCCCTGTGGTCATAATTTATAAAAGACTAGTACCTATGAAAAAAAGGCTAGAACCTATGTTAATTTAGCTCTAAGACAGGCTAACTCAATATAAAGGTCTGAATGAGGATGGCCTCTGTTTTAGTTTTGGGTTACTTTTGCCATGTTATATTACCATGACCAAAGAAACTTGGGGAGAAAAGTGTTATTTCAGCTAACACTTCCAAACCACTGTTGGAAGTCAGGACAGGAATTGAAACAGGGCAGGAACCTTGAGGTAGGAGCTGTTACAGAGGCCATGGAGATGTGATGCTCCCTGGTTTTGTCTCCATGACTTGCTCATTCTGCTTTCTTATAGAACCCCAGGACTCCTAGCCCAGTGAGAGTATCACATATGATGGGCTGTGCCTCTACCCCATCAATCACTAAGAAAATGCCCTATAAGCTTGCCCACAGCCCAATCTCATGGAGGCATGTTCTTAATTGAGGCTTCTTCCTCTCAGATGGCTAGTTTGTATCAAGTTGTCATAAAAATTATGCAGCATAACCTCCATAGCTTCATATACTTGAATACTTGACTCCCACTTGGTGGAACTATTTGAGAAGGATTAGGATACATGGCCTTCTTGAAGGAGATGTGTCACTGGGTGTGGACTTTCAGGTTTCAAAATTCCATGCCATTTCCAGTGTTTTTTTCTTTTTTCACCGCATTCTTGGGGATCAGATGCAAGCACTCAGCTATCACTACAACACCATACCTGCTTGTTTGCTTCCATGCTCCCTGTCAAATAAGTGAATGTCAAAATATAGAAGAATGTAAATAGATCCATGTCTTTCCCCATGCTTCCCCATGCACAAAACTCTGAACTGCATAGAAGAGAAAATGGAAACTAGCCTTGAACACATGGGCACAGTAGACTACTTCCCAAATATAACACCAGCAACACAGACACTGAGAACAATAATTAATAAATTGGACCTGTTGAAACTGAGAAGCTTCTGTAAGGCAAAGGACACAGCCAAGAAAATGAAAACGGCAGTCTATAGAATAGGAAAAGATCTTCACCAATCCCACTTTGCATAGAGAACTGATCTCCAAAATATATAAAGAACTCAAGAAACTAGACATCAAAATACCAAATAATCCATTTAAAAGTGGGGTACAGATCTAAACAGAATTCTCAACAAAAATTCTCAAATGGCTGAAAGATATTTAAGGAATTGCTCAACATCCTTAGCAATCAGAGAAATGCAAATCTAAATGATTTTGGGATATCATCTTATACCAGTCAAAATAACTAAGATCAAAAACACCAATGACAGCTTATGTTGAAGAGAATGCAGAGTAAGGGGAACACTCCTTCACTACTCATGGGAATAGAAATTTGTACAGCCACTTTGGAAATCAGTATGACAGTTTCTCAGGAAAATTGGGAATCAATCTGCCACAATAACCAGCAATACCACTCTTGGGGATGTATTCAACAGATGCTCAAGCATACTACAAGGACATTTGCTCAAGATTATTTTCATAGCAGCATTATTCATAATAGTTAGAACCTGGTAACAACCTAGGGCCTCAACCAAAGAATGGATAAAGAAAGCGTGGTAATTTACACACTGGAGTATTTCTCAGTGGTAAAAAGAAATGACATCTTGAAATTTGCATGAAAATGGATGGAACAAGAAAAAAATCATCCTGAGTGAGGTAACCCAGGCCCATAAAGACAAGCATGGTATGTACTCACTCATAAGTGGATATTAGATGTAAAGCAAAGAATTACCAGCCTATAGTCCACAACCCCAGAGAAACTAGATAACAAGAAGAATCCCAAGAGAGACATGTATTGATCACCCTGTGAAGGGAAAATAGACAAGATCTCCTGATAAAATTAAGAGTGTGTAGGTGAGGGGAAAGAAGGGAGGGCAGAATGGGAGGGGGAAGAAGGGGAAGGAGGAGGAGAACATGAGGGAACTAGATGATCAAGATGTGAGAACAGAGGGAAAGCAAGGAATATCTTGATTGTGGGAAACATTATGGGGCTAGTATCCCAGGAATCCATAAGGATAATCACAGCTAAGTCCCTAAGCAATAATGGAAAGGGAGCCTGAACTGCCCTTCCCCTGTAATCAGGTAGATGACTATCTTAATCGTCATCATAGAACCTTCATCTAGCAACTGGTGGAAGCAGGTGCTGAGATCCAGAGGTAAGCACCGGACCAGGATTCTGGAGACCAGTCCAAGTGAGGAAGGAGCAATAATATGAGCAAAGGAGTTAAGACATGGGGGATACCCACAGAAACACCTGACCTCAGCTAGTGGGAATTCACTGACTCTGGACTGAGTGTGGGGGAAATTGCATAGGACTGGGCCCTCTGAATGTGGATGACAGTTCTATGGCTTGGGACCAGTGCTGTGGGAGCAGTGGAAGTGGGATCAGGATTTATCCCTAGTGCTTGAACTGACTTTTCAGAGCCTATTCTTTTTGGAGGGATACCTTTCTCAGTCTAAATAAAGGAACAAGGGCCTTATTTCTGCCTCAAATTGATGTGACAGACCTGTTGACTCCCCATGGGAAGCCTTACCCTCTCTGAGGAGTGGGTGGGGGTGGAGGGAGGTGAAGGGAGTGAGAGGAAGGGAGGGAGTGGGAACTGTGATAGGTATATAAAATGAGAAAAGATTGTGTTTTAAAAATAAATAAATTAATTAATTAAAAAAATCTTGGTATTGGCCCTGTGAGTTGATTCAGTTAGTAAAGGCTCTGACCATTTATCCTGGTGATCTGAGTTTGGTTTCTAGGACCTATTTGTTAGAAGGCAAGAACTGAGACCTACAAGTTATCATTTGACAGGCATTCTACAACAAGCATTTACTAACTCATACCTCTCATCCATTATATAAATATAATGTATATGCCAAGATATACCTCTCCTCCAACACACACATACACACACACACACACACACACACACACACACACACACGTTATGTGTAGAGGGTCCCTTGTTTGGGCAAAGTAAGTTATTGGCGGTGTTCATAGCAACCTCTCAGTAGGCCTTGGGCCATGAAACCCTGTTTGCCTAGAGGCAATCCATAGGTTCTTATCTTCTGTGAAAACAAAAGAACTTTTTTTTCCCAAGCAACATGTCCTTAGACCCAAATTCTGAAGTCATGATACCTTTATAATATACATGCTGGTTTAGCTTAGCAGCCCATACAATGAAATGTCTGTCTATACTTAGCTCCTTCACAGTCAAAAAAAAAAAAAAGAAAAAGAAAAGAAAAAGAAAAAAAGAAAACACAATAATATACAGAATCCAGATTCTGTGATTTTCCATTTTTATATGACTTATTTTTCTTTACTTTTTAATCTATCACTACCTGTACTCTGTATCTTTAAAGATTTTACCTCTTTTTTTAAAGCATTAACTTTATTTTATGATTCTCTATAATCTTTTTCTTCTCTCTCCCATGCCTACATACATTTATCCAACACCGTGACCCATTTTTAGGTCTTTTATGTCTGAATCTGTCCTTATTGCATTGACTATAATTATCTACTGTGTTGAAGAGCTTTTAAAATGCTAGGAAGCTTGGTTGCAGCTGCTCTGGATGTTGGCTCCGCCTCTCTCCAATTTTAAAATGATGGAAGTACCACCAGTGCTAACTCTGGGACCACCAGGCAGGAGCTGCACTCAGCAGTCCAACCCCAAGAATGAGCATGCAGCACATAAACCCTTTATATCTGAGTTACAGCCAAATCTGCCATGCAGAACACTGCACAGCCTGGAAACATCTCTGTGTATGGCGGCAGAAATCCACCATGTTCTCCTCTCCTTCTTGTGCATGCTAGTCGACCTGACCTGCCTCCTTCCCAGTCAGGGAGTGCCAAGTCACAGGCCTGGTCTCAGCCACTTTACTCCCAACCATAGTGGGCACAGAAACACCTGGGCCCACAAATGCCATTGAAATGCTGCATAGCTGGGGTTCATGCTGGTGGCATAGCTCAGGAAGCTGCGCTTTAAACCTACATAGTTTTTTTTTCTGTTATGGCTACTGAGTCAGGAAAATCTTTCTTAAATGAGCTGCAGCAGGCCAGCAGCAAACAGTAAGAAGATGTTTTAAACTCTGTATTTTTTTGTCTAGAATTCCTTTTTAACCCCTCTTAGTTGGCTACCTTTGGCCGCCAAATGTTACATGGTGAGGGTCCCTCGTTTGTCCTGGCAACCCGGCTAGCTTACATCCAAAATAACCACATAGAAACTGTATTAATTGAAACACTGCTTGGCCATTAGCTCTAACTTCTTATTGGCTAACTCTTACACATTTGTTTAACCCATCCCCATTAATCTGTGTATCACTATGTGGCTGTGGCTTACTAGAGATTCTAACTGGCGTCCATCTCAGACAGAGGATCCATGGCTTCTCTCTCTCTCTCTCTCTCTTCCCTTCTTCCCAGCATTCAGTTCTGTTTTCTCTGCCTACCTAAGTTCTGCCCTTTCAGCTAAGCCAAGGCAGTTTCTTTATTCATTAAACAATGAAAGCAACACACAAACAGAAGGAACTCCTACACCATTTGTTTGTCTTTAAGCTGGCATGGTTATTTCCCGAATCGAGCTAACACACACACACACACACACACACACACACACACACACACACACACACACACTGTCCTCATAACCAAAAGCAGAATGCATCTTTTTAAAACATGAGGATTACTTTTAACATTCCTGTTTAGTCTTGTACTCTATGCTCTTGTCAGGTCACGTAACTCAGGAAAAGTCCATATACCAAGGAATAAAACCAGCTTTAACAGTTTTAAAATAGTTAAAATCGTACTGAATGAATACACTCTCTTACCATATTGAACTCAAGTTAGAAATCAATAGCTGAAAGATAATAGTAAGTCTATAAAATATTTAGTGTTCAGGTGATAGTCTTCTAAGTAAGTCATTGGTTAAGGAGAATGTTTTAGACAGAGAAATAGAGCTGGAATTGAGCCAGAAGCTTTGTACCTGTCATATAGGTATATGGATTATATACATAGTACTGGATTATATTACTAATAATAATGGTATATGTCATATAGGTATATGTTCATAGTACTGGATCATATTACTAATAATAATGGTATATGTCATATAGGTATATGTTCATAACACTGGGAAGTGCTATGTAGCTGCTATGGGACAAAGGTCATCAAGGTTTTCCCAGTTGTGGACTATGAATCCTATAATACTTACTTATCTTGTAATATATACTGACCAGAGCAAAGTGGTTTGGATGTCCTAGAGAAAACCTACAATGTTCTAATTGGAACTGAGTCCTATTCCACAAGAGTAAATACATGCTTGATATTATACAGCCGATCAAAAAAAAAAAACCTATGGTTGGGATGCCACAGGTCTTAGTGGGAATATAGTGCTGGTATATTACTAAATAGACAGGCATTTAAACTGCCTTCTATATATTTATGTTTCTATTCTAGATTAGTGCTCCTCTCGGTGTTCAAGGGAACCTCTTTTTGTAGTGACAATTGAAGCAGTGATTCCTAACTGGTCCAGTACAGAGAACTGAGAACTGTTGAGTATTCAGCCCTAAATGGAATATTAGCATCACTCCTTACAAGGCCCAGGGAACATTATGGAAGAGGAAGTAGAAACTTAGAGAAAGTAGAGTACTTACAGAAATGCTATCCGCTGTATCTGTCATGGTCATTTCAGTCACAGTCACAAGGCAACTGTGACTACTTGCATGGACACATGAAAAGGGAAGGAAACAGAAGAACGGCAGGGATATTAACCTGGGTATTCCATTGCTGCAATAGGTCATGGCCCCATAAATTCACTGCAATATTGGCTGCTACATATGGCCTCAACCTTCCTTTCTGTCCTTCTGGCCCTATGCATTCAACCCACCTCATGTTTTGTTTCACTTGAGATAGTGTTCCAATTCCTAGGAATTTAATATCTGCCTCTTAAAAAGGCCAATCTGGATGCCAAGATTCTGGAGTAATGATAGTCACATCCACACCTGTGTCTAATAATCCTTTAATTATTAAATCCCTCATTTATATGCACTCTTAGGTTGGTCTTTGATTATTTATAGAAGTCAGCCAAAATATATGTTTCCTATTTCCTATGGCGTTTTTGACTCATCCTCCATGTCTGTTCCATCATCCAGAACAGTATGGTTTTTTTTATAGCAGGCACTAGATTGTTTAATTTTCCTGGTGAGACATGTTCTCCACAGTGACTGGAAATGACTGAACCTTGTTTGACATCAGGGCCTGGAAGAGGCCTCTGAAGGAGTTTCCTGGTGTTATTAGGTTGCCTTGTCTCTTTTCTGTAGATCTACATTCATTAGTCTGATGTTGGCTAATCACACCTCCTACATATGCAAGAATGCTGAGTCCTCCTATTCTTGTCATTCCTAGAGGAGACATTATTTCTAGGAATTCCTTGTCTACAGTCCCTTCTTAGATGTCCTATTCTTCCACAATTAAAACATTTGGCATTTTAGTGTCTCCTCATACTGTTGGAAATCACTTCTCCTACCCAAACTTCAGTACTATAGTCAAATATTTCAATATCCACTGTATGCAAGATCCATTCATCTATGGGTACTGATATGACCTTTAAAAGCTCAAGGATCTTCTTACATTCTAAGTTGGCATTTTCCAAAGCCAAAGATACAATTAGTACACATCTAATTTCAAGGTCTGTCACTACTAATTGTACAGCCTTAGTTAATCTTTGTAAGAAATTAGTAAAGTGTTCTCTCTGGCCTTGTTTAACCCTAATATATGACTCAGTTCTCTTTTCTAGTTCTTAAGTCCTGTCCCAATCATTTAAAGCTGCTGTGCTACATAGGGACAAGGTGTGTTTGCTGTAGCATGCCTGTTCCTAAGGATCAGAGTAATGACCCTTGCCAAGAATTTGATCTTGGGAAGTCTCAAATCCTTTTGCATTCCTCTATTACTCTAAAGTTTTTGCCTCTTCTTTCCAATAACACTACCAAAGAAGCTGAGGTCCATTTTCTAGGACTGCTGAGATTAATTGAAGCCCATCGTGTGGAGTAGCCTTAGTGCTTGAAGCCCATGTTTTCACCATTTCCCTTACAAATGCTGAATGTTACCCATAATTAACTATTGCTTGTTTTATTTCTTTTAGATTGCTCATATGTATTGGTTCCCATGCATAATCTTTGATTACCTAGCATACATTGTGCCAGATGCTCTTTCCTAGGAAATTACCAGATATGTGTTTGAAACTGTTTATGTTGTCCTATGGTCTGGTATGCACTGATGAGACTAAATCCTGTTCTTGTACCTTCTGTCTATGCTCATCAATTTCAATACATTTCTCAATTGTTTCATGTCTTTTTACTACTGCCTTTTGTAAAGTCTGAATATCCTGTGCCATGTTATCTTCTAATGCTCTCACTGAGGATTTCAAGATATGACAGTTGTTCAGTAAAGATAATGTCTCATCTTTGGAAATAATTTTGACTGTGTGCATATTAACTTATTGGAGATATATCCATTAATCTATCATAGCTTTTCAATATATTCCAATATTTAAACTCAACAGCACAAATTCTTTCGGATAATTTTGTCAAATTGATGCTATCCCACTCTGTAGTATTGAACTATTTTTTAAATGAGATAATATTGAAAACCAAACTAATTCCTAGAATCAAATAAAGAGATGTAGAAGGAAAGTCATGCAAGCCTTGCAGAATGCCTTCCATAGTAGAAGCAAAACAATTATTGAACTCCTGGATGTTGTCAGTCATTTTTTTCTAGTTTTTCAGATATTACTTGTCATAAGGCAATTATAATGAATTGGAGTGGGTGTACTAATTGTTATCGCCCTGCAGGCATTGCAGTTGCAGCCATGTGGCTGAGAGATGTTAGCAGCAGTTAACAGTGTGTGTTGCTTACTTTGGTACTGAAAAATATGCTTTGTTTAACAAATTAAGAGCAGTTATTAAGGTGATCAAATGATTCTGAGAGTTGGAGCCCAGGATAAAGAGAAAACCTAAAGTTTTCTGTCAGTTTGAGTTACAGACTGTGTGCACCATGGGGATTGCTGGCAGCAGCATGTGACCTGCATGCAAAGCACAGAGAGGCAGCCTGTGGGTTCTGAGCCAGGGAGCACTCGGCAGCCAGCAGCCTGCTACATTTGAGGGCTGACTAGGGTCCCGGACAAGACTGTCAGTGGACTGATCGCAACCAAAGAGCCATCTCTTCAATTCCTAACTCTCCCTCTTTTATATAATCCTGGAGTACAAACCTAGTGAATGGTGCCATTCATAGTGTGGAGCATGACACAAAAGTCTGAGGACTTCTGGATGAACTTGGAATAAGTAGCTTGGACCTGTGTGGCATCCAGTGGCTCTTGTGACCCAGATCTGCCTCAGGAAGCTTCCTGGTTCTGCATGGATTAACTTTATAACTAGAAAGTTTGTTCTCTGTCCCTTGTCCTTCCCTCTGGACAACAGTGGATCAAAACAGAACATTCTTGCACTTGACATCACTTTGGGTAGGTCCTGTAATCCCAGTTCCCTTCTTCTCATATAAGGATCAGAATGATTTCACCTTCTTCACATACCACATTACATTTGTTTTTGAGATTGAAGTCTGTTTTTACTAAAGCAGTCTGTATATTATGTATGTACTTACTAAAGCAGTTATGTATATTAGATATAAACTTGTAGTCTCTGGGTTATATAATTTTCTTTTGTCTGTTATATGAAGGTATGAATGGACTACTTCATAGCACGCACAAGAAACATTTATGTTCCAGGAAATACATCAAAAGAAAATAACAGTGGAGGAGAGAGAAGAAAGACTGTAGCATCTCATTCCCTTTGTGTCCTTCCTGGTCTTTCCCATTGATGTCCTCAGATGGTATCCTGCCATTTCCAACTTCGAATGCTGCCAGTATTAGTCCAAGGTGTACCGACTCACCATTTGTTTAAGCACTGTGTTTTTATTGTTCTAGATGCCTACAAATGAGGCTTCATTTCCTACTTCTGGTTTCTAGGTCTGGGCTTCTTGGTTACAGATCTTGTATATGCCATTTTTTTCCTGAGATTACTCGGTTTTACTTGGGCTCTGGACAAAGGAGGATCCAGAATTGTTTTTTGAAGAAATTGGAATGGTGACCACTTGTCAGATCTTTGAGCACTGTAGCTCTGGGTTCTCATATGTAGTTCTGTCCTCGAGTCCAGATTGGAAAATAGGCTTTAAAAATAAACAGCCTTCAGAGAACAAATTATGTGATCTTGAAATCTAAAGTAACTACTTGATTTCTAGGCTCTGAACACATCCTTCCAAAATTCACATTGAAATTTAATCTCATGGCAACACTGCTAAGGAGATGGGATCTTTCCAGTTATAGCATCACAAGACCCTCTCATGAATGGACACATTTGTAGCCTTGTTAAAGAAATGTTAGCTTTATCTACCATTGGAAGTTTTCCGTATTCTACTCTGGAAGGACACCACTCACGTGCTAAGTAAAGCTCAGCAACCAGATCCCATCTTAGACGGAAGAACCATTCTCACCACTCATCCTGTTGGCTAGCAACAGCTGCCAGAATTATAAAAACTACATTTCTGCTCCTCAGAAATTACCTGCTTATGGAGGTTTTATTACAATAGGATAGATGTGTTCAAACAGTGCTCCAGGAAAAGTGTCGTCATTTATTCTGGGGTATGTGGAGCGGGAAACTTTCAGTTAGTATTGTACTCATTGGCTGTGTACTTTACCTTCTCATACTCTGCATCCAAAATGCTTGGAAAACCAGAGTGAGCATTAAAAGTAGAAAGGAGTTCTCTAAAGTGAGTGTTGGTTGCAACATCTTGAAGCTGTAAACACATACAAACCAGGAGAACCACAGTCCAGCCACTGAAAGGCTCAATCAAACTCCCAATGAGAACACTGGTCACTCTCTTCTTTCCCTTTCCCTCTTCCCTCTCCCTCCTTTTTTTCCCAAGAAGATAGGGTTGAGGAGGCTTCCTCGACTTGTTCCCATTTCCAACTACCATCTTGAGAAATATTTATTCCATTTGTTATTCTACTCGATTTTCTTCTGTGATTAGAAATTGCAATAAGTCCAAACCTGAAATTCACTATGAGCTAGAAACAAATCACAGACTATGAATGTATTTTTACTAGCTGATTAAGTCACACAGGCAACAATTTATACAGAAATCAGATTGTGGGTAGTCAGGGTGAAGCTTGGCTTCTATTTCTTGGACGTGTGTATCTATCAGAGGTTTCACAGACCTGAAAGGTTGTCAGGAATCCTGATGATCTTGGTTGTCAACACAATTAGATCTGGAGTCAACAAAGCAACATGGCACTGGGAAGGTCTGTGTAGGTATTTCCTGGAGGGGGAAACTTCCTCACCTTTGGAAGGGAAAGACACTTATTCAAAGTAAACAGCACCTCCCAAAGGTATCCCACATATATAGAAGTTCAAGGAAAAGGCTATTGCTTCGTGTTTGCCCCTTACTCCCTTGCTTGTGAGTGCACTGTCTGTTGTTGCCTCTCATCATCACTCAGTTACCTCAGCCTTCAATGTGAACTAAAAACCAGGGGCTTATAAGGATCCTCCAGGCCTTCTTTACCAGGTTTCAACCTCTCCAGCATGCAACCAGCCATTGTAGGACTACACAGAGTGTATTATGCCAGACAATCTACAAATCTCTTCTTAGTATATATTCATCTTGTGTGCTCTCTTCCTCTAAGAAGACTTTTAAGTTGCTTCCAAATCTGGGTTTTTGTTTCCCCTAATTTAACAGGCTTCTCCAGTCTTATCTGTTGGATTCATAAGTTCACCAAAATGGACTGCATTTTAGGCCTTGTGATTTATTTTACTAATATTACTTTACTAATATAAAAATCATTTCCTACATCAAGAGAAGAGACTCAGGATCAGTCATTTCTGAAGTTTTCCCAAGGATGACTTTTCTTATTTGTTCTTTACCTTATTATGTTAATTATTTTTTTTAAAAAAAATAAGTACATTTTCTCACTTATAAATTCTAATTAAGAAAAACATTAACATTTGAAGTAATAGAACAATACACTAGAAATTTGAAATTTGTATCTACCTAAAAAAATTAATCTCATCACATAAATGCAAATCTTAGAGCTAAACACTCTCTTCAAAGAAAACTTTCTTCAGACTTAATACCATTTAGACAGGAACAGTGTTTGCAATGAGGTTGTATGTAGCTATCAACAGGATTGTCTTCAACTCTGTGGTTATTTCTAGGGAAGCTGCACTGAACAATGTATGCATCTGAGTTTGGACTCCAAGCTCAAGTAGAGTTCAGTATTGAAAGGAAGAAAATAAAGACATTTTTGTGCTTAAAACAGTAGGTGTTTCCAAACTTATTTTATTTAATAGCTTCCAATGGCTGAAGATTTCCATATCAAATAATTTTTTTATCAGAAAATGTACCTAAAATAAATTTAAAGATGTTTTTAGGAAACTTAATATTCTTTATGGGACCAGATGTTTTGGATATTTTGTTTTTGGGACTTTGTGGTACCTGACTAAATCATTATGTAGCAGCAAATCATGCTTTGGGGAAATATTAGCAAAATAAAACATAATCTTCATTTCTTATATGGACAAATGAAAGCTCTTGGTCATGTTTGAAGTGATAAATAACACAAATTACCACTTATATATTTTATATTTGGTTTGGGGATATAAGGCAGTATTAAAAATGTACATGAAAGTGCAAACATACACACACACACAGAGAGAGAGAGAGAGAGAGAGAGAGAGAGAGAGAGAGAGAGAGAGAGGAGAGAGAGAGAGAGAGAGAGAGAGAGAGAGAGAGAAAGAGAGGGAGATGAAGAGGGAGAGGGAGAGGAAGAGAGAGATGACCTCAAGTATTCTTCTAGAAGATCAGTTAGAAGTTTCAATAATCCTTTGTAAAAAAAAAAGGCAGTTTTTTTCATTATTTTTTCAAAAGCTACTAAGGGAAACATTTCTAAGTAGATATTCCTAATGAAATATTTCTGTAAATGGTTACACATATCCTTAAACCTTGGGATGATGGCATAATGAAAGGTTATGCTTTAGGGAAGAAAATGCCTACCCAGAATAGAAAAAGAACCAGTTACAAGTCACAAGAATTCAAAAGAAAAAATTTCAATAATAATAATTTCCATTTATCTGATTTTTTTCATAAAATTTATAAATAGCTTTAAAAGAGAACATAGACTAATCAATTTGTTTTAGTTTCTTCAGTTTTCTAATCAAGGAGTTGGACTAAACGCTAATTTTTCCAGCTCTAGTATTCTATGATTCAAGCTAATATAAAATATTAAAATGGTCCCATTGGTTTATTCAAATGATAATAGAAAAGGCGGGCTTAAACTTACAAAGCCTGGCAATGTAATTATTTTTGTTTTTTTGATAACAAAGAAAAGTAATA
The DNA here is from genome assembly GCF_982192425.1 of Myodes glareolus. NCBI lineage: Eukaryota > Metazoa > Chordata > Mammalia > Rodentia > Cricetidae > Myodes > Myodes glareolus. Next base: position 106,197,881 of record NC_142026.1, read on the forward strand.
AGTGATGAAAGAGATTATCCAAAATTTGACCCTCTCAGTTTCTAGTCAGTACTCCTGTTTCCAAATCAGCCTGGCCATCAAATATATTACATTGTTTTGTTTTATTAAAGATTCCAGGAATCCCAAGTCCCCACCGCTAGAAATCTATTTTTTTTTATTATTTTTAGGCCTTCCCATTTTTAAAGGAGAGCTCAAAATTCTGTCTTGAACATAGAGAAGGGGGCTACTGATCATTCCCAGAATACCTGGGATACAGGGGTGCTGCCTGGGACACAGGGGTGCTGCCTGGGACACAGAGGTGCAGGAAAACAGATGTGAACACAGCAATGGCTTCAGCTTATCATTTCAACCCAAGGAACCACTTTTCCAAGGTTTTCTCTCCTCTAGGGGAAAAGTATAGAGCAATTAACACCCAGTTTCTTGGCTGTTCTCCTGTGGTAGAAAAAAGTCCTTCAAGAGTGAAAGAGTGGATCTATAACCTTCACTATCTGTGCCAAACTCACACTCTAGACACTTAATTCCACTTAAGCCCTGGAAATCTTCTTGCTGTAAACCACGAATCTAGCCATCACCATGCTACAGTCTCTAGCCTTTTAAGGCAATCTGTGATTTACAACTTATTTTACTTCAGGGAACGGAATAATAAGGTGGATTCCTCTTAGTGGCTACAGTATCGTAAGGAGAAAGCCCACTGAATTTTGCTAGGCATGAGAATTTCTTTTTGGGTGAAGTAGGTTAATACTAACCATATAACACAGTTGCTCTTAAATGAGAACAATTTACAACAAAGTAGCTTTTAAGATCGGCCATGTAGGATTCTGAGGCTCTCAACTTTCCGACTTCTCCTATGCCACTTATCAGTATAGATTTCATGCATCTGGTGTGAGCAAATTGTAGCCGTGATATATATATAAGAAACCACCGATGCCTAAGTTTAGTTTAAGGCCTGTTACACAGTATAAGAAATGCAATATAGTTTAGCTATCAATGAAATGTTGCTCCTGATCATTCTTCTTCTAAAAAAATGTGAATTAATTAGTCTTTTATCTGCTAATTTTTGGGAAAGACTTAGAAAAAGGAAAAATCAAAACAAGTAACTTACCTCCACTGAGAAAGAACTCCAGATAAACTGGCTAAAGTAAAAACTTACCACAATTTTAACAAAAAGTAAAATTCAGCACAATTTAATTCCTTTTCTCCCTCTCATTTAAGGAATGTTTGTTATTGAAATCAACAAAAGAAATTCATTACTTTGTCCTGTTATTATTAAGGCAGTCTTATGATACTGGCTCCAAGAATCAAGTATACAGTTAAAGCCAAGAGAGACTACCAGATGATATACAAAAGCACGGATGAGCATCTTATACCTGTTTTAGAAGACTGATACATTATACTTGTGATGTTTTCATTTAAACAAGAAATCAATAGTATCAGTTACCTTCATATTGGTTAAAATGCTATGTAAGATTGATTTCTGGAAAACTAATGTTTGGTTCATGTATAATTCTCATTTTTCAATGTAGTTAGTAGCCAAGGAAGTGTTTAAATAATATATGAATGTCAAATGCCTTAGGTATATACCTATTAAAAGGTATGCAAAATATAAATAGGACTGTATATTTTCAAAACTTTAAAATAAACACAAAGAATAGATAGGTCTACATGTTATAATTTAAGGTCAACACTAGCACATAATTTTTTTTACCTAAATACATTCCTATGACAATACATGCACCTACAAACACATGGTCATGCACAGAATCTTGTTTTCTGCATTTGCAAGAAAGTTAGACTATACAATATTGTACATTGTTGCAACTTAAATCATTTTGGAAAGTCAATGAGGATGGCAATAAAAAAAATCTGGTCTAAGAAATTAAAGTACAAGGAGATAATTATCCCATAGATTAAAAACACTGAAGACTGATGGAAAGATAGGGTATAGATTGCTTGTCCCAGTGATCTTGAAAGTTGCAGAAGAGAACAGGATTGTTTGTAAACACTCTGAATATTCAGTTTGGCAAAAGGGATGAGAACTTGTATAATCCAGCAATCTAGGCTAGAGATCTAGACCATCTGGGCTTCGGATTGCAGAGAGACTTTATAGCTGTAGGCAGTCCTCCGTAAGGCTGGGGGTGCGGACGGCGATCTGGATGCCCATCTAGATGGGAGTCGGCGATTAGCTGGTCTGGCAGGTCTGGAAAATCCTTTTTCATGTGAGGTTTTCACTGCAATGGATTCCTAAAACACAAATAAAGGCCATGATCTCCTTACACATGCCACTTTTATCCACAAAAAACATCAAAAGGATCATCATCACCACCATAACAACAATAATAAAAATGTTCATAAGATTTTGTGCTCATGGTTCCAACTGTCCTTTCAATAATTTTTCAATATTTATTTGTATTATATATAGGTGTTTTGCCTGTATGCACTGTGTGTGTCCCTGGCACCTATAAAGGTCAGAAGTTGTCATCAGATTCCCTGAAACTGAAATTAGAGGTGGTTACCAGGGCCTCTAGAAGAGCAGCAAGTGCTCTTAACTGTTGAGCCATCTCTCCAGCTCCCACAACCCTAGAACTGGCCTCCCTAATAAAGCTGATATTCTTGTACCAGGGGCAGGCAGTGAGGACAAACTCAGGTGTTAGTATTTTCCTTCATAGCCAAGCAATAGCCTCATTTTTAAAATTGTCCTTTTGGATATGTAAATTTAATTCAAGTTTTTTTTTTTTTTAAATGAAGCAAAACAATACAATATGTTCCTAAGGATCTACAGTAGAATGAAATTGAATGAATGAAACTTATGCCCTGGCAATGCTGAAGCATGCATGGGCAGCTTATATATGGCGGTTCTGTTGAACTTGTCCATATAGGGTTTCATGGTCTAAGCTGATGAGGACAACTGACCAGGTATCTTCCTCAAGAGGGCACCAGATCTCATTACAGATATTTGTGAGCCACCATATGGTTGCTGGGAATTGAACTCAGGAACTTTCGAAGAGCTGGCAGTGCTCTTAACAGGCAGAGCAATCTAATCAATGAAAAAGAGGAAACATTCAGCATCTAGTCTTAGTTAATGAGAAATTTGTTTGTTAATGTACATGTTTGCATGTCTCTGGTCATAGGACCTATAGAGTTTCAACTAAAATGAAGGGAAGTACAAAAGCCAAGGGATTCTTTGAAATGCTGACTAATGATAAGTCATCTTATTTAAATTGAATATAATATAAAAAAGGGCATTTTGTATAAGTCTTCATAGTAAATACCAATTTTCTTGTCCTCTCCCTTTACAATTAATGAAGACTGTAATCTTTTAAATGGACAAAAGAAAAAAGAAGTTTATTTAAATGCCCATTCTTTTTTGTTAATTTTCATGTGAAAAATATCTATGATTAGTTGTATTTTGTAGACCATTTTTTTAGTGGCAAAAACAAAGGATCTGTTTTTGTTTGTTTTAAAATTTTAAGCATTTAAAACAAGACATTGTTTTGAATGATTGCTTTGCCTTCACGCACATTCATGTTGCAAACCCTATGAGGCCACAAGGTCATGAAATGGGAAAGTCTGAATCAATCATAGCCAAGAAAGTGGAAGTTATTAAAAATTAATTTACTGAAACAATAAATCTTTAGAGTAAAACTGTAAGTCACAAAATATGTATTATGGTTTTTTTAAAGAAAGGAAGCAAACAACTTTCCATAGGTTTTCGAAAGCATCTTTTATCAATTATTTATTTATTTATTTATTTATTACTTATTTTTGAGGCAGAGTCTCACTACTTAGTCCCAGATGGCCTGGAGCTCACTTTGAAAAATCACTCCAGTCTCAAACTCATAGAGATCTACCTGTTTCTGCCTCCTAAGTGTTGAAATTAAAGACACAATCACCATTTGTGTCCTTAATATTACTTATTTGTAAGTAACGTACTAGATGAAGTTTTTAAAACTATACCCTCGTCTCGTATTAAGATATTGCTGGTGTGGGAGAATTATCTGTATTCTGTCAATCATGTATTTTAATAAAACGCTGATTGGCCAGGCAGGAAGTATAGGTGGGTCAACCAGACAGGAAGTAGAGGCGGGGCGATGAGAACAGGAATATTCTGGGAAGCAGGAAGCTCCCTCTGCCATTCCTGCCCAGATCACTGAAGAAGCAACATGTGAGCTGATAGCTGAAAAAGGTACCGAGCCATATGGTTAACATAGATCAGAATAATGGGTTAAGATAAGTCATAAGAATAAGTAGCCTGACCTAATGCTCCAATCAGTTTATAATCTTATGAAGTCCTGTGTGTGATTTTCTTTGGGGCTTGCCGAATGTGGGTTACTGGGCGGGACAGATACCCCAACAAGCAGGCCCCCTCATGTTACATATTGCCTCGCAGAGGGCCAAGATGTTAAGAAAATCCCAACATAGGTTTACATCATACTTATATGATCTAGAAACTAAACTGACTTCAGAGCTATTGCTCAAGACAGATGTAGTCCCTGGTTTCTCAACTGTGTTATCTTAGTCGAATCTAGTCCTTGCTCCACTTGCTGAATCCCACACTAAACCAAGTGTTCCACTTGACACAATTCTAAACATTGACTCTACATGATACCACCACTTACATCAGAACCACATTTGGTCCAGTTATCTCTGAAACATCTTGAATTTTGCTGGGCAGGCCTTGTCTCTGTCTCATAGGTTTTCAGCAGCTTTTCCACAACACCGTAATTTGATCTGGGATCAGCTGACCTTGGCCGGCTAGAAAAATTACTTGGTCTCCAATCATGCTCGTGGAACATGAGCTGATAGCTGCTGGGACTCGGACATGCCTGTATTTGTTTGACCATGCCTGTTGCAGAGACTTTTGTGGAATTACTGAACACATTTTCTATGGGTCCAGGCGTGTGGTCACTAACTTTCAAACCACCAGTCCCACTGTCATGTTCTGGCATGTCACCTCTATGAGCAAGTGAGCTATCAAGAAGGTTGAGATCATCAGGCGATTTTGAATCGTTTTGACTCTGCTGTATTGCTTGACAATTCCTGTCTGTTCTGAAGACAGTTCTGTTAAATTCATCAATCTTTGCTGCCAGCTTTTCATTCCTTGGAGTCTGTTCAGAACTGCAGCTGTAACTTCTAAGTGGATCTCTCTGTGTCACTGATGGAAGAAAGTCATTTTGTACATGAAGATCAAGCTGAGATTTACTAGGATTATCTGGAATCACCTTTTCAAATCTTGCTTTATTGGGTGTAAAACCAGTTTTTTGGGACTGCACAGAAGGGCTCTCCTTTGTACCTATTATGGTGCCACATAACCACGAATTATGTCCAATCTCTTCATTATCTGGAGGCTTGCTATCTATTTTGACTTCTGGTGTCAAAGAGGAAATCATGGTACTATCTTTCAAATGTCTCTCTTCTTGTGGAAACAGTGGAGACTGCCTCAGGAGGAGATGAGGATTGCAATTAGTTTTGTCTTGACTCTCAAGGGCCACCCACCTGTGATATAAACTTTCCTTCAGTCTTTCTTGGACTTGTTCAGAATATAAACTGGGGAAATTTCGAGAGGTACTTCTTGGAGGAGGAACTGGAGGGGTTTCACTTCTTTGTAAATCAATCAAACCAATTCCCCAGTTTTTCATAGGACTGTTTGGGAGTCCATTGGTACAGCTCAGATTCTTTTTCTGTTTTTTCTTCTCCGTATTGGTTGGAAGCCTGCCCTGGCCATTACGTATCAAGTAGTTCCCATGAGGTACACTGATTTCATTTGGCATTTCCTGGAGAACAGAATCAGACTTCATCCTAAACAATTATAAATCAAGGTATATTAATCACATTTTTTCAAAATGAACTTTTAAAAGAAACCATAGTTTAAAAAAGTATTGATGCTATTAGAAAAAGTCACAATTTACTAAAACATTATGTGTGTGTATAGTTATATATGTGTGTGTGTGTATGTGTACATATATATATATATATATATATAATGTGATAATATGAATAATGTGATATATGTGTATATATGTATGCTAAATTCATTTATTGTAAGACCTATTTATTGCTTTATTGTGGGGTAAAGTCTTCTGTGTCATATTCATGGTTCTAACCCAAATTTTAGTCAGTGTCATGCCTTATTTTTCCTAACATAAAACCTCATGCTAGATTCCAACTATGCAATGTAGTCTCTTGAGTTTCTGCTCCTGATGCTCCCATTTCTACAGTATTTTTCCTATCATTGCCTTTTCCTCATTTTCCTATGCAAGTTCTATTTTCTATTATATAATTCCAATTCAGCCTTCACTTTTCCCCTTGGATTTCAAATAACATTGGGAACAGGGTCAGTCTGAGTGGAGTGTCATGAACCCTAGGTAATTCCAAATGGAAGGTGTCATTTGAACTTGAAAGGAAGGTATTTTATTAATCAAAGAAAGGTAATAAAAAGAAAGAAACTCTAGCAAAGTGTTCCCATTGAGAGAATGAAGAGCATCCTGGATAGACTTAAAGCAGAGCGAGAGACAATGAAAGACACAGAGATACTAGGTTATGACAAATCTTAGAACAATGTTAGCGCACATGTTGAGGCTTTAAAGTGCTTTCTCAAGGTCGTTGGAATGACCATGGAAGCTTCACTTTTCAATAGTTTTTATTTTTTGGGGGGATTTCATAAATATATTTTGATCTTATTCTTTCATCTTCCTTTAACTCCTCCCAGATCCTCTCTACCTACCTACTCACTCAACTTCATGCTCTTTTTCACCACGACAGCTTTATATTCTATATAATTTGTAAATGGAGTCTGACAAGTCTTTGTATAAGACATGAATAGAGTAACAATGTGGATGACCAAACATCAAAATCACATAATAAAATAAATTATACATATTTAACGTATAAAAGGCTCCTACAACGATGTAAGATGAAGTATAGAAAACACCCATTAACAGAGGACAGAAGGGAGGAAGCTCAATGGGCAAATGAAGAGCAGTGCACAGTGACAAACTCTGTGGCAAGTCATCACAAAGCTCCTCAGGTTCTTCACAGCTAAATAATAATAAGGAATCTCATTGTTGTAGCATTCTAAGAGAAGCTCTGCTCCCTCAATGAGCTAAATATTGATACAAAATAATCTGTACTTAGCCATGTACAGAACTCCAAATTATTTTTTTAAACTTAGCTAAAACTTAGTCTTAAAATTACATTGTGATTCTACCTAAAACAAGAACTGGTGCCATATAGATATATAATGTGTTACTTTGAAGTACATATTCCTTTATTATATACCTGTTAAGAAATAAATGACCCAGTATTAAAATATTTAAATGGAACATCTTATACTTATATATTGTTGTTCAAACATCACATTATTATATTTGTCATGTTTAATAAATGATTTAACTGAATCTGCCCATTTGCTTATTTTTCCTCCTGCTGACACACTTACAATGAGAAAGAACTACGATAAAGGATACATATTCATTTATTACAGTCTATCTTAACTAAACACTAAAAGGAATATCATATTCCTAATATTTAAGTAATGTAATTGATTGGAAGATTACTTTTAAGAATTCATGAAATAAGGTATACACTAAGAGGCAGTTTAGATTCACTGAGTATAAACAGAATTCTTTTTTGATTTTCCAGTTTACAATGATCACATGTATGCCAGCCTACCTTCTGTGGTTAGAGCGCTTTCGGATTTCCTCTTGAAAGGTACATAGTTCTTCACTAACTTTTGCAAGTTCGTCAAGAGCCTTCACACACATAACACATAAAAGAGAACCTTTGTTATCACTCAGAAGTGTTCACACTTCTTTAGAAACAGTTTCTGGGTATCCTATCTTACTTACTGTGTTAAGGGCAACAGAACAGTTTGTACTCTCCTCCTCAGAAGATCTCATGTCAGCCCACACATCACATGCCTTCTCTTCTGTGGCCATCAGATTCAGAAGCCCTACTTTGTTTTCTGGGAGTATGTTTTGTTTTTTGTACACTTGATTTCCTTCCCTGAGGAAGTTCCTTTCTACTTTGTTCTTTTCCAGACCTTCTCGGTGATTTGTCACTCTGAATTCACATTGTCTTGAATTGCGGAGATTTGGAGGGAATTCCATTTTATCTCGAACATGATCAAGATCAATAACCTTAGAACGTTCATTCATGTTCATTTTCCTCCTCAGTTTTACTTCCTGGCAAAGCTGTAAGAAATAAAAATTAAAAATTTACTTTTCCTAGTTTACTTGATCAATATATTCCTTCTTTTCTTTCTTTTTTGATCAATATATATATATATATATATATATATTTAAAAGTAGAATCTCACTACATAGTCTTTAATTGAACCGCATTCTGAAGACCAGAATGACTTCAAACTCCCAAATATATACCTGCTTCTGCCTCTGAGCAGTGGAAATAAAGGTGTGCGCTTGTGTGTCTAGCTTTGATCCATATTCTTGATACTGAGCAAATCAATTGAGTTCTCTTTGCAATATTACTATATACTACCATGGGTATTAATGCTTGTGCATATAGAGAGTGCCTATAAAACAAGGATGAGTTAGAACAGTTGTGGTGAATCATGAAAACTAGTTTTTAGTAGGGCAAAGTAGGGATTCTGTTTTTCTGATAAGAAATTGGCTCATTAAAAAATTAAAAAATGGTTACAGATCTAAACAGAATTCTCAATAGAAGAATCTCAAATGGCTGAAAAACATTTAAGGAATTGCTCAACAACCTTAGCCATCAGGGAAATGCCGATCAAAATGACTCTGAGATGACCAGTCAGAATGGCTAAGATCAAAAACGCTGATGATAGCTATGCTAGTTAGGATGCAGAGTAAGGGGCACATTCCTCCATTGCTGGTGGGAATACAAACTTGTACAGCAACTTTGGAAATCAGTATGGCGATTTCTCAGAAAACTTGGAACCAATCTACCTCAAAACTCAGCTACACCACTCTTGAGCATGTGCCCAAAGAATGTGCAATCATACCACAAGGACACTTGCTCTACTATGTTCATAGTAGTATTATTGATAACAGTAGATATTATAGTGATATTTTTAATGACACAGTGATACACACGTTTTAAAAATGTTGTTTGTTTTTGTGCAGATTAAAATGAGTGCATTAGTGTTCCACATGATAAAACTGAGCTTGAAAGCTTGGGCCATCTATCGCCTCTGTTAAAGACGATCCTAAATTATTTTTTAAAGAGGCTGCCTCAGTGAGATCAGCAGATATTCTGTCAGCTCACCCCCAAAGTGAAGAAGGAAGCGGCATTCTTTTGAGACCTGTGTCTTGAAAAAGCATATCATTTTTTTTAAAAAAACAGACAGTCAAATAACTTTAAGGCGAATACCTTTATAGTTCACAAATGCAATAAACGTCTTTAATAATAACATACTTACTTGATAATTAACCATAACTTCATTTGAGAGAGTGTACATAACTAATATATTAAGGATACATGGTGCTTTTAGTTCCCCAATGTTAAGATTTTAATCACTCACCTCAAGGTTGTCACCAAACTACAGCAATAAACGGATTGTTTTGATGCTTACAAAGTTATCTGTATAGAACTGCTATTCAACATGTGTGATAGAAGGAACAACTCTCAAAAGTACCATGTTAAATCTGAAGATGTTATTGGTAGTCTTGTCCTCATTTAAGAATTCCTGAATAGGCTTGGTGTGGTGGTACTCACCTTTAAACCCAGCACTCGGGAGGGAGAGGCTGGAGGATCTCTGTGAGTTTGAAGCCTGTCTGGTGTATAGCACAAGTTTCTGGGGCTGTTAACAAAACAAACAAACAAACAAAAAAACAAAAACAAAAAACCCTCTCTCTTAAAATAAAACAAAACAAAATAATTCATGAGTAAAAGGACAATTGCTGTATTTTCGATCCCAAGGGAAACTGTGCTAATCATACACATGACCTTTCATTTTGCATGCTAAATGTATTGGGTTTTAGAAAGTTCCATTCTTGTGTATTATATCCAATTCCTTCTGTATTCATCTCATCCTTCAAGTTTGCCTTGGTATACTTTAACTTATGTGTAATTCTATGCCATTATAACTTCCCATAACTTCTCAACTTAGTTGAAAGAACAACTACAACCAGCCCTGCCCCCCCTCCAAACTAGTAAACTGTAATAAATGGAGAACATTTTGTTTGGCATAGGGAATTTGTCCTATGTGATACTCAGCCCTTGAAAGGCCATTCTTTCAAAGGACACAAACAGAAACAATTGTAAACACAAAAATTTCAAGATTTCTATGAACTCAATGTAGCCGTAATCTTAGTTCATATGTGAATTATGTTTCAAATGGTCTGAGTGCATATAGCCCGATTCTTCAATAGCAATGGCAATGAATGTAGACAGGGGCTCAGCAGAGATCTACAAGCATCTTCAGCCAGGTGCTGGAGGCCAGATACCAGATGCCAGATGCTGAATGCTTTCACTCGGTGATATTATTTTTTAACATCACTGATGTTAGAGACGTACATTCAGGAGTCTGCACTTTTCTAGCACACAGCTCAATAACCTGAAAATTTTAATACTAGATCCAAGTAACTTTAAGCAAACATTCTGTATTTTTTGAGCAATATATTTGTTAAACAAAAACCTTTGTTATGTTTACATAATCATACGATTTCCAAGTACTGTTTTTTTTGCTTGTTTGTTTATTTTACTTTTAAAAACAAGGGTTGATTCTCTGTAGCCTGATAAAATATTTACTTGTGTTTTTCTCAACCTTTTTATCTTAGCTTTGTATACTGTAGACTACACACACACACACACATATATATATACATGTGTGTATATATATGCACACACATACATAGTATATATATATATATATATGTGATATTTACATTATGATACATAGAAGCAACAAAAACTGATTAATTTTTTGGTTATGGGGGTCACCACAACAAGAGGAGCTGTATTAAAAGGTTGACAGTATAAACAAATTTGAAAACCACTTCTAAGTTTTCATTTTAATGCAAGGGTACAAAATAAAAGCAGTCTCAGAGACACCACTAGGTGAGGTTGTACTGACTTTGATCTAATGTATGTGTTGAGATATTTATTTCTTTGGAGGAGGAAGAGAAATTAAAGTAGTTCTCAATATAAAATGAACTTCAGCGAGTTTTTTTTTCTAGATTGGAGTTTACAGTATGTTTAAACTAAATCAAGCCATACCTCTTCGATCTTCTTCTGCATGACCTTCCACTGACTTTCCCATTCTTTTCTTTCATTATCAAACTGGTCCAGTAACTCCATCTTTTCCTTATGCCAGTTGATCTCTGTGTTCTCCCACTGCTTTTGCAGGTCCATGGCAACTGTGTGAGTGTCAGCCAAGGGGTTTCTGCTCATCTCTGCCTTCTCTTAACTGTTTCTTGGAAGTGTGGAAGTGTTTTAATTGAAGTGGTCTCACTTGCCTTTATAAAATAAAGATACAAGCAGATAGAGTCTCAAATTCATGTGCTTTCTGGAAATACCATTTTGCCAAGAGTCAAATATAATAATTAAACTACAGGAAACTAAACACAAAAGAAGCAAGATCTCTCCCATGTCAAGTGGGAAGACTGTACCAAGACCCAAAGCCAGGTAGTCACTGTGGGAGTCTCATGTCTTAGTAAGAAACCACACCAATCTTAAAAATGAAAACGGTCATTATTTTACTTCCTCAAATAAGATCTCAAGTATCATTACTATTCTGTGAGACACATTTTAAAACTTACTCATGGTCTCTTTTCTTTCATTGGGACTATATATATCTACATGTCTAGAATTATAACTATAGGAAACTGAAAAAAAAACTTTCTTATGTTACACTAAGTAGTGACCAAAATGACCTGATTTCTAACATTCAGGAAATGAACATTTAGGGTTTGATGAGACAATTTAAAATACCAGAAATAGGGACTAGAAAGACAGCTCAGAGCTTTAGATTGCATATTGCCCTTACAGAGGACCCATGTTTGGTTTTCAGCCCCCTTATTAAATGACTTATAATCCTCTGTAATTTCAGCTTTAGGGAATTCAACAGCTTTTTCTGAATTCTGTGGACACTTACAATGATACATGCACATACTCCATCCCCACATATACACATAGTTAAAAATGAACCTTAAAATAGCAGATATATAATTCTGTTATAAAAGTTGATATTTTATTTATATTAAAGTGAGGATATTCATAACATTATTATGAATTTTAGATAGTATTTTACATGTATAGCAATTTGAGAAATTAAAAAAAAAACTTTGGACTTTAAAATTCTTATTTTATCTAAAGAACATTTTTATTAATAAAAATAAAATCATGTATGTTTGTAGTGAATAGAAAATCTCATTAATAATAAATGATGTTATTTAAAATAATTATGCCAGTAAGAAACATAGAGTTATGTGTTGTAGTGAAGCCACTTGTTCGTTTCCTAGATGCCCAAACTCCTGAAATAACCACACAGAAACTATATTAATTAAATCACTGCTTGACCAATTACTTAAGCATATTGCTAACTAGCTCTTACATCTAGAATTAATCCATCTCCATTATTTTATATTTTACCATGAGGATTGTGGCCTATCAGCAAGGTGTCAGCATGTCTGCCTTCAGCAGTAGCTCCATGGCTTCTCTCTGACTCCACCTCCTTTCTCTCAGCATCCAGTTTAGTTTTTCCTGCTTACCTCTATTCTGTTCTGCACAGGCCCAAGACAGTTTTTTTTTAATTAAACAATAGTATTTACAGCATACAGAGGAGAATCCCACATCAGTTATGTGTAACTCAGCAGACTCACATGTTTAGCTTGTCAAGGTCTTGAGCTGATCTTCAGAACACACATGTGTACAAGCACGTGCGTGTGCGTGTGCGCACGTGCACACACAGAAACACACACACACACAGACACACACACACACATCAGAAAGAGAAAACGAAAACCAAACAAAAACCAAAACCATGATCATCAGCTTACTAACTCATGGCCATATTGCTTTAACCTTTCTGTTACTCATGCACAAATCTACCAATAGTCAAAGTTGAGGTGTTTCTGGCAGAATAAAGTCTGTATAATTATGTAGGAAAAACAATTTTGCATTCACCAAAGAGAACTGCATATTTTACACCCCGTATATTAGATGACCATGAAAGATAACTTTGTTTTTGTCAGGCCTCTCCAGTCAAGATAGGAATGAATTGTTACAATCTTGAAGGAATTAAAAGCATAACTCTTTGTGCAGGCTCTGCTTCTTAAAAAAAAAAAAAGCAAAAACCAAACCATAACAAATAACAAAAAAACCCTACTGATGTTGAGATCTATATTCTCTCAGAAAGCATTTACCAATGACACTTGGATAGTTTTTGCCGGTTTCCTTGGCACTCACTGTATCAAGTCAGTCAAGAAAAATAAACAGCTCCCAACTTAGTTCCAAACATGCTGTCATGAACCCTGTGTTAGTCACTCTAGTTCTAACCTCATTTTCTTCTCCATTATCCCTGGTTTTGCTTCTGCTACTCTTCACACCTATAAACCATGAAGATCTAACAAAATAAAGACAGTAAAGAATTTGCAGAATTTGGGTTTTTGTTTCGACTGATATAACCTTTACTATTGTTAATTATCTGGTTATATTTCAGGTCCATCTAAAGCCCATTCCCAGGAAACACAGACCAGGCTTGTTTTAAGAATGGGGGGAGTGGGAGGGAAATGGGAGGATGGGAGGAGGTGGAAATTTTAAATAAATAAATAAATAAATTTAATAAAAAAATTAAAAAAAGAAGAATGAGAGACTGCTTCACAGCTATCTGTAACAAACTGTGACCTGGAAGTATCTCAGTGGATATAAAGAATTGCCTCCAGGACATCTTAGGAAAATTAAGAGAGGTCTGAGACAACAAGAGGAAACTATAAATCTAATTAAGGACATTATGCAAAGGGGGTGGGATAATGACAAGATAGAAAAAAAGGTTTTATGATATCCCATGGCTTGTCCCAACTGTGTTTATAATTGCAAACACTCAGAAATAGTTCTCACAGTCATGTACCAATGGGTGCAACTTTTCCTTCATTTTAATTCCTACTGAACCATAGGCATGTCAGAGTTTAAAGCCTTTCTATTTTTATCTACAAGATCATCCAGCAATACTCTAGATCAGTTTTATTCCTAATAATAGGAGTATGTCAGCGCAGAAGACAGTTGTGAAGGCCTGGATCTTGAGCTCCCCCTGCATAGCTTCGAACTGAGCTAGTGTTACAGGGTTGATCTATCTACATAACCTCCCCTTTCCAGAGTCAAAGGAAAATCTATGAACTTCATCTAGTTCATGAAAGGTGATCGCTACTGTTAAAAACGAATGGTTTCATATAAAAAAGAAGGCTTGACCAAAACGTCTATTTACAGCAACATTTGCCAATTTTTTCCTTAGCTTTGCTAGCATCACAATCTTGTATTCATATGCATATAAGCACCCATTGTAACACAGCAAGAGATATTGCATTGTTCTCTAAAAACAAAGTACTGGAGGGTAGGCATAGAAACTGTGAGAAGTAAGCGACCAAGTGAGAGAATGTGTAGTAAGAGCTGAACACTACTACTATCACAATAAATTCTTGATAAGTGATTATTGCTTCCCTCTTGTGTTTCATTCCCTCTTTCCCTTCATCCTTTTCTTCACCCATTTCCATGTCGTCCTAAAGTAAAACTGATTATTTTGAATTCTACTTCCTTGGAAGCAAGTCTAACTGTGGAAACTTTTCTATTCCCTTTGACTGTGTCTTGCTTCAGTATTTTTCAACTTTCTTAAGGCCGTTTGCCAAGCCAAGTATGTAGTGCAAAACCATTCGTTGCTAGCAAAATGCTGAATAAATATATAAAACTCTTTTTTTTTGCTATCATTCTCAATTAAGTTTTTAAGATGCTAAGCTAAAGGGTCCATTTTGTAGGGACAGCATGTTCTGTGATGAGAAAGTTCAGGGTCAAGTGGATCAGCACATTCAAAAGCTCAGATGTAGTTCTCTCCACTGAAGCAACTATAAATGTTCTCTTTGTTCTTAGCTGTCACTCTTTCCCTCCCTCAGAATCTGGCATCTATGGGGGAGACAAGAAAGGATTTTTTTGCGTTCTGCATCCTCTTTCTCATATTTCCTTGCTCTCTGTTTTATTTCAGCTTTCCCCAAGTTCATTCAGAATAGAAGTTTACAGAGAAAATGTGGAAGGACAGAGGTAGCTGCATTTGTTAGTCATACACAAGTCCCTCCCCCAGCAGCACCAGACTGGCATTGTGTAATCCCTTTTAACCTACTTCTCCTCGACGCCAGAAGCCAAGACTGTGAACGATTGAGAGTGGTTGCGCAAGTGTGCTGATGGGAAGCAAAATGGTTCAGGGGATGGTTCAGCCCTGCTAGGGAGCAAAGTTTAGGAGTAGCCAAAGTGTCTCACAGGGGATAAATGATAACATACAAACTCTGACTAAAAACAACTTTTGGCTTGGAGAAGCAAAGACATGAGAGTAACAGCCTTGAGCAGAGGATGTATTGCTGCCATTCCACCCACTCCCCCAGATCTGCCTCAGTTTGGTGATGGCCACACTTCTTTACCTTAGGCATACTCAGTTCTTTCTGTGTCCCAGTTATGACCATTTCAAACTCCACCTTGTCCACTGAAAACTGGATTTTAGTCAAGTAAACTCTATGTGGAGAGGTTACTCTACTGCTACTTCTGCTTGCTCTGAGTATTTGTTCTGTGACCTCTTACTTCCTTTTCTAATAGATTGCTTTTCATAGGATTCAAGTACTTCACACACACAGGAGGATGCATACTCCAGAAAGAAGGGCAGAGACAGCATATCTCGCCAACTTCACAATTTCTAGAGGAAATCATTTGGCCTGGCAATGCTTTGCTCCTGATGAATTTGGAAGGACTAGAAAAGACCGTGCCTGGACCTCAAAGTACATCCCCACTTGTCCCCAAAACTCTGCGGCTCCTTTTCCAGGTTCTTATCAACCACTGATACCATTTCAGGCAATTAAGGAATCCCATTTCTCTTGTGCTGTTCATCAGAAAATGCACCTATCCAGAGACTCCCAACTTGACTTTCTAAGGAAGATAAAACGAAAAAGAAATTTCACTGTTGTTCATTGCCACTTCTGCCTGCTCCTTATTTTCGAGCAAGGCCAAAGAGATACACGCAGCACATTCAGTACCAAATCAATCAACTTTGTTTCCTCATTTGATTATCATCGTTTATTCTTGGCTCTCCATTTTTTTATTCATACTTTAAGTCGAAGCTATAGGCACATCAAGTTTAGTTTCCTCAACTGGCAAAATACAGGCCTTGATTAAAAACAGCCTTTGTCTTGGGGAAGCAAAGATCTAAGAGTAATAACCTTGAGCAGAGGGTGTACTACTGCCATTTCTTAAAGACTCCAGTGTCTCCGAGCTCACTCTGCAGAAACACTTACCCAGGAGTATAATAGTCATCTTAGATTAAACAACACTTTTTTTAAATTGCGAATTTCAAATAACAGCAAACTCAGGGGCTGTGAATTTTATTTTGCAGACAACAAAAATAATTCCATCCTGCCACAAATTGCATTCTAACAAATGAGCGGAGCCAAATTTTTGTGAGCCTCTCAGGAATAATGAGAAACAAGGTCTCAGGGTGAGGAGGGCACTGTCAGTCCAGGCTTGCAAAATCCACCCTCAGCAGCAGAACAACTCTTTCCCCAGTCAGTGGAGTCGGCTATGCATCCCGCCCACTGTCCTAAATCCCAGACACAGACATCCATCAGCGCGGGAGATGTTGACATCGACGATACTTAAACCTCAACCACAGCCTAAAAGGCAGCAGCTGCAACCCCTCTGTATCCTGCCATGATCAGTGTCTAGCTTTCGAATTCGCCAGAAAGAAACATACCTTCTTGTATTAGGGGGCAATCCTGCAGCCGGTCAGTCTCTGTATGATCAGTCTAGCAACAGAGGAAGCGGGGCCAAGAGCTAGTTGTCTTGTGGAACAGTCTCAATGACTCCTTTTCAAAACGGAGTCCGTGCATTCCCACAGCGGTTCTGACAAGCCCCTTCGCAAACTGCACCATCAAAGGGCCACTCAGCCCTGTGTCACAATAGCAGCTGGGGCTACTGTGACGTCAGGGACTTAGAGGCGGCCTTCAGGTCGCTGCTTCCAACCAGAGCTCTGTAACTTTAGAGCAGTGTTCGCACTCTGGGTAAACAACTCCAGGCCCAAGACATTTTTAACTTTTATAATGGAGCCCAGCATTTTCAAACTTGCCAAGTGAGAGCTGCTTGTTAATGGCACATGATGATAATGACCATATTTAGATTTCTTTTATTTGGAAAGTAAACTCATTTCTTAAGCGCAAAAACTATCCTTTCTCCAGCCCCTCTCTACCCTTAGCTAGTAACAGGAAGTAATCCTCAGTGCCTTTTTAAGTCTGGCCTGACATGAAGTAGACAAATATATCAAATAGAGTGAGAGAAAGAATCCGAAAACACACACACACACATTAGTCAAAAAAATATGTGAAAATATACTGAATGTCTGCCTTTATATAAAATAGAAATGGGCTGTATGTGAAGAGCAGCCTTGTATCTCTGTGGTTCTACGAAAGCAGAATGCCTGCATCTGTCCTATAGTGATATTTTTAAGCAGGGGTGATAGAATCGATGGGAAAAGGTGATACTTTTTAGGGGAGGGCAAGCGAAATATCAACAGTGGGATGACTGTGTACTTGATCCCATCCGCCCAAATAGGGAGAAACCATAAGAGGAGGCTGAGGGTAAGCTCTGTAAACCAGATCGAATAGGTCTGTCTTGTAGATGGAAGACAACTTTGTCTCCTCAGCTATCTCTGCTGATTGGTTGGTTGGTTGGTTTTGGTGTGTGCATGACTCAGCGTGTGTATATGTATATTTGGCTATACACACACACACACACACACACACACACACACACACACACAGAGTTTAGACAGTAACATCTCTAGGATAGTTTTGAACTAAATTCAGCAAATAACCTACACTAAATTTCAAGTAACAAGATTGCATCTTCACGTTGAAATTTCCATTTGTATACCACACTATCTGAAGCTTGATATAATTTTGTATTTTTTATTGGCCTATTTCCAGGTACCATCTCGTAGGTAGCTAAACTGTTTAAGAATGCTAATCTGCTCATAGCATAAATAAACTTATTTAGTTTATCACTAATTTATTTATACAATATAAGTTTTATTTTGTAGCACAGGATAGCCTGAAACTCACTATCATAGCCCTGATTGGTCTCAACTTAGTATAGTCCCCCTGCCATAGCCTTTCAAGTCCCAGAATTATGGTCAAAAGTCACCACGCTCAGCTCAGACTTAGACGTCTTTTCTCCATAGTAGGACTTTAATGCATGCAGAATAACTGAAGGAAATGCTTGCCCGCGGTTAGAGAGTCAGGCTCCATAATTCTAGCAGCAACAACAATCATAATAGTTACAGTAGCAACAGCAATTTCTCATTGCGAGCAGCTTTCTGCAAGGCTCTGTGCTAAGGACTCCAAGGGGATCTTTGTGTTAGTTTACTTCCCTTAGCAACTGTCTCTGCAGTTATTATTAACCTGATCTTACTTATACCCATGGCTTAGCGAGCTAAAGCATCTTGACAAAGCTCAAGAAACGCCTGTGAGGGGGAGTAAGACTTGGAACTACTTTCCCTATTTGGGAGTCTGGAATTTTGCCACAGGGATCTAGGTTTCAGTTTTTCTGACATCGTTTAACTGTGTGAGTCTACAGCCTCTGTCTCTGCCTTAAACAAATATATATATATCATAAGGTTGTAAGGCAAGGGGATACATGGAGGGACAGAGGGACAGACAGTTGCTCCCATTTGCCTTGGTGTTAAGGCAAATAGGAGGGTGAAGGAGGGAGTTTGCCCTGAAACATCACCTGAAACTATCAAATATTGCTTCTGGGAACTCTCATTTCAAAGCACTCAGTTTCTGTGCACTCTTTGTAGATCAATTTAAGACTTCACATCTGGGCAGGTCAGCATAAGCCAGGATTCCCAGAATATCAGAGATGAATGCAAGAACATCAGGAATTCAAGGCTAATCTCAGAGAGTGAGGGCATTCAGACCAGCCTCAGCTCCAAGTAACCCTGTTCTCCAAAAAAACAACCAACAAACATAAACCCACAAACAAAAGCCAAAGAGAAGAAAGAAAAAGGACTCTCCCCAAATTTCTATTAGATAGCATCTGGCTGGCTTACAGAAGTTGTTGTGCTTTGGACTTCAGTCTCTCCCAGTGCTATTTTAGTGCCCCTCTTTATGTGCTAATGAAAAGGACTACAGGTAGGTTTTTTTTTAAACAGGTAAACTTGTAGTACTTTTTATTAGCTTCTTGTCAGTAATGGTATTGTATGTAGACTTTGAACAAGCATTCACTTCAAGTTGAAAAATCATGTGACTATCTAGCAGCCTTCTGTTAAATAATTTTGTGTGTATATATGTGTGTGTGTGTGTGCGTGTGTGTGTGTATATATATCTCCTTGATCTCTTTGTGTGTGTGTCTCTTTGTTTCTCTCTTTCTCTGCCTCTTTCTGGCATGGGTATGAAAATTAACTGATAGAATACAAAGGCAACAACTGTTCAAAACAACTTCTTTCAGGAGTTTCCAAACATTTCCATTTTGAGATGAATTGCTATTGTTCTGTACACAAAATCCATGAATTTAAAAGACTAATGATGGTGTCCTCAGTCCCACAGTAATGGTGATATTTTTATTTATTAAGTCGATTGACATTTTTAAGTAGGTGTTAGAATAATGGAATATTTTTATGGAAAACCTGCAATTTATTGTGTAGTTAAGATGATTGATTTGTAAGCCATTTGAGTACTTGACTTCATCTTAAAATAAGAACCACACCCAAGTTATTGCTCTCATTTTAGAAATAATTATACGCTCACAATTGCTAATCTAATTTCTAAGTGTAACAGAAGATACACAAATATTGTAATAAAAGTAAATGGAGAAACACCAACCGCTATTAAGAAAATCCAGCAAATTATAAAGAGGATTTAAAAGCATTTGTACATTATCCACAAACTAGAAGATTTTGAAAAAGTTGAAGGGGGATGCTGAACACATAAATGGCACCAACAGGTGCTTCCAGAGTTACAGAATTTAGAGCCAAAATGATCCTCTGAAGTCATCTAGTTAACCTTCTCATTTTACAGTGAAGGAGGAGGCTCTGATGTGAAGTCATCTGCTCAAGGTCACAACACTAATGAAGCCAGGAATAGAATCCAGGATCTCTCATTCCCAGTGTGTTGCCTTGAAATTTAAAATTCTAATCCATTCAAGAGACAAGAACCAAGATCAGGGACAAGGCCATTGGTTGTGACCAGAGAAACAAATGTTGGCTTCTGGCTTTGTCAAATTCTGTTTTTTCCTATGTTGAATCAAGGGAGGTAATAGCCTTTCAATCGAGTACAACATGACAGTCATATAGCTAAATGTTTATTTTTGGTAATCAAGGCTTGGAGCCTAGGGAGATGGCTTCATGGGTAAAAGTGTTAGCCATATAAGCCTAGTGGGCCTAGTTAAATCCCTGAAATCAATGTAAAAATCTGGTATGAATCTGTAACCCTAGCACTCCCATGGAGAGATGGGAGGAAGAGTTAGGAGAATTTTCCTGAAGCTATAATACACGGCGTAGCAGCCAAAACTAGATACCCCATGCCAACAATGTGGAATGTGAGAACGGACTTCTCAGTGTTGTACTCTGACCTCTACTCATATGCAGTAGCATACATGTGCCCTCATGAGCAAGCACACACACACACACACACACACACACACACACACACACACACACTGGAGGGGGGCACATGAAATGAGTAGTAAATAAAATGTTAAAGAGGCTTGGGTCCTCAGTTACTAAGAAAAATTCTGTACCAAAATTCAAAGACATAAGAATTCTAGCACTGTAACTTAAAAAAATCCATGCATAAACACAGCAGTATGGCTTTAAACGTGACATGAAGCAACCTATAGTTTTTCTACCTGCTGGATGATCTTTAAGCTTCCCAAAAATAATTATTTATTTACTCTTTTTGAGCCAGGACAATTCTGTCTGTTATAGGACTGGGGAGCGACTGAGTTTATGGTTGTACAGCCTTTTTTCCCCTTCTTTATCATCCAGTCATACTTAATAGTAAAAGGGCACTGTGTTTCTGCTTTTTAGAAATGACATAAAAATGACTGAAGCACAGATCCTTTCATGCTAACATTAGAGGCCACACTATAAGTAATGTGTGTTAGGTAGTTATTCCTTCAAAAAATGTCTGCCTTGTACAGTTTCTTAAGGTACATGACCTCAGTTGTTCAGCAGAGCTCTTCAGCCTTAAATTATATTTCTAGATTGTAAGGAAGAGAGAACTGGGATATATTTCAGTTAAAATTTCACTTTAAAAAGAAAAACACTGCTGAGAAGCCACAATGTCCCAGCTCAGACTGTGGGGACTTGAAGAGTAAGACAAGTTCGTGAACTTCAGAAACTGCCACCCCGAGAAGAGTCCCAGAAATGGGGTCTGCAGTGTGACTCTTCACATTCGGGAAATGAACCAACAGACAGATGTGGGAGCCTTCTCTCCTACGTAGTTAAGGACAGCGTTCCAGCCAGGGGTTCAGTTCAGTGTTACAGCCAGCCAGAGGTCACGCTGCTCAGAAATTTATATCGAACTTCACATGAAAGCTGGAATATTCCCCTATTTTGAGTTTTTTTTTTTCAATTTGATCATCCAGAGTGGATGCCCAGGCTTTTGCTTCCTGCTTCCCGCACCTGTCAACTGTAGTCTTAAGTTCTCTGCATCACAGAAGACCAGAGTTTTAAGTGTGTATTAACAGAATAAAAATGACCCTGATGCATATGGGGCTCTGATTCTGAGTAAAAGTTGGGGTATCTACACCAAGAGTATTCTTCCCTTCAAAGTTACACACTTAGAATATTACATTTCGTCTAGTGCCCCTTTTTCCAGTGTTGGATGTGTTCCCCTAGAGTCATGGGATCCTGGCTGTTTCTTCTATTCTGAGGTCTGGTGACATGTCGATAGATATTTTAGTCAAGCAGATCTGCCATGGAGATTATATATAGGCACCTCCAGATATAATAAATAGTTCAAAGAAACACCTATGACAATCAGATTTTAAGTATTGGTCTGAATTCTGAGTAAAAAAAGCAACATTTGAGAAATATGTGTTACTCAAAATTAGAAAAAGGCCTTCCTTTAAGTTTAAAATTTTGTTTGTAGCATCTCCATCATATTATTTATAGATTTGTGACTTATTGTGACTGTAGAATCAAAATAATGGACTCTGCTAAAGTTATCTGTTCAGTATTCACCACAAGAGGGCCACCCTGAGTCGCTTCTCTTTGCTAGATAGTTTGGATGACATTCCTGGTCAGAAGGGTCATTTAGGGAGTGTGCTTTGGAGGAACAAGAATTAATCCATAGTGTTCTAAAAAGTGTGCAGCCCATAGTTATATACTAAAAGTGTTAGAGTTACCACTCTTGGGCAATAGCATTATATTTCCAAACGTCTGCTAAAATGGTAACCACACGGAAAGCCACGTGCAGGGTCTTCACAACTGGCACAGAAAAGAAGAACCATACTGCCATGCAGAAAGACTGGAAGGAACAAAGTAACCTAAGTATTGACGGGAGCTTGGGGTACTTACCTGTTTCAGTTATAGTTCATGGGTGAAAAAAGGAGCAAAGGTTGGAACGGAAGAAGCAGGGGTGGGAGTTAGACTTTGAGGCCTTTATGGACAGTGAGAATTGTAGCATTGTTGGTGAGAAAGTCATAATGATGAAAGGAAAACCTGGTGTCACACGTCAGGGTAACATATGGACCTAATGGAATCAGAGGACTTCTACAGCTGCCAGGCTCATCCCCCAAGGCCTCTCAGGGAGTCCGTGAGAACTTGGAAACATGATGTTCTGAAGGAAAGCTTGCTTGCAAATTTCTCAGACATCCATAAAGAAAGAGAGACTTGAAAGTTGTGATATTCACTGGAGAGATATTTTAGTGCCTGTATACAGCAGGCACTTAGTATGCCTGACAAAGAGTCCATGTCTGATCCTTTATGGTATACTGTGGTTCTTCATGCCTTTGAAATAATTTGCACAAACATATTTCGATAGCTTTGCTTTTTCTGATGCAGTTATTTGAAACGCACTGTAATATTTTGAATCTACTTGATTCCTAAAAATTCAGTAATTTCATACAAGATGCAATTTTGGATTCAATTTCATTTCTAAAGTCAGGAGTATGATTAGAGACACGACTTTATCTCCTATAGTGTCTTCTCACAGCAAAACTGTTACGTCCCAGATTGGGGAGATGCTCGTTTCTTCTCTCCAACTCTTCCTTTGCCTGGCTCACTGTAGTTTTTCTTCAAGGAGGAATCCAAACAACTGAGAACAATGGGAAGGCCCTCCGTGCAGTAGCCCCGACCCCAGTAGAAGATATACCTCCAAATCATAGTGCTGAGATTCTGCGGGATCAACTGAACTCCAGAATAAATTAGTTTTGGTGCATTGCCATATAAAAAAACTCTACTTTGGAAATTTTAAATAACATATATTTTAAAAGTGTGGTATTTTTCTGTTCAGGAGTTAATACTATATGAAATGGCAGAAGATGTTTTAAAAATAACAGCAAAAACTATAGATAGTCATGAAATTAATGACAAACTATACATAGAACTGAGTTTTTGGATTAATGTTCAAAAGACCTTTGGTGCAGGAGAATTGTCTGTATTCTGTCAATCATGTTTTAAATAAACGTTGATTGGCCAGGCAGGAGGTGTAGGCGGGGAAACCAGACAGGAAGTCGAAATGATGCAAGGAGAGAAGGAGAATTCTGGGGAGGAGGAAGTTGATTCTTCCCACTCCTGCCCAGATCATCGAAGCAGCAGGATGTGAGCTGCCCCACTGAAAAAGGTACTGAGCCACATGGCTAACATTGATCAGAAAAATGGGTTAATCAAGATGTGAGAGTTAGCCAGTAAGAAGCCTGACCTAATGGGCCAATCAGCATTGTAACTTACAGAGATCTCTTGTGTGATTTTACTTTGGGACTAAACAGCTGGGGGAACAGGGCAGGACAAGAACCCCAACAAGCAGGCCCGGCCTTTTCATGTTACAGACCTTATATGTACGTGTGTGTGTGTGTGTGTGTGTGTGTGTGTGTCCCTGTGTGTTTTCGGAGGTTTTCTGTCTTGCCTGGTTCCCGCAATCATTAAGTTCCAAAGAAAACACACAGAGTTCTACATTAGTTATAAACTGATTGGCCTAGTATCTCAGGCTTCTTATTAACTCTTACAACTTATATTAGCCCATTATTCTTATCTGTGTTAGCCACGTGGCTTGGTAACTTATTCGGAGGGGCAGTCACATCTTGCTTCTTCTGTGGCTGGGACAGGACTGCACACTAGGACTTCCTTCTTCCCAGAATTCTCCTGTTCTCCTTGACCCACCTCTAATTCCTGTCTGGTTGTCCTACCTATACTTCCTACCTGGCTACTGGCCAATCAGCGTTTATTTAAAATATAATCGACAGAATACAGACCATTATCCCACACCACCTGTGTATGCATATTTATGTATGTGGTGTGTGTGTGTGTGTGTGTGTATGTGTGTGTGTGTGTAGGGATAGATAGATAGATAGATAGATAGATAGATAGATAGATAGATAGATAGAAAGATAGATAGATAGATAGATAGATAGATAGATAGATAGATAGATAGATAGATAGATGATGGATGGATAGAAAGATAGACAGACAGACATAAACTTTCAAGTGGAGAAGGCATGGAAGGAATGTATAAGAACATAGGAAGAATAATCTGAGTCTATGACTCTATAACCTTTCGGAATGGCCATCATGAAAAGAAGCCACCATTACCTCCTGCCTCCTAACTAGTGGCACAAAAGCAGTATTTAAAAGCATGTGGGAAGCTACTGCATTCATCACAGGGCATACAGGATGTGACTTGTTCTTCTGTTGTTTCTTTCTGAATTCTTACAATTGTCATGAGAATACTGGGACACACTGATAAAGCATTAGTTTTGCCAACATGTGTATGGAACCATCTCACCAATCCCAAAGCAGATGTCAAACAGATACAGAACGGCTTATCTCATTCTACCTTCTGACTTGTCACGAGGGCTCTAGAAGACATCTTTATGGATACTGTTTTTTAATTGTACCAAAATCCATTATTTTAACAAACAGTCAACTTTTCTTACATTTCAATTTAACCCTTTGCCACTTTCTGTTCACTCCCTACAATCAATTAGGGCATCAGATTCCACGAGGTGAGACTGGGCTGTAGGTCTATGAGAATGTAGCTTAAACACTGAATAGACTTTGGGGGTTAAGGCTAGGCTGCCAGGCTGACATTCCAAACTTCAGTGGCAGATAATTAAATAGCCGCATCCCAGCCCATCCACATAAACTGCACATTCCTGAATCAGCACCAAAATTTTCATTGTTTAATGAGTTTCAGTCATTTCTATTTAAAAATAACCAAGCAGATTTCTGTTTTTCTTAAACCTAGGCTAAATTAACAAAAAACACTTGTTCCTGGGCCCAAGAATATGCCATAGAAGGGAATCTTTTCAATAAATTTTGCTTTACAAAATGATTTCCAGCATTACATTTAAATAGCATAGCTTTGAACATGAGAATAGAATATTCTTTGTCTCAGCATCTGTGAGATTTTGCAATGTTGACCATTTAAAATTAGCAAAAATAAAATAATTGTTCACTGAACAAAGTAATGAAAATAGTGCAGCAATGAGGTCAAAGGCATGACTGGGGAAGAGTTTGTGGTAGTGAAGGGAGATGCCGAGGAGAAGGGGGAACTAGGGACTCCTCACAGGTCTGGGGCACCATCTTTCTCATTCGCTTCCCAACTCTAGGTACTAGGTTCCCACAGAAGAGCCTCAAGTTATAAGAAGATCAGAGAAAGGCCACTTCATTGGTAGTTTTCCGAGGCCACCTTCCTCTCTCTAGCTCACCAGCATGATGCTCACTCTTTGACACAGGGAATTTTGACTCTGCTGCACTCTTTACACATCAGTTTTACTGTGTGTGCATGTGGGTGATCTGTGTGTGCACACATGTGCACGCATGTGTATGTGTGTGTGTGTGATGATGTGTGTGTATATCTAAAGCACAAGTAGAAAACTGGCTGGACAGTCGATAGGCCGGAGTTAGAAATAACTTTCTTAGAACTCACTGGTACAGTGAATCTGCATCCTCAAGTTTAGAGATGCTGTCAGAAGGAATGCAAAGCCCCCAGAATATGCAGGAGTAGTCACACCTGTCCTGTTTCAGTCTGCTGTCCCCCTCTCAGCATGTTATGAGAGTTCTATCTATGGAAGGTGTGACTGGGAAGTAATGATTATATAAAATTCTTGAATAAAAATCAGTCCAAGAGGGGATAGAGAGATGGCTCAGAGGAAAAGAGCATTGATTGCTCTTCCAGAGGACCTGAGTTCAATTACCATCAACCACTTGGTGGCTCACAACCATCTATAATGAGATCTGGTGCCCTCTTCTGGCCTGCAAGGTTACATGCAGGCAGAGCACCGAATAACTAATAAAAATCTTTATAAAAAGTATCAGTGTAAGGCATTCATATCAGTGCTGCTGTGGTTAGGATAAGCATGACTGCCAAAAAGTTATCTAGAGACAATGCTAGTTGGCTATCTCAGACAGCACAAGTCATTGCTGAAGTACTTTCACCACCACCACAGATATTTACACTAACTTAAGAAAAGCCTGCAGATTTTTTTTGTTACAGCATGTTGAATCATTGTGAGGGTTTGTTTTATTGTACACATCTAGTTATCTGTGAGTGCTCCTGGCTATGAATTCACATTCTATTCTTCTTGGTTCTCCTATCCATTACATTAGTATTTCTTATGTCTCCTTTGATTTTGTTAGTTTTGAGAAATTGCATTAGTGAAAAGAGTTTTTCTTTCTGAAAATTCATATTTTATGCTTATGATTGTTTGCCTTCATATCTATATATGCACCACAAGCTTGTGGCACTGGGACAGGCCAGAATGGGGCATCAGGGTCCCTGGAGCTGCAGCTGCAGAAAGACAGTTGTGAGATGCCATTTGGGGGATGGGAACAGAGCCTAGGTTCTCTGCAAGAGCACTGAGGGCTTTAAGCACTTTCTCCAGTCTCAGTCTCATCTTTTTTTTTTTCTTCTGAGACAGGGTTTCTCTATGTAGCTCTGGCTGTCCTGGAACTCACTTTGCAGACCGGGCTGGCCTCGTACTCACAGAGATCTGCTTCCCAGGTGCGGGGGTTAAAGGCATACCCCACCTCTAGCTCAATTCCCATCTTTTAAAAGTGGTACCAGCACTGTAGAGAACTCCCCGGTCATTGTGACATTTTGAAGCACTCTCATGCATTTCTAGAGGCTCCACAATCAGCTAAAACCCCTGTTTGGTTACGGGGTCTCACTCTCCAACTGCCATAGACATTTCAGGCAAATTTCAATTTCAACCCTTAAACATTTATGTTCAGTTACATTGAGGTTGAGGCTCAGAAAATTATCAAAAATCCTGCAGGCAGATTTAGGTTTTTGACGTGTGTGCTGCCATACATTTTGAGTCAGACTCTCAAAGTGTAAACCAAGCTGACTTCAAATTTGCCATTGGATGTGCCTCCATCTCCCCATTGCTATGACTGCAGGCTTGTGCTACCAATCTAACCAAGCATAGAATGTTTTTCCTTTCTTTATTCTTTTCTCCTGAGAGCCTACCCAAAACTTAGACTTTTGAATTTCAAGATTAAAAGCCAAATGTGACTGGGCATATATTTCTATGGTATAGCATTTGTTTGTCAGATAGAAGACTCTGGGCTCCACTACTAACACTGAAAAGCCAAAGGGAAAACACCCAATCAAACAAAATCTGATTCCAACTGCTAGTAAATCATTCATCAGACAATGCCTTTTCCCCTTCTTCAGATACAATTATAACAAAATAAAGTACAAAAAAAGAAAAGAATTCCAAGCAAAGACAAAGATAATAGACATTAATAGCAGTTAAACTGAACTTTTTGACTACTGTAAATTTTTCTAAATTTAAGTGCGTGTAGTGTGTTGGGGATATGGTGTGCATCTGTGGTGTGTGTGCAGGTACTGTTGCATGACAGTGTGCATGTACTTGTACCTATGGAGTTCAGGTAATGCTGTGTGTATGTATGTGTAGTGTGCATGCGTGTGTATGTGTGTGTGTGCTTGTGTGTGTGATACGTGGTGTTATAGTATTGGTGTGTGTAGGTACTGTATGCATGAGAGTATGTATGCATACTTATACTTATGAAATTAAGAAGGGAATGTTGTATATATGTATATGTGTAGTGTGTGTGTTTGTGGTATGTGTGTGTATGCGCATGTGTGTGTGGTATGCTGTGTGGTGGTAGTGGTGTGTGTAGGTACTGTATGCATGAGAGTGTGCATGTACTTGTACTTATGGAGTTCAGAGAGGATTGTTGTGTGTATGTATGTGATGTATTTGTGTGTGTGTGTGTGTGCGCACATGTGTGTATGGTGGTAGTGGCATGTGTAGGTACTGTATGCATATGAGTATGCAGGTACATGCACATGTGGAGGCCAGAGGAAGATGGTGAATGTGCTCCTCTAACACTTCTCTCCTTATTGCTCCATCTCCATTCCCCTTGCGTGTTACTTCATGTGGGCTCTGGGGAATTGAACGCAAGTTCTCATGTTTTTGTAGCAAATTTTCTTAACAACTGAACCCTAGCAAAAAAATATTCCCAAAGCTAATATCTACAGAGAAATGGAGCTGTAGGGGGCGAGGAAAAACACTCTTCTGCTGATTAAATCCTTGGAATGCCAAAGGCCAACATACCCATCTTTAACTGGAAAACTTTCCCCTTGTATCTTTTTCCTGTGGTCAAGATACTTTATTTTGATTTTCACATACACTGACCAATATGTGAACTGAGAAGACTATATGATTTTTCTTATTCTTTTTTCTTGAGGTCTGGCTAGATAGCTCAGGCTATCTTGCACTCACAATCCATTTGTCTTAGCTTCCACAGTATTGATGTCACAAGCATGTACCACCCCGTGTTGAGTGCTGGAATTTCTAGGTATTCCAGGATTCCAGTGGGTAAACTACCAACGTGATGGGAATTGTAGAATCTTTGATACGTAGAGTCCACCCAGGTGGCCTTAGGTATAGCCAGCAAGACAGGGATGCTAGAGTTCACCAAAGTAAATTTAGGTTTACAGAGTAGCTCCACTGGAACTATGCCTCTGGGTTTAGATGGTAACTCAAGAAAATTCTAGACACTGTATTTATTTCCCTTCTTAAGCTGTCCCTCATGCCATGTTGCTAGC
Organism: Myodes glareolus; assembly: GCF_982192425.1. Classification (NCBI taxonomy): domain Eukaryota; kingdom Metazoa; phylum Chordata; class Mammalia; order Rodentia; family Cricetidae; genus Myodes; species Myodes glareolus. The sequence continues at coordinate 106,227,346 of NC_142026.1, forward strand.
ATATTTTCTGCTGTGGAGACAGTTTGTATTGAAGGAAGGATTCCCAGCGACAAGGTCAGCAATATCTTCATGGAGAGATAGCTAATTTAAAGGAAAGTAGGATAAATTGAATGGGGGGGGATGACTATTTAGTTACTTATTAAACTAAAAGATCAGTTTGACTAATGCTTCCAAACACATTTTTGAAGTTTCGGAACATATTATTTACTTTCCAAGAGAGTTACAGTTCATCATTTACCATACTATTTTTACAGATATTTATTGGACAAGGACATTTTCTTTTTGGTCTAACACAAATAACATTGCACTTCTAAATCCATATAATCTATATCAGATAATTTAGAAAACACCTACATTTACTTATGCTGAATGACTCCATGATTTTTGAAAATGTGACCATCTTAAACATTTACAGGTTTGGATTAATACTCAGTTGCTAGGAATTAATTATAGACAGTCCATTTTTTAGAGTGAGCTTGTCAATTATGAATTAAAAGAACAAAATGAATATATAGAAGAAAGAGAAAACATGATTTACACAAAAATATGCTACACTTTCTTTTCCTTACCTGAAATCTTTTGGTCGCTGGGGTGTTCTATTGAATTTGACAGTATAAGGTGAGTTGTGGCTTTTTACAGAGATATGCAGTCTTCAGTGTTTTTACAGCGTCGGTTACTACAGAAATGATACTTCTTGTACGTCTTGTCTTGAAGAGTGGACAAAATAAAACAACTGAAAACACTACAACGAATGATAAATGGGGAAAGATTTACAGTACAAAAAACAGTGTAAAAAGGAAGACAAGTTTAAATATTGTTGTGTAAGAAAGTGATGAAAATAATACAAGGATGAGAATAAGTAAAATGATGGGCTGGAACATCTGGGAAGGCAAATGTGGAGACAAGGAGAAGAGCTAATTAATAATCATTTTAAACCTTATCTTTGTATCAACTTTTCAAAGCACTGACTCGATCTCAAAATAAAGATACTCCCCCATTAGACCTATATCTGCAAGTTCTTAAAATATTTTATTATAAATAGCACTTTCTCTCCTTCTGATATATATGTCTATATCCTCCCACCCACACAGTGTAGCTGATAACACCACATGCTTGGTATTCAAAATCCTGCAAAATGAAAACCAAAGCTAATAACAAAATATACTAAATATAAACAGAGAGTAACATTTAAGATTCTGAAAGCCAATGGATTCCATTATAGTCCCCCCCGTCCTCCACTCCCCCCGCCCCCCACCCCCGCAGCAAAGCATAGCAACATGCAAGGTAAGCGGTGGGCTGCAAGTTCTCTAGCTGTGGTCAGCAGGCAAGTGATCTACTAGCATGCTGCTGCGCAGAAACTGGGTTTTAAATATCAGTGTCTCAAGTGTGTTCAAAGCCATGCATGCTGTTGTACTTCGGTGGGTTCTCCAATGGATATAGGACATCAGGCTGCTGCAAGGGACGGTACTGCCTGCTTGGCTCCATAAACATCTTTTAGGTGGTTAACGTGAACAAAATGCATTGATCTTTCAGTGGCCACCATACCTGGCCAAAGCTGCTGGGTCCCATTCATCCGGTAAGCCTCTACAAGCCAGGAGGGAAATGCTGCTTTCCCCTGTGCTGGAATACTTATTATTATTTCTTTGAATTAGTATTGCCTTAAAGCTATGCTACAAACTTCTCGCTGCGGGATATCCACTATTGAACTGATGATATTCAACTAGAAATAAGCACCGTGTTACTTCAACTTAGGTAAAGGGATAACTTGTACGTGTCTCATCCATAGAGCTCTGGGCACAAACAAGATCGTGTCTCCTTACTACCAATTTGTACATTTATCAGGGGGTATCCATTAGTTTTGTTTAATCAGAAAAAAAAATTTTTTAGACAGGGTCTCACTATCAGCCCTGTGGGTTTAGTTAGAATCACAGAGATCCACCAGCATCTACTTCACTCAAGTCCTGAGATTTAAGGTGTTCAACACTTCCTCCGGTTTATTTAGCCATTTTTGTTTTATAATTTTAAACTCAATTTGGACCTTGCTCATAAACCTCAAATATTGAGGACCTTTATGTTAGGGAAATACTGAAAAATGTTGACCTTTTAAACTGATAATATGCATTAAAAATCTGTAAGTCATCACACAAAACCTGATTGTGTCACTGTTGAATTTCCCCTTCAAAAAGAACAGAAATAAGTAATTGTTAATGATCTACTGGGTTTTGGAACCCTCTGCCTGGTGGAACACAGTGTGAAAATAGAGGTGGCTTTCCGGGTTTCAAAGCCCCGCAAGGCTATGAGATGGAACTTCCCTAAGGTGAGATGTGGAAGTCGGAGTTGGAGATGCCCCACGAGGGACTGCAGCTCCACAGGCCAGCCTCGCCATCGCCATGGCTCGCAAAAGGCAGAACTGTACCTGACTCACGGATATGGGCTCCTCGGCGCCGCGGTCATCTGCAGACTTGGGCACCTCCAGGCGGTCGATGAAGGTCTGCAGCTCCTTGCGGAAAGCCTTCATCTGAGCGTTGATGCGGTAGAGCAGCTCGTGCTCCCGGATGCGGCTGCCGTCGTCCTCCTCGTCCATCAGTCCGAATAGGTCCCCGTTGGCCACATAGATGCGCGCCTCAGTGATGATGGTGCTCGTGTCTGCGATGAGCCGATCGATGGTCTTTCCCAGGCGCTCGGCCTCGGAGCGGATGTCCTTCATCTGCTGTCGATCCGAGAAGCTCTTGGGCCAGGGACCGGGTGCAGGGTAGAAGGAGCGGGTGGGCGTGAGCGAGCGGATGTTCCTCACTTCCTCGGAGTCGCTCTCGCCACCAATAGGCCCTTCTCGCTTGCGATGGGGAGGCCGGGAGTCATCGTCGCTCTCCTTCTTGCCCGCGTCGCTCTCTGCATCACTGTCGCGGGGGCTTCCACGGATACCCAGGTGTGAGGCCAGGTCGTAGCGTTGCATGTTGGACATGAGCACACGGTTCTCGTACTGCAGCTGCATGACCTTGCCGCTCAGCTCGTTGATCTGCAGGCGCGCTGCCTTCAGCTCCTCCTGCAGGGCCTCGGTCTTGGCGCTGTCGTGGTGCCTCGAGCTGTCATGGCCGCTGGACTTGTACTTGTACTTGTTGAGCTCCGCAGTGATGCGTTTGTTCTGCTCCTCCAGGTCAGCCACGTTCCTCCGCAGCAACTCCGTCTCGTCTTCCACCAGCTGCAGGTGCTGTCGCAGCTCTGACAAGGACTCGCTCTGCTCCCTCATGAGGGGGTTGGCCGAGCCGTTGAAGTCGTCGCCCCGCAGGTCGTCCAGTTCCGCCTTCAGGCCACGGTTCTCCACCTCGAGTTCCACTATTTTCCTGCCCAAGATGTTAGCTTCTTCCTCCACCAGCCGCAGCCGCAGCTTGAGCTCCGCCTCCCTCGTGCTTGGAGGTCCCCCAGCCTCTCCTTTGGGTAGAGGACTGTCCAGGTCCCCATAGAAAGATCTGTACTTTTGGAGTTCGTGCTCAAATCGGTCCTTTTCTTTATCAATCTTGGCCATTTTCTTTCTCATCAGGGCAGCTTCTTCCTTAACGAACTGCAACTGGCACTTCAAATCCTCATTGTCCTCCTCATTAGGGAAAAAGTGGGGAAAGGACAGGAGGTCATTTCTATGCAGACAGAAAAAGAACAACCAGGAGAAGACATCTGCAAAGATAATTTCTTTTCCTTGTAATTACCACCTAATGTCACAAAGAGAGGTGTGTTTTTTCTCCACATCACTTACATTCTTTGCCCAATTAAAAATTAAGGTAGTGTGTTTTGGAAACCAAAAGGAGAGAGGCTAAGAAAAGTGGGAAAATTTGGTCACCACTGTTCACGAAGGATAATGGTTACCAACCATTTCATGGTCCTCTCACCCATGTTCTTTTTATTTTGAGTTCCCCGCAAAGTGCCATAACTATAAAACCTGTTTACCCTAAGAAACGTGTAGTTACTTTGCACTCACTCATCACCATTTCCTGAGCATGGGTGTGAACCAGAAGCTCTTCGGCTCTTTACAAAACATAAAAAAAAAGAAGAAAAAATGGAATATGACTTCACTTTTCTTTGGAGCTAAGGCTCTCAAGCATTGTCAGGGAACAAACTTCTATCCACCGTTATTTGAAGGAAAATTGTTTTGAAGCCCATGAAGAAAGGAAAGTCTTATATTAGAATGATCTATGCAAAGTGAAACTGGCAAACAGGCTATTTGCATGGATTTTTGAAATAAGTTGTTCTGCCATCTGCTAAAACGGGTAGAACTGATTCTGTCTGTTGAGTAGTGGGTCTGGTGACGACTCTCTCATACATTCTTAATCCGGTCTCAGAAGCCTAATCATCAACTAAATTAAAGTACTAGGAAAAGCCTCAGAAGCCTAATCATCAACTAAATTGAAGTACTAAGAAAAAAAAACATAAATCTCATTTAAAAACGTTTATAAAAGTTATTATGTCTGTAGTGATTTGAAGAATTGGCCCAAAGGCTCACAAGTCTGAACACTTCATCAATACTGATAGAACAATTTGGGAAGGATTAAGGAGTGGAGCCTTGTTAGAAGGGCAGTGTCACCAAGTCCTAGCTTTGGGGTTTCGAAAGTCTTAGGGCATTACCAGTGCACTTTCTCTGCCTTCTGTTTGTAGATCAAGATGTAAGCTCACAGCTATTCCTGATGTCATGCCATTGCCCTGGTATCATGAACTCTAATCTTCTAAAACTGAAAGCTCAGTTAAAGACTTTCCTGTATAAGGTGCCTTGGTCACGGTATTTTATCACAATAGAAAAGTAACCAATACAATGTTCAAGAACATTTCTTCCAAAGATCATTTCTCAAAATTTGCTTTCGTTTCTTTATTTAGATAAACAGATATATTATTAGATAGGCAAATAGCAGAAAGAAAGAAAGAAAGAAAGAAAGAAAGAAAGAAAGAAAGAAAAATAGATAGATAAATAAGGGTCTGGCAATGCTATGCAAGCATTCTTCCAATAAGCGGCATCCTTAATCCTTCTTTTAAAGGTTGAAATAAACACCCCTTCTTTATTTAGACTTCTGAGAACTGATGTCTGAGAGACAGTCTGATAAAGAACTAGGGAGGATGGACTTCTGTTAGAGACGTTCCAGAAACAATGGTGAAGGGTACAGATCTTTTGCCCTCTTAGCAACTAACGAGAGGAGGAAAGACTGGAGAGCTGCTGGTGGTACACAGATTGAAGACTGCATTCCGTTTGCCTTCATGGTCTCACTACAGCCATCAGAGCAGATGAAACTTTCACCTCTTCACAGATGAGAAGGCTTATCACGGCAGAGCACAGGTGAGGAGGGGTCAGAACAGAATCTATATTCAGGCTGATTGCAAAAATGATTTTATTTGAGCTGTTTCTAGAACAGAAGTGCAAATAAGGAAAGTAGGGCAGTAGGATAAAGTTGAAGAAATAGGATGTGCTGCCCTCTGTTTTCCTTGAGAAACCATGTATGAGCGCAGATAGCTGAGGGGAAACATGCACAGAGTGGATGCTAAAAAGATACATCACAGAAAGCTTCCATGGAAGAATCCATTCCACAAGAGGAGAGAGAAGCAGCCTTGCAGGAGGCTCTTGAGATCAATGACACATTACAGCATTTAAGATCACAGCAGCTGAAGGTGAAAAATAACTCAGAAGTTCTGAACTTTAGGGTCTTGGTAGATTCTACTGATGACTTCAGGGACAGAAAGAAAAAAAAAGAGGAACAAACTTTGGGTGATGAATGTGGATTTAGGTATTTATAATGCTGTCTTTGTTGGAAAGCACTGAATGGAGACTATATAAACATCCACTAATAGGCATGTGGAATCTCAGGGCTGAGATCATGAATATTTACACTCTGAGACATAGAGAAATCTTATATTTGATTAAAGGATGTAAGAATAAGATGACTTGATGTGATGACTGAAACTATTGCAACAGTTATGGATGCAACCAAACAAGAGAAGAAAAGAAAGAGACAAGGATAAGAAATGCTCAAAGATTTGGCAAAACATGTAGTGTTGTGGGATATTTGTACACTATGGGAAGAAGTGTTGCTGTGATTAGTCTAATAAAGAACTGTATGACCAATGACTAGGAAGGAGGCATAGGCAGCAATTCATGAAACAGAGGACTCTGAAAAGAATTAAGGTGGAGATTCTAGGAAATGCAGAGAAAGCAAGATGTGCAAGAGGAGAGGTAACAGCCATGAGACACATGGCAAAATTTAGGTTAGTATAAATGGGTTAATTTTAGTTATAAGAGATAATTAGGAAGAAGCCTAAGCAATAAGCTATAGACCAAGCTTCCATGATTAATAAGAACTCTCTGTGTCATTATTTGGGAGCTGGAAGAACAAAGAAAGTTTTGTTAAATATGGCCTCCAAAATGGGGGCATGTATTTCCACATAGGACCCATGAAAGCATAAAAAACCCTTGAAACACACACACATAGAGCCAGATGTGGCTTCCTAGTCCTACAGTCTGTCAGGTGGGCCTCAATGCACAGAGACACAGCTCCCTGCTGCTGCTTGCAAGCTTGAGACAGCCAGTACCATGTGCATAGCCTTATGGCAGGTTTAAAACTTGATTCATGTGCTTAAAAAACACTACAGGTGTTTATTAAGTTCAGGTCCATGCTGAAAAGTCTTCTGAACAGGTTGCAGTATGCTTGAAAAGGTGATTAGGTGCTAAAAAAAAAAGAAATTGTGTATAGACAGTCATAGAAAAAAAGTTTAAAATAATAAGATTTTTAAGAAACGAGTAAAGCAATATTAAAAATTAGCCATACAAGGTTGAGAAATAGTATAACCAAAGAGTTTGGACCTTATACAGGGCTTCATTAATGACAGTTGCTGAGAGACATTGGATTATAAAAGGGACTACTAAATTAAACCAGCCTATGTACTTTAGGGATGTCTTGGCTTTAGGATGGAAATTCAGAGTAGAAAATGTGTTGTGTTGGAGGACAGGTCATGATTTTGTTTCCACAGGAAACAGAAAGCTGTGGATTCTTCCAAAATTAATACAAACCAGACTTAATCTAGGATGACCTCCTAAAAATCTTGGCTAAAGAAATAAAGAAATAAACCAAAATCTGTAAGAGAGATAACCTATATGATGATCCCTCTAATATGGGAACAGTTCTGAGGCTGAATAAGACATGATAGATCTTGTTGGCTTGTTGCATGACATATTACTACATGTGATCCTATCACATGGTATAGATACAGGCATGGCTATATAGTCCAAACCTACTTATAGAATTGACAGATGACTTTTACCAGCTCAAACATAAAAAATAAAATCTTTAACTGACTTATTCATACTTCACCTTCCATATTTGTGTTAATACAGATATGTATGTTACCTTTAAAAGTTTGCATCTTTTCAGAAAATAAAGAACAAGATACTAATGAAAACAAGTAGACCAGGTGATTTAGCCTCTCAGAACGCCTCTGCTGTAGTTTGCTCAAAATTATGCATTGAGGACAACTTGAAAGCTGCTTACTAAGATGGTCCAACTTCACAGACTACTCCAGCCAGGACTTCAGGTAAGCACTGTATTTTTCCACTACACAAACAGGACAACAAATATTATAGCTAGTTTTCCTAGGAATAGACCATTATCACAATTTTCTCAGAGTCCCCTAAAGATTCTATTGAGCCCAAACAGCAGGAAGTACTTTTAAGAACATGACACCAACATTCCCAACATGTGGGGTGAGTGGGTTTTTGGTCATTTGGTGGATGTTTGTCATCATTTGAGGGGGTTGATTACAAGTTGTTATTGGTCATGGCAAGGGAGGAACCTAAACAAAGGAGATTAGATTCTAGGATCTTATTCTAAAAGGAAAAAGGGGAAAGATAAGACCTGGGAGCAGCCTTTCCACTCCTCCCAACTATCCTCCCCTGCATCTGTGACCACCAGAGCCTTGGCCCTGCCTACACCTGCACAACCAACCACCAGCTTTGACCCCACCTGCACCTAGAAGAGTCCTGGACTCCAAGTGAAGACAGGGCCGTGCCTCTGGTGCTGTCTTCACTTGGAGGAAGAGCGACTACCTAACCCACAGGCCCCACCTGTACCAATTGGAGGAAGAGGGACCACCTGAAACACAGACCCCCTCTTACACCCATTGGAGGAAGAGAAGGTAGATAACCTTGTAAGAATGCATTTAACAGCTGGGCAGTGGTAGGACATGCCTTTAATCCCAACACCTGGAAGCCAGAGGTAGGTGGATCTCTGTGAATTCAAGACCAGCCTTTGGTGTGGGACAATTCTGTACTCTGTCAATTATGTTTTAAATAAATGCTAATTGACCAGTAGCCAGGCAGGAAGTATAGGTGGGACAACCAGAGAGGAAGTAGAAGCGGGTCAATGAGAACAGGAGAATTCTGGGAAGGAGAAAGCCCATTCCTCCGCAGTCCTGTCTAGACACTGAAGAAGGAAGATGTGACCTGCCCTGCTGAACAAGGTACCAAGCCATGTGGCTAACACAGATAAGAATAATGAGTTAATATAAGTTATACGAGTTAATAAGAAGCCTGAGCTAATGGGCCAATCAGTTTATAACTTATGTAGACCTCTGTGTGATCTTTTGGAGGACCTAAAGACTGTGGGAAATGAGCAGGACAGAAACTCCAAAAGCAGGCCCTCATGTTACAGAGAATGGTCTACAAGAGCTAGTTCCAGGACATCTAGGGTTATGACACAGAGAAACCCTGTCACAAAAAATAAATAAGTAAAGAGAGAAGGAAAGAAAGAAAGAAAGAAAGAAAGAAAGAAAGAAAGACATTCAACAACATAAAGAGTAATACAGTGCCACCAAAAACTAGTGTGATTCTACACTAGCAAGGCCTGAATATCCCAAATGCAGATGAAGAAAATGACCTTAAAAATAACTTTATGAAGATGATAGAGGCCCTTAAAGAGGAAATGAAAAATTCCTTTAAATAAGTAGAGGAAAAGAAAACAAAATTGGAAGAAATTAATAAGTCCCTTAAAGAAAGTCAAGAAAAACAATCAAACAGGTAAAAGAAATGGTACAAGACTTGAACACTGAAAGAGAGGCAATAAAGAAAACACAAACAATACACAGTTAAGCACTGGGCCAACTTCCTGGAGTCCTGTCATAGAGAGGGAATTATATGATCAAAAAGGTACAGACCATGATGGGGAAACCCACAGAAACAGATGACCTGAGCTCACTGACTCTGGACTCACAGCAAGGGAACTTGTATAGGACCAAACTAGGCCCTCTGAATGTGGGTGACAGTGTGTCAAAGGGGCAGTCTCTGGAGGAGTCACTGGCAGTGGGACCAGAACTTATTTCTAATGTTTGAACTGGATTTTTGAAGCCCATTCTCTTTGGAGGGATACTTTGATCAGCCTAAATATAGAGGGAAGGATCTTTGTCCTGTCTCAAAGTGATGTGCCAGACTTTGCTAACTCCCCATGGGAAGGTTTACCCTCCCTCAGGAGTGGATGAGGTGGGAGGAATGTAGGGGTGGCAGGAGCAGGGGAGCAAGTGGGAACTGGGGAAACAAACAGGACCCCTCATGTTACAATCACCACTACCAAAACCCAAAATAACAGGAATTAACAATCACTGGTCATTAATTTCTCTTAATATCAATAGACTAAATTCACCTATAAAAAGATATAGGCTAACAGAGTGGGTATAAAAACAGGATCTATCTTTCTTCTGTATACAAGAAACACCTCAACTTCAAAGACAGACATTACTTCAGAGTAAAGGGTTGGGAAAAGATTTTCTAATCAAATGAACCTAAGAAACAAGCAAGTGTAGCTATCTTAACAAAATAGACTTCAAAATAAAATTATTAAAAGGGAAAAACAAAGACATTTCATATTCATCACAGGAAAAAATCCATCAAGATGAAGTTTCAATTCTGAGCAACTGTGACCCAAATTCAAGGGCACCTACATTTCTAAAAGAAACATTACTAAAGCTTAAATCACACATCAAACCCTACACACTAATAGTGGGAGACTTCAACATCCTTCTCTCACCACTGGAAAGGACTGCCAGACAAAAACTTAGCAGAGAAATAAAGGAGCTAACAGATGTTATAACTCATTGGTTTAACAGACATCTATAGAACATTCCATCCAAACACAAAAGAATATACCTTCTTCTCAGCACCTCATGGAACCTTCTCTAACACATACTTGGCAACAAAGCAAACCTCAACAAATACAAAAAATTGGAATACCTCCTTGTATCTTATTGTATCACCATGGTTTAAAGTTAGAATTCAACAACATTAATTACAGAAAGCCCACAAACTTATGGAAATTGAACAGTGCTCAAATGAATCACTTGAAGAAATAAAGTGTCAAGGAAGAAATAAAGAAAAAATTAAAGACTTCCTAGAATTCAATGAAAATGAATGCACAACATGCCCAAACTTATGGGGCACTTTGAAGGTGGTGCTAAAAGGAAAGTTCATAGCACAAAATGCCTACATAAAGAACCTGGAGAAATCTCACACTAGTGACTAAACAGTACACCTAAAAGCTCTAGAACACAGAGAAGCAAACTTATCCAGAAGTATATGCAAGGAAATAATCAAATTGAGGGTTGTAATCAAGAAAATAGAAACAAAGAAAACAATAAAAAGAATCAATGAGACAGGGAGTTGATTCTTCGAGAAAATCAACAAGAAAGCCAAACTTTTATCTAAACTAATCAAAAGACAGAGAGATAATATCCAAACTAACAAAATCAGAATTGAAAAGTGGGGGCATAACAACAGACACTGAGGAAATGCAGAGAACCAAGTCATACTTCAAAAACCTATATACCACAAAATTGGAAAATTTAAAGGAAATGGACACAATATGGATAGGAACTACATACCAAAATTTCATCAAGACCAGATAAACAATTTAAATAGATCTATAACCCCTAAAGAAACAAAAGTAGTTATCAAAAATCTCCCATTCAAAAAAGCCCAGGGACAGATGGTTTCAACACAGAACCAGAATTTCAAAGAAGAGCTAATACCAATACTCTTCAAATTGTTCCACACAATAGAAACAGAAGAGACTGTTTCTATTATAAAAAGAACCAAACTCAAAAAGTCGATAGTTAGTTACTGATACCCAAACCACACAAAGACACAACTACAAAAAAAGAATTACAAACCAATCTCCTTCATGAATATTGATGCAAAAATACTCCATAAAATATTGCCAAACTGAATCAAAGAACATAGAAAAATTGTCCACCATGATCAAGTAGGCTTCTTCTCAGAAATTCAGGGATGATTCAACATACGAAAATCTGTCAACATAATCCACAATATAAGCAAACTGGAAGGAAAAAAAATCAAACGATCATCTCATTAGATGCTGAAAGAAATCTTTAACAAAATCCAACACTTTGTTATCATAAAGGTCTTGGAGAGATAAGGGATATAAGTATACCTAAGCAAAATAAAAGTGATATCCAGCCGTGGGAGCCGAGAAATACAGGTCTATTTCCCACATTGTCTGGTGAAGTCAGAGAATTTAGGAGACTAACAAGCACAATTTGCATCTTCCAATGCAGGAGATGGTTGCCTGACCTTTTTGAAGTAAGCTCTGTGCCAACCTGAGGTGGTTAGGATATGCTAATGTGATTTTGCTCCTTCCATCGTAACTATAAGGTCACCTGAAGAGGAAGTGTTTTCTGCCTTTGTAATGAAGTGGGTGTGAGTAATACCTGACTTGAGTCATCTGGCTACCTAGGCAACAGAATGACTGTATGAGTTCACCTCTTGTATAATGTTAATAAAGCATTTTGTTACATTCTCCCTCCTTCTACCTTTTGGTATAAAAGCTGTTGAAAAAACTAAATGCAAGGATTTGGGGATCTGAATAATCCCTGGAACTCCCTCCCAATACTGTCTCCTGGTTTGTGTTTTTTTTCCCATGCCTCTACTATGGTGTTCTATGTTGAGGCTAGCTACCAACATACAGCAAGCCAGCAGCCAACATCAAACAAAATGGAGAGAAACTCAAAAGTGATTTCACTAAAATCAGGAACAAGACAAGGCTGTCCACTCTCCTTATGTCTATTCAATATAGTTCTTGAGGTTCTAGCTAGAGCAATAAGACAACCAAAGGAGATAAAAGGGATACAAATTGAAAGAAGAAATCAAATCTCACTATTTGCAGATGATAAGATAGTATACATAAGTGACCCCAAAAATTTTACCTGGGAACTCTTATAGCTGATAAACACCTTCAGCAATGTAGCAAGATACAAGCATAACTCAAAATAATTTGTAATCCTCATATACAGATGATAAAATGGCTAAGAAAGAAATCACAGAAACATCACCCTTCACAATAGCCACAAACATAAAATATCTTGGGTTAACTCTAAACAGATAAGTGAAATACCTGTATAACACAAACTTTGTCTTTTAAGAAATTAAAGAAGATATCAAAAAATGGAAAGATCTCCCATGTTCTTGGATAAATAGGACAAGCATAGTAAAAACAGCAATCTTACCAAAAGGAATCTACAGATTCAATGCATTCCCCCATCAAAATCTCAACACAATTTTTCACAGATTTTGAAAGAAAAATACTCAACTTCATATGGAAAAACAGAAAAAAAAAATCCTGTACAAGAAAGGAACTTCTGGGGGCATCACCATCCCTGACTTCAAGCTCCACTACAGAGTTACAGTAATGAAAACAGCCTGGTGCTACATCCACGGCTGTCACGCCAGTGTAGCAGAAATGCTGACCGGACGGACTGTTGCCGTAGGATTGGGGTTTATGCTCCACGGAGCTGTCACCTCAGGCTGTCCCTTGGCAATCAGTTGTGGTCATGATGCCACCTGAGTCGCCATTTGCACTGACTCGAACTTGCTGCCCTTGGCACTGATATGGCTGTCTTTTCTTTGTTTTTCTGTTCTGTGTGATTCTTGCATCTTGCTAACAGATCAGACTATTCCAAAAAAGTTGCTGATATGAACAAGACTGCTGAGGACATTTTTGAGCTCTACCATTTATTATAGCCTTGAAGGAAGTAGCCAGTTCTGGGAACTGGGGGTCATCATTAGGACAATTCCTTGGTGTTAAAGGAGTTGCTCTTATCAGGAGAAACCATGGAGAGTCAGGTAGGGAGGAGAGTTGAGGTCAGTGGTGTGGGACGAGTTTCAACATGTCCTTGAGCAATAACCGCAACTGACATTTAGAATAGACTATGGACACATAAATTTGCTATTCTTGTTAAATAGAAACGTTGATTCCTTTTGTTTTATTTGCTGATGTATGCCTTTGCCAAGTTTCTGAATTGTAATGGTATAAAAGCTTTTGCCTGGCTGAAATAAAATCGCAGCAGCATATTCACTCAGAGTGTGTCTGACTGTCATTCCTGCGCTGATTCCTGATTTCTCCTGCAGCCTTCACCCTTGTTCTCCCACGGTCTGAGTGGCTCCCCTGAGCCGGTCCGTGGCACCTGGTATTGCTAGGAATATTTCTTAAGAAAAACCTCTCTGCTGAGGCAAATAATTCCAATGAGACTGAATTAGAGCAAATAAAGATGCCCACATTTGGTGGACTTTTTTGACCCTCCCTGGGCAGGGCTCATTGCTTGGTGAGCTTTCCTGGAGGTAGAGTCCAGACCAAGGTGACTTCAAGGGGAGGGGGCTTCCAAAGATTTAGGATAAGAACCCTAACTTAATATTTCAGGTATTGGCATAGAAACAGACAGGTGGACTAATGGAATAAAATGAAGACCCTGATGTTAATCCATCCACACACCTATGAAAACCTGATATTTGACAAAGAAGCTAAAATTATACAAAGAGAAAAAGAAAGCATCTTCAACAAATGGTGCTGGCATAGTTGAATGTTGACATGTAGAAGAATGCAAATAGATCTGCGTCTATCGTCATGTAAAAAACTCAAGTCCCAAAGGATCAAAAACTTCAACATAAATCCAACTACACTGAACCTCACAGAAGAGAAAGTGGGAAGTAGTCTTGAAACCATTGACACAGGAGACCACTTCCTGAATATAACACCAGAGGCACAGACACTGGGATCAACAATACAAAAATACAAAGAACTCAGGAAACTAGACATTTAAAAAAATCAAATAATCCAATTTAAAAATGGGGTACAACTCTACACAGAGAATTCTCAGCAGAGGACTCTCAAATGGCCAGAACATATGTAAGGAATTACTCAACATCCTTAGCTGTCAGGGAAATTGAAACAACACTGAGATACCATGTTACACATGTCAGAATGACTAAGATCAAAACCGCTGATGACAGCTTATGTTGGAGAGGATGTGAAGTAAGGGGAACATTCAACACTCCCCCATTGCTGGTGGGAGTGCCAACTTGTACAACAAACAGTTTGGAAATCAGTATGGCAGTTTCTCAGAAAAATGTGAATCTGTCTAACTCAAGACTCAGCAATTTTGAGCATATACCCAAAGGATGCACACTCATACCACAGAGCATTTGCTCAACTTATGATCATAGCAGCATTATTCATAATAGCCAGAATCTGGAAACAACCTAGATTCCCCTCAACTGAAGAATGGATAACGAAAATGTAGTACATTTACACAGGGGAGTTCTACTCAGTAGAAAAAAAAAATGACATCTTGAAATTTGCAGGGAAATGGAACTAGAAAAAAAATCTTGATTGAGGAATTCGAGAGTCAAAAAGGCAAACATGGTATGTACTCACTCATAAGTGGACATTAGTCATAAAAGAAAGGACTACCAGCTTATACTCCACATCCCCAGAGAAGCAAGGAGGACCCTAAGAGGAACATATATGTATCTCCCTGGGAAGGAAAAACAGACAAGATCTCCTGAGTAAATTGGGGGTGTGGGGAAGAGTGGGAAGGTACAAAGGGAGAAGGGAGGGGAGAAAGAAAGGAAGGAGAAGAACATGAAGGGAAGGTCAAACTGGGGGAAAGTCAGAGAGTGAGAGCAACAAAAGTGATATCTTGATACAGGGAGGCATCATGGGGTTAGCAAGAAACCTGGCTTGAAGGAATTTCCAAGGAATCTACAAGGATGACCCCAGCTAAGCATCTAAGCAATAGTATAGAGGGTGCCTTAACTGCTCTTTCCCTGTAATGAGATTGATGACTACCTTAATTGTCATTATAAAATCTACATCCAGTAACTGATGGAAGCAGATGCAGAGATCCACAGTTAAGCACTGGGTCAATGACCTAAAGTCCAGTCATAGAGAGGGAGGAGCGATAATATGATCAAAGAGGTGAAGATCATGATGGGGAAACCCACAGAAACAGCTAACCTGGACTAGTGGGAGCTCACTGACTCTGGACCTGACAACTGGGGAGCATGCATAGGACCAAACTAGACCTTCTAAATGTGGGGTGATAGTTGTGTAACTTGGGTAGTTTGTGGGACCACTGGCAGTGGACTAGTATTTATCCCTAGTGCATGAACTGGTTTCTTAGAACCCAGTACCTGTGGTGGGATACCTTGTTCAGTCTATATCGGGGGGTGGGCGAGGGCTTTGGTCCTGCCTCAAGAGATGTGACAGATTTTTTTGACTCCCTGTGGGAGGCCTCATGCTCCCTGAGGAGTGGATGGTGGTGGAATAGGGGAATATGGGGAAAATGGGAAAAGAGGGAGGAAGAGAGAATTGGGATTGGTATGTAAGTTGCTTTAAGTTTTTTTTTTTAGAAGATTGTTTGAAGAAAATAAAGGAGATAAAAAACCAATAAATCTTGGCATAGAAGCATTGTAGGCAATTATTGAAAAAAAATAGTTCACAGACATTCACTCTGTCCAAAATAGTTGAGTAGTAAAATATATCCTCCACTTTTCTATATAAAAAGGAGACAAGAAAACTCGCAATTCTTTGAGGTGGGGAAAAAAGTTGGGATTTCTGTCCATGTCGAAGTCTCACTCATAGGAAGATAAGGACAATATGAGAAAGGAACCATGAAGACAACACATGCCTAGCAAGATGCAAGTTGAGCCTGGCTTTGATCTGAAAAGTTAATTATGAAAGCTAATTTGCATTTTAAGCACTCATTCACTCTCAACTAAGATCTGGCATATGTACACACACACAGACACAAGCAGAGCCCCAGAAAGAATGAGTAGCTTATCAAAGGTCATGTGGACAGCATGCAACACCGGTTTTTTATTATAGATAATCTGACTTGAAAGTGACTGCTTTGAATTTTCCCCTTAATATTATTTCTTAGTGAATAAAGCCAGTCTGCTACTAGGGGAAGGTACAATGGATACATCAGAAAAAAACATAAGTAGATTCACAAAATTATATACAACATTTATATAGATCCTAGTCGTTTAGGCCAGATGGCATTGTCTTGACTGTAGACTGAAATAACAGCATGCTGACAATTTCTATCAATTTATAAAAGAAAGTAACATTATGTGAAAGTATGTGCCGAGCATTCCAAGTATTAGCACTACAAATAGATGCTTCAAAGTGGAATAGGATGGCACATGTTTACAAAAATGCCCCAAATAGGACAGGCAAATTCATAACAAGAATTGTCATGCAAGAATGGGATGCTTACAGCAACATAGTCTTCAACCTATCTGCAAAACTAAATCATCTTATAATTTTATAAAACTGGAATAATTTTTTACTGGCAGTTTCCACCCAATCAGCTTCCTTAAGATGGGTTTTAAAGATATAATATGTCATAGTCTGACAATCAGTGTGTTAGGAATGCTAGCATCTTCTGCAATACTGCAACACTACACTTACATACTTCCCAGGAAGTTCATATCCAAAAATCAGAAGGTTGTGGACTACGAGGTATCTTGACTTGTAAGGTACCAGGATGCCCTGAGAAAGTGGTGGAAGCTAAGATGTCTTTTGCAGGAAGATTCCTGCATGCTCCTGTAGGAGAAGCTCTATGCAACCAGGAACAAAGATGGGGATTCCTGAGAAAATGAATCCACTTTAACATAGTAAGCGTAATATTGAAAAGCAAGGTTTGAAAGAGAAATTACTGGGAAAAGCTAACTAGTAATTTCAGGATGGGAAGTGCATGGCATCTTCTAATCACTGAGGACAGGAAGGAAGAGGGCTCCTGTCTTCATGGGAAATGATCCACCACAGATAATTTGAAGTGAGGTGGCTAAAAATCAGGCAGAGACAGAACTTAACAGACAGAGAAAAGGGTTTCACTACCTTAGAATGAACCTCTGAGATCCTAGAAATGCTGTTCTATAAGTAACAGGAAGAAAACTGACCAAGAACAGTGTGGAAAGAGAGAGCAAAAGGGAAAACAATGTATATTTTAAAATGCTTTAGTTTAAAGAATTTAGATAATGTATCAAATTTTGACTATGAAAGCATCATCACTTTGCTTAAAGATGCCTAAAGAGAAAGCTAGTAATAATAATTATTAAAATGTATGCATCTGTACTCTACATTCCAACTTGCACACTTGAAGTTAGTATCTGGCTAAGTGTTTGGGGAACATTATGATGTCACTTCTGTCTCAAATATATATTTATTTTTCTATTTTAAAACCTAACACAGGGGCTGGAGAGATGACTCAGTGGTTAAGAGCATTGCCTGCTCTTCCAAAGGTCCTGAGTTCAATTCCCGGCAACCACATGGTAACTCACAACCATCTGTAATGAGGTCTGGTACCCTCTTCTGACCTGCAGACATACACACAGTCAGAATATTGTATACATAATAAATATAAAAAAATTTGTCCACCTGGTTTAAAAAAAAAACCTAACACATACATTAGCCCACACTAGTATAAGAGCCAGGTTTTACTATAATGTATTTCTAATGTTTTTTTTTCAAAGTATTTTTTTAGTTAGGGTACAAGATAATGAGTTGTATTATGACATTTTCATACATATGTATCATTGCAGGATTTTTTTTTGCTTTTGTTTTTCTAGACAGGGTGTCTCTGTAGCTTTGAAGCCTGTCCTGGAACTAGCTCTTATAGACCAGGATGGCCTCGAACTCACAGGGATCCACTTGCCTCTGCCTTCTGGGTGCTAGGATTAAAGGTGTGCACTGCTACCATCCAGCTATATCATTGTTTTGTTTTTTTTTTTTTATCATAGTTGACCCTATAATCCCTCTCCTCTCCATTTCTCCTTCTCACTGGCTGCCTTCCTCTCCAAATAGTATGACTTTTGCTTTCATTTCACATATTTATGCAATTAAATTAAATCAGTGTTCCCCATATGAGAAACATTATGTGATACTCTAATACACTAGGAGTTAGATGGATTCTCTGGCAGACATATTGGGGGCGGGCATGATATGAAATAAAGGTGGTGAAATTTTCACCATGGCCCGATTCCTCCTCACCCTCCTGACTAGAAACAAAAGTCTTAATGCTTAAAACAAAGTCCTTGTTGTTGTTTTGCCTTCCAATGGACTGCCTTGAAAAGTTCATAGGCCAGATCAGGACACATTATGCAACAGTTGTGGGCTGATCAACACCCTAAAATCAGGAGAGAAAATTGCTTCAGAGACTTTAAAACTCCAGGTCCCAAGAAAAAATTGAAATTTTCAGCTTCTGTCTTTGTTTTGCAGAGGCTCTTTTTCTCTGTGTGTCTGTGGCATGCATGTGTTCCCCCAGCCCTCCAGTAAGTACCTTCCTGCAGCAGCTTTTTCTGTTTGTGGTGTTTGAGACTTCTCTACTGCCAAGATTTTTCTGGCCTTTTCATTGTTCAACTCGTAGAAAAATTTTGATCTAGAGCAGTTTACTTTTCATCCATTGCTCTCTCGTTCCAGTGGCTTTTAGCTTATTAACATGTACATTTGGAGGTGCTTGATAGGTGCTTTAAGTTTTTATTTTGACATACCTCTGTGGGTGTCTGTTGAGTCTTTTTTTCAGATTTTGGCAAATCTTTACTTCCTCTTCTTTTTAAGGATAGCTGAAACAAGACAAGAACACGATTAGTTTGGTAAATGATAGCTTTTAACTCAATTGTTCCTAACTGTCCTAGTCTCATATGATAAAACCAAGACAAATAAAAGGAGTTCCTAAGGAAGTAAAAATTCCCAAGACAGATTCAGATACAATGTTCCTGGAACCAGAGATGTAATCACAGTAGAATGTAGCTAGCAATTAACCATTTACTGTGAAATACAGAAAAATAATTCAGACAAAAATACAGATCAGTGACTGAACATGCTATAGAGCTTGCATGTAAGCAAGTGTCTGTTAGCATTCTTTACCACTAAGAGAAAAAAGAAGAGAAGATTAAGTTTTTGTTCCTTTGTTGGTTTGGTTGCAAGAAGCTCACCAAAACATTTTCAGTGGACTCATGCAGAATGTAGAGAACTTCACCCTCTCACCCCACACCCTTTCAAACCCCACTGTGACACAATGGGAAGTGGAGAGTGGGTGGTGAGATGAGCAGGCAGCCTGGAAGCCTCAGGAATGTGGACTTTTCCCAGAGAGGCTTAGAGTCTAGATCATTATATAAACACTCCTATAATTTGGTGAACTGGTCAAAACTAAAATGAAACAAACACCAACTCACAGAATAGCAACTTGTGTTCATGTCATGGACCAGTACTCTGTAATCACTGACCCTCACTTCCAATTCTCACTCTTACTAATAAGAAAGACCTGTGTCAATACTAAGTACCCGTGAGTGACCATCTATCATATGCCACTAGGTATTGAGCTACAGAATCCAAGTTCAATTAGGTACCACACATTTCACCAGAGACTCAAACTAGATAAGGGAGAGACGACGCCAATTATTACAGTGCATGGTGGGAAATGCAATGTCTTGGGCTGTAAGCAGCGTGGACTATTTTTTTTTTCTTAGTGCAGCATCACCTCCATGACAAAAATGCTTGGCACTGGGCAGAGTGTGGAAAATATTTGCTGAACAAATGAGTAAATATAAAATACAAAGTTCTCCAGCCTATGAGAGGGACGGGAGTAGAGAGGTACAAAAGAAACAGAAATAGCTTCTTGAAACAGGAAGCCTTGTGTGAATATAAAGAACTGAAAATTAAATCTTCATATGTCAATTTCTCATTCGCCAGTCAGTGGTAAAGGAAAGTAACCACATAGATGGTGGGGGAATAGATGGCTGTAACTGTCCTTATTCAGGATGAAATTCAAGCTACACAGGTCAATGGGTAGAGAATGTAATTGTTTAGAAGGTTGAATTGTCTTCAACCTTCCTAATGCTGTGACGATGTAATACAGTTGTCTGTGCTGTGGTGACCTCCAACCATAAAATTATTTCACTACTACTTCACAACTGCAAGTTTGCTACTGTTATGCATTGCAATGTAAATATCTGATATATGACCATGTGAGGGTATGACCCATAGGTTGAGAACCAATGTTCTAGCACCCATTCACTAAGTTGTTTATGGTTTCCTGTTAAAACTCTACCCCTCCCTGCTTCCTGCGCAGCTAGTTGAGGCAACTCCAGAGGGGAGGGCTACAGGAGAAAACACGCCATAGACCTTGCTGTCCCTTCAAAGGATTAAAGCCATCTTTTATCCTCAGGTCTTCTCAACCATGCATATGGGTGAAATTATGCTCTTTTGTCTGCTGGTGAACATAGCCCTACCTGTCTAATGTAGATGCCTCTCTTGTTCTGCCTTCCATCTCATTTAAACCACCTCAGGGATCCAGCACATGGTGCCTAAACTCTGGATGGGAAACTGGAGGCCACCAGCTGCTTCAGCCCTCCACTGCAGCACCAACCTCCCTTGCTCTCCTAGGCTCACCTGCCCTAGGCCTGGCAAGGCTGCCTGCCTCTCTCAGGCAACTACTTCTCACTCAGCCATCTCAGTGCTTTCTCCTCTCCCTTTCCTGACACACTCTGACCTTTTGACTGGGAAGCTAAATGCCATTCAACAAGAACACAATTGCAACATGCCAGAACAAAGTAATTCATAGAATTAGGTTAGGAATTAAAGCTAATGGGACCCCCAAACTCCTTAGTCTGGACTTGAGATTTGCTCAGCTGAAGGCACTGAGGACTTTCCACTGGCTCTGAGAAAATTTGGCAGAGAATCTCAGAAATTTTCTATTGACCTGCCACTTGTCAGTAGAACACTCTAAAGCCTTTTTCAGGGTTTTTATTGAAGTTTCATGACCCAGGAATCACAGGGTCTGGGGGTATACCTAACCTATTTTCCAGGCATATTTGCTCAACACAAAACTTGGGGGACACTTTGAATAGCAGGATACTGATCTCTCTGTTTTTGCTTTGGTTCCATACTCATTGTAGGGTCAAAATTATCTGTTCCAAAAGACACTCCTAGCTTGTTTGTTGGCTAAAAGGAGCTGCGGTTAAGAGAATTAAAACCAGAAACTCTCTTTTGTCTTTCTATGCAAATCTGGCCTGAGTATATACAGAACAAACAGAATCATTGCCCAGAATTTGAAACTTTTGATTTTAATATGCAAACTGATTTAAGATAACTTCATAAGACAGAATGGTGAGAGTGGTCTGAGGTCCCTCACCCATAAAACACCCAGTTCATTTTAATCTTTCTCATCTCTACCACTCAGTTCTGGTTCGCAACTCTGCCCAGACCAGAATGTCTGCCCCTTCTGCCAGGCCGCTAAACTTTCATCTTTATAACCCCTGAGTGGGGATAGCATTCCTGCCTTTGGCCTGCCTTTGTTTCTGTCCCTCCAAACTTGGATATGTCTTTTTAGTTTTCTTAATACTAGCCCCCCTTCTTGGTTTTGTTCATTAAAATGTTCAAGGTTATAGATATCTTTGAAGGTCTTGCTGAAATGAAAATTTATCTCAGGATCTATATAAGCATTGGATTCACAGTTTAAAGGTATGTAATCCAGTAAGAATGACTAGCTTAAAATCTACCACAAAAGGAATTAACAGTTAAAAGTTCATGAATAATTAATCTTAATTTCCTGTAGCATATCATACATGTAACTTTCTTAGGAAAATAGATATTTCAAAAGGCAAAAAGGGGGTGTGCTTGAAGGAATTACCTTACCAGGGAGGTAGGTTCACATCTAAGTAAACAAAAACCATGTGACTTGCTGCCAACTTGACAAATGACCTCAGCAGGATGGAACAACCATATGGTTAGCTACCATCTTACCTGGTAACCTCACTGAAATGAAAGCAGTCATTTAATAAGTGTTGGTTACAAAATTGTTATTGGTCACAATCAATGTCTTTCTAAAAGAAGAAAGAGAAATATGATATAGAAATGATGGGAAAAGGGATAGATTATTAAATCTACTTGAATCTAAAAAACAACTGTTGATCTCAAAATGTTTTATATTGGTGGAGATTTTAGTTTATTTATATAAATTTCAGATTAACGCTGTTATACTATATGTATATATTTACTCTTGTTTAAAGGTATTGTGTTTAACTAAATGTTAAACTAAAAATGTAATGTATAATAAAGAAATACAGATTTACAAAAAAATACAGCTAGTCATCTATAATAGTCAAACTTATAGTTTTGTACAAAGATTTCAGATAATCTTTAAACACTTCAAAGACCTAGATAATATGACATTTAAAATATTTTAATAACAGGCCTTTTATGATAGTAAGATATGTCTGTTACTGGCAATATCAATCTACTTCAGAGAAGACAAAGGGCATCAAAAAATTCTATATAGGGTTTATTCTCTTCATGGCAAAAACTAGCTATGTGGGCAAAGAAACTGTCTTTGCTTGAATTGCTGAAAGCTACTATCTAAATTGAACCAATAAGACTTAAGAAAGGTGATTACCAAGCTTTGCCAAGACAAGATAGAATAGTTCTACGAAATTCCCTGCTTCAAAGGAAAGTCTATCAGATATGCAAGGACTATAGGACAAAGATGTATGCCCCAATGTTACAGAGGAACTTTGGTTGCCTGTCTAGGAAGCCAGCTATTTCTGTCCTTTCTCACATTTTTTTGGAAGTTGTTTGCCTGTACTTCCTGCTCACTCAGGTAATATTATTTCCTTCTCAGATCTTTGATGGAGTTAAAGACTAGATTATTATAGTTATAGTTTTTCTTAATTATGATAAAAAATAAATTAGATATAAAACTTTAAACTCAACAAGATAGGATAGATAATTAAATATTTTCTCTAATTCTCTCCCAGAATGCTGGGGGAAAGAAGGCAAAGTCAGGGAGAAGCTACAGAGTCACCACCAGAAACAGACACAAGTGGCTAGCCAGAACCTTACCCGTAGGCCATGAGCCTTGTGGTAAAATGCAGCATCATGGAAATGGGTTAATTCTAGATGTAAGAGCTAGCTATCAATACACTCAAGCTATTGGACAAATAGTATTACACATAATATAGTTTCTGAGTGATTATTTCTTGGTCTGGAAAACTGACAACGAACAAGCATCCTCTGGCAACATTCCTTGAATCAACTAACTTCTCAGTTCTATGAACCCTCAGAAAAAATTCCTTAGAGAAGTGTCAGATCAGCTTAATATCCATCAGGGCCCACTGAATTCCTTGGTAGCTACTGTGCTACATTAAAAGGGACTAGATCTGATTATTACTAATGATGGGATTTGTATCCTCCTCCACAAATAATGCTTCTTCCACAGCAATGCATTCTACCTGGTTTGCACTGGGGCACTACAGGTTTCTACAGGTAACAGACAAAAATTCAACCACAGGCCTCCTAAGGATGGACTTCTGCTGCCTCCCACTCTGGCTCCTACCCTTGATCTTCTTTCTTATGTTTTTACCCTGTCTTTTGAAATGTTTTTCTTCCTGAACTTCACCCCATAACCAAAATGTTCCATGTAAGCTACCTCAATGGCTCTCACCCTACAGTAGCTCCATTTATTCTATTTGTTTCCTGATACATCCACAAAAGACCCTTTTAGACACTGTGGAGAAATTCTGGCTGCAAGGGACCTTTATATTTCACCCTAAGCCATATACAGTTCTTTACATTGGTCATCTTTTTTCTCCTGTTCCTTTCTTTTGGTGTTCTGTAGGTCCTAATTTCTTCTACCAGCTCATTTTGATGCAGCACTCCTGGCAGTAGAACTAGTCACTGTCACTATAAGTCAACTGTGAGCCCACTTCCTCTCACAGATCCACTTCATCTCTCCCATCTCTTCTCCTCCCTCTCTCTCCACCTTTTTGGGAAAGCTCCATTTTACTCTACAACCAAATCATCTGCTTAATGATTATCTTTCATTAAGACTTTCCAGGAATAGAAAATAGCATTTGCATGATCCATCATAGCCAATCAAGTTAAAACTTCCCTCAAGCTAAGTGACCTGAGAACCTCTTTCTTCAACAGACCCAGAACTATACCCTTCCAACAATGACCCTCCACAGCAGGCAAAGAGCTAAGAGAGAATCTATGCCTCCATTTTTTTGTATCTCCATTTTTCTCTATCTCCTTGAAGTTTGAAATAATAGTTTCTTGCAAAAAGTCTATACTTCCCAGCTTCCTTTGAGGCAAGATAAAGCAGCTCCAAAAGAGAGAGCGGGGGTGGGGTGGGGTTTTGGTTCGGTCATTTCTGCCCTTCTAAAGAGTTGTAGCCATATTTTTCCTCAGATGTTCTCATCCACCTTTGTGGAATGAGACATTCTCAACCACCCAGATAGTTTTTCTTCTCTTTTTCTTGAGACACAGTTTCAACTAGGAAGCCCAAGCTAGCTAGAACTAGCCATAGTCCTGGTTTTTCTTCCTGAGTGCCCTGATTACAGATGGAGGCAGTTCACCTAGCCTCAGCCAGTGATTCTGCTGTTAAGTTTGCCTTGGCCTAAAGTTACTACTAAGATGCAAGTAAGATTGCTTAAGTCTGACATGCTGAGGTTTGTTCCCACATCCCTTATGGTGGAATAGAAGATCCGATTCCTGCACATTAATATCGTACTTCTATATACAAACCCCTACATGCCTGCCTAGGCAGACACCGGCCACAAGTCACTCCCAATAAAAAAAAAAAAAACAAATAAATGGAGGGGAGAAAAAACAAACAAGTTACAACTTGGTATATAGTTGAATGATATTCCAGTCCAAGTCTGTGGTATTTTATTGTTATCAAATAAATCACAAAGGAGAAAGGATTAATCAAGTCTCTTGCTAGACCTGGTGGGGAAAGCTAGAGATGACTTCTAGAATGAAATGGCATCTCATACTGAATCTGATGTAAAAGTCAGGTCATGGTAGAAGGAAATTTAAAAAAAAAAAAAGAAGAGAGAGGGAATTGTAAAGCTTTTGTATAGAAATAAAATCTATTTCTGAGAAATAAAAATTTAGTATGGATGTGGCAGGAAAGAAGTATGATATGAGATTCTTGGTAATCTAAATCAGATCTGAAATGAAATGGAAAAGGTCTGGATTCTATTTCATTCGTGGCAAATAATTGCTTTAATTAGAAGCCATGGTAAATTTTAAGAAAAAAAAAGTGTCATTAGAAACACAAAGACACACAGATGGCAGTCCAAAGGGCACATGTACAAGGGTGAGGAGGGAAAGCACGTTCTCATTCTGAAAATACTGTTCGTCCTTTGTGCCCATCCATTGCATGTATACAATATGATGCTAGTTTTAACTGTCAACTCGAGACAGTTTAGAAGCATCCGGGGAAGGGACTATCAATGATATATTTCAAATTAGGTTGGCATGTGGGCATTTGTGTGGCAGGAAGGTATCCTGATGGTGTTCATTGAGCCAGGAAAACCTGCTCAGCTTATGTGGCATCATTCTCTAGGTGGGGAATCCTGATCTGGGTGAGTGGAAGGAAGGGCATCAGCACAGGCCCGTATGCATTCATCCTTTTATCTTTGGTCTCTTCTGGCTGCTTCAACTTTTTGTTGTCTTGACCTCCCCACAGTGACAGACTCTAACTGGGAATGAAGAGCTAACCTAAACTTTCTCTCTTCAGTTGCCTTTGCTGGAATATTTTATCACAGCAACAAGAAATACTGTAAACAAAAGTTACTTTGGTGATCTGAATGCAATTGGCCCTCATAAGCTCATAGGAAGTGGCACTATTTAGAAGTGTGGCACTGTTGAAGTTGGTATGGCCTTTTTGGTAGAAGTATATCATTGTGGGGTGACTTTGAGGTTTCCTATGCTCAGGATACTACCCAGTGTCTCAGTCCCCTTTCTTTTCCCTTCTGATTGAGATGTACACAGCACCATGCATCCTGCCATGCTCCCTGCCATGATCATAGTGGACTGAACCTCTGAAACTGTAAGCTGCCACCTCAGTGAATGTTTTTCTTTATAAGAGTTGCCATGATCATGGTGTCTCTTCACAACAATAGAAACCCTAAGCTACGAAAAATATTTTTTCCTCTAAAGTTGGTTGAGTAAAAACAGAATGGAATTATTTAAAACGGGAAGGTAACAAATAAATAACATATGAAACAGAACAAAATGGAAGAAACCGTTATTCGAGAATGGCAGAATTGTAGAAAGTTATCGATGATGCTCGACTTTTGAAGTATCTTTGCAAAATTAAACCACATAAACAGCAGGAAGAAAGAAAGGAGTGTATCCCTAGACACATTAACCTCAGAGGAGAAATAGTGGCAGCAGGGACCCTGAAGAAACGGGATACAGGGAAACACTATCTGGATGGAACTGTTTTCAGAGCTAAGCACTTTGCATTTTGTCCTGTAGGAAATGTTAATGCGAGACCTATGAATTAGTCCTGGAGAAACCCTGAAACTAGGGCGTGCTTTCCCAGGGGGTATGTTGTGTATTACTCTCATTTAAATGCGTTTAAGTTGGGGGGGGGGGAAGGTTAAAATAAAGTCCTGTGCCAAATCATTCCCCTTGAAATAACGGTGCATTGCTTTTAATAAGACTCCGGGACTAGAATACATTTAAGGGTTGAATTTAACTTTGCAATGGATATTTAGTCATCTAGTCATATTTCAGTATTCTTTCATTAACTTTCTGATTTCTAATGACCAAAGATGGGGAGCTAAGAAAGATAGAGGAAGTTAGAGAGCCGTGACCTCTCCCCACCACTTCCGTTAGTTTTCTGCTCAATCTTCACTCACTCAGCCTGCAAGCCTCTATGTGTGTGTGGTAGGTTGTGAGTTAGAATCAGTTGGGGAGGTGGTGATAGCATCTCATGTCTTCTCTGTTGGCGGCTCAGGCACTTGGCTCTCTAGAGATGTTCATGGGAAATAGTTCTTATTCAGTTTCTTCTTTGCATTTCCAGCCCCATCTTGTCCAAAAGAGACTGTCATGCCTTCTCCCATATGAGGGCCAGGCAGTAGAGTGTTGCCAATAATTATGTGTGCACAGCAATTATACAAAATGAATTGTTTATGTTCCAAAAGTGTTAGTAGATTTTTTTTCTAATTGAAATTGGGCCTACTTCAGCTTCCTTTGTTTTGCTGTTTTTGGTTATTTTTTGTATTTAATTTGCAGCACATCTTTGCATCATTAAACAAATATTCCAAACAGTATAAACAAATTTAACAGATCTTAGTTTAATATTCCACAACAGTATATGATATGTGAGTCAGAGAATGGACGGTGGTAGGCCATATATACTAAAGTTGGAACATTATTTTCATCTTCATCAACGATAGCATGCAAATTCATGAAGCATTCATTTCATGTTTTTGGTTATTTTAACTGGGAGTCTTGCTATGAAGCCCCAACTGGCCTAGTACTCACTATGTTCCCCACCCTGGGGTTGACTAGCCCCAATCCTCCTGTCCTCTTGAGTGCTGGGATTTCATGTGAGCCCCAGATCAGACTTTGATCTTCTGAATTTGTAGCATCTTTATCTTTTCAGTAGTTTAAGAATCGAGAAAAGCTTGGGCAAAATTCCACAAAAAGATATATTACGTATATCATAATATAAAATGAGATCTATTTGTGAGGTAATTAAATCAATGAACTAACTCTATTAATGCCTGTGACTTTTATAGACCAATAAATGTGGCTACGTTCTTTTCTAAACACTTTGTGTATATCTCCTCTTAGAATCTGGCCACTGCTTTATGAGCTTGACATCATAGTATGATGTCATTGTATCTGGATAAACTTCCCAGCTGAGAAATGTTTAGCCAGCATCCACACTGGCTGTCTCAGAGCTCTAGATCTGAATATCTACATTTCACTGTGACCCACAGAAACAAAGGTACAGTCTAGCAACCAGCTCTATTATTTCTAAGCCTAACTACCCTTCTCTATGATTTCAGAGTGTGGAAGCACAGGCATGAAAACCTCCTTTACATATAGTACACATGTGTAATGTGTCTTTGTATATCATATAGAACAAAAGTGAATTATACACCGGTCGGCCCTCATCATCTGAACTACCTGTCATGTCATCTCAACATTGGGGTATATCCAGGGCCATACCCCAAAACACTAGAGGGAAAGAAAAAGAAGCAGGAACCCTGTCTCAGTTAGGTCTTGGAAACTGGGCACAGTAGCACGTACCTCTTATCCTATGTGTTCCTGAAGGAGTCAATAGGAAAAGGAATTCAATGCTGCTAACTTAACTAAACAGCAAATTTTAGACTAGCATAGGCTACATGCAACCATGTCTCAAAAAAACAAAAACCTAACAAATAACCAGGCCTTAGAAGAGCACAAAAGGACCTCTTGTCTCTAAACTCATCCTTTTCTTTACAGACATGAGAAAGAAAGACAAGTGTACCCAGACTCTTCTCAGAACACCGTGTCCATTCTCAGCCTAAGAGGGCGAGATAGGTTTCCGCCTATAGGAGCTGGAAGCCAGAGAGAGAGTGGAGGACAGCCGCTGCTTTATAAAGAAAGAGAGACCACGCCCCAATGGGCTGGTATCTTAGCGGATATTGGCTGAAGGAGCAGAAGGAGCTCCCGCAGCAGGTATGACTTTGTATCTAAAGAAGAATATGGGTAAGAGAGGCAGAGAAGTCAGTGTGGTTAGGCCAATCCTTTCTGCACCAAATCTCCAGTGGCTTTCCATCTTGTCTAAACTCCGGGGTATACTTTACCAGCTCTTGATTCTATAATATGTTTATCCTAGGAATAATGGATACGGTCTCACTCTGTGATTTATGAATACTGGTTTCAGATTCATGGTGATCTCCTTTCTCATCCTCCTGAGGGCTGGCCTTATAGGCTTCAACCACCACACCTAGCTTTTAAAA
Organism: Myodes glareolus; assembly: GCF_982192425.1. Lineage (NCBI taxonomy): Eukaryota > Metazoa > Chordata > Mammalia > Rodentia > Cricetidae > Myodes > Myodes glareolus. Next base: position 106,256,462 of record NC_142026.1, read on the forward strand.
ACATTCTTGTTGGTGTACTTCTTCGGGGAATTTGCCAATATTTTGACTCCAGAAAAGAGTTTTTAAAATGAAACTTGTTTTTAAATTATTTCAAAAACTCACCTTTCAGCACTAAATTGCAAATGCAGCTTTTTAATAAACATGTTTCAACGAGCACCAGAGGTGTGATCTGAATTAAGAGGGAATGAGTTTATCCAGTATTCATATATATAATACTGACTTGGATAATATCACAAATGTTTCTTTGATTTAAACTTTGTTTTCATTCTTCATTTTCAGAAGTAGGTTATATGCATATTTTTATGTGACTCCTTCCCAGATCTAAATTTCTAATTAAAATCTGTCAACCCCTGAACAAGTTATGGAGCGTGAGAGACTTTGGAGCACTCACTCTTAGATGGGAAATCTTCATCAAATCCCTCCTCTCAAGGTCTATGAGATCTATGAGAAGAGAAGAAATATTTTCGGGGCCAGAGGTGATGGTTGACTCCAAAGAAACACTGTCTTCCAGACACAACAATATTGCTGCACGTGTAAACTTAAAGAGAATATAGCAAAATGCCCAAGACTTGCACAGGTTCAAGACAGATTGGGTCCCAGCACTGAGAAGGAGAAGTAGTTAAGGTTCTCACCCTTAATCAAGAAGCTATCTGCAGTTGATACCAGATGGCGAAGGGATGATTTTCACAAGACTCCCTACCAAATAAGTCAGAGTTGAAAGAAGAAGGCAAATGCAAAGACAGCTTGCACAAGAAACCCTAGCACTAGGTTTGACAGCACTTCCCTGAGAGTGAAGAAAGCCAAAGGCAAAAGACAAAGAGAATGGAGCAAGGAGCGAAAGAAAGGCACCGCGAACTCTTCTCCATGAATGTTAAGTCAGTTAAGTCTCAGGAATTGACTGACACTTTAAAGCTAGGATTTGTTCCCAGGACATAATGCTAAATAGAAACAACGTGGATTTTTATGTTTACTAAGGATGGTAACTCCTTCCTTGGGATGCTCTGTTTTGTTCTTCTTGGGATTTATTTCAGTAACTCTGGGTAGCTGATCTCTCATCCTTTTGCTTTTGATCCTTCTGCTTTGTATCCCTCGAAAATGTCTCATAATCATTATATTAACTCTTTGCCATGTTAAATCTGTATTTTAAAGACATCATGGATATTTAATTCTTGTGCTGAATTTTAGTGTCTGAATTTTCTTATTCCCAGCAGTGACGTAGCCTTCCCAGTTCAGTCTCCTGCTCATTAGTCCATAGAAATCATCTGTGATGGTTAAATCTATATAATACAGTAAGGCTTTTTTTTAGATGAGAAAAATGCTTTTTTGATTTAAGATTTACATAGTTTGGACATATTATAAGCAAAGATTATCACCTGAACATGGCTAGGCATTAATCCCTGAGTTGTTATTCTCTTTGTAGCTACCAACAAGAGTCTTTCTTGCCCTTACTCTGGATTGCTCTGTGCTACAGGAAGACAATCTAAATGCTGTTTACTGGAAGACAGAAAGGATTGGGGAGAGTTCATTGAGCACTTAGGCTCAGCCACTACTTGACTCATACTTGTATTTGACCAACAAAAGACACCAGCAGGAATGCTTAGGTAAAAAGAAAGGAGTGATGTGGGTCAGGAGGGAGTGATGTAGGTCTCATGTCTTCATTCTTTCAACACTGCATTAAAATGTAGTAGCCAAGTCTCCTTCAGTCTGTCAACAGCTAAGAGACACCACCCGGTAGGCATACTCCACAGTTCCACAGTTTAGCTGCCACTGAATCTGTAATGCTCTATGTCCGTCCATCCATTCATCTATCCACCCATCTGTCTGTCTGTCTGTCTGCTGTCTGTCTGTCTATCTATCTATCTATCATCTATTCTATCGTCTCTATTCTATCTATCCTACCCTATCTCTAAATTCTTGGAGTTTACAGCAGTATAATTAGAAACAAGATAACTACCTTTAGAGTTCTTATAGAATGCAGTTATTCTAACTTATACTTAACCAGTCTTCCAAAGGAATCTAATAGCTATATGTATCTCTGGAAGAGAATACCTTCCATGTGAGCTTTTCCTAAGTTTAATGGATAGAACATGATCTGAATTTTTTTCTTCCATGCACAATAAGTTAGATGGTATATCTGCATAGTGCCACATTAACTGTCAATATTTAGCAATGCAATAGGGCACTGAGGCATCTAATTATTTACGTTGCAATTTAAGGTTCTTGGCTAATAGAATGATAAAAACTTTTGTGAAGAAAAGAAAACAGCTAATTTTATGAAACATTTACCTCTACGATTAATTGACTGGACAGTTGGAAATAACTGAGCTAGGCAGCAGAGGAATGCCTATTACTTTAAATTTTTTATTTTAAGTGTTTCTAAGTTGAACTGTGCTGAATATAGATGGCCCTATTAAGTAAATATGTAAGTATAAAATGGAAAATGTCAGGAGGGAAGCTTAATGACATCTTTAAATGCCATTTACCATCTGTATAAAGATCAGTTTAGAAGACCATAGAATCTAAAAGTGGAATTATAGTAAAAATCAAATAAATAATTGTATGTCTATTAAAAATACAGTAAAATCTTAAAAATCACCAAAACAACCAGATGTTTAATTCAGAAAACACTTCCCAATGCACAATGATATCGTGTGGTATCTATTCCAAAGCAGCGTGAATGTTGTGTCACAAAGGAACCTGGTAAATTCTGATCTAAACAGCTAACAGGATGCTCCTATGACAGCGAACTCATCTTCTCGAAACCCACTTCATCAGCCCCAGTTTTTACATGTGTGGCATGAATGTACAAATTCAGTAGAAATACGCCTCTTCAATTAAGAGAGCAAGGATGTTAGCTGTGCCATCAATAAAGCAGCTACAAAACAACCTAACACACTTTGTACTCTCGTCCACTTGATGAATAAAGCCTTTGTCTATTCTTTAGCATGTCTAGAGCAGTGAGGCAGGAGAGTGAAGCAGATGAGGCATTTGTCCACCTGCTCCTTCCTCATTGTGTTTATATTGTATTAAGGACCACTGAAAAAGTTGTCTAGATTTGAGTTCCGGGTCTGGTGAGCTTTTGTTTTGTTTTTTAATTCTCAGATAAAACATCTTTCTTATTTACAATTTTCTAATTTTTGTTTTTCAGACTCTCCTATTGCTCATCAGCTTTGTGTGAGGTTGTCCTCTGGTTACTATGCAAATGATGAAGGTGGACTCAATCAAGTCTGGGGGAATATAAGTATAGCATGTGGATGTTTGGGGGGAATTTATAGTATAGCATATGGAAAGCCTATGTTCAAATGAAGTATAAGCAGGCTTGATAGTACATGTCTATAATTCTAGCACTTGAGAGTTGAAGGCAGGAGGAACAGAAGTTTAAGGGCAAGCTCAGCTACACAGTAAGTTCAAAGGCATCCTAGGCTATATGAAAACAACAGAACCAAAACCAAAAAGAAATACTCATTATGAAATAGAGGTTACTATATTATCTACGTAGATGGTCAAATTGTATCCTAACAACAAACTGGGTGTTGAGGAATCTACAGGGACAAAAGCAGATCTGAGCCTAAACCTCAGAGAACTCAGCCTGAATGTTCTTCTGAAAACCTCTGGCATCATGGACATCAAATCATTAACTTGAGTGCATAGACTATCTCCATGATGACAATATCAGATAGCCCTTTCATACATACCTATATATACACACACACATACACATACACACACACATACACACACACGCACACACACATACATACATATACTTAGCAGCAATTCATACTTGCTAACTTAATGTCAAAATTTTATGGGTTTTTAGCTACATGCCAAAGTATTAGAGCAACACAAGATGTTACATTCTGGCAATTCCAGTAGTAGACAAAGGCACTTCTCTAGTGCCAAGCCTGATTGTGGTAGAGGGAAGCAGTAGACAAGAGCAGTGCTAATTTTGACTGTTATTTACTTTTTCTGATGCTGTGACAACAGAAACAGGTCAAGAGAGGAAAGATTTATTTGGACTTATGGGTTCAGAAAGCTCGATTCATGGTTGCTTTGCCCAGTGTGTTGGGAAACATCGTGGCAGTGAAAGTATGTGACTTAGGAGGCTGTTGATCTTATGTAGACAGAAAGTACATGTGAGGAGGAGACTAGAAACCAAACATCACCTTCAAATGGATGGAAATAGAAAACACTATCCTGAGTGAGATAAGCCAGACCCAAAAGCATGAATATGGTATGTACTCACTCATTAGTGGATTCTAGCCATAAACAAAGGACATTGATCCTATAGTTCACAATCCTAAGAATATAAGGTGAACTCAAAGAAAAACATATTTAGATTCACCTTGAAATTGGAAGCAGACAAGATCACCAGGCAAAAGTTGGGAGCATAGAGGTGGGGATGGGAAGGGGGAAGGGAGAGGGAGAGAGAGAAGGAAGAAGGGGAAGATTGGGGAGAGCTTGGGGGAGTGGGATGGTTCAGATGGAGAAAGGATGGATATGGGAGCAGGGAAGGAGATAGCTTAATTGAGGGAGCCATTTTGTGGTTGGCAAGAGGCTTGGCTCCTGACGGGTTCCCAGGAGTCCACAGGGATGACCCCAACTAGGACCATTGGCAGTGGAGGAGAGGGGACCTGAACTGGCCTTGTCCCATATTCAGACTGATGATTATCTTGAATATCACCAAAGAACCTTCGTCTGGTAATGGATGGAGATAGAGACAGAGACCCACATCCGAGCACTGGATTGAGCTCCCAAGGTCCAGCTGAAGAGCGGAAGGAGGGAGAACATGAACAAGGAAGTCAGAACCAGGAGGGGTTGGTCCACCCACTGAGACAGGGTGCCTTATCTAATAGGAGCTCACCAAATCTAGCTGGACGGGGACTGAATAAGCATGGGATCAAACTGGACCCTCTGAATGTGGCTGACAATTGGGGTAGACTGAGAAGCCAAAGATAATGGCACTGGGATTTGCCTCTACTGTATGTACTGGCTTTTTGGGATCCTATTCTATTTGGATGCACACCTTCCTAGGCCTTGATGGAGGGGGGAGAGCCTTGGGCTTCCCACAGGGCAGGGTACCCTGCCCTCTCTTAAGACTGGAGGGGGAGGGGAAGATGGGGAGTGGGGAAGTGGGAGGGAAGTGGGAGGAGGGGAGGAAGTGGAAAATTTGAAAAAAAAAGATACTGACCTCACTGACCTAATTCTTCCTGCTAAGCTTTACCTCCAAAGCATCCAGAATCTCCTCAAATAGCACTATCAATAAAATGTCAAGCATTCAGGCATGAGACTGGGTGCATTTATTTTCAAACCATAATATTGGCCCAAAGTCTGAAGGCACTACCTATAGTATGTAGATCTCAACTATACAGACTTGGAATTCTTAAAGATGAGAACTGAGATTCTTACTAGGGGTTAATTTAAGAGACTTATCTGTCATACATACAAACCTAAACAAAATTAGAGAATTTTATTATGCCTTTGGTAACATAAAGCCAACTTCCAAAACAGTCAAAGTTGTGGAGGATTAATCAATTAAAATGTCAGTAACGGAGAATTACAAATGTTTGAATGTGTAACCAAGGAATAATGCTCATTAAGTCATGAACCATACATAACCTCAATGCCAAGAAGCTAGTAGTTAATAGGCAGTTAGTAAGGACGGATATCACCCTAGTAGTTTTAATTGCTAAAGAACCCACCTCGGTTATGATACCATCATTTAATTCTCTGGTTTGTTTGTTGTAAAAACAGTGAAGTTTTTGTTTACTACATGGATTTTTGTGGCTTCTTAGAGCAGATAGCAAGGGCTGCATAAGAAAGCTGTAGCTCAGAGTATGAAGAATGCTCTACTTTGTCCTCAGTCATACATATAACAGCTTGAGTTCTGGCTCCTACAGCATAAAACTAGACCCTGACCTACAGGTTAACACAAAGTCCCCCTTTATCTTCTCTCTTCTTTTGCCTTATCTATATAATCCCACTATGGTAAAGAGCATGAAAAAAGGAATCATAAAGACTAAATTATGGTGACTGTGATTGTTAATATTGATTGTTAATTAGACAGGTTGTGAAGGGTTATCTAGACCGCATTGGGGTGGGAAGACCCACTGTAACTATGGTGACTGGTGTCCTGGGATGAACAAATGGTGAAAGTGAGATGAACACAAGCAACCATTACTCTTTTCTCTCTGATTGTGGATTCATGGTGACCTGTCACTTTGAACTTTGGCTGCCACCACATGCATCTCCTTGAACTGTAAGCTAAAAATAAACCATTCTTCCTTAAATTGCTTCTGTCAGCTGTTTTCTCACAGCAAGATAACTAACTCAGTAGTCAGATTCAGTTTTCCTGATGATTATAGAACTTGGAGAATGTCGATGGATAGCTGACAAAATTGAAAATGCACTTTTTATAAGGATTTTTGAAAGTAATGTTTAACTTATGTCCTTATAAATAAGCTTAGCACTGCAAATTTCAGATGTTTGTCATAAGAAATGACAGGTGAGGCCTTATGTAGTTTCCAGACTGTAGAGCGTAAACACTTTCTAATAAATCACACTTAAGTTCACGGGTCATAACAAAATATCTAATTTTATTTTCTGAAAACTTTTACTTCCTAATTTAATAACTGTGTAGATGAGAAGCAAACATTGCTCAGAAAGGTCATACATTCATGCTGGCTGTCATAGGGTCTGTTTGAATCAGTAAACACTTCTCAGAAACTGAGTGTTGCCTCCATACCTGGCCATGGTTGAGAAAGAAGTTCTTTCATTATCTCCCCGTCACTTTGATTTCTGCTAAACTCAAAACCATTCCACAGCAATGCACATCCTTTAGATTAAGTTCACTTTCATTTTCTCAGAACTTTTACTTGACTTAATTTTTAAACCTTTGCTTCAGCTGTTGACTAGTTTTAGGGTGAAGTTTCTAAGTCACTGTTTGAAACATGCTGGATTCAGAAGTCAGAGAGGTAAGCAGCTTTCAATGACTATATTAGTTCTTGTAGTGGAGACTTTTCTCTAGGTAAACTGCTGACTTGCCCTCTCAGGGGTGGGCCATTCAAAGCTCACCTCAGAGTTCTTAGATCATATTAAACTGGACCAAAGCAGAGACCAGGGATGGAAACTCAGCAAATTAAGCAGACCTTCAGACACAACAATTGAACAGTGGTATCCATTATGTTTTAAGCATTAAGGTCGATAGGAATGTTTGATAGGAAGTACAAGGATACTTAGAGTGTGCTTAAACATATGTGATTATCCTCTCTTCCCTTTCCTTCCTTTCTTTTTCCTTCCCTTCTTCCCTTCCATTACCTTCCCTTCCTTCTCCTTTTCTGCGCTATTGGAATATGAGGTTAAGAAAGGAACTGTGATCTGATCAACTCTGTGTGTATGTTTTGAGGGAGAGGGTTAGTACTGACCTGTCTTTTAAAGAAAATAATCATAAATTTTATGCATATGTTCTGTAATCAGTATTCAGTATATTTCACAAACAATACCAATTTCTTATCTAAGACCTACTTTGCTTCTGCTTGACAACTGGGAAAAGAGCCACTTACCTAACGCTGAATTCGGGAATTACTTCTTAGTATATGCCACTACATAGAAAAATTTCATTTAAAAGATCCAGTAAAATTTGCAATTCAACAAACAAATATGTTCAAATAAATATTTTTTGTCTGAAACAAACAATATTTCAAAATATTTTTGAAAATGTATTTACTAGTGTGGGAAATTTCTGGGTAGGTAAAGGCACCTGCTCTCAAGTTCAATTTGGGACTCACAAGGTAGAAAGAGAAAATCAACTCCCACAAGTTGTCCTCTGACCTCTATATGGATGCTGTGACTTATATGCATGAACATACATAAGAAGACAAAATAAACAAATAAAAGTGAAGCAAAAATGTGTTGACTACAAATTGTAACTTTGGGGAAGACAAGATTCGCAATGTTTTACGTGACAGACGTCTTTAATCTACTACTCCTTTCTATGTTGTTTGGCAAACTATTGGCCAAGACTAGAAAAATAATTCTTAGTGTTCAATAATACTGGTCATCTAAACAACATTGAGTATTAAGAGTATTTATTTTCAGGTGTATGTGCATGTGCATGTGAGTAAGTATATATCTGTGCACCATGCACAGGAGGCCAAGGACGTCAGAAGAGGACATGGATGCCTTGCAACTGGAGTTATAGGTGGTTGTGGGATCCCATGTGGGTACTGGGAACTGAACCCAGGCACTCTGTAAAAGCAGCAAGTGCTCTTAACCAATGATCCATTTCTGAAGTCTCAATTTTCCACATTTTAATGAACTATAAGAACCTGGATAAAATACTTACATGTTGAAGAATTCCCCATTAAAACTGCATCGTGGGCTCTACTGTCACGGATGTATCATTCAGAATTGCGTTTTTGGGCCTTATTATTTACATAAACATGACCTACCCAAACCAAGTACAGTTAGTAACAGTACATAATTTTACATAAGAAAATACATGCAAAATTGTGAATATAAAGTACATAGATTTATCTATTAAAATGCCCTGTGTGTAAGTCTCCAGATGTATTGATATGATCACAATGCAATTAAAGAACAGTGATGCTACTGGTAAAATTTATAGTACTAATTATTTCTGTGTTCTAGAATGAAAGCTCGTTGTAATAGGTGAGACATATAAACCAAACACACACAGAAAATAAAAGTCCCAAGGCAGATGATGCTATTGCAGCTGGACAGTTAAGAGTCCTCTAGAGCCAAGACTGGAAAATTTTAAGAAAATTATTTTCTCTAAGCTTTTTATGTAAGGCTGAGGAAAGAAACAGCAAATATAATAGAGATACTGAAATGAAGAGGTCCCCTGAATAGTTCTCATCATCAGATCATTCCCTTTGGTCTTATTTTAATGATTTTTGTTCAATTATCTATCATGGACTGGTTTTCAAACAGTTCAGCATTAAATGACTTACGAAGATTCCCTCCCCAGGATAAGCATAAGAAACTTTAAAGCATTTAAAAACAATGCTTCCTCTTATTAGAGCAGAAGTCTATGAACAGCAATGACCGATTTTACAGGGGCAAAACCTCACTCGACCCAGAGCCTCCCACAAAACCCTAACTTTATCTGATTTGTGAATAAATCTATCCTGACATCCAAAGAGCTTCTTGTTTGAGTACAAAAACTTTCACAAAACTCTCTATTGCTCTGATCCATTATGATGCCCAAAGCCAGACGGCCACTTTCTCTGAGTTATAGAAAGGTAAAAGCATTTCACTTCAGGAAGAAGACATACTGCTACTAGCAAATCAATGTTTCATAATGGGGATGAAAATGCTATTAAGATTCGAAGGCAGCATTTTAAGAGGTCCCTCTTGTTTGCAGTTGGCAGCCTATCAGCTCTTTCAATATAAGGAACAAATTGCAAAAGCCTAAACTAATTACCCCATCCTGCTGCTACTCAGTTCTTCCTCCCAAGTGCCTACTCCATCCTCCCAGAGGAAGACAATAAGCAGATGGATGTGTGCAGGTGCACAGGACTCTGTGCAGTCACCAGCTCTGAGAGCAATTGGTCAATACCCTTGAAGCTAGTTACAGTGTTAGTAAATGGTTCCAAACTCTAGCAGATGGTCTATTGGTCTCAAGGGCACTGTTCAACATCTATATGGATCCATATATGCAGCTAAAATCTTAAGATTAGCAGGCTGCTTTTATTTAATATTTCACGACTTTATTACTAGTGCCTTTTCTTCTTCAGAATTTGACATGGTTCTATTTTACTTCATGAGCAAGGAGAAAACATCAGCACTTTACAAATGAGAAAGCCAGTGGTTAAGAACCCCACCCTACCAAGTAGCCTAGCTATGATGGCGGCTCACCTTATTTTCATTATTTTTATATATTTTTTCTTGATTTATTTGAGGGATAACATAGCCCACATATGGAACTTGGAGATCAATGTTAAGGACTCGGTCCTCTCCTTTCAAGATATGGGTTCTGGGAGTTGAACTCAGATTGTGTCACACTTGAAGGCAAGTGCCTTGACCTCCCAAAACACCTCAGCAGCCTGAGCTCATTTGTAACATTGTTCTCTTAGGCTGTAATAACATGTAATAACACTCCATGATACCTTATTTCAGTGGGATACTTCTGATTTTAGACTATTCCCTATAGGTGCTTTTCTGACCCTATCTTGGACAGATGGTTATGCCTGTCAGATTAGTTTTCATTTTTTTTCATCACATTTAGTAATTTTTACATGTCCCCCAAGCCAGACATCTGTCTCTCAAACTTCTGCTTTTCTTCCCTCCTCCCATCACACATTTCCTAATATTATTTTTCTTAGTAAAAAGCTACTTTTTAAATGCTAGCACCCTGGGGTGGGTCCATTGCTCTGTGAGGAAAGTTTCTCGCGAATAAGCTTAAGACCTTGAGTTCAAATCTCCCACGACACAGAAATCCAGCAAGGCAGGATGTAATTGCAATCTCAGCACGTGTGGAAGGAACAGCAGCAACATGAAGCCCTCCTGCCTCTGACAATCTGGCCAAAGCAGTGAGCTCCATCCAGATTCTGTGAGAGACACTATTCCAAACAAATCAGGGTGAAGATCAATAAGGGCAAATACCTGATGTTGACCTCTGACCTCCATGCACGTGCAAATGCAGGTGAGTGCACCAGCATATGCATGAATGTAAATATATGGACCCCACACACAGTAAACACAGAAAGCTGATGTCTTGCATAAATGCTGCTAAATTTCCCTGGACTTCCATGGCTGTCTTATTTAGTCAAAGTTTGAGTTGAGGGTTTGATTACACCTCGGTGAACATGAATTATCTTTAATTTGTGTGGTACCCGCGTTTTCCTAATTGAGAGCCAGAGTCCTTAAGAAAGAAAGCATCCCAAGGAAGTGATTTTTATTTTAATATGGAGGAAGGCCCATCTGTATGGCTAGTGGATGAGTCTACGAGCATATTCCTCTTTTCAGGACACAGGATGAAAATCAGAAAACACTTATGCCGTTCTTTCCTTGCAGATACCTCTGTATGTGTTTGTGTATGAACGTGTAGAGATTTGAGGTTAGTGTTAGGGTTCTTTTTCTACACTTTCCACCTGTAGAGGGGGAGCATGACCTTTTACTGAATCTGGATTTCACCATATCAACTAGGCTTTCTGGACAGAGAGGCCCTAAAATCTGCCTATCTTTGTCTCCTCATCTCCCCAAGACCAGGGTTACAGATGCACAATGCATTTCATGGCCTACTTGGCTTAACAAGAGTGTCAGGAATCTAAACTTGTACCCTCATGCTTGCTCAGTGAATATTTCATGCACTGAGCTATCTCCCAGCTTCTCAGCTTCAGCCACTCTTAAACACAAGTTTCTGCGTATTCACTTGAGAAATATCCACATGATTCCAAATTACAAGGTAGCTCTCTTTTTATCTCTGGCAACCAAGTAAGGTATGATGTTGCTTGAAGGTTTTTTAATGGTATAAACAAAGGTCAAGACCAAACTAAAATCACACGTGAACAGGGGAGAAGCCTAATGAGAACAATGGAATTTCTCATTTCCCCACACTAAGTCATTTAGTGATCTTCCTTTACCCCTTTCCTCAAATTCATGTTGAAATCTTAATCCCCACGTAGGAGATGATACCCAGGTAGGATAACCTTATTTGGAAATAATTTCTTTACAAAGATAATCAATTGAAAGTAAAATCATTGGGGAAGATCCTCGTCTAATATGACTTGTGTGCTTATGAACAGGAAGTGTTGGGTGTTGGAGAAATATGCCAGACAATAAGATGCTTACCTTGTAAGCTCAAGTACCTGAGTTGCATTCTTAGTTAGCATCACATAAAAAGATTGAGTGTTAGCCAGGTGATGGTGATGCATGCATTTAATTCCAGCACTCAGGAGGAAGAGGCAGGCAGATCTCTGTGTGTTTGAGGCTAGCCTGGTCTACAAAAAGGGCTCCAGAACAGGCTTTAAAGTTACACAAAGAAACCCTGTCTTGAAATTTTTAAAAAAAAGAAGAAGAAGAAGAAGTCTGGGCATGGTGTTGTATGCTTGTCAGCTTGTTAGCTGTATCTAATCAGCTAAGATTAGATGGATTCCCGGGGCTTTGTGGCCAGCCAATCTAGCCAAATCCTTGAGCCACATATGCTGGTGAGAAACCCAATCTCAACAAACAAGGTGGACAGTTCCCGAGAAACACCACCTGAGGCTGACCTCTGCCCTCCACAAATTTCCACACAGTGTACACACACACACACACACACAAACACACACACACACACACACATATGCACGCACCGGATGGAGGGCAACTCAGAAGTTTCTAAGCAGGTAGCCACAGGGAGCTTGTCTTAGAAACATGAAGGTGATCAGCAACAAGTTGAGGAGGGAGGTCTGGGGTAGATTCTTCTCTCAAAGCCCTCTGAAGGGACCAACTCTGCTGAAACTTGACTCTTGGGCCTCTCGCCTCTAGGGCTGTGAGACAGTAAACTATCTAGTACGTGGTGACAGCAATCCTTGCAAACTAACCAGCTACCGTCTTCATTCCCTCCCCCATCAGAAACACAAAATTTGAAACTCTACAACTATACACTATTCTGAAGATAATATGCATACAATAACTTTGTATTTAACTTCACAACTTTAGGAAAGATATGATTTGTTCTCTAAATGGCAGTGTCCTGAACTGTAAGATAAAATATGCCATAGGAGAATCTTTTCCTTTAAAGATTTCAGTAAAAATACTGAAAATCCTTTAAAACAACCTTTACAGTTTAGAATAAATAGAGAAAAGTAGAAGTTACAGGCTTTTCAGGGTCATTCCATTAGTTCTGGGTGAAGGTGTAACATGTGATTCTCAATCTTTGTATTTTTCGACAGTAACACAGAGACACTCTGGACTCGTGACCAAGACACATATTTCAACCATGGTGTTTTTCTTATTTTGCCATGTTGAAAGGATGCTTAGGTAAAATGTGAGTGTCACACATCTGCAGTTGCAGACCTTGGGAGGCAGAGACAGAGGGACACCTCAAGCCTGAGGCCATCCTGACTTACACAAAGAAATCCTAAAAAATTAATTAGTTAATATATGAAATATTAAAAATAAAATAAAGAGGTGTTTAAAGTTAGGATAATATTAGAAAACTTGGGACAAAGATCACAAAAAATAGTCTGCTCCACCAAAGAGCTTTTCAAAGTCCTTACATTTACGGACTCTCAATTGTGCTGCTGATATTTTTCCTGTTAATAGCAGACACAAGTGGCTCAATACTCGGTCCTTGCAGAGATTAATATTTTTGGGAATTTTATGTATCTAAGCAGAGAAAATTGTTCAGGAATCCATTTCTTCTTTTGCCTATTTTTCATTCATAGTTTTCATACATTACATTGACAATAATTCAAAGTAGCTTTAAAATATTTTAGTACGGTGAAAATGTTTATCATGACTCTAGTTACTTATTGATAGACTTTTTGTTTTCTTCTCTGATGACTTTCTGTGACCATTATTCTTTTGGAAGATTGGATATTTACAGAATGAACATGGGGAAGAGAACTTTGAATCTACCCTAAAAGACAGAACTAAGGTGGATTATTTTGAGGTACAATTGGGTGGATACCAACTGGGAACAAACAAAACCTTTCATCAGAGCTCTGAAGGGATTGACTTGGCTGCTGTGAGAGATCTTTGGGATTATATTCTGAACATTAAACAATTTGGGAAACGTTGTTATAGAGAAAACTCAAATAACGGTTGGACTGGATGGAATGGGATTCTTGACTCTGCCCATTATAGAAGCTTATTGTTCTATGAACACAGCAACAATCTTATAAAACTGTTTGCCTCAACTAGCACAGACGTCACTTTTTCCCTTCTTAACTTGATATCATGTGTGTGTGTGGTTTGCTAGTAAATATATTTAATTCACATGCATTCCTATGACAGAAACATGAACATCAATTTGTAGCTCACAGCAAGTTAAACTAGACGGTCATGCTAGAGTATTTTTCTTGTTATTCCACTCAAGGCAATCTTTTAGTTCTTACTATATTGAGTAGACTGGAAAGTTGTAATCAGGAAAGGAAAATTCCAAGCAGTGATATTAGGCTTGAGGTTCTATTCTAAGAAGCTAAACAAACATGCCTAGTCAGTCATGAAGTCAGATACTAACCTCCTTCATTTTTTCCAGTTCATTTTGTAAGGCTTGCTTCGCAATTTCAACTTCTATAAGTTGCTGCCTCAGCTTCTCATTTTCATCTTCTGTTGTTGTTCTCTTTTCTTCCACATTTTCCAATTCATGGTGAAGTCTCACAGATACATCCTTTGCAACCTACAACGATGTGTTTGTAGCAATGAAACATAGTTTTACTCATATTGAAGGCATTAAAAGCCAATGTTTCCATAGCACTTACTATGTGGCAGTGTTTCCAATACCTGATCTATGTGCCATTCATAGATCAATCATATAATCCTTACCAAAATCCCATAGGATAGATGCTGTGATTGTGTCTGCTATTAAGTAACACGTGCAAGGCTGCAGAACTAACAGGTAGCCAGACGGCTGGCTCAACTTTATTCCTTAACCTCACTACATCAGAGAAATATGATAGATTTAACAAGTCTTCTTTAATTTTACAGTAGAACTATGGGCCACATGATTCCACTATTGCCCCCATGTGAAATGGAGGAAAAGACATTTTTAACTACTGGGTATTAGGGATTTGCTTTTTCCCCCTTAGAACTCCAGCTAGTTTCAAGTACTTAAGATTAGCAAGCATTCTACTACTTGAGATTCTTTTCTGTTTTAATACTAGTATATATTTTTACCCCAACTTTTGAGATCATCTTGAAGATTCTAGAGCTTTGAAGGGACACTTAACATTTAGTGTAGAGTCTCAGGACACAGCCAGTCCTGGTTTAGACTGAATAAAGGGAGTTTGCCTACCGTCAAACTTGTTTTAAGGCCCAGGTGCATTGCATGCATAGACCCTATGAAAAAAAGTGCTTTTGGTTAAGAGTACTGGATGCTTGTCTAGAGGACTCTGTATTCAGTTCCCAGATGCTATGCCCTCTTCTGGAATCTAAGGGCACCAGACATGCATCTGGGGCACAAACATATGTGCAGGCAAAACACAATTTGTGTGTGTGTGTGTGTGTGTGTGTGTGTGTGTTAAAGTGCCATTGGTGCCTCTCTAAAGTGGTTTCATTAATAAACTCTAACTCACAGATTTTTCTTCAAAATCAACCAATAATATACTTAATAATGTTACAGTTTCCTACGAGTCACTATGTGTCCCAAAAGAAACAAAATGAACTAAGCAAGGATTTACTCAGAGCTTCCTTTAAAACACCTCTAGGTTAGTTAACTTCACTTTCATATTGATGAAGTTAATATAGATAAAAGTATATTTGGTTGTCAGTAGTGATGAGTTTAACATCCAGTTTGCCTTGAAAATAAATCTGCCTCCTGTCAAACTGAACCGAAGAGAGAACACCGAAGCAAACGTGTACTGCGACCTTTGAGCTGTCTCAAAGCCTGTCTTCTGGGATACATTTTGGATGGGCAACTTCATCACAAATTGAGATGTCCTCTTTTGTTTCATTCTCCTTCTTCAAATGGGTTGCTGCTTAGAGTGTAAGGGGAGACCTCAACTATTTTCTCAATGCTATTCTGGATGTCAGTGCTCCACAGAAACCCACAGTGCTACTCTTGAAAGCCCGATTCCATCCAGCCTTCCGTGGGAATACATCATTAGAAGCCAAATCACTGGAGTCCAGGCCATGCAGAGTCTGTGCTTAACCATAACCATGGATGGCCTTGTTTCAGGCTAGGAGGGAAGAACCCTTTTCTCATTACTTCTGAAAGAGTTACTCCCAGGAAATGGCCCCTTCACACACACACTCACACACAGACACACTAAACTGAACCTTTCCTTCCGCTTCCGGGATGCTGACATTTTGTGGTGAAAGCTAGCAACCTACTGCCCTTTGCCAGTCATCAATGAAGGCCATTTCAAAGTAAAGAGCTCCCACCAAAGTCTCCATCCGCTGACCCTGGTGCGCCCTCGTTCCCCCTCCCCCACAGCTGCAGACCTTGAGGTCCTGCTCCAGGCTGCGCAACAGCTCGCCATCAATTTCTCCAGTCTGCGCGTAGCGGAGCCTTTTGCGCTCGGCTTTGCGGAGGCGGTACTGCAGGATCCGGCAGTTTTTGTTGGCTCTCTCCAACTCATGGCGCATCTCCTGCAGCTGACAGGCGTCCTCCTCAAAGAAAGTATCCCTCATCTCGTCCATCTCGGTCCTCAGCTCGTCGATCTCGTTCTGAGACAGTGACAGACAGGTCACAATCATCCTTTCTTGGAGCCCCTCAGATGCGCACCGCATACATCCCATGGTTACTCCCAGTACCCAGGTTTACTGCCTCCTCCTCTGGGAGACAGGAGTGAAAGGAGGTTGAAAGCAGAAACTAGAAAACCAGGCCCAGTTTAGGCCTCCTTCTTTCTTTCTGTTACTCTAGCACTCTCTGCCTGTGAGAAAGTGGGGCAAATCATGATAATTGGATAAAAAAAGGCCTGGATTTGGTTTTAAATGAAACGCAACGGCATTAATATTAGGTTCCATTTCAAATTGGGAGTAGGCCATGGACCTCCCCCTACCTTCCCAGTTTCCCTCCCTCCCTGTGGCCCTAACAGGTTAGCAACCTTCCAACCCTACCGGGACACGCCCTAATCCTCGGAGGCCCCACGCTTCCCCTCCCCCATTCGGTCCCCACCCCCTATCCTCCTCACCTTGAGAGTTTCGTTCTCTTCCCGCAGCTTCTCCATCTCCTCCTGCATATCTTCCTGCTCCTGGAGCTGCTGCGGGTGCGACTGCGACGAAGGGGGAGCCGCCGCCTGCATGGCCCCGCCGTTGCTAGTGCTCTCCGCGCTCTGCTGGGGGCCTTCGGCGGCGGCCGCCATTGGGGAGGAGGAGGGGACCACAAGGGGTTCACAGATGGCAGGGGCGCCGGCGACCGGGGAGCTGCGGCTGCCACCGCCACCGTTTTTAGTGTGCATCTGAGCCGCGGCCGCCGCCGCTGCCGCCCGCTCCTTCTTGAGATGGAACTGGATGAGCTCAGACTGCAGACATCCCTCCTTCCAGTAACTCCCTCCACCTCCGCTGCCGCCCCCTGCGACGCCGCTTCCAGAGTTTCTGCTGCCCGGGCCGGGGGCTCTGCTTGCAGTAGCGGTGGGTGGTGAAGGGGAGACCCCCTCCCCGCCGCTAATACCCCTCTGAGATGCCCGGACGCCTTTCCCTCGCCAAACCCTGGGCGGCGGCGGCTGCGGAGCGCCCCCCTCCCGGTCCCCCGGGCCGCCGCCGGCTCCTCCTCCTTCCCCGCCCCCTCCTCCTCCCCCGAGCGGAGGGGGTTCCCCGACTTTCGAGGGCACTGATTCTATCTCCCGAGATGTCTCCTCTGGCGGCCCGGGCCTCCGGGAGCTCACAGAGGCCAGGATCGCAGCGGGGGGCCCTTCAGCACCAGGCGCGGGCTGGACAGCTCCTGGGGCAGCCCCTTTGGGTACCACGGGCGTTGCCTTCTCCGCCCCGCCTCCGCATCCTCTGGAGCCGGCCCCAGAGGCGCCACGACCGGTTATCTTGTTACCCTGCTGCTGCTGTTGCTGTTGCAGCTGCTGCTGCCGAACGGAATTCAGTTTAGTGCCGACGCCAAGAGGGGACCGCGTGGCCGCGGCGGTCTGTCGGAAAGAATTGTCCCTAGGCCTAGCAGGTGATTGAGCTCGCTGCTGCTTTCTGCTACTGCCCTCTGGATGCAGGCGAGCCTCCGTGGCTGCGGCGGCGGCAGAGGCTGAGGTTGCGACTGGGGCAGCGCCCCCGGACGGTGGCTGACTCATGGCAGTCTAGGGAAAGCCTACCGGATGTGACTTGGAACCGTCCATCTCTACGCCATCCTCTTCTCTCCTTTCTGCCTCCAACCTTCCTTTCTAAGCTGGGACGGAAATAAAAGAAGAGAAATATGCAGTATGTTTACATCGTTGCAGAGTCAAAGGTGAATTTGCTGGACAGAGAAAAAAAGGAGATTTGGAAATTCAGCGTATAATTAAACCCTTGACGAAGAAAAGGGTACAAGGCTGTTACTTCTCACTTTGCCCAACGTGGCGCTGTTTCAATCTTACTCCATCTCAGTCAATGGCAGATGAAGCTTGCATTCCTTAGGTAGCAGGTTTTGGAAAGGGTGAGACACGGGTTCAGAAAGAAATGAATGGGAAAAGAAATGGTGGAGGGGGCGGAAGAATAAGGTCCTGAAGAGACTTCGGAAGGCAAAGGAAATGTTTACACATAATAGTTGTCAAACGAATTTCTTCAGCTTCAAATCTGTATTTAAAACACAGTTTGGTGGGGAAATTTTTTTATTTAATTAGTATCCCCAGGTGTCAATTAAAGAAACACTGTTATGATGTAAGATCCTAGATAATATCTACTGTAGATAAATGACATTTTTCTGATTCTGCTCCAGCCCCTAATGTTTTCTTTAGATAATTACGGCCAACTTTCTTTCGAACAGAACACAAAAGAAAATGCAAAGAATGACTATAAATAAACCCCAGTCTCAAGAGTACAAAAAAAAAGGCTCATCAGAAATAAGATTCAGTCATTAGCAACCCCAAAGAGATTATTTTTATAGCTCAAAAATACTTTTTGGAAAATCTGATAAGCAGGCTGTGAGGTTTTCAGTGACGAATTCGTCTACACTCACTTGTTCTGTGCTTATGAAGCACTGAGTTGTAGGTGCAATGTAGAAAAGAGTTTCGTTTTGACCGTCCCCCTAGATGGTATATAGTAAACTAAGCTGAACCTTTAACATGCCCACGCATGGGCCCGGAGAAGTGGCTCAGCAGTTAATAGCACTGACTGCTATTCCAGAGGACCCACGTTCTATTCCCAACACCCACATGGAAGCTCACAACTGTCTGAAACTCCAGTTCCATGGGACCTGGCAGTCTCTTCTGACCTCCCTGGGCATCAGATCCTTATATGGTACACAAATATACATGCAGGCAAAATAACCATACACATAAATTTAAATTTTAAAAATGTTAGAATATTCACTCAGTCCTATGGAGCCAAACTTTGAAACAGAAGACTCTATATCCAGAAAGCCATTCATCTTCCTCTATGGTGTAAGATATGTGGTGTTACCTTCCCAAAATAAACAGACCACTTTAATCTGGAAAACCACAAGCTTCTGCCCTGTGTTCCTGTCTGGTGACCCAGTCATTTGGCCCACTTTTCAGGAGAACATTATTTATCTATGAAACACAGAAAGACCTCAACTACATACAAACTTCTCTTACACACACATCTTTTAGGAAAGACGATTTCCCAGGAACTTTCTTACATAATTACTGCTATTATCTGTTGTATCTGAAGAATATAATAATTTCTACCTTCGTAAAGAAACAGCAACCAAATACCCCACATTCTTTTCTTCCTCAGCAATCTCTTTTCAACTCACTTTGTACTACAAAGATTAAGGAAAGACTACTTCAGAGGGGAAAACAAAGTTACCCACTGCTAGAATGTCTGGCCTACTTTACCATGGGTCAGACTAATGTGGGCCATCCAACTTAATTATACTGGCAATACAAAGTTATATTTAACTAAGCAGAACCACACAGGAGCTGAGAAGTCATGAACTGAAGCCTGACCCCAGACAACTTTAACCTCAGAGAAAACTTGGGTTTCAGTAAGTAACTCAAACAATCTAAGACACCTTGGTGACTGCCACTAGCAATGAGAAGGTACTACATCCAAGGCTTTCTACAGTAGAAATTGTCATCCAAGTAATTTAAGCAAGGACTAAATCAATCCTTTCCATCTCAAATCCTATTAACGGACCCACCCCGTTTCTCATCCTCATCTCGTTAAAAATCCAGAAGTTCTCACTTCTCTGCAGAGGCGTTGCTTCCAGGAAGTTGATGCAAATCAACACCGCTTTCTTCCTGATATTTCGGAGTCCTCGAGGCTATTTTTCTGTCTTTCAGAGAGAGTTCAACTTCGTGCTCTAGAAGACTTTCTCGCTGAGCAGGCTAGCTTGCATGGGATCCACACCCACTCGGGTTCTCCAAACAAAGGCGGTAACTACAAAGACGCGGAACTCTGGGAGCGGGTTCCTAGCCGGCGGTGCTTAGCTGGGCTGGAATTGCAACTGCAGCAGGCCAATGCTCCGGGTACCAAGCTGTGCCAGACGCTCCCCAGGAAGTAAAGCAGTATTCATGAGCTGACCTCACCGGACTGGGCTGGAAAGAGGGCGGGATTGGAGGGAGGGCAGAAGAGAAGTAACGGGAGTGGTTGTTTAAAGAGGAAAGAGTAGGTGAGGACGGGGAACAGGGGTAGCTGATGGGAGGCAAGAAGACAAAGGCCAGAGTCACGCCCGAGATGGAGAATTATCAGCCTGGCTCATCAAAATCCTTGCCCTACTCCCATTTCCTGTATTTGGCAGAAGACTCCAAAACCGCTTAAAATCGGATGTATTGGTTTCCAGCAAAGCTTTGTCTCGGGTCCGATCAATCTCCATCAATTATTTAATTGAGTTCTTTTCTTTGGGAGGCCAGTTGGAGCAGCCTGCGCCTTCGGCCTTACCCTCTGGAGTCTCCTGATGCAGCTGAAAGGCGCTGGCGCACGGCTGCCGGGAGTTCTCTTTGTTCACTCAGTTTAATTCTCAGTCGATCTCTCCACGCACGGCTTCTTCCCCACCCCCAGCTCGGGCGGAGTCCTGGGATGGCATTTCCGCGAATAGACAATGGTTGTCCCACAAACAAAGGGTTCTTGAACAGATACGAAGGAACGACTAATTTAGAGCAATCCGAATACTTACAAGCTTCCGGGACGGTTGCTGATGATGGTGAAGTAGCACTGGCCACTTTTCCCCTTCACCTCACCAAAGACCAGTTTCTTCAAGTGAAAACAAGGTGTTAGTTTCTGAGATCCACATTTTTTTTTTTTACTGTTGTGTCTGTGAGTAACAGGAGTCAGGAAAAATATATCTATAAAGTATTAGCTGAACAGGGGATTAAGAAAAATTTGTTTCCAATTTATATTTATCCGTATTGTTCCACAGTAATAATATTCATAAAATATGAGGGAATTTTTCCCCTTTTCCTTTTAATTTTATTTTAGAGAACAGGCTCAAGAGCCTCCTTTCTACCCCAAAACATCCCCTTTGTAAGTGTGCAGGTAAGAATATATTAACCTTGTATTAAAGGGGCATTTTTAGACGTTAAACCTCTGTTACATTGTTGTGGTGGTTTTGTGGGGGCTAAGACTTATATATTTTGCAACACCATGTCTAGCCTAGTGTTAATTTAGCAGGAGACTTTATTTTATAAGTATTCATCCTGTCTTATGGGGGAAATGACAATGATTTGGGAGTCATTTACACAAAAGCAGTTTGCTACAGTGAAATGAATGTATGTAATTTATATCTCTAGTGTCATCAAATATGGTATCACAAAGAAATCATTTCAGGCTGTAAAACAGATGCTATGAACTGGTTTGTGGCCAGTACTGTCCAAGGTGCTGGCGATACAAAGAAAGTCAAGAAATCGTCTCTGTGCCAAGAAGGCCCAAATACATTGGCAAAAGTTGAGATAACTGAGACAATATTCTTATTCTTGAACATGAGGGAACTGAAAAAGAGAATCCTGTGATATCTATGATGAGACGTTCAATTGTTGATTTGCGTACCAAAATAGACCCACAAGTTATTTGAGTTTGTGTTAAGCACTTCCTCATCATGTAACCCAACAGAAATTGCAAAATTATTATTGTGGGTCTTTCTTTGTTTTTGAGTCAGGTTTCAGTATGTAGTCCCGGGTGGCCTGGGGCTCATTATGAACACCAGGCTGGCCTCAAAAGTATCTGCTTCCTGAGTGCTGCAAGGATTGTGGTTGTGGAGCACCATGCCCAGTTCTCTAAATTGCAGCATTCATAAGAAACAGCAAGATCCACATTTCCCATTTAATGAAAACTAGAATAATGGATAAAAATACCTCTTAGATCAATCTTTATAAATAAAACATTGATATAAAATAATCTAAGAGCTTGTCTGAGAGCTAGTGACCTGCTTAGACGTCTCCATTTCAGTGTTTGTTTCCATGCAATAACTTTTATTCCATGAAAGTCTAATAAAGTCAAGAATGCTTGCATCAGAAGCCATGTGCCCAGAAAGTTTGTTTTGTACTTTAAGAGTATGCAGTCTCAGTGTTGAAAACCATAGCCATATCAGATGCCTAGCAACAATGTTGATATATCTTTACAAATAAAGTTTTTAAATAAAATTGTATTTTGGTTATCCCCTTATTTTCTTGTGAAATAAAATCACACTTTGGCATCAGGCTGCAGAGATGACAGAGTTACTGATGTCACTTGCTCTCATAGAGGACTGACACTTAGTTCCTGGCGCTCTCATGACAACCCACAACTGACTGTAAGTACAGCCACAGAGTATCCAAGGGCCTCTTCTGATGACACTGCACACACACGGCACCCATACATATATATTGGCAATACATAAATTGAAATAATACACACAAAATAAAAATAAACATATTTGAAAAAATTAAAGTTCTTCAATTAAGCGAACATCAAAGTTAATTATGCCGATTTCATCAGTGTTCAGAAAGCTTTGGCATTATTTTTGCTGTTTCAGAATTAGGCTGACTGACTGACCTTTTGTTGTTTACTTGTACTAATGAGTCATCTTTTCTATTGCACAGCAATATAACCCATCTTCCGTCCAGGGAAGAAATCTAAGCTTCCAACTTTGAATCCCTTAAATACAGAGTTTAATATGGGAATCTTCAATTTTGTGACTTAAATGAGGCTCAAATATTTTAGTACTGACTACCTTTATCTTTCCCCCTGAATTGGTCAGACATTTTCACTTTTTACAATCTATCCCCCACAACTTTTTTTCTTCTTCAAGTATAACACAGTTATATACCTATAGTCCAGAGAAATTAAATGACTTTATCAATTTCATAAATGGAATTTAAAGTTCCATTTTTCATTGCCAAGCATGCTTCTTATTTGCTCAAATATCCTTTTTGAAATGATCACAACTTAAAAAATCAATACATCTAAGGTTGATTTACCCCCATATCTCAGCTCAATCTGTCTACCTATGCATAAACTATGTTTGTTGGCAAAACTATTGATTTACATTCTATGTGAAAATTTTTCTATCCTACTTTTTGCCTAAAAGAAATTCTATATACTTTATTCACTTTAATCTTGGTAAGGGTTAAACTTTATATATTTTCCCACTGAATATTGACTTTTATTGCTATGACATATTCCTTTGTTTCAATATTTACTTGTCTTCAAAATACTTTTATTGGTGTGTGCGGTTCTCGGGATCAACACTGGGTCCTTGTCCATGCTAGTCCTTAATTTTACCTCTGTGCTGAATCTGCAACTATTTTTGTAAAAGATTAGTACTTATCCTTTATTCTTTCTTTTACAATCACCACCAAAATCCAGACATTCACAATTCTGTTTAGACTGTTGCAAAGACTTTTTAGTGTGGATTATAGATGCTTAAGTGGAGTATGGTAGTTCACACCTTTAATTCCAACTGAAGAGAAGGGATTGGCATGATTTTAATGTCAGCCTTGGCTCTATAGTGATTTCTAGTCAATCATGGGAGTTGGTGTGAGACCTTGACTTTAAAAACACATTTGATACACACATGTGCATGCACACACACACATATACACACACCAAAACACAATAGAATGATACGATCAATACTTCCAGTTCTTGTTTTTATTAAATATGCTCCTTATGTCACCACAGATAGTTAAACTCTGATTTTCAAGGACGTACATCAACCTTATCTGCAGCAAAAAGTGCTTCCTAATCAGCTACAGTGATGCTCCTGTCCTACTAAGATTTAGTCTCTTCCTTTAATGATACAGAGTTGGAGTTTATTTTAAAAACTGTTTTAATATTTTATGAGTATGGAAAGAGAAGGAGGGGGAGAGAGAGGCAGAAGAGAGCAGTGAGAGCTCTGTACATGCAAGGATTGAATGGGGTTTTCAAGAGAGGCAAGAAAGCATTTTGTTGGATTTTGACTAAGTAGAAGCTATTGTTGTATATGTATCTTTATTTGAAAGATCTGCTTTAGTAAATGAGAATATAAATGTCTTATTTATTTTGTTTTTGTCCGTGTCTTACATTATACTCCAGGTTGGAATAGAATCATTATATAGTCCAGGCTGGCCTTCAACTTACAGAAATCCTCCTGCTTCACTATCTACATTTCAATATGTGTTACGAGTACATTGTTTAAGTATACAGGCTGAAAAGTTTTAGATGATCAAAGGAACTCTTATTATTTATAGACCAGAAAGTGATCAAGTTACCTCTTCTGAGGGCAAACATAACTCATAATACAGTTTGCAGGATTTTTCTCAAAAACGCACAAGTTTACAGATAAGTGAAAATAGATTCGTAAATGCAAAGATGATGTGTGTGTTAGTCATTGGCAAAATTCATTTTAGCATGGTTCATTAGTTGTTTTAAACCATCTTTGAAATGTCTTTTTTATAAGGAGAGGTACAGAATATTGTTTCCACGCAGTCAATCTGTACAGTTTTGGTTTTGTTATTTTAGTTGTTAGATGTCTCAAAATTCTTGACGCTCAGTCTATGAAACACAAGGGAGAGGGTTTCCTTTCCTTCTGCAGGCTCCCTTGATCTACTTGGTCTTTCAGTCCTGCCAGTGTTTATTTCTGAGACTTTGGTGCATGACTTTAAGGATTGGTGGTGTTGGCAAATAGTCCAATATCTGAAGCTTAATCCTTAATAAACAGAACTTTATGTCCTCCCTGTTCAAATATGGAGCCTTGGCCTGTCCTATCTAGGGGAAATGATGTGGGATTTCCTTCTGTATGCTGTGAATACCATTGGTTAAAAAAGAAGTAGTTTTGGGCCTGTGATAGGGCAGAACAGAGCTAGGTGGGAGAAACTAAGCTGAATTCTGGAAGAAAGAAAGAGGCATCAGTGAAAAGCCATGTAATCCCACCCAAGATAAACACTGGAACTTCACCCAGTAAGCTACAGCCTTGTGGTGATACACAGATTA
Organism: Myodes glareolus; assembly: GCF_982192425.1. Classification (NCBI taxonomy): domain Eukaryota; kingdom Metazoa; phylum Chordata; class Mammalia; order Rodentia; family Cricetidae; genus Myodes; species Myodes glareolus. Next base: position 106,281,620 of record NC_142026.1, read on the forward strand.
ATGGACATGGGTTTAATTTAAGATATGAATTAATCAATAAGAAGCTAGAACTAATAGGCCAAGCAGTGATTTAATTAATACAGTTTCAGAGTGGTTATTTCGGAAGTCTGGTCAGCTGGGAACATACAAGTGGCCTCCCTACGACAGGGAAACATGAGAAGGTTTTAGTTAAAGACTTGGGAGTGTTACATGATGGCAATCTCAAAGAAAATATGGCCTTGCTTTAGACATCAAACTTCATTAACTAGGACAGAGCAGATTTGGTCTGCCTAACCCTAAATTTAGCACCAAGGAAGCTTTTCCACCACAAAGTACTGCAAAGCATGATTTTCTCAAGTCATTTACTTTTGATGTAGGCTCTGACATAGATGTAATTTGGTTTTACAAACTTGGAAGAATGAAGAAGAATACTTTGGCCTCTTGTCAGAAATATGTACAAAACATTCCTCTTTAATAACGGCAAAAGTTTCCTTTTATTCTTCTGTCAAAAATATAAAAAGATGCCTTTGTAGTATAGCTCTGCTCATCATATTACCCTCTGAGATTAAAAGTGAGGTCCTTTAAGTAAGTGTTGATTTAGAGAATTCAAGACAGGATTCCTATAAAGAATGCTAATAGGAAAATTGGGTACAGTTCAACATGATCAGTTGTGTAACATAAGGGACTGGCTTGTTGGGGTTTCTGTTCAGCTTGGTACCCCACAGCCAGCAAGCCCTAAAGAAAATCACAAACAAGACTCCATAAGATTATAAACTGATTGGCCAATTAGCTCAGGCTTCTTGTTAACTCTTATAACTTATGTTAGCCCATTATTTTTACCTATGTTAGCCATACGGCTTGGTAGCTTTATCAGCTCTCAGCTCACATGTTGCTTCTTTGGTGATCTGGGCAGGAATGCCGGAGGGAGCTTCCTGCTTCCCAGAATACTCCCATTCTCTTTGCTCCATCTCTACTTCCTGTCTAGTTTTCCCGCCTATACTTCCTGCCTGGCCAATCAGCATTTATTTAAAATATGATTGACAGACAATTCTCCCGCACCACAGTTGTATAGGTTCAACATCAGAGATCTTTCCAGAGACATCTACCTCAGTGAAGTGGAGGTCTTAATGTATTGTGTAGAAAGAAATTTCATAGCAAAGTTGGAAGTCATTCAGTAAAAAAAAAAAAAAAAAAAAAAAAAATATTTTAATATAAATTTAAACACGGGAGTGGGAGGCAGAAGAGAGGAGACTATCAGCAGAATGGACTACTGTTTCTTTTGACATAAGCACTCAAACCCTTTCTGCTTTTGTATCCTCTTTGTCAACCCCATAGTCTTCAATTACCTCATTTTTGTTCCAATTTTGTTATGTTTTAAAGTCTAGTTCAAATTTAAGTTCTTCACAATATGTACTTAGTCTATCATGATGGTCAGTCTTGGGTGTCACCTGGACTGGATCTGAGGTCAACTAACAGATGAGCCATGGGACACAACTCGATGACCTACCCTGAATGTGGGTAGCACCCTCTGGTAGAAGTACAGACAAAACCAGGTCTGAGAGGAAAGCTTTATACTTTCCCCCTCCATGCCTTCAGTCCCAACTTTCAGTTCTATTCTATTGTTGCCACTCATACAACTGCCTCTACCATGAGTGTCCATACTGGCTCTGTGCTGTTAACATTCCTTTGTAGGGATTGGAACCTAGTTTCTTTGGGGCCTCCAATATCGGCGAATCAATCCCACACCAGTTATGTTTTAAGGGGTTATTTATTTTGGGGGGTAAAACTTACATACACCATAAACCGTCAGGAAGGGAGCCTAGTCGCAGGAGCCGGGAGCAGGAGCCAGGAGCAAGCACCGGAACCAAGAGCCGGAACCAAGAGGGCCTGATCCGGATCTGCTTCTCTTTTTAAAAGAGAAATATACCACGCCCCAGTGGCCTGGTATTTTAGCAGCTATTGGCTGACGGAGCGGAAGTCTCTCCCCGCTGCACTGTGGGCTCGTATTTCAGCAACTATTGGTTGAGGCAGCGGAAGTTACTCCCACAACATTCCAAAGCAAGCCATAGATTAAAAGGCCCATGCATCTCCAAGAACACCCCAGACTTTGCATGTCAGGCTGAGACTGCTGCAACATTTAGTCTTGTGGACTGAACCACTGCCAGGGTCTCAGCCTTTCTGGTGTAAAGCCAGCCATTGTTGGCCTTTCTAGATCAGGCTGTAAGCCAATTGAATATATCCCCCTTTAAAATATTTAGTCATTCTGTATGTTTTGTTCCTCTTGGGAACAATACTAATAAAGCTGTTTAATAGTTTTCTGAGCCTCAAGCATTTTTAAAATGCATTTTTATTCATATATTCATATATACTACATATATCGCTATACTTGGTGTGTCGTGTGTGTGTGTGTGTGTGTGTGTGTGTGTGTGCTTGTGTGTATTTGGGTAAGGTTGATGTTAGATAAATTAGTGTTCTGAAATGGTGTAGGAGGGTCTTCTGTCTATACGTTGCTTTCATTGGTTAAATAAAGAGACTGCCTTGGCCTTTTGATAGGACAGCAGCTTAGATAGGTGGAGTAGACAGAACAGAATGCTGGGAGAAAGAAAGCAGAGTCAGACAGACGCCATGGCTCTTCTCTCTGAGATGGATGCTGGTTAGACTCATGCCGATAAGCCACAATCAAGTGGCAATACACATTAATGGAGATGGGTTAATCTAATATGTGAGAGTTAGCCAATAAGAGGCTAGATATAGTGGGTCAGGCAATGTTTAAATGAATACAGTTTCCATGTAATTATTTTGGGTAAAGCTAGCCGGGAGCTGGGCAGTGGGACGTGGCAGAAAGCAGCCAGCTGCTCCTTTTACAACACTGAAAGAGATCTCTTCTAAACCTGGAAAGCATGGACACAGCATGACTAGATGGCTCAGACAGCCCACTTCTACTTCCCTAGCACTTTTTAAATGTGGATTCTGCTGGTTGAATCCAGGTTCTCATATTTGCATGGCAAGCATTTTTTCTTGCTGCAGTTTTGTAGAATGATTCAGGAAGTTCTTATCACAAGGCATTGAACACCGTGGTCATAACTATTGGTAAGTGGTGACTATGGTGTATACAGCACTGTAAACTGCCAAGAGATATTAGCTATCAATCTTACTGCCAGTACTTCTATGTTTCTTTAGACAACTTTTCCTTTCCTAAATTTCTACAGAATTAATGCTATGGAGATGAAGCACACACTACACATAAAACATTGTGCAGTGTTTTATGATTGTCCATCTAGATGGTAAATATCTAAAGGTAAAATTTTCTCCAAGAAAGAATTGATACCTGGAAGCTGATAGATATATATAAATCACTTAGAAGGGTCCTACCAAAAAAAAGGCTGTTATGCTGGGATTTGGTCTCTTTCTTTCAGTAGTACTTTAGCTGGGAAATGTGTCATTCTCCTGACCTTTACTGGCATGTGTATGAGGTCACACACCAAATTTATTCCCTGGACTGTACTGGAGATAATAATGAATCACAGTGTCTTTGGGCTATAGACACCATGACTCATCTTTCTACGTCTAAGTTGGCTACTCAAATCATGTTATATATGGAATTCAGCATGATTCTGGATATCTCAATAAAGGTTCTGCTACAATCTCTCTGATTAAATGTACAATTTGTTCTTGTTTCTTTCTTTGTGAGATAGGGTCTCACATATCTCATACTGGTTTTAACTGTCAGGAATGGCTTTGAAGTCCTCATTGTCCTGCCTCCACTTCCCAAGTGCTGGGATTATAGACTGCACCACTACACTTGGGAAAGTATTAATTTTTTGTTGTTAATTATTTGTTTTATTGTATATTTATTTGTTAAGACAAATCTCACTATGTAGTCCAGATTAGACTTAGATGCATGAGCTTCCTGACTCAGTATTCCATATCTGAATGACAGACATGCAGAACGATGTTGAATTTATGTGTGATGCAACTTAGCATTGTGACTTAATGTTTTAGTTTACTGTGAATATTGAATTAAGACAATAATCTGTGACATTACCATGAATTCTTTAATTATTTATGTTCTTGCTTTTGCCTGTGCTTGCAATTGGGTCTTACATAGTCAAATATTGCTTTATTTCATAAATGTTTATAAATATAAATTTTGGTAGTTCAGAACTATTCATTTCAGTTTAACCATTCATTGTAGCCAAAATATAGATGAATTACTGGTTTCAACTTTACCTCTTTTTCAACCCAAACTTTATCTTAGTTGAAGATATCAACAATTCCAATATTTATCTTATAAATTATATATACATATATATAATATATAGATACATGACCACGATTAACTTTTCCTCTGCTGTTAGTAGATTATTAATTCACAATCAACATATTTACTGTGCAAGTATTTTAATGACCCTTGTTTCACTTTCTCTGCATTCTCTTGTAGCTTTTGGCATTCATGAAAAACTAGTATGCTTTAAAATAAGCACAACAGACTAAGAAAAGTAACATCATGAATTACTTCATATTTCACTTGGAAATTTTGGTACATGATTTACATTCATTGCCGCCATCTTTTGGAAATAAAATAACATAAATTTCCTTTTCAAGACACAAACTAGCTAAGATCTTCCTAAAAATCAATATGTCAAATGTATATACGTAAGTATATATACATATATTTTCTTTGTATATATGCTCAATATTAAATGTTGTAAAAAGAAATGATGCTAAAGTCAATGGACAGATTTCTGAAAATGAGAGAAATTATTCATTGTATAACATCATAAGCTGGGTGATGATGAACATTTATAATCTCAACACTTATAAATTTAGGGATGAGTTCAAGATGAGCCTGGACTTCATTGGGGAAACAGGTCACCCTAGACTACAGAGTTAGACCCTGTCTTAAAACAACTTCAAAAACAAGTCCTAAAATTTACTTGGCACAAGGTTATGGCTTCATGTGAAAAGTAAAACTTTAAAAGTGGAAAAGGATTAAGAGAGGGCATTTTCCCATCACCTCTACTGTGCTTTACAAATGTCTGAAAAATATCATCAAAATTAATGCTGACTTGAAAATGGAACAATAAGAAGTCTTATGTAACTGGCAGAATTTTAAACTAATGCAATCACTTTGGTAAACTCTATAGTTTTATGCAGATATATTGAAAGCACCAGTTTTTATATCTGGTACTCTCTCTCTAATCATGAAGATAGAATTTCTGTTACATTTATCCAGATATATGATTGTGATATAAAATCCTCAAAGTTAAATGAACAATAAAATTTTAATATATTCACCCAATATAATACTATAGAACAGTGGAAATAAATGAATATCTATAAACAATGTGATTTTAGTGCTAGGCAAAATTAATAAATCACAAACAAATGTCTAAATATTTAAACATTAAGGATTTCCACATTGAAAACTAGGTAGTATATTACTAAGGATATATGTAGAGAAATTAAATCAGATAAGGTAAGGTAAGTATAACAATATTCTGACTGGTGGTTAATGAACCAATGAGATATTTCAGAATTAGAGCTAGATTTAGGTGCATGTGGTTTGACTGAATTTCAGTCCTTAACTATATCCCTATTTGTTGGGAAATACTATTTTCAGGTGTGTAATTTTGTTTACACAGCATTCATTTAACTCCATGAAGCTGTGTTATTGTGCCTGTCTTGTAGAGAAAGTGTCTTTCATGCCTTGTTCTGCAGTCATTTAGTCCCAGAGAAACACATAGAGGCTTTTATTAATTATAAACTGGCTGATCTATTAGCTCAGCTTAGTATTAACCAGCTCTTACAACTTAAATTAACTCATAATTCTTGTCTATGTTTAGCCACATGGCTTGGTACCTTTTCTCAGTGTAGTATTTTCATTTTGTTTCCTCCACATCTGGGTGGCGACTGCAGACTGAACCTTTCCTCTTCCCAGAATTCTCCTAGTCTGGTCACTCTGCCTATACTTCCTACCTAGCTACTGATCAATCAGTCTTATGAAACCAATACGAATGACAAATCTTTACCTGGTAGAAGAGCATTATCCTACAGCACTGTCTAAAACACCCGATGGTCCGAATAAAGAGATAAATAACTAATAGCAAAGAAGGAGCAGGGATAGGAGGGGCTTGCAGGCAGAGGAGAACGGAAAAAACAAGGAGATCACAAAGCAAGAAAACAAGGAGAGGGGGACATCAGAGGCCAGCTACTCAGCCACCAATTAAGCCATGGAGAAAAAAGTAAAGAAAGGCATACAAGTAGAAAAAGATAATAGTCCAGAGGCAAAATGTAGTCAGGTTAATATAAATTTAAAAAGCTGACAAGAAACAAGCCAAGATACGTTCAGGCCTTTATAATTAAGAAAAACCTCTGTGTAAGATTTATTTGGGAGCTGGGTGGTGGGCCCCAAAAGACCAAATGAGTCAGATATCCCACAACTCCTATTTACTTTCTTCCTCCAAAATATGTTTTCATTTATGTTGGCTTCTAACTCAGGAAGTTTTATGATTTTAATGAAACTAGTTGTGTGTCTAGAGTTAGCAAATCTTGGAGAATAAGGTATTCAGTTTCTTAGTACCTCCTATGAAATTTCAGGCACTACTCTCATTGCTTAGCACTAAGTCACAGTTTATCCTTGCACAAATGTGCAGTTGCACAGGTACCACTCCTACATCTGTGACATGGCTTAGCTCAAGCTCATTAATAAGAAAAATCTCACTAGCCAATACAAATCAGATGGAGACTTGATTGCTTTCCAAAGCAAAGTTAAGACTGAAACCAAAGCAAAGGGAAAACAATGCTGAGATGCTCAAACAATCAACAGGCACTCCAGTCTCATGGTGAAAAAAGGGAAAAAAGTAGCTCTGTTTCTCAAGAAAAGGCCAAACAAGCCTTAAGCAGTGGTTAATAACATGAACGCCTCTACAATGCATAGTTAAAAACTGCCTAGATCGTACCATGTGGAAGGAAAGACAACTGTATAGGGCATGCTGCCGTGTTACTCTGTACCTTGAAAACTCTAAATTGAAGAAAGTTATGGGAACAGTTCACACAAAGTGTTTCATTATGGGAAAAGATCAGACCTGATGGATCCAGCAGGCTCGAGAATTCTCACTACTTGTGAGACTTATACTGTCATATAAAACAGACAGTTCAATACTGCAAGTGGATTATGAAATGAACTTGTGATACTAATCTAAATTCAGAGGTTGACTTGATGCAACTACTACAGGCCCAAAGTACACAGAGCTTACTGTTAAATAGGCAGGCCCCAAATACTTTCAGGAAGAGGGCAAGTGTCTCACCTATCACTTGGTGAGGCAATCAGGACTATTTGAACATATACTTTTGGGTTTATCAAGCTTTTGTTTACATGGACTAAGAATAGGAAGTGGGAATGAAGAGAAAGGAAGGAAAGAACAAACAAATGAAGGAAGGAAAAGGAAGGAAATTGACATGAAGTTCAAATTTTCATTCTATATCCCAGAAATTTGATCACAGCTACTCATTTACTCAGGGTACAGTTGTATATATAGCAAAATATTTTTATGTCTAGATTTTCAGGGTTATGCAACAGTAAAAATGGTAGATGGCATAGGTCAAAAATTAAAGTTTAACTTCTTATGGTAGCAATATCACCGTCAGCTGGCTGGGATATGGTCACTCTGCTGAGATAGGTGTCATGGATAGGCATGCAGAACACTTTCCAGTACTGACACATGAATCCATGAGCCATACTCTGTATCTTTAATAGAGTCTAATGTTGTAGATCAGGATGACCTTGTTTGTGCAGTCCTACATGTTCGCATTACAAGCCTGCACCACCCAGGCCGGAATAATCCTTGACTTTTGATAGCAGCCAGTAGCCGTGGCAAACAGCTCTTAGCAGCATCAGTTGGCACCTCTATTCCAGATCTCCTGCAAGTCTCAGGTTTTGGGAACAGTTTGCTCTATGGTCACAGAGACAGCACATGAAGCTTACAAAGTGAGCTCAACTGCCTTCTTATACAGTCAGTAAAAGGCTGTTTGTATTAGAACAGATCATCGCAAAAATGAGGGATTGTATTCATGTCAATATGGCATTGTTCATCTTGCACTTCTGGGCCCTCTTCTCTTCTAGGTAGAAATGATAGTAAAGTTGTGGTGCTTTGAATGAGAAGGTCTCCAGTAGCCTCCTCTGTGTGATTAGGATATGTGGTCTTATTGGAAGGGCTGTGCCACTGGGCTGGGGTGGGGGAGGATGGCTTTAAGTTTTCAAAACACTTGCATCATTTCCAGTCTTTCTCTGCCTCCTACCTGTGGATCAAGATGTGAACTCACAACTGTTCCTGTAACAATGCCTTTGCTCCATTGTCATGGACTCTATCAAAACCTCTGAAATCATCAGGTCCAAATTAAATGCTTTATTATATAAGTTGTTTTTTGTCATTGCAAAGAAAAGTAACTAAAACAAGGGTCATCTAAATTTCACCAAGACTTGTGAAGACAAAATTCAGTTCTAGTTGTTTGTACTAATGGGGCCACACTTTCCAGAACTGTAACTGTGCTTTAACAGCAAGCAGTTGCTGTCATGTGGCTTCCTTTAGGCTTTCTTGGACTGTTCAAAATATCAGGTAGTGTCACAAGGTTTGTCTGTCGACTGACTGCTCAAAGCAGTGAGGGCACCTGTTTGATTCCGCACTTTTCTGTGGATACCCAGGCCCGATTCAGGCGCGCGCTTTCCTGAACTCGGGTCCACGAGAATGGATGATTGTCCTAAGGGTTTAAACAGACACCCACAAAGAGACCTGCTCACTTACCAAAGAGTAAATGGCCACTTTATTAAACTCAAGTCGGGTATTTATACCAGTGGGCAAGAGGGCAAAAGGGAACGGCCCCCTCCCATCAGGAGCAGTGGAATAGGATGACAGGTGCCCAGCGCCTCAGGCAGAATCAGCTGTGGGAGCCAGGCGTGGCAGGCGTATAGGGCCTGCAGCTGGAACCTTGTTTACAGGTGGAATTACCATAACAAAAGAGAGCCAAGTTGTTTCTAAACTATACCCTCAAGCCAGTGCTAGTGTAGAATCTCCAGGGAGCCAGAGGTCAAATGGCCCTGCGAATCGCCAGGAAGAAAAGGGAAAAAGACCTGGGTACCTACAGGCACCCAAGTAGAAACTCTCAGATGTACACAAGAGAGTTAAATCACCCTATCTCCCAACATCTTTGCATATTTATAGGAAAACAAACATCTGAAGGAGTGCTTACAACAAGGATATATCATTAACATCCATGCTAATTTAAACAGTATTTTAATAATGCTTAATGCCCACCCTTCATGATCTGGAGAAGTGAAGCCTCCAATCTGTCTCAGAAGATTTGCTGTTCTGGCCAAAGTCATCACCTCCTGAGATATCAAAGACCAAATAGAAAAAAAAAGGTGGACTGAAGATTTTTGTTATTGTTTGTTGGTTCGTTGGTTGGGGACATTTGTGTGTGTGTGTGTGAAAGAGAGAGACAGAGAGAGAGGCAGAGAGAGACAGAGAGAGAGAGACAGAGAGAAATGCATGTGTAAGTCAGAGGACAACTTGCAAGAGCAGATTCTGTTTTTCAACCATGTGGATCCCAGGGACCCAACTCAGTTGGTCAAGCTTGGTAGAAAGGACCTTTTCTCACTGAATCGTCTTAACAGCTTTGATGGGAAGATCTTAAGAGGTAGATTAATCTGTTATAAAGTCTTAATCCTATTGGTACCAAGAATATTTCTGAATGGGTATGAAGCGTCTTTTAGTCATGCCTTTAAGAAAGGCATTATGCTGCATAATCATAATCACATTACTGTGCCTTGAATTTGAAACAAAATGGGGCCAATTTAAGCATTGTGGATAAAGGGTAAATTGAGTATCTTTTTAGAGGGAAATGTATGGAAACATTAATGAGGTACAAGTAATACCTATACGTGTGAGTAAAAAACTGTTTTAAAGTGCAGAAGCATTTATACCAAAGATTTTAAATTGACCTTTGGACTTCTTTTTGCTTCATTTTATAATGAAAATTTAAATTTTCTGAATTTAGAATCTATATTTTCTCATGAATTTGTACTACAAACATGTCCTATTCAAAATAACATGTCATTTTGCTCTACGTTTAATGCCAGTTCATGCTCTATTCAAGTTAAACTGAGTTGGGTATCTTTTCCTGAGTCACATCACTTTGCTTTATGCTTTAACTGTTGTTTGATAGGTCATACCAGGAATTTACTATACCATTGCATAGACCACACTGTTGTATTTACTACATTTATATAGTTTACAACCTTTTGTTTCAATTCATAAGGTCAAATTTGGTGCATACACGCTTATCATCTGATATTGGAGGTCCTTCTGTCTATGTGTTGCTTTTATTGGTTAATGAATAAAAAAGCTGCTTTTGACCAAAGACTTAACAGAATATAGCCAGGCTAGAAGATGTGTATATATATGTGTATACACACACACAAACATATCTATATCTATATATCTCTATCTCTATCTTTATATCTATATCTATCTATCTATCTATCTATCTTCTATCTCTCTCTCTCTCTCTCTCTCTCTCTCTCTATATATATATATATATATATATATATATATATATATATATATATATATATATATATACTGGAGAGTAGGCAGAGTCAAGGAAAAGCCATGTAGCCTCACTGGAGTCAGATGCCAGACAGAACTTTACCTGGCAAACCACAGTCACATGGCAATACACAGATAAATAAAAATGGGTTAACCAAAGATATAAGAGCTAGCAAGCAATATGCTTAAGTGATTGGTCAAGTAGTGATTTAAATACTACAGTTTCTGTGTAACTATTTTGAGTCTATATAGCCGGGAACAAACAAGTAGTCTCCAACACCAGTCATCTCTGGATTTTGGTGGAGTAGGTATTCAGAAGTGAATTAGCAATTGATATAAGTCTCTTTTACTTTTATTAAAAGTTGCTATTTTTCCTTTGGAGAAACAGAAGGAGAAAGGGAGAGGAAAGGGGAGAGAGGAAAGAGGAGAGGCAAAGGAGAGAAGGAGGGAGTGGGAAAAAGGGAGGGAAAGAGAGGGGAAGGAAGAGGGGGAGGGAAGGAGAGAAAGGAATGTTAAAAATGAAAAACAGTTTTCAATTTGAGAACTAAAATTTCTACACCTAGGTGCTGTGGGAGTTCCTTCCACTTCTTCAGCCAACAGCCTTTAAGTATCAGTCCACTTGAGCATGGTCTCTTATACTATAACTGAAGCTGTAAAGCATGCACTTGCTCTCTTGCTTCCGGCTGCTAGAACTAGACTCAGTTCCTGTTCTCATTCGTGCAGAGGACTGTTATCCAGGACAGTGATTTGTAAGTCTCCCCTTTATTATTCATAATTCTGAACTAGTGTGGGATTATTTTGTGACGTCCATCATCACCTAGGTGGCCACAAATGATAGCTTGGACCAGAATATGGATTCTCTCTAACATGTAATTAACCTGGAGATACAGGCTTGATGGGCTAGCTGTTCTTACAGAATAATGAAATCTATGTGATATGTTCTGTCTTTAGCTAAGTGAGATGATAATCTGAGGCAAGCCATTCTCGTGAGCCTGGACAGTATTTTCGTACCCCAGTGGTGAACAGGTTCTAGCTATCACCCCAAATTCTCAGCAGTTTCAGTGCTTTCCTGAGCATTCTGTAATTTGAGCACGGGGACTAGGAAGTCTTTTGTAAATGAGAGGTTTCTGCATACCTCTGGTTGTACTTGAATTTGCTGTTCTAACTCCACATCTGAATTTTTGGATCATTCATGCTCATGGCCAGTCAGTGGCTTTGGACTTTCAGTAGTGTCATCCTTACTTCGTTTTCCTTCCACTACATGTACAAACTTGTGCTTCTTTTCATCATTGTTATAGGTTCAATTGTTATATAACTCTATCTGATATACAATTCCCCAATTATTAGTGATAGTGGGCATCTTTCAATTTACCTATTATTTTGTTTGTGATGATGGAGATGGACATATCAAGCAAGTACTCCATGCTGATCTCTATTTCTAGTTCATTTATTTAAATAGTTATTTGGACAGATTCTTGCAATGTATCATAGGCTAGCTTAAAACTCTTCATCCTTCTGTTTCCACATCGTGAGTCCTGAGATTACAGAAGTGAACCACTACCTACCTACCTTCCTCCCCTCTCTTCTCATTTCCTCTCTTCCTCTCCTCCCCTGTCCTCTATCTCCCCCTTCTTTCTCTCCTCCCCCTCCTCTATCTTCTTTTCCCTTCTGCTCTCCCCTCCTCCCTCATCTTTCCTCCCTCTGCTCTCTTTCCCTCCTCTTCTCTTCTTTTCTCTCCTTTTTTTTTTTTTTTGCAACAGCGTATGAAACAGAACAGGTTGACCTTGTACTTACTATGTAAGAAGATAGCTCTGAGTTCCCATTCTTCTCAACCTTCTAGTGCATCCCGGCTTGTGCCACCACATGGTGGTGCTGAAGAACCTCTTGGTCTCCTTTATTTTTCTGCAAGATTTGATTTTTCTTATTGACCTTAGCAATTTGTTGTATTTTAGGCAGTATATCTTTGTATAATGTAGTCATGAATTTTCCCTGCTGTCTGAATTAATGGGAAGATAAAAAGCAAGTTTATTTGCAGAAACAGTTTTCATCCATCATATTTACAGCTGCTAGGCTCTGCATCTAGATTAGAAAGGTCATCTAAATGAAATATTTGCAATTTAATTCTACAAATAGGTTGTTAATTTCATTATCCCTATTTTATACATGTAGAAATTTAGGCTAAATGAGATTATTTTTCCAATGTGACACGCTCAATCAGTGTTGGGATTATATTTTATTCAGGGACTCAGCTCCGCAGTGTGTCCTCTGAACTATTATATGAATCCACTAATACTATAAACTGCAGCATTAACATGGATAAGACAGTCATCTGCTCCACGCACTCTGTGCAGCAATCTGGTCCTCTGTCATCAATCACCAATTATGAAAACATGATTTATGCACCATGTAGACATTTAATAGAACATCTTTCTTTCATTCTTTATATTTTTGTATCATTTATTCCCATTTTTCTTTCTTTCAGACTAACCTTAAAATTTGTTAAGTTTCAAAAATTTTTTATCATTATCTGAATTTTATGTTAATTCAGAAAAGCTAATATCTTCATAGTACCTCATTTTTTCCATAAGACTGGTTTTGCTTTTCAAACTATTTCTCAATATTGTTTCAGGTTTAAATTTAATTTTAATTTAGTTTGAAATGAGAGATTATGGTATTACACATTTCTTTGGGTTTTGGTCGACTTTTTTCAAATCTTATTTTTTAATGTTTTATTGCCAAGTATAGAAACTATTGCTGTATAATCTTTTGATTGTGCTGAGGAATAAACCTAAGACCTTGAGTTTTGTAACTTACTCCATCACTGAGTCATCCTGGTCCCAGCTTTTTGATTTTATTTTTATTTATTTGGAGACAATGTCTCATTCTGTTGCCCAGGTGAGACCTGAATTTGCGATCCTTCTGCCTTGCTTTGCCCATGGTTGGGATTACCAGTGTGTACTACTGTATCCCACTATTGTTTGGTTCTTAACTCTATGATGTAACTGAATACACTTGTAAATTATGAATAATTGCTATAGTTTGAATCCTGAATGCCTGGCAAAACCTAAGTGTTGAAAGTTTGATACCAGAATCATGGCCCTTGGGCAGGAGAGCACTTACAAGCAGCGTCTAGTGGAGTGAAGCTGGCTGCTGGGGCATGCCTTTAAAAGGTCTACTGGGACTCTGGTCCCTCCTTTCTGTGTTTCTCAGTCACCACAACGTGAGCAGTCTCCTCTACTAGGTGCTCCCACCTTTGCGTAATGTGGTGCCACAGGCCCAAAACAGGAGGATCAAGTATCCCGGATTGACACTCCTGAAGTAAGGAAACAAGATAAACCTTTCTTCCTTTTGAGTAATTATGTCATCTTTTTGGTCTCAGTCATGCCAGGCTGACAGATTATTTATCTATTATTTTAATTTTACTTTATTCATCAAATCTGCCACTGAAGTAACTATATTTCTTGTGTTTTGAGTGAGCTTGTGTGTCTGCAGGTTAATTTCCTTCAGGTGGACGATCCGTTTCTTTTACTGTTGTTTGTTTTGTTTTTGATCTTTCCCTTTTGCATTATAAAGTATCAGAAAATTTGGCCACTAGGACTGGGCAGATAAGGACACCGACATGCCAACCTGGGGCTGCCTGACTTGGGCAGGGAAGAGAAATCACAGAGGTCAGGCACCATTATGGTGAGCAAATATATGGTGGGTATGGGAGAGAGAGCAGAAGGGTTCAGGGTCTGTGTTGGTGTTCATGGCTCCTGTTACCATGGAAGGCCAGGTGACTGCCCAGGGTTTGGACCATGGTCTGAGGCCCTGATGGAGTCTGGGGACATGCTGCTAGGCCCATGCTAATCTAAGAGGACTGTGCTGCCACCCAGCCTCATGGTGACTTCCAAGCCCTAGCTGCTGCCAATGGCCATATCTTGATCGGTGATCCTGCTGCAGCTGGGGTCTGTGCTGATGCTTGTTGTTTGAGTTACCACAAAAGCCAGTTTGAATCGTAAATTGAACCATGTCTTGAAGTATGAGGGCCTGGAAAGCTGGTCCCATCCCTCACAGGAGAGCTGACTCCACCCCTCCCCTCAGCATGATAGAGCTGGCTCCTCCTTCACCTGAGGAGGGTGTTACCAGCCGCCCTGACTGGCCAGCTTGGCAACCACCCAGGCACACATCCATGGCTTTGATTTGGCACGCTCTGAAATCTATTCCATCTGTGACCTGCTGGGGCATATAAAGGAACTAATCCCTAGGAACCACAGCCTCTGGATCTCTATGACTCGGGGCAACAAGCAGAATATTTTGGAGGAGTTTCAGTGAGGGTCCAATATTGCAGTCAGAGGCCTTGAATCTGACCAACAACACATTGCGTAGTGAACATTTGCAAATAAAGCTGTCTGGACACAAGGGTCTACTGCATGATACACAGCAGCACCCAGTGATGCTAAAGCAAATGAAGAGGGGATGGAGAGGCAGGAAAGGCAGAAAAGCAAAGTGGTTTTTGTTTGCTTGTTTGTTTTTTGTTTGTTTGTTTTCGCTTTACATTTGTTCATTTGTTTTTTAAACTAATAGTCTTATTTTTATTATTTATTTTTAAGTTTTCCTTTGGGAGCATGCTGCAAGGGTAAAGGGTGAATACTGAGAGTTTGGGAAATGAGTGGGATTATGATGCATGATTTGAAATTCCTAAAGAATCAATAGAAAATGTTTTAAGAGCTGGCCAAAATGCAGAGAACAACTGACAATGGGGGGGGCCAAGTCTTGTTGATCCATTAAAAATGCAACCCTATACCCAAGGTTCATCATCAAAGAAGATGTGGAAGTAATGGAAGAGTCAGATGACCAGAAGATCTACTGTGTCACAGTGTTTTCTATAGGTGACAGAGAAGATGAACCCATGAGACCTCAAAAATATGGTTGCCTAGCTAAGCCCTGCACAATGACAACACTAACTGACATTCATTGTGGCGGGGGGAAATCCCCCAAGGCCCCATCTCTAGATAAAACTATAGGAATTAATAACTTCCTAGAGAAGAGAAGCCTTTGACAGGAGGGAGGCACAACATCACTAATTAAAGAAGGTTCAGCAGCTTGTATTTGTGCACATGTATGCATATGTGTGTGTGTGTGTGCATACACATATATGCATCAACACTAATTGAGAAAGAGGGTATCATGAATTGAGAGGAGTATTTGTGGGGGACATGGAATGAGTTGAAAAGAAGAGAAGGAGATGTGGAAATTAAATTCTCAAAAAATATTAAAAAGAAAGCTGGGCATAGTGAGTACATGCCTTTAATCCCAATTCCAGCACTCAGGAGGCATAAGCAGGTGACTGTCTATGAGTTGGAAACCAGCCTGGTCGACAAAACAAGTTCCAGGATAACCAGGGCTGTTGTATAGAGAAACGCTGCCTGAAATTTAGAAAAACAAACCATAGAATGTTAGCTTTACATACTTTTAGTTTTGCTACTATTTATCGGTACTATTTACATACTATTTCTATGAGGCTTTACTTCTCTCACTGGTGAGAGGAATCATCAAATGTAAACACACTTACAAACACATAGCTGCATATTTATAGACCCATCAAGAAAAGTATACTCACTTACATGATCATCCCAATAGATTTTCAAATGTTATTATTTGTGCTGGTGTTATAATAACTGTATTGTTTAAGAATTTTAGTATAGCACATCATTTAGAAATATGCCTCTTCTTTCAAATGCAACGTGAAATGGATCAGATGTCAAGGTTTTCAATAAATTATGTAAGTGATTCTTTGCTGTGGGAAACAAATAGGTGGCCCTCAGAATAAAATAAATCGTAGTCAAGTGTAGTGACAATGACATTTTCCATTGCAGAGGGCAGCTTTGGAAACTTCTGAGATAGGACAGGCTACACGAAGTCACATGGCCCTAGCTAGAGAGCTATTTTTACTCTGAACCCATAAGTCCAACAGATTGTTTAACACAAGGCGGTCATGCTCTTTTCCTTTGTTGAGGAATGATTTGCCATGGCTATTGTTTGGTTACTTTGTTTCCCCTCTAGTCACACCATAAGACTGTCTTGGAGTATGGGTTCACTCATCCCAGAAGCCACGACAGCTAGAACAGAGAAATACAGTCATAGGCAGGTATATATTAATAGTATCAGAACAACAGACATTCTTTAGTAGTTGGTGGAAGAATGGGTAGTAGGCCCTTATTTCTAGTTTCATCTATTCCTCCTCCTACTTTTTAAACAGAAGTGATCTGGGGATGTATTTAAGTACATAAAAAGAAAAGGGTTAATTGAAAATGGGATTCCATGATGCAGCTTCTATAAAGTCCTCATCCATGATGGGGTGGCACTTTGTGGTGATGCAACTCTTTGAGGTCCCATGTTTCTATAAGTAACCTATTATCTGTGCTCTTTGTAACCAAGGGTGAACTAAGGGTGGAGCATCTATGTGGGTATCTAACACAGCTGTTTTCCTCTACATGGTATATCTTGTTGCTATAGCAGCAGCTGCAGGAGCATGTAGATAGTAAGGCATGCAACTAAAGATAAGTTATTAGAAAGTGGAGCATCCTGGCGAAGGGGGAGATGACAGGGTAACAGTCTTCTATGTGAATTAGAGTGGCATGGTTCTTGCTGAGTAGAGCCTTTCAAATAAGTATGCAGCTACCTTGAAACAGTTAAAAGAACAGAATGCATTGCAGTTCCTAAAAATAGCACTAATAGGAAGATGCTGCAGGTACTGCAAGGCCCCTGCTATAGTTAGTGAGGCATACAATCGAGGCCAGTGTGGAAGCTCAGTGAAAACTTACGTATGTGAGCAGGAATCCACTAAGGAAAGTGGACATATGGCTAGCATCCTCCACATTAGCCTCTGATTTGGTAAGGACATTTTATAAATGAGAGCATGAAACGGATGTGCTAACATGAAATTAGTTTGGACCAAGAGGCCAAAAAGAAAATTGAGTACGAGTTATATCTTTATTAAAAAGGTTCTTTGAGGAGGATCCCAAAACTTGAAATCCATGAAAACTGATTCATTTTAAAGAAGATGAGATAAGTCAACAGTGATTAGAAGCCCAACTTTTAATATAGAGGAAAGGAAAATAATTATTCATTATGAATATGGAGGCCTTCATGATGGTCTAGTACAAGGAATTAGGTTTGGCAGGGACTATATTGGTTCTGAGCTGCTTGAGTTGAGAAGTATGTCTGAGCATTAAATGAAAGCCAGTTTGACTTTTGACACTATGGGATTGTGAGCAGGTAGGATCAGTCTGAGTGAGACAGAAATGAAGAAATTGTGGTGGAACTGCTCATTGCACCTTTAGACAAATGCTACATATTCTAAGCAATATAAGGGACACAA
Organism: Myodes glareolus; assembly: GCF_982192425.1. Taxonomy (NCBI): domain Eukaryota; kingdom Metazoa; phylum Chordata; class Mammalia; order Rodentia; family Cricetidae; genus Myodes; species Myodes glareolus. Next base: position 106,299,569 of record NC_142026.1, read on the forward strand.
GTCTGTGTGGCTTAAACCAAAATGCAATTGTAATAGCAGGCAGAGGTCCCCATGCACATGAGGGACTGGGGGACAATAGAAGAAGAACAGACAAGCAAGAAACCATTGTGTTTGATGTCCAGTTCACCAGACGTGATATAACTGTGTTCAATGGAGAATTGAGGAAAATGTTAATTCTATAGGGACCTGGAAATTACTATGGAGCTTCAATGACTTTGCTTAATCTTGTGCTAGGGCATGATATAAAAGTTAGGAATGGCTGTGGAGGATTTGATTACTTAGGGCAGCGTGTAAATCAAGTTTGTCATAGACATTCAGTTTGTAAAGTGCTAAGGTAATCTAGAGAGGGTTAAGGAAAGGTAAAGTGGCATGTCTATGTCAATCAAAAGGAAATGTGGCAAGGCTTATTGCAAAGTTCCTGAGGGGACAAATTGACAAAAATCCAAATGCTGTGCCAATGAGCTCCTGGAAGAATTTCAGTTCTGAAAAACTGTTCATAGAGGGTACAATTAATAAAATCAATGCAGATGAAAAAAAATAGCCTTGTCTTAGGCATGGAAAATTGTTGCCCCAGGGAGGTAGATACACAATTCTATCATGTAAAGAAGTATGTGCTGGGGATGGAATTGTTTGCTCAGCCTAGGGCTCTCTGAGAAGCCAGGTGTGGCTGAAGGAGAGACGTTAGCAGTGTCTGTAGTTCCTGCACTGGCCTAGAGCCAAGCAGCCTGAGCGGGAGTTAATAGCATGGCTTCACTCCCCTTTGGACCTTGGCCAAGTCTTTGGATCGAGTCAGCCCCATTGCGCCTGTCAGGCCGAGAAAGACATGTTGCAGATCCATGGAACTGACTCAGGAACAGTAAGCAGAACACATACATACACAGAGTATGATCAGATGGTGCCTTATACCCACACCGAAGACACCAGCATTGCTCCTTTCAGCAAATCACTCATACCAGCAATGAAATTTTCCCATGCTGTATTGGATATTATTTGTGTTTTCTTTTTTGTACCTTTTGATGTGGAATGTCCTTAAGTTTATGTGCAGGTTTGATTGGTTGATGAATAAAGGTGTTTCAGCCAATGGCTTAGCAGAGTAAAGCCAGGCAGGAAATCTGAACAGATATGTATAGAGAGAGTAGGCAGAGTCAGAAGATACCAAGTAGCTGCTGAAGGAGAAGATGTCAGAACTTACCGGCAGTCCACATCCTTATTGTGCTACACAGACGAATAGAAATGGGTTAATTTAAGATGTAGGAGCTAGCTATAAATACAGCTAAGTTATTGGCCAAGCACTATTGTAATTAATATAGTTAATGTGTGATTATTCTGGTCTGGGTGGCTGGGAAACAAACAAGGAATCTCTATTTACACCCTCTGATGATGATTCTTGAGAAAAACCTACACTTGCTTAGACTGGACACTGGAGGGCTTTCACTGACCCTCTGTACTCTCTATAAATGGGCTTCATTACATGGGTGTTACAATGAAAATTTCTTTGAGCCTTACAGGTTTGTAAAGACATATGGAAGAATAGTGAAGACAGCAAAGGTTTCAACAAAGGCACTCTATGTGAAAGGGAAACTGAAGCCATTAGGCTGTTGGAGTTACCTGTTTATGAATTATTGGACAGGGGGACCAATGGCCCGCAAAATGGTGAAGCCACTGCTGTTGACTGCATACGAGAACTAGACTGTAGGACGCTGTTGTACTGGAGGGATGAGCTGTCTTTGTCTTGCCAAATGCCTTGTTAACTTTTACATTTCTTTCTTTGGTCTTATTTCTCTTTTCCTCAAATATTGGAAAACTTTGATTTTCTTTTCCTACTTTGTTTTCAGTAATATATTGTAGTTCTAAACTCTCTCATACATGCTGACAGTGCTTTATTTTGTTCTCTTGGATTTGGGGGTATAAATTGCGTTGTTCCTTGTAACTTACAAATTTGACTGTCTTTTTATGGTCCTACTCTATGCATTTCTTCTTTCTATTATATTCCTTTCTTTTATCTTTTCTCCTTTTGTTATTTTTTTCTTGCACTTCTATTCTTTGTTCTTTCTTGGTTAAAGCTTTAGAAAAAAATGATGAATACTAGTGTTCCCATCCTTTCATGTGTAATCCATGTTTTTATATAATACTCTCTATGATCCCAACTATAACAATTAAGTGAACTTCTTTTCAGTCAATCTTGATGCTGGTTTCAGTTCCTGCTATACTATGTGGACCAAGGGCAATTTGAAAATGATGGCCTGAGAGCCCTAAAATGTGTACAACAAGTCTCCCCTGTTTCACTCACCTTCTACTCCGGTTTAATCCAGGCTTACCTAAAATCACTTCTCAGCAGGATTTTAATTGTGCTTTCACAACTTCCCCAAAACTGTCACAGTAAGCTAATGATTTCAGAGATGACTCTTATTTATCAACTCTAATCTCATCAACACCAGGTCTTCCAGAAGTTACTGAATCTTCTTTCAATTCTCTTGAAACTTATATAGCTTTTGAGAATTTGAACAGAGTTTAAGTAGACAAATAAGTTAGGTCATCCAACTTGAAACATGAAATCACTACGTTAGAACTAAAACTTATCATTTCACATTTTGTTATCAAACCATATATGAATTCTCTCTGAAGTAAGAAATACCTCATTAAGACAGCTCCCACTATTTACAACTAACCACCAAAATTGTTACCCTGCTACATTTAGTAAACATTATAAAAAACCAGTATTTCTAAAGTAAATATAAATATGTGAATTATACTGTGAATATAAATATGTTGACCCCTTCCAAAGAAATGAAGACTAACTACAAATACTGAATGAGTACTCCGTATTGAAATTATTCTGAATTACATCTTTGTTATGTTGATAAAGAGTGATCCCAAGGAAAAACAACTGACTTTTAGATTACACCAAAGAGTAAACAAGAAAATCCTCCTGTTTTTTTGCATAACAGTTCTTTTCCAGAGAGACGATTGTAGGCTTGTGCATATTGATGCTTCTTCTTTTGAAAGGTTTGCTACTCTGTGTTCTTCAGCACGAGGTTTTGTGCGTTTCTCACAAAGTTCATTTTCATTTAAATCACATTTTGGCAGGCCAGGAATCCTGTACTATTTCATGAAATTTTTAGACAAGAGATAACAAGGAAGGTAACTTCTCTTCCAGAAAGTTTATAATGAATGTGTGTGTGTGTGCATGCATGTGGAGGTGAAAGGTCAGGTCCTGAATCTTCCTTCTTCCTTTTTGAATTACTGAATGTGTATCTTGACAATTCCGCTAGGCTGTCTGGCTGACCAGTGAGTTCTAGGGACCCCTCAACTCTGCCTCCCCAGTGCTTAGTTTACATATGCATGTTGCTGCGCCTGGCCTTTTTATATGCATCCTAGGGAGCCCAACTCAGGTCTAATGCTTGCATAAAAAGCATTTCACCAACTGAAGCATCACTCCAGCCCCTTTATGCATGAATTTTCATTTTGTATGGGAGATTTGTTTCTGTGTAATGTTAATCCTAACATTTACCAGAGGAAAAAAATTTACCAGTTCTATTATCTTGGACAAATTAAAGCAAGTTTATATTAAAATTTCATATGGATGGAATTTGGTCAAGATCACTCCCTGTACCTTTCCAGCTGAGTGGTCCTTGAAGACATGTTGTCTGGGCTTAGATAGACAAAACACACAGGCCATCATACTTTTGTATGACGCTTTGTTGCTATTTTTAAGAACTACAAACTCCCAGCTTTCCAAAAAGCTACTTGGTCCTTGACAGGTGAGGCTCATAGGTTAACTTCAAGCATATCAGCATGATAAGGATCTTAAAGTAATTCTATAATTTTTGCATAAGTGAAATTAACTTTTATATAAATGGAAATATTTTAATTTGTAAAATCTTTGTCATATCTTAGTTTTGGCTCAAAATTCAAAATGATTTTGAAGGCTGTCTCCAGTCTATGCCAGTGTACCCCAACCTTTGCTCTTGTACCCCCTTTTCTTCAGATACCTTATACGTTCATTTTACTCCTTCAGTGAGTTTCCACAGTTAGCATTTTAGTCTCTTGCCCTAGCCTACTCTGTTATAATCTCATGTTTAGACTCTTTCCTGTATTTTCTCTATTTCATTCCCACAGTTCTTGATTTTCACGACACTCTTCATAGCTTTGCAAGGCAAAAGCTGCTTTATCCGTAAGAATAATTGTAAGTCATATTAGTTGCTCATCAGATGCTGTAATAAAACAAATAACCAAGGCAACTTACAGAAAGAAGAGTTTATTTGGGCTGTGGTTCCAAAAGAATAGGAATCTACCATGGCAGAAAGGCATAGCAGTAGACAGTAGGCATGGTGGTTAGAACGGAAATTGAGAAGTTCCATCCTTTACTGCAAGCACGGAATAGAGCATGCAAACCGGAAGTGGGTAAGGTTTTTACTCTCATAACCTGATATCTGTGACACACATCCTCCAGCAAGGCTACAACTTCTAAGCTTCCCCAAACTGCACCATCCTCTAAGGTCCAGTATTCAAATACCTGAGTCTAGGCGAGGCATTCTATTTCAAATAACTGCATAAGTTATCTATTTTTAATTTATGTTATTTTTAAAAGATCAATTTATTTAGTATGTCTATAGTGTTTCTGGTATGCTTGCATACCAGAAAAAGGCAGCAGATCTCATTATACTAATTACAGATGGTTGTGAGCCACCATGTGATTGCTGGGAATTGAACTCACAACCTCTGGAAGAGCAGTCAGTGCTCTTAACTGCTGAGCCATCTCTCTAGCTCCAACATTTTCACATTAACTTATTATGATGACTGTGTTAAAGCTGTGGGAGTACTAACATATGAACACTTGGTTTGATATGTCTCTATCCCAAAGATCTTGGAAAATTACGTTGATTCTCCTACTTCATACAGCAACTCCGTATACTATGTCCATATTACTAAGGAATTATGACCTTTTAATAGGCTGCAAATATCATCTCCCTCTTCAATATCTGAGAGCTGTCAAGCTGCAGTAACATAGCAAGTCATAAGTTTTCAATGTTACAAAACGCTTAATTTTCAATGGCGGTGACAGGATGATGAGGTGTAACCTACTGGTAACTTCCTAGACTGATAAAAATTTTCCTTTAGGAACACAGCTGTGCACCTCCTGCTGGGGGTGGCGTTAGTACTGTAGCTGTTGTGTGAAGGACAAGGTCCACCTGTTCTCTAAAACTTCTTCCATCTGCCCACAATCTATGGCTTACCCTCCTGACTGGCCTACAGACACAGAGCAACAACCTTGCAAAGAAAAGTACTAGATGAAACAAGTATAATAGCTAGGTCCTGAGTCCGGTTCTAATTTTAACCCAATACGTTATTTTAAACAAATCATTGTCTTTGAGTTGGATCTTATGATGTAAGAGTCCCCTCTGTGTGTTGCTTGTATTGGTTAATGAATAATGAAACTGCCCTGGCCTGATGATAGGACAGAACTTAGGTAGGTGGAGAAGACAGAACTGAATGCTGGGAGGAAGAAAGGCGGAGTAGGAGAGAGACACCATGGATTCTCTGCCTGAGACAGACTCCAGTTAGAATCTTTGCCAGTAAGCCACTGCCACGTGGCGATATACAGATGAATAGAAATGGGTTAAATTAATATAAGAGTTAGCCAATAAGAAGCTAGAGGTAATGGGCCAAGCGGTGTTTTAATTAATACAATTTCTGTGTGGTTATTTTGTGGCTAAGCTTGCCAGGTGGTCGGGACAAAAAAGCAGCCCTCTCTTTGTAACAATCTTAGTTCAGTACAATGAATGTCTTAAACTCTATGGTATCTAATCTTTTCACTCATGTCAACACTATTTCCTTGTTTGGTTATAACTTGTTGTCCTGGCCCATCATGTATTAAGATAGGTGATGAGACCTACTACTCAAGGTTGTTAGGAAAGAAGTCCTAATGATTTACATAACCTTAGATTTTTGTGTTCTCCCTACATGTAATGTATCCCACCTAGTGGTTCAAAGATAAAACAGCAACCCCTACTTAAATGGAGATTCAATTTCTTTATTGTTTGAGAGTTACACTCATACACATAAATGTGTTTTGTTCAAATTTACTCCTATTCCTTTTCCTCAGTTTCCCCCACCCTTCCACCTTTGTCTCCCAATTTCATGTATTCTTTTAAAAAAGAAGCATGAAATCCATTTACTGTTGCTTGTATGAGCATGAGTATAAGACCATCTGGGATGATAGCCTCTCTGAGCTGAATTTCTGAAGACTGAATCTTCCTCCTCCACAAGCATCACTTACCAATATCTCCTCAGATCAGGCTTCACAGTTCCATCCCCTATTCGTGACAGATTTTTGTCTAGCTTAATCTCATGTAGGTCTTGGATATGTAGTCACTGTTTCTTTAAGTTCATGTGTACAATAGCCTTGTAATGACTAGCAAATAATATTTTGCTGTTGAAATCTACTGCTTTTTGCTCTCGCATTCTTTCTTCTCCTCTTCCACAATAATGCCCTGGCCTTGGAGTCTTTGATTTTCTGTATGTTGACTATGTGTAGGTTTCTGTATTAATCACCATTAGAGAAAAGAAGTTTCTCTAATGAGGACTGAAACACTAATATATGGGTATAAAGGACTTAGGGAGCAGTTTATTGCTATGTCCATTTAGGAGAATAATACTATTAGATATTTCTTTAGGGCATGAGTTCTAGTCAACCACAGGTTTTTGTCCCAGTTAACCTAATCAGCATGACTTTCATATTGTGGAGTGGTCCTTAAACCCAAAAAGAAAGTAATTGGTTATTATGACAACATCATACCACTATTGGACTCCTGATCATACTTCTGTTCAATTTAGTCCTGCTTGTTCCATGAACTCCCACCCTGACTTCCCTAAGTGATGGATTGTGACCTGGAAATTATAAGATGAAATAAACCCTTTCCTTCCCAAGTTGCTTTTCAGGTCATGGTGTGTATCACAGCAATAGAAAGCAAGCTAAGATAGACATCATCAGAAATGAAAGTCATTCTTAAATAATATGCTCACCTTTGTCTGGTTTGGTTCTCACTTTCCACCTCACTGAGACAGGGTGTCTCTTGTTTCTGTTAATGTGTAGTTTAATCTACATTTGAAGGGCAATGAACCTCCAGTTGTGCCTTCTAACCTTCCCTCCCATCTAGAAATTTTTTCAGTTAATTTTCTGCTATGATTTCCAATGTAGTTTATAGTTTGAAAGCCCTGACTTTTATTGTTGTTGATTCAAAATTTTTGGCTATCTAATGAAACACATTTGTGAGGAGCATACATTTTTTAAAAGTTGAAAATTATAAAATAGTCAAAATTTGAAGTATTTGAAAAAAATTAACAAATTTTATAAGCCTCTAGTGTTGCTGACACAAAAAGTTGAGAGAGGACATAAATTACTGTTACCCCTCTAATTAGTGGAATGAACTTGAGTGAATGGAGCCTAAAATGAAGCAGAATAAAGTCTTGTACAAGAGCCTATTTTATTCGGGGCATCAGATGATTTATATTGTGAGGATATTCCGAGAGTTAGGCAAGGTCACATGAGCAAAGTTCACTTGAGTTCAAGCTGTGTACAGTCACAAGGGCAAAGCTTGTTCTCCTGTGTTTAATACTGTATACAGCCACAGGCTAATCCATGCTTGGAAACATTTTGGGATTACAAAAGTAAGAAAGAGCAATGTGTAACCTGAAACAAGCCCACCCTGAGTTATTACACCAACAAGGGTCAGGAAAACATATTCTAAGAACTAATCCATGCTTAGAAGGAATAGTTACAAGAACCTTGTTTTCTTGGAGTTTTCTCACGTTTTCAGAATTCTCCTCACCTATGTCCATTCTTGGATGTGTTCTGACAAATTACTATATGTAATGATGAGAAAGAAGGGCTCATTGCTACTGATCTCATGGATACTCATGGTCTTCCTGTCGTCTTCTCTTTTAGGGACACAAACTCAATGAATTTGCTTGACAATTATGTGAAATAATGAGATGATGCTTCTGAAAGACAGAAACTACCAAAACGAACTAAAAGGAGCAAACAACACACATGTAAAACATAAATATAGAAACAGTAATATATATTACAACTATATATAATAATTATATTAAAAAAATAAGATAATAATGAAAAACCTTTTAAAAAAGGACCCAAAAGGGAAATTCTATCCAAAAATTAACAGAAATAATTATATTCTGCAATGTCTTTCAAATATATGATAATAGGGATTAGGTTTAAACTCATTTTATCATGTTGATATTAATCTCATCCCCAAACCAGAAAAAGACCCTGAAAGAAAAATCCTATCTACGAATATTTCCCATGATCATAGTCCAAGGTGCTTCACAAAATGGCAACAATTAAGATACAGAAATGTTCCCAAAGAAATAGTATATCATAACTAAACTGTCTTCATTCTAGAAATGTAAGCTGTTTCCACATTCAAAAATCATCATATGATTTTCATTGTTAACAAAAAAATCACATGATCATACGAATAAATTTTAAAGTAATTTCACAAAATCTAATGCACATTTACAATAAAATCCTTAGCACAACTGGAATGCAGAGGATTTGTTTTAGTTAAGTTAATAAAAGATAATTATGAAAGATATATTAAATGGCAGAAACAGGACACTTTCCTCTTAAGGGAGAAAGCAAAACTATTTATCAGACCACTAAGAGAGTTTAGTGGTTTGCTGTGCCTGATGATCTGAATTGAATGACAAGAATCTCTGCTGTAAAAGGAATAAAATGTTCTGGAATATTTGTCTACACTGTGAAGATGTGTCTTTGCCAAGGCCCCTTCTGATTGGTGTAATAAAGAGCTGAATGGCCAATAGCTAGGCAGGAAGAGGCAAGGATGGGGCAGAGAGGTCTCTGGAAAGAAGAAAGGCAGAGACACAAGCAGGATGTGCAAGAGAAGAGGTAACAGCCATGAGCCATATGGCAGAATGTAGACTAATATAAGTGGGTTAATTTAAGTTATAAAAAGTTAGTTTGAACAAGCCTAAGTTATAGATGGAGTTTTCATAGTTAATAAGAAGTCTCTGTGTCGTTATTTGGAAGGTGCTGGTCCCAACAAGAAGATATACCTACAATAAAAGCACTCTCTCAACTTGTTCTCTGACTTCTATGGTGTTTTACCATTTCCAGTATACATCTTAGTGGAAACCCCCACCAATTCAATAAACAGAAAAGAAGTAAAATGTCAAACTGTAAAAAAATAAAAATAGAAAATAAAAGCCTCTCTTGGTTTTTTAATCCCCAGAAAATGTGATTGCCTATATAGAAAATGACAAAGAACAGAACAGAAGAAATAGGCTTAGAATTGATAAGAGAATTTTCAAAGTTGAACAGCTCGATTCAAATAAAAGTTAGTTGTTTTCCAAAAGTAATTAGTAATTGGTTAGAAATTTAAAATAAAAGAATAAAACAAAGCACTGTCCTCACCAAAGTCTCTAAGTGTGGTGGTTCAAACCTGTTGCCTAGCAACTTAGGAGGCAAAATTGGGAGCATCACTTTGCATCTGAAAGCTGCAGACTGAAGTTTTGCTTAACAACTATACAACTCAAAAAACCCTAGTATGAAAGAAATACTTTAGGGGTTAAGCATGTTGTGCAGTCGTAAAGACTTTTATTTAATTGTTATTATTTTGTTTTTGTTTTGCATGTACAATGTACAGGCCTCCAGAAATACACACACACACACACACACACACACACACACACACACACACACACACAATTGTTTAGTATAGCACAAAATAAACTTCATTCTTGTGCTCAAAGTTAATAAAAGATATACATGTGAACATGAAAAACTGAAAACTGATGACTATTTAAGCGGAAAGGTGTTTTATATTAAGTGATCGTAAAGTTCATCAGTGTAGCAATTATTTCCAACTTGACCTATAGATTCAAAGTAACTGGAATCTGTAAGAATTGACAACATGATTTTAAAATAATCATGGAAAAGCAAAGGACATAGTATAGACAACACAATAAAGTGCAAAAAAAAGAAGAGAAAAAGAATAATTTTGGAGGATTCAATGTGTACTTTAAAGACCTCCCATAAAGCTATAGTAAAATAACAAGTCAGTTTTATCAGTAACATAATACACAGAGAAATGGCAGCAAAACAGACAGGAGAGAGACTCCCCCAAAGTTCCCTCATGTGAGCATGGATCTACATACATTGGAGACAACTCATTTTTTGAAAACATATGGCAACTATGAGTTACATATTCATGGGCAAAAAAATGTGAACCCAGTTTTTACATTTTTGGCAGAAATTAAGTCATAATATTTCATAGACACAAATATAAAATTCAAAGACAAATACACAAGGATTCAAATCTCATTAGGAAAAAGAGGATTTATAAACAATAAGTGTATCAGAATATAAAGATGTTTGAGCATATACTCCTTGATTTCATCACAGTGAGAAAATAATGTTAACGTAAATACTGGCATTTACACAGACATGACTTCACTTTCCTATGGGGGCATGTAGACAAATAGGTTAACATCACTTTAACCAAATTTTAGCACCATAAACACAGAAACATGTGTGTTCAGCCATTTTGAATTACAGTCTTCATATCCTTATAAAATAAATTCATTCCTGCTTGCTATATTAAAAGTAATATTTAATTTCTTGACCAACTCAGTTCTATAAGAAACCATTTACACAGTAATTCACATATTAGATTAAAATATTAATTCATAAAAACTTGACTAATATTTCTATAAAAGTAAACATCATCAAATATAAAATATTATTTCATAGTAAAGATAATTTAATAATTAATCAGGTTATTCAAAGTGATTTCACATCCTATAGAAAGGAAGTAATTCAGGAGAAAAACAGATAAAGCAAATGAAATAATTCCCACCAATTTAAAAAACTAATTTACAAAAGTTGATTTCTCTAAAATTATTGATCAAAAGTTTATCTACTTATTTATTTTTGTGGTTTAGGGATAGAAACCAGAACACTGAAAACATACTTGAGTTTTACACCTATGGGATGCTTCACCAGGCCTTAACATTTTTTACATCAAAAAGACAACACTTAGAAAAATCAAGTCGTAGTAGAGTGTTTAAGAACTGATGAGTTGTGCAGTCCCACTTAGTGAGACAGGCAGGAACAAATTCATGTATCTTTATTAGGACTCATGTAATAATGTCATCAAAGCTTACGGCTATATGTATTTTATCCTAAGGGAAATATTTTCCTATTTCAGATTCACATTTTTTATTTTTTATTTTATTAATATTCATTGCTTCCTCTTAGATGCCAGACAGCATGTGAGCTGTGGCAAAGCAAGACACACATGGTAACATTTATTACTGAATCATTTTATGATAAAAGTCTGGGCTGAGTGTAGTGGTATATACTTACAATTTAAGTATCCTACGGCAGAAGTAGGAAGATATGGAGTGTGAAGCGAGCAGGAACTGCATGATGAATTCTAGAGAAGAATGAGTTATATAATTAAAGCTTGTGTCTAAACAACAAACAAAAATTGTAAGCAGCTAACATTTTACATAAAAGTAACCATGCATGCATTCACAATGTAGTATGATGCCAATTAAGAATAAAACAACACTGTAAATTGTGGTATTTTGTTTATTAACATTTCTGATTAAATAGAGGCAATTATGTGTACAATATTAGTTGAAAATCATGTTACATTTTCATTTTGGTAAAATAAATTTATACATATAAAAAAGAAGGAAAATAACTGCTAACATATTATGATTTTTTTCTCTTGTTATCCATACACTGCCTAAAGGAATGATTATATAAATGAGGAAAGAACTGGGATTAGATTATCAAACATTTGCTTTCTAGTTTCGAAATCCTTGTATTCTTTCGTTTTTTTTCCCCAGTTAACACCAGCCCAGAATTATGCTCATCAAAGCTATTAGTGGAAGTATTTTATCATTTAAAATCATTAGTTATTTTAACGGCAATATATAGTAATCCTACAACAAAAACTCCCTTCAAAACTTGCCTTACTGTCAGACTGTTCTCCCCTTTACCTCTTACTTGGGGCACTAATCTCTTTAGCCTTAAGAGGGCAGCATCAGAACACTGCTTCCAGTGTTTACCCTGGCATGCACCTCACTTCTCATGAGCAAGTCAGTAACACATGACTAGAATGATAAGGCTAACGACACATCCATGCTAAGAGTCACTCTAGAGCCACCTTATGAAAATAAGGAAGAAGATACTGTGTGATTTTTGATTGATATCTATGAAAACAATTTTATTTTCTTTAGAATATTTTAAGTTTTCGAAAAGCAATGAAAATATCAAGAATTTACTTTCAATTTTAAAGATACTTTCAGCAACAAATCTCAGCGCTGGGAAAAGATTTGTAGTTGGACGTGATTTTTGGTTAAAGATTCATTCTATTGAAACATTTGGTTGTCACAGCTTTTAAAACTAAAAGATGACTCACGTGTTTTGGGTCCGGTGCAGGAAGGAGGAAGAAAGGCGTTCCTCAAAGACAGGAGATTTTAGTCACGGGGCTCCAGACAGTCAGTGTGCAGGCTGCTGCACAGTGTCTGTGTCCACAGTTCCTACTCACACCCTGGTACCTAGAACCTAGTCTAAAATGAATGAATAAATGACCGTGCATTAGTCACCCTTTGCTGATCCCTCTTCCATGGAGGCCCTGTTTCACTGAACTCTAACATCACCACAGAATCCTAATAAGGTGGACCAGAAAAGATATCAACAATGAACACATCCTAAAATACCTGGAACACAAATATTTAATATTGATTTGAAATATGTCTTTGAAACACTTTTTCTTCCAGCATTTTAATATACCTCAGAAGACAAGGTTTTTGTGTCATCTGTTAAACTCATGATTCATGATGAAAATATTGTGTGAATTTCTATGCTCACACAAAATTGTTGTTTGCCTGGAGCAAAGGTTATGAGAGTGCTGTAGTTTCTGATAGCCTCACGAAGATTATGCAGTATCCTCCTGAAAATGGGAAAAGAAATCTTTATGTTCCAGGGCAATGCTTTTACAGTGGTATAGAAGAACCCTGTCAAGAGCAGCAACCTGCATGGCGACTCACCACCATTACAGACACAGTCGCATTTGTGTGCTCCAGCTGGAAGGTAGGTCACCAAACGCTGTGACTACTGATGACAGCCACAGATTAGCTGTCGTGGTCACAGAAAAATAACTCCTATTATATGACAAACCCGATTCAGAGAGGAAGCCCTAATGATTTGCTCACCACCTCTCTCAGTGCTTGACCCAGGAGCCATTTTGGAAATGAGATATTGCTGGACGCATGTAGTAGTTTTCCTGTGGGAGTGCCAGTGTGGTAGGCACAGTGGCCAGGAGTGAGACCAGTTCCAGATGATGGTCTGAGGATCTGAGACATGTGAGCTCTGAGACGCCCAGCCTACCCCCAGTGTGGACACCGCAGTTGTGTTCACGCTAACCTCTCTGACGCACTCAGGAACATGGAGTGGCTTGGAGAGTAAAACCAGATGCACATGTGAGGGTCTGCAGGACCAGTGATCATGTGTCCAGCACACTTGCTGCTGAAGTTCCTGGGAACTTGCAATGCCTCCAACTTTAGCTGCATCTTCGCCCATGATCTGAAGGTGCCTTATCCATACCTTCAAAGCTGTTGGGTTAGAACATCTCCAAGGATACATGCAAAAGCCTTTGGAGTGAATATAGCCTCACTATGGACAAACCACACTCAACCAGCCCATGGAGCAGTACAGGACAGAGCTGAGACTGTATGTCCAACCAACCACTGAGAGGTGAGAGAAATTATGGCAGCTGGTAGCTTGTTTTTTTTTTTTTTCATTCTTCAACGGGATTTTTATGTTTTTCTTTCCTATTGATCCTGTTGCTTTTATTAATTTTAACTTATAATTTTAAGTAATATTTTAGTTTATTCTACATTCCTTTTGCCCTCTTCTTATCATTACTAACAGTGGTACAGTTGCTGCCTTTAGTCATTTTTACTGTGTTTCTGTATCTATTTCATTTTTGATGCTTTTGTTGTTTCCTATCTCCTTTCTGTGTGGAAAGTGAGAAATAATTATAGGACCGTGAAGCATTTGCAGGGACATTTTGCCACTAAACTATCCTTCCAGCTAAATTGGGAGAAATTGCAGCTGACTATAGCCATGACCCAGTCTTTCATAAATCTTGGCATGAACGTCAACTTAAAGAACAGGAAAGACAAAACCACCAAGGTGGCAATTCAGCCACCAACAGGCATGACCGAAGATGACAGAAGTCACACTCTAGACATTCAACTCTTAGCAGCAGTAGAGAGAAATATAGAGATATCGCATCTCTGAGGACTCCTGCATAGGTCATAAAGTTTAATATTGAAATGGGCAAAGATGAACCAGGGACTGTGCCCCAGATATGCACTCCTGACTTTATCTCCGTTAGTATGCATATTACAAGTGTGTGTGTGTGTGTGTGTGTGTGTGTGTGTGTGTGTGTGTAAAAGAAAGAGAAGGCATGAATTTGAAAGACAGTGTGGAACTCGATATGGGGGAGTTGAGGGGAGGAAAGACAAGGGGAGAAATGATATAGTTATATTATGATTTTAAAAACCAAAATGAAAAATGAATGACATTTAAGAAAAAAGGAAGTGAAGAGAAAGTGGACTTCTATCCTAGTTTCTTTCTGTTGCTGTGACAGACACTGAGTAAAACCAATCTAGAGAGAAAAGTTTTTTATGAAATTTCCCAGGTGAGATTCCTTTATCAAGGAAAATCAGGCCATGAAGAGCTCTAGCAGGCAGAAACTGAAGCAGAGGCCATGGAGGAACGCTGCCTACTGACTTGTTCTCCATAGCTGAACTAATCTGTTTTGTTAGCAATCCATCACCACCTTCTCTGAGATGGACTTTCCCTATCAATATTTAATAAGGAAATAAAAGTTCAGATATTCATCCCCACAGATAAACAAGCCCCAACACAAAAACACAAGACATACTTTAACAGGCCACAAAATGCCCCTAAAAGTTCAGAATTCTTTACCAGTTGAGTCCAAATATCTGACAAAGTTAAAATGCTGGAGAAGTTTTCAAAAAATAGTCAGTGGATTCAAAAAGGACGCTAAGAACAAGAGAAATTACAACAGAAATTATAAATGTGAAAAATCAACTCAATAAATAGAGATGTTTGAAAGCTCATTCGAAAACCTTGAAATGAAAACTTTGATAAATCAAATATAAAACTCAGTTGAATGCCTCATTGATATGCCAGCTGAAGAGAGGGGAAAGACAGGATAAATGAAACACCACGTGTGGAAAGTAACACAGAGAAGGATGAAGAAGAAACAGGTTGCAAGACTCATGGACACCACTATAAGAGCAAATGAATGAATACTTAAAATGTATATCTATGTAAAAAAAATAGAAAACCTATCCAGTGACATAATCTGTCCTTCTCCAGAAACAAAAGAATTGTATCAATGGCTGGGGGAGATATCATCACCCAGGGGACAGAACTGCACAGCCAGAAATAACCCCAATGTGCTAGTATTCCATAAGTAGCTAAGTGATCCTTGGTGTAACTGCTAAAAGACATTAGAGTTAGGACAGTCCCTTCAGCAAATGATGTTGGGAAAACAAGACATCTGCATGTAAGACATTAAAATTAAATTCCTATGTTTACCCTGTACCAGAGTAATTCAAAGTAGATCAAAGATCTTAATGTTAAGTCCTGAAACTTTGAAACAGAAAGTGGAAAAACAAGCAACCAGAAGCCCATTCACTTACGCTAAGAAAATGAAAAATCTCATAAGGAGCTCGTTGAAGACCTCATGGGTGAGGAAACATTCAAGAAATGATCCAAAAGGAATAGTCAGGTTTCCTGCTGGACGGACTCAGATCGGTTCAGATGAGAGACCCAGAGGTCCTTGGAGTACTGCCTGACCAGACAACCATATCATGAACTTCCCTAACACCTAAAGGTCAAAGACTTTCTTGTTCATGGTTGACTAAAAGCTGGAGTTCAGCTTGTCACTCTGAAACAAAATTAATGACTAGTCACTGGCTATCCAGAAGGCAAACAAGGGGATAAGGAATCTTAGTCATCCTATTTACTTTACCAGGAAAAGATTAACTTAAAATAAAGGCTAAAAGAATACTTTCTGGGAAAGGATTTTGTTTCCTGAACAATGTGTGGGGTTGGCCAAACTCAAAGAACATTTTAGATCTTATCATCTTAGTTTCTATAAATCTTAAGTGTGTTTTGTCTGTTTATGCAAGCATGTGTTGTAGGTTTGGGTGAGGTATATGGGTGTGTGGTGTATGTGTACAGTGTGTGTGAGTATGTGTATCTTTGTGGACATACAGCAAGATCTTTCACTGAATCTGGAGCTATAATAGTGGCCAGAAAATTCTAATTATCTCCCTATCTCTGTCTTCCACTAGCAAACATTTGGGGTAAAGTATGATACCAAATTATTGATAAATTGACAAGACTGGTAAAAACAATCTAATTCATGTGACACACTATGAGTAATAAGCTCTAAACTAGGGTCTGAATGTTTGCACAGTAAGGACTACTGCACACTGAGTCATCTCTCCATCACGAATGTGTGCATTTTATAGTCACAGGCTTTATGAGTGCAAAGACGATTTGACAGAATTTAGTTGAAATATGTACAATATGCAGATAGTGTGTTTTGTAAATATTTTGAAAAATTCAGGTCAATTAGTATTCTTTGCTATTGATATATACACTTAAAAACAACCACTTCTAAAATGATTCTGTGTTCCTACCGAGACCTTTACCACACTCCACTGTTAATCTTAGCCACAATCTGTGATACAATCATCTCATTTTGAGTAATTATGACACTTGGAAAGTTAATGCAGAGATTTTAGAGACATATAAAGATGACGAGACTATGAAGATGTATCTTTTTTTGCAGATAAGTCCCTGTGCCTTTGATTGTCCACCAGCATTGGATAATAAGAACATATTCCTTAAGGAAACACACACTTTGGTAATAGACTGCAAAGACATCATCCTGGAAGTGAGCTGAAAGTTTCCTACAGGTTGGTAGCCCTCATGAAACTGAAAGTAGCTCTGTAGGCAACTCCACACAAAAAAGTCAGTGAAGGTCTGTTCCAGCTTAGACCTTGCATGCTACAACACAAGCTTCTTGGATAAGAGACAGTTGGTCATGACTGTAATGGGTTAACCAGCAAATTTCTGATTGGTTCTGACCCTCTGTCCACAGGAGAAAATTCATGTTGAATACTGTTGATCCGGTCAAAGGCCTATGCCTACAGAGACTAAAAGTACAAAGAAATAATCTTCACCTTCTGTTTTTGCTAAATGGATATATAGTCAAATTGCCTCATAATTAACAATGTCCATACCCAAAACTAGTTTGTCTTTAAACTTGATTGAAGTAGCTCCTTTAATGGAGACACTCATGGATGGTGAAATTACTAAGAACAAATGATACACAAATGCTGAACTTCAAAAAGGACAACCATTTCACTTCTGCCAATGCTCAGAAACTTCACAGAAGAGAAGTGGGAAATAATGTAAGAGTCCAGCAATAAGAAAGGGGCTCTTAAATGCTGTCTTACGGTCATGACACGACTGTGGTCCTCATGATCTTACAATTGTGGTCATCTATGTAGGGCCTGCACAAGAAAGTGACAAGTGTTCAGTCACAGGTGTGGAGGTTCCTACGGGGCTGAGTCTCGCCCATGGGAGCTGTTAGATTTGTCAGCACTGATAAGGGTGGGGAAGTAATTGCTTTTAAAGATGTATCCACTGGTGAGCTACCTATCATTCAGCAGATAGCTTCACACCCATGCCCACGCAATCAGCCTGGTTAAACCTAAAGGGTGCCAAAGCAAAAATAACAAAAACAAAAGACAAAAAGTGAAATGAGGGCCTAGTGGGGGGAGGAAGTGGGAGTTGGATGAGAACCTAAGAGGGTGACCTGAAAGTAGCGTGCGCGCGCGCGCGCACACACACACACACACACACACACACACACACACACACACACATACTTGTTGTGATCCAGCTGCCCTCACTCCCCCTGACTGATAGCAGACCTTCCTTATGGTCTGTAATTCTGTAATTGACAAGGATGTTTGTGTTCTTTCTGGTGTGGGTCTCCACAGAAGGAGTAGAGGTATAAAAGGTTGCTGGGCAAAATAAAGGTTGCTGTTCTTCCACCTGAAAAGAAGCCTCCGTGTCTCAATCCCGGCACTCCCGGCCAGTCTTGGCTATCCAGGCTGTGCTGGCTGCAGCAATACTTGAGAGAGCAGGAATAAAATTTAGATTTTATTTTTGTGTGTTACACAGTAAAAAGCTTCATTTTTATTTGGTACTTTTAAAGCCCTTACAATCACTTTCTCTACCATCATTACCAAATTTAACACGTCAAAAATATTCAAGAGTATATTTTAAAAGTTTATTTCAAAATGGGTTTCAAATGTAGAACTCCCTTAGAGAGGTGAGCTAAATACTAAAAGAAACAGTGGCAGTGTAGATAATAAGAATCCATGATAATGAGAGGACTGGATACACTCGAAGTAAGACTGCTATGTAGGTATGGGAAATGAGGGATAAAAATTTTATCATGCCCTTAAACAATATTTGTCTTTTATCGCCTGTTTCAGTCATTAATTAATAACAAAGACAGTGTATTTATACAACATATTTTACTGAAATATGACACTTTGGGCAGAGCAGGATAGCACATGCACACTTCTACCCAAGGCCATACAGACAGACATCTCCTGTGACACAAGGGTACCAGACAAAATACAGTTGCTTGGGGCAGTACCATCTGGGTTTATAACATCACCATGCTTCAAATGTCCTTTGCAAACTGGAAAAGCTGCGATCACAAAGGCCACTCACTCTGAATGTCTAGAGTTCCTCTGTGAGGGATGAGCAAGACGGAATCATCTGACCCATTTCATCTGGAGACAGGCCAGAAAACCCTCACTTAGGATGAGCTGTGCACTTCACCTAGAAGAAAAAGGAAATCCGCACAGAGAGGGGAATAAAAGTTTCTGTAAAGCGGCCTTGTGAATTCCTCTCCAGTTCACTACCATTATTAAATTATGTGTCTTTTGTTCCAATCACGTTTCTATAAGACTATCATTTCTTCATTGAACTGAAATATGGATTTTCAGAGCTTTTATTTATTAATTTATCTATCTATTTTATTTTTTGCTTGCTTGTTTTTTCGAGTCAAGGTTTCTCTGTAGCTTTGGAGCCTGTCCTTGAACTCACTCTGTAGACCAGGCTGGCCTTGAATTCACAGAGAACGACCTGTCTCTGTCTACTAAGTGCTGGAGTGAAAGGTATATACCACCACTCCTTGGCTTGGATGCTTTTATTTTTCAAGGATTTTATCACATAAATTTTGCTTATCTGCATCTGTCAGGCAGATACCTTACTTTTGCACACCTGGGACCATGTACCTGACAGACCATGTACCTACCATTTCACCTTAATGGAAGAAAAAAAAAGTCAATTTTGAGTCACGTGTTCAGAGGCTACAGGCTGCTGAACTAGGTTCAATGACTTTAGATCTACAATGAGACAGAGTATCATGGCCGTGGGAGTATGTGGAGGTGGAGGCTATTCAGTCTACGGTGAAAAGAATACAAAGAAAGGGAGAGAAAGCACACAGTCCTTCAACTAGATCACACCTCTTAAAGCTTCTACTATATCTCAAAAGAGCAACACTATCTGGGACTGTAAGCAGTTGCAGTGATAAAACTCAACACAGGCATTCTCCATGGAGTGAAAGAGTAGTCTAATAGAAAGCTGTGTGCCTCAGCAGCAGAGGACAGCCACAGCTGGAAAAGCTGGTTAGGTTTTCCAGGGGTATGTGGAGGTCGGGAGCTCAGAAGTGGTAGCAGTCAGATGGTAAGCATGTTTAGGGGTACGTGGAAGTTGGGAGCTCAGAAGTGGGAGCAGTCAGATGGTAGCATGTTTAGGGGTATGTGGAGGTGAGGAACTCAGAAGTGGGAGCAGTCAGATGGTAGTATGTTTAGGGGTATGTGGAGGTCGGGAGCTCAGAAGTGGGAGCAGTCAGATGGTAGCATGTTTAGGGGTATGTGGAGGTAGGGAGCTCAGAAGTGGGAACAGTCAGATGGTAGCATGTTTAGGGGTATGTGGAGATGAGGAGCTCGGAAGTGGGAGCAGTCAGATGGAACCTGTGTTCAAGAGCGTTAAGCATTAAGGGCTTCTGAGAAATGCTTAGAGCCAGGTTCCTCGACAGGAGTAGCCAGTGCCCTTACTCAGTTCTACCACAGTGCTTCTTAACACAAGGACCAAAAAAAACGTAAGCTGAAACTGTGAAATAAATATTTATGGAGCAGAGGGGGAAATGAACAATCAATTAAGCTTGAAACAGAAAGGGGAGAATATACTTATGAACTATGATAAAATCATAAACTTTTATGTAATAATTCAACAGCAAATGTCAAAATCTTATAAATGTTCACATCCTTGTTAGTAGAAACTCCCATTAGAGTAATTTGTTCAATTTATACAGCTGCAACTGAGCAAGGCCAGTCGTGGATGGGGAGGTGGTAGAGGCTGGATGATGAGGGTTGTGAGGCCATCCTGGGTGAAACAACTAGAGTCATCTGGTAAGTTAAACAAAATACAAGGAAAAAGGAGAAGGAGGTAACAGCAAAGTGATATAGAATAGGTACCAGCAAACTGAGGAGAGGTTCAAAAAGTAAAAATCTCTTCCTAGATGGTAAAAGTTGGTCTTAGTCTTCAGTTGAATTATTGGACAGTCAGGAAGTAAATCAAGGAAGAGACTTTAGATCCATCTGTTAGAACAACACAACAGGGTTGTAATCGTTGGCTGTTTGTTCGTTCCTGGCTGCCCAGACCTGAATAATAACACAGAAACGATATCAATTACAACATTGTTTGCCCAATAACTTAGGCATATTTTTAGGTAACTCTTACATCATGAATTAACCCATTCTTATTATTTTATATTCCACCACGAGGCTCATGGTTTATCAGTATGGTCCTGGGCATCTGTCTCCTTCAGCGGCCACATGGCGTTTCCCTGACTCCATCTTCTTTCCTCCTCTGTGTGCTTGGAATTCCCTCCTTACTCTATTCTGTCCTGCCATAGGCCAAACTGGATTTATTCATTAACAGTAAAAGCAGCACATATACAGAAGGATTTCCTACACCACAGGACAGGACAAAATATCCCTTATTAAGAAAGACTTAGGGAAACAAAAAGGAGCAATCAATGGCACAATACCTATTCTAAATTGCCAGTCATGAGGAACTAAAATCCAAGGAGAAATTAAATTCCACTATATTCTGCTTCTCTTTTGGTAATAAAGGGAAAAATCCTTGTACAAAGAGTAGCTTTGATTTTATGAAAAATGTGAACTGGAAAAAAGGTCCCACAAAACAAACAAGTAAAAAAAAACTGTTTTAAAGATTCTAGGTTGTGTAAAAATAATAATCTAATAAGAAGAGGTTATCATTCTGAAAGAGAATGGGTATGTAGGGTGTGTGTGGGGAGTGCTGGAGGGAGGAAAATAATTCTTTGACTGGTCAGTTCTGCCACATGGCATCAAGACCACTGGTATTTGATGAAGTAGAGTCATCATGAAAAAGAGGCAGAACTGTTTCGGTTTTGTCCCTATCTATATGATTTGGGTTTAAAATTACAATTTTACTTTTGAAGTGAATCTACCAGCCCATCAACTGTCAATAGAGGTACAAGGGAAAACCCCGTGTTAGGATGAGGTGTTAAATTTTAATGGTGCATGTTAATTACGTGAGCCAAAGTAGGCTTTTGATTGCTGGACTTTGATGGTCAGCCTCAAGAATGAGCCTGAATTAAAAAATTGTCCAAATAAGGGGATAGACCTTGATGGATAGCTTTATGGACGTAATCTGTGGTTTACAAGGGAGAGAAAAGGAGGAAGGGCAAGGCCTAGGTGTTGACACTTATTTGCATATTATTATTATGATTATGATGATTATTATTATTTTGAGAAGAGAAGTTAGAAATCTAGAAACTTAGGCTATTAGATAACATTTTGAGAAAAATAGATATTGAAAATTAATTAGCAGCATTTAAATTTTTTTTAACAAATTGGATTTATTTGATAAGGACAATTCTATACATTTTAAGCATTTTACTGGAAGCAGGAAGATATACCATAACTGGATTAGGTGAATTTTATAGTACACATCTGCACATTATTGTAAATATCCATATTGGAACTAGGTTTAGTGACACATGCCTTTAAACCCAGCACTCCAGAGACAGAGGCAGGTGGATCTCTGAGGTCGAGTTCATAAAGAGAAAAGCAAGATCCAGAACAGCCAGGACAGCTACACAGAGAAACCCTGTCTTGAAAATCAAACAAAAACAAAATATAAATATCAATAGTTTCACATTCAATTATTCAATATTTTCTATGAACTATGTTAACACATTTTTTATGAGAGGGAAGTATTCTAATGTCACTGATAATGTAATTTGTAATTACAATGTAGACTGGAAAAGTTTTAGAAGAATTTTTTTATTGACAAATAGCATTATTCAATATCCAACAAGCCTTATCCTACGTTTAGGTTCTAATATAATGTACTGATGACAACATTCCATTATCTTTAATACTAATTGTTAAGGTGCCCATTTCCTCTCTATAAACACTTTACTTGTAAAAAGGGCAGCATGCTTATAAAGCATGAATAAGAAAATATCCTGGGTTCCTCCTTCCTTCTATAAAACACTGGGCATGCTCTTAGTTCCCAGCTTGGCACCATGGCTGTCCTGGCTTCCTTTGTCTGGGTACTGGTTGGCTGCATTTCTGCTGCTGTAGCAGAGGATTCTAATATCTCAGATCTATATCCTCCTTTCTGGGAAGAGAGCCCTGAACAGTTAAGTGATTACAGGTTGGAGGATGGAAAGCACATCATTAACCCATGGGTATTCACTGATAGAATGGGGTTGTATAGAATTTTACTGAATCAGACGGCTACATATTTTGCAAGCTATGGTCCAGAAAATGAACAGAATCTTTTCTGGGGATTGCCTCTGCAGTTTGGATGGCAATATAGATCAGGTAAGAAAGAGCTGTATTTCCCTATATACCAATATATTCCCAAGGTATGAGGAGGAAAATGGGATTCTCCCCATATCTTTCACCGCTGTCTAGTTTTATGTCAACTTGACACAGACTAGAAGCGGGGTCTTTCTGGGTACCAGCCCTACAGACTCCTTCATGATACAGCTAAGGCACTACAACAGGCAAAGGAAAATAACTAAGGGCATCTGAGGAAAAACTATCACCTCACAGGCAATTTTTCCTCAGTATGTCTCTTTATTCTTCTCTCTTCCCTATAGTCCATTCTAATTCTTCTGTTCTAACTGTCGATAATTTCTTAGCCCCAAGTCTCTGTCTCAATCCAAATTTCAGTTCCAATGCTCTGCTGTATTCTTTTTCTTTTTCCTATCTCTGCTAATTTCTTGGATGCTTTTCCATCTGTTCCTGCTTTTGTTAACTATCTTTGTTCTTACCCAGCTGCAAAGACTCACAAACCTTGCAAATATAGGTAACCAGGAGACACATATAAACAGACAAGGGAAGTTTATGGCCCTTGCTCCATTAGCATTTTGTCAAATGCTAGTAAGCTTCAGTGTTAGCAAGCTCTAAAATTTGATGTTTATCAGAGGCACCAGTGGAGGTTTGCCTCTCTCTGGGTTGTGAATGGATGGCTAATTAATTTTCCTGAAGGTAAGACACAAGTACTAAATTTCCTGAATTAAAGTCATAAGTAAACTGAGGTGAAGGTGAGGTGAGGAGTTAGGAATCTTTTAAAGCAAGGTTAGTTTTAGGTCATCAATTTTCTTATCCATAATTGAGGAAAATATGAAGGCATGCTTACTCTTTTTTAATCTATGTGAACAGCTATGAATTAAAGTCTTTAGCATGTAGTAATTCTCTGTCTTGGATATTTGGGTATATCTTAAATGGAAGAATGCTTTTGCCTGGACTCTAAATGCTGACCAAGTGCATGTCAATAAAGATAATTGCAGTAAGGCAGATTTCTATGTTTCCAAAGGAGAGAGTAGCAAAGGAAACTGTTTTCACTCATAGCTAGGGGAATATAATCGGTAAATCCCCAAAGCATAGGAAGATAGTGCCCAGTAAATGATCAAACAGTGCTGAGCAGTGGGAATTAATTCCCAAAAGTGCAACAAAAAGGGAATAGCTACGGTGAGAAATCTCACAGCAGGAAACAGCAACTTTATTCACAAGACATTCCAATATGCCTTATATATTGGTTTAAACATCCAGCTAAGCCCTTGGCCCTGATGAGTCTCCTCATGAAAAGATGGCTGAGTAATTACTGTAGAGTGTTGTGGTTTGTAGCAGACTAGAGACATTTGAGAGGAGGGAATGTCAGTTGAGAAAATGCTTCCATAAGATCAACCTGTGGGCAAGCCTTTGGGTCCTTTTCTTGTTTAGTGATTAATGTGAGTGGGACCAATTCACTGTGGGTGAACTCATCCCTGAGCTGATGGTTCTGGATTCTATAAGAAATCAGGTGAGGGCTACCTCGCGATACTTCGCGAGTTCCTCCCTCTTTCCTTTCTGCCACCGCCATGCCATCCAGACTGAGGAAGACCCGGAAACTCCGGGGCCACGTGAGCCACGGCCATGGCCGCATCGGTAAACATCGCAAGCATCCAGGAGGAAGCGGGAACGCTGGAGGCATGCATCATCATAGGATCAATTTCGACAAATATCATCCAGGTTACTTCGGGAAAGTTGGTATGAGGCATTACCACTTAAAGAGGAACCAGAGTTTCTTCTGCCCGACTGTCAACCTGGATAAACTGTGGACGCTGGTCAGTGAGCAGACCCGGGTTAACGCAGCCAAGAACAAGACTGGAGTTGCTCCCATCATTGACGTCATGCGATCAGGCTACTACAAAGTTCTGGGCAAGGGAAAGCTCCCTAAGCAGCCTGTCATCGTGAAAGCCAAATTTTTCAGCAGAAGAGCTGAAGAGAAGATAAAGGGTGTTGGAGGTGCCTGTGTTCTGGTGGCTTGAAGCCATTCAGGGAGGACAATTAAATGCTAACATTTTCCAAGTGAAAAAAAAAAAAAAAGAAATCAGGTGAGCAAGCCATAAGGCGTAACACAGTAAGCAGACTGCTCCATGGTCTCTGCATCAACCTCTGCCTCCAGATTCCAGCCCAATTTGAGCTCCTACCTTAGCTTCCATCAATGGACAGTGATTCAGTATAAATAAGGCAAATCTTTTTCTCTTAAGTTGTCTTAAATTATAGTATTTCAAAACCAAATTAGTAACCCTAACTAATTTGAACCACATGTCTCTTTGAAAGTTGATTTTTTGTTTACTTTTAAATCTCATAATCATCGTTTCTTCATTACCATTTGTCCTTGTCCACAAATCCTTCCTCTGTGAATTGATTGTTCCTACCAGACACTTCAATGACACATAGGCATAGAGACCAACCAAAAAGACACATCTTTCCTCTAATTTGCTGAGTATTTTCAAAATGGTTACTACCACACTGCTAACTACATATCTCATCCTGTTCTTATGAACACACAAGGGGATATTCATTAAAAAAAGGAGAGATGTCAGGTTATATTGATCTAATTCCAACTGCCTGATCATAAGCATGAAATTATAAATGTGTGGCTCCCTGATAATGGTGAGTCGTGCCAATGGTTGCTCTTTCTTGGAAACAAAGCTCTTTTCAGTGTATATACATGAGAGATATTTGAGAACAATACATTCAATCATAAAAAATATAGTTCTTTCTGGCTGACAGAAGTACATGAAGAGATTTGTGCCTGAAGTCCAACCTACACTGCTTACTCATTGCTCAGCAAGACAGAAAATAGAAGGGAAAAGAAGAAAGGAGATGAGAAGTGGTAACAGCTTTGGAGAAAAAGAAAGATTATTTTCTGATGCTCTGATGTTTATGTAATGGATAGTCAATATGTAAAATACTTCTGATAGCTTCTCTTAACTTATGTAGAAATCTCATGGATACTGAATATTGTTATTTCCACTTTGCAGTATGATACAAACTGATGCATACGTGGTCATGTAATTTAGAAAGTGTAGATCAAAGGTTTGGTTTGACTTTTAACTCACCTCCTTTTCTGTGAGTGACTGTTGCTTTCATAATTTTTATTTGGAGCTAGAGAAGGCAGTAAAATGTGAAGCTATGTAAGTAAAACTACACACACATACACACACACAGCTTATAAATTAAAGTCAAAAGTTTGATATTGCAGAAAAACAGAAAATAATTTGGTTGAGAGATGAGAAACAGAATATAAAAATGATGATAAATAAAATATAATTAAAGTGGAAAATTTTGTATCTATCAATTAAATGCATATATTTAACCATTTTAAATGTGTATAATAAACAAATACAACTGTGCATTCTCTATTTTATAGGTAGACTAGCTGATCCCACTGGTGAGACAGACTGTGGCTATGAACCTGCAAATCCTCTGTGTGTGTCTGTTGACAGTTGGTGGGCTGGTAGGTTCACTTCAATAGTAAAATTGGACATTTAAACCCAAATCATATAGACAGAGACAAAACTGAAACAGTTCTGCCTCTTTTTCAAGATGAATCTACTTCATCATATACCAGTGGCCTTAATGACGTGTGGCAGAATTGAACAGCCAAATATGAACTTTTAAGGACATATTAAGACGTTTTAGAGGAGGATTAAATCAAGGAACTGCAAAAGTCATGACCTCTAGGAATCAGCACTGTCAGTAACATGACAGGCTCCCAGAGGAACACGGAGTCTTTGAAAAGAGAGACCAAGATAGTATTGCTTTTCCTTTTTTTCTCAGAAAAAGAAAGTACTAAATACTGAAACTCATAAACTTGTTAGAGTAATAATATACTTTGTTTGGCCAGTCTATAGCAAAGCTATAGTCATGTATGCAATACCAAAATTAACTTGAATATCTAATTCTTTCACAGTGTATTTTGCATTGAAATTAATTTTCATAAAAATTTTTATTAGAATACTTTCCAATGATTAGAAATGGCAGTGCATTAAATATTACTTTTTTTGGAATGATTCATAAAGAGTATGAACCATTGGGTATTTCCTTCATGCTAACTTGAGTCATTCTTTTCAAAACTCATAAGTAGATTTGTCAAGAGCTCTAGATGTCTGATTGGTTTAGTAATGTGGAGTATTAAGAATGAGTACAAGCTAGTTACCTAACTAAATTAAAATGCTGAAATCTGCTGGGCTTTCTCCTCTGTAGCTGCAACTTTTGCAGCTCTGAGAAACTCGTCAGGCTGTGAGATACATTTCCTGTTTTAGAAAATCCAGGATAAAAAGAGTCAGTGAAAAGGATATGTAAGATTTGAACGAAGTTGTGAATCATCAAATATATATTTTCTGAATCTATAATAATGCTTGATTATTTTATAAAACATTAAAATCAACAATGTACTCTTAATTTTATAAAACATTATTATTATTTTATAAAACATAAAACATTAAAATCAAATCAATAGTACTTTTCGTACTATTCTGTGATCAATTTGGAAATTTTTCTCCTCATTTATTTAATGATGCTAAATAGGATTGTTATGTGATCCATTAGAATTACTTTTCTTAAAAATATTGTAATATGACACTTTAGTGGTTGCACATACACTCACAATTATAGAACTACTAAAATGTAAGTAGATTTTCCTCACTATTTTTAGTTGATAATTTTTATCATCATTTGAGGTCTGTGACTTTTCCTTAGTGACTTATGCTTTCTCAAAATGTGCTCTGAAATTTGTCCCTGACTGTGGTGTGGGGCTAACCAGTCTTCTGTTTTCACAGATGCAAATTATTTTTTGAGTGTACTACCTTTCCTTGCTGCTGTTGATTCTGGCATACTAGGGATAACCTCAGACCAATTTACGATTTTACCACCATCCCAGGATCAGTCGAAGTTTTGTTACAGTGTTTCTGACTGCAAAGAGCTCCTTGGTGACACAATGGACTCATGGATCGCCTTTTTTGAGGTTCTTTTAAGTTTTATACCACACTCCTCAGACAGGCGGAAACAATGCTTTTTGTGAAAGTCTTTTGTGAAATATTGCTTTTATGAACTCTATACTTTCCTGAATATATTAAAATGTAAATTGCAAATAGATATTTTTCTCATAAGTGATGTAGAAGTACAGTGCATGCCTCAGAAACCCAGTGTTCTCATACAGTATTAACACAAAATTCATCGTTATCACTGAATATAAAGACATACTACAAATGGCTAGCATGCAGGAAATTTTAAGAGAGTATATAGACTATAGACATGTGAGTAATTGGGAGTTTAGGTCATTTGTGAAATAGTTTAAGAAGCAGGATTATAAGGTTGTTTTAGACCACTTTATCAATTATTGACTGAATTAATAACGTCATATATAGGGAGAACTAAACAGCAATGTGTTGTTCTTAACTTGCCATTTGAATACCAAAATAAAATGCAGAGGTCAAGTATAGAAGAGTTGCTTCTAATTCACTGAATGTTAGTGATTTAAATATTTATTCAAATATAAATATATATTCTTTGGATGGTTAATTCATTGCTTTAGATATGATTCAATTTAATTTTCAAACTTTTTCTGCTCACTTTGAAAATTTTATGAGAATTTTAATGATGTTGACAGAAAAATGACAATGTTCTACCAAGTGTAAAACATTGACGTTTTGCCGATATTTGAAGTTCACTTCAACTAGATGACATGCTTTACTGAAAAGCACTAGATAATGTCTCCTTTGCTGTTCAGCACTAAGGAGTGGCATTTAGTAACAGCATTGTCAGTTCAGGCTGACTATTGCTCTTATCTCTGAACCTGGTAGACTCTGAGGATATAACACTTTCTCTTCTATGCTTTAGTACATGCAGTTGCCTTCTAGCGACTTTGAGGGTCTTTTGAAGAACTTATGGGCTGCTCATACCTCCTCCTTGGGGTATCCTATCAGTGTCTTTGAAGACAGGTAAGAAACTTTTTGTTGTTGCTGTTGTTTTTGTCTCTGTTTTAGTTTGATTTTTTTCCCTTTGCTTTGAATAAAAACCATGACCAAAAACAACTTGGGGAAGAAATGGTTTGTTCCAGCTTATAAGTTATAGTTCATCATCAAGATAAGTTAGGAAAGGAGCTTCAGCAAGAATATGGAGGCAGGAACCAGAGCAGAAACCAGGAAAGAATACTGCTTCATTCAGCTAAGCTTCTTGTAAAGCTCAGGGCTACCTGCTTAGGGATGGTATTGCCTACAGTGGATTGGGTCTGCTTGCATTGATTAGCAATCATGAAAATGCTTCACAGTCACAGCCACAGGCCAGTCTGATGGACACAATTCATGAGTTGAAATTCCCTCTTCCCAGGCATGTCCAGGTTTGTGTCAAGTTAACTAAAATTAACCAGTGTGGTCTTATTCATTTTTTTCATTTTCTTTTAGAATAATCATGATTTTTAATCTTAATAAAACAAAACTAATGTGATCACTGGTGATTATGGTGGTAAAGGGCAAATTTAGAATATATTTAAGGAAGTGGAGAAAATTTGTAGCATGAATTCTTGTTGGTGTTAATAATAAAAGCCTAGAGTCAGATATAGGGGTGAATGTTAAAGATCAGAGAAGCAGAGAGGCCATCCACTAGGGAGTTCTTTTGCCTCTACCGATGCTCAGACCAAAGGAGTAATTCTGTCCTCAGACTGGATTCACCAAATCATTTCATTTCTTTACCTTTCTTGGTGTGCTTTGCCTGTGAGGGCTCATGTTCTGGTCAACTGAGGATGGGTGTAGAGTAGGTGAAAATGTTTGAGATGCTTTACAAATGCATATCCTTTATTACTTTATCCTCATTGTCTGAGAATTTAGGGAAGTACAGAAACATGGGAAGAAATTTCAAAATCTTGGTCATTTTCCCCAAATTTTTAGTTTTTGGAGAGTTCGTGATCAGTTGAACGCCACTTTGTGCCACTGTTATCCATTTTGGTTGGTTTTCTCCTTGATTCTCTGTTCTGGTAGCTCTTAGACCTCAGAGGCTTCCCCACCATATCTGAATAACTTGATTGTCTATTAAATTTAAAGACCAGCATTTAGAAAACAAGAGTATTTTTGAGGTCTTGTATAGTGAACATGCTTCTGAGGAAATCCTCCATCTTACCAGCTTAACAACTGTTTAACTTTTGACAGTCATTGGCCAATACTTTATCCTCCACTTGAGCTCAGCTTTCCTAGAGAAGAGACATTTTTCAGTCCTCAGTTTGAAAGTAAAATCAAGACCCAGCTACTGGAGTCTCAAAGTTAGCTGCTTCTGGTTTTTGTGGTTTTTTTGTTGTTGTTGTTAGTTTGGTTTTTTTTCCCCAATTTTAAGGAAAAAGATACTTGTGTTCCTATCCAGGCAAGGTTTACTTTAGGAACTGATATTTTAGAATCAATATTCATGTGTTGATTTTATGAACTAAGGTACAGTGGACATGTACCAGTCCATACTGATTTAGGTATTTATTCAGTTGAATGAACATTGACAATGGCAAGCACTGTCAAACCACTACCTAAAACACAATGAATAACATTTTTGTCACCCTTTCTAGAACATTCCTTATGTCTCTTATTTTACTCTCCTTAAAAGCTTTCTTTCTTTTTCTCCCCCCCAAATATAAATCATATACAAGCTAAACATCTCAATAGCAGAAATAACTTTTGGCACACCCGTCTTCCAACTCAAGGTTAACAAACACTAACAAGTACAATTTTTTTTCTTTTTCTGTTTATTTTATTGGTTAAAAAAAGGGAGGAGAGATATCATGTGTCCCAGACTGGCAGCTGAGAAAGAACTTGGGCCTGTGATCTTCCTGATTCATATTCCAGGTGTGAAGTACAAACATGTGACACCAGGCCTTGTTCGCATTTGTAGTTACATAGACAGATTATCTTATTTAAACATGTTCTTAACATGTTTATTATATGATTTTCAAGTACAATGTGCCTAGGAAATGACATAAATGGAAAATAAAATAGTAAGAAGAGGCTACTAATCGGATAACCCTTCACAGACTTATCAAAATTTTATTTAGCTAGCTACACAATTCCTGAAAGACATAACAAACTCATGGTACTATTGAACTTCCTTTAAAAATAATATTTGAATTTTATTTCTAGGTACTGGATGGTTTCCACAAAGTGAGATTTAAATTCTGAGGAAATAAATAATAATTGATATTTTTTCTGTCTTTTAGATATGCCTATTATTCTGATCAAGAATCAAAATTTGAGAAAAACTGGGCTGTTGCTGTAGAATACTTAGCTGCAGCCTACTATCCTGCAACCCTGATTCGAACGCATGACTTTCAGAGCGGCCTGCCACCACGTATTCTTCTTGATACTGACATAGCCCCTTTTATTGCTGATTTCACTACTACTCAGAACATAGTTCTGCTGTCACTCACAGTTCTTGGTGCTACTGATAGACTTACAGGTAAAAAATTTTTAAAGGATACCATAAAAAAATCAGGACTGTATAAATTGGAAGAGTACATAAACTAATTTAAGTAGAAACGCATTCAGCCAGCATACATTAAAAATGTATGAGTTTCTATTTTCTTAGCAGTAATTACTCTTGGTAGATGGTAAGACCATTGAACAATCACAATTAGTTTATTTATAACGTGTCCCTTCATTTGGAGGTCACTTTGAACCTTAATATCTATAATATCAAGTGAAATATAAATATAAAACTCACATACAATTACTATTTCATTAATGAAAGCTTCTTTTTTAATATATTTTTCTACTTTACTCTTAAGTCTAAAGAAAAAAATATGAATTGCAAAAGAAAAGTTGCCATCATTAATGAAATCACTGTCCACCTGATTCTTGGATGCTTATAATCCAGGACTACTAGTCAAAAAAGAAGACCTTTGCTCCAGAATGGCAAACCATAGTGAAAAACAGGTTTCATCACTAAGTGTTTAAAGATTTCCATGCTATCCATTTTACAGTTGTGACCTGGGATTTTGAGATTAATAAATCATATATGTTATTATTTTATTAAAATTTTTTGAGTCCTTAGATTATAAATGAAATAAATTAGTTGTGAGTAAATTATTTTCAAATTTGTAGAAAACTTTCACATTAGGCTATCAAATCCATCAAATATGTTAGTGCCCCAGTGTAACTGATGCCTCTTCTCACCTCATCTTTGGTTGTAGTATAATACTGTCAGTCAGTGGGTAGCTTTCCTTCACACAATGAACAGCAGGCTGATCTTCAGTTGGTGGATACTATTTGGATGATTGGTGTTAGAACTATCTCATTTTCTCATAGACAGTCAGTATTTTATTTAATGAATTTAGTATGATTATGAAAGTTGTTGAAAGTCATGATTGACAATACAAGATTCTGCTGTGTATACTTTTCCATATCATTTAGGATCCCACCACTTATAAAGCATAACGCAAACCTCTCAGGTCAGAAATTGTAAAATGATAATACTATCAGTGAAATTAAATTTTCATCATGAACTGATGATTTTATTGTTAATTGATAGAAAGCAACTAAAATAAATTTGACCAATAATTATTGCCTATTGAAGCTAAGAAATGTTTTCAGAAGTTGACATGCGCTCATCTTATCTTTTCTAGGATCATTCTCTTTGACTGCCTGGAAAATTCTCATGAGTTCAAAATTTGCAAGGGAACAATTTCTAAAAGTTCTTGAAAAGTTGCTGGAATATCTACATAAAACAACATCTACATAAAACATAACATTTTTGGTGAACAGTGAACAACTATCTTTGGCCACAAGCAACTAAGAATAATGACTTTGATCACAATCATGTAGGTTTATGATTTGGGATTTTTTGCTTAATGTTCATTTGTCCAGGATTTCCTTCCATATATTCCTAGAATTAAATTTAAATCAATTTTGAATAATATCTCTTGAATTTTAAATTATTCAGTACTTAATCTTATGATATAAAGATTCTGATCAATGACAACCAAATCACAAAGAATCATTAAAGTGATTTTAAGTATGTCTGACTGCTGTGATATTTCTTTATATTATATAGATTTTACAAAAGGAAGAATAATATATACTACTGATATTTAACCAAAACCCAAAATATCAAATTTCGACATCCAACTTAAATATTTAAATCTTGAAAAACTTAACTCCAAACAGAATTCACTGACTTATCAGGTTTGATTTATGATTTGTTAGCCTTAAGTTTATAATTATTTGTTAGAGTTCCCATCATTGACCAACATTTGTAAAGAATCCT
Organism: Myodes glareolus; assembly: GCF_982192425.1. Lineage (NCBI taxonomy): Eukaryota > Metazoa > Chordata > Mammalia > Rodentia > Cricetidae > Myodes > Myodes glareolus. The sequence goes on from NC_142026.1 coordinate 106,332,959, forward strand.
TCAGGGTCAAGTTTCTCATTGTTGTACCCTTTTTAGAGAGAGATTTACTGGATGGATTTCATAATTTTCAATGGGCTTCTCTGCCTCACTGCAGCAGACCTTTCCTGAGTCTGCTTGTAAATAAGAGTCAATGGTTGATGAACTATATCACCATGTTTCTCAAAACAACAGATCTACTTCTCAGCATCAGTGTTCTATATTGGTTACAGCAAAGAAAACTATAACAAAATACATAAGAGAAGCATTATATTATATATAATATATAAGATAATCATGATATAGTAAAGTAAAGGATTTATTTTGGCTCACATTTTCAGAGGACATAGTCCAATATATTGGGGGAGGTCATGGCATCTCAAGCCACAGGAATAGGTGTCTGATATTTCTAAAGTTCAGGAAAGAGCAGGAACCAAAGATTACAGGACAGAAGCAAGACAAAGTTCCAACTAATAAAGGTCTGTCTCTAAACTGAGTGACTGAACTGAGCCATCTGGGCCACATGTCTTTGAAATATCACCAGCTACAAATTACATGTACAAATCAGATACACAAGCCTGTCGAAAAAATTCAGATTCAAACTATAACAAGAACACAAGAATGGATGTTCAGAAAAACTAATGATTCCATCAAGAATAAAATGCAAGAATAGGACCCAGGAGGTTTAAACAAACAGGTATGTGAAGAGAATGATAAAGAGACACATATAAGCTGCAAACCAAATCTTTAGATTTTCTGCCTGTTGTCTAACGTGCCTGTCTCTTTCCCACAAATGCTTGTCATGACTCTGACTTCCTGTAAGACAAAAAAAAAAAATCCTTTCCCTCCACCAACCCAACTCCTGACATTTTGGTCACTTTAAGCTGCAGTAGCATGGTCATTTGAATCCGATATACATTCTGGTTACCCAGTCCATGGAATAAAGCTGTTTCCCCTTAGTCATGGATGCAAGGTTTATAGGTTCTCCATGGACAGTCATGACTATATAGGAAGAGGAGACGTGGCTGTATGTCACAAACTGAACTGGTGTTTGGAACTGTAGGGAACTAACTGGTTCTCAGAGGCTATTGATGATTCTTGTTTTAACTGTGGAGACCCTCTTGCCTTTCCCTCACATGGCATTGGCTTTCTAGGTGGTATGTTAATGGAGGGAACAGTATTTGATTTTCTGTGATTACCTCCACCCACACAAAACAAAGGTGATATTTGTCCTCTAGGTCCTAATATTTTGGTATCTGGCTAGCCATTTAGAGACCTTGCTCAGATGGGTTGCCTTGGTGCCAGTTGGTATGAGATAAGGCGGTTCTAACATTTTGAATTTAGTGAGGTATATTTTCTCTTGCTCAGGTCATTTTGCTACTCCAGAGGACATGACAGATGTTATTTCTTCCATATGGCGGTGCTCTGGGGTCTTTTCTTCTTCTTTTCTACAGTTGATGTGGCATAAAGTTTAGAAGACTAGTAAAATTCTTAGCATCTTTCTCTATGGTGAAATTATCTTTTGGTAACTTCTAGTGGGGAAGCTAGAGTATCAAATCCAAAGCAACCCACAGAACAAAGAAAATGTCTTACTTTGTACCAGAAGATCCATCGGAGGGAACCCTCATCTGCCGATGGATGGAGATAGAGACAGAGACCCACATTGGAGCATTGGACTGAAGGAGCAGGAGAGGCAACATGATCAAGGAAGTCAGGACCGTGAGGGGTGCGCCCACCCACTGTAATGGTGGGGCTGATCTAATGGGAACTCACCAAGGCCAGATGGACTGGGACTGATGGAGCATGTGATCAAACCGGACTCTCTGAACGTGGCTGACTAGGAGGGCTGACTGAGAAGCCTAGGACAATGGCACTGGGTTTTAATTCTATTGCATGTACTGGCTTTGGGAGAACCTAGTCTGGATGTTCATCTTCCTAGAACTGGATGGGGGGGGGAGGACCTTGGACTTCCCACAGGGTAGGGAACCCTGACTGCTCTTTGGACTGGAGAGGGAAGGGGAGGAGGAATGGAGAGAGGGGGAGAGGAGAGGGAGGGAAATGGGAGGAGGGGAGGAGGTGAAAATTTTTAATAATAATAATAACAATAAAAAACTGGAAAAAAGAAAATGTCTTACTTTTATAAATTTTAGAAGAAAGAGATAAATATAGAAGCTTAGTGATTGCACTAGATGTAGATAAGGATTTAACTCAAACTGATTTTAGCCTAAGCTTCAGGAAACTAATGTCATTGTTCCACTTTATGATGGGGCAATTATGTGCTAAGAGCTTAGAACTCAGGTTATTTTAGATCTGGAATGGGTGAGGAGTGGATTCAGATATTTCCTTTGGGCCACTGTAGGTGGAGACTGCTTGTTCGTTCCTAGTTACCCAGACTGGAAACAATCACATAGAAACTGTATTAATGACAATACTGTTTGGCCTATTAGCTCAGGGTTCTTACTAACTCCGTAATTTAACCCAGTCATATTATTTTGTATTTTACAACAAGTCTTGTGGTTTACCGGTAAGAATCTGATGGATAGATGTCCTCTTATGGTGGCTACAAGGCATTTCTAGGACTCCATCAACTCTTTCTATATATCTCTTCCAGCCTGGCTATATTCTGCCCTGCTACAGACTTCTTTATTAACCAATGATAATAAAACATATGCATAGCATACAGAGGGGAATCCCACATAATTTCCTCTTTCTGTCTAAATAAAAAGGAAAGTTTTAACTTTAACATAGCAAAATTGCCTACAACAAAGCAGTTATCAAGCAAGAATTATAATTACAATATTTAGTCCATTTACATTTGACAAATTAAGGAAAAGACTTTATCATCTACTATCTTTGTGAGTCTAAAGTTTTATGTCTAATTTATCTTTTATAATTATAATTATCTTTCTTCTACTCCATCAAAGACTCCAGAAGGATATAATATTACCTAAGTAAACAGGAGGTGCTTTGTAAGCAACTTCCAAAGCTCTAGAACTGACAGAGACATCTTGCTGCCTGGACAGTCACTCAAAGTTCTTCTGTAACATTGGTGTACCCATCTTCAGTCTACAGGCCCACAGTACCTGGCAGATATTTCCACGAAGTAGGACATTTTAAAGACAGTTTCACCTATATTGGCAGTTTGTCAGTCACCTTTTTTTATGTGGCCTGCAGAATGTCTGGCAGACTCTTTCATGAAGCAGGAACCCTAAAGGACTGTCTCACCTTTTTTAGGCAAGCTCAGCAGTCATTTTTTTTCATCAGCATTTTCATGTTTACTATTTTAGCTCACACACAAAGCAATGGGCTTCACTGTGGTATTTTCTTTTTTTTAATAAAAGTTTATTAATTTATAAAAGTTTCCATTTCCTCCCCTCCTCCCAACACCCTCCCACTCCCCCCACTCCCTCTCCTCCTCTTTCTCCATCCCTAAGAGCAGTCAGGGTTTCCTGCCCTGTGGGAAGTTCAAGTTCCTTCCCCCTCCCTCCAGGTCCAGGAAGGTGAGCATCCAAACAGACTGGATCCCAAAAATCCAGTATATGCAGAGGAAACAAGTCCCAGTGACATTGTCAATGGCTTTTCAGAAAGACCCCGTGCCAGCCACATTCAGAGAATCCAGCCACATTCAGAGAATCTGGTTGGATCATGTGCTCGTTTAGTCCCAGCCCAACTGGCCTTGGTGAACTCTCATTAAATCAGTCCCCTTGTATCAGTGGGTGAACGCACCCCTCACGGTCCTCAGCAGTCATTTTTATGCAGGTCTGCATGCCCAGTTTATATAGCATGCCATCAAGCAGTCCAGGCAAGAGCTGCTTCTTGCCTAAATGGCTAACGAACTCCATAAGGAACCTCTTCGATGCATCATCCTCTTGAAGTAGATTGGGACTTCCAGGAGAAGATGAGTCTCATTTTCATGAAAAATCCTAAGATCTTAAAACATTTTAAATGTTATATTCTGTAAGTCTTTTAAAGTGTTGAACATTATATATATCTACCTACAAATATATCTATATTTCTTTATCTAGAAAACCTAACTAACACGACAAGTTTGACTTTTATAAATGACTATCAATTAATCTCTATTTCTTAGCTATACATTACAATTTTAAGTGAGTTTTACAAGCATAATATCTTAATTGATAGCAGAAATAGACCTGTAACAAAATTGATCTGAAATTTGTATCAATAAACCAAGATCCATACCAATGCAAAGTATTCATCTCTATAGCATATTCCCCTTTAAATGTAAACAAACATTTATGAACAATCATTTAGGATATTTGGGCATTCTTCTCTACTTCCTGCTGATTGGGGCACTGTTAATCAGGTCTTTCATGAGGTATCCTATGTGGCTGGTCCTTCTCAGTAAGCAGTCCTGGAGCTGTTGTAGATGTTGTACTACCTGGGCCTTGTTTAATCAAAGCACATTAGCTGGTAACTTTTTGTCTTCTGTGCAAACAAAAGCAGAATCTCTTTTCAAAGCAACATATCCTTAAACCCAAATTTTGAATTCAAAATATCTTTAAAATACATATGTCAGTTTAGTTTAGCTGCCCCCAGAATCAAATGTCTCGCTACAGTAAAGAAAAGGAAAGAAAACACAATAATATCTATAATCCAGACTCTCTGTGTATATCCGATCTTTACATGGTGTAGGGAGTTGCCAGGATGTCGCCTTGGCCAGATAGTGCCAGCAGTCCTACAGCCTGGAGGTATACATATCCTTTGATGTTGCCGCCTTAGGCCTGTGTGCTCGGAGCCTTGTTTTGCATTTCAGAGACTCGGTTTCCTGACCTGCCCTGTGGCATTGGGCCCTAGCAGAATGGCATCAACCAATCAGCATTCGAGCCTCTCACCCTAGAAAAGCGGCTGTCTTTGGGTTTTTCACTCTCTCTCGTCATCCCTTTTCCCCATTCCCCCTTCAATCAAGGTGCTCTAATAAATTGTGATTGAGAAGGATTCTTGATTTTGTGATCGTCCATTCCTGCTGGTCAGGAAGCGCGTCACATTTTGGTGCCGAAACCCGGAACGCCGGATTTGAACAAGCCAAGGAGGGAGCAGAATTCAAAACTCAACACAAAGTGCGGTGACTGACGTCAGGAAATCCTCCAGATGTATGCTGATTGCTAAGGCTGGTCCAGAGTGGTAATGTTTGCATTTGTTCTTCTCTGCTGCTTTGGGTTGCGCTGTGATTAACCAGGTGGTGAGTGCCTTTGCTGCTGCGACTGCAGCTCTAGTCAAAAGTAAAACTAAGTCCGCAGTAGATCAAGCGGCATTTTTCTAAAAGGACTTCCTTGTAAGTAAAAAGGAGGTTTTTTCTTTAGCCCAGGGGGTAAGTGCGCACCATGGGCAATTCTTATGGAGCCAGCTCGAACCCCAGGGAGATTTATCGCTCAATCCAGACATTTTTGCGACAGCGTGATTTAAAGATCTCTTCTAGCACTGTCGCTAACATCGCAAAAGACATTGTTGATGTCTCACCTTGGTTTGCAGCTTCAGGTGATCTAACTTTGTCATCTTGGAATAAGCTAGGCAGGGATTTGGAACAAGCAGAAGGAAATATTGGGAGAGGCACACTTCCTTTTTGGAGGATGATGCGGGACTGCTTGAAGGAAGAACGTAATATAGAGATATTAAAACAGCGTCGCAAGGCATTACAGAAACATCAGGACAGCTTTTCAGAATCAGATCAGAAGGAGGAACAAGAGTGTAGGCCTAGAAAGAAAAAGGAAAAATTAAAAGATAAGGATCCGGAAATAGAAAAAGGAGAAAAGGGGAAGAGAAGCCCCATAGCTTTAGTAGTGAAAGAATTTGTAGATTTAGATTTATCAGAGGAGGAAGAACAACTAGAGGAAGCAGCTGCTAAATCTGAGAAAGAGCAGCGAGGTAGCCGGAGGCAGGGCGATGATGATGTGTTTACTACAAAGGGCAGAAGAGACGAGGCGCCAGTACCTTCTGCCCTTCCCCCATCCGCCCCTCCACCCATGTACCAGCAGGTAACTACAGAAGGCCACAGCTTCATAGGAAGGCAAACTTGGTCACAACTGGCTGCTGCCTTTCCTGTTTTTGAGGAGCCACAGAATTATAATAGGTGGTATGAACCAATCCCATACAGACAGCTGAAGGACTTGGTTGAAGCTGCGAGAAATTATGGAGCAAATGCCAGTTATACAATCGCATTATTGAGAAGGATTGTTACAGCAGCGCTGACTCCTACAGACTGGCAGGAGATTGCAAGAGCAGCTCTTCCAGCAGGGCAGTTCCTGGACTTTAAATCTATAGTCCAGGACAAGGCTCAGACCCAAGAGCGCATTAACATACAAGGCGACCACCCAGAGTGGACGGCTGATATGCTTCTTGGACAGGGGGCATTTGCTGGAAATCAGAATAATTATCCTTGGGAGGTTTATAGGCAGGTTAGTGAGATTCATTATAGAGCATGGAAATCACTCCCTAATAAAGGTGAAACAGCTGGTAACTTAACCAAGATTATTCAAGATGCTGCAGAGCCATTCTCTGATTATGTGGCTAGGATGACACAGGCAGCTGAAAGAATGTTTGGGAATTTAGATATTTCATTGCCTTTTGTCCAGCAAATAATATTTGAACAGAGCACCAAGGGATGTCAAAGAGCAATAGGTCCAGTAAAGGGAAAGGGATTAGAAGCCTGGATCAAAGCCTGCCGTGAAGTTGGGGGGCCTCTAACCAATGCAGGGCTGGCGGCTGCTGTGCTTGCTGCTGCCAGAGGTGTCAGAGGAGATAAGGGAAAGGCATGCTTTAAATGTGGACAGTTGGGGCATTTCAAAAAACAATGTCCCAATAGTCATAATGCCTCAGATTCTTCAGGGCTCTCAGCTGCAACATCGCAGAGGCAGCCAGACACTTGTCCCAGATGCAAGAAAGGGAAACATTGGGCTAATGAGTGCAGATCAGTTAGGGATATAAATGGACAACTTATTCCTCTGCCTGTTCAGTCATTGTCAAAAAACGGATTGAGGGGCCCATGCACCCAGGGCCCAAAAATATTTGGGGCAATTCAGAACACGATGGCAGTCCCCGAGATGACTCCATCGTCCCAACAAGAAGGGCAGCCAAAGGCTCCGGAGGGCTGGACCTCTGTGCCACCTCCGAACTGCTATTAACTCAGGATATGGGAGTTCAGGTCATAGAAACAGACGTGTCTGGGCCATTAGAAAAAGATACTGTTGGCATAGTCTTGGGACATTCATCCTCAATTATGAAAGGCCTGATAGTCCATCCTGGAGTCATAGACCCTGCCTATGAAGGCTGCATTAAAATTCTTTGCCATTCTCCATACGGGGTAGTTTCCATCGCCCCAGGAGACAGAATAGCTCAACTCTTAGTTCTGCCTTCAGGGTGTAATAAGCTTCCAGCGGAGGGGCTTGTCTTAAAGGACAAAAGCCTTGCTCCCATGGGAGTAGATTTGGCTTGTTTATCCTTGGAGCTTGATCAGTGACCAATCTTAAATTTAGAAATAGAAGGAAAGATTTTTTCAGGCCTGGTGGATACTGGAGCAGATAAAAGTATCATCAGATCCCAAGCATGGCCAAAACGCTGGCCCTTACAACAGGCCTCCCAGTCCCTTCAAGGTCTGGGGTATGCACAAACACCGCATATAAGTGCTAAGGAGTTAGTCTGGAGAACAGAAGATCAGAGAGGGACTTTTCAGCCTTTTGTGGTTGATTTGCCCAACAACCTATGGGGCAGGGATGTGCAGTCTCAAATGAGATTGAGACTTACAAATGATTATTCTGATACCAGTAAGCAAATGATGGCACGTCAGGGCTATGTTCCCAATAAGGGACTTGGTAAATGTCTCCAAGGTAGACAGAATCCTATTGAGACTGTCTCCAAGTTAGATAAAAAAGGCTTCTGGAGGTTGGAGGGTTACTGCATGACCTTAGGGTAGTCAATGATCAGATGCAGGTCATGGGCCCAGCCCAGCAGGGCCTTCCATTGCTTTCAGCAATACCAAAGAATTGGCCTGTAATTTCCTTGGACATCAAGGACTGTTTCTTTTCAATTCCCGTGTGCCCTCAGGACCGGGAAAGGTTTGCATTTACTCTTCCATCTGTTAACAATGAGCAACCCAATGCTCGGTTTCAGTGGAAAGCTTTGCCTCAGGGAATGGCCAATAGCGCCCTCATGTGTCAGTTATATGTAGATGCGGCATTGAGTCCTGTTAGGAGACAATTTCCTACTGTGAAAATTGTTCACTACATGGATGATTTATTGTTATCTGCCCCCCATCAGGAAACCCTAAAGGAAGTTTTCCAAAAGGTTACATCCCTTTTGGAGGAGCAAGGACTCCACATAGCCTCAAATAAAGTACAAACATCTTTGATGGTGAAATTTTTGGGGACTATAATCACCCCTGAAAGCATCAGGCCTCAGAAAGTGCTTATTCACACCCATCATCTTAAAACTCTTAATGATTTCCAGCAGTTGCTGGGAGATATAAATTGGATTAGAGGATATTTAAATATACCTCGATCTGAGCTCTTGCCTTTGTTTTCCATCTTAGAGGGCAATCCTGATATCTGTTCACCTAGAGCCATGACCCCGGCTGCAATGCAGGCCCTTAAGAGGGTAGAATCTGCTATTACTATAGCTCAATTACAGCGGGTGAATCCATCCTTACCAATTTTGCTATGCATCCTCAAAACAAAGAATTATCCCACTGGAGTGTTATGGCAAGATGGACCCCTCTGGTGGATGCATGGAAATTCCATAGGAGCAAGATCTGTTCAATATTATCCAGATTTGGTGGCTGGCCAAGCATTAGTGGGAATAAAGCTTTACTTAGCCCACTTTGCGAGAATGCCTGACAAGTTGATAATTCCCTATACGAGGGAACAGGTAGAAGTTTTGACAGCCACAGTAGATGGCTGGGCTGTCCTGCTTTGTGCATTCCCTAATGTTATTAACAATCATGTGCCAAGGCACCCCTTAATAAATTTTGTGGAGAAAAATTTGGTGTATTTTCCCAGGATTACCTCACCCCACCCATTAGAAGGAGCCTTAACTATCTATACAGATGGCTCAAAGACCGGAAAAGGGGCTCTGGTGGCAGGAAATGCTAAACCTGTGGTCTTTCAATTTCGGCCTGATTCCCCCCAAGTCACTGAGTGTTTGGTGGTTTTGGAGGTGTTTCAGAGATTTCTTGAGCCATTTAATTTAATTTCAGATTCACAATATGTGGTCAATGCTGTGGCCTCTCTTGAGGTTGCAGCCTCAATTCGCAGCTCAAGTACAGTGTCTAATATTCTTTTACAAATACAAAAACATATTTTAAAAAGAGAAAATCCCTTTTATGTTGCTCATATTCGAGCCCATTCTCTCTTGCCAGGACCTATGGCAGAGGCCAATGCTCAAGCTGATGGTGCTACTCGAGCACTCGCCCTTGTGGCTACAGATTCACTCCAGCTAGCTAGAGATTTCCATCAGCTCTATCATGTTCCAGCGAATACACTTCGCTTAAAGTTTAAGATCTCTAGGGAAAATGCCAGGAGGATAGTAAAAGCCTGTCCCTCCTGCGTGACCATGTTACATCCCCCACATATTGGGGTAAATCCCAGGGGGTTAAAGCCAAACTCACTCTGGCAAATGGATGTGACTCACATCTCGGAGTTTGGCAGACAAAAGTATGTTCATGTGTCGGTGGACACATGCTCTGGAATAATTCATGCCACCCCACTGGCAGGGGAAAAGGTAACTCATGCAAAAATGCATTGCTTAGAGGCCTGGGCAGCTTGGGGAAAGCCAAGTCATTTAAAAACCGACAATGGCCCGGCATATGCCTCACAGGGCTTTAAAACCTTTTGCAAGCAATTACAAGTTGAACATACCACTGGCCTACCATACAATCCTCAAAGCCAGGGTATCGTAGAAAGAGCAAATAGAAATTTAAAGGAAATTTTGCGAAAGCAAAAAGGGGGAATAGCTGTAGCAGCTTCCCCCAGAGAAAGGATTTCTCTTGCACTCTTTACACTTAATTTTTTAATTCAAAATATTGCTGGAAAAACAGCAGCAGACAGGCATGCCCTGTTTGAAAGCTCTACAGAGCGAGATTTGGTCATGTGGAAGGATGTATTGATTAATAAATGGTGTGGACCGGATCCGGTAATTACCAGATCCAGGGGAGCAATTTGCATTTTCCCTCAGAATCGTGAAGATCCAATCTGGGTGCCAGCGAGACTGACAAGAGAAATAAAGAAGAAAGATGATCCAGTGGATGCTGAGTGTCCTGCTGTGGAAGATTCGTGCGGAGGCAGCAGAGATGACCCTCTGGGCGGTGTCAAGAGCAACTGTTTCACGTTATCACCTTGAGCAGCACCCTGTGCAACCTCTTATCTCTTAACAATTTTCTGACTGACTCTATTTTGCCTTTTCCTTCCTTAGGAATGGGTGGGAGCAGAGATATTCTTGGCATGCTGTGTCTAGGTGGAAGTGCTGTATGTCTTTGATTGGTGTGCTACCTGCTAGCCCAAGTGAGGAGGGACAAGGTCTTTGTGGCACAGGCCTTGGCAGCCTTGGAATGTGTATCCTCACCCCAGGTTTGACTCTCAGCCTCAAAAGAGCTCATAGGCAATTAGCCATGCATAGCCTTTGCACCCTCTAGGGACCAGATAGTCCCATGGCACAGAGGAAGGTATGCATAGGCGGAGGGTGTGCGGACACAGCCCTAGCACTCCCAGGGTAGTTGTCTCATTGCACGGGAAGGGTGTGTCTTGCTTTTCTTTTCTTTAATCAGTCCACACATCATGAGGTGGGGACCAGATTGGAAAATAGTTTTGCCTTATTGCTCTTAAAGACAATAAAAGGGGGAGCTGTAGGGAGCCGCCAGGATGTCGCCTTGGCCAGACAGTGCCAGCAGTCCTACAGCCTGGAGGTATACATATCCTTTGATGTTGCCGCCTTAGGCCGGTGTGCTCGGAGCCTTGTTTTGCATTTCAGAGACTCGGTTTCCTGACCTGCCCTGTGGCATTGGGCCCTAGCAGAATGGCATCAACCAATCAGCATTCGAGCCTCTCACCCTAGAAAAGCGGCTGTCTTTGGGTTTTTCGCTCTCTCTCGTCATCCCTTTTCCCCATTCCCCCTTTCAATCAAGGTGCTCTAATAAATTGTGATTGAGAAGGATTCTTGATTTTGTGATCGTCCATTCCTGCTGGTCAGGAAGCGCGTCACAACATGGCTTTCTTTTCTTTACTCATTTAGTATATGACTGTCTGTACTCTTTTATATTATTTTTGCTGTATCTTTAAAACTATTTACATCTTTTTATAACTGTCTATACTCTTTTTTCTCTCTCCCCCAAGCCTACATACATTTTTAAACAAACTGTTTCTCATTTAGATATCTTTTTTTTTGTCAGAATCTGTCTTATTGTATATCTGCAATCGTTTTCTGACCAGGAGTACTTTAAAATGGAAAGCATTATGGTCATAGCATCCTTGGATGCTGCCTCTGCCTCTCTCAGCCTTTCAATATGGCAGAGATAGTTCACTGCCAGCTCTGGAAACTTCAGGAGGGAGCCATGCTCACCACCTCAACTCTAGAAAGTAGTAGGCCCATGCTGCCACCAAGTAACTTACACCATGCTGTTCACAAACCCCATTCAAGTACTCGGCCTCCTGAAAGAGCCAGAGCTGTTCCTACAATATGAACCAGGAAACCTTCTTTTTTGTTGTTTTTTAATTTTTTCTTTCTTATTTATTTATTTATTTATTTATTTTCCAGAAAGTCTTCTTAAAGGAGCCGTGTAGATTTCCTGCTATACTACAACAGAAAGCCTTCTTTTAAAGCTTCTAACAAGCAGAGCAAATCTGGAAAAAAAAATACGGCTACCAAGATGTCATGCTTAACTGTTCTTTTGTGTCTAGAATTCCTTCCTAAGCTCTCCTAGGCTTTATGTGAAAATAGTTGCCCCACATTGGTGCACCATTTTTTTGACAGAGACTGCTTGTTCTTTCCTTGTCACCCAGAACCAAAATAATCACACAAATACTGTATTAATTATAACACTGTTTGGTCACTTAGCTCAAGATTCTTCTTAACTAACTCTTACTTCTTAATTTAACCCATTCCTATTATTTTATATTTTACCACAAGGCTCATGGTTTATCAGTAAGATTTCAATAAATGGGCATCCTTCTCCCTCAGTGGCTATGTGGCGTCTTTCTGAATCTTACTACTCTCTCTCTATAGGCCACTAGCTCCCCCCAAAAACCATGGAGACTTATTATTAATTAGGAAAACTGAGCCTATGGCTTAGACTTGTCCCAGTAGCTCTTATAACTTAAACTAACCAATTTCTATTAATCTGCTTTTTACCTCATGTCAACATTTTTATCTTTGTATATAAGTTGAGATGTTAGATAATAGATGATGTTGTAGGAGGAAACAGCCAAGCTCCTCTGTTGTGGAATAATCATTTTGTGCACTGTGAAGATGCACAAAATGATTATTGCACCACAATCTTTTTACCTCTCTTCCATCTTACACCTCCTGTTTCTTCTTAGTCATCTGGCACCTCCCCCATCCTAGATTCATCTCCCCTTCTCCCTTCCTGCCCAGAAACCCTGCATAATCTCTTCCTGTCTTGTTATTGACCATTCAGCTCTTTATTAAATCAATAAGAAAGCACATTGGCAAAGACATCTTCACAGTGCACAAAATTATTATTCCACAACAGAGGAGCTTGGCTGTTTCCTTCTACAGCATCATCTGTTATCTATCATCTCAACTCATATACGAAGATAAAAGTATTGACAGGGTTGGAGAGATGACACAGTGGTTAAGAGTATATATTGCCTTTGCAAAAGACTTGAGTTCAGTTCCTAAGAACTTTTTGGAAATGTGGCTACTGAAGTAAAAGGAGTGGTGGGCTGCTTCCCACCACCTGGTTCCCAGCAACCAGACTAGCTTATACCCCAAAATAACAACACTCAAATTGTATTTATTTAAACACTGCCTGGCCCATTAGTTCTAGCCTCTTATTGGCTAACTCTCTCATATTAGTTTAACTCATCTCCATTAATGTGTATTGCCACTTAACTGTGGCTTACCAGCATGAGTCTAACAAGTGTCTGTCTTGGAAAGGAGAGTCATGGCATCTCTGACTTCATGCTTGACTCTGTTTTCTTTCTCCTAGCATTCTGTTCGGTCTACTCCACCTATCTAAATTCTGCCCTATCATAAAGCCAAGGCAGTTTCTTTATTTGACCAATGAAAGCAACACATAGAAAGAAGACCCTCCTACACCAGGCTACTGTTATAAAAGTGATCATAACTGACACCCTTCCACCAAAGAAAACTATTGAATTAAGGATGTAGATTCAGAACAAAACCCACTAGGGAATCCTAATCCAGTGCTGAGAATTTTGGTACCATGATCAAGGGTTGTGGAGAACCCAAAGCCTAACCAGGGAAAATAAGCCATTTCTGATAATGCCAGAAGTTCACAAATAAGGATTCAGAAACTGGGGAACAGTAAAAGGAAGAGGTTACTCGAACCAAAGAAGTAGGGCAAAAAGCCTGGTGGTAGAGTAAAGGCTTATTTGAGGTTGATATTGAGTGGCTAGAAAGAAGACCTCATCCTCAAAACAAAGAAATCCATGTTCACTTACTTCTCAAACATTAGGGTTGGCTATACTACATATTTCAAATAAAGATACATTCCAACTTCAATAGGGAAATAAACGAAGATGGATAGAGGGTAAAATACTAATTATTCATGCCAGAATTTTACAGTGAGGGGGCTGGGATAGGCGATCCAACAACATCTTCCTGTCTTTTTCTTTGTATTGCTACAAGAGTCTAATGTTCAGGAAGTTCTTAGTCTAAAATTACAGTAATTAAATAGTAGGTATAATGGGAATCACAGAGAGCCAAATTTATTGCAATTAGACAAAAGTAGGATATACTGAATCATTGAAGGGGAAGACTAATCCAATAAGGGGCAATGGTAAGAAACTGAGGCTTGTTATATTTATGAGGTCTTCTATGTATAATTGTGAGGAGGTTGGCATGATTATTTGATAACACAACTGTTTTAATGAAAATATTATTGAGTATAGTGATTACAAGTATGGCCCACTGTAATTTGCTCAAATTCTTATAGACTTGAAACTCTAACAGTGTAGAATTTGGGGTATAACATATTATTTGAAATGATCCTCTTTAACAGAGGATCACTCACTGGGAAAAAAGAAAGACATCCATGTGTGATAATTTAATGATACCTTTAAAAATGCTTAAATATCAAGTAAAGACAAATAAAATTTTAAAAATTACTCTACAAAGGTGGATCATAAAGTAGCTTTAAGTATAACAAATTTAACTCAGACATATCATAAAGCAGATCTCACCAAGATAATATTCTATTTTTTGCCCTGCCACATGTTAAGAATAGCTTTCCAAAATAGGCCTTTGTTAAGCCTGCCAAAATTTCTTGTCAGGAGTGTGATGTAGGAGGGTCATCTGTCTATGTGTTACTTTAATTGATTAATAAAGAAACTGCCTTGACTTTTGATAGGACAGCAGCTTAGATAGGCAGAGTAGACAGAACAGAGAAAGAGAAAGAAGCAGAGTCTGAGAGCTGCCTGCCATGAAGACATGCTGAATCTTTCCTGGTGAGCCACGACCTTGTGGTGCTACACAGATTATTAGAAATGGGTTGAATCAATATGTGAGAGTTAGCCAATAAGAGGCTGGAGACAATGGACCAGGCAGTGTTTAAATGAATACAGTTTCCATGAAAATATTTCAGGGGTAAAGCTAACCAGGAGCTGGGTGGTAGGATGCAGCCCACCACTCCTTTTGCAACAGGAGTGATTTATTTCCCTTTTAAGATTGCTGTGGTCTTAAAATAGGAGAGATATACATAACCAAGTAAAGGTTTGGACAAAACTTAAACATGTGTTTTTAAGGCTTATAAAATGAAATTTGGAAAAAATTGAAACTTAAAACAGATCTAATAGATACTCAGATACTCAAGTTGCTTAAAATTATTTATTCCTGAGTAAAAGAGGCCTAACAGATACCAAAGATATATTGGTTTTCCTATCAGATAAAATCATGTTTCTTGGTTTCAATCTATCATGCAATCTGAATTTCCTTGGATACTAATGTTTCTGCTTTGTAATTGCTTTTACCCAAGCCCAGTCTTTTCCAATGAAAGAAACAAATCTGAATTTAACAATGAGTTTTTGGTAACCATGGCCTGATAACTGTTAGGTAGCTAGACAAATATTACCATACTTGGATGTCATTGGGAATGGACCTCTCTTGCATGATGAGAAGCTAATACAACCTAGAAATGAACTTATGAGACTCTGGTTGATGATTAAAAACTGGATCAGAGTCCTATTTTTTGTTTTAGTGAGAGTGTGACATTCTAATCTGTCTGAAGGTTATGAGATCATTTAGCCAGAGACTTTTTCTTATACATGACATCCCGTTGTAATTTCCCAAAATATCAGGTTAAATGGGCTATCAATCCTATAAACAGAAAGGTGATACTCAGCGGGGATCACAAGGATGAGGGAACTGAGGAAAATCTAGAGATCCAGAGCAAAGAGTCACTGCTAAATCTCTGTTGCTTGAAACTGACTAAAATCTTTTCTTTTTCTTTCTTTTCTTTATTTATTTTTACATTGATCCTTAAAAGTCTATCATTTCCCCTGGGGACATTACAACAGTGAGTGTGACAATTCATCTTAGCAATGAGGGGAAGTCAATACTAAGCCATGGACTAGTCAACCTTTGATATCATTATAAAATAGAAGCTATCAGAAGGGAGGGGAATTTTAACAATCAAAATTGCTGTGGGATCCTGTATACTGTGAGTATGTGTTGTTCTCATTTGTTGATAAATAAAACTGCTTTGACCTATGGCAAGGCAGGATAGAGCCAGGTGGAAAATTTGAGCAGAAATACTCATGAAGAAGGGCAGAGTCCGTAAGACACTAGACAGTTGCCGAGAAAGCAAGACATGTATAAAATGAAGTAATGCCACTGTCATGTGGCAATACATAGATAAATAGACATGGGTTAATTAAAACATGACAGATAGCTCGTAATAAGCCTGAGTTATTAGCCAAGCATTTTAAAGTAATATTAGACCTCTGAGTGGTTATTTTAAAAGTGACTGAGGTACTGTGCAGGATGAAAAGCCTCTGTTTACACAAAATAGTGATTTGTGTCATCCCAGGCAAGAGAATCAGGCAATGTCAAGAGCTTATAGAAAAAGGACCCTGTGCATGACTTTCCCCCGGCCACCAACATCCAAAGTTCTTAAGATTTGATGAGAGTCTTTACAAACAGTAAAATAAAATAGACTGTGCTTATGAGTTTATGGAGTCATTTCAGAAGTCAGTCTGTGAGACCAAAACAGGAACAACCTACTTTGCAGGTTTTTGTTTGTAGTTACGACAATGAAGTGTAAATTCCTATTTGTCCTGTGTTAATTCCTTGCAAGCGAAGGTTTCTATTTGTAATTAAGAATAAGTTTCTGAAGCCAGGCAGTGGTTGCACACAGTTTTTTATCCCAGCACTTGGGAGGCAGACACAGGTAGGTCTTTATGAGTTCGATCCAGCCTGGCCCACAGAGGGAGTTCCAGGACTGCCAAGGTTACAGAAAAACCCTGTCTCAAACAAAACAAAACAAAAACAAAACAAAGAGGAGAGAGAGAAAAAGAGAGCACAAGTTCCTGTGTCTTAGATCTGATGTGAACTGCAAAACATGTCCTTCCCAACCTACACTAATCTTGTGACCCTGCTCACATGCTGTGCACTCCTGCCCTCCTCCTTCCCTTTCATTGCATTTTTCTAACAATGTATAATATCCCAACTCTCTTGTCCCTGTAAACCTTTTAGCTCTCCTACAAAAGGAACTTCAATAGTCTTGCAGGGACTGCTTTCTAAAAGCCCCACTTAGGGAGAAGCAGCTGAACTGGCCAGTCCTGTGCACACCCCAAATAAAGCTTTTTTTTTTAAATTGGACAATTGTGGATTCGGTTTTACTCTCACAATTTTCAGGTTTGACAAGAGGACACCTTACATAATTTATTTAGTTGGTTATCAGTATACCCATTACAATATATATATATATATATATATATATATGTGTGTGTGTGTGTGTGTGTGTGTGTGTGTGTACCCTTTACATACCCATTACACATATACACACACACTATATATATATAACATACCAATTACATATATATGTATTTGCATTACACATATATACATACCATTACAAATACATATATATTCACAAGCCCATTACATCTATATATACATACCCATTACATATATATATATATATTACATACCCATTACACACATATATACATACACATTACACACACACATATATGTATCAATGAAAACGTAAAATGGTTATTTTATGTAACATGAGGCAGACAACTACAAAAAAGCAACAATTGTTGCAAAAATTGAGCAGACAGATGAATGTAGCAGGGCAGAAAAGTGACAAACCAAAACCATGAATACTTTGTTATTAATTTCTGGAAGTGAGATTTCCTGGTAGTCATAGACAATGGAACAGTGTCTTCAATATTGCTTTAGTCTCTTCTTCCAGCCAGGAAAATAACCACCCATCTATGAAATGCTCACACAAAACAAAACCCTCAATATTATATGAAGACAAATAATAACATAATGAAATACCAAAACTACTCAGACAAAAAAGAGGAAAGCCAACAAATGCCTCTGTCCCTCTCCCTTAGGTTTCAAATTCATTCGTGAGATAGAAATAAGCAAAGAAAACGAGACATTAGCAAAGGGAGCCTGATGGCCACAAGCAATAACCCAAAAGGTTAAGTTCAAACTGTTAATGAAAAAAAAACTGCCAGCAATGAGAATATAGGAGCCCTTCCCTGTACAAATAGAGGAATAGATTTGTTGTGAGACTGTCTTCAGGGAACAGACCTTTGCTATATAGAAATTGTCTTTTTAAGGGAATACTTATTTACATGGGCTGGCAGTTTTTTCTTGTTCTTATATATTTTATTTGAATGTTAAATGCATACATGTATTCTCCAGTCTTTGAAGTGAAAAGGACATGAGATTTTTATTAATTTTCTCCCTTTATTTTTACAATCACTGATACACAGTTCCATTTTGATGATTTAATTTTAGCTAATTTTTTAAAAATTTAACTTGCTAATCCTTTAAAAGATTTTCTTGCATTTATTTGTTGATTTTGTGTATGTTAGTGTGTGGGCGAGCCTGTGGCACAACATGGGTGTGAAGGTCAGAGGACAATCTGTAAGAGTTGGTGCCACTCTGCTGTGTCAGTCCTGGCAATCAAGCTCAGGTTTTACCTACTGAACTCTTGCACCAGTCCTGATGGGCTGGCAGTTTTAAGTGACAAGTTTTTAATAATGCAATTTCTGGAGACAAAAAGCCAGAAAGAATGAATCTGCTGGTAGAAACAAACAGAAACACCACAAAAGAACCAGAAATGTGGGTTACACTTTTTGGCATAGTCTTTTGTATGTGTGTTTGTGATGTAATTTAATGTGTGTAGGAATGTGTATATGCATAGGTGAATATGCATATGTGAGTGCATGTATGTGTCAGCCAGGGCAAATAGGGACCCCTTCTTCAGAAGTAGTCCATTCTATGTTTTGAGAAAAAGTCCCGGGGCTCACTGATTAGGACTGGCCAGAAATCACTCAGCCTTTCTCTGTCTCTGCCTCCAGAGTATTGGGATTATGTTGTTAGAACTGATGTAGTGGTATGTTACTTTCAATACAAGTGTTAGGGATTGAACCCAGGTCCTTATTCTTTATTTCATGTAAGAACATTAATACTTGGACTATTATTAAATAATATTAAATACTCCCACAACCTGGTACAGATTTTTTAACATGTCAAATCTATGAGTTCAAAAAGTAATTTCCTTGATCACACAACAACTGAAATTTCTTCAGGACAAAATTGCCATAGACCTGGTGGCTCTTCTATTTGACTCCACATACATTAAAACTAACATTTGTCTTTGATGCAAAGTATAGACACTCCCTAAAAAATGAAGATAGAATTCCTGGGTTCGTTTGTTTTTTATTTTTTTTCTTTGATTATCTCATGAGACCAGGTGGTAAGCCAATGATTTTTTAACAAAACCTGTTTCAAATTATGGCAGAAAGACTGTTTTATTTCACACTATATGTGCGCTATCAGATTGCTTCTGGAGCATGAGACATGTATCTGGAGGTTCCACATATCTTCAGAGATTTCATCATATGGACCGCGGGAATCTGGAGTCTGACTGGGATGCAGATGTTTAAATGGGTAAGATGAGTTCTTTTACAACTGGAGAAAGAGAAAGAGCAGTGAAAGCAGAGGTAACTCACGCATGGATTTTCTTCCCTTTTGGAAACGTTTTAAAGTGTTTTGAAATTTAAGATAGTCTATATTCCCCAGGTGAGAAGAGGCTGCTTCTCCAGACTGTTAAAAATTACTTAGTTTTCAAATCTTTATCAAGTGCCAGCATGGGAATAGTAACATCTAACTTGAGGACCAATTAATGGAATTTATTAAATTGTAAATAGCTTTGTATATACACTGAATATAAACCATATTTCTTTGAAAATGTTTTAATGTAGTCTTATAAAATGTGAACATGCAGTCACAATATATCTCATTTAGTATTATTTTGGGTGATAAGTCTTAAGTACATTTTGAGTATTTAAACATATGTGACTTCATAAAAGTTATATAATACATACTTGGAAATCATACTTAAACATTTAAAAGTTACACTTATTTATTTGCTATGTGGGATTCATGCATGCCAAAACATTTATGTGGAAGTCAGTAAACAACTTGTGAGAGCTCTTTCTCCCTATACCATGTAGGTCCAGAGAAGCAAACTGAGGTCTGATCAGGCTTAGCAACATGTGCCCTTAGATGCTGATTCAATTTGCCCTTCCATGAATCATAATCCTTTCATATTGCATTTTAAATTTTATTTTATTATGCTTTATTCTTTAAGACATTTTTAAAATTTAAACATATCTTGATTATATTCTTTCACTCCCCCAGCCCTTCCAGATCATCTCCCCATCCCTACATTCTTTCTCAAAAAACAAACAAAACACAATATGACAATAAAATCACCCCAAAACAAGAAAATAAAATAACTTCCCCCCAAAGTCACAAAACCCCACCAAACTGTAGACAAATGAAAGCACATCCAAAAAGTCCTGTGGAGTCTATTATATGTGTGTCAACTACAATGTTACATTATAAAATAGAACATATCCCAAGATATTCCTCCATATTCCATTCTTTCCTTTCAGAGATACTTGGGAGTGTATAGAAATTTACAAGGCTTCATCATTAAGAATCACTTACATATGTCCAGTGTTCAAATTAATAGGAGCCCAAAAGCATGGCAATTGCTCTCTTCTTGTTTAATGCGTGAAACAATCCCAAACCAGTTTGGATTCAAAGGGTTGTTTATTTGAGAAGAAAAAACTTACAGAACACCGTCCTACACGACAGTCAGGAAAGGAATCTAGGAGCAAGAGAGTGAGCAGAGGGCTGCCACTTCTTTTTAAAGAGAAAGAGACCGTGCCCCAATGGACTGGTATCTTAGCAGCTGTTGGCTGATGAAGCTCCTGCAGCACCTCCCCCTTTTGTTTAAGTAAGAGAGTTCTAAACCTACTACAAAAATATATACAATAAGAACAAATATCCTATCCTAACTAACTTAAGTCTTGTATAATAAATAACTTGGCCAAGTCATGAGAGGAAAGTAGCTACATTTATCTAGCCTTCAACCCCATTGAAGATCTGAGAAGGAAAATAATGTTACCTGAGTAGTTAGGAAGTGCAATCAAACAACTTCCAAAATATGTAACAAATCACAGAGACAACTGGCTACCTGGGCAATCACCCAAAGTCACGTTTGCAGCATTGAAGCAGACAACTTTGACCAAGGACTAGAATAACTGACAGATTATTTAAAAGGAAAGAAATTTTTATTTATTTATTATTTATTTATTTTTTATTTATTTATAAAAATTTGCACTTCTTCCCCTCCTCCCAATACCCTCCCACTCCCCCCACTCCCTCTCCTCCTCCCTCTCCAGTCCTAAGAGCAGTTAGGTTTTCCTGCCCTGTGGGAACTTCAAGGTCCTCCCCCCTCCCTCCAGGTCTAGGAAGGTGAGCATCCAAACAGACCAGGATCCCAAAAAGCCAGTACATGCAGATGAAACAAGTCCCAGTGCCATTATCAATGGCTTCTCAGTCAGCCCCCATGTCAGCCACATTCATAGAATCTGGTTTGATCACATGCTCGTTCAGTCCCAGTCCAGCTGGCCTTGGTGAGCTCTCCTTAGATCAGTCCCCTTGTATCAGTGGGTGAACACTCCCCTCGCGGTCCTGACTTCCTTGTTCATGTTCTCCCTCCTTCTGCTCCTCATTTGGACCTTGGGGGCTCAGTCCAGTGCTTCAATGTGGGTTTCTGTCTCTATCTCCATCCATCGTCGGATGAAGGTTCCCTCTGATCATGATTTCCTTGCTCACGTTCTCCCTCCTTCTGCTTCTCATTTGGACCTAGGGAGTTAAGTCCAGTGTTCCAATGTGGGTCTCTGTCTCTATCTCCATCTATCGGCAGATGAAAGTTCTATGGTGGTATGCAAAATATTCATCAGTATGGTTATGGGCCAAGGCCAGTTCAGGTACCCTCTCCTCTGCTGTCCAGGGAACAATCTGGGGACCTCTCCTTGGACCTGGGAACCCCTCTAGAATCAAGTCTCTTGCAAATCCTAAAGTGGCTCCCTTAGTTGAGATATATACTTCTCTGCTCCCATATCCATCCTTCCTCCCTACCCCTATTCCATTCCCCCAAGCTATCCCCCTTCCTCCCCTTCTCCCTTCTCTCTAACCATCTCCCCTTACTTCCACCCCCACCCCCCATGCACCCAAGTTTGCCTGGCCAACTTGTCTACTTCCAATATCCAGGAGGATAACTATATGATTTTCTTCAGGTTCCCCTTCTTATTTAGCTTATCTAGGATCACGAATTATATATAGGCTCAAAGACCTTTAATTATGGCTAGAATCCACTTATGAGTGAGTACATACCATATTCCTCTTTTTGGTCTGGGTTACCTGACTCAGTAAAGTGTTTTCTATTTCCATCCATTTGCATGCAAAAGTCAAGATGTCATTGTTTTCTTACTGCTGAGTAAAACTCTAATGTGTATATGTTCCACACCTTCTTTAACTATATTTCTATTGAGGGACACCTAGGTTGTTTCCTGGTTCTGGCTATTACAAATAGTGCTGCTATGAACATAGTTGAACAAATGCTTTTGTAGTATGATAGGGCATCTCTTGGGTATATTCCCAAGAGTGGAATTGCTGGATCCTGAGGGAGGTTGACTCCCAGTTTCCTGAGAAACCGCCACACTGATTTCCACAGTGGCTGCACAAGTTTGCATTCCCACCAACAATGGATGAGTGTTCCCCTCCCTCCACATCCTCTCCAGCATAGGCTATCATTGGTGTTTTTGAGTTTAGCTATTCTGACAGGTGTAAAATGGTATCTCAAAGTTGTTTTGATTTGCATTTCCCTGATCGCTAAGGAGGTTGAGCATGACCTCAAGTGCCTTTTGGCCATTTGAACTTCTTCTGTTGAGAATTCTCTGTTCAGTTCAGTACCCCATTTTTTAATTGGGTTAATTAGAATTTTAGTGCCTAGTTTCTTGAGTTCTTTATATAATTTGGTTATCAGACCTTTGTCTGATGAGGGGTTGGTGAAGATCTCCCAGTCAGAAGGTAGCCTTTTTGACTTACTGACAGTGTCCTTTGCTTTACAGAAGCTTCTCAGTTTCAGGAGGTCCCATTTATTCATTGGTTTTCTTATTGTCTGTGCTACTGGGGTTCTACCTAGGAAGTGGTCTCCTGTGCCTATGTCTTGTAGACTACTTCCCACTTTCTCTTCTATCAGGTTCAATGTGGTCGGATTAATGTTGAGGTATTTAATCCATTTAGACTTGAGTTTTGTGCATGGTGATAGTTATGGATCTATTTTCATTCTTCTACAGGTTGACATCGAGTTATGCCAGCACCATTTGTTAAAGATGCTTTCCTTCTTCCATTGTATACCTTTAGCTTCCTTGTCGAAAATCAGGTGTTCATAGGTTTGTGGGTTGATATCCAGGTCTTCTATTCAATGCCATAGGTCGACTTCTCTGTTGTTATGCCAATACCAAGCTGTTTTCAATACTGTAGCTCTGTAATAGAGTTTGAAGTCAGGGATGGTAATACCTCCAGAAGTTCCTTTATTGTATAAGATTGTTTTGGCTATCCTGGGTTTTTTGCTTTTCCATATAAACTTGATTATTGTTCTCTCAAGGTCTGTGAAGAATTTTGATGGGAATTGCACTGAATCTATAGATTGCTTTTGGTAGAATTGCCATTTTTACTACATTGGTCCTCCCAATCCAAGAGCAAGGGAGTTCTTTCCATTTTCTCGTATCCTCCTCAGTTTCTTTCTTCAAAGACTTAAAGTTCATGTCAAATAGAACTTTTACTTCCTTGGTTAGAGTTATCCCAAGATATTTTATGCTATTTGTGGCTATCGTGAAAGGTGATGTTTCTCTGATTTCCCTCTCTGCTTCTTTATCCTTTGTGTATAGGAGAGCAACTGACTTTTTGGAGTTGATCTTGTACCCTGCCACATTACTAAAGGTGTTGATCAGCTGAAGGAGTTCTTTGGTAGAATTTTTGGGGTCGCTTATGTACACGGTCATATCATCTGCAAATAACGAGAGTTTCACTTCTTCCTTTCCAATCAAATCCCCTTGATTCCCTTATGTTGTTTTATTGCTATTGCTAGAACTTCAAGCACTATATTGAAGAGGCATGGAGAAAGTGGACAGCCTTGTCGTGTTCCTGATTTTAGTGGAATGGCTTGAGTTTCTCTCCATTCAATTTGATGTTAGCTGTCAGCTTGTTGTAAATAGCTTTTATTATATTTAGGTATGATCCTTGTATCCCCAATCTCTCCAACACCTTTATCATAAAGGGTGTTGAATTTTGTCAAATGCTTTTTCAGCATCCAATGAAATAATCATATGTTTTCTTCCTTCAGTTTATTTACATGATGGATTACATTGATAGATTTGCATATGTTGAACCAGCCCTGCATCTCTGGGATGAAGCCTACTTGATCATAATGGATAATTTTTCTAATGTGTTCTTGGATTCGGTTTGCCAGTATTTTGTTGAGAATTTCTTCATCGATGTTCATGAGTGAGATTGGCCTGTAATTCTCTTTCTTGGTTGTGTCTTTGTGTGGTTTTGGTATCAGGGTAACTGTAGCTTCATAAAAAGAATTTGGCAATGACTCTCCTGTTTCTATATTGTGAAATACCTTAAGGAGTATAGGTATCAGCTCTTCTTGGAAGTTCTGGTAGAATTCTGCATTGAAGCCATCTGATCCTGGGATTTTTTTGGTAGGGAGGTTTTTGATAACAGCTTCTATTACTTCGCTACTAACAGGTCTATTTAGATTATTCACCTGGTCTTGATTTAACTTTGGTAAGTGGTACTTATCTAAAAACAAGTCCATTTCTTGTACATTTTCCAACTTTGTGGCATATAAGCTTTTGTAGTAAGATCTAATGATTCTCTGAATTTCCTCTGTGTCTGTGATTATGTCCGCCTTTTCATTTCTGATCTTATTAATTTGTGTGTTCTCTCTCTGCCATTTGATTAGTTTGGCTAGGGGTTTGTCGATCTTGTTAATTTTCTCCAAGAACCAGTTTTTTGTTTCATTGATTCTTTGGGTTGTTTTCTGTGTTTCTATTTTGTTGATTTCAGCTCTCAGTTTGATTATTTCCAGTCTTCTACTCCTCCTGGGTGAGTCTGCTTCTCTTTTTTTCCAGAGCTTTCAGGTGTGCTGTTAAGTCTCCAATGTGTGCTTTCTCTGTTTCCTTTAATTGGGCACTTAGTGCTATTAACTTTCCTCTTACCACTGCTTTCATTGTGTCCCATAGGTTTGAGTATGTTGTGTCTTTATTTTCATTAAATTCAAGGAAGACTTTAATTTCTTTCTTTATTTCTTCCTTGCCCCAGGGGTGATTCAGTAGTTGACTGTTCATCTTCTATGAGTTTGTATGCTTTCTGGGGTTAGAATTGTTGTTGAATTCTAACTTTATTCCATGGTGATCCGACAAGACACAGGTGGTTACTAATATTTTTTTGTATCTGTGGAAGTTTGCTTTGTTACTGAATATGTGGTCAATTTTTGAGAAGGTTCCAAATGTTCTTTAGATATCTGTTAAGTCCTTTTGACTCATTACCTCTATTAATTCTCTTATTTCTCTGTTAGGTTTCTGTCTGATTTACCTGTCCATTGGTGAGAGAGGTGTGTTGAAGTCTCCTACTATTAGTGTGTGTGGTTTGATGACTGCCTTGAGTTCTAGAAGAGTTTCTTTTACATAAGTGGATGGTTTTATATTAGGGGCATAGATATTCCGGATTGAGACTTCCTCCTGATGAATTGTTCCTGTTATGAGTATAAAATGTCCGTCTCCATTTCCTCTGATTGATTTCAGTTTGAAATCAATTTTGTTGGAAATTAGAATGGCCACACCCGCTTGTTTCTTAGGTCCCTTTGCTTGAAAAAGCTTTTCCCAACCCTTTACTCTGAGTAGATGTCTGTCTTTGTGGTTGAGGCGTGTTTCTTGTAAACATCAGAATGCTGGTTCCTGTTTTCGTATCCAATTTCTTAGTCTGTGCCTTTTTATAGGTGAGTTGAGTCCATTAATATTAAGTGATATTAATGACCAGTGGTTGTTGACTCCAGTTATTTTTTTTTAAATTTTTTTTCTGTAGTACAGTTTGTGTATTTTCCTTCTTTGAGTTGTGCTTGTGAAGGGTCACTAGATGTCTGAGTTATTGTAGGCAGTGGTGGCAATGTTAGATTCCTCGGGTTGCGATTTTCCTTCTATTACTTTCTGAAAGGCTGGATTTGGGGCTGCATATTGTTTAAATTTGTTTTTATCCTGGAATATGTTGTTTTCTCCATTTATAGTGAACGATAGCTTGGCTGGGTATAGTAGTCTGGGCTTGCATTCATGGTCTCTTACTTTCTGCAGTACCTCTATCCAGGACCTTCTGGCTTTCATGGTTTCCATAGAGAAGTCCCGTGTAAGTCTGATAGGTTTACCTTTATAAGTTACTTGACCTTTTTCCTTTGCAGCTCTTAATATTCTTTCTTTAATCTGTATTTTTTGTGTTTTGATTATTACATGGTGAGGGATTTTTTTTTTGATCCAGTCTATTCTGTGTTCTGTATGCTTCTTGAACCTTCATAGAAATATCATTCTTTAGGTTGGGAAAGTTTTCTTCTATAATTTTGTTAAATATATTTTCTGGGCCTTTGATCTGCAATTCTTCTCCTTCTTCTACTCCTATTATTCATAGGTTTGGTTTTTTTATTATGTTCCCAGATTTCTTGAATGTTTTGTGATGAAAATTTGTTGGATTTGCTGTTTTCTTTGATCAAAGCATTTATTTTCTCTTTGGCATCTTCAGAATCTGAGATTCATTCTTCTATCTCTTGTATTCTATTGGTTATGCTTGATTCTGTAGTCTCTGTTCATTTATCTAGGTTTTCCATATCCAGCCGGTCCTTGGTTTGTGTTTTCTTCATTGCCTCCATTTTAGTTTTCAATTCTTGAACTGTTTCCATTACCTGTTTGATTGTTTTTTTCTTTGTTTCCCAGGGTATTATTTATGGATTTACTTATTTCTTCAAACTTTTTGTTATACTTCTCATCCATTTCTTTACTCATTTCCTCAAACTTTTTTTATATTTCTCTTCCATTTCTTTAAGGGAGTTATTCATATCCTGTTTAAGGGATTCTATTGCTTTCATAAAGGCACTTTTTCCCACTTCTTCTGGATTACGGTGTTCAAGTCCTTCTGTTGTAGGGTCGCTGGGATCTGGTGTTTTCATGTTGTTTTTCAGATTGTTGGAGGAATTCTTGCCTTGGTATCTGCCCATCTCTTCCTTTAAATGCTCTCTAATGGTACCAGATCAGGTTTCCTTGTTGGGCAGGGACCTCACTGACAGAAGGCCTACCTTTCTGCTGGCAGGCTTTTGACACACAGGAACTCCCTCATCCGGGGTGCACTTACAGTACAGTCCCAGCTCACAAGCCGGCTGAGCTGGGGGATTTTATGGCCCTGAGGAGGAAGGGAGGAATAAAGGAAGGGGTTACTGGGTCAAAGCTCTGATGGGATAGGAGGCAAGAGGGCTTATCAGGGTGGAGCAGCCCCTGCAGAGTGACCTGGGAGTCAAGGGGGTCGGGGAATGTTTGAGCTCCTCCTTGCCAGGCTTCTGCCATGGGTCAGGAGCAAACTCACCCCTCTGATGGATCTTCTGCTAGAGGATCAGTGCCCCTTGCTGTCGAGGAATCTCGCTGAGCTGACAAAAGGCCTACCTTTCTGCTGGTAGGCTATTGAAACACAGGAGCTCCCTTCTGCTGGGGTGCACTTACAGCCCAGTCCCAGCTCACAAGCCTGCTGAGCTGGGGGATTTTATCAAAGGCAAGAAATTTTTCAAAACCATTTTACCCTGTCTTGGCAACATTTGACAGTTCTGCTTATCCATTTCTGGATATTATGTATTTTGTCAGTAGTTGAGGTATGGGCAGTTCCTTG
The DNA here is from genome assembly GCF_982192425.1 of Myodes glareolus. Taxonomy (NCBI): domain Eukaryota; kingdom Metazoa; phylum Chordata; class Mammalia; order Rodentia; family Cricetidae; genus Myodes; species Myodes glareolus. The sequence goes on from NC_142026.1 coordinate 106,360,676, forward strand.
CCCAGAGGCCAGTTTTGCCAAGAAGAAGACAAGTTCCAAGTGGAGTGTCTTTGGTGCTCAACAATCTCTCAGGAATAGATTGGTGTTGCCAGGATCGGTGGTGTCTCACTACCACAGAACTCTAAATTAGCTTAAATGCCATTTTCTACAGCTCTTTGAAGAGGTTGAAGATTATTTAAACAGAATATAATCTCTATGTATCTAAAGAACCTGATTAGTCTAACTATAAATATGACAGACATAGATGACTATTGATCTACAATTCTTAATATCTATCTAACTTAAAGACTAAGAGAATAAACAACTGTACAATAAATGAGGACAATGAACTCCAAATGTAAACGATGTATATCAACACATACACAATATATAAGTATCTTAATCAGAGGTAGAAATGTATCAATACATAAACAATATATAAGTATCTTAATCAGAGGTAGAAATGTGTAAAAGGAGTGGCGGGCTGTGTTTTGTCACCTGGCTCCAGGCTAGTTTTACCCAAAATAATTACACAGAAACTGTATTCTTTTAAATACTGCCTGACCCATTATCTCCAGCCCCTTATTGGCTAACTCTCACATATTAAGTAACCCATTTCTAATAATCTGTATAGCACCATGAGGTTGTGGCTTACCGGGAAGATTCTAACCCACATCCATCTCAGAGAGGAGAGCCATGGCATCTGTCTGCCTCTGCTTCTTTCTCTCAATATACTGTTCTGTCTACTCCACCTATCTAGGCTGCTGTCCTATCAAAAGCCAAGGCAGTTTCTTTATTAACCAATATAAGTAATACATAGACAGATGACCCTCCTACATCATTCCCCTTTTTTGTTTAAACAAAAAAGAAAGGCTTTCACTTTAGCATAGTAAAATTACATATAACAAAACAGTTATCAAGCAAGAATTACAGCTACAATATTTATATCTACTTTATCTTTTATCATAACTATGGAAAATAATAACTATTTATCCATTCTTAAACTCCATCAAAGACTCCAGAAGGATATAATAGTACCTAAGTATAGAAATGACAGAGACATCTCACTGCCTGGACAGTCACCCAAAGTTCTTTTGTACTATTGGGTCATCTATCTTCAGCCTTCCGGCCCATAGTATCCAGCAGACTTTTCCATGAAGCAGGAAATTTCAAGGGCTGTTCAGTCACTATCTGCTGTGTCCTGCAGACTCTTTCATGAATCAGGAACCCCGAAAGACCAGATCACCTTTAGACAAGTTTAACAGTCCTCTCTCTGCAGGTTCTTTATGTCCAGTTTATGCAACAGTCCAGACAAGAGCAGTTTCTTGCCCAAATGGCTATCAAACTCTATAAGGAGCCTCTTCAATGCCCATCTTCCTCTTGAAGTAGCTTGGTGCTGCCAGGAGCAGACATGTCTCGTTGTCATGAAAAGCCCTATGTTATTAAAACATTAAATGCCATATTCTGTAGTTTTTTAAAGATACGAAGAATGCCTATATAACTGAAATATATCTCTATGTATCTAGAAAATCTAACTAACATGACTCCAAGCTTGACAATTATTAATGATTATCCTTTAACAACCTGTATTTCCTAATTATACATTACATTTTTAAATGAACTACACAATCACAATACCTCAATAAAGAGCAGAATCACATATATGTATAACAAAATTGGCCTAAAATCCATAACAATGCAAGTTATTCATATCTATATCATCTCCCCCTTTAAATGTAAAAGAACATTTATAAACAATATTTGGGAATATGGACGTAATTATTTCTCTCTAAACTTCTTCCTGCTGTATAGGAGCACTGTTAATCAGTTCTTTCATGGTATAACCTGTCTGCTAGATTCATCTCAGTCAGCAGTTGAGTGAAGTAATTTTTTAAAGGTGTTCACAGTAACATTTCAGTAGGACGTGGTCTATTATACCATGTTGGAATAGAAGCAATCCACAGGGTCTCATCCTCTGTGAAAACAAAAGAAGAATCTTTTTTCCAAAGTATCATATCCTTAGATCCAAATTCTGAAGTCATAATACTCTTATAATATCCATTCTGGTTTAGCTTGGCAGTCCATATAATGAAATGTCTCTCTGTCTTAGCTCCTTCACCATCAAAAATTTCAAAGAAAACACAATGTACATAATCCAGACTCTCTGTGAATTTTCCATTTTTACATGGCTTATTTTTCTTTATTTATTTTAATCTGTAACTATCTGTACTCTGTATCTTTAAAGACTTTACCCTTTTTATTACAACATTAACTTTATTCTCTATATTCCTTTTCTTCTCTCTCCTAAGCCTATGTATATTCATCCAACACTGTGACCCATTTAGGGTCTTTTATGTCTGAATCTGTCCTATTGTGAATCTGTAATGTTTTACTATCTAGGAGCATTTTTGTTTTACAGTTTTAAATCACTAAGCACTTAAGAATCTAAGCTGTGACATTCCTAGGTCACAAACAGGTACTGCCTTCTTGCCCCGCCCAGCCCAACATGGTGGAACTGCTCATGCCTCTGAGCCTTGCACATTGCACTGCTAGCATGGCGGAGGCACTTGTACCTCTGAGCCGCAGCACTCAATGACCCCCTTTTAGGCACACAGCGAGTTTAGTTGCCATCAAACAAATCATAGCACTTTACTCCAAATGTTCCATTCAAAAGCTCTGTCTCCTGCAGGAGCCAGGCAGAGATCGCAATGGCGGCACAGTCCAGAAACTGGTATTTCAAAACCACCTCGTTCTTGTAGACCTGATCCCACTGCTTACTCAGGCAGGAAGAGCCAAGCCATGGGCAAGGTCTCAGCTAATTTGTTCCCGACCCGAAGTGGGCACACAAATGTCTGGGCCCAGAATTGCTCCATAGCCAGAGTTTGCACCAGCAGCAGGGCCCAGAAAGTCATGTTTTAAAATGGTGCAGCTTTTTTTCTGCCACTATTGCTGAAACAGGAAATTTCTCTACAGCACATCCTAGCAAACAGCAAAAAGCTGTGATAAACCCTATATTTGTGTCTAGAATTCCCTTTTAAGCCCTCTAAAATTTTACATGGAGTTAGTTACCACATTGGGCAGCCACCTATTGCAAAAGGAGCAGTGGGCTGCATTCCCACCACCCGGTTAGCTTTACCCAAAATAATTACATGGAAACTGTATTCTTTTACATACTGCCTGACCTGTTATCTCCAGCCTCTAATTGACTAACTCTCACATCTTGACTAACTCATATCTAATAATCTGTATGCCACCACAATGTCGTGACTGACCAGGAGGATTCTAATCCATGCCCATCTTGGGCAGGAGAAGCATGGCATCTACCTGCCTCTGCTTCTTTCTCTCAGTATCCTGTTCTGTCTACTCTGCCTATCTAAGCTGCTGTTCTAGCAAAAGTCAAGGCAGTTTCTTTATTAACCAATGAAAGTAACACATAGAGAGATGACACTCCTACATCAGAAAGGTACACTGCAATATGGTAAATATGGTGTAGGAGAATTGTCTGTATTCTGTCAATCATGTATTTTAATAAAACGCTGATTGGCCAGGCAGGCAGTATAGGCAGAAAAGCCAGACAGGAAGTAGGGGTGGAGCAAAGAGACTGGGAGTATTCTGGGAAGTAGGAAGCTCCCTCTAACATTCCTGCCCAGACCACCCAAGAAGCAGCATGTGAGCTGACAGCTGAAAAAGGTACCAAGCCATATGGCTCTAATAGATCAGAATAATGGGTTAATATAAGCTATAAGAGTTAACGAGAAGCCTGAGCTAATGGGCCAATCAGCTTTATAACTTATAGAGATCTCTGTGTGGTTGATTTTCTCTGGGACTTGCCGGTTGTGGGGTACCAGGCGGGAACAGATACCCCAACAAGCCAGCCCTCATGTTACATATGGTGCCCAACATGGATAACTGAATCCACAGAAAGCTTGAGAAAGCTTGGGAAAGAATAGAGTAAAGCATATTTTCTTGGTAGCAGTAATTTCTCGGGTCTGCTCTGCTTGCTAGAGGCAAGCAAATGCTCTCATCTAAGAGAGGCTTCCTGACTCAGCTTTAGCTGCAAAACTTTAAAGCTCATTAAGAGGTCCTGTCACGAAACACTTAGATGGTGTTGGTGAAAAACTGAACACAAGGTTTTCGGCTTTCAGCCGTAGCAGGAAAAAAGCTGGGCTGCTGTTTCAAAATGCTGGCTTTCTGGGCTGTCCTGCCAGAGCAAACTCTGACTCTTTCAGGCAGGCAGTCCAACTGAGTGTGGTCTGTGAGCAGAACACTGCAGCTTGCTTTCTGGCAAGGACCTTGAAACGCCATAGAGTTGTGGCAAGAAAAATGGCTGCAGCCTGTACCTCAGCCACGAGGCTGGAAAGCTAAGTAATGGGCTTGATCTAGCTGTCAAAGCCACGGCTTTAGTCCTACCAATTTTGCTTGGTAAATTAAAGACTCATGTGGTCAGAAAAAGAGGGCTATACAGTAAAAAGAGATTCAAAGACAAAGAAAACCTCTAAATGGTTTACAGTGTGTTAAAAATATATGCGGGATAAAAGTTAAAGTTCTTAAAGTAAAAAAGGAAGAAAGTAGTTGGGTGTGGTGGTACACACCTTTAATCCCAACCCTTGGGAGGCAGAGGTAAATTGACCTCTGTGACTTCAAGGTGTGGTAGTACACACCTTTAATCCCAATGCCTGGGAGGCAGAGCAGACAGGTCTCTGTGAGTTCAAGGTGTGGTAGCAAACACCTTTGAGCCCAGCACTGGGGAGGCAGAGACAGGTGGATCTCTGTGAGTTCAAGAACAGCCTGGTCTACAGAGTTATTCCAGGACAAAGATATACGGAGAACCTGTCTCAAAAAGTAAAAGTAAAAATAAAAGAAATAGAGGTTAAAATAAAACCGCACAAAGATGGAAAATACACAGAGAATCTTGATGCTGTATGCTATTATGCTCTCTTTGAATTGTTTGAATGCTGAGGAAGGAACAACAGCTGCTAAAAGACTTTTATTTATAAATGCTGCTGAACTAACCCAAGATGGGTATTTTGAAAATACCTTGACTTCAAAACTGAAGTCGAAAGGTATGTTACTTTGGAGAAGAGATTTTGCTTTTGTTTCCACAGAAAATGAGAAGCTGTGAATTCATTCTGAGTTAAGAAAAATCAGGTTTGATAAAGGAAGACCACCTGAAAAATCTCCGGTAGGAACAGATGGCCCAGATGTCTGAGTTCTTCATCCAGAACAGATTCAAGACTGCTGCCTGAGATGATAAAGACTCACAGGATACTCCAGTCAGAACTTGATTATAACTCTAAATTTTCTTTAGGTCCCCATAAGATCATCAGTGCCCCCAAACAGCAGGAAGTAGCCTGAAATACTATGCCCACATTCCCAACAAATGGACTATGGGTATTTTCCTTTGTTTAAAGAAAAAGAGGGAAATGGTGTGGGAGCATTGTCTGTATTCTGTCAGTCATATATTTTAATAAAACGCTGATTGGTCCGGCAGGCAGTATAGGCGGAAAAGCCAGACAGGAAGTAGGGGTGGAGCAAAGAGACTGGGAGTATTCTGGGAAGCAGGAAGCTCCCTTTGCCATTCCTGCCCAGAACAACCAAGTAGCAACATGTAAGTTGACAGCTGAAAAAGGTACCAAGCCATTTGGCTCTAATAGATCAGAATAATGGGTTTATATAAGCTAAAAGAGTTAACAAGAAGCCTGAGCTAATAGGCCAATCAGCTTTATAACTTATAGAGATCTCTGTGTGGTTGATTTTCTCTGGGACTTGCCAGTTGTGGGGTACCGGGCGGGAACAGATACCCCAACAAGCCAGCCCTCATGCTACAGTAAATATATATATATATATATATATATATATATATATATATATCAATGTAATATATTTATCAGTACATAAAAACGTTTCAAACAGAGGTAGAAGCATGCATGCATACAATATTCAATATAATTTAACTTTGTATCCATATACAAAAATATATGCCAATGTAATAATCTATAAACAATAACTCACAAATACCAATCTATTATCACATCTTCCAATTTTCCCTCTATTTTTTTCCAAAAAAGATCCCTGAACTTATAAAATTCCTCCCCCAACCCTCAACCGTATACTAATTATAATCAACCCCTAAATGATATCTCTAAACCCAAGAACAAACTGTGCTGAGAGAAGGCATATCATCCTCTAGAATTACTTCCAGCTGTCATGGGGGCGAAGTTCTTTCTGGGGGATCCTGTGGAAGCAAAATGAGGGTTAAATTTCAAGATCAATGTCTGGTAAGAAGATTGCAAATAGTCTCTGAGGATTTTGTGGAGGTCTGGCCAGAATGTTGTAAGATGTGCACCATTTCAGCTAACCAAGTTGGAACCGTCTTGTGCAGCTGACACCCAAAACAGGACTTGTAGTAGCGCTATCAGTATCATGATGTCATATCAAACAGGTGGAATTGTTGTTACGGGGTCCCATCTTGTTCCTGGAAACTTCAAAGATTACTGCAGGAAAATTCATTGTTCATTGTGGAAAACTTAAACATTAATTATATAGACATATACAGACATACATATATTCAATGAAAGGTATGATAGATATGAAGAAAAGCAAAGATGTTTTCTCAATTCCGTTTTTTTATTCTTTCCAATATCATGGTTCTTGACACGAGACAGAAACTTTGGGTTTTTCGCTTAACAGCAGGCTTGGAATTGGAGAGGGACTGAGCCAGAGTCCAACTCCAAAACCAGCTCTATAAATTTAGAAGTATAATTTAGTATATTTTAGACTTTTATACTTACAGAACCTATTCAGTTTTCTTGATGGTCCCTATTGAGTAGTTATTTTTTCATCTGTCAGTTTTCAAACATCCAGGATCCCTTGAATTCTTCAAAGATGAGTGTTTTCCTGTGGAGATAAAAACAGAACCCTGCCCCCATTCTCTATGGTTTTCTTACCACCTGTATGAGTATCATCATTGTGGATGAACTGTTATGTCTCCTTTCCAAGAGGTATCTCCTCTTCAAACCGAACTTTTATTAATTTTGATGGTATCCACAATTTTTCTTCTGTGAAAACAAGAGAAAAACCCCTTCCCCAACTCAGCACATCTCCTGGCTTCCATTGAGAGGTCAGCACATCCTTGAAATAAATCGGTTGATTTAGTTCAGCATTATTTAATGTCTTTCTGCCGCTGTTGTTCCTTTCTCATTAGTGTTAAGAAAATTTAAGGTTAATAAGGTATTATGTAATCTATTTCTGGAGCATTTTCTACCTCTTTTTGTTGATTTAACATATCCTTTATAATTTCGATTTGATCTTTCTATGACTGCTTGACCTGTAGGATTGTATGGTGTACCTGTAACATGCTTAATATTATAATAAGCAAAAAACCATTTCATTTTCCTAGAGACATAAGCTGGACCATTATCTATTTTCATTTGTGCAGGTATACCCATGATGGCCATAACTTCTAATAACTGTGTGATTACTGGGTCAGCTTTTACTGAGCTTAAAGCAGTTGCCCACTGAAAGCATGAATAAGTGTCAATAGTGTGATGTAGATATTTTAATTTTCCAAATTCTGCAAAGTGGAACACAACCATCTGCCAGATTTCATTACTTTGAGTACCCTTCGGGTTAGTCTCTGCAGGTAGCAGTGTTTGGTTATGTAAAGAGCAAGTAGGGCATCTCTTTATAATTTCCTTAGCTTGTTGCCATGTAATGGAAAACTCTTTCTTTAATCCTGTGCTATTGATGTGATGCTTTTTATGAAATTACAAGGCCTGCAACACACTTCCAATCAATAATTGATCAATTTCTGCATTACCTTGTGCTAGAGGTTCTGGCAGACCCTTATGGGACTGGATGTGTGTTATGTACATCGGACAAAGCCTATTCCTGATTATATGTATCTTTACTTCCTCAAACATTCTTTCTAAAGTATCTATGTTTGAATAGGATAGCGAAATGTCATCTATGTAATGGTAAGATATAGACTTAGGAAATTGCTTACATATTATTTCCAATGGCTGACTTACAAAGTATTAACACCGGCTGGGGCTATTGAGCATTCCCTGAGGGAGAATAGTCCATTGGCATCTCCTAGTAGGCTGAGAGTTATTATAAGTAGGCACTGTGAATGCAAATTTTTATCTATCCTTTTCTTGTAAAGGTATAGTGAAGAAGCAATCTTTCAAGTTAATAAGTATAAGAGGCGATCCTTTGGGTAACAGAGAAGGAAGAGGAATTCCAGACTATAGAGGGCCCATAGGTTGAATTACCTTGTTGACATCCCTTAGATCTGTCACCATTCTCCATTTAGCAGATTTTTTTTTACAACAAGCACAGGAGAATTCCATGGGCTAGTGGACTCCTCAATATGTTGAGCATCTAATTGCTCCTGTACCAATTGTTCTAAAGCCTGCAATTTAACTTCAACTACAGGCCATTGCTTAATCCATATTGGCTTCTCAGTTAGCCATTTTAAAGGTAGGACTGTTGGTACTTCTAAAGGTTTGTTAGTTGCTTTATGTTCTTGTACAGCCTGAATGTTTGGCGACCTTCGTGCACAATACCTTATTACATCCTTCCCAGAATTATGAGTTCCTGGGACTGCAGGAATGTTAATTTGAGTATTCCATTGCTGTAGCGGGTCATGGCCCCATAAATTTATTGCAATATTAGCTACGGGCCTTAGCTTTCATCTTTGACCTTCTAGTTCATATACAGTCAACCCAGCCCCATGTTGGGTGCCAGATAATGCACAAAACAATCCCACACCAGTTTGGATTCAAAGGGTTATTTATTTGAGGGGAAAAAACTTACAGAGCACTTTCCTACATGACATCCAGGAAAGGAGTCTAGTAGCTGGAGCAAGAGAGTGAACGGAGAGCTGCTGCTTCTTTTTAAAGAGAAAGAGACCATGCCCCAGTGGGCTGGTATCTCAGCAACTATTGGCTGCAGAAGCTCCCACAGCACTTGTGGTTGAGAGAAACCCACTTCAGAGTATTTCTTCATGAAGCAGAACATAGATTCCTGGGTGACTTCAGTGTCATTTCCACAGGCTTTCCTATTATGATGATGTGATGTGTACTGTCACCAATTCTTCAGAACAGCACATTCTCTAGGAACCAGAAACAGTCTTGTGAATGATTCAGACCCAATGAAGCCTGTCAGCTCTCATGTGTCTAGAGTGGGGTTACCACAAATGTGTTCAAAGCTTCTCATCTTTATCATTCTCTAGAGTTTCTTCCTTTAAGTGTTACCTGAATTGGTCTGGCCCACATTAGCTGAGCCTAGGTTGACATTCTGTAGTTGGAAATATATGAACACAGACTGCTAGTAATATCTTCACCCCAGAACTAACCTACGCAACTTCGTAGAATGAATAGTTTTTTCCTAAAAGGACATTCAGAACGTTTCAAACAAGAATGGAGCCCAGCAATGAGATGCGTGCTCATGCATTTCATGAACTATCTTTTTGTCCTCTCCATGGAGATCAGCATCTTTTCATTTAGGATTATCATCACTTCTTCAGCATGAGGCTGACAGTTTTTGCAAGCATTGGTGACCAACTTTCCAATATTTCCCCTTCCTTTTCAAACCAATCATAAGCAAACAATACACAAAAGTTAACATTTCCTTTCAAACATTAATAGAAGCACAGAAATAAATTCTCCAAGTGTGATATATCTGTCTCATATGACAATTCATAATTCAATTTTTGAAGGGAACTTCATACCTACTCTGACATGGCAGCAACAATTTATATTGTCACAGTGTGTAATGGTCCTTTTTCCTACATCCTTATTGCTACTGAGTTCCCTAAAAATAGCCCTTCTAATTTTGATATGATAGGATCACAAAATAGCTTTAATTTACATTTCCTCAATGACTAATGATATTGAACACTACTTAAAGTATTTTTGTATATATATTTTAGAACTGTCTATTTATTTTGTCAGCCTATATATTGACTGGAGGATTTGGGATAAACGGTCTTTAATTTTTGCAGTTCCTTAAACACTATAGATTTTAATCTCCTGCCTAATGTATAATTGACAAAGACTTCTTTTCATGATTCTGTAGGTCATTCCTTCTGTTATCTTTCCATTTCCTTTGTTGTAAGGAAACTTAATTTTCGTAAGTCAATTGTCATTAGTCATCTCTTGAGATTATTTTCTGTGTTATGGGAGGTCCTTTTCAGATAATTTTTGCTATGCCTACATTTTTGTTCATTTATTTGTTAATTTAGTTTGGTTTCATTTTGGTTTTTGTTTGTGAACTAGTGGGATGGTGCCTTTCTTATTACTCAAACTATTGCTGAGTCTGTTTTAGACCAGTATTCATCATATTTGGTATTCATCAGCATCAGTTTTGATGTGGTGGTTTTCTTTCTTTATAGATCAGAGTTCTCTAATGACTACACTTACCTTTGCATTCCCTGGGCAAGGCAGGTTCTGTCAGTCTCCTAGAGCTCCCAGTTCATGTTCTGTGCAGTAAATGATGTTTTACCTTGCTACTGTCTCCCAAGAGCACTGGTGGTGTGGAAAGCAACGATACATTTAAACTGGTGCAGCCAGAGAACTCGTCTTTACAGTTTTAAGACTTCTAGTATTTGATCCATCCCCAGTCTCAGGTTGAGAGCTCTGCGACCCCAGGATTATTCTCTGTTGATGAGTTACTTAGGACAGATTTCTTTGTCTTTAAGCCTTTCCAGTCAGAATGTAAGCGGAGGCGGCTTTTTCTTTTCCCGGCCTCCCAAACCCAAATTATCACATAAAAACTATATTAATTACAACACTGTTTGGCTTATTAGCTCAGGAATCTTATTAACTAAATCTTACATCTTAAATTATGTCACTCCTATTAATCTATGTATCACCATGAAGCTATGGCTTATCAGTGAGGTTCTGGCATCTATCTCTTTTGGCAGCTACATGGTGTCTGCCTGACTTCACCTTCTTTCTCTCTGCATTCAGTTTAGTTTTTCAGCCTAGGTATATTCTGCCCTGCCACAGGCCAAAGCATCTTCTTTATTAACCAATGGTAATAAAACATGTTTACAGTACACAGAGGGGAATCCAACATCAATAGAACAAAGCCTACAGGTGCCTGTACCCTTTAGTCTGTTAGTGTATGATCTTTCTGCTCTCCATGTCTACCTCTATATTATTTCTATTCTGTCTTAGCATCCCAGAACCTGTAATAAACAAAATGAATCTTCATGACTCCTGGATATTCCCTGATATTCCCTGATATAAGCTTCTCCCACCCCCTGCCCACAGAGGTTATCTCAGTTTTTAACAATGAAGTTTCTAATATGATGGTGCTAGTGGCTGCCTCTTTTTTCTACGGCAAATACTTTACTGACTGAACTATCTCATGGACTCTTGGTTGTATTTTGCTTAAAAGCAGAATGTGACTGTTGTCTTCTGTAGGCTGTGTGGAGGAAGAAAAGGAACACGTTAAATACTGCAATTTAGAGTTAGAAAATCAAGTAATACATGTGCAGGTTATTGAACAATATTTGGACCATTATGCAATGTACAGACTTGTTTATAATGTGAAGACTTGCATACTGTATGCAAATTAGTATATAACACATAGACTAGTATACAGTGTGCGGACTAGTAAGCAATGTGCAATGTGCAGATTCATGTACAGTGTGAACTCATATATAATTACAGACGAGTAAACAATCTAGAGACTAGTCTACAGTGTGCTGACTAGTGTACAGTGTGAAGACTAGTATGTAATATACAGACTAGTAAAAAATGTAGAGACTAGTCTGCAATGTGTAGACTAGTGTACCGTGTGAAGACTAGTATACAGTGTATAGACTAGTTTATAGTGTACAGACTAGTTTATGGTGTGAAGACTAGTCTGTAATGTACAGACTAGTAAACAGTGTAGAGACTAGTGTACAGTGTGTATTCTCATGGACAGAGTGGAGACTATTATGTAATATACAGAATAGTAAATAATGTGTAAACTAGTATAGAGTGTGCAGACTAGCATACAGTGTACAAACTAGTGTGTGGTGTGAAGACTGGTATGCAATGTACAGACTAGTATACAGTGTAGAATATTCACCATTTTCTTTATCTTTCTCATGGTTAGCAGGTCTGTTTTTCTGTGCATCACCATGAGGTCGTGGCCTACCAGCAAAGTTTTAGAGCTTCAGTTTCCAGTGGTGACTCCATGACTTCTCTCTGACTCCACCTCCTTTCTTATGGCTTTCAGTTTAGTTTTCCCTGCCTAGCTCTGTTCCTCTATAGCTCTGCTATAGGCCCAAAGCAGTTCCTTTATTAACCAATGATATTCGAAGCATACAGATAGGATTCCCACATCACAACTTCGAAAGAAAACTTTTGTAACTAAATATTAAAGGTATTAAGTGACAATTGTAAGCCATTTCAAAAGGTGCATAATAATATAACCTATGCATTCTGTCCTTTAGGAAGAGGAGCTGATCCCACCAGAAAGACAGACTGTGGCTGTGAATCAGACCATCTGTGCATCTCTGCGGACAGTTGTGAGCTGGTAACCTTTGTTATACTCTGCGAGTTACCACCCATAAAACTTAGGATGAGTTCATAAGACATATCCAGCCTGGCATGGGAGGACTAAGTCAAGAAGCTGACAATGGCATGGCCTTAGGAGGGGCCAACACTGGTAGGTGGTTAGTATGTCCCCAAATTAGGAGCAGTGTTTTCATAAAACATGAGACTAGGAAAGTAATGATGCCTTGCTGTTCATCTCAAATATTCTGAACACGGAAATTCAGAAATGTGTGAGAGAGTAATACTGAATTTGCATTAATATTATTTTAATATGTATACTATATTAATCTAGAAGCTAAGGTTTTAATCAATAAATTTTGCTAGAATAACCAGATAGTATTTTTTAAGCTAATTTTTGTTTGAGGCATAGAATTACTTGGTAGAATATTTTTTTAGAGAAAATAGCAATAATTAGAAACAATATCATATTGTTTCAGTTTGCATAATTAAACATATATCATTTAATCCTAAATATCGTTTTCTTCCTTCTACTTTGGATCATTCTTTTCAAAATCTTAGAAGCAGCCTTGTCCACAAAGCTGTTCTTCTGTCAGCCTAGTCATTTGCAGTACTAGCAGGCTCACTGAGTCATCACAGAAATGCACATGTGCGGGGCAAAATACTGTGCATCACTGATTTCAAGTGGACATTAGCATCAACCCAATAGTTAACTGAAGCGATTCATCTAATCCTGTAAAAGCTAGGACGTTTAAAGGTGAACTTAGATTGTTACCTCAATTATTTATCATAAGAAATTTAAAAGAAGAAGTCCATTTTCAAAGGGACCCTGAGCCAACTTAGCCCCAAATACCCATAAAAAGAAACCACTGAATTCCAATAAAGTATGCTAGTCTAGGTATTGTCCACCCCAAACTCAACTCTGATAAGCTATTCCTCCTATTAGGTGATTACAGTAGAAAATCACTAAGAGCCAAGTTTGACTTATGACCTGCAGACAAGGCAAGGTCATATACCTGCCACATGATAAATTAAACAGGACATAAAATGCAGACATGAATCTATATACATATCTTATTGAGAAAAAGACAAACTTTTAAGTGCCAGAAGGAATGATAAAACCCAATGAGGTGTAAGGATGTGCTCTTCTGATGACCCAGACTAAAAGGAACAGGGGAAAAGGGCTTCCATTAGGATTACAATGAGTGCTATTTGTGTTGAACAACTATGCCTGACATTCAGGGCTGTTGCCTCACTTGTGAGACTCTGAGTTTGCAGTGCTCCTATTAGCAAATGAAGACCAAAGTTTCTTGTATTTATTAACCTAGTGGTCTACTGATAGAAGCCATCAAATGTTTCCTTTAGACACAGAATGAAACAACGACTTAATTATATTGTGTCTGAAAATCAGACAAATATGTATGGAATATGAAATGTTACTGAAGTTACAACAAGATTATAATATTTCAGAAAAATATGATTCAAAATATAATCCCAATGTGAATTTTTCTATTGTTGTGTAGAAAAATCTCATAATTAAGTTTTCTTTCCTTTTAAAACAGATGCTTTCACAAGATCTGCTCCTGGGTGCAACAGTGGCATGAATGCTGTCACAGAACCAACTGTTTCTTGATTGGATTTAAGAGCAGCATTTTAGGGAGAAGCAAATTTCCACTAATGGGAATCTGCCCGAGAAACCGAGCATGGTGCACACAAGACCTAAGGGAGAAGCTACTATTATTATTTTGCATCAAACTACTCTCTAAATTTGTTCATTCCTACTTGCAGTTTAACACAGCTCCCAAACCTCATCAAAGAAGTTTCTTTGTTCAGTGGATAGTGATCAATGCAGAAAGTTAAAACTGATCACAATGCAAAGAGCATCGGTAGAATGCTCAGCCACAAAGGGTGCATCTATATCACCACCTCCCCAAGGATCGCGGGCCATTGAGGAAGAGCGGAAGTAAAAATAGAAAAAGGCAAAAGTTTGGAAAGCCCAGATCAAAGCAGTGTCTTCTGTACCTGCCGCCATTGTCATGATGACCTCACAGCAGCTGTAGTTTTGACATAAACTGCTAAAGGGTCAAGCCAGTAAACACTCTGCAAAGAAGGGAAAGAGGATAATGGGGTGCCCTTTACTCCCAGCAACTGAGGCGCTGTGGACAATTTGATGCTTCCTGGGGAAAGGAGGTTCAGCATCTTTTAAGAGCATTGCTCTTTAAAGAAGGTTGGGCAACCTCCAGTGCATGGTCCTACACCCAAAAATATGTGGAGCAGCACAAATTGAACTCTGGTTAATTTTTTTTTTTAAGAGGACACAAAGTTGTGAAGAAGATAGAGGTGGGTCTTGGAGGAGTTAGGGGGAAGAGTGAAAATGAATGATCAAAATGTGCTCTATGAAATTCTCAAAAATAGATGCATTAAATGGGACTATCGGGACCAAGTACTTTAATCAATATATGTTTATGGCTTTGGAATTATAAACACATATTAAAGTTGTATGCGATCTTTATCCTGGTCTATATTTCTTAAGTGTCCAAGTGTTATCAGGTTTCAGGATCTGGGAATGTCCTGTGAGGAAATATATGTCTGGCATTTGTGCCTAGCAATGCTGATAAGCCACCTTTCATTCTTACAGATATAAATTATTTTATGATGGTGTTACCTTTCCTTGCTGCTGTTGATTCTGACATGTTGGGCATGTCATCAGATCAAGCCAGGTTGTTGCCAGCATACAAGGATCAAAGGAGGTTTGTTATGATGTTTCTGACTGTCAGTTATCCTTCCCTGAAATAATGAATGAATGGAATGCCTTTTATCAGGTTCCTTATTTACGTTTTACATTTCAAACTCATTTTTGTATGATAGCTTTTATAATGATTGCTTTTGTGTAGTCTATGTTATTTTCCTTACTGTGGCTGTGCAAATGGTGTAGTCAATATTTCAATCATTTCTTGCAGAAATGCACCAGCATCTCTATATAGCAACAACAGAAAATGCCTCTGATGGATCTGCTCCTTTCTCCTCAAATAGATATTACAAAGAGAGACAACGTATAGAATGGGAGAAAAATCTTTGTTGACTCTACTTTAGACTAGAAGTTAATTATCTAGAAGCAACAAAGAAGTGCAACAATTAAACACCAAAGAAATAAAACTGTCAGTCAATACATGGGCTAATTAATCAAATAGATAACCAAAAGAAAAAGGGCAAATGCCCAATAAATACTTCTTAGTGTTGTCAGTAAAGAAAATCAATGCTCCCACTCTTAGCACCTGTCAAATACCTCTAATTTAACAACTGGTGATGGGGTTTTATGTCTGTCTTCCTCCTTACATGCTGGGATATGGTCTGACTTGAGCTTGCATGGATCTTGTACATTCTCTCGCAAATGCTGTGAGTTCATATATAAGGCAGAGAGAGAGAGAAAGT
Organism: Myodes glareolus; assembly: GCF_982192425.1. Taxonomy (NCBI): domain Eukaryota; kingdom Metazoa; phylum Chordata; class Mammalia; order Rodentia; family Cricetidae; genus Myodes; species Myodes glareolus. The sequence continues at coordinate 106,376,602 of NC_142026.1, forward strand.
CAATTAAGAACGGGCTTCATTTTCTCTGGACTGGGAGACATCAAGGGGATTAGTGAGGTACACTCGGAGCTGTGTATGTGTGTCCAGTTCCAGAGGTGACTGGCATGCTAAGCAGCTGACGGGGAAGACCCACCCTAACTGCGGGCAGCACTGCCAGAGATGAGAAGCCCATGGGGGAACAAAGGTAGAAAAAAAGGAAGCGGGAAGGTGCGCAGAGGCTCTGTGTCCCCCAGCAAGCGCTGTACTCCTAGCGCCATGGAATTCATTCAACCTTTGACCCATTCAACCTCTCAACGGAGCAGCAAACCAACTCTCCAGCTGTTTCCAGCCCTTCAGCTGGGGCTGTGACTTCATTTTTCTTGTCCTAAATTTTCCAACCTCATGGATGGAAAAGTTCCTGGTTTCTCTGGTCGTTGAGCATGCAGACAGACAAACATTGTTGGATTATCTCGTCTCCAGCTGTAAATCAGTGTAAAAAGTCACCACACACATACTGTTCTCTGTATATACTATGCCATTTTCCCTGTTACTGTTCTTTCGCAGGAGAACAAAGAATAACATAAAAAAATTAATGGTTTGGGCTTTTGAAAGCTCAAAACCCACCCCAGGTGATAAAACTTTTGCAACAAGGCTACACCTCTTAGTTCTTCCCCAACAGTTTCACCAACTGTGGACCAAGCATTCAATATATGAGCCTATGGGGGTCAGTCTCATTCAAACCAACATGCCGTCTAAGTTCTGTGGAATGTACACTGGCTGATTGGACAGTTTCAGACACAGTTTGAGGGCTAAAGAGAGGGTTGGCTTTACTTTTTTTTTTTTTTTTTTTTTTTTTTACTTACGTGGGCTAAAATTCAAATAAAACTTTGCTTGTTTTGCCTGTCAGACTGACTCAGACTCATTTCCGTTTGTTGGTTGCCTCCAGGATCCTGCTGTGTTCTCCAGGAAAGTCAATCCACATTTTTTTTAAGTTGTCATTATTTTTAAGCTATGAATCAATCAAGAAGTGTATATACAAAACTTTTTATCATATTGAGATACCACTTATTAAAAACCTTTAAACTGTTTTAATTTTTTGTTCCTATTGAACAGAAGAGTCATTTTGAACTGTTAGGTGTACACATTGCAACTATGGCTATTAACTCCATTCAGCTTTCAACTTTTAAATTGGTGCATTAGTTAGGGCTCTCTCTGTATATGGGACTTATTAAACTGACCTACAGGTTGTGGCCCAGGTAGTCCAACAATGCCTACCTCACACTGAGAAGACCGAGACTTCAGTAGCTGTTCAGGTCATGAGGCTCAGTGTTTCAGAAGTTCCGATTCGGAGCTGGAGTCGGGGAGGACTCCTGGGTATCGGCTATTTTCAGTCTACCTTGGGATCTTGAAGAAGCTGTGTTTAGTAGGAACTGTAGCAATCAGATATCTAAACATGAGAGCAAGGGGAAAAGAAAACAAGCAAAAGGCAGTTTCCCTCTTCCTTGTCCTTTTATGTTGACTGTCACCAAAAGATGTGGTCCAAATTTAGTTTGGATCTTCCTGCTTCAAATAATCTGATGAAGGATTTTCCTAACAGAAGTGCCCAGCAGCTTGAGTTTTGAGGTAGTCAAATTGCCACCCAAGAAGAACCATCACAATGTGTAAAATTTATCAGAAAAGATTTATACTTAATTAGTTTAATTAACCCTCATTAGTTTTTTTTTTATAAATTAGGTAATATTTCTGGTGATATTCAAGATGCTCTGTTTTCAAAATTGTATTATGAACAAGTAAGTAATTGTAAGACAATCAGCACAGAAATTAAAATAAAAACCAGTAAACCTATCCAAAATTGGGACTCCGTGTGCTGGTGAGATGGCCACTGTCCTCTTAGGACTGCCCGAGTTCCATCCCTAGGACCTACATGGTGGAAGGAAAGCATCAACTCTGTCAGGTTGTGCTCTGACCTCCCAGACCTGTGGTACAACCTGCACACTCAGACACACACCAGCAAAGAAAGTCTTAAAAAGGGAGAGAAGACAAGTAACTGAGTAAATCCTGGCATTGCTGACTTCCATTAATGTAATTTACTAAAATCAGATACGCACAATTAAGCACATTGGAAGAGTAAGTTGAGAACCCTGTGTTTTAGTTCCGTTTTAGGGACAGAAATCTAAACATATGGAAGAATACAGAAGGCGATCAAATTTTCACCACGAAGTTATTGGGATTGCTTTTATCATTGGACCAATGACCCCACCGAATGAAAAAAACGAATGAGACATTAACCTAATCTAAACCCATTCAAATCATCAAGCATTTTATTGCCTAGTTGGGAAACCATATTACTCTCTGTATGCTTTTTCCCACAATAGCGATCAGACGGCCACATTGAGGAAAATTAGTAAGAAAAGATTAATGAGCCTTAAAGAATTGTAAGCCTTCAATAAAAACTTTCCTCCAAATTAACGATTATGTTTTTCTCCTGTCTACCTTTTATCAGAGCCCTGCGCCTGGTTGCTTTGGCCACAAGGCGGCAGCATCTGAACACTCCCTCTCATTCCTTCCTGAATTTGTGCCATGATTTTGTCCAATGCTCAGGATGAGAGGCACAAGGCTAAGTGAGACTTCCATGACGGTCACCGACATATTGCACAGAGCTGTACATCATCCCACTTCCGGAACTACATTTTCTACTCCGTACCAAAATAATAGCAAATAGAGAGGTTTTAAAATATCAATGAATTCCAAGAAATAAAATGGAGTTCATTAGACACCTATTACTTTATGAGATTTTTAAATTATGATTGTAGTACATATGAGATGATGAAGGTATATTTGTCAGAAAGATTTATATTATTTTTCCTTCTTTTCATAAAAGAGGATTCCAACCCCGACAAAAAGGAGTATTTTGGACTTGGGTAAATTTACTTTTACTCTGCATGTAATAAAAAAGGTCTCTGTCAGCAAGTCTTACCAAAAAACAGTGATACCTAATAATGCTGCATTTAATGGGTAACTATGTTGTTAATGCATGATTTTGGGGGGCAGGCAGGCATGGGATTGAGACAAGGTTTCTCTGCAGCTTTGGAGTCTGTCCTGGAACTTGGTCTGTAGACCAGGCTGACCTCAAACTCACAGAGGTCCACCTGCCTCTGCTGGGATTGAAGATGTGCACCACCACTGCCTGGCTTAGTGCATTTTTTTTTAAACCACTTGTACAAAAGAGTGGAACCCAGAGAATGCATGAAATGAAAGGGCAAATTAATGTTCAATAAAGTAATAAAGTAGGAGAAAATAGCGTTTCTGGAAGCCAGTTGTGCAAAAGCATGACAATAAAAAGTGTAAAATGAGGTCAAGGAACCAGTTTGCTTGTTTGAGAATATGCACAGAAACTCTTACATAAGACTATGGTGGCAAAGTCTAAAATAGATAAAGTTATATTGGGGCATTCCCAAATGCAGTGCAGAGTCACACTTGCCTCGACAATAAGTTTTAGAATTATTTGCTTTTTCTAACAATTATTGAAGTCCACCTGGGTAAAAATTTCTGATATGCTGGAGTTTATATGCTGAGAGCTGTGGTTTTTATTAGAGGGCATCATCCTCATTCCAGATAGCCACCAGGCTCATCTCACTCCTAAATCCATTCCACTGGAGGGTCTCAGCTCCTCTAGCTCTCCTTCTCCTCCATGAGAACAACAGATATCCTGGCAGCTGTGCTGGTCTTGCCTTTTTTGTTACTGCTCCAATTTGAATTCTTGAAGAACAGCGAACACAGTCGACATTTCCAGCGGCAGCTTCATCACAGATGGCTCAGAGTTTTTCAGTGCTGTTCAGACGGAATTACCAGTCAGTAAGAAGTTGCTACCTTAAATCGGCTGGCTTTGAGCCTCAGCGTACCAGAGGCTGGCAAGCTGGACCTTCAAATTCAGACTTCCATTTAGCCTGCAGAAGTGGATTGCGTGTTGGAGCTCTGAAGGCCAGAGGTTTATTGTTCATAACCCTGCGTTCTCTTGGCTTACAGGCTGAGCTTTCAAAGCCAGGTGCTGCAAGCTCCAAGGTTTGAGATCCAGCTGTAATATTCTGGGCTTTCAAAGGCAGACACTAGTAATTCTCAGCTCTCATAGCCACAGGTTTATTGCTCTGACCTTTGAGGGCCAGAACCTCGGCCCTTAGTGGCCACTGTAGAAGTTCCAAACATCACGTGTTAGCACAATCTGGGTGATGTGGTGGCTTTCTAGAGCCCTTCTAAACAGCTGAGGTTTGCAGCTCGTCCGCAGCCTTGGGTCTTTACAGTCTTTTGCCTTCTGGAGTCTTGGCTCCTCACCACCTCTCACAGCCTCTCCCCTCCAGCAAGGACAGATCTTCTCTGTCTCTAAATTTGACAGTGTCTCCACAGCTGCATTCTCTGAGTCTCTGCTCCTAGACATTCACTGAGATTCTTCTGTCGGAGAGATGCCTGGGCCTAGAGGCTGTGAGGATCCTCTGCCCTTCTGTGTGGTCAGCTCAGTCTCTTCCGTCTGTAACAAGGCGACAGGTGACAACAGTAAAGCCAACCCCGGCAGACTTTACTTGGAAGCTACTGTGGTGCGTAAGGGAGGCCCCGAGATGACGGTGGTTTATACCACTGTACATGCTCTCTAGATGCCTCAGGTGTCAGAGTTATTCTTCCTGGACCAAACCAGATGGTTGCAGTAAGATCTGGAGCAGCTTTGGAGTCACTGGCTAAAATGGTAGTCGGCAGGTGATGGAAACCTATAACAGGTGAGATGGAGTCTTCCACGTCTTGCTGACACTTTTCACTAAAGCATAATATTCTTAAGCAGCATCGTGGTTGACAAGCAGGCCTTGTCCCTGCGGAGATTTCCCAAATGAGAACAAAGACTCTTTGGGCACTCAGACCTGAACTTATGCTTTCTCCTGACATCTGTGGTTGAGCTGGAGATCCTCTGAGCAAATGGGAAGCACTTAAAATAGCCAGAACAGGACTGTGAAGATGACAGCAAAGCCCAGAAGCAGCCATTTGACAGGCAGCTGCTCCCTCGCTGCTCCAGTTTCCTGAGATGCATCTGTAGTCATACGGTTCACTATTAAACCTGACCAGGGGAACCAGGAAGGCATCAACAGAGACTCCCCCCCCATTCCACTTGTATCTTCACCCATGAGCAACTGTCACTAGCAACCCAACCAGAACTGCGCTGAGATAAGTGGGACAGTCTGATAGCTGTCATAAAAAGGCCAAAAGACTGGTCCATGGCATCTCCAACCGTCAAAAATGGGAAAGACACCAGGGTGGATCTTTACAGGACAGGCCTAATACAAGGTCAACATAAAATTAGCATCTTGTTAGGAGTTAGGAGTTTATAGGCAGGTGGTTAGGGTTGTAAACCCAAGGTAAACCAAGTGTCTGTATGTGCTGGCAGAATTAGTAGTAAGTTCCCAGAGACTGAAGTTTTAAAATAAAGACTACCCAGCCTGTGAGCTCAGGGACTATAATGCAAAAGGCCTTGTAGCAGCTGAGGACTCCATCCTGGATCTGAGGGCCTCCCTGTAATTAAGACAATACCAGGATTTCCAGGATTGCGGAAGACCTGGGATGGTCTCTCCCATCTCAAGGTCTGCAAGATTCAGTTGTGATCTTTGCCTTTAAATGTGGCCCCTCCCCTTCTAGCTGGGCTGAAGCCCTAAATCTGAACAAGGAGATTGTGGCCAGCTGCTGTGACTTAAATAGAAATTCAGCTAATTACAACTCGATAGAAGTTGGGTTGCCTCTCTCGGTGTTTTCTCACTCTGCAACACCCTAACTCATCAAGGTGTTGCCTTTATTCTTTTTACTTCTTACTCTTTGCCCTTGGAAACTGTGGGCAGGCTTTTCCCTTAGATGGTTGGTTACCTAAGCAATCAGACTTTCACCTGGCCTAACTGAAGGGCCCAGACGTGACAGGTTCAATAGAAGCCTGAGTTTTAGATTACCCGAAGACAATACTTGGTTGAAGGAAAGACCACAAACTGAAACTACCCAGGTACCACTCAGGAATGAACCATCCAAGGGGAAAGTACCCAAAGTTACAAAGGAAATGCCTAACATTCCAACCGTTGTAAATAGAATCACGTGATGTCACTTTGTAGATCTCTGAAGGCATTTCTGACAACTCTGAGGCCTCTCGGCAGTAATGCTCCCCTTCTTCCCTGGGAAACAAGGACCTAACAATTGCCCACACACGTACTGAAACATTGGGAACTTTCCATCATCTCTCTGAGTTCTTGTGAATGTTCTCCAAATAGAACTCAGTTATTGAATAGGGGCAAGAAAACACTTAGGTGTTGACTAAGTTACTGATGTTTTGATTCAGGCTCTGGGAAAGGGGCAAAGTGACCCTCAGATGTTCCCTCTTACCTCATCTGATCTGGCAGCCACTCTCCAGCCAATTATTGGTAATAGCCCTTTTGAGTAAGCCAATCGTAATAGTTAGAAAACAAGTCCCAAACATTCCCTTCCTTCTGCTGCTTTTTCTTTTAAAAATAGCCTGTACCAACCGTTAGGGGTCTTTCTGCCTTTTTCGAATGCTGAATGAACCTGTCATGACAGAATTAATAAAATCCTAATGCTTTTACATCAGTTGTGGTGTGAGAGATGGTCTCTTGGAACAACTCCTCCTCAGTGATTGGATTCTAGGGTACAACATCTTGGGCCAACATACATCCATCCCCCTTCACCAAGACACCTAGACAAATGTCAGCCAATCAGGGGTCCTGAAACTTATAAATCCTTCACCCCAACCTCTGCTATGATAAAAAAAACCCACCCCAAATTGAGCTTGGAGCTCTCTGATTGTGCCAATTTGTTGGACACACAAAGAGTCCAAGTTTGAATTTGAATAAAGGCTTTTTGCCTTTATTCATATAGAATCAGTATTTTGGGGGTCCTCACGATCTGGGCATAACATTCCAACAAACAACCAGAATCCCATATATGGTTAAATTAACTAACTAGGTCCATCCCAAGTCAGTGCCTACATGCCTAAGAGCAAAGCTAGTCCAGGCTTAGTTCTAATACATAAAAGAACCACACTAGAAGGCCAGATTTGGCAAATCCTTTTAGAGTCCCCTCCCTTTCTTATATGCAGGTTTCCCATTTCTCCATAAACTTTGTTTGCTTGGTAAAGGGGTGAGGTTAAGTACATTGATATATTGAATATTGTATGTGAGTATGCTTCAACCTCTATTTGTATTGATATATATACATACATATATTTACATTACATAGATTTAATATCTGATTAAGATATTGTATACATTGTTTACATTTGGAGGTCATTGTCCTCATTCATTGCACAGTTGTTTATTCTCTTAGTCTTCAAGTTAGATAGATATAAATCAATAGTCATATATGTTTGTCATACTTATATTTAGGCTAATCAGGTTATTTGGGTGCATAGAGATCATATTTAGTATAGAGAGTATAATCTTCAACCTCTTCGAAGAGCTGTAGAAAATGGTCTTTAATATAACTCATAGTTCTATAGTAGTGAGACACAATCGCTCCTGGCATCACCGCTCTACTCCCGAGAGAACATTGAGCACCACTTGGAGCTTGTCTTCTTCCTGGCAGAACTGGCCTTTGGGCAAAAAAAAAAAAAAAGCCCATATCTTGACCACTGACAGAATTACAAAATATCCGTAAATGGATAAAAACAGGATTGTCTTATCCTGTCAAGACTGGGTAAGAGAGTCCTAAAAGGTTTCTTGTCTTTAAAAAATGACATGTCAGTTACATCAGGCCTTAGCCAAAGTTGGTTGACTCAACATTACAAATGAGACATTGGGTGATTGCCCAGGTAATCAGTTGTCTCTTCCATTTGTTGCACATTTCGGAAGTTTCTCACTTGTACTTTCGGGCTGCTTGAGTAAAATTATTTCCCTTCTCAGATCTTTGATGGAGTTGAAGATTAGATAGTTGTAGTTACCCTCTACATTATTTGGACTCCTTGAAATAAAATGTTTAGTAAAACTTTTGTTATATGTTTCCTGCTTAATATTGTTTGTTGTTTGTAATTTTATATTTATTATTTGTTTTATTGTATATAGTTGTACTTGGTTTTGTTCTGTCTTATTTTAGAAAAAAGGGGGAGATGATAGGGGAGTTCAGCCAATCACATTCTGTTCATGGGGCGTGTTGCCTTAAGGCAAAAATTTACCTATAAACCTGGCAGGTAAGCTTCCCCTCACTCTCTCGTTTGGCTTCAGCATTCCAGATGGACAGTTGGGATTCTGGTGTAAGTTTTCCATCTGTTTTATTAAAGCTGTATCTTTTGTAAGCTAGTCTGGTGGATCATTAATTACCGATCGACCTTGCCCCTTCAGCTTGGTTTTTCTTCTACTGTCCTTGAACATCATTCTTTGGCATTATGATACAAGAAACTGAGAAAGTACTGGCTGAGGGCTGTGGGTGACTTTGGTGGCCATGGTCTTTCTGAGACTATAGCATTTCAAGCTAAGCTCACAAACAATCAAGAAAGGCTCTGTCTCACTCAAAGAATTCCAGAGCAGTCCTTCTCAAATGAGGTTCCGGGAATGCTTACAATGCTACCAAATACCAGGAACGCTGGGTATTCCAAGTCTGCCTTGGTGGATATTTTTGATTTGTTTGTTTATTTGTTTTACTGTTTTTCAAATGATTCTAAGGGTCAACCTGGCAGTTTCTCCTGGTTACAATTCTGATCGATCAATTCACCCCTCAGATTCACTTAAGGGTTGACATTGTTAAGATAGATAGTTGAGTGGATCATGAGAGATGACCAATAGCTTAATGAGGAAAAGGAGAAAGAACTAATACTTACAACAGTATGTGGACACGGGACAGCTAAACACCCATGGCCAATACACTGCAGATTTCATTCAGATCACAGGGCAGCAATGCATGTCTCTCAGAGCCAAACCTTGGCGATCGCTTGTTTTCATAAACAAAATTTCACTTAAGTACATTGTGTTCATTCTTTTGTGTATTGTTGACTGGTGTCTATTCCCTTGCCTTCCCAAGGTAGAGTAAAGAAACTGTAAATGGGATGCAATGTCCTTAATTGCTTTAATCATAAAATGTTTAGTCTTAGAACAAATTTAAGTAAATAAATTGCAAAAATATCTGGACAGTTTCTCCTCAAGATCTTGGGAGAAAATGTAGAATAGAGTTGATCAATGAAATGTGAAATTTTCCTATATATCCAGACATAGTCTTCTGGGGTATGAACACTGGATAATTCAGGAGATGGGCCAATACTGGCCCAAGGAAGCAATTATATTAAAATTTCAGTTTTCAAATAATTAGAAACAATTCCTGACATGCTTCCAAAAACAAGTATATTATAAATATACTATATGTGAAGAATTAGGAAAAGAGATACAGTTAAGTTTATCCAATTTAAATTCCTCTGAATCCTTCAGCTGCACATTCATAAAAGAAGAAAAGTACTGTGAAAGTCAAGGTTACATTTTAAGCTTTAATTACTATACTTAAGACATCCATGAAGCAAAAATGCTTCTTATCTGCAAGCCTCTTGCCCAAGGACAGATAGTTCCTGAAATTCTGGGGGCTTTTTTTATGGAAGATAACAAGTCACATGTTTTCACTCCCCTAAACAAGTTTGTTTTACCCATCTGTACCAGATGTGCCTAATCACATGTGGGCAGAATGTTCAGGAGGCAGGAAATACATCAGAAATGTATGGACCTGATGGGAAATACTTAAGCTGCTGAAAAGCATGACTTGGAGCCATTTTTCTAGAAAACCAAAAATGGACCTGGGCAGAGCCCATCTATCTGGCCATTATTTTAATAAAACTTGCTTCAAAGCTGGCTTTAAATTTGGGGAGTGGTCTTTTCTCGTTAAGTAAAATTAACATTTCCTAGAGACCCTAGCAAAAATTCAGACCACTCAGCCAAATTCTAAAGCTATAACTTCTCCCCAGAAAGCTGGGGCCAAGGGGGGACTTGATGAGGCACGTGCCTTGAGATGGCCAAGGTTCTAAGTATGCCTCCAGTTTGTGGACTACTGGAGTAAACTGGCATGCAAGGATCTACAGAGGCCTCCTAGTGAGTCGTAGTCTGGTTCTGTTTTGTGGGAGCCCTATCTGGGATGTTGAGAGAATTCAATAAGACCCAAATTTTGTCCCTTACAAGGCATAGAGCACTTGAAACTGGTTCTAGTTGGAAAGTTTTGTCTCGTTGCAAAGTTGTGTCTGCTTGTGTTTTCTTGTGTGTCTCTTAGTTCTGTTGCAAGCATGAAGCTGAAACAGAAGTGGGTTGGATATTTTTGCTTTCTCTGAAGCTGCCAGTCATCATCACTGCCATGCCTGCTTTCATGGCTAGGGCTCAGAATTTATGTTTGAACTCTCTGGTCACTGGATTTAGGTTAGCAAGAGTTCAGATATTTTTTGAGTGTGGATAAAATTCAAGTTGTTTTATGCTGTTCTATTTTATTGGAAAGCTGGTTCCAGAGTTGGGTTATGGCTCTCCATTCTCTAAACCCAAGTATATATAAAAGTTTCCTTTATGTCCTTTGTCAGTCTGAGCCATCAGACACTGTGACAGGGAAAAGAAAGCAAAGCAGAACTGTCAAAAAATTATTATGAATATTCTGTAACTCAAGATGTGTTCGTTTATTTTATTGAATATAATTAAAGATCTGTAAAATCTACAAAAAATTAACTTAAAAAAGGAACATGGGGTTAGTAGTTAAAAATCTATGCATAGGTGTCATCGTTGAAGTTTTTACTGCTGTGAAGAGATATCAGGACCACATTTAACTCTTATAAAAAAAAATAAAATTAAGGGGGTCACTTACAGTTTCAGAGGTCCAGTCCATTATCATCATGATGAGGAGCATGGTGGCATGCAGGCAGATGTGGTACTGGAGTTGAGAGTACTACAACTTGGAGACAACAGGAAGTCAACTGACAGTCACACTGAGAGAAACTTAAGCAAAAGAGACATCAAAGCCTACCCCTACAGAGACACACTTCTTCCAACAAGGCCATACCCACTCCAACAAAGCCACAACTCCTAATAGTGCCACTCACTAGGAGATTGCTACTATCATAATATATAATCTTAAAGGAACCATGTGGCATGACTCTGTTTTGGGATATAAGGGACACATGGATTGCCATCACCTTTAAGCAGTCACATGGTTGGCAGCCATCTTTGCTAGGACTGGAAAAAGCAGATATCATGTGACTTCACCAGCTTTAGGTACCCATATAGCTTGAAGTCACCTTTGCTAGGGTTGGAGAAGGTGGATGTTATGTGACTTCACCACAATCTTGATTAAAGATTACCACGTAGAGTGGACCTACCAAGGAGGCAACAACAACTTTCTAAGATATTTTGGATTAGGATGATTTTTGAATGATAGATCCTTTCCTATGCTGAAAACTAGGTTTATGAAAAATGTAGACAATTTAAAACACAATGCTTGTTGCTGGGCAGTGGTAATGTATATTTTTAATATCAGCACTAGGGAGGTGGAGACAAGCAGATCTCTGTGAGTTCAAGGCCAATCTTGTCTACAGAGTGAGTTCCAAGACAGGCTCCAACGCTACACAAAGAAATCACGTCCCAAAAACAATCAAGCAACAACAACAAAGAAAAAAACCAATGCTTGTTTGATATGGTATTAAAGCTGCATCTTCATGCTTTCATATGCAAGAATGTACCTTATATTGGAAGCCAAACTTTGGAGTTTGAGAGTTACCCAGGAGGTATTCATTTTAAGGGGTCATGGGAAACAGCTGAGACTTGCCAATATGTGGCAATGCTAAAGTTCCCAAAGAGAACCCAGTTACTATGGTGGATCTCAGCAGCTTTGGAAATGCCAGTGTCATGTGATAGTCTCCAGAGGCACCAGCCACGATGAAATGGTGCAGGCTGGGATCTAAAAGGCAGGCTATGTTTATTTTGTTGACGGTGGGGACAAAGAGGTGATCTAAGCCCCTCAGAGGATTGTGAGTGGATCCCAGATACTGAGCTTTGAATTCTGTGGTTTTACCTTATGCAGACTGTGATTATGCCCTATTTTCTCCTTCTCGAAGTAAGAAAAAAAAAGTACCTTTTTTGATATTGCAGGAGCACAAAGTTGAGAGCTTTTAGAAGTCTTTAAGAGGAAATGTTCAAGTTTTACAGAAAATTTTAAGGTTTTTTTTTTTAAGGAACAACTTTAAAAATATTTAAATTTATAATCAATGGGATATTTTCAGTTTATAAAATGTTTTATATTATTACTATTTGAATTTAAAAATAAATTAAAAATTGAGACCACAGTTATGTGCATCAAATACTAAAAACCAGAAACTGGGATATTCCTATCTTATGATGCAGCAAGACAATTACCCAAGTGTCTGACAAAGGGCTTGGAGCCGCTTCTCAACCTAGTCTGGACCTTCAGGAATTGAGAGACCTTTCTATAGGATAGCCTAGGACTTCTTTGCATGTTGGATGTTTGCATTACAGTGGCAAAATTACTGTTGTTAAATATCAACTGGAATGATTTGATGGTTGAGTTCATTACATTATGGGGAACTGTATTGAAGGGTCACAGCATTAGGAAGGTTGAGAACTACTAGCTTAGAGAATGTCTCTCTTTACCTAAGGTCTATTCATGCTTAAGAATACATGTCTAATCAACAGGCAGGGTTGGGTCACGACTAGTTCACAAAAACATGTCTTCTCTAGTTCGCAAAATCATGTTTTCGAACATTAGGTGTTTTCCAATAGCCTGCAGGTGCTTCCCTGTCGTTTGCCTGACCCAGCAACCGCCCATCCCACCTTTGACATAACCAATCATAGTAAATGCCCTTAAAATGAGCCAATTCCTGCATTTGACGAACAACCTACTGTACCCTCTCCCTGAATATGTGGGGTTTTGCCTTTAAAAGTAGCCTGTAATAGCTAGTTGGGGCTTCTTCCCTCGCCTGGCTAAGGAGCCCCTTTGCGCAAAAGAAAATAAACTTCCTCTTGCTTTTGCATAAAAAAAAAGAATACATGCCTAGTCCTTATTTTTGCTAACTCTGTTAAAGTTAGGCTATTTTGATAAACTGAATCACATAAGGAACTGTTAGTTCTGTAAAGGTGTACTAAAAGAATTAGGAACCTTCTCAGTCTCTCTATGGACTGTGTTGATGAGCTAAACATTTAATTTTGATACTAAAAGGGAATTCAGTTGAGAAATTGCTATCTTTTATGGCTCAGAGTTAATAAAGCTATAGAGTCCTTTGAAGGTCAAGCATTTAGACAAAAGCCCTTATTTCCTCAGGAACTTGAAGAAAGTTCCTGCTTGCTAAAAAGAGAGTCATTCTCCTTATCTCTGGAAAAGGTACTTATGGGCCTTTCATTAACATATGACTGTAGTGCCTATTAACTTATCAAGGGAAATGTTAGCCTCTTTGCTCTCTCAGTCCCTGCTCATATTCCTACCTCAGCAAATCCTAGTCTTATAAGAGCTAATAGTTTATTGCAAAGTGTAAAGGATAATTAAACAATACAAGTTAAAGGTCAGTCACCTTATAAATGATCAAATTCTTTAATGTGTTCAGAACTGTACTTATAGCCATGCTAAGTATAAATGTGACTGATTATAGGAAAAAGATTTATTTTGTGTATTTTCAAAGTTAAGCCTAGCTTTGTCTAGTTCAAGTATACTTAAAAGATAATGATCTTCAAACTTGTCAGAGTTCTGATGAATATGTCATGTAAAATGTTTAATGGAAAAAGCTCACTATGACAGGGATTGCCAGCTCCTAGCAGTGATCTTGTTGATGGAGTACCACAATGACTCCACCTTGATTGTGGAAATGCTAATAACTAGGCACAACTGCTCCAAAGCTGCACCTGCTGCCACACCCAGCCAAACTGTAGACAAGCAGAACACTGGAGAGCTGACTGCCCCACTTTTCCTAGGCTAAGTAAAGTCTGTGCCACCCACGCCCCATTCCTCCTCCACAGAAAAACCTCTCACTTTCTGAGCCTGGTGATCAAAGATTCTGGAGGCTATTTTCTATGGTAGATAATAAGTTACATGTTTTCGCTCCCCTAAACAAGTTGGTTTTACTCATCTGCATCAGATATGTGCAATCACATATGGGTGGGAGGTTTAAGGGCAGGACATAGGATGTATGCCTGCCCTCCATTGAACTGGATGGGAAATACTTCAGCTGCTGAAAACCATGACTCAGGGCCATTTTTCTGAAGAAGAAGAAGAAGAAGAAGAAGGAGGAGGAGGAGGAGGAGGAGGAGGAGGAGGAGGAGGAGGAGGAGGAGGAGGAGAAGAAGAAGAAGAAGAAGAAGAAGAAGAAGAAGAAGAAGAAGAAGAAGAAGAAGAAGAAGAAGAAGAAGAAGAAGAAGGAAAAAAAACCAGAGATGGACCTGGGTAGAGTCCATCTACATGTACATATTTTAATAAAATCACTTCAGAATTTGGCTTTAAATTGTGGTAGTGGTCTAATTCATAATCCACTTTAAATAAAACAGAAATTATAGTCTATTGAGACTTCCAATTTTGATAAATTTTTGTAAAAGTGCTCATATTAACCTTAAACAGAAGTGATATTTTGCAGAAGTTTATTGACTGTCTGCTGATGAGATAATAAATATATAAACAGTGCTATATTCACATGAAGGACTTTTATGCAATTTTAAATGAGCTAAAATATCAATTAACAAGCCAGTAATTAGGTGGCATATTTTAGATACTTTTGAAGAGGAAATATATATTTGGAAACAAGTTTTTCCTGGCCAACACCAAATCACACCCCACCTACATTCTTCTGTAGCAATAACCCATCAAGCTGATTTGCTTTCCTAAATCACTTCAAAGTTATTTATGAGGCAATTAGAGAGCATACTATGGTTTGCTGTAAACACTTATAGTCAGTTGTTTACTCTGTCCTGTGTTGACAGTTTTGTGGAAAATTAATGAGAAAATTTTGTACAAACCCTAGACCCAATTTGGCAGGTGTTTATTGATGGATGGCTTATTTCTTGTACTACACGAGTGAGCACTGTCCTGCAAGTTCATCAAATGTGAATGAGGAGACATTTACCTCAAAGTTGAATTTTTATTGTGCAACGGAAGTGTCAGAAGCATACATGTTACTACAATTGTACAAAATAAATGTAAAACTATCCTAGTATATGTGATTCCTGTATTTGGGGCAGTAAGAATCATGTCTGTGTTAGACAGTGATGATGTATTGTTCTCATCAATGATCATATTTCCTTATATCATTTTTAAACACAAGTGATACAGTGTTTGGGGGAAGAGATAATTGACAAATATTGTGTCTTTCTGGAGAATTTTGTCACTGAATTTTTAAAAAGATAAATACAGCTCATCTATTTTTTGCACTGAATCTAGAAATACATGAAAGTTTGTCTTTATTTTGATCAAGCTGTCTCCCATTTACCAGTATTTCTTTCCTGGCATTAAAGCACAGGTCAATTGTAGACTCTGGATTGCTAGAATTCTCTACAGTTGAAATTTCATTGGGAATTAGTCATGCTTATTAAAGTGAAACAGCATGTGTACAATTTTTATTATAATTTATTTTAAAAACTCTCCTTTTTCATTTTACATACCAGTTCCCACTCCATCCCCTCCTACCATTCCCTCCATTTACTCATGCAACCTCCATTCATTCCACGAAGAGGATAAGGCACATTGGTTTGGGGAAGGTTCAAGGCCCTCCCTACTATATCTAGGTTGAGCAAGGTATCCATACAAAGTGAGTAGGTTCGCAAAAAGTCAGTACAAACAGTAGGGATAAGTCCTAGTGCCACTGCCATGTATGCCCCACATACATGGCAGATGTATGGCCGGGGCAGGCTGAGGGACCACTCCTCAGCCTGCCCCGGCCATACATCTGCCATCCACATTCAGAGGGACTAGTTGGGACCTATGCTGGTTCCTCCCTAGTCTGACTGGAGTTTAGTGAGTCCTCATTAGCTCAGGTAAACTGTTTCAGTGGGTGTCCCCATCATGGTCTTGACTTCTTGGCTCACATTCTCACTCCTCCCACTCTTCAACGGACTTTGAGAGCTTAGCCCAGTGCTCTGCTGTAGGTCTTTGCCTCTGTTTCCATCAGTTTCTTGATGAAGATTCTATGGTGACATTTATGATATTCATCAATCTGAATACAGAGCAAGGCCAGTTCAGGCAACCTGTCCTCTATTGCTTAGGGTCTTAGCTGGGGTGATCCTTATAGATTTCTGGGAATTTCTCTAATGCCAGGTTTCTTGCTAGTCCCATAATGATTCCCTCCATCAAAACACCTCTTTCCATGCTATCATCTCTGTTCTTCCTCCATCTTGCCTCCATTCCCTCAAGTTACCTTTCTCCCCTTTCTTCTTTCTTTCTACCCTCCATTCTCCCCCCACCCCATGCTCCCAGTTTTGTCAGGCGATCTTGTCTATTACTCATTTCCAGGTAGATCTATTTATGTTTTTCTTAGGGTTCACCTTGTTACTTAGCTTATCTAGGATCAATATCCTTTGCTTTACAACTAGTATCCACTTATGAGTGAGTACATACCAAGTTTATCTTTCTGGATCTGGGTTACCTCACTCACTCGTTTTTTTCCTAGTTTCATTCATTTGCATGCAAATTTCAAGATATTGGGGTTTTTGTTGTTGTTGTTTTGTTTTGTTTTAACCACTGAATAGTACTCCAATGTATGAATGTGCCACATTTTCTTTATCCATTCTTTAGTTGTTTAGATTGTTTCCAGTTTCTGGCTTTTAAAAATAATGTTGCTATGAACATAGCTGAGCAGATGTCCTTGTTGTACGGTTGAGCAAGATTGGGTAAATGGCCAAGAGTGATATTGCTGAGTCCTGAGGTAGGTTACTTCCCAATTTTCTGAGAAACCACCATATTGATTTCCAAAGTGGTTGTACAAGTTTTGTTGGTAGTGTTTGTGTATTTCCCTTCTTTGGGGTTTGTTGGTGTGACGTTATCTCTTGCCTATGTTTTTGTGGGTGCAGTTAGCTAACATGTTATATTATGTAATAGTGTGAAATCTTGTTTTTCTGTGATTTCATGTTTCCCAGATTTGTATTGAGAATTTTTATCCTCACCCATAAAAAAATAGATAGTTTTTTATCCTTCTGCCTTTGTTATTTTGAGGTGTAATATTGGATATGATATTGTGATTTATTCTTGTATTTTTTGTTCTGTTTGCCACATTCCTCATCATGGCCTGTTTTGTGGCTAGCTGGTATTTTTTTTAATTTCCTGTTTCTTTTCCTCCATAAATTTTGTGTCAATTTCTTCACTGTTACTCTCAGCTGAAAGGGTCATAAATATCACCTTAACATATAAAAGTACATTTGATAATAATGCTAGCTTACTCCATAGTTTATGTATACTTTGTGATGATGCAGTTACAATCAATCCTATTTCCAAATTTGAACTAATAACGCAGTAAATATCTTATACCCTAAACTGTCTCATCTCCATTAATCTGTGCATCATCATGAGGTCATGGCCTATCAGCAAAGTTTCAGAGGGTTCCAGTGGAGGTGTCTGTCCCCGGAGGCAGCTACATGGCTGTTCCCTGTCTCTACCTACTCTCTCCTCCTCTATCTGCTTGGAACTTCAACCTTGCCCTATTCTGTTAAGCCACTGGATGAAACAGATTATTTATTAATCAATAAAAGAGCACAAAGGTAGTGCTAAATACCTGAAAGTGATAATCAGACTCTCTAAAAAGTAAACTAGAGAGTTTACTTCCTGTTGTGAACCAGATAAAATTGCAGACAAAAGTATATTAAAATCAAAATAGTGGTCATAAGTGAACATATACAACCTATTTGTAAGGCCACTCTATTTATCTACTAAACTTTAATGATTCTCTAAGCAGAAAATGGAAAATTTCTGATAAATTCAACCAGTTCAGAAAGAAAGGAATAAACAAACCTCAATAAAAAATACTTAATTGAATTGCTTAGCCATGTGTTGTAGGATGGGGTGACAAGCAAAAGTTTGATGAGCATTAAATTATTAATCACCTTGTTTCTGTTCCTAATTTATTTATTTGTTTATTATTATTAGGCAAGGGAAGGTGTTGAGGCCAGATGTTACTCTGTAGTTCAATGTGGTCTCTAACCCATTGCCAAGACTACATTAGTAAGACTCTGTCTCAAAAACTAATTGTTTAATTTAATAAGAGGATGGAGAGATGACATAACAGTTAGGAGCACTTACTGCCTGCAGAGGACCCAGGCAAAAGCTTCAGCACCAACATGAAAGCTCATAACTATCTGTAACTTTAGTTACAGGGAAACTTTTGACCTTTGTGGGTATCTGTCACACATGTGGTGCATATACATACATACATACATACATGCATATATAAATAAATATATATAGCTAAAAATAAATAAATCTTCAAATAAAATAGAAAAAATTTGAAATGATCCTCGGCTTTATAACATTAATTTTACAAAACATCTTTAAGTAGGCAAAGGTTGATGTCTATGTAGATGGTTGTGTAAGAAAGATAGAGGTTCATAAAATAAAAAGAAAGTATTAGTACAAAAAGTGATGAATCGTTATTATTTACATAATGCTTCCATTATGAACAACACCAGAGACATTTTTTCCTGAATTAGTATGTGGTTAAAGCAGGCAGTCGATATTTAAGTTTATTCAATTAAGCAATTCATGTTGATAGCATTTTGTAAAGTGAATTTTCCAAATTAGTCTCATTCCATAATTAGGAATACATGAAGAGAACATGTTCAAATATGTAGGATAAAAATGTTAGAAAGTATATCTATTAAAAAAAACTATGAACCTTAATCCCTGAAAATAATGCAATGCTTGTGAGAATAAAAAGCTCAGAGTGGTCAAGATGGCTCAGAGGATAAAAGCCCTTGACATGAAAGTCTGGAGACCTGAGTTTGTTCCTCGGGACCTGAAGTGAAAGTAATCAACTCTAAAAATCCATCTCTGACTTCTACACATCCACATGTGCACTGTAGTACATGGGGACACACACACACACACACACACACACACACACAAACACACATTTTTTGAAAGTTAATTTTTTATATACTTAAGAAGATAATTGTCACATGACATCCAAGGTACTTCAGACATTTTTAATCCATCAACAATTTGCCACTTCCTTGGCAAATGACCTGAATCTTCAATCTTCATTGGCAGCCATCAGAACTAGACTAAGCATTATATCCACAACTCCAATCTCAGATCCTCCTTCCACAAAAGGAGATAACGCTTCCAATGTTATAAACACCAGCCCCTGAATCATTAATGACAAATCAAATAAGTGAATATATATATGAGGCATATATATATATATATATGCCTCAGAGGGCTGACTTGTTTATGCAAACTGGGTAGAAAGTCAATGGTACAGATAACAGCACGTGGCTAATAAGGAATCCTCAACTATGCATGCACTGTGCCTACATTTGCAATCTTAAAAGTAGTCACCATTCATTTTATTTCTTTCTCTCCCATCTCTCTCTCTCTCTCTGGGTGCCAGAAATCACTCTTTATTCAGTTGTTCAATTCAGAATTATGTTTTCCTGTTCAACTTCATTTGTCATAAAATGGGGGAGAATTTTGGCATTGTTTTCACTTTCTGTATAACAGATACTTTGAACATTACAAAGCCACATCCTCCCATCAAAATGATGCAGAGGTCCTGCAATTAATATGTTATTGTATCTTTTCAGTTTATAGAATAGGATTTGCCCTAGAAAGGCCCCAAAATATTCTTATTGTGCATAGTTTTGATTACATTTTTTCTATTGTGTCTTTATTTATATTTTGTTGTACAAATCCACTTTCTTCATATTTTTGTCTTTTTGTCATATAAATATTAATCTACTAAGGTTTTTTCATTTTTTATAATAGCACTTTCCATGGTTCATATAGTTGTATATAAGCTAATTAATGAAGGCTGAAATGAGAATAATAGCACAAGTTAGACAAATTATCATGATTGAATTTTGAGAATTTGGGGCCACTCTTGCCTATTGAGAAAATTTTTGTGAGCAACCCTAAGAGGTGACACATGTGCACCCAAACATACTTCAGCAAGTCATCAAAAGTACTAATTTCAAATGCTGTATAGGAATGGAAAATTTACTAATATTTAGGAAATAATGATCCTTTTCCTGAAAATATGTTCTGCAAAAAAATAAGTGAGAAAATATTATTCTTCAAAATCAAAATATGAATGGCTTAATGCTTAATAAGTCCCAAATAGTTTCACATTATTTAATCATGAACTTGAGAAAAAGATAAAGCAATACTTCTTACTGGTTTTAGTTTTGAACATTTCCAAAATTTAATATCATTTAGAACAGACCTTTGGTGAATCTTTGTCTACTGCTATTCAGTGAACTTTCCATAGAATCAGATTTCAAAATAAAAAAAGAAGAGCATTCTGCCTGACTCTGAACCTTTTGTCCTCTACTTGCCCTGCCACTCAAGATTTGGAAATCAACACTCTGCCCCATCCAAAACTTTGCACAAGCTGTAATCAATCAATGCCTAAATTTCATCTACAAAAAAATGGTCAGTTATTTGATTAGTGCTAGAACATTGCTAGAAACCAACTGAATGAGATTGTTTACCAAACACCTTGTTCAAGAAGTGATTACACAAAATTTCTTTATTTTTGGTCACAGTGTCACATACCAGCTGAAGGTTTAAAATCTGCAACAGGAGAATGTGGAAATGTTTTCATGCATGCAAAAATTCACTCACAGTAGGCACAATGAAGGGGATAAAAGTCTTTTTAATAGAAACAAAGAACTAACTGTATTCCTGAATACAGTAGCAACTAAGATGAAGTTAAATCTGAATTCACTGTCTACTGTGACCATTTATTTAAAAAAATAATTTAATTTGTCTTATTCTATATGTCCTAAACATTAATTGAGATGCAGTTCTGGAATATTAAAAGTGCCTGAGAGCAGGTCTCTGACAGCAGCTATCAATACAATATTTAACCTTGATTAGGAAAGTGTTTTCAAGGTCACATGGCTTTCTTTGCTAAAAAAAACCTTCACAGTGTCACAAAAAACTTCATCAATGTACTGTGAAAGTTTCATTTTCTTGACTTTCTCGTTTCTTCTTATCAATCAACCATTAGTTTCATTGACTGAAAAATAATTCTTTCTTTCTCAGCTCTCTCTGTTGTTGTTGTTTCTACAACGGTTCTTCCCCATCTCAAGACATTCTTCAAAAACAGATCCACATTAATAAACTGATGATTATCCCAACTAGTACAAACAATAAGTTTCTTGTGCTGTGTGTCACAAGCTGTAATGGGCCATGATGCAATTACAGCAGTTGCCAGCTTCTAATTGTAAGGCCAAGCACCCAGGTGATCAACTAATCTAATAGAGAAAATTCATAAGCAAGCTATACATAATGACTGCTCCTATCTGCAAGTTCACATGTGCAAAGGCAGCTTTGCTATCTCCCCAATACTCACACTGTAATATGTAATCTCACGTGACGTATATATGTAATCTCATGATTGCATTTCAATCTTATGGGCACAGACATCCATCAGTAGTCAGGAATATGACTTCCCATTAAGCTATATGATTTTGATATATACAAAGTATACCAGGATATGCTTCATAACTAGATCTATTATCCCAAGGGTACTGTAAGGCACTGAAAAGCCCGATTTGTTCCTTTTGCTCAAACTAACACAAGAAAATATCAATTTCTTCTCTGTCTAAGACAAACTGTACACATCTAGTGCATTTTTACCTCAGAGCAAGTTCAAACTAGGTTCAACATTTTTGTAAATAGAGGATAAGTTTAAAACTTTACAGTTATGCACAAGGTCAGAGTTGCGGGCGTCTAATCAAGGTTATTAACACAAAGGAGCATAAAAATCATGCCGATTCTTTGCTTGGCCCATCTGACTGAAAAAAAGACCTATGTCTCAAAGCTTGTCTCATTGGGCTATAAGTGGAGAACGCACATTCATTTCCTGCCCAGCCAAACCCGAATAATCACATAGAAACTTCATAATTACAACACTGTTTGGCTAATGGCTCAGGCATGTTTCTAGCTAGCTCTTTATATTAACCCATTTCTATTAATCTGTATATCACCTTGAGGCAGTGACTTACCAGTTAGGTTCTCACATCTTTCTTCTTTGGAAGCTACATGGTATCTCTCTGACACTGTCTTCTTTCTCCCTCTATCTGTGTTTGGATTTCTTGCCTTGCTATAGAAAAAAAACTTCTTTATTAACCAATGATGATAAAATATTTTCACAGCATACAGAGGGAAATCCCATATCATCTCCCATCTTTCTAAATAAAAAGGAAGGTTTTAACTTTAACATACTAAAATTAGATATAACAAACCAGATATCAAGCAAGTATTGAAGTTACAATATTTTCTTTTTTTTGAGTCTAAACTTTCATATCTAATGTATCTTTTATCATAACTAAGAAAAACTATAACTGTAACTATCTGTCTTTAACTCCATTAAAGACCCCAGAAAAATATGATATTACTTAAGTAAACAGGAAGTACATTGTAAGTAACTTCCAAAACACTAGAATTGACAGAGATATTTTGCTCTCTGGAAAGACACCCAAAGTTCTTCTGTAATGTTGAGGCATCCATCTTCAGCCTACAGGTCCATAGTATCTGACAGACTTTTCCATGAATCAGGCAATTTTAAAGGTTGTTTCACCTATATTGGCAGTTTGTCAGTCACTTTCTTCTGTGTCCTGCAGAATGTCTGGCAGACTCTTTCATGAAGCAGGAACCGTAAATGGCTGTCTCACCTTCTTCAGGAAAATTCAGCAGTCATTTTCCTATGTATCTTGCATGTCCAGTTCATACAGCATACCACCAAGCAGTACAGGGAAGAGCAGTTTCTTGCCCAAATGGCTAACAAACTCCATAAGGAGCCTCTTCAATGCCCATCATCCTCGTGAAGTAATTAGTGACGCCAGAAGTAGACATGTCTCACTGTTGAGAAAAGTCTAAGTTCATTAAACATTATAATGCCTTATCCCATAGTTTTTTTGAAGTGTTTAAGATTATCTATCTAACTGAAATATATCTCTGTATATCTTTAAAACTTAATTAACTGTAAGTTTGACTATTATGAATGACAATTAATCTGCAATTTGTAATTATACACTACATTTTTTAAATGAGCTGCACAAGAACAATACATTAAATAAGAGCAGAAACACATATACACAGTGTGACAAAATTGACCTTAAATTTGTATCAATAGACCAAGATATTTCTTTTTAGAAATTTACTGTGACCATTAATCACTTGTAATCAACTGCCTTTAAATGAAAACAAACATTTATAAACAATTATTTTGGGAATTTAGGCATTGTTTTCTCCAAACTGCTACCTACTCTTTGTTGGACAAAGTATTTTTAAGGTTCATGGAGACCTTTCAGGAGCTCTTGTTCCATCAAACCATTAGCCTGAAAGGAATCTACAGGTTCTTGTCTTCTGTGGAAATAAAAGCAGTGCCTCTTTTCCAAAGTAACATATCCTTAGACTCAAATTTTGAAGTCAAGATACCTTTAAAAAATATATATGTTGGTAAACAGCCTCCAAAATCAAATCTTTTTCAACAGTTAACTCATTAACAGTCAAAAAATCCAAAGAAAATACAATAATATGCATAATTCAGACTCTCTGTGTATTTTCCATCTTTATGTGACTTATTTTTTATCATATTACTTTTTAATATTATTTTATTATTGTTACTCCTTTAATCAATGACTCTTGGCACACTTTTATATTACTTATTTTGTCTCTTTAAAGATTTTGCTTTATTTTTTAAAACTCTTTCTATAACTGCCTATACCCATTTTTTTCATAAGCCTACATATATTTTTTAAACACTCTGTGACCCATTTAGAGGTTTATTTTGCTGAATCTGTCTTTATTGTATATCTGTGATTATTTTTTGAACAGGAGCTCATATTTTGTTAAATTCTAAGCAGGTGTGGATAGGACTGACACTGTGGCTTTGCCTGTTGGCTCTGCCCCATCCAACATGGAGGAGGTATATTCACCACCTCAGTGAGCTATGCCCACCCACAACTCCAGGGACCATAAAGCAATTGACTGCATACTGCTCACATCCTATTTAAGTACTCCATAACAGGACCTCCTGAAAGAGCCAGAGTTATTTGTGCCACCTGTACAAACCAGGAAACTGTTTCTTAAAGGAGACAAGCAATTTTTGTTGTTATTGCTGACTCAGGAAGCCTTCTCTTAAAAGGGCTATTCCTCTGCTTGTGGCCAGAAAGCAGAGCCTATCTGAAATATGCAACTGGCAAGAATCTCCTATTGGCTCCTGCTTTTGTGGGCCTAGAAGCCCCTTTTAAAAATAGTTTTCGTAGGCTTCCTTAAACACAGCTTGCTCCAATACTGAGGGGACCTAAGAGGTGAGTCAACAGACACAGGGCCTGACAGCCGATTGCCCCACTCTCTAGGACCTCACCAGTGGGACAAAGCCCAGGGGTCCTTCCCCAACTCCCTTGGCTTTTCTAGTCAGACAACAGGGAGTTTTTCTGCAGCTAGGCTATCCCCCAACCCAACCCTCCTCCAAACCTGCCTATTCACCTGCTAGCTCTGTGGAACCCTCAGATAATGTGTGAAGTTACTGCAGGAATATTTCGATTCTCACTCCTGAGAAGCATTCTCTGAAGTTATTCTGGGTTGTGATCAAGGAGCTGTGATTCCAGACTACTAAAGCTGTTTGTCTACTTTCTCTTCATTACAAAGAAGCTGCAGACAGATGTGGGTAACAAATTTCTCAGTGGTGCACGTGCATTGGGTCCCCTTGTGGCCACCAGGATTACCCAGAACCATGTGGTGAGGGGTCAGAGGCGGGATGCTAAGCCCAGACTGTGCAGCAACTAGGATTGGCATCTTACACTGATACTGTGAGTGCCTGTACTGGGATGCTGGGTGGAGCTTCCTGGGAGGGGTGGAAACAGGGAGCCCTACCACCAGCTTCAGTATTTATATTTTAAAGAAAGGTGTTGCTCAAGAGTAACTGTTAATTGCTGGAATTTCCCAAGTATAAGATGATAAATAAAATTAAACTATCTGGGACAGAACTTGGAAAACATTTTGGTGTTTTAGAGACCACCATATTTCCTAAATTTCATTATTCAAACAAGTATGTTTTATGTTGCCAATTGAAATTCTTTATTAGTGGAGTCTGTAAAAAGATTTAAATCGGGATGGTCTATTTGGAGCTACAGAATAGGAGGAAGTGAAAGTTAAGGAGGAAAAATCAACACAAGAAGAGAAGGGATGGACACTTGGTCACACACTTCAATTCTAACACAGAAGATATCTCCAATTATTAGTCACTTGTAAGTAAAAAGTTAGTTTCCTCCAAGGGAGTCTCAGTGGGGAAACAAAGTCCTCTAAGGATTGTCTGCATGCCCCGTCCTAGATGACACACCCCAAACAAACTCAACAGCATCTTTGGAAGTTCTTTGTCTTATAATGTGAAGTCATGGATTTTATTTTATTTCATTTTATTAACCTTATAGTATGTATTATGGATTCTGGTTTTGTGTTTTATGGGATTCCTGAGGGCAAGTATGTGTGTGTATATCTGTGGCATTCTGTCTATATGTGTGTGTCTGTGGCATTTTGTCTATATGTGTGTGTCTGTGGCATTCTGTCTATATGTGTGTGTCTGTGGCATTCTGTCTATATGTGTATGTCTGTGGCATTCTGTCTATATGTGTATGTCTGTGGCATTCTGTCTATATGTGTGTGTCTGTGGCATTCTGTCTATATGTGTATGTCTGTGGCATTCTGTCTATATGTGTGTGTCTGTGGCATTCTGTCTATGGTGTGCTTTTACTATCTCTGGCTCTTTTTCTACTGTTTGTTTTGTCCTATCTAATTTATGTGGTTTTGTTTTATGTTATTTTAATTTATTTCACTAATTTATTTGGTTTTGTTTTATGTTATTTTAATTTATTTCACTTTATTTTATTATTCTTCAATAGAGGCCTGTTCGTTTTCTAAGGAGAAACGGAAACGGTGTGCATCTGAATGGTAAGAAGAAGGGGCACTGGGTGAAGTGGGAAGAAGGGAAACTGTAATCAGAACATATTATATGAAAGAATAAAAGAAAAAGGCATATCAGATTAGAAAGATGTATATACTTAAGACTATGTTATATAAAGTTATGCTGTTATAAAATTTAAACTGAATGTCTAATGACTCAATAATTACCATATGATATTACAAACCCTTTTCTCATTTATGTCTTGTTCTTACTCTTGCTCATTTGCTTTGTTATCGCTATGTGATATTATTGAGATAAGAGTTTTTAAGGAGAACCTGGGTAAGGAAATGTGTAATTGGAGGTTGCGCTTTGGTTTCCCAAACACTCAGATCCAAATAATCACACAAAACTATATTTATTACAACACTATCTGGGCAATGGCTCAAGCATATTCCTAGCTAGCTCTTACACCTTAAAGCAACCCATTTCTATTAATCTATGTATTGCCATAAACCGTGAGTTACTGGTAAGGTTCAGGCATCTTTCTCCTTTGGCAACTACATGGTGCCTCTCTGACTCTACCTTCTTTCTCCCTGCATTCAATTTAGTTTTCCTCCCTACCTGTATTCTGCCATGCTTTAGACCAAAGAGCTTCTATATTAGCCAGTGGTAAAGAACATTTTCACAGCATACAGAGATGAATCCCATATCAAAATGTATAAACAAAAGCCATTTATTTTAATCACTAAAAAGAAAAAATAAAATAAAAAGCAGATCCTAGTTTCATGGAGCAAATATCCTGCATCTCTTAAAAAAAAAATCTTGACGATGTTGATTCAACCTGGAACCAAGCACACAGTTGTTTCTTGGTATTTAGATGATAATTCTCTGTTATCTCCTGTTGCTTGTGGAATTCAAGCTCCGCAGGAAAACTGCTTTGGGTCCTCTACTAGTCTGCTCCTCTTATTATTCAAAAAAAACATTATCTATACATAAGAAAGAAGAGGGGATGATGTTTTGGGGTTCTCTAAGGATGCAGATGTTTAGTGCTGATTTGAGGTCGACAAATAGTACTATTTGAGGTTATCACAACTCTCCCTATTTCAACATTAGAAAGCAACCCATTATCAGGTTTGTCCAATACTTGTTCCTGATTCTAGTGTAGTCACAACTGCTTCATCTACAGTCACTAGCCTCTTTACAAGTATATCAGGAATGTGCAAAATTCTATTCAGAATCATCTGGGATACACCAACAGCATTTTCCTATACCACACCTGTACCCATCAATGCCATAAACTGACAGTCTGCCATGACCAGAGCTGCCAGAGTCCAGCTTTGTATGAGGGCAGGGTATGAAGATCGGTGGATGGATATAAGAGTGGCAATGGAGAAATCAGACATGGGACCCTTCTTAGTTTAATTTTATAGTAGATACACTGAGAGGAAGACCATCTTAGTATGGCTTGACTTACTCTGGCAGCCTGCACCTCTCACAGGCATTATTTATACAAAAAAAAATCATTTCCAAATAGACTTTAATCATTGAATACAAAGTCTTTTCATGGTGCAAAACATTTTCTAATGTTTTCCTTGATTAGATGAGCATATAAAAGAAAAAGAAACAAGCAAAATGAGCAAACAGCAAATTTAATGAGAACTAAAATCTAACATTATGATAAAAAATTAATTCTTTTAACTCAATATCTTTTCCTTGATTGGTACAATACAGCCTTGTGGTTACAGAAATACTAGAGAGGAGGTATCTATTTAAGTTTGACTGAGTTACTAAGTCAGAAACTATTTCCTACTACCTGCTGTATCAAACTTCTCCGATATTATTCTATTCATCTACTATAATGAATATCTGATGTTTCTATGGAAATTTAATTCCTCAGTCTCCCATTTAAATTCTTTTTTATATATCTGGCACAAGACCACCATCCTCTCCCTTGGCCTCTGAAATACTATGCTCTACTCTTTATTCTTTCTACAATCAGAGAAGTTCTGATCTGATAAGTCTGCTCAGAAATCCAGGCAGTTCACTGAGCCAAAAAATTTCTATTATGTCAGATGCATAAACTCTTGTTTCAACATGGTCTCTATCTTTATTACAATCCTGCAAAGAGTAAAAGAACACCAAGATTTCTAAAACTGCTTACTTTGCCTTCGGAAGGTTACCAAGGCTTGTCATTAATTTTGTAATAAAAACTTTTCCTTGTCCATGCTAGTCCTGTGTTTCTGAGGCAGAACATGAAAACCCAAGGATTCAGCTATAGTTTTTCAGCTTCTACAATCTCCCAAAGTTTTCCTTCCTTAATGATTATTTTCCAGATCTTGTGTCTCATGTTTGCTGATACCACTTAAGTAATAGGTTCTACAGAAGACTCCATTTCTTAGATAGCTAATTCTCCCAGGGATTCACAATAAGTATTTTTTTATTAATAGCAGCTTTTTGTAAGAAATGTTATATTGTCCCAGGTCAGCCCTTGGTGAGAGGCACTAAACAGCATGAAATCCAAACATTAAATATGTCAGAGACATAGGCAAGAATTGTGCAGCAAGTTCCAAGGGCAATAAAGGGTCAGTTCAAGTACTGTGAACTTTGTCAAGTAGTGCCCTCAAAAGGCTTGGCATTGCCATTGAACCATACAGAGGAAAAGACTGAGGCCCAGTTTGTTATGACATGGACTCTTGGCTTAAGATCATTGCAACCAGTCACAGATGTTGGGAAGAACAGAAACCCAATAGAGTAGGAATGTTTGCTTTGCTTCTGACAAAGTTGTGCAAAGGTTCTGTCAGAAGGCAATCTCAGAGATGAGGACAAGTGGGATCTTACCTGATTGTGGCTTTACTAACACAGCACTTGGTTTCAAGAGAAAGTCCCATGCTTACTATCCACTAATGCCTATTTAGAATGGGCTCTTGTTCCGGGCTATGATTCTTGAAGTAGTGGCAGTAGTAATAAAAGCTGTCTATCCTATAGTCACCTGAGGTATTGACGGGGTGGATAAACACACAGGCACATCAATCTGTGCTGTCTCAAGAATGATCCAAGGAACATATCACAGCTGGTAATCATGTAGATAGACACATAACTCCATCACACCAGGAAGTTAGTCTCTGGTGCTAGGTAGCTACACAACTATGCCTGTGATCACTCAGTGATAGCTGTGTATGGTTCACTGTTGGCTGATGAGTGATGGAAACAGCTCTTTAGCCATCAAGACAAATGTTAAACTGCGTCTTAAACCCAATTTTTAAAAAAGTGCTTGGTTACTCTCATAACATTTGTGCCACTATTGCACCCGTGACATAACTTTTTCCATTATAATTTTTATTATTTAAAACAATTTTTAAATTTAAATATGCTTTTATCATTTTCTTAACCTCCCTCAAATCCTTCCAGATCCTCTTTCTTTGTTACCCATCCAACATTAAGTTCTTTCTCAAAAACCAAACAAAAGTTCAATACAACAAATGACCCTCAATCAAGAAAGCACAATAAAACTGTTCCTAAAAAAAACAAGAAAAACAAAATAACAAAAACTCTCCAAAGTATAACCCTATGAAAGCACCCCACAAAACTGTAGAGTCAGCTACTCCTGAACATGAGGCCTGTCCTGTAGTAGTTGAGAGTGGTGTCACTCTCTTGGAGAAAATTGATTTTCTCATTCTCAGCAATTATAAGTGATAATTCAGTTATTGATATTACCCTAGTGGTTAGGTTTTCATGCATTCATTTAAAAAGTATGTAACAAAATAATTTATAGTAAGATAAAGCAAAATGATCACCTTTAAGCTAGGAAAGACAAAAATCAGAAGGAAAAGATGTGGAGACCCTTGCAGGCATCATATCCAGTAGCAGAATCATCCTCCAAGAGGTAAGAATGAAAGCTCAGATCAGGTTGTCTTTGTCAGACTGGATCAACCTTTGAGAGTCTGATACTAGGTGGTTTAATGCTAGCACATTCAAACATAATACAATTTGGGGGAAAGTTTCCTGGTATATGATTTCTGGTGCAGAAGGAGGTATAATTACATCCAAATTCAATTCAAAGTACATTTCATTTCTCCCAAGAAAATGAATGGTAGAGATAGCAGCCACTAAACTGGAAGCCATAATAAATATTCAGAGGACCTAGTGCAGACCTATACATGATGTCTTGGTTTTTGTGTGTTCTTATGAGCATTGTTCATGTTGATTTAGAAGGCTATGTTTTCTTGGTGCCCTCCATCCCCTCTGGCTCTTACACTCTTTCTCCTCCTCTTCTGGGGAGACAGTGGTCCCGGAGCTACGAGGGGAGGGATTTGATGGACATTTCCCACTTAAAACTACATGTTCCAAGTCTCTCAGTCTCTGCATATTGTCTGATTGTAGGTGTCTATATTAGTTCCTATCTGCTGCAGGAGGAAGATTCTCTAATGATAGCTGAACAAGGCACTAAGTATAGCAGAATATCACTAGGAGTCATTTCATCACTCCATTTCTTTTCTTTTTCTTGTTTTTAAATTTTAAGACAAGTATTATTTGATTTTACCCCAGGTCCCTGTACTACTTCATCTCAGGTTTTTGGTCTCCCAGGTATGGGTTCCATCTGGTGGAGTAGGTCTTACGTCAAATCAGTTATTGGTTTGTACCACCAAAACTCTATCACGCAGATAATAGACCATTGTAGGTAAAGATTTTGTGGTTGACTTAGTAATTTTCTCTCTCTTTTGAGAGCATGCAGAGCTCCTGTACCAAAGACACTGGGATGTAAGAGTGAAAGCTCTACATAGGCACCAGCTCAACAACACCATGTTCAATGAGTTGTGTATGTGTTGTCTTCATCAATGTGGCCTTGCTGTCAGTTTGTGGAGAAAAACCTATAGTCATGGGAATGGTCTGGATTGTTTGGGTATTTCCATGGGGTCTCTTTGGTCAACAACTCAATTTGATATAACTCAATTCCAGTATTGGGTACTGGAAGCTTAATTTGCTGACAAGAGAGAGCCAACTGTGGCTATGTTTCCCCCATTAGTTGGCAATTTATTAAGATCATCTTCATATATTTTATTCATGTTATTATGTATATATTTCAGGAAGTTGTTACCAGTGCCTTCTTTGGCAGACAGATTGCTACTGCAATTCAGGTGTTTGCAGCTGAGTGAGGTTATTACTTTTCTCTTATGATATTGTCTATATGTAGAGGGAGCATTATTAACTCTAGTTAGTAGTGGTCAAGTTTCTAGTTGAGTATCAGCTTAATTTCTCCACGATCAATGATATTAATATGTGGCATCGTCAGCCACATGGTCTTGCCATCATATCTTGAAAGGTAACCAATTGCATTTACAGTAGCCTGTTAGGTTTGTGGGGGAATCCATAGGACAGCTTTGATTTAAACTCAAAAAGATTTAACCCTTTCCTGTTGCTGGGCATGTTACCTGATTGTAAAGGTTTAATTTGGTAATATATGATATCTAGGTGGTGAATTATCTCCCTTAATCTGGTTAACTCCGTGTAAAATTTATACACATACACACACACGATACACAGAGTTATTAGCTCTGTGTATCCAGTATCAACTTATATCTATATAAAGATATATGGATTTTATCTAGGAAATATATATATAATAACATATATATTGCTGTAGATACTTCTCATATATAATATCGATTAAAAGTGGTTTCCATATGACTTTTTTGTTTGTTTGTTTTTCGAGACAGAGTTCCTCTGTAGCTTTGAAACCTGTCCTGGAACTAGCTCTTGCAGACCAGCTGGCCTCGAACTCACAAACATCCACCTGCCTCTGCCTTCCAAGGGCTGGGATTAAAGGTGTGTGACACCACTGCCCAGCCCATATGACTTTTCAGATGTTTTTTAAAACTAATACCCACATTCCATCCTCAACTCTGCTCTCCCATACCCTTTCCTAGTTAATCCTCCTATTGTAGTTTCCCCTTTATCCCTTTATAACGTTATATTCTATTTTTCCTTTCTCAAGAGATTCTCTTCTCTGCCCTGTACCTTACTGGCTACCTAACTTTCATGGAATTTTCTTTAGGAAAAAAAATGAAAATAGAAAGATAATATCTTTACGTTAGGGTTTTTAGTGCTATCATGAAACACCATGACTGAATTTACTCGGGGAGGAAAGGGTTAATCAGATTACACTTCCACAACACTGTTCATCATCAAAAGAAATCAGAACAGTAATTCAAACAGCACAATCCTGGAGGCAGGAACTGATGCAGAGGCCATGAAGGTGAGTTGCTCACTGGTTTGCTCCCCACGCCTTGCTCAGCATGCTTTCTTATAGAACCCAGAACCACCTGACCAGGGATGGCACCACCCATGATGGGCTGGGTTCTACCCATCAATCATGAATTAAGAAAATGGCCTACAGACTTCCCTATAGCCCTGATCATATGGAGGCATTTTCTTCATTGAGGTTCTCCCCTCTCAGATAACTATAGTTTGTGTCAAGTTCAAATAAATCTGGCCAACAGAATATCGAAATTTGAAATAGTAAAATGGACAAAATTTGGGCAAAATAAATTAGGAAAATAAAGACACAAATAAATAATGTAAGATATGTTTATTTGTAACTCAAACATTCAATAAAATTAATTAGACTTTGGTTAGGCATATAGTTATTCAGCTAAAATCATTACTAGCTAATAAATCAAAATAAGGAGGCACAATTGGATAGAAAGAACCAGAAAAATTGTAAAATACTGACTATAATATTTAATTGCATTCTAATATGGAATTAAAATTTCCAACATGTAATGAAATAATTTTTGTCTATGCTTTAAGGGGCATTAACAGTAGCGTTTCAATAAGAAAACGTCCCAAAGCATAACGTAGTTCTGTAGATTCCACAGTCGACTTCCAAACCATAAAGAACCAGCCATCTGCAAAAATTGAAACACATATATTTGAAGATAGTTAAGAAAATATAAGCACTATCAGAATATCAAAATTACATGAGTAAAAATGCACTGTAATTATTTATACAGTTATTCTGTTGCTTTTTTAATAGTGTACTAAGTTAATTCTATTTTTATAATTGCATTCAATTTATCTAAAATTAAAATTATTATAATAATAATTCCTGTTGAGTGAGCTATTAAATATTCAGATCTCATGTGGCTTTGACTCATTTAGGTTTTGGTCATACTTCAAAATCATACCTGTGACTTTATTTAGATAAGGCATAAATTTTACTAAAGTAAGAAATGCCTTTTCCCGTGTTCTGAAGTTCTTGTTTGAAGCTATGTTTTCTCCATCTTTAAGTAGCTTGCGTGGGAAACCCAAAAGAAAGGATTTTGAAGAATTAAAATCTGAGTGGTATATTGTGTTCTCACAAAACTCCATGAAGTTTAGAAAGTCCACGGTGAAGTTTCTTTCAGATACTGAAGAGTACCATGACCTAAAAAACACAATTAAATAGCATGTGTTTAAAAAATAAAATCCTTTCTAAATAAATCTTGAATTCCAAATGTTTTCTTTCCTCCCATGTTCTATTCCTGAGAACTATTACGTAATTTGATGAACAGTACATGAATACAGTTGTTGGGTAAGTCAGAAGAAGACAACTCCCCTGGAGCTGGAGTTGCATGCATGCATGTAACTGGAAATGCTGGGAGCTGAACTCTGATCTTCTGCAAGAGCAGTATGTGCTCTAATCACTGAGCTATCTTCCCAGTTCCTCAAGTTTAGACCCCATGTTTCCTTATTGAATTTTCTGATTCTGGTTGTGAGTACCATGTGATTGCTAGGAATTGAACTCAGGATATCTGAAAAAGTAGTCAGTGCTTTTAACTGCTAAGCCCTTAATCTCTCCAGCCCTTCTGTATTTCTTAAACAATGCAGAGCAACAGTTTCGACAGCATAAAGGAACTGGGTGTGTTATAATCAATCTAGAAATTATGTAAAGCACTCAAAAGAATGCATGTCTAATGTAAATACTACTGATTTTACACAAATTGTTTAAATATCTATTATTTATTTGAAACAGTCTTTTCATGAAGCCCAGCCTGAACTCATGTTCCTCCTGCCTGGGTTTTGTGAATGTTAGTAACAGTTACGTGCCACAAGAGTCAACTGTGTGGATGTGTGTAATTATAGAGTCTAGAACCAATATTCTATGGAATATTGAAATATGGAATGTGGGATAAAAGAAAGTGTGTGTATGTGTATATGTGAGTGTATGTGTGTAATCAGAAATCCAACAACAGAAAATTATTTCATGCTGCATTCATAAGACGTTGCTTATGCTTAGTGAACTACTTTATTTTAAACAGTTCTTTCAGAGAATGTTGTGGACCTTTTTTGGAAAGATATAAATATGTTCAACTGACCTTTCATTTTATTCTTTGCTGGTTTACCAAATGATTAGCAGATTAAATAAATGGAAAATAAACTTCCTAAAACATTCTAGAAAATAGGAGAACTGAATTCTGAGACAAAAATCCTATGTGTTATTGTTTATAGTGCTAGGAAAAAGTGGAGAGAAGGTTGTATAAAAGAAAGCAGTTATCTTACATGTTAGAGAACTTTGGTAATCCAGTATCAATAGCTGCCCGATGGGCCTTCCACATTAGATGGGTTGCTCTATCTTCACTTGTGTTATAAACAGAAACACTGCCAAGAGCTGGCCTCGTGGACTGTAAATACTACAAAATAAACAAGGGGATTTATGAGAATAGAACTCATATAAAACTCAAATCATTTTAATAACTGAGCTCACATATTGGTAAACAGATTACTTTGAAATATTCGTGCAGTTACTTTTAGAGAAATAGATTTTATTATCAAAATAAATTTAAGACTCGAAGGTGTCATTTAATTTTCTTATTTGTTCTATATTCATATTTATGTTAGTTCAGTTGCATAGACAAAATTTGAAAATTACTATATCAATTTTTAAAACTTTATAAATTCAGTCATGCTAAGTTACTGCTAATTATCCATTTAGCAACATTTCAGAAAACCAACCTGAATTCCAGAAAAAAAAAGTATCGTTCTATACATGTAGTTTATCTCCTACACAAATATTAAGCTCAGTATATTTTTCAACTGTAGCTGTAATGGATGTTCTTCTCCATCTTCATATATCCTACTCAGACGAAAAAAGCAGTAATTGCATTGTTTTACCCGATAAAACTCTACGACTGCATCCATAGCTTCTGGGTATGATGCCCTGCATTCCTTTACAGAATAACAGAAGTCAGACTTGTTTTCCCCTCGAGATGCTAGCATTATCTCATGTGGTACATTCAAAAACTTTGATTCTACTGCAGCAAGGAAATTCATAACAATCACAAAGAAGTTAATACCTGCAATGGAGCAGAAGGAAAGTATCTGGAATTACCCACCACCTACTCAAAATAGTGATATAACAAAATAGATAAAACTCTGCCTAAATAGTTTAGCCACTTGCACCACAAACCATTCTGTTGAAACTGTTTACCCTAGGAAACACAAGCTACTAGAAGAGCTCAAGGAACTTTGGTAGAGATAACACACAAATCATGTCTTTCTTTGTGCTAATATTACATAATAATACAACATAATAAGCTATGTTTTTATAATTATTTTATTTCATTGTGAGAGTACTTTTCATGTACACATGTAAGGGCACTGTGTGATTGCCTTGTGCCTATGAAGACTAGAAGGAGGCTCTATATGTCCTGTCATTGGCATTACCAATGGTTATAAGGCACCATGTTGTGCTGGAAATTGAACCTGCAAGAACAACAAAACTATTAATTACTGAGCCATCTCTCCAACCATGTTATGTTGGATTCATTACTATAATTTTATAACATAATTTGGAACCTGGTATTGTACTAATTCTAGCCTGGCTTATTTTAGTTAGCATTGCTTTGTCTATCCAGCGTCATGATTTGAATTGGGATTGCATTGAATCTATGAATTGCTTTTGGTAGGGTGGTCATTTTCACAGTAATAATTCCACCAACCCATGAGCGTGGGAGGTCTTTCCACTTCTCATATCCTCCTCAATTTTTTTCTTCAGAGACTTAA
This sequence comes from Myodes glareolus, assembly GCF_982192425.1. NCBI lineage: Eukaryota > Metazoa > Chordata > Mammalia > Rodentia > Cricetidae > Myodes > Myodes glareolus. Next base: position 106,412,708 of record NC_142026.1, read on the forward strand.
ATTTTTCATTGTAGAAGTCATTCACTTCCTTGCTTAGGTTTATCCCTAGACATTTGATTGTTGTTGAGGCTATTGTGAATGAGATATGAATTTTACTTCGAGCTAACTGTAATAGAATTAAAGTAATTTTGTTCATTATAAAACATGACCATTGGTTTGAAATGAGGATTTAGATAACTCACCTTTAGAATTTTACCTTCAATGGGATTTAATTATGAAGGGGCCTCTGATGACCATTGAGTCTCTCAGAATCAGGCTAGTGTCATGCTCTTCTGTCAGGCCCAAAAGTGACTGAGCTAGTTTGAATACAAGTTCATAAGCAACTTTTTTGTCTATTTGTTTCAGCAGAAGAAAGATTTAGCGGAATAATGGGCTAGCAGAAGAAAACTTTAGAAATCAATGTATAATAAAAAAAGGTTTTGGAATAGAAGGATAAAGAAATAAATTGTTCAATTGCTTTCAGCATCTAACTGTGTTGTGGAAATACTAACGCTGTCATCAAAACTGATTTGAAACATGCCTCTGTAGAGTTTTACTGAACCATGTAGTACACTTCCAAGCAGAATAGATAGTAGTTGATAGAAATAGAACCAACAAGATGGAGAATAAGCAGCTCAAATCCTGAGCACTCAAGGAGAAAGAAATTTATCATTTTCAACACTCAAGGCAACAATGGACTGTGTATCTTAATTCAGAATAGGTTACAGTAAGAACTACTTTTATTTTTTTTATTTGATTTGTACCAAAGAAAACTGAAGAGAAACTTGTGCATCTTCTCTAAGGAAATGGTAGTATTCACCTCAGCTAGTCAATCTCACACCATAAAGAAACAAGTATCATGCCCACAGATCAGTAAAGGCACATAGGACAAAGAGAACACTTACCTCCCCAGCCACTCTTGACTGATATATAGCCAGGCGATCCAGCATCGTAAACATATGCTGAGTTACTGGAAGGGTCTGAAAATCTACCTGCAGGGCAAAAAGAGTAGGTAAAAGAGTCCAGCACAAAGGTTCAGGCTTTTAATAGAGACTCATGAGAATGGGCAGAACATTAAAAAAGCAAATGTAGGAAGAAAGGGTCCTTGCTGGTGAAAAGAGGCACATGGCGTTTCATCTGCTTCCAGGGGCTTTGTCAGTTGGAAAGCAGTCTGAGATTCATCTGCAAAAGTCCCTATTGACACCACAAGAATACTCAGAGAATTAACTAACCTGGGCTCATAGGGGCTCACAGAGATGAACCGATAACCAGGGAGTCTGTGTGGGATTGATGTAAGCACTCTGCTTATATGTTACAGTTGTATAATTTGAAGCCTCTTGTGGGACTACTAACAGTGGGAATAAAGGCTGTCTCTGACTCTTTTACTGGCTTTTGGGACCCTATCCCTCTTACTCAGTCACCTTGCCCAGCCTTAATACATGAGGAGTTACTTAGCCATACTGCAACTTGATATGTAATGTTTTGTTGATATTCACGGGAGACCTGTCCTTTCCTAAACTTAAAAAGGGAGGAGGAATGGATTGGGAGTTTGAAACTCTCCGGCTGAGAGAGGAGGGGAAAGGGAAAACTTCTGCCTGGATGAAAAACAAACAAACAAACAAACAAACAAATAAATAAATGTATCTCTTTTTAAAAATCCTTATGCAGAAGCTTACACTTCACACTTACACTAAGAGCCAAGTCATTCTTCCCACAAAGGCTGAGCACTTCATGAAGCAACAGTAATCAACAGTAACGGAATTTCTGCAACAATATGTGACGTTCTAGCATTGTTTCATTCTATGCTTGCTCTGAGTCTATTCACAGTCAATGAAGACAAGTTGGGAAAAAAATATCACGAATGGGGAAGCTACTCAACTTTAGAAAGCTTCAGTGGTAATAAAACTGATTCAAGGATCTTAGAAAAGATGCACTGGATAAAAAAAATAGCTAAAAACACAGGAAAAAAAGAAAATGACTTTTCAGAAACATGGTTTCCAGGTGAAGCCCTGTATCTCTAAATGGTTACCCATTTTTCTTGTTTCAGTATAAAGAGTGGGTGACTCAGCAACTGTCATCTCACTCTCCTTCAAGAACACCGCAGAAAGTATCACATCTTAGATTTTGTTCCTGTTAAAATGAGACAAAATCCAGGCATTTAAGGAAAAGTATATTCTTGTACATTTGTTCTTTGTAAGAAATTTCACTTTGATATTTTAGTGAACTGATGTTTTGTAATATTTTCTGCAATAATCATGATTCTTGAGATAAAAGTATTTGTAGTGCCAATTTCTCCAAGAAGATGGTCAGGCTGGGCCATGGTGTCTGGGGATTGTTGATTTAGAGGGGATATTTCTTCTCCATGCTATGTGCACCTGTAGCTTATGGAACAAGGATTTACAGTAAAGACTGTACTTCCTCTCATACCAGAAAGATATGAAGTGTAAAGACAAGTATGCTATATAATACTACAGAAATCATTAACCCAAAACCATAGTAATTTCTTCACGGGTGGAGAAATGGTTGTAATAGCAGTAACACTTAAACATATTTCAGAACTTAATAATGAAAAAAAAAGTATTGGAAAGCATTAAAATGTACGTACCTGTTTTATATAGCTTTCCATAAGTTAAGGTGAGAGCCCACAGTACGTTGCCTGTATCATTTGCTCCAATATGCACAAAATATTTGTTTGTTTGTGTTATGAGAATCTTATACATCTGTAGTCGATCCACATAATTCCAGATATTAATGATGATTTTGTTATCCTTCACTGGAAATGCTGCTATATCTCCACTAGCTTTATCCCAAAAAGGAGGATAGGTTTTACTTATAGCTCTGAATGACTCTGAATTTGAGGTCAATCCTACTGCAAAAAGACTGGGTAACAAAAAAGCAGGGATTGCAAGAGCAGACCACATCTTCTCTCTGTTCCTTGAGCTAGATTCTTTGAGTGACAGAGAAGCTCATTATATAACAGCAGACACATCACTTAGACACTCTTATCACTTAGAGGATGCCAGATCTCTGAGCAAAGCATCTAGGGAGCCACTGAGTCAAGAAAGAGCATTTGCCAGTGCGGATTTAATAAATGACTAAGGCTTACTGCAGAATGCCCTAGGTAAGTAGTATCATCATGCTATTTACTACAGATAAAGAAGTGGCCCATTATTCCTTATGATGTAAACTATCTGAAGATGGGCAGCTTCTCCAAAGAAACGTCTTAACTATTCGCTTAAAAATAAATATACTCAGTATTTCATAAATGTTATCTCCCAGACGATATTAACCAATAAAAAAGAAAATGAAAATAAAGAAAGCTATTTTGGATTTGACAGAAAGTAAAGATAAAACTATTCTCTATGTCTGTGTTGTTGGCTTGATAATCTACAGGTAAGAAAGGAAGAGAATTGGTGTTTAACTTTGCTTAACTACCAAGGCCAGTTGGACTAAGACTGAACGAGGACGCGATCCAACCAGATTCTCAGAATGTGGCTGGATTCTCTGAATGTGGCTGGCCCGGAGTCTTTCTGAAAAGCCATTGACAATGACACTGGGACTTATTTCCTCTGCATATACTGGATTTTGGGGATCCAGTCTGTCTGGACACTCACCTTCCTGGACCTGGAGGGAGTGGGGGAGGAACTGGAACTTCCCACAGGGCAGGAAACCCTGACTGCTCTTTGGGATGGAGAGGGAGGAGGAGAGGGAGTGGGGGGGAGTGGGAGGGTGTTGGGAAGAGGGGCGGAAATGGAAACTTTTATAATTTAATAAAATTACTTTCAAAAAAAAAATTTGCTTAACCAACTCTTTAAAATTGGTATTTCATGAGAGTTTTAATCATTCTAAGAACTCTCCAAGGGATATACATTAATACTAATATTTTAAATATTATAAGACATAGAAGACAGCAAAAGATATTTAAGTACTATTTCCACAGGCTTATATGTCATGGATATGCCTAAAAGGTAGATATGAAAATGTTATAAGTGAAAGACCATGGTGTATCTGGAGTAATCTTGCACCCATTCTATGTGATAAATGCAAGACTCAATTTTTAAAGTTTTAATTTTATTTCATTACATTGATATATACCTACATGTGTATTTTAAAGTTCTTGTTAAATAAACTATTGTCAAAACATACATACATTCATGTATATAATATTTATATCACAAATAGAATTAACATCCAAACAGTAAAACTGTCCTTCTCTAACATCCCAACAGTAGTTTCTTCATAATAAAATTGTAAACTAAAGCACATATTATGAAATAAATCATTTAATAAAAATCAGCAAAAAACCACAGCAGTGAGACATTTGCCTTTATTTAGTAACTTAAGATTACAAGAATGATTTTCTGTTGTAGGAAGTCACTTATTTGTTTCCAACTGCCCAGACCACAAAATAATCACTCAGAAACCATATTATTTCAACCACTGCTTGGTCAATTGCTTAATTGTATTACTACTTAGCTCTTACATCTAGAATTAACTCATTTCCGTTATTGTATATTTTACCACAAGGTTTGTGACCTACTGGCAAGGTTTCAACTGGCAGCCCACATCTTTCCTCTCTCACAGCTACATGGTGTCTCGTGACTCTGCCTTTTTTCTCCCAGTATTCAGTTTAGTTTTCCCTACCTAGCTCTGTTCTGATCTATCACAGGCAAAGCCAGCTTCTTTATTCATTAACCAAAAAAAAAAAACCCACATATACAGAAGGATTTCCCACACGATTTCCCATTTTATGTTTAAATAAAAAGGAAGGCTTTAACTTTTACATAGTAAAATTACATATAACAAAACAGGAATCAAACAAGAATTACAGTTACAATATTTATATCTACTTCATTTCTTATTTTAACTAAGAAAAAACTATAATTATAACTATTCTTCAAAGACTCCAGAAGGATATAATATTGCCTAGGTAAACAGGAAGTGCAATGTAAGCAACTTCATAAACTCTAGAATTGACAGAGACACCTTGTTGTTTGGACAATCACCGAAAGTTTTTCTGTACTATTGCAGCATCCATCTTCAGCCTGCAGGCCCATGGTATCCGGAATACTTTTCAATGATGCAGAAAATATCAAAGACCGTTCCACCTATATTGGCAGTTTGTCAGTCACTTTCTTCTATGTCCTGCAGAATGTCTGGTTGACTCTTCAAAGAAGCAGGAATTCTGAAGGACTGTCTCACCATCTTTAGGTAACTTCAGAAGTCATTTTTCTGTATATCATGCATGCCCAGTTCATACAGCATACCATCAAGCAGTCTAGAAAAGATCACTTTCTCACCCAAATGGCTAATAAACTCTATAAGGCATCTTTTTGATGCCCATCATTTTGAAGTAGATTGGTGTTTCCAGGGGCATATGTGTCTCATTGTCATAAAATGTCTTAAGTTATTAAAAAATTTCAAATGCCATTTCTGTAGTCTTTGAAATATCTGAAGAATATCGATATCTCCGTATGTCTAGAAAACCCAATTAATGTGACTACAAGCTTGACTATTTTAGATGATTATCTATTAACCTATATTTCTTAATTATACTTTAAATTTTTAAATGAGTTATACAAACACAATACCTTAATCAAGATACACACACATACACACACACACACACACACACACACACACACACACACACACACACATATATATATATATATATATATATATATATATATAATTGACCTTAAATTTGTATCACTAAACCAAGATCTATATCAACGCAAGGTATCCATCTCTGTAGCATATCCCCCTTTAAATGTAAGGAGACATTTATAAACAATCATTTAGGGAATTTGGGTGTAGTTCTATCCAAACTGCTTCTCGCTTTCTTGTTGGGTGAAGTAATTTTGGGGGGGCATTCACAGTGACCTTTTGAGGGGTCCTGGTCTATCAAACCACATTAGTCTGAAAAGTATCCATAGATTCTCATCCTCTGTGGAAACAAAAGAAGAACCTCTTTTCCAAAACAACATATCCTTAGATCCATATTTGGAAGACAAGACAATTTTAATGTATATATATTGGTTACTTAACTCCTTCATAGTAAAAAACATTCAAAGAAAACACAATAATATACATAATCCAGACGCTCCGTGTATATTCTATCTTACATGGCTTGTTTTTCTTACTCTAATTTTTACAAGTTTAATATTTATTTTATTATCTTTACTCCTTTAATCTATGACTTCTGTATTCTTTTATATTGCATTCACTGTTGCTTTACTCTTTTTCTTTTCTCTCCCAAGTATACATATTTCTTTTTTTTAAAACACACTGTGTCTCATATAGAGGTCTTTTATTTCTGAATCTGTCCTAATGTGTATCTGTAATCTTTTTCTGTCCAGTAGTACTTCTTAAAATGCTACGCACGTCTTGAAAAGTTAAGCGTTGGCATGACTCAAACTAATACTTTTTTGACTTTTGGCTCCACCCAGTCTAACATGGTGGAGCTATGCTTACTACCTCTGCAAGCCATACACACCACCCCAGTTCCAAGTATGCAGCAGGTCTATGTTGAGGCATTAAGCACTTTGTAATATGCTTTCTTACAAACCCCATTTAAATGATTCTTGGCTGGACCTCCCGAAAGAGTCAGAGTTGTTTGTGCTGGAGAACTATGATGCCACCGTTTTGAAACCTCGTGGCTTTTCTTTTCCTGCTACTGCTGAATTAGGAAGACCTCTCTTAACAGAGCTGCAACAAGCAGAGCCCATACAAAAAATTTTAAAAAAATGCAACTTAAACTTTGGTTTTTAAGTGTCTAGAATGCTGTTTACTTCAAAAATACAAGCAAAGCTATTCTAGAATGTAATGGAATTTAAAAAGACTTGGAATAAACAAGTATTAATTTTAAAAAACAACAAAATTAAAGAGCTCATATTTCCCACTTGTATAAACTCATTGTAAAACTGGGTATCATTTTCTCTTGCTTGTAATCCATCTGACATTCAACACTTTTGTTCACTGTGTTAAATTTTGGGATAGAATCCATTTTAAATAATTAATCACAACTCTACTGTCAGATATGGAGTAAAAAAATAAGCGACTATGGATATCAGGAAGCAAGCTTGTTTACTCTTGCTTTATAGTCTAGAGTACAGATACAACATCCAAAGTCACTTTTTGCAGTGCCATTTATAGTCCATCTTAAAGGAATGGAGTAATTTTAGGTACATTCAAAGCATTTTTAAGTTTTGTGTGTCTCTTCACTTACTCAGTAATTCATATAGCACAAGGACAATGCTGTGTAAATGGGGTAATAGAGTGGGATTCTAGAGCAAAACAGAGTGGAATTCATTATTATCATTTCTGGAGGTGCAGTTAGTCCCTGGAAAGAAAGAAAGGGAGAGAAAGGGAGGAAAAGAGAGAGAGAGAGAGAGAGAGAGAGAGAGAGAGAGAGAGAGAGAGAGAGAGAGATTGATTTAGGAAAGAAAAGAAAAGGAAAGGAAAGGAAAGGAAAGGAAAGGAAAGGAAAGGAAAGGAAAGGAAAGGAAAGGAAAGGAAAGGAAAGGAAAGGAAAGGAAAGGAAAGGAAAGGAAAGGAAAGGAAAGGAAAGGGGGAAAAAATTAGTTACTTTGCCCGACAAGGAAGAGAACATGAATACTGGGACCAGAAAGTTTTGAAACAGATTATACCCCTCTCTGTTCAAGTATTTGTGTACAATTTTTCCAGAGGAAAAAACACCCACTCATCCTCTCTCTCTCTCTCTCTCTCTCTCTCTCTCTCTCTCTCTCTCTCTCTCTCTCTGTCTCCCTCCCTCCCTCTCCTTCCCTCCCTCCCTCCCTCCCCCCTCCTCCCCCTCCAAAGAAGCTGATCTTAACATCTGTCCATCTCCTATTTAGACACAATTCACAGTCTCGATAATTGTGCACTCCTAACAAAAAGATCCAGATGGAACACCTCACGATAAATAAGAAATTTCTTCCCCCACAGTGTGAACTAGAAAGCAGTTATGGTGATATTCCTATGTAATCTCAGGATGAGAACACTGGATGCTGGAAGACCTCTTGTTCCAGGGAAGCCAAAGAAACACAGATATTGAAACCAGTGCAAACTACAAAGTGACAAGCTGTCACAAACAAAACAAAACCCACAGATACAAAAATAGAGACAAGGAGAGTGTGAGAAAGAAGTGAGAAAGATTGTGGGAAGGAAGGAAGGAGGACGGGAGAGGAGAGATAGAAGAGGGATATAAGTAAGGACAGATACATACAGGCAGAGTTCTACAATACTTTGAACATTAACTAGTATATACTAGTCTGTGATGGGAAATCTTTGCCAACCAATTAACTTTAAGAGATAGGACAAAGTTAGGCTGTGGCTTTCAGAGACCCTGAGCAAAATGGCACATGGCCCAGGTATCCTCTCTGTGTGTGCTTCCCTTGCAGCACAGCTGAGTTTGAGCTTCTCATTCCTGTTTCATGAGTTTTATCCTTACAATAAATAAAAATATAATTGTTTTACCTTTTAACTAGCCTGGTTATTTCCAGAATCAAGCTAACTTCTACAGTTGGTCCCCAACATGGGGGGTGGGTCTCCAGCTGCTCATTTGGGTATAGAATTCCCTCGCAGTGGCTCCGAGTAGCTGCTAGATGCAGTGCTTCATTTCTTCTCATTAAACGCCTCAGAGCCAATCCAAGTCATCAGGCACCTGGACCACTTGCGACTGTGCTGCTGACTTCTGGGTCTATTTTTTCTGTCACTCGCAGAAGCCCAGGTGGGATGCAGGATTCTCTGGTTGCCTCCTTCAGCAAACCCTACTGGTGTGCGCCACCACCCACAATGTGACAACTATACAATTAGTAAGTAAATCATATAGAGTTGGGGCAGAGTTCTGCACTTGCCTTTACAGAAAAATACACATCTGCAAAAACTCAAGAGACCCTGGAGGTTTGGACACTGACAGAAGGAAAAATAACTATCCAGTAAGTATCATCAAGAAAAAGGAATATTATTTATGAGGACAGGTGGTCAAAGCATATATATATATATATATATATATATATATATATATATATGAATATATGATATATAGAGCTGAATTTGGAGTTGGACAATGGCTCTGTACTTCTCTAAGTCCAACCATGTTGTTAAAAGAAGCATTCAGAATTTCTGTCTCATGTCAGGAGTCATCAGGTATAGGACAGAGGGAAGACTTTAGGAAAAATTTTTTTTTTCTCCTTGCCTATTTTGTCTATATCATATTCTTCATTGAATGTATGTCTATATGAATAATGTTTAAGTTTTCCACGATGAACAATGGAGTTTCCTACAGATCCTTTTCCTTCAGTAATCTTTGAAGCTTCCAGGAAGAAGATGGGGCCCCACAGCAACAACTTCACCTGGTTGGGAAGACATTGTGATGCTGATAGTGTTACTACAAGACCAATTTTTGGGTACCAGTTGCTGAAATGGTGCAACTTCTCATAACATTTTGACCAGAACTCCAAATAAGAACTTGGGGAAAGCCCTATCAACTTCTCAGAAATTGTTTGTAGCAATACTAGACAGTAATCTTGAAACTTAACCATCACCTTACTTTTACCGGATCCCATAAAAAGAACGTCACCCCCATGACAGCTGGAAGCAATTCTAGAAGATGACGTCCCCTCTCCCAACAAATTTGTCCTCAGGGTTATGAACACCTTTAGGGGTTGTTGATTATTGCTTGTATAATGTAGAGGGTTGGGGTAAAAACTATATAGGCCTAAAGAAGGGGAAAAATCAAATGGGATAATAGATAATTTAGTATGAACTTATTCACACTATTAATAATAGTGGGTAATAGAGTGAATACTTGTGAGCTATTATTTATGGAAAATTTAAATTGGTATAGTTTTTTGTATAGTGATACAAGTTCAAATTATATTTGTTATTTTTGTTTACAATATTTGTACACCTATGCAAAGTTATTCTGTCAGATTGTACACATGCAGGTTTCTACCTATGTTTAGGGTATTTTGTATATTGTTACAACTTTAGGATATAATTTTGTATTGCATTATATATTACTCTTACCTCTGGTCAAGATACTTATATGTTGTTTACATTTTGAGGTCCTTGTCCTCATTTGCTGCAAATTTGTTTACAGATTATATAATGATCTGACATGAAAATTTGGTCTTTAAGTTATACAGGTGTTAAATATTATAGGTCAATAGTTGTTCGTGTTTGTTATACATATAGTCATGTTAATTAGATTCTTTAGATAACTAGAGATTGTATTCTGCCTAGACAGATAATCTTTAACCATTTCACGGATTTGTAGAACATGGCATTTAAATAATTTAGGGTTCTGTTGACATGAGACATGATTATTCCTGATAGTACCAATCTATTCCTGAAAGAGTTTTGAGCACCAAAGACACTCCACTCAGAGTTTGTTTTCTTCTTGACAAAATTGGCCTTTGGGCAAGCAATTGCCCATGCCTCAACCATTGACAAAGTATATGGTATCTGGAGTGGATAAACGGGACACAAGAAAAAGGACTGCCAAACCTTGCCAAGACAGGATGAGACGGTTCTAAAAAATTTTCTGCCTCTGAAAATGGTCTGTCAGTTACACTAGATATTAGCCAAAGTTGGTTGCTTCAAAATTGCAAATGAGGCTTTGGGTGATTGCTCAGGTAGCCAATTGTCTCCATCATATACTGTTTCATTTGGAAGCTGCTTGGTTATACTTTCTGCCTGCTCAAGTAATATTATCTCCCTTTTCAGCCCTTAGATGGGGTTAAAGATCAGATAGTTGTAGTTACCATTCTCTTATGGTTTAGCCAAGCCTATTTCTGATGCAAGACTTAGACACTTTGGAATAAAATGTCTATTAAAACATTTATCATGTGTTCATTGGTTAATATTGTTTATGTTGGTTGTAATTTTATACTTGATATCTGTTCCTGTTGTATATAGTTTTGTATTTTGTTTAGATTGCTCTTATTTAGACAAAAAAGGGGAGGTGATGAAGAATCTTTGCCAACCAATTATCTTTAAGAGGAGGGACCAAGTTAGGGTGGGGCTTTCGGGGACCCAGAGAAAAACAGCACACAGCCCAGGTGCCCTTTCTCTGTGTGATTCCATCACAGCACAGCTGAGCTTTGACTTCTCATTCCTGTTTCATGAGTTTTCCTTTTATAATAAATAAAAATATAATTGTTTTACTTTTAGCTATCCTGGTTTTTTCCTGAATCAAACTAACTTGTACAAGCCTGAATCTTTTCATGAACATTATTTAATATTTGTAACAGTAGTAAACAATAGGCAAAATTGTCCTTATTGTTGAGCACAAAAAACTTTGAAGTCATGTATCATGTACAAGTTAATTACACCTAACAAGTAGCTAAAACAGATATAAACTTGAAACTTTCTATCTTCCATGCTTACCGTCTATACAGGATAGTCTGAGAAATGCCAAAGAAATACTGTATTATATTGCAGGAGAAGGAGCCACTTGTTTGTCCTGGCCACCCATCCGAAATAACCACACAAACATTGTATTAGCTAAAACACTGCTTGGCCCATTTGCTCTAGCCTCTCATTGGCTAACACTCACATCTTGATTTAAACCATTTCTATTAATCTGTATATCACCATCTGGAAGTGGCTTCCTGGGAAAGATTCAGCATGTCTGATTCTGACGGCTCCATGGTATCTGTCTGATTCTGACGGCTCCATGATGACTCTCTCCTTTTCTTCATCTTTCTTTTTCCCAACACTCAGTTCTGTCTTCCTGGCCTACCTTAGTTCTGCCCTATCAACTACTTTCTTTATTCATTAACCAATGAACGCAACACACAAACAGAAGGAACTCCTACACCATTACCCCTTTTCTGTTCAAACAAAAAGGAAGGCTTTAACTTTAACATAGGAAAATTACATATAACAAAACAGGTATTAAATAAGAATTACAGTTACAATACTTATATCTACTTTATCTTTTATCATAACTAAGGAGAACTATAACTATAACTACAAATTCTTCAACTCCATCAAAGATACCAGAAGGATATAACATTACCTAAGTAAACAGAAAATGCATTGCAAGCAACTTCCAAAATTCCAGACTTGACAGAGACATCTTATGCCCAGACAGTCACCCAAAGCTTTTTGTAGTGTTGGGTCATCCATCTTCAGCCTACAGACCCATAGTGTCCAGCAGATTTTTCCATGAAGCGGGAAATTTCAAAGACAGTTCGGTCACTTTCTTTTGTATCCTGTAGAATGTCTCACAGACTCTTTCATGAAGCAGGAACCTTGAAGGATCATTTCACCTTTAGGCAAGTTTAGCAGTCACTTCTTTGTGGGTCCTGCATGTACAGTGAAGCAGATCAGGCAAGAGAAGTTCTGTGTCTAAATGGCTAACAAACTCCACAAGAAACCTCTTCGATGCTCATCTTCCTCTTGAAGTAGATTGGTGCTGCCAGGAGCAGATGTGTCTCACTGTCATGAAAAGTCCTAAATTTTTAAAACACTTAAATGCCATATTCTGAAGGTCTCTGAAAGATTTGAAGAATACCTAATTAACTGAAATATATCTCCATACATCTAGAAAATCTAACATGACTACAAACTTGACTTGACTATTATAGATGATTATCTATTAACCTATATTTCTTAATTATACATTACATTTTTAGATGAACTACACAATCATAATACCTTAATCAAGAACAGAAATATACATATACCAAAATTGACCTTAAATTTGTATCAATAAAACAAGATCCATACCATTGCCAATCTCTACAGAATATCCTTCTTTAAATGTAAACAAACATTTATAGACAATATTTGGCAATATGGGTGTGGTGTAGTTCTGTCCATACTGCTTCCTGCTGTTTGGGGATGCTGTTAATCAGGTCTTTCATGGTGTGTCCAGTGTGCAAGGTTCATCTCAGTTAGCAGTTGGGCAAAGTAATTTTTTGAGGGTGTTCACGGTGACCTTTCAAGGGGGCATGGTCTATCAAACCATATTTGTCTGGAAGTATTCCACAAGTTCTCATCTTCTGTAAAAACAAAAGAAAAACCTCTTTTCCAAAGTAACGTAGTCTTAGACTCAAGTTTTGGAAACAAGATACCTTTAGAACATATATGCTGGTTTAGCTTAACAACCCATATAATGAAATGTTTCTCTGTACTTAGCTCCTTCACAGTCAAAAATTAAATAAAAAAACCACAATATACATTGTAACATGAAGCCCTGCTTGTTGGGGGTTTCTGTCCTGCCTGGTACCCCCAGCTGTTTGGTCCCAAAGAAAATCACACAGAGATCTCTATAAGTTATAAAGCTGATTGGCACATTAGCTCAAGCTACTTATTAACTCTTGTAGCTTAGATTAACCCATTATTCTGATCTATTTTAGTCATGTGGCTTAGTACCTTTTTCAGTGGGGCAGATCACGTCCTGTTACTTCGGTGATCTGCGCAGGAGTGTGAGGAATCAACTTCTTCCTTCCCAGAATTCTCCTGTTCTCATTGCATCATTTCTACTTCCTGTCTGGTTTTCCTACCCATACTTTCCGCACCAATAAATAATCCAGACTCTCTGTGAATTTTCCATTTTTATGTGTCTTATTTTTCTTTACTCCTTTTTATCTATGACGATCTGTACTCTGTCTCATTAAAGTATTTTTAAAGCATTAACTTTATTTTATTTGATGACTCTCTATACTCTTTTTCTTCTCTCTCCCAAGCCTACATACATTTATCCAACACTGTGACCCATTTAGAGGTTTTTTATGTCTGAATCTGTCCTATTATGAGTCTGTAATTCTTTACTGACCAGGAGCACTTTTTAAAATGCTAAGTGCTTCTTAAAAACTTAAGTTGCACCATTAGTAGGTATAATATGGTACCATCTGTTTGACTTCCCAGTCTAAAACTTAAGCTGCACTATTTTTATGATAAATATAATAGTTCCTGCTTGGTGTTCTGCACAGTTCAGCATGGCTGAGCCACTTGTGCCTCTGAGTTGCTTGTACTTGTGAGCTGCATGCATTTTCTCACTTCTAGGCACAGAACAAGTCCATGTTTCCATCAAGCAAACTGTAGCACTTTACTCACAAATCCTATCCAAATGCTCTGTCGTCCACGACAGACAGAGGTTGCACAAGCAGCATAGTCCAGAAAGTCAGCATTTGAAAACTGCAGGGCTTTTCTTCTGCTGTGGCTGAGTCAGGAAAATGTCCCTCGAAGGAGCTGTGGCATACTGCCAGCAAGCAGCAAAAAGCTATGTTAAACTCTGTTTGTGTGTGTTTGTATGTGTGTGTTTAAAATTAAGCTCTCTCAGGTTTTTAAGTGGATTTAGTCTTCATCGTGTTGGTGCCAATTGTTGTAGAAGTCTCTGCTGGGGTCATTTGTTGACTGAGTTTTTTGTCCTGTCTGGTTCCTGCAGTCATTATGTCCTAAAGAAATCACACAGAGGACTACATTAACTATAAACTGATTGGCCCATTAACTCAGCCTTCTTATTAACTCTTATATCTTATACTAGACCATTATTCGAAATAAAAATAAAAGCTCTTTGCTTTCACAAGGAGACTCGATCTCCTTTTTGGTTTTTGGGCTACTCCACAATCTGGGCATAACACTTAGATGATCATGCATTTTTAGTGTGTATTTGTTTGATTTTCCTTAAAAACTTCACTTTGTATTAGTAAAATACATTGATCAGTGTTTATATAAGTGTGGATTTTATCTGAATACAATTGTAATTGGCATGAAAGTTGGGATTTCTTTTAAGTGGGTTCTTAAATAGTAAGTAACATATAATGAGATGTTGCTTCGCACAATAGTGGAATAAGATTGCAAATATGTGGAAATGCTACCCCTGCCCTCAGTTGCCCTCAGTATTGAAGCAGTGTTTTCACAGAAACATCCCTAGAATCTGTCGTAGAATTCTATCCTCCAATAACCCTGTTCTCTACTCATTTATTCCAGAGAATGATAAAAGCTTCTCTTATTTATTGGGAGAACATAACTTTACTGAGAAAACAGAGCTTACTCCAAACTCAGCAACATATTCTGATTCAATAAAATGCAGCTCTAGTGAAGAAAGACATTAGTGAACTACCAGGCCTGCCTGTTGTCCATAGCCATATCATTTGGATATTCATCCAAATGATGAATGTAGATGTCCTCTTTTCTTTATTTTGATCTCAACTGCCAACAAAGTAAACAAATAAACAAAGATTGTCAAGGTGAGTGTGGAGGTATTTGTGCACTGCATCCATTTCCATTTCTCTGGGGTTATCATTTCCCTCTTGATAATTTTAGTTCCCTTTGATACCCTACAAAACTCCCCAATGGACTAGTCAACTATAAAACAACAAATGAGAGAATATCAAGGAATGTTTTAAAAATACAAGTAAGTAAATAGCCAAGAAAATATACCATCTTTGAAGGTAGTCATTTTTGAAATTTATCATGAGAGGCTTTGTAGGTATCATGATACCCTACAAAACTCCCCAATGGACTAGTCAACTATAAAACAACAAATGAGAGAATATCAAGGAATGCTTTAAAAATACAAGTAAGTAAATAGCCAAGAAAATACACCATCTTTGAAGGTAGTCATTTCTGAAATTTATCATGAGAGGCTTGTCTTTTCTACTTCTATTGTGGTCTTTAAGGAATACACCAAGAGTTTGCTGCTAAAGCATCTGCACTAACACATCGCTGTGTTGGATAACTGCAGGCTTTCAGCACTTTCTTTGTTTTTCAGTTGTAACTGTTGAGTTAGAAATGTGTAAGAGAAGTTTATGAATGTCAGGAAAGTTTTTCCCCACCACCTTTGTGGAGAATTCATCCTATCTAATGTTCTTTATCCAAGCCCCACAGCTCTTCTCATACTTCCCTCAGGTATATTATAAGAAGCTCTGAAAGGTAATTGCTCTCATTCTTGTTCAGTGGAAACACTTTTGGGATTCCACGTGATTATGGCATCAGCAGACCACAACATAAAGAAGAAACCAACAGAAGAAATTGTGAGTTTACCACACCAGTGAAGGGGAGTCGTTGCCCCAATTGACTCCTTTGATTCACATGAAGTCAAGCCAGACAGAGAAAAATCAACATGTACTATGCTTTTGTGAAAAAGCACAGAGAAAATCTTACAAAGCAACACACATGGGTTCCTACAGGCCTTTCCACATATCAAGACCAGATCCTTTAACAGCCCTTCCATTGCAATATTGAGTATTCTCATCAGGAGCCGGTATTACATGATATGACCAAAGTATAGTCATGTAATAGACAGGTAGGAGCTACAGAGATGGCTCAGTGCTTAGGAGGTTCTACAGAGAAAAAAAAAGATCCCAGCATCCATGTTCAGTGTTTACAACTTCCTCTCTATCCAGAGGATCCAATACCCCCTTTTCACTTCTTTGTGCTTAAAAATCCACAAATATACATATAATTCAAATATTTCTTTTAAATCAGGCATGTGTTTTATAAATAGGAAAGTAAATCCATAGCTTGTATATCAACCTCAGTCAATTGTCAAATCCTCCTGACCCACCAAGTTCCAGTATGAATTTCATTACACTCACAGTGTTCTTTGCAGGCAAATGACAAGCGTTGGGTAGAAGAGTTTTAGAACAAAACAGTAAAAAGCAAACCAACAAAAACTCTGGTGTCCCAACAATTCCAATAGGATGGGGTCAGTCTCAAATCTAAATATGCCAATTTAAGAGATGACCAATAATGAATCAGAGAATATTTAGCCAATGTGACCACAATGAAGATGGACAGGTACAGGGACCAGTAACCCCAAGTTCATCTTTGGGCAGAGTAAAGAAGCATACACAAAGTAGTCCTGGTCACCAAAATGTGATCTGATTGACCTTTGACGTAGTTCTAATTCTGAAAAGAGGTCCTGAACATGTTATCACCATTACTGCTCCAGAGTAATAATCTGTTTCTCCTGACTTACTCTATTCCCACAGGCACCTTCTTTGCCTAAAAGTTGCCTAGGGGTTGTATAAGTCTCTTGTTATGGAACGTATTTTCAGTTCTGTCTATAGATACTCAGGAAGGGGTAAAGCCTTGGGAGCCCTTCATCTCTACAAGAGTCATTCCTTGACAGTTAAAGGAGAATGTCTTCCCCTAGATCCCCTGACCACTTAGAGAGCCCTTTGCAAATAAGTAGAATGACTAGGTGGATATTTCAAAGTAGTATCCACTCAGTGTTACACCACAGAAAGCGTAAGAGGTCAGTCTATAAACAGGATAGACTGGATTTGATTCTGACCAAGGAAAAGGTGAATGAAGCAGAGTCTAAGCAATGTCTCACATGCTTATGTAAGCTTTCTTGTCTGAATCTAGGCCTTTGAAATATCTAGGAGATTACTCTTTGTTCCGTAGAGAGTCAGGGTTTTATTTTTTTTATTTTTATTATTATTATTTTTTTTTTGGTGTAGGGGGACCTTTACCTTCTTTACTTGGGTGTGATAGATCGATATTTTGAAACTTGTCAAGTGTTAAAGACATATGTGAGAGGTTAAAAACACTTTGCCCTTTTCTATTAATTGATCTTCTGGGCCCTGTTTTCTCTGAAAGGTGCTAGTGGGTTCTTGGAATGCAATCTTATCCTAGAGAAAAAAGATCACACATACAGACTAGAATTTAATCGAGCTGTTGCACATAACACTTCCTTCTACTTTCATATTCTAAGTATGTGGAAAGTATCCTCATTGTAAAATATTTTTTTTAAAATTCTCCATACATATTTCCATAAGAACTCAATTGCAATCCACTTCTAAGAGGAAAGAAGGGAGATACACAGAATCATCTTCAATGTTAGATTTGTCTCTTAACATACTTTGTCCAAAATCATTTTTAGAGTATGGTTTATTCACACCTCACCAGTAGATTGAAGGCTCCAGGATGCATACAGTTTCCAGTAGACTCCTGAGGCATTTAAGTCCCTGTGTTACTGTGAGAGCCAAAGTTATGTTTTCAGTTTTAATTACTATGCCCAAGAGATCCATGAAACAAAATGTCTCTGATCTTCAAGCCCCTTGTCCAAGGATGGATAGTTCCTGAAATGCAGAAGACTATTGTTTATGGGAGATAACAGGCAACATTTTCACTCCTCTAAACAAGTTTTTTGACTATCTGCACATAATACGCTTAATCACACGGGGGCAGAAAATATGTCAGAATGTACCCTTGTCCCTGATTGGATGTAGGCAGAAGGTATACAAGCAGAAAAAAAACAGCAGGATATATGCTTACTCCTGACTGGACCTCATGGAAAATGAGGTGAATTATGGATTTGCCTTCTTAAGCCCCCATAAAATGTGACTTTGGGACATTTTCTGGGAAACCAGAGATGAACCTGCCCAAAGAGTTCATCTACTTGGCCAGTATTTAATCTACACTTGCCTCAAATTTGACTTTAAATTGTGGTAGTGATCTTATTCTTGGCTACTGGGATTAACATTACCTTGCAGTGAAAAGCAGGGCTCCTGTCTTTTGAATGGAGTTGGACATGCCATACTAGAAAATTATATGTTTTAGCAGAACCCACATCATTACTAAGGGTTTTCTGTCCCAATGGAATGTGTTTCAACCCAACTGGATATGTATCATTAGAACTAGTCAATACTAGAAGTTTGCAAAGTCTTCAGTGTACTGGTAAAGTGCACTTCACAATCTCCAAAGCCAGTAATATTGGATCCCCTGAGCACTTGGTGAGTTTTCTTGTTTTTGAGTTGTTCATGACACGAAGTTGTCACCACCAAATTTTCTCTTTTATTGCTAGATATAATTCTAGTCCTCGGAAGTATGACCTGACAAAATGCTCACCACCCATCATGAAAGCCTTGATGGGTCTCGTTAGTTACAGCAAACACAAGTTTCTCAGAAAGGGCCCCTCAGTGGATGTTTACTTTCTAGTACAAAGAACAATTCTGCACTTCAAAAGCCTAATCTTGGCTACAGAGATGGGTGCTTGTGTAAAGTGCTTGCTGTTCGAGCCTAAAGACTTCATTTTGAACCCCCAACACCCATACGGAAGCCAAGTGTGGATGTACACCTATAGCCCTAGTGCTGGTGGAATCAGCATGCCTGGAAGAAATGAGAATATTCTAAAGAACCGCTTTGTCTTTCATTCTGGCTTTCTAACTGTTGAAACAAGGCACCTCAAGAATCTGTAACACCCCTTTCCCCTTGTGCCAAGAAACTCAGGTTAAGAGAAAAAGAAGGGTCAATCTTGGTGGCATCACCATATACACTGGAAATGATGAGCTTCACGGAGCCTGCACAGTTAGCTGTTTGACACAGCTCCAGCAAAGTTGAGCGAAAGGCTGTGATGTCTGCCATGCTGTCTCTCGTTTTCAGTTTTGGACTCTGTGTGCCAAATTCTTGGGTGGGGGGCTTTTAGTCTTATGATTAATTTTATGTCTTTTGCTGAGGAAATTATGTCTGAGTCTCTTTAATAAAGTCCTAGACATACTGCCACTTCTGCTTGCAGGGAAATTACCTTATCTGGACATATGCCCTGGAGATTGTGATAAGTTCAAAGCCACTATTCTTTATGAGACCATGGTTCCTGGATATTCTTGGTACATCTGCCCTTAAGCAAACTCAGAAACAATACAATCAAAACAGGATAAACTTAGAAGAAGCTGACAGGTTCCAACCGGTTAGGAGAATTGGCAACAAATTAGCATCCTTCTACAATATGCTTAGAGTTTCCTGAAAATGTAGCTTACAAGATAGGGGGTCTTACAGGGTATGTCCCTAGAGGAAAAGAACACAGTACAAGGCTAGATTGGCTAAAATGACCATTTCCTTACATAAAAGTTTTCATAGTTGATGTAAAAATATAAGAAAAGGAGTTAGGTGCCTAAGAAAGTTCTCAGACTCAAGCTGACTTGCAAGTAGCATTTTGACTACAAAGGATTATTAACACGTTGCTCAATTCATAGTGATTCACATGAGCTTGCTCAGATATTTTCTATTTGTCTAGAATTTTGAAACTGTAGACTGAGTTTTCCTGTCCCAGTTTTCCAGTCCACTTCCAAATTACCAGATAGAGTCTTAACATTAAATATAAATGCTCAGCCAATAGCTCAGGCTTATTACTAACTAGCTCTTATATTTCAAATTAACCCATATTCATTATTTATGCTCTGTCATGTGGTGGTAGCACTATTACCATGGCATATTCATCCTGTTCTTTCTGCGTTTGTTTCTCTGGTGACTTCTGACCCTGTCCTTATTCCTCCCATCATTCTCAGTTTGACTCTCCCACCTCTCTGTATTCACCTTTTGAGCAGTCAGCTCCTTTATTAAACCAATGAGATTAATACATATACACAGTGTACAGAGGATTATTCCACAACATTTCCACACTGAATGTCATTGTTCATTTCTCAATGTGTTCATATTGAATAAAATAATGAGTAGCAAAATCTGGCTTGTGAGGAATGCAGAGATACCAGTTATACCCTAACTCTTCTACCATTAGGAGACTGTGATGGGTAGAGATCTTAAATCCTACTGAAAATGTTGATATTTTGTGTTTACAATCAATCTACTTGAAAAGTCTATCACTTTCCATTGTGAAATTCTTTCCATTGTCTGTTGGTTATAATTTGGTGTTGGATCAATTTCCAAAGATTTGCATTTCTTCAGAGCTATTTTAATTTGTGCCATGTGACCACTCTATGGTCAACCTGAGACACGTGCAAGGATTATTTACTCAGTTCTCACAACCATTAGAACACCAATTATAACCAATTCTATGTATTCCTATGCTGAAGTCAGTACAGATGATTTTGAAAAGCTTTGTGAATGCCTTTATGAATTCTTCCATCTTTCAGCATCTGTAATTGGTATCTAACAGTTTGACAACTGGTGACCTATTGGAATCAACAGAATAATTAGAAATATAACTAAATATCATGTGTAAAATTATCTCTCCAGCTAAAATATATAAACAAAAATATAGAAGGAAAAAGAAATCAAACATAGAAAGCATGACTTTTTAAAACCTGAACTGCCCTAAATTTTAGTCTTGTGTGATATCACTACTCTTTGGCAGTTAATATTTACTTTAGGATTTAATAACAGTGTAAACCAAATATTTCTCTAGGGTTTTCTTTTGACTCTGTCTTGTCAAAAACATGATGATGGCGTCTATGGTACCAATGATGATGATGATGGTGATGATGATGTACCTAGTTTAAATGGGTAGCTTTTAATTCTACAACATACAGTAGATGGTAGACATGGCTCACTAGTTGGTTCACATTACACAGAGACAATAAAAAAAAACATGACAGTAAAAACATGGGTTAGTTAGAACTGGGATATGTCACATCATTAATCTTTTCAAGGTTAAGTTAGACCCAGCTTTTTAAAGATTCTACTTCTGGCAGAATAAGTTCTATTTAATTCGTGGCTCTAAGCACGTTTTCAGAAAATTAGTCTGTATAATCACCTTGGTACATGTCTAATTTTCTAAGAGCCAAAACCTATACCAATTGTGACTGAAACAGATGTCATTAATCTTAGTTTTTATATTTGAGGGTTTTATTATATTTTAATTATATTTCCTCCTTCTTTTTCCTCCTTCCAAACACTCTCATATACCTCACCACATTTTTTTTCATTTTCATCAATTATTCATCAATTGTTATTGCAGGCATATATGTATTTGGATATATGGTGTGGACCACATGGCAGCCACTGCTGCTTGACTAATTTCCAGCATTTCAACTTTGTTCAATTCAATTCTCCAGTACCTTTTTACTTTCATTTTCAATGATTCTCACTATTATGCTTTGGGCTTCAATGGAGCATGAGTTTACAGCATCTTTAAACAATATACTTCTTTGGAAAATATCCTCACCACAATGAAATTATATAGTATGAGAACTCTGTTTACTCCACATGAGTTAACACCAAGCTGTTAAAAATTTAAATAAGTAACATATGCTTGTTAAATAAAGTATACTTGATAATCAAGATTTATAAATTCCTAAAGTCTACTCAGGTTCATGGTAATATTTGTCTAGCTTCATCTTTGCTTATTATAAGCTTTAGCTATTTGATAAACCGAGTTATATTTTAAAAACTACAATATTTTATAATGAAGTGTCTGATCCCCCGAGAAAGTCCTTTTCCCCAGGACAAACATTTAGCCAAAAGTGCCCATTCCCTCAGGGGTTTGAAAAAAGTTTCTGATTGCCAAAAAGGTAATTATTAACTTTGGCAAGATGAACTTGTGGCCCTTCAATTAATATAAGACCGGTGCCTATTAACTTGTCAAGATTAATACTAACTTCCTCAATTCCTGCTCATGAACCAGACCCCAGCTCATATGCCCCCTTTCTCTCATTTAGTCCTTTTTGCAATTATACAGTATGAAAGGTGTACTCTTTTTCCAATAAATGGGCCGATATCCCAATTCACCCTCAATATCCTTCTTCCCTTCATCGACTCCCCATCTCCTCTTTAGGACTTGAACTCTGCTGGAGCTGGACTCTCGCATATATACATACAGACATATTCTAAAACATAGCCTGTCAAGTTCATATAATGTTACTTTTATGCATGTTGTCAGGCCTGACCATTTGGTACTGGATTATCAGTTAATATGTTCTTCCCTGAAGCGGGAGTTCACCTCTCCTGGCCATTTGCCTATAGTACTTTGTATTTGGTTGAGGTTTTCATGGTACCAGAAGGTACCATGCAAGTTTTCAAAGGAGGGAGGTAAGCAAAAGTCCCACAGAGCTATTATGTCATGTATATGAATCACATACCACTAATCTTACAAGATAATGACAGTCTCTTGTGTAAGTATTACACTGATGTATCAACAGGCCTATCCATTAAAGTGCAGGGTAAGCCCAGAAACACATTGACATTTCTTCAGCTATGAAATAGGTATCCTTATCAGAATCAGTATTGTGTAAATACCTAAAGAACAATTGAGACATTGAAAATCTAAAAAGCAGGCAGGGATCTTGTAAACAGGTAGAGCAAATGCCTAATGAAAACGTTATCTCCCTAAGTCCACATTTCAGTAGAGACAGAGTATTCTAGAATCTACCTGCCAGGAAACTGTCCAGTAACCCAAGACTGTTCTATTGGATGTTTACAATTGTCTTATATACGGACCAAGTCAATCTTGGTGTGGGGAAACTTAAGCTTTCAACCCTATGTACAATCTTTCTCATGCAAGCACTGCCAGTTGTGTGCTTCTAAGTGTCTGTTGATCAACGTAAAACTTAACAGACTTATAGCTCTGGTATGTCCCTTTCTGAATAAAGTCAATGATGAACACATATTGAAGTTTAAAAAATGGATAATTAGTATTACATTTTCTTTTAGTACCATCTTTCAATATGACACAGACTTCATATATGTTTACTTCTGACTGCTAATCACCTGCCATGCATAAAGAGTCTTTAATATTTAATATTCTTTAATTCTCCATTTCTTCTCTTCCTTTCCTTCCTTCTTTCTTTCCTTCTTTATTTCTCACTTTTTCTTTCTTTATTTGCTTTTTTAGATAGGTTGTCACTGGAACTTGCTATATATAGGCCAGGCTGGCCTTAAACTCATAGTGTTGATTCCTCTGCCCATCTCCTGAGTACTGGATTAAAGGTATGCCCACAATACCCAGGAATATAGCAGATTTTTAAAATTATTTCATGTGAAGACACCTATAGCCATTTTTTCTTTATTCACCAGTTTGAAATAAGAAATTCCCTTGAGGCCACAGAAAACTCTCTGCTTTCCAAGGTATTTATCAATATCACAACACTGGCTTTGTGGGGAACTACTTATAAATGAGTTGTTACAAGGGCAGTAACAATTGAGCATTTGTCAGCTAGATGCGCATATTCTATTCAGTTTTAGACATAGACAAGGAAAATTTGTCTACTTATTGCACAGTTCCTAAATAGCCACTTTTATTTCATCCTGGATGGAACTACACATCGCTCATACAGATACGCATGCTTTTTTTGCTTTAATGAAGAATGGATGAAAAGAAAACGTAGTATTACCTTACTGTAATCAAAGGCTCTTTTCTATATATGAAGAAGATTATGGTTTTCCTTTGTTTCTAGTTCATTTTCAGTTTGATTCATGGTAAAGAAAATAAGAAGAAAGATTTGTTTTAAGAAGTCAATAAAAAATGTCATACTTTACAAAAGTATATAAATGATGAGGGACAAACATACACTTCTCTAGATAGCCCAGGCTGACAAAAAACTTTGCCATGTAACTCAGACTAGCAGACTGTTCTGGAACATCTGATGGTCCTTTTTTCAATCTTCAGGGTAGTAAGAACCACTCACCATGCATGACTGTCTTCTACAGAACAATCTACTCAATAGCTTCTTCTTACCAACACAGGAATATTCTCCAGAGCGGTTCACACCGGTCTCCTTCAGGATATACTATACAGCTCTGGAATCAGTGAGACAATAAATATACGGGACAATGGGACGAAACAGACAAATCAAGAAGCAGAGCCACACAGTAAAGGCACTTGACCTTTGATGGAGCAACAAAGGTGGGGCAGTCTCTTTAACAAATAGCTTTGAAACAAGTAGCATCTACAGACAACAGAAGTAAACCCAGACATAGACCTTCACAAAAATTCAAGTAAATCATTTGGTCGAAGGATAAAACACAAGATGATGGGGAACGAGAGCCATAAATGGGCAGAACACAGGGGACTTTGAATTCCCTGAACCATTCTAGAGGTGATAAAAATGATAATAGCAGTGAATCATTTGGTCGAAGGATAAAACACAAGATGATGGGGAACGAGAGCCATAAATGGGCAGAACACAGGGGACTTTGAATTCCCTGAACCATTCTAGAGGTGATAAAAATGATAATAGCAGTGAATATACTAGAAGGCCCTGAAGATCATTGAAGCTGGCTTGACTGTGGAGTGTAAGCCCCTGGGCCTTTGATCTGCCTTTTGAAAACTGTTAACTTTTGTGTTCACTATCTTCTATTTGAAGTATGTATATCTTATATGAGTGTTGCCTAAAATCTTTGCAAAACTTGGTTTCTGGGGACTTGGAACACCAAGATGCTATGTGATTGAGAATTGCTTTGGCATTTGTCTGCTTGCGGAGTTTCAGATAAGAGGCTTTGGTATGTGGAAATTGACCTGCTAGGTGTAAATTCTATAAAAATAAAAAGTCTTTTGCCAACAGTTTACATGCATTCAGTTTGTCAACAGCTGACTTCCCTGCCAGTGACTGAAAAAAAAAAATCCTAAGAGCGAACCTTTTTCTTCCATGGACCCACATGAAACCTCACACTACACATGGCTCCCACTTCACGGGACTTGAAAGAAAAAGGGACCCAGAAACTCTAGGACTGGAGGTAAAAAAAGTATGCTTTCAGGGTAATAGAATGCCAGGATTTGGTCAGGGTCATGGGGGAATTTAAACTCCTCATCTCAGGATCAACAAAATGTACAGTTGCTAAAATACTTGTTAAAAAACATTGACTGCACAATTATTACAATATTAAAGATAGAAATAGAATGGCTCCTGAGATAAAGAATAAAATGAAGGGAAAGGGCCCTTCTCAGTAGAAAAGATAGAAGGAAAACAAATTTCTCAGTAGAAAAAGGAGAAATGTGTAATCAAGAAAAAAGGATTTTCTGGTAGAGAAGGGGAATATGTTGAATCAAGACCTACAGATTAAAAGGTCCCATACATAAACACTAAAGTGGGGGAGACTTTGTACAAGTAGAAAGAAAGGAAGAACAAATGGCTTTTTCTGATAAAAGAAAGAAATTTAGGTGGACCTCAAAACTCACAACTGCATGCTGTTTCAGCCAAGAGCCCACCACCACAGAACTGTGGTCTATGAATTTTAAAGAAAGACAGGTGAGGTCTCACTGCAGCAGCCTGAGGTAGCACAGCTGCCCCGAGCTTAGAATTTTCTTGTTATTAGTTTGCTTAATTTTGGACTAAATTTGTTTTGTTTTGTTTTCCTTCAAATCAGAAATAACTCAGTATTAAAGTGCCCTTCATGAGAAATGCTTTCTTTCTTTTTTTCTTAATAGAAGGAAGAGCTCATTATCTATGATCCCTTCATGGGAGAACGAAAAAAATAAAAGAAGCTTAACTTCTAGTGGGGAAAAAAAAACAGTCAGGGCATAAAGCCAACACTGTTTGAATTTCCAGAGGCATTAGTCATTCATTGTATGGAGGAGGATGTGTTCTTCTCTTGATTGTCTAACTAACGTTTGGACGACTGTTTAGTTTTCATAGTGGATGAAATAAAAGAGCAAATGTCATGATTTCAGACTGTATTCCAGGGTATGCTCTTGCCTGTTTATTACAATGAGAAATTTAAATTGCTTTCTGGAAACTCTTGGTTACACTCTGTAAAATGTAACATCTGAAACAGAGCAGGATGTTAGCTAATTAAATAATGCTGCGACTGACACAAAAAGCTCATAAAAATAAACTCTTACTGATAAAGAACTTACAAAAATGATTTTTTTTCGCTAAATAAGATGCAGGTAAATTCTTTGTTCTACACTGCTAATAATTGGCAAGTTATTAACATGTTACTTGTAATCTAAAAAAAAATGATACTCTTTTTTAAGATTTCATAAAAATACCCATGGGTATTGACTAAAGTCACCTCTTAAAATACTGTAGAGATTTCTTTATTGTTTTATAAATGGCTTAGGTAAAAGGGACTCTACAGATAGAGGTTGGTTAAAGAAGTGCTCAATTGTTATTACTCCCATATTTTAAAGGCAAACTCTTAATATGTGAGACAAGAGGTTTTATAAATACTGGACAGAAAGTATTTTGACAAAGTGTTGTTAATGATGAGAGGCCAAAGATAAAATTACAAGTAAAGGACACTGAGATTAAAAGTTTTACTAAATACAGAAGCTGATGTATTTATAATCTCTCAAGAATCTTGAAATCCCACCTGGCTTTTATAAGAAGTCTCCAGTCAGTTTGGAGGCATCGGAACATTACCTCAGGTTAAAGAAGGTGTAGAGTGTGTGTGTGTGTGTGTGTGTGTGTGTGTGTGTGTGTGTGTATGTACAGGACCTGAAGGGCAGGTAGAGAAATTAAAGCCTTATGTGGCTGATATAGCAATGAATTCACGGGAAAAAGATTTGTTACAATTGCAACTGAAAATAATATTTCCACAACTTTAAAACCAGCTTGAATAATGCTGCTAAATATGATACATTCCTAGAAAAGGTATTAGGAAATATTATCAAAGAAAATCACAGTCTATATAAGTTGTCCAACAACAGGACAAAAGAGAATTGGCTATACAAATTTGGAGTAAGGATCACTGCCGCTAACCCAAGTGTTCTGCCTTTAAAATGGCTAACTAATTAATAAGGCTGTATGGGTGGAGAAATGGTCCTTAAGTTAAGAAAAATTACAGGCTATTGAAGAACTACTTTTAAAAAACCATTTAGAAGCTTAGCAAGTTGAGGAAACTATTAGTCCTTGGAATTCTCCTGTATTTTTAATTAAAAACTGATTTGAAAGCTTTAAATATGATAATTCAATATAAGGGATCGTTACAGCCTTAAATTTTCACCTTTATTATTACCTAAAGATTGGCCTATTACAGTTAGTGATTTGTGTAAACAGAGGCTGTTCATCATTTCCAGGCAACTCTGACATGAATAATCATACAGAAACTATATTAACTGAAACAGTGTTTGGCCAACAGATCAGGCATATTTATAGCTAGCTCTTATATTTTAAGATTTTATTCTTATTTTTATTCTATTTTTGTCTGCCTACTCTCTCTATATATCTGTTCAGATTTCCTGCCTCACTTTACTCTCCTGAGCCATTGACCACAATAGCCTTATTCATCAATCAATAAAAGCAACACATATACAGAAAAACATCCAATATCATTTTCCCTTTTCTGTCTAATATGAAGGTTAACTTATTAACTTATTTAATATTAACTTAAATATAGTAAAATTATGTATAATAAAATAGGTATCAAGCAAGAATTACAGTTACAATAATTAGTCCCTATTTGTATCTAGAAAAATTTAAGAAAATATACTATCATCTATCTTATCTTTGTGAGTCTAAAGTTTTATACCTATTTTATCTTCTATCATAACTAAAGAAAACTATAAGTAAAACTACCTGTCTTCAACTCTTCAAAGACCCCAGAAAGATATAATATTACCTAAGTAAACAAGATGTGCATTGTAAGCAATTTCTAAAACTTTAGAATTGACAGAGATAACTTTATACCTGGACATTCATCCAAAGTTCTGTAATTTTGGGGCATCCATCTTCAGCCTACAGGCCCATAATATCTCGAAGACTTTCCTGTAAATTTGAAGATCCGATATACCTTTTACTGAGAAAGTTTGTCAGTTGCTTTCTTCTGTGTGCTGCAGAATGTCAGACAGTTTCTTCTGTGAAACAGAAACCCTGAAGGATCATTCTGTCCTTTGGAAATCTCAGGAGTCATTTTTTGTGGGTCTTGCATGTCCAGTTCATACAGTATATCATCAAACAGTTCATACAAGAGCAGTTTCTTGCCCAAACAACTAGACTTGTCACATTGAAGGCAAATTTCATAAGTTTTTTCAAAGCCCATCCACCTCTCTGAAGTAACTGATGCTACCAGAAACAGATATATCTCACTGTTATGAAAAGTCTATAATTTTTTAAACGCCATATTTTATAAGTCTTTGAAGTGTTGAAGGTTGTATATCTAAATGAAATATATCTCTATATGTCTAGAAAACATAAATACCATGACTACAAGTTTGACTACTATAAATTATTATCTATTAATCTGTATTTCTTAATTATACATTACATTTTTAAATGAGATACACAAACATAATACCTTAAATAAGAGTGTGTATACACACACACGCACAGTGTAACAAAATTGACTTTAAGTTTGTATGAATAGAACAAGATTCATACAAATACAAAGTATTCATCTCTATATAATATCCCCCTTTAAATGAAAATAAACATTTATAAACAATCATTTTGGGAATTTGGGCATTGCTTTCTCCAAACTTCTTACTGCTGGTTGTTGGGCAAAGTATTTTTAGGGTTCATGGAGACCTTTCGGAGAGGTTTTATTCCATCAAACCACATTAAACTGGAAAGAATCCACAGGTTCTCATTCTCTGTGGAAACAAAAGCAGAACCTCTTTTCCAAAGTAATATATCCTTAGACTCAAATTTTGAACTCAAAATATATATGTTGGTTTAGCTTAGCAACAATTAAATGTCTCTCTGTAGTTAGCTCATGAACAGTTGAAAATTTAAAGAAAATGCAATAGTATACATAATCCAGACTTTGTGTATTTTCCATCTTTATGTGTTTTATTTTTCTTTACTCCTTTACCATCTCTTTAAAGACTTTGTTATGTTACTTTTTCACATAGTGAAAAATAACACCTATTTCTGGGGGTCATATTCAAAACCATATGCTTCAGTTAAAAATTCAAAAACCATATGCTTCAGTTAAAAAAATCAGTTATATGTAATTTGAACAGTCTTATTAGACTTTACTGAATCTTCTAATATAATTACTAATTCTCTGTTGTGGGATTCCCCTCTGTATGTTGTGAATATATTTTATTACCATTGGTTAATAAAGAAGCTTCTTTGGATGATAGCAGGGCAGAATATAGCAAGGCAGGAACTCCAAGCAGAGATAGATGAGAAAAGAAGGTGGAGTCAGAGAGATTTCATGTAGCTGTTGAAAGAGAAAGACGCCAGAACTGTACTGGTAAACAACAGCCTTGTGGTGATACACAGATTAATAGAAATTGGTTAGTTTAAGATATAAGAGCTAGCTAGAAATACACCTGAGCCATTGACCAAGAAGTGTTGTGACTAATATAGTTTCTGTGATTATTCGGGTCTGGGCAGTCAGGAAGTGAAAAGGCAGTCTCCATTTACAGTTCTCCATATGCTGAACGAGTTGTATTGCATATGAAAACAGCTGAACCTATTGTAATAATTCAAAATTAGCTTTGCTATTCATGCAACTGCAACAGAAAGTCTGGAACAGAAATTATCCACAATATATCATTCATATTTGGTGTCATATTTGATTGCCTGGGCCATTAGTAAAAGGATGTGTAGAAATTGTTAAATTACTGATAGGACACGTGTTGGCAGCTTCAGCATTTCATAAGAAACATACGTTAATAGTAAAGACTTAAAATATTTTTCCATACCTGGCATCAAGTTAAGAAAACTCTAAAAAGCTGTCCTGTTTATACTTTGTGTATTCAAGTTCCTTTAACCACACACAGGAAGTAATCTGGAAAGTACACACACAAAAGAATGAAATTGAGCAAATGGTTGTATTTCACTTAACAGAATTTGAAAAATTAAAATGTATTCATCATACTATTGATACATGTTCTGGAGTTCAATCAATGGGCATCTGCCTTAAGTTATGAAAAAAACTCACTCTATAATTACACATTTATTAGATGCAATGGTGTAATTGGCATACCAATATAAATAAAAGTGATAATGTCCCAGATTATGTTTCTGGTAAAATGGAAGAATTTTTTTGTACATTACAGTACAAAACACTTTGCAGGGATACCATATAATTCTACAGGAAAAACAATTGTTGAAAGATCTACTTGCACTCTAAAAGAGTTGCTTTTTCAAACAGAAGGAGGATATGAGGACCCCCAGGGAGAAATTGCATAATGCTTTTAACTAAATTTTTTAAATACTTTTGAAACCGGAACCACAGTTTCTGAAAGACATTGGATTGTGGAGGAAAAAAATGCTAAGCTGATACAGCCTGTGTATTATAAGGATGTTTTAACATCAGAATGGAAAGCAGGGAGAATGTTAAGATGAGATCAAGGGTATGCTTATGTTTCTGTAGGAGAAGTTATGGACACCATCGAAACTGATAAAAAGTTTGACAGAACCTTTGAATGCTACAACCCTGGTCCTTGCTAAGCTACTTGTGGTAACTTTACAGGTAATGGTAACCAACTACACATATTGGGCCTATGTTCCTAATCCTCCAATTAACATAGGAATAAATTGGGGAGATATGGGTATCTGGGTGGTAATTAATGAATCACCTTGGATACCTGGCTCTTATGACAACGAAGTACTTGCTAAGACTACAGAGTAGGGTAAGGAAATTATAAATTGTACTGTGGAGTACAAGGAATTCTTATTTGTATGGAAAATGGAATTCAATGTATAAATAAACTCTCCAATGGTGGCATAGTTAATACCACCCAGAATTTTCAAAATAAGGTTTATATGCTTCAGGCATCTCATTTTAGAGGACAAGGGATTAATGTTACTAGTTCCATAACTCTATTATTCTGTGAGATGTGGGTTACCAATAAGGAATCTGACTTGGTATATTGATAACAACGTAAGAGTGAGAAATCCTGAGTGATAATTAATATCTCACATGGAGAGATCATCAGTTGGAGCCCAATGGCTTCTAGTTCCCTCCTTTCTCAAGGAAAATATTCTCACTCAGAATTAATCTGGCACAGATACAGTTCTGTAGAAATCAGTTCTACCGTTAATGAACCTATTCAATGGGATGGAATTGGGATGGCAAGTCTGTTTGGTTTGAGTCTCCAGCTCACCCCTGCTTGATCCAGCCATTCCTCTCTCTCCAAACCCCACCTTCTCAGATAAGCCACAAAATGGCAGCTTTTCCTCCGACGCTGTCAATTCCTCAAATCCCCACCCAGCTGGGCACAAACCCAGCATGTTTAGGCTGCGTCATTGCTCTGCACCTACAGGTTATGTAAGTCCTCTCCTCTAGAAGGACCATGTGATTTCTCTCCTGTCCTCATTCTCCACCTCATTCTCTGGGGACTGGAGAACTCACCTGGGAAGCTTTGCCCATATATACCTGATTTTTTTCCTTTTTATTTGGCTTGATCTGGCTTACTTCCTTGCTGGAGAAACCTATTATTGGGGTACAGGAAATTTATAGAAGTCCTCTACTATAATTTGGCAATTTGATTCAGACTAGCAAAAACTAACAAGTGCTTTCCACCCTCTTTAAGCTTGGGAAGGGAGGCTAAGCATTAAAGATAATAAGTAATTTCATCTTTTATACTAAAAGTCATCCTTTACAGCATGTGTATCATTACCTTATTTGCTACTAAAGGGGCCTGTACAGTGGCACCCTAATAATTATAATAAACTTGTGAAGACTGTTATACCTGTGTTAATTCTAATATGTCTTTAACTGTAACCTTTTGAAAGCTTAAACCTTTTTAGAGCAAAGCCAGTACTCTAGATACCCGTGAAGTTGTTGAGGTCATGGCAAGACTCACCTGTGATGATCCTAGTACAGAAACTTGCTAAAAGAATATTAAGAAGAACTTGTCAAATGCTTGGTCTGGTCATCATTATAGTTATGGGAATTCTTGCATTGACTGCTACTGTTAACAACAATTGGACTGGCACTTCATAAATTCAAGCTGCTGAGTTCTTTAGACACTGACATCACCACTCTGTAGAACTTTGGACTCAACAAAATAAAATAGATAGTGAGATAGTTAATGAAACAGTTGATCTGAGACAAGATGTTCTATTGGGAGATCAGTTAGAAATATTGAGGGAAACAGATAAAATTAAAATGTTACATCTTAATATTATACCATTAAGGTTCAACAATAGCAGGTATGACTGGGACATGATTGAGATGCATTTGATGGATCACCCTTATTATTCTCAAATGATTTATGATTTACCAGAAGAAATTAAGAAAACTTTCACAAAAGAGTTAGCTGATGTAAGAGGAATGGATGTTATGGAAAGCCTTGCAGACACATTAGACTTGTTAAACCCTATAAAACACTTTAATAGATTTATTGTTCTGGTGATTGTTATTCTTGTTCTAGCTATAATAAATTTATTGGCTTTAAAATGTAGTTTGGCTTACTTGCATAAGATTGTGAAACAAAATGATAGAGAAAAGGCTTTATTTACAGTAAGGCTGCATGATCTGCAACATAGCTAGGTGTAGCCTAAAAGAAGGGGGAGATCCTACAGAGCCTTCCAGCTGGCTTGATCCTGGAGTGTAAGCACCTGAGCCCTTGATCTGCCTTTCGTGAACTGTTGCCTGTTGTGTTCACTACCTTCTGTTTGAAGTATGTAAATCTTATATGAGTGCTTTCTAAAAGATTCAAAATCTTTGCAAAACTTGGTTTCTGGAGACTTAGATTGCCAAGATACCATGTGACTGAGAATTTCTATGTCATTTGTTTCTTTGGGGAGCTTCAGATAAGAGGTTTTGGTATTGGGAAATTGACCTGCTAAGGTGTAAATTGTGTAACAATGAAAACAAACCTTTTGTCAAGCAACATGCAGTCAGTTTGCCAGAAGTTGGCTCCCTGCCTGTGGCTACAAAAGACAAAATTCATCCTATAGTGAATCTACTACTTCCATGGACCCATGTGAAACCCAACACCTGACACTACAGGTGGGCGATTAGTAGGGCTTTACCTGGTGAGCTATGTGAGAAAGGACCTCAGTAGAAGGACAGTACAGGAGCCCTTTAAAAGGGAAAGTTCTTGTTGCAGACTCGAGCAGCCAAAAGGACTCGGAAAGGAGTATAAAGCAGTAATAATACTATGACACATGCTAATATTCATGCACATACACGTACACATATACACATACATTTGCAGATACACTTGTTTCTTTGTGGGTGGCATTGTTTGGAGAGGTGGTCTAGCCTTGCTGGAGGGAATCCATTTGTGTGTTGGGGGGGGGGCGCGCACACATGCGTGCACGTGCACATACTAAAATATTTCTCCTGAGTAAAAGTGAGCTTTCCAAGACTGCCCCTAGAAACTTAACATGCTTTCAGGAGAATAGTATCACATAACAGATTCCATGAATCTGGCCAAAACGTTGTCCCTGCATCCTTGGTTTTTAACTGTATTTCTGAGAGGTACTATTTTACCATTGTTATGATAGCATCACTTGATAATCCAATTTATTGGATGTTTGTGGTGGTTTGAATGAGCAATGTCTCTCCAAGATTCACTTATTTGATCACTTGATCACTAGTAAGTGGTGTTTTAGGTTTGTAGCCTTGTTGAAGGGAATACATCACTGTAGATTAACTTTCAGAGTCTATAGATTTAACCCACTTCCAGTTCTTCTTCCTCTTCCTGCTTGTGGATGGTAATGAATCTCTCACCTTCATATTTCTGTCATGAATCTTCTGCTTGCTGCCATGTGCCCTCACCAAAGGTGGCCTCTTAACCCTCTGGAAATGTAAGCCAAAATAAATTCCTTCTTTCATAACTCACTTTTGGTCATGGTGTTTCATCATAGCAATAGAAAAGTAACTGCTACAATATTATTGCATAAGGGAAAATAAATGAAAAATTAGACATTTGATGAAATGATCAGCATAATGGATTAAGAATAAAGTTTAACATTCATTTAAAATAAAGATCAATGTCTCTACCATCTCCCAATGTATGTATTCTATTTAAAAAAATTCATGGATTTACTGGAAGGACATGTAAATAACCATCTAATCATATTTCTTAAGAATGATGGAAGATGAAATCAGTTTGAATTTTCACTATCTTTAAGGTTTGAAAATCATAAAGCAGATCTGTGAAAGGCTAGTATAAAAGGCTAATGTCACTCTCACTTTGGTGGTGTCTTGACTCACCCAGGAGAAGTCCACTAGCACATCTGTGATGAATTGTCTAGGTTAGAAGATTTTCAGTGGACAGACCCACCTTAGCTGTGGTGGTACCTGCCCATGGGTTGGGGTTCTGGTCAGGAGATAAAGGAGAAAGTGAACTGAGCACTCGTTCTGTCAATGGTCTACTTTCTGGCTATGGATACACTATAACAAGCTGCCTCAAGTTCCTGCTGCCGTGATTTCTTCTGACATTGATGGTCCCCTGAACTGTGAGCCAAGACAAACCTTTCCCATTATCAGTTTGCTTCCTGTCAGTCATTTCCTTACAGTAATGAGACAAGAAACTAATACACTGGTGCCTTGGAGGATTACAATCATCAGAGATGAAACCTCTATTCATTTTCTGAGGCTTAGAGTTATTTCTTTGTTGATAGCCAGGTCAATCCAAGGCTTTATTAAAGGCCCATATGAAAGCATAAAGGAAGCCTAGTTTTTCATCTTTGCCTAGGGGCAGACTTGACAATGTCTGGTCTGGGGCTAGAGCCAGACTCCCAAAGAAGTTCAGGTTTGAGTTCCAGGTAACTGGATTTTTCCCCCTGAAGACACTGGAGTTACTAGCCCCAAAGCCACTGTGTACTCGGTCTCTGATGCATTTGAGACACCATGTGTTACCCTTGTACAGTACTGTTTGATTAGCTTTCTGTTGACTTCGTCCCAGTGTATGATAATTTTCTTCCAATTTTATCCAATTTCTCCCCTTAAAACTGTAGATATGGTCCCATGTTTATTAATAAAACTGATCAGCATAAGATATAGCTTGTGTAAGGTCTCCTTATCCCAGCCATCTTTTCTCTGTCTTCTCACTTCCTGGTCCTTTCTTTTATGACCCTATCACTGAAGAACATCAGCTGGTTCAGGTCACTTCCTTGTTTATTATTCAACAGAAAAAAGTTAAACATAGAAACGTGCCTGATTAATGGAAGCAGTAATCAAAATGACTTTAATATAATTTGACAGTTTTATAGATATCAAATACAAACAAGAGATGCCTTACATCCTAGTTCTGTGCATTAAGCTGTCCCAACTCCTAGGACATATAGCAAGGAAAACAGAAGCAAATGGAAATTTAAAAATTACTCACTTAGCCCATTGCCAGAATAAGCATTCTCGTCTGAGTCATTTATAATCAAATGATTTGTAATGTTGCAAAAAAATAAAAATTAGCCAAGATATAGAAGAAGGGGAATTATACATTCCTTAAAGTGCATTAAGATATGGAGATTTAAATTATATTTCAGATATTATAACTATATTTTAGGTAAGGACAAAAGGTTTGTGAAGAGTTAAATGTATTTTAAGCATGGATATTACCAATTTTATCTCTTAATATGATCTGCTTTTGCTCAAAGTTGGCATTGTGTTAGATAATTTTGCTTAGAAGGGTTTTTTTCATGATCCGCATACTTACTTTTCATCAAATGTCTTAATAATATAGAGTTTTAAACTACCAAACCATGGCTGAGAACCTGAAAAAATAAGATGGTGCAAATGACAGCCCCATTCACCAATCATAGGGCTATTAAAACTGGATTTCTGTGTACTTTTATCATTTTACCATTTTAAGAAGCCTTAAGGGTCAGTATCTACCTCCACTGCCAGTGTAGGTCTCCAATCGGGTGCAGCTGTAAGCAACCGTCTTCATACTTCTCTCATCCCACCTCTTGATACCACAGTCACATGGGACTTGCTTCTTCACTCTGAGTTAGAGATGTTTTAGTGTAAAACCGGAAGACTCAACCTTGCAGCTGCTGAGATTTACAAACTAGTTGACTAGCTACATCTAGTGGCCATTTCTGTGACCACAGTCTGTCTATATTTTCGTTGTTAAAAAGTTACAATTCAAAGACATTGGCAATTTGGATGAAGTAAAATCAAATTTTTACGAAGTCCAACCAACAAACAAAAGTTTCAGAAAACTAAAACTAAGCATTTGCTTTAATGTTTATGAAATACGAATAAATAGCACATTAACTTATTTGCAACTGTCTGTGATTAATAGGATTGTTTGTTTGGTTGGTTGGTTGGTTTCGTTTTTTGAGACAAGGTTGTTCATCTGTGTAGCTTTGGTGCCTGTTCAAGAACTTGCTCTGTAGACCAGGCTGGCCTTGAACTTAGAGATCTGCCCGCCCCTGCCTTCCAAGTGCTGGGATTAAAGGCTTGTGCCACCACTGCCTGGCGATTAAGATTTTCTTAATATTTGAATAAATCAACCCTTTTGAGGAGGCCTGTAATTTTGCTATATACAGGGAAAAGGAATTAATTTTACCAAATTTAACCTTAGAAGTCAAATGGACATTATAGCGCCCCTGTTATGAGGAACTCTCCACTGCTTTAACTGGCAGGCTGAGTATGAATTCTGGGATTGTTTCGTTTTTGCTGTTGTTTGTATTGAGTTATGGCAACAACAGGTTTCCATCTGTGAATCATCAGACAATGAGAGTTCTTTTGCATGCTGAGAGGATTAATCTTGATGGTCAGTTTTGTTGTGCGGGGAAGAGATTAAGAGATTAGGAAAAAGCACTGTTCCTGGCTGTGTCTACAAGGGTACTTCTGGACGGAATAACGTGCATGTGGGGAGGACCAGGCTGCAAACTGTGACCCATGTAGACAGGTGGAACAGAAAAGTATCCCTGTCCCACCTCTTCGCATTCTTTCTCCTTGCCTCCCTCCCTCCCACCCTGATCTTGGCTGCCATCTTGTGGACTGCTCTTTTTTTCCCCCACAGCACACTCCACACCATAATGATCTGGAATTGAGAGCAAAGTAAATCCTTCCTCTCTTACTGGTTCAGGTCTTACAACAGAGACAAAAGGGCCGACACTTTAAGAAATAATAGCAGCTGAAAATTATTTGTTGGCAAGAAAAAATTGCAATCAGGGTTTTCAAATTTTTCATGGCGAATATAGAAATAAACAAGCAAACGTTGAAAATATTAAAAATACACCACAAACAAATGTTCTATTGCTAACATAATTGCAGTACTCTAAATTGTATCTTATGAACAAATCTCATTGACATTAATAATTAAATTAATAATAATTTTAGTTTTGAAATTGCAATTTAGAAGCAGAGAAGAGAAAGTGGCAGGAATAGAATAACAATCATTCCACATATTTCGAGAGTTGAGCATGGGAAAAGGTGTACCAGCGCTTCATTTCCATCCATGTCTTTCTTCAACCACCTATCAACTCCGTAAGCTCCCGAGGGAGGGAGGCAAGGAGGAAGAATGCGAAGAGGTGGGACAGAGATACTGTTCTGTTCCACCTGTCTCCATGGGTCACAGTTTGCAGCTTGGCCTTATCAATAGATAAAAACCTAAAGGGACCTCACTCCTGCAAAACACAAATGTAGATCTGCATTCAGACCAGTAGGATTAAAATCATATTCTTCACAGATTGCATCAACTCATAGATACCAAACGTATAGTCTGAACAAAAGATAGTGTCAGTATTTTTTTTTAGCATGGTCGTGTTTTGCACACTCTGAAAATTGCAGCATTTCATATTTCAGCATCACATATTCTCACTCAAGATGCTCCAAAGGTCAAAGTTGACTTCCTTCCATCAGCGAACAAAGCCTTTCATTTCACTTCCTAATTCAGTTATTGTGTCAGGCATTCATTGGACTAGAGAACAAAATAGACTGAGTGCTGCCCTTGTGAACCTTATTGCTTACTTGGACAGATAGAAAGACATGATTAAAAAGGTAACTTAACTGTGCTAAATCTGAAAAGGACAAATATGCAGTATTTGAAACTTTTATCTGTGGAACAAAACTCCCACTAATAACATTATTCTTGAGACTGGAGAGATGCCCCCACAGTTAAGAGCCTGGCTGCTCTCTCAGAAGACCCTAGTTGAGCTCCCAGCACCCACATAGTGATGTGAGATGTCCTTCTGTGTATATGTTGCACTTATTGAATAAAGAATAAAGCTGTTTCAGCCTATGACAGGAGAGAATACAGCCAGGCTGGAAGAGTTATAGACAGAGAGTAGGCAGAGTCAAAGATCTACCATGTAACTGTTTGCCTGCGCTGATATATCAACAGGCAAACATTTGCAATTTGTCTTTAGATTTCTTTATTTATATTTTTCATATGTATAGTTGTTTCTTCTGTCATTGTGCCATCTACTGCATCCAAAGAGGGTTCAGGAATCCTGAATTTGGAGTTTAGATGAATATGAACTGCCGTGTGGGTGCCTGGAGCTCAACTTCAAATTTGAACTAGAGTTAGAAAAGTAAAGTTATTCAATTTGTACATTATTTAGAAGTGTATTTGCTTCACAAAATTACATTGCACAGACCTACAGTATGTCTCAGAAGACACACGTTCATGATACCAACAGCCTAAATGCCAGGAGGTCAGTTAAAATATAGTATTTAAGTAGATGGTCAACATTATAAGGAGACGTCATTATGTAATATCTACTACAGTAGTAAGGAAAAGGAGAATGAGGCTGTCTTCTAAATCAAGCAAGAGTCCCAGGGAAAATAAAAACTGAACTCTTCAGCCTGCTCCTACAATTGAGCTGAGATGAAAAACCACAGTGGTTAGGAAGCACAATACATACAAAAACAAGAAAGAAATGAGAAGTAGATGGATTGGGGAGCTTTTTCTGGGGCAATAGCACGTCAAGTGTAACAGTACCTCATGGTGATTGGATCATCTATCATCCCCCAGCAGGAGAGCCTGGTGACGGAGACAAAGCTCTCTAGACTTGGATGTATTTACTAGCCAAGACTGACAGGCTTCACTTCCTGACAGCGTTCCCAAACACGTGGTCAGCGTGTTTTCTGTTCCAGGAAAACTTGCTATGAATACAGGGGCAATATGTTCATTAGTAATCTTTTAAAAAATATAGCACACCTATCATCAAACAGTTCAACTACATGCCTCCGTAATCGAGGTTTCCAAAACATATTGTGCATATTAGTGGGTATCAGGGCCATATTTCCACCATATACCTATTTTAGTCACTGATTAAATTCAACCTCACCCACCCACCCACAGGACTTCTTTTTGTTCATTTGCGAGTGCCACCTGTGCCTGGCTCCTGCAGTACTCAATGTCTGCTACTCACTAATTCACTTTTCAGACTGACTAGGAAGGGGCACTTTTGCACATTTTCTCTATGGTTTAAAAATAAAATTTGAAAAACTGTACACAGTTCTCATGTACACAAACTGCCTACAATGTACCTACAACTGTTTCTGAATCTATTTCATGTTTGTGTGACTGGTAGATCATGGCAGATGCAGGAATTGTTTATAACTTTATATAGTTGGGAGAAGGTTTATCAGGGTTCCCTTTTCTTGGCATAATTTCTGGTTTTAACCTGGAGTAAATCTTTCCAGTAATCTGGTAATAGAAAAGACAACTGAGTTTTAATTGATTTTGTCAAATGATATACAAAATTTTTGTTGTTTCATGTACGCGCCAAAATCACATCAAAGCAATGTTTCTCTACAACTCACTCAATATGGGAGTGCTTAAATGTATGCCACTGTGTGGCTGAAGAAAAGGCGCAGGGGTTAAGAGTTCTTGCCGAGGACCTGAACTTGGCTTCCAGCATCCACATCTGACGGCTCATAACCACCTGTAACTCCAGCTCCACAGTCTCTGAAACCATCTTCCGACCTCTGAAAGCACTTTACATTCACATGTGCACATACATACATACAAACACACACGTACATAATTCAAAAAATAAAATAAATTTATGCCTTTGCAATAGGTGAGACACGGTATTTGAATGTCTGTATAATTTGCTGTCAGTTTATGGGTTTACATAGTATTTTTTCCTTCACTATTTATTTATTTATTCATCCATCCATCCATTTATATATTTATTTATTTATAGAAAGACCCTTCTGTGTAACCTTGCCTGGTCTGGGACTTGCTATGTAGACCAAACTAGTCTCAAACTCACAGAAACATTCCTCTGTCTGCTTCCCGGATACTGGAATTAAAGGTAAACACCACCATACCCAGTTTACTTCACTGTTTATGTTGATCATTTTGTTTTTCTAACTCAGAAGCAGAGAGGAAAAAGGTAACTGGTGTACAGCAGGCAAGACAGGGGATTTTGATCTGTGAATTTAACACTTCAGTGAACAAGTTCTAGAGATTACGCCAATGTACATACAGCACAGGAAGGTGAGCTGATGATAATGCATTGGACACCTGAAAATTGCCATGAGAAAATGGCTCCAAAGTGTGCTTACCTTAGAAATACAGATAATTACATGGTATGAAAACATGTTAGTTAGTCCAATATTGGATATATATCCTAAAATGTATAATTTTTATATCTCAACTATAAGCAAATTAGGGAGAATGAATAATTGAGAAAAAAATCAGATTTGAGGAATTCCTAAGATTTCTCATAAATTCTATTCTTTAATGCTTAAATCCCTAGTCTTACTATCTTTGATAAATTTGGAAACAAATTTTAGCAGTTTTATTTTTTTCTTTACTTTAGCAGTCATTGACTTCTAAATTAACTTAAAATCTACTTGGGATTCTCATTTCTGTGGCTCAGTGTTCTGGAATTAGATTTCTATTGAACTCATACATCCTGCTGTCCCAGAATACTTTCCTATCTAAGGTTCACTTTACAGAAAAAAATTGTTGTGAACATGGGTTATATTATTGTTTTGAGTATGCTTGGTCCTATGCATCACTGGCTTGAACCCATCTCAAATCAAAACTGTTTTCAAGTATATCTATACTGAACAATATAGCCTTTATATTGCCATTATTTACTAAATATGAATGCATGATAACTATTAAATGTTCACATAACATTTATATTATATTTAGTTTTATAGATAATAGATTATTTAAAGTGTAAAAGAGAGTCTGGATAGTTTTGCAAAAAAAAATAATATCATTTTATTTAAAGGATTTGCACATCGTGGATATTGACATTCTCATGGGTTCTCAAGGCAACACCAAAGAAAGTTTGTACATCTTTTATGTACAATAACCTATTCAAGTATATGCAACAATAATAATAACAAGAGAACAAGAGAGATGTAGAAACATAGGTGGTCTTTTTGCTACATTTCATAAAATAAGCTTATTTTTCATGGGCTGTTCTAATTTAAATATATTTTTAAGTTTTATTATTTAAATGTGAGATTCATATGGGAAGACTTTGCACGACCATACTTTTCAACTCTAAACCAGAACTCTCCATGTTTGAGGGGAGGAAGATACAGGAGAGCTCTTCTGAGAGTTTACTGTTCTATAGTCAAGCAGGTGGGTGCTTGAGGCCCCTTCCTACTAACTTACTATGAATAGCTAACATAGAAAAACAACTCCACATGCACATTTTCATGCATTAGAAAAGCTCAAGCCAAGTTTTGGTGCTTTTCAAAATTCACAAAGGCCAAAAGAAAGTGTCAAGGTTATCTCCAACTGTGAATAGATACCATATGCATTAAGTGCCGTGAACTTAGATTGTACAGACTGAAGAGTTTAGTTTTCGTTCTTCAATACTAAAGAAGATAAGATTGTTGACAAACAGCATAGAAAGAATTTATTTTTAACAAAAGTGTTTTGGGCATTTTAAAGAACATGCTGAAGAAAATGTACTCCTTATCTTTCATTAGCATGTGGGATAAATACAAGAAAATATTTATGAGACCACCCGAGTGGAAAACACATCTCAACCAGAGTAGAGAAACAGACTATGCCAGAGAACATTATAATATGATCAAATAAATTGCATACAAAAGAGTCTTGTGCATATTATGCAGATTTGTGGAACATTAACCCTTCTGTTAATCAGGACAAACAGCAATGCTATTCCTGTGTCATTGTTTTCCCCTATTATGATATAATTCATATGCATAAAGCATTATGCACATATAATAAATAAGAAATTTAACACTGTTAATTCACTGTTAGTTCCTAACCTATCTCTTCTTTGGCCTTTACATCAGGTGAATTTAGTATGAGATTTGTGTTCCCCATGTCTTTACTTTATCACATACATGCAGTGATGTGCACCATTCTGAAGATGAAAGTTTAAAGAATGCAAGTCTACTTCCATATAACTATACCAAGGACTAATAATTGGAATTTCCAGATCACCAGGAAGTGTTAGGGTGTCCTCACCATATCTGAACAAGCAAAGAACATCCCCCTTTTAACCTTGAAACAGTGTTGTCTACTTCAAAATTTACATGCATGCAGTCATATATCATGTGTTATCATTCTGTCCGTTTCTACCATTGACACCTAAGGGTTTGAAATACACTCATATATGTATATGTGTGTGTATACATATATACATATACATATGTCAGTGGATTACCCTTCACTGTTGCATCCTAACCATTGTGTAATTTCCTGTTATGAGCCACGGGCTGTTGGCAGTTTGGAGACATTTTAAATAAAGCGTCTACAAACATATTCCTTCATAATTTTCAAGGGCACTGCTTTTAAAAAATATCAGATTTCTGGAGTAGAAATTGGAGTTAAATACAGGTCTACATTTAGCTTTAGTGTATCTATAGCTACAGTGTAGATCTGTATTTAGATGGATCAGTTTAAACTCCCATCAGGAACACAGGAGAAATCCCGTTGCTCCATAATTTCTTCAAAACTTATCCTTATCTTTTCTTTTTTCTTTAAATTTTAATTGTCTGCTGTTTTTGTGATGTTATATCTGTGGTTTTAATCTGTGTTTCCTTTGATTACCTGTGACTCTGAGTGCATTGTTGCTGCCACCTAGGGGTGTAGAATGGGATTTGTTTTCCCCACCAGCTGAAAACTTAAAAAACAATAAAGAGGTGCTTCTGGAAATCTTGGGATGTCCCAGCAGAGCCACCGTTTTCCTCCATACCAGAGAAATTGGAATTACTCTTGGTGTTCTCTGTGTCATTAATGAAAAACATAATAAACAGACTCAAATGGAAGCTCAATTTGAGATTAAACGAAAAGTCCTGTCCATGTTGGCATGTCAACTGGTATAATTATGTTCATCTTGTTCAGGCATGCTGCTGAGAGTCAAGGCTGTGGTTTTCCTTTTGCATACAGAAGACACTATCTGACTGCAGGCTTTATGGTCTTCACACCCTGATGATCTTACTGCTTCTTCTTCTGTGATTTTTCGTGAGTGCCAGGTCTTTTGCACAGCCTCTAGGGGCTTTGACTAGCTGGGAAAGAGAGAAAATGAAGAAAAGACAGATACACACACACACAGACACACACACACACACACACACACAGAGAGAGAGAGAGAGAGAGAGAGAGAGAGAGAGAGAAAGAGAAAGAGAGGGAGAGAGAGAGAGAGAGAGAGAGAGAGAGAGAGAGAGAGGGCTGGTATAAGATGGTCTGATCTTTCTGATGGAAAAACTATAGCACCTAGGAAGTTCAGCTTGTTCATTATACAGAGTTGAACAGAGAGGTGGGGTTGTCATACATAGCTGAACAAAGAGATGAGGTTATACAGATAAACAAGTAGGCAGAGATTATGGTATACAACTGGACCAATGGACCAGGTTTAATAAATCTCCACCAAACAGTTTCTGTAGGTGAGCAGTCTCTCTGTATGAGGCTGTAAGCATCAAAGAAGTGGAGAAAGCTATGGTGGACATTTTCTGCATATATGACCAACATCCACACATGGACCAGAGGAAGGCATTGCCGTTTTCCTCAAATCATGTTCTTT
Source organism: Myodes glareolus (assembly GCF_982192425.1). Taxonomy (NCBI): domain Eukaryota; kingdom Metazoa; phylum Chordata; class Mammalia; order Rodentia; family Cricetidae; genus Myodes; species Myodes glareolus. Next base: position 106,457,116 of record NC_142026.1, read on the forward strand.
GGAGAGTGCTTTTTCATTCTTTTGTGGGTCTGTGGTTCTGAGTTCCTTGACATGATCATTTCCATGTCAACAAGTACACAAATATTTACATGGGACTTCCTCTGCTCCCCACATCTGAGCCTGATGTGTAGGGGTTGACTGTGGAACAGGATAAGGTTAGGCAGGAGAGCAAACTGAGAATACTAGGAAAAAGAAGGGCTGAGTCTGGAGTCTTCAGCAGATGCAGAGAGAAACAATATGGACATGCTGTACTGAGAAAAGGTACCAAGTCACATGACAAAGCATAGAAAGAAATATGGATTGATTATACGTAAGAGTTAGCTAGCAAAAAGCCTAAGCTATTGGTTGAGCACTTACAATTAATATTAATCCTCTGCATGATTACTTGTGAGTGGCTTGTGGGACAAAAATTTCTATGTAAAGTTGACAAAATTCCACATAGTTCCACTGCTAGATGAAGATCTAGAGGCAGTCAATACTGCAGAAAGATATGGAGTCGGTATCCTTTTGGATGAACTTCCATATAGACTGTTCAATCCCAAGTGATCAGCCATAGGCATTTATGTATAAGCAAAGAAAATGGACTCAGTACGTTTATATACGTGCATGCATACTTATGTATGCTTATATGTTTACATATCTAAAGAGTGAAGGAGTCAGCAGAGTTGGGGATGTAGAAGTGATATCAATGCAGCACTAATATATAAAGTTGTCAAAGAATTCATATTAATATATAACTATTAATCTATGTACATGGGTTCTATTAACTATTATGAATAATTATTTATTATAAAAATAAAAAAGTAAAAGAAAGAATGAACCTCCTGGGTAGGCAAGCTGTCACTCTTGCAGCTGATGGGAGGAGAGAAATGGAGAAGATAATCCAGCATGGAGACCAACTGCGTGACAAAAAAAGGGATCTTTAGAGAAAGAACAAAGAAGCACAAAGCATTGAGGAATTCGCTGCTTACTTAGGCTCTGGACAAAACCAGAGAGCATAGGACAGGAGAGAGGAAAATATCTCCATGAATACAGAAAGACAGAGTCTCCTGGTTGCTGAAAGGGCCTGCAGCGGGTGTGGGAATTCTGGAAAGAAAAAGTACATTATCTGAAGGTAAACCTACTTTTCTCGGTCCCTTAACTAGGTCTTTGACCTGGCAACTGACTTAACTCACAGGAGCGGAGACAATAGCATGCTTCCACCTTGAGGTGGAATCCGTTTTTCACCATTACATTCTCCTACGTTCATTATCATTGTTTGCAGAGAATCATTGGGGAAGTGGCTGCATAAGCTCTTTGTCCTATCTTAAAATTAGGTTGCCTGCAATTAACTATCTACCAGAATTAACTTAATCTGTGAGTTTTTCTTATATATTCTGCATAGAATTCTCTGTACACTCTATCACAAATGCCTAAGGTCCAATGAGGCCTATTTCAATACCCAGTTCCTTTTGAGTTCTCAAGTCTTTGCAGGATTGATTTTCTCTTTTAGAGTACACAAATTAAATTTTTTTTACACTAAAAAGATTTAATTAACTATAAACTGTGTTTTTGCTAATTAAAAAAGTGCTTTTATTCTAATTTTGATGATTATATAATGGAAATCACAGTTCTCACTTGAGATTTCAGCAGCACGCAGACCCCTAGTTTTGTTCTGACCTACATCTTGTGTGCCCAGCTGATAACTCGTTTTATCTTTGTGTCTGTCTTCTCAAATCTCGCCCATATGCCATGGGGATGAACTTTTTACATTCCCTGACTTATGCTTGTGTTTCTGAAAGTTCTCAGGCATTATTCTTTGGAATACTGCTTTGCCTCTTCTTCTATTATCTCTCCAATTTCTCCCACAAACTCCAACTAAATGTATTACAGACTTCCACAGTCTCTTTAATGTCTTCCCATGTTGCTTGTGTGTTACTCAAAGTTCCATCTTTATTGCTTGCTGGACAACCACTTATGTCTCCTACATCATAAACTGTATCTTGCTATGCCTAACCTGAGTTAGTTTGTTTTCAATTATTATAATTATAATACTTTTATGTTTTCTCTGCACTATATCACAGATAGATAAACGAAGGTGAATCCCCTGAAACTAAGTTCATTTACCTCTGAACAAAATAAGAAACATAAAACAATATCATAATCTATGTGCATGGCCACAAATCTATGTTACTTTAGAGACATAAAGAATACAGGGTATGGGATCTTGGGTATCCCTCTAATATACCGTTTATTTATCAGTTCCTTTCCCACAATAATTCAATATAGAGAGGTATCTGGCAACGAAGTAGGTCATATAGCAATCCTAATTATAGCCAATATATCTTTATTAGGTCCGCTTTGCAAATCTTTATTATATACTATGTGAACTTTGATCTGGTAAACAAATAAATTTTAGTACCTAAAGAAGTATGAAAACAATTTTTCCAGCTTTAACTCCAGTGAAACATCAACTTTCCGGCTTTGCCATCACAGAATCCAAACAACCAGCCACCCAGAAATATCACCTCCTAATCCAAGTCCAATCACATCATTATGAGCTTGTGGGGACTATTTTCATTCAAGACACCACATCCTCTAAGAGAAAAATAATTTTTGACAGTCTATAGGTATTGAACTATTAGCTTATCCTGCGATGCTATCTATATACAATACCTTTGACTGGGTAATTTGCTTACCTATATGTTTACTACTATTATTTTTTCCAGTTAAGAGCCTGTGTAAACCAGGAACCTTACATTCTTTATATAACCTAGGATGACCTTGAACTTCTGATTCCCCCCTAACTCTGCTTCCTCAGTACTTGAATTACTGCCAAATACCACACCATTCCCAGTCTATTCAATGAGGGAGCTCTAAGCCCAGTATTTCACACAAGCTAGGCAAGCACTCTACCAACTGAGTTACATCCTCAGTAAATTACAGAAGTTTATTACTATAAATTAAAGTTCTGAAGAAATGTAAATCCGTATGTCAGCTGATTTAGTGTCTGGTAAAGACTCTACTCAAAGGTGGCACCTCATGTATCCTAACATGACAAAATGGGGAGGGTACCCTCCTTATATATTTTTTTTATTAATACTAATTCCATTCAAGTGAACTGAGCTTTCAGGGCTGGTGTTTATTTAAGATGCCACCTTAATATTTGTAGCATTGAATATCAATAGTCTAGCACTGAATCTCAACAGGAATTTTCAGAGAGCACCAACATTCTGAGTATAGTTTAAACACTGATGACTCTTTACACTATGATACACAGTACTTTGTAGATCTACTTGGCTTCTAGAAGTAGCATACCAGACTTACCTGTAGTGTTCTGGATTCTGGAAGAGATAGAAATGGCTGGTGGTGTTGCATGAGATCCAGAAGAAAGCACACTACCAGTGTGTCAGGCATGTGATTTGAGCAGAATTCCATCTCTAGCATGTGATTCTGACAACTCTGTGATACTAACACTCTCTCTGGCAAATAGAGTACATAAAATCTTCAGTAAGTCCTAATAGATAAGTTTCTTTACAGCCCATGGAGCATGGCCATGACATTTTATCACAGAACTATGCATTATTTCAAAGCAGTTGTCATCCACTACTGAGACTGAGTGTACAACAGTACACTGTGTCATATATGACCAGAGAGACTTCATGGCTGTTGTTGCACACACCAATTCATAAAAATCAGGTAAGCCTAGCTGCAGACTACCGTAAGGTCCAAGTGGCATGTGTGAGCTTGGAAGTGAAGGGGTCCAAATGATGCAAGCGAGCCATTATGAATGAGTGATCAAGACCTTTAAGATGTGCCACACTTCCACTCAGCTTATACTTAGGAAGCTAATGAGGAAATTCTCTATAAGCAACTAATAAAATGAATTACACTGTTATATGGATCAGTAAACCTTAAATTCCCTTTCACAGGTGAACCTGAAAGACAATGGCAATGGAAAGTCCTCCCACTAGGAAAAGCTCCAGGCACTATACCTGTATTTCCTTAGCTGTCTAGTTGGCCCTCAGAGGAAAAAATATCTACAGTAAGAATATGAATAAATTTGGGAAAGTTTATTTATCTCTTTCTGTTTCAGAGTCCTTTATAGACAAAACATTATTTGAAATAATTTTAGACATTTTGACTTTTATTCCGAGCAAAGTGGGAAGCTTGTATGGCAGACGGTATAATATTTCCATTCTGCATACAACGGTGGACCAGCTTGATCTGTATCAAGGACAAGAATGGGGAGGATGTTACAAGGTTATCCAAATACACCAAAGGAATTCTTTGGCGTTTGAATTATGACAATAGAAATGAAAACAGTAAATGGTAAAATCCTATAAATACTTTGATGGTAAATTTTTAAAAAATATATTCAACCTACTGGATTTCATTTTTAGTATCCTAAATTATCAAAGTCCCTTTATATCCCAATTCTAACTCTTTCCTCCCACAAATTTATATATTCTATCCTAATTAGCCTCCTCTTGAATAAACTGTAGTGTAATGACCTGAAAGCCACATTAAATGCTGACTTTGAGTTTAAAACAGTTTTAATATTAAAGTTGGGTTATAAGAATCTAGCCAGTCCGTTTTAGAGAAATTACATTTTTCACCTTCATAGTTCCTTCCTTTCTTAGGTTGCTATGAAAAAAAAAAACTCTCTTTTTTAAAGAAAATCATTGTAAGAAAGGATGGATTTATTTGGACATAGGTTCCAGGGTATAGTCCCTCAAGTCAGGGAAGCTGTCGGGTGGAGCACTGGAGACGTTGGAGAGGCTTTTGGTTCCATTGCACCTGCAGTCAGGAGGCAGAAGAAGCTGCAAGCTGGTACTCAGCTAGCTCACTCCTTTATTTGCATCTAAGCTTAGGCAATGTTGCTGCCTTCCTTTATTCAGGGTGGTCATTCTCACCTCCATCAACCTAATCAACATGATCCCTCACAAGCTAACCTGGTCTAAACAATCCTTCACCGGTGTGCCTTAAAGATTCTCTCCTTTCTAGAGCATGTCAAGTTGATTCTAGATCATGTCAAGTTTACAAGTTAACACTAACCTTCCCATGTGCCATCTGTCCTGTGGGGCCAACACTAACCTTCCCAGGTGCCATCTGACCTGGTTAGTCAACACTAACTTTCTCAGGTGCCATCTCTTCTGGATAATCAACACTAACCTTTCCAGATACCATTTGTCCTAGCTAGTGAGCACTAATCTTCCCAGGTACCATCAGTCCTGACTAGTCAAGAGGAGCCTTTCCAGATGCTGTCCGTCCTGGCTAGCAAACACTAACCTTCCTAGGTGCCATCTTTCCTGACTGGTTTTATGTAGACTTGAGACAAACCAGAGTCATCTGAAAGAAAGGAACCTCAACTGAGAGAAAAATGCCTGCATAGGATCCATCTGTAAGGCATTTTCTTAATTACTGATTGATGGGGTGGGGCACAGCCCATTGTGGCTGGTGCCACCCCTGGACTGGTGGTGCTGGGTTCTCTAAGAAAGCAGGGTGAGCAAGCCATGGGGAGCATGCCAGTGAGCAGTCCTTCATGACCACTGCATCAGCTCCTATTTCCAGGTTCCTTCCCTTGGTGTGTTCCTGATGGTAAGTTGTTGAGCGAAATAAACCCTTTTCTTCTAAACTTGCTTTTCGTCATGGTGCTATATCATAGCAATAGTAACTCTAACTGAGACAGCATCCCTCAATCATTCCATATTAGGGAAGGCAACTTTTTAATTAGTAGAATTAGTATACAGCAGTCCTGACATCATCCATGCGTCATGACCATACTGTGAAAACTGGTTGTCATGACTGAGTCCATCACTGCGACCCCACAGTGGGTGGAAATGTAGGCGTAATTCTTCCTGACATCTTTAAAACAGGCAGCCTCCTCAGTGGTGAAAAACTGGTTTCAGTTCTAGTTAAAGAATAATTTTACTTAATTGTTAGAGAAAATAAGTTGTTTCACAGTTAAGCATGACCAGAAACACATTCAGGTAAAAATCAGGAATTTTATTTCCAATTTTTCAAGATCTTGGATAGGTCATAAAGTTTATTACATTTCTGATATCAAGATATAAACAGATCATGCAAAGGGACTTACATTAAGTTAGAAATGGTAGACATGATTTCCCATGGAAAGTCCTTGATGATTCACAACAAAAGGAGAATTCATTTTCTTATTTTAGTCAAAGACATGGACTTACAAAAAGAACAAACTCAATTGTGCTCATACAGCAAAGCACAAATACCCAGTGCTCACCGTTAACTGAAAAATGACAAATTTTATAGATCCCATAGCATCCACATATCATCCACAGTCTAGCTTTTCTTGGCTGTGTGGTTGCGTCATATTCTCTATGGTGTTCAAATACTCAAATACAGAGATGTAAATTTTAAATTTTCCTTCTCAAGTAGGTACAAACTGGAAAAAACAGATAAAAGCGAAACAATCTTCTAAAATTTTAGAAATTATAGACAACTCAGATATTATAACAGTGAAGTCATTAAGCAAACTTCAAAGCATTGGAATCAAAATTTGTTATCACTTAAAGAAAAAAAGATGAGAGAAGGCAAGAAATAGAATATAAACACTATATGAAAGATCTCTAGCTGTGATTATTTATATAATGAAAATTCTCTCATGATTTATTATCTTGAGAGAGTCTTATGTACTAAATCATCAAACAAGTTCTCTCAACTTATAAATTAATTATGAGATCAGAATTAAGTTCTGTGGAAAATCTGACCTATGAACAAAACCTAAGCCTTCTCATTATTCTCTAACTAGAAAAATTCTCAATGTCTCTTTTTGCTGTGAGAGACAAAATAGTATTATTCCTGTGTATTTAATACATGGTAAGAAAACTTATAAAAATGTGTTTGACCTTAATTTTTACAGGCATACAACAACAAGTACTATTCTATTATCTATTCATTAAGACTTATTTTGGCTTCTTTCAGCTACGTTTATATGGCTTGTTACAATTATGTTGTCTTTTTCTTCCTATCAAATATTATGGCTGACTAAATGGTTTGCTACAATTCTAATAAGCATTCATTCAAAGCATTGTGGAATATACAGTGCATAAAATACAAGACGGATTATAAGAACCTGGGTGATGCTTCACTCAGGAGCTCTCTCTTTTAGAAGTAGAAAGAGGAGGTCAGAAGGGGTTCTGTGACTCACAATGGCTTTGACTGTTGAGACTTGACATTTATTTACAGTGTATTTATAAAACAAATTGAAAATGTGAGTTCACAGTTCCCAGGGAACCACGGAAGAAACTTGAGCATTTTAAGTCACTCTCAGATGTAATTAATTTTCCTTGATTCTTAGCAGAAATGATGATAACACTAGAAAAATGGGAAGAAAATTGCCAGAAAAAGACTGAAAATTCAGTGAGAGTTTAGACTTTCAAAATAGGATTTTCCTCAATAATTGAAGTGTTAATTTATCTCAAATTGCTAATTGTTGATAATAAAAGTAAGAGACAAAATGTATGCACATAAATGTCTTAAACATCACAGAAACAGAACACGTGGATTTCAGGAAACAGAATAGACAATTTAAATTTTATATCATGGGTGTATCTTTGAGCCTTATGAGTTAAAACCTTTTAAGTTTGTTTTTGTCTTTGCCCTGGCCTGTCCAGATTCTTCTAGAGGCCACTGGGGGATAGCTGTTTTTCACCTAGAAGGCTAGGCTTCCTTTATCATTGCAACATTTATGTTCACTGTCCAAGTGGCTTCCATCGCATCGTGTTACTTTTGATGTTTTCAGTTTTGAAGAGTTCTATATGTGAAGAAAAAGGTAAGAGGAATCCATCAGGAGGCTGTACTGGCTGCTTGCAAAGGCTGTTTATAGGATTCCTGCACACATATTTCTTTTTGAGAAATAATGGGGTGAGGTCAAAGTAAGAAAAACCAAAAAGTAAAATAAGAGGAAGGCATGTAAATTATTCAGGGACAAAGTAGATATTTATGAGACAGAAAATAATACTGTAGATTTATAATGTGCTTATAGTTGAAAGCCACAGTTTTACATGCATTTCCCCCGTCATAACACATCTGTTTTAGGAGAAAGTAAGGCAGGAAACTGAGGAAATAGTAAAGTTGTAGCCTGCTCAGCTAGCCACAGCTAGAGAGGGACTGAAGCTATGTTTAGTCTATAGTTGGGATTCTAGATGCAGTCTTCGTTGACTGTGATAATCAACCTGTAAGGCAAAACAGAAACATAGTGTCATTCTATGAGTAAAGAGGCACCTGTGAACATTAAAATGAAGCAAATGCTTCGTTCTCAAGCAACAGTCAAACCATCTCAAGCTCCAGTTACCATGTAAATAGACTCATGTTGGCACAGCATCCTACCGAACTCCAAAGAGAAGCAGAGAGCTCTCTGTTCTCAGACAAGATGCTTCATTCTTTCCCACTATGGTGCTGTTATTTTTGAGAGATAGGATGAGTGATGGAGGAGGGTCATCTGTCTATGTGTTACTTTCATTGGTTAATAAAGAAACTGCCTTGGCCCTTTGATAGGACAGAAAATTAGGTAGGTGGAGTAAACAGAACAGAATGTTGGGAGGAAGAAAGCAGTGAGGCAGTCGCCATAACTCTCCTCTCTGAGCCAGATGCAGGTTAGGATCTTTCTCAGTAAGCCACCACCTCATGGTGCTACACAGATTACTAAATATGGGTAAAAGCAAGATGTGAGAATTAGCCAATAAGAGGCTGAAACTAATGGACCAGGTCGTGTTTAAAAGAATACAGTTTCCGTGAAATTATTTCGGGTAAAGCGAGCCAGGAGCCAGGTGGCGGGACGCAGCCTGCCGTTCCTTTAACAGGATGAGTAGCATAAAATAAACAAACAAAACCAAAAAAGAGCAAGTAGGGAGTGCTGCACTAACAAGGTCAAGAGTTCCCCAAATCTGAGATTTCTCTGACTTGTTTGTGCCTGGATCTGCAAACTTATTACTAGTTCTGGATAGACCCTTCCTGAGCTCATTGTCCTATGGTGTCTCTTTTTCCTCCCAGCTTCCTTTTTTCCTATTCCTTCTTTTTTCCTTCCCTTCTCTCTTTCTCTCATACTTCCTGCCCTCCTTTTTCCCCTCTGCTACCCCTTCCCTTCTTCCCATTCTGTCATTACCTAATTTTATGGAATTATTTCTTCATCTTTAAAGATAAGAGGGAGTGAGATATAATAATACCAATTGTACAGGGCTAAAATTAAATGAGTTACTATCAAGAGCCTGAAACTGTCTCATCACTGTTACCAGTTTTTATAATGTGAGAGAAATATAAAGACAAAACCTACAGTTTTCTGACTTTCTAAGGAGGTCACAGTCTGATTGGGAAAGGAGAGGATTTCCAACGAGAAAGTTAAACAGTTTCTCTACACATCATATTCCTTCCCATAATGTGTTAATATCTCCATTCAGTGTTGTCATGGACTGGTGGATACGATGCTAGGTGTCTTCATTCAGAATGTGCCTAGGTCCTATGTTCTCTTGGGTTTTGTTCCCTCCCTTCCTCACCAATTATAGTCCCTAGCAGCAGCCTTTAGATTTTTTGATCTTTCTCAAATCAAAAATAGCTTCATACCACCCAGGGTAAAGCATGCATTAAAATAAAGTTTTCAGCCTGTATGCCCAGATTAATTTCTACTCCCATCACCATCTTTCAGATATTTTCTACAAAAAGGATAACAATTTTTCCCTCACAGTTTTTCTTTTCTTGCTGATGGAAAAAAAGTAAATGTAAATAATTATACTATAGAAAGAATGGAGGATGTAGACTTAGCCCTGAGCCCCGAGAATACAACTAAGGGCTGGCTGCATGTCTTGACAAAACTTTGTATTTTATTTCCTTGTTAGTGAATGAGTTTTGATGATAACTACTGAGACATAAAATTGAAAAATATCAAATGAAATAATGTATCTCAAGTGATTTTTAAAATATATAACACAACAGAAATATCACCTGCTATTATAGTCCTATCCTCACATAAAAGGATTACAGGCCTACGGTGAGAGAAGTCAGTCTGTCATCTCTCTCCTGTCTATAAACTGATTTATAATAGTACATAGTAAAGCAGAAAAATGGGAGGTGAGGATATTAGAATAATTATATCATCTCAAACTGAAACAATGGCTATAAGCCAGATTCATTTTAAAGGAGACTGTCTAGGTCACTTCGGACAGTCTGATCTTGTTCGTTCTTGCTCCTGCTCACCACTCCGGTGACCTCTCCCATGGACAGAGCCAAGTTCATGATGAAGTGAAGTTTGTTCCTGCCATACTCTCACTTGTAAGAGATCTGAAAGTGGACAGGAACCATTTTTTCTGACAATTGCTTAGATTTTAGAATGCAAATTGATATGAAAACTTTTACTTTGAGGCATTTATCATCCATTCTTTTGGAAATACCACAAGTTTAATACAGAGGTGATTGTTTTTACATTGAATTGCAGATGCGCTGAACCAATTATTTAGTTGATGTGATTAACTGAGGAATTTGGAATCACACAGAGAAGTTCCTCGGAGATTAAAACAAATCATTCATCACTTGAACAGATATAAAGGAGTTTTATTTCATTTTCTTTCTAAAAAGTATAAGCTAAGCAAATGCCCTTCACTAGAAGGAATACACATCTCCAAAACTAACCTGCCACTCCAGCTAAAAATAAAAATTAAAAAAATGCATAAAGTCAACTGTTTGAGAAGATAAAAATGAAGGAAAATCTCTATTTTTACCTTTTTTTGTCTACATCAAGCTGCAATACATCTAAAACTGATTTAAATTATTTTATAAAATTGGTATTTTCTAAAACATTATTAAATCAAGACTACAGACATCCCACTTTCCTTGAGAACCAAGATTCCTAATGCTAAGTCTGAGACTGAGCTGCTAAACTGTGAGCCAGCATGCTTTAGGGAGGAGTCCCACGACACCCTCAGTCACTTCTGAGTCCTCTATGGGATAACTCCTGAACATTTTCAACGGGGTTTTCATCCACACCTCAATGATGTGCCAACTGTTTGCTTTCCCTTCTCTGGCACATTTTGAAATTTAGCTATGGGCTAAGATCAAGTACCAAATAACACGTGTGAACAGCTGCTACCTCTCTCTCTCGTTTGTGATGATTAATTCATAGTTTTTCAAAGCTAGAGCTAAGTCTTAGGTTTCTGTTCTTGGAGATTGTTTTTACTTATTTTTTTAAATATAATGTTTGAGAAGTGTCACACATTGTCTATAAAGTACAGAATAGCAATCTGAAGGGCATTTCTTTGTTCAAGAAATATTGAGAGTTCACCTCACACCCAATACTTTCTTAGTGTCTAAAATTAGAACAAGGTGGAAATGTAAAAAAAAAAAATCCCTGTAATCATGGTACCCATATGTGGTGCAGGAGGATAATCATCAAAATTTAAAAGGAAAGCATATGCTACTTTATCTGAAAGAAAGAGGCAGAGTCAGCAAAAAGTTTATCATTTCAGGCAAGATGATTATAGGAGAGACCTCCAAAATTGCTCAAGGCTGGTCTACAGGAGGGTACAGGGAGAGCCATCTTAATTTCAGAACAAAGTGTATGACTGGTATTCCTTTTGGGGCTTTGAGAAATGGGAATCCAATGAAACTTGAACAAAGATGGATAGAAATAGGACATTACTGTGGGATATTCTCAGGATTTCTTGGATTGACTTAGGATTCAGCAGGTTGCACCTGCCTATTGCACTGAAAGTAAGCATCTTGGAAGAAAGGAAAAAAATGATAAGTTAGTTGGCCGACTTAAGAATCCTGGTCATCCATGTTATAGTACATGCCTGCAATTCCAGCCCTCAGTAGACACAGACTGGAAGACTCCGAGTTCAAGGTCAGTCTAGACAATCTAGTAAGACATTATTTAAGAAGAAAAAAGGTTCTGAAACAATGATTGATAATAGCAGATATTTGAATTAACATGATAGCAGTAGAGAATATTTGAGAAAATATCAAAGTCATATCCTATAGACTAAGGGTAAAATGGATAAAATTTGCTGATGCAGTAGGCATGATAGGTGAGAATAAGAAAAATACTCTTCTCTGTTTCTCTTCTGTGTCACTGTTTAAAATGTGGTTCCTAAACATCTCTTCTATCAGAATCACAAGATAAACATGCTTAAGTGAATTATTGGTATAACCAAGAACCAATAACTTTTTTCTAGTGCACAGATTAGAGAACATTTCCTCTGTAGTGCTAGATAGTAAATATCTGTTACAGCCACTCAACTTTGCTCCCATAGCACCAAAGCCGCCATAGACCACATATAGAGGTACCAATGTAGCTATGTCCTAATACAATACTACTTATAGGCATTGAAATTTAAATTTTATATTTTTTTCCATACAAGAAAATACTATTTTGTCTTTCCTTTCTAAGGACTTAGAAGTAAGAACAAACATTCATTAACTTCTGAGCTGTTCAGAAATAGGCATTAGGATATATCACCCACAGGTCATAGTTTCTAATTCTGCTCTCTAGAATAAGCATCCCACATCTATATTTCAATGTTCACATGATTTCTTTGTGCGCAAGAGTATTCTTGTGGTGTAGGAATTTATATGCCAATTTAAAATTTAGAGGCAAAATCACAGGTCATGACATTGAGGTAGAGTTCACTCTTAGGTCTTTCTGGTTGCAAAGTCGCCTCACTTGCCACAACACATCCTGCTACTAAAAGACCTGTTTTGTTAGTAGTTCATGATCTTGTGGAGACACAGACTAAGGAGAAGGTGAGGTGAAAGAAAAAGTAAAAGATCACTTTGTCCAGAAAGCTGTTGTTTCTTCTCTGTGCCGTACATTGTGCTGCTCTTTTAATTACCAGTCTGCTGATGAGAACTCCCATCGGTGAAGACTGACAGTGAAGTTCTCTACAAAGAACAAGCACTGCAGAAAATAAATTAATCTCCAGGGAAGAAGAGGGGCAAGCTTGTCAGTGCTCACCAACTGCTAATGGAAAATGATAATTCAGAATTTGTCAAACGATGCATGACTATAAACTATATAGTTTATATAGAATATGATGAGAAGAGGTCAAAGGCTTAAAGCACAAAAAAGGATGAGGTAGCAAAACCTAGTTATCCTTGTTTGATCAGTACATGTGTGCACATGCTGAAATTCCACACTGTACCTATGATGCTGTATAGAAGACTTCAGTTAGGCAAGTAAAAATGGAATTGTATTTAGCATATAACCCAACAATAATAAAAACCAGATGTTGGTGGTCAGTTTTAAGTTGTCTAACATTTTAAATGATAGGTTTTCTAGTTTGGGGATTAGATACTCTTCCCGAGCTTAGATCACCATTGAACAGCACTGAACCATAGTGTTGGTATTTCCTTAAAATTGAGAAACGAACATATGTTTTATCAGAGGAGGAGTGGATGAGGTGGGGCAGAGGAAAGGTTGGCAGGGAGTGGCCGAGAGGAGAAGAGGAAGGAGAAACTGTGGTCAGGATGTAAATAAATAAATAAATATTAAAAAATATGTTTTGTGATGTTAATATCTGAAGTAAAACCTCCAGACACAGTATAAGAAAGTTGTCAATCAAAGTGTTAAATACAGAATCCCTAATTTATCTAGGTCTTAAAATAATCCTCATAAGGAACTCTTTTGTGCCCTATTTCTCATCATGCGAGTGAAACTTAGTTTAGGTTACACATTTAAGCCAAACCAATGTCCATACAAATACTTCTTTAGATTCTTTCTTGTCCAGTCTTTATTGTCTGGGTTCCACCCTGGCCTTAGAGGAGAACTTTCCCATAGGGTTTAGTTCTTTTCAACTGTTTGCTCAGTCCACCCACCGAAGTGAGAATTCGAGGTAAAGAACAACCCAAATGAATCTTAGTCTATAAATGAAGACTGCTCGTTTGTTCCCAGCCACCCAGACCCAAATCATCACACAGAAACTATATTAATTATGAAACTGCTTGACCTACTAGCTCAAGATTCTTATTAATTAACTCTTACATCTTGAATTAACCCATTTCTATTAATCTGTATATTGGTATGGAGCTGTGGCTTACTGATAAGGATCGGGCATCTGTCTCCTTCAGCATCTACATGCATCTACTTGACTCCTGCCTACTCTCTCTATATATCTCTGTTTGAATTGCCCACCTGACTTTACTCTGCCAAGCCATTGGCCAAAACAGCTTCTTTATTAAACAATAGTCATAAAACATTTTCATAGCATGCAGAGGAGAATCCCACATCATTGTTCTGATAAGGGACTCTTTGGGGCCAACTACCTCAATGTTCTATCAGTAGAGGGTGTTGCATCATAATCGCTCAAAACTGTTGGGCATGAAGCTTGCCTTCAAGGTTGGCAAAGAAAGTGAAACTTGGAGACCAGAAATAGCTTGTGTACACACTGTAGATTTAGGTTTGGGAAGGGCTTAGACTAGAAAGAAAGGCACTTCTGTTTTGTTTTCTGGCTTTGTACTCCTCTCATTGGTTGAGTGATCTAATTTATAAAGGGCAAGTAATGACAGATTTCATCCAACCATTTGGGATAATTCAAGAAACATAGCTGAGGAATCAAAAGGAAAGAAATTACATTAGAGATCGTGAATCAAGAAAGCATAACATTTATTTAATAGGTAACATCTATGCATCCCACGAAAGCATAACATTTATTTAATAGGTAACATCTATGCATCCCACAAAGATTTCAGCTTCCAGAGGGACACAAAAGGAAGAAAGAAGAAATAGGTCCCTGTGCATCCAGGGAATTTACCAGAAGCAATCATAGCAATTAATATGGAATGCAGATAATAACAAGTTCCTCCTCCCAGGAAAATATTAATCTTCTTATCCTGAATGACTTTGCTCTGGGTCCAAAGAAGCCCCCTTATTCGTAGTCACAGCCTGTGGCAGGAACAGCTACATGCAATGATTGACTGATGCAGAGAGTACAGCGGACTGCTCCAACACTGGGCACCTCCAAAGACTCATGCCCATTCGAGAGCTCCCTGAGATACACCCAGAAGTTTTTGTAGTGATTATATCAGGATTCATCTTCTCCCTCTGCCCAAGCCTGTGTCTGTCACTCTGCCTTGAGTGTTTTTCCTGAGAACACTCCCCAATCAACTTGCATTGTGCAAATCAGCTCAGGGATTTGGGTGGGCAAAAAAACCTGCTTAATGCAAACGTTTCCACTTAACACCTGTCAGCTACTTAAAATAGCTCTCGAGCTGATTAAACAGCAAAGCACTGTGCTCTTGTTTAGCCATCACTGCCAAGGAGGAAGAGAACAGCATCAGGGATCCAGTTAACGTCATCATAGTAATGTTTCCTATACTCGGGAACTAGTGATGGAGCTAAGGAACGTTTCTCATCCCCTCCCTTGCCCGTAGCTATAAAAATCCCAAGATGGCCCAATTCTCAAAGGAACAAAACATAAACTAAGCCTCAATGCCCGCAGGAGCCACAATATCAGGACTTCTCAGAGGTCCTGTTGGAAAATAAAGTTTTCTTAGAAATCAACTCATGGGGTCAGTAGTTTCTTGTAGCACTGACATAGTTGGAGTTTACTATGTATTAAATTAACTTTGACCTGCTTTATCTAATAAGTTCTTCAGCATTGCCTATGGGGTAGAATACATATGGACCCAACTTGAAAATTACAAAAAATTTAGCAAATTGTTCATGGCACACTACCAGTAAGTAGAGCAGCAAGTTTTTAAATCCAGAAGTCACTACTAAGACTGCAGAGGTCTGAACTTTACCCTCACACCATATGCACATGGTATTTTCAGAGAGCTGTGCTTCTATTTATAGACAAAACATGCAGAGTTAAAGATGATGTTGCTGAAAGATGATGAGAGAATCACCAAGCTATTAGAGTAAATTAAGGGCCCACAGAAGGTCATCTAGGAGTTCAACAAAGCACTCTCAACAGCATCTTAGAGAAAGGAGCTGGGACTGGCAATCCTGTCCAGAGTCAGTTTCTCTGCATCTGACTATAGTGGATTCCATTGCTATTGCATAGTTCCTGTTTGGCTACTTAGAAAAATCCTTCTAATTGTTTACAATGACTATCTAACTCAATAATATTCTATACTTTATCATCAGATATATATCAGTAAAGGCTCCACTTCCTGTATCTGATGAACAAATCTGCATATCCTGGAGACACAAAATGAGAATATTTCTAAGACTTGATTGGTGAGGCAGAAGGATCGTAAGTTCAAGGTCAGCTAGGCAATGTAGCAATACCCTGTCTCAAAGAAAGAAGAAAAAAAAGTGGGAAAAGTGACTTAGAAGGGATCTCATTTTCTCCTCCTGAACTCAGAAGAGGCTACTGCATATTCAGAGAAAAGCAATCTACACGGGGTGAGTGTGAATCCAATTGGCCAATGCCTTTAAATAAGGGTATGTATACTACATGAAATAAAACAAAATTGGCAAGGTTCCTTTGTCGTCTACTTTCCCTTTTTATTTTTATGTATAGAACTGTCATACCATGATAGTACATACTGAAGATTCCAACTTGGTTGTCTTTGAAGGTGGAAAAGCAAATAGAAATACTCTGTGGACACTTATAGTGGATAATTTTCAAGCTCCTGCATGTTGAAATTGACCCGTAACAGGAAATTTCACTTTAGTCTGTTGTAGGAAGCTAGAAAGTCTCACTAGCCTAGACCTATTATTTTAATCTGAGGTTCCTTTCGTCCTTAAAGCCATCACTTATGAGCACAGTGTAAGACTGGGTGCTTCCCTGGCCTATGAAATACTCTGCATTATTCACTCAGGGAACAGCTGGGGGCAACCGCTGTACAATTCCAGAAACGCACACGCTGGGAAGATTAGATACCCAAGTTCCCTGTGATTGAAACAAAAAACTTTGATCTCAGGAATAGTGTTATCTGGTACTTTGTAGGATCCATAATCTTAAAGAAAAAAATAGTTTTCAATGAATTAATAATGGCTTGAGTCTCAACCCGCTCCACCAATTTTCACTGCAGCGGTTGTATCTTTTATAGTCACACTTGATTAGTGTTTGAAATGTGGAGGAATTGCAATATGCATGGCTTTCAAAGCCCTTTACAGAATTTCATTTTATCACTCGGAGAGAGTCAATGAAAACGTAATAAGGAAAGCTCTATGGGATATTTTTATAGAAGTGTCAGAAGCCAGTAAGCTAACTACTTGAAAGAACTCAGTACAGACAGGGTTGGGAGCAGAAACACTTCAGAGACTTTAGATCCAGTATTTTGTCTTTTATATGTCCTTGGAGGAAAAAAATATCATATGCACTACAGTATCAAATAAGGAGGGGAGGGAGGAACTAACCATATGCTTAAGAATAATTAATTTCAATTTTTCTGTGAACTAAATGTGAAGTTTTGAAGATAAGTGTCATAGGAACTGAGCTGATTTGCTGCATCTAAAATATTGCCAAAAAAGGCGAAAATCCTCATTTCCCTTGCAAAGACATGCCAGAGTCCCACCATATGGAAGTGAGTCTGGTTACTTAGTTGATTGTGATTAGTCCCGCACAACTTCATTTGATCTTCTTTTGCCTTCAGCAGTGATGGAAAATATCACATCACCTTCTCTACAAAGTAAACCACCAAAATTCAAGACTGCATTTGATTAGTAATATAATTTTTAATATTTTTACTAATTCTTTGTGACTTTTATAGTCTCTATTTTGACCACATTCACCCACAACTCGTCCCCTTAATTCTTTCCAGATCATCTCTACCTCCCTACTCACCCCAAATTGTTGGGTTTTTTTTTCCTTTTTTTCCATTTTTAAATTTATTTCCCTAGTAACCCATTGACTCCCATGTGTACTGTGCATTTATTCCTGGGTATGGAGCCATCCAGTGGAGGGTAGGGTGGTTGGTCTGTCAGAAACTATACCCATAAAGAAAACAAATTCTTCCTCCTCCATAAGTTACCTGTCGATGATAACTTGATGAACCTCTTTCACTGCATGCTAAACTGAAGATGAACTTGGTCCTTGTGCAGCTCTTGTACAGGCAGCAACAACCACCGTGAGTTTACAAGCACAGTCACACTGTTGTGTCCAGAAGACACTTGCTCTGATTCTCCCCCAACCTCTGGGTCTCACCATCCTTACACTGTATCTCCATGATGATCCCTGAGCTTCCTGGCACAAGACATTGATATCCCATTTGTGTCTGAGTGTCTACGTTGACTGTGAGTTTCTGTGTTTAGCCATCATCCACGGAATGAAGAAACTTCTCTGTGGTAAGGTCTGAGCATTGGTTGAAAGTCAGTTACCATCAGCTCTTTCAACCCATTTAAACTTTCTTATTCATCTAGTGAAAATATAGAATATTATGATTGGGGCTTGGGAGATGGCTGTCACAAAATTTTCTTCTGCAAGGCTTGAGGACCTGAGTTTAGAGTCCGGGCAGTCTCATAGAGAGGCAGGAACAAAGATGTGCTTGAGTAACTCCACAGTTGGAGGGAGCAGAGACAGGAAGATCCCTGGATAGCCAGCCAGCCTGGATGAATTGATGAGATCCAGGTTCAGAGAGAGACCTTGCCTCATAAAATAAATTGGAGAACTCCATGGACCTTTTAGTGCTTGAGTACTTGAGTGTTGTTCTCATAGAGGGCTCAGGTTCTCTCAGTACCTATAGGGTGAATATACTTCTCTGTACTTCCAATCTCTGGAGACCTGACTCCCTCTTCTAGCCTTCCAGGACTCTGAATGCATGCGATACACAAATAAACATGCAGGCAAAACCCATTTACACAAAATAAAAAGAAATGTCTTAAAAAAGAAAAATAAACAAAAGGTAAAGAGCCCCCCAAAAGATTCCCAACATTTGCCTCTGATTTCTACACACATGCTGTGTATTCCAAACAATATGGAAGCAATAACTTCTGCATTGTCCCCTTGTCAGGTAGGTAATTAACAATAGTGAATGGCTTAACTGACCTGCAATTACCTTGCTGCTTGCTACTCCAGTGGGCCCTGCTTGTTCTTCTGCCTCTCCACATCAACCAGATCATTTCGAAAACCCACTGGTATTCTTGAATCCGGGCCACCTTGAGCTGGGTGAAGTTTCTTGACTCTTTCTGCATGGTGACTCTGAAATGGCAAGCATGTTAATGTAAATTATTAGCCCCAAATAAATGCCTGTTAGAGATATGACAAGGGTAAACATTTATGATATGGCAAATCACTACTCTGTATCTGAAAGAGAAGGCTCTGTATGCCAAATCAAGCTACAAAATCATGTGTTTATTGATATAGTTTAGGAATCTAGGTGTGGGAGTTCTGAGGTAGCCAAGCGACTAGAATAGAAAGGTTGTTTAGCTTGGGGTTTTGTGGGACTTCTAACAGTGGGAGTGGGGACACTCTTACCCAGTTGGTATCTTGACAGTCAAGCGACCCAGTACTCTTTCATTTATTACATAATTACAAACCAAGTCTGCATTAGTTTTATTCTTCTTTAAAATTGATTTTTATTTTAAAATTTTATATGTACAAGTGCTTTGCCTGTATGTCTGTGTCTGTATCACCTGAATGCCTGGTACTCAAGGAGACCAGAAGATGGCATTGGATCCCCTAGAGCTAGAGGTACAGACAGTTGTGAGATTTTACATGGGTACTAGGAATCAAACCCAGGTTCTCTGCAAGAGCAGCAAGTTGTTTTCACCACAGAACCATATCTCCAGCCCCATTTATCTCTATGCTTTATTTAGAAGAAAAATTAATATCTGCTCTAAATTTATATGCATTTTAGTAAGTAGTTTGAAATTTTGACAAAGTCATTTGTCCAATTTAAGGATAATGACTCATCATAATGATTAATTATTAAGGCACACACCGAATGGTCCCCTGTAACTCACATAGGATAAATCATAATGTTTGACATTATACTGATACATTGCATACTTCAAAAGATACATCCCACATCCAAAGCCTAAGGGGGAAATTAAACTTTAGACCTTAGCTTCATAATCAAATCCAGACTAGAAACTTAAGAGTTTGAATGTGATTATAAAATATTAGCAGATTTGTAGTTTAAATTGACCAGCCAAATTTGGCCATTTACACTTGCAAATTTAGCGCCAAGGACAACACATTGAGTTTGTCTCTAAAGTTCCTTCTACATATTATGTATAGGATTTAACACATTAAATCTTGGTTCTATAGAACAAAAAGCTTATGAATCTTGGGAAGTATATAGAAAGAAATGAGAGGCAAGTATGATGACCTGATTCACCCAAGCTAACAAAGAAAAAAACGGTGCAGCTATAACTAATAGCCACCACCACCATAATCTTTATGTCATTCTGTAACTCATTTGTCCTGTCTGTCTGCACAGAATAGTGACCTCACTGAAGGTTACAGATCAGTTGTGTCCTTGTTATCAGTGTCCATTGCATGCAATTTTATCAGGCCCTATTGCTTTAACTTTTCACTTACCCACATGGCTTTCTTTTGAATCAACAGGATATTGACACATCTGGAGGGTGAACAGTCCACACTATTGTTTATTTTCTCAGGCCTGCATTCCCATGAAGTGATAAGAACATGTGTAGCATAGCATGAGGGAAGTTGACTATGAGCTGCCATTCAGTTATGGTACCAATTGTGTAAGCTGAGGTGAGATACATCTATAGGAGTCCAGTTTAGACCAACAGAAACCAGTTCAGGTTGGCTCAACCCCACAGCTTCATGAACCAATTGAATGTGATTTGAACTGTATGCCATGAGCTTTTTCAGGTATTCATGCAACATCATGTGGTGATAAAACATCTATCCCAGACACTGTTGTGTGGCAGTGCAAATATATGACAGCCTCAGACTGTCAAATACAGCGTCTCAAAATGTTTATGTAGAGGATTAAAATAATGCAGTGAGTCATTGATAGACAATTCTCAAGACCCCTTTCTAAAATCAAAGGATGGATGCTTAGCAATACTGCCAGGGACTTCTCAAAGGACCATTTGAGTACTGATAGTAAACGCAACTATTTAGCATCATACGGCTTACATTCAATTCGCTTACAAACTGAAAAATATACACCCATGACATATTATGAAATTTTAAATCTGTTGTCAAGTCAGGATCATCACACAGTTTTTGAAACTATGAAGATATCTGCATAGCCTTTTGATTTGTAATTACATGCTTTTGGAAAATATATTCATGCCAAGATAGATGTTAAATCATAGTTTCTCAGTAGTGAAAAATAAGCTAGATTAATGGAAAAAATAGTTTAATGACTTTCTTCATACCAAATTCAATTGATAACACTAAAACATCGAGAGACCCCTGAGATGACAGTGGATAAAGGCACTTGTTGCCAAGCATGATGACCTGTGTTTGGTCCCTGGGATTCACAAGTTTTTATTTGATGACTTTACATTTGACTCATTCACAAACCACAAAACAACTAAGAAAACTGAACTCTGTAAATTTTCCTCTGATCTCCATTTGTGCACTGTGTGTGTTCCATTCTTGCTCCTTCTCTCATACCCATACGATACAAAAAAATAAAACAAAAACAAAAACCCCACATCTCCAATGCTTTACGCAAATGAATAAATAAAAATAATTGTGAAAATCTAGCAGTTTGTGGAAATTATGAATCCTTTACTATACTCCAAATTCTAAAGAAGAAACTTTAGACATTCTTAGTTTGAGACCTTTGTCATAAAGTCACAGTGGAAAAAAAAATAACTAACTGATCAGGATGGTCTAGTGTTTATAAAAAAAAAATCCCTGCACTTCTTAGAACAAACATTTCTAGAAGTGGATATTTTAGAAACACAATAGCATTTCATAAATTAATAACTTCCTTCTACTAACAGAACTTCCTAAGTAGTCTTGAAGCCCTGTGGGGTTTTCTAAGGCTTTGCTTTACTCATAACAAGGTCCTGACCCCAGTACCCAGCCTCAAACAAAGGAACTGCATGTCCTGTAAGTCACTGACCCAATCCCATCTTCTCATCCCTTTTCACTGAGTTTGGATATCAGGAGTCTGGGTTTACCATATCTTAAATTTCATTTATTTTCTGCTACAATAAAATTCCCACAGTGTTCATTCTCCATTGCCCAACTGCCATCTGTCAACTTTCAGTTCTCTCATTTCCCAGGTCCCCTTTTATGGTTCTCAAATGCTTCTACTATGAATTTCCCTTTCGCTTCACAGATGACAGACTTCACTCCGCTACATATTCAGCTTTCTTTTAGAACACAGTTCCTACCTTCATGTGTTGACTAGAAGTGCCACCGGAGACCCACTTATTCTGTAAATGGTGATAGCTGTCCTCCAGTTATCCTTGGGCTGGTGGTTCACGTCCCCTGAATTCTGGGCACCGCATCCTTACTTCCTACTGTTTTTGTGCTTGCCATTTCCCTATCTACTGAGCCTCTTATTGTTGCTATTGTTTATCTGCTAACCTGTAGTTAACAGGGATCCTGGACTGATGTTGTCTCATTCAGTCTTAATGTGGAGAAAATTCTGAGTGCTAGTCACAGCTAGGGAAACTCCTTGCTCAACATCCCAACTGTATCTCGACATTACAGTCAAACTTTTCTCTACCTCAGGCATTCATTTTATCCATTAAATATGTATTTCAAATTCTGAGCTTTTAAGCATGCCAATTATTGCAGTTATTGAACTATATGACTATATAGTATCCTATATATCTCTAATTCAAAATCCACTGGTCTTCAAGCGAAAATTATGGTCATATTAGGTAAAGTGAGAATCAAGAACTGAGTGTGAACACAGAACCTTGGGCTTGAGAGAACTGCCTGATAACTGACATAAAAAGGGGGTCACTGCTTGGCACTGCCTGGATATCAAACCTTCGAACTGAAGGTAGAGATCGAAAGGAAACTGATAAAATTTGTGCAAAGAGTCGGTGAACTGGCACAGATTTGGAATGTCATGCATCCGGTCTGTGTTACAACTCTTTGTTACACAATCAAAAGAAATAATTTGTTCTGCGGGATTTCCAATGAACTAGTCATAAAAAATCCTGACCAATGATATTAAAGGACCATTGCATTACTTTTGGTGCTATTCTTCTTATGTTTTAAAGCCAAATTCTTAGTTTTAATTGTGTATGTGTCAGCAGGTTGTATATCCATGCGATAACACCAGGGGACAGAAGAGAATACCCCGATTAGACATCTTACTGTGTAAAAGAGCAATCATTTCCAACCTGATTTATTTTTTTAAAAAAAATCAGCTCCTCCACGTTCATAAAGCAGTGCTCTGTGCCAACATCTGAGCTATTTCTCTTCAGACAGTCAGCTTAAGTGGTAACTCTGAGGAAACGTCCAGGGTTATTAAGGGATTTCTTTGTTAACTTTCTTCCTGTGGTTTCTTAGCCTTTGTGCTCCCACCAAGTGTAACCTCCTTCCTGAGAAATCCTAGGTTTGCTAAAGTAACACTAATTCTGGGACTGAACACTATATGCTCCCAGACCACCCACAGGAGACTGAGGCTGGCAGCTCATGTCCCGACTGCCCCGAGTTCTCGAGAAGTGGATGCAGGCCTTGGAGCAAACTTCCTTCATTCTCTGAATGCAAGGGCTTCTTTTTCTTTGCCTTATGTTTTGAATGGTGATAATAATTCAATTATCAATGATATTGCTAATTTTTTTTAAACTTAGTAAGAATATGGAAGTCCTGAAAGTAATTTTTCTTCTTTGTCATGTGCCTTTATTTGTGTGTTCTCTTTGGTCACATGGCTTCAGCACAATAAAAAATTTAGATCAAGTGGATTTAGAAAGCAAGACATTTCTCATTACGCATTGTAAGACTCTAATTTAATTTGATACTTCTAGGGAAAATACTAAACTTCTAGGGAAAATACTAAGCAAGAAAGAACACAGACTGTGAAAATTGATCTAGATCCGACCATCCACACAGTCCTCTCTGCCAGACAGCATTCTAAGGTTTCACACGATTATTCACATATGGTCACAGAACCCATTCTCCGCCCAGAATATACTCCTTTTCATATCGACGGGGAGGGGCACATCCAGCTGCTACTCCTGATTTTAAAAACAAGGCGTCGCTTTGCACCCTTCTGCTTCTTTCCGTTTCATTTAGCTTTCTATTGCTTCCTAAAGTCTGTTTAGGCCCACACACAATAGGCCTTGCTACATTGCCACATCAGAAGCTGAGTTCCAACTTTTCTACAGCCTCAGTTTATAGCTTCCTCATATTTGGACTCTGGGCCACCATCACTCACCCTCCAGTCCCCGGGCTCCAAACTTTGACCACACCAGCTGGGTCCCAACCCACAGCTGATGAGGAACTCTATCAACAGCGGAGGTTGCATAGATCTTGACACCGAGATCTTCTTGGGCCCAGTTCGCTTGACAGACAGTCCAGTCTGTCTGTTTGATTAGACATTTGATAGGGCTCCTATCTCTCCATTCCTTTCTCTTGGATCGAAGAATCAACAGTCAATTTTTAGGAAATGAATATATAAGTATCTATTTACTGTATTGCCCTGATAAGAGATAACAGTCCCCATTACAGCCCTTCAAGAACTACCTCTTCCTCTCAAACTGATTGCCATTATATCAAAGTAAAGCCATCTCTGTTGAAGCCATGATTATAAAACCTTGTCATGTATCATATATTAAACATCTTACTGTGTTCTTTTGGATACAAGCCTTTCAACTTGCTGTTCAGACTGTTTTAAATCCCCACTTTCAAAGACATGCTCCAAGAGTACATTTTCTATATCTGACCAGCTCGATTCATTCCTCCTCGCTCCTCTAAAATTCCATGAAGTGAGCAGAAGACGGTGTAAGTATTAGGGGCACTGCTGAGCCAAAATATTTCTGTCGTAAAATGAGAATAGAATGGATAGCTAATTTATCCAACTGTTATTCTGAGATGAGCAAGACGCCCTACAGTCTTCAAAGATGATATTCCTGTTACACCACATACTAGGAAAACTTGCACAAGAATTGGCTGCTTTCTAGCTGGTGTGGCAAGCACCGGTTCTGCAGATGCCAAGGTTGGCTTACTTCAGATGTTGATGTCATGAACACCGCAATGGATCTTGGTGCACAGGCAAATCTTTCTCGTTCTTCACTATGTAACTCTCCTGCAAATCTTAAAGGAATTGGTTTGCATGGTTATGGTCCACATGTTTCATAGTTTCTGTTTTAATGGAAAAATCACAGCTCTCAGGTTCTGGGAGGGTAATTGGTGGCTAAATGGCAGACAAATCATCTTATTTAGAAATCAAAAAAAAAAACCAGAAAGTACAATGCTGTGAAAATGATGTGGCACTGTTTTGGCTAAATTAGTCTGGGTGCAATTAGTTTTGAATTAGGGGCCATATGAGGAGCATTTAAATAGTGTCCAGCAGAGCCGTCCTTGCTGCACATGTCAGATGGGAGCTGCAGCGGACCATATAATAGGTCTGTAGCAAGCAAAATTATTTTGAAATTGTTTCTTAAAAATTATATTTTCAATCAGTTCAATTTTCTGAGGACCCACGCTTTGCCAGGAAACTTTAAGAAGCAGAGACTATGACAACTTGGTCTAAAACAGTGTCACTTAGTCGACTGAGCTGGGAACGGTTCTGATGAGTCTGACTCAAGCGTTCACACTGTAGAAATGCTAAGTGGCATATCCTTGCACTAAAATGTTGCCAAAACTACAAAGCTTGTGTGTCTGTGAAGAAGTGGCCAACACAGGGTAAGGTCTGTGCAAGCTGCTGTCTGTCACTTCACTCTGACACAGTCCCGACAACATCCTGCCACTTGCTGCTCTTCTGACTGCTTCTTGCCCACAGTGGTTGCTGCTGTCTTCATTGTTTGTTTATGGGACAGGGTCGCACACATCGCGGTCTGGTCTTGAAATAAGTTATGTAGCCACTGATGACTTTGAGCTCCAAATCCTCCTGACTCTATCTTGCAGATAGATTGTAGGACCTGCAACTATGAACTATGTTTGGTTCATGCAGTGCTATCGACCAACTTGGGGTGTCTTGTGGGCTAGACAAGGACTCTACCGACTGAGCAACATCACCCGTCAAATTGATTCTTGATAATATTTACAAATGTTTTAAGGTGAAATTTATTTCTAATGGATGGGAAAACACAAGATGTCTAAATTGACAATAATATGTGATGTTCCATACATGCTATATAGCGTGAGTTGTCGAAAGGATTACTAGGCACCTGTATGAAACACTTCTCCAAACTATAGCTGAATCCCAGGCATAGACTTTCTTTTCCGGGTCACCCCCACACTCTGTTCCTGATAGCATCCTCGGCTCTTGACTCTACCTTTGTGCCTTTCTTCCAATAGAACTTGAAGGGACCCTGCATTCGTATCTTTGTTCAACTCTTTTTCTTGTTTGTTTTTAACCCCTTGTATCTATG
Organism: Myodes glareolus; assembly: GCF_982192425.1. NCBI lineage: Eukaryota > Metazoa > Chordata > Mammalia > Rodentia > Cricetidae > Myodes > Myodes glareolus. The sequence goes on from NC_142026.1 coordinate 106,483,499, forward strand.
GAATGTAGTCTTTATTGCCCTTTAGAACTCCCCATCCTCAAAGTCTCGACCCTCTCACTCTCCTCTGCTCACACACACACACTCCTGCCAACACTGTCCTTCCCCCTCCATCCTGAAACCTTGCCTGCCTTCTCTTGGCCTCACTCCCCGCCCCTTCCAGGCTGCCTTTGAAGCCCTATGCCAACAGCTGGACTGTGGTGATTACAAACAAGGTCCTCAGTTTCTGCTCATCCATTATTTGCCAGTCCCTAAATTTTTCTCTCACCAATCCCCAACCTTTTGGAATTCACTGCTTGTCTCTGATATAAATTAATGCCCCCGCTGACAACTCAGTTATCTCAGGATCTGTTTGATACCAGGCCCGTTCCTCTTATCTGACATGTGATCTCTGCAGTTTAGAAATCCTTGGACTTATGAAACTCCCTAACCACTTAATCAACTGTGACAGGGCTAGGTGAAACCTGATTCTCCATCTCTTATCTTCCCTGTTGCGTGTAGATCTGTCTTCTGGCCAGTCATGGCCTCTTGAACTGTCAGCTGTGATACCAAAAGGAGTTCTGCTCAAAATCGAGCATGATTTTCTTCTGTCATGGGTTTTGGGCTCTCAAGGTTGGTTCCTTCCTCAAGATTTATAAGTGTTCGTGGTTACTAAGGGAGAAAGAGTTCCTGGGAACTCGACCTTCCCCAACAAAATACCGATAGTCAATCCTTGCTAGAGAGGTAGGTCTCTTTGGTTCAGTCATGTAGCAGCCTATAAATTTCCCTTGTTCCTGCAAATAATCCCTCTCTCACCTTCATGTAACTAACTGGGGGTAGACTCATAGATTCATCCAGCCAACATGAGTAGAACTTTGATCTATTTATGTCTGTGGTGCTTTGTCTGGGGTGAGAAAATAGTTTGTTGATGTCTCAGAGAAAAGTTACCCAATTACTGACTTACAATGTGCTCTCTTGCCTTCCTTGAGTTCCACCACCCAGTAGTGTGGCTGTTCCCCTTCCTCCCTCACCCCGACTTCCCAAATCAATTGCTCTTCTTACAGTTTTCATCCGTTGACTCTCCTCTAACACGCTCTGACTTGGTCCTAACTTTAGTAATACCACCCTGCTCTTCCAGCTCCTTCTCCCTCTCTCCCATTCTCCTGGCTCTGCAGAGTGACAATCCGTTTCCTACTTGATGGCTGCACTGACGACACTTTCACCGGTAACATTCCACATCACACAGGCTTTTTGAAGATCCCATGGTTCCTCCTCTTCCTTCAGCTGGACTAAGCTCCTCATCAGTTCTGAAAATTTTTTGCCCTCTGCCTGCACACATGCCATTCCCTTCTGTTTCCAGGATTTTTGTGTGTTAATCTCTTCTATGTGTATTTTGTTGCTGTTGTTTCTTTTTGTTTTCATTTTGTAATAGCTTCTAAATCAATCATCTGTACAGCACTTATTACTTATCTGTTTTGGTCTTGGGGCTTTTGTTTGTTGTTGTTTGCTTTTCAAGACAGAGTTTCTCTGTGTAACAGTCTTGGCTGTCCTGGAACTCACTTTGGAGACCAGGTTGACCTCTAACTCATAGATATCCACCTGTCTCTGCTTCCCCAGTATTAGGATTAAAGGCATGCACCACCATGCTAAACTATCTGATTATATATTCTTTGTAAAAAAACTTTTGAATACAAAGTTTCCATATTTGTACATTAAATTGCATATACATACTTCAGAAACAAATATATAGTATATGTCTTTGTTCTAATGATATACCACAAACATTTTTTAAAACTCAGTTGAGATTTTAAAAGAAAAATAGTTCAAATAAAAGCACTTTAAATGAAAGTTTTATTTAGTGATATATTTAGGAAATATTTGATCGTCATCAACTTCTTGGTTTAAAATTTTATGGTATATAAATTCAACTATTTGATCATAATTCAGATGATTGATAAACTAAGAGAGATAATGACTCTCCCTAATAGACATGAGTCCTCTCAAAAATACATGGATCTAAAGAGAAAAAGTCTCTCATTAGTTGCTTCTGTGTGGGCAGGAAATCTGAACTCAGTTCTTCATGCTTATATAGCAAGCACTTGACTAAGGAACCTCCTCAAGTCTGTTTCCACAGTTTTAAAGTTTGAAATAGTTCAGGCTGTAAAGATTATAGTCTGTTTTCATCAGTGAAGGAACACAAAATCAGAAATATGCCCAAACAATTGATCTTTAAAATGATCTTTGCAAGACAGCTTTTTTATTACAGTAACTTCTTAGTCTTTTTCAATCAAAAGTAACTCAGGTATGTTCATTCATGTTCTCACTACTTTCAGATATTTAGTATAAATCAGATGAACTTGGAAAATATGCCTGAATACTAGTAGATACATCTTTCATTTTAAATAGAATGTTTTGTCATCAAGATAATCAGCAAATCTCTAAAAGATGCAAATGAATACTAATGACATTCCCCTTACTTGGGTGATTCTACTATATTTTATAGCTTAGTTCTTAAATTAATAATATTCAAAACATCATGTAGAAAAATCTTTGGAAATTCCTGGCTACAATGTCTTGCCCTAGTAACTTGTCTATAATGAAGCTGCAAATGTATTCCAAAAGTAAACTCATGTTTAACCATCTTTAGTATAATTTTTAAAATTCCAGACAGTGGTTATATTTATTCAATTTATCCAGAAAGCAATGTTTTCCCTAAAGAAGACATCAGAGACAGAATAATGGCATAATGCTTAAAAATCTTCTTCATGTATTTCATTATTGAACACAATCTAGCCACACAGAAAATACATTTGTCAGTGAATAACCTGGATTTTCATGCAGCTATATAGATAGCCTCCCTTGGTGAGTTACATTTTTATACAAATAATAACTGCCTAAATTTATTTTGAGCTTTCTAAGCACTGAATGCTATTCCAGGCTGTTTACAAGTATTTGTCTAGTGAGAACTTCAGCATTTTGTAAATTTCTTCACAAACATTTCTTAAATAAATGGTCTTAATTTGCCATTACATTGTTTCTTTGTATCATTTTAGCAATTTTTGGAAATTACGAGTGTGCCCAATAATATATAACACTTTAACTCTGCTTTTTAAGGGCAAAGAAGTTGGTATTTTTTCTGAATTTTAAATGGAACAAAGCATTGAACTGACACTGACGGTCTTAATCAATAGAAAATTACAGGCAAGTAAGTTCACATCCCTATTCCTTAGCTTAAAATATATCACTAATTATAACAACCTATTTTTTCTCCAAGGATAACATTAAATAAACAGAATAAAATGTGTTGAAGTTGTCACATAAGAGTGTTTGAAAGCTTCATTTTATTCTTCCTTATAATTTCATTTTGACTGAAATCTTGAAAGCAATAAGTACATGTTTTTTCCCTCTTAATGTAACTGATAGAAAAGTATAAGGAGTGTGGAAAAACTGCTAGTTTTACATGTTTTAAAAAAGATTTATTTTGCTTATAAGCACAATTTATAAATTTATTTACTGTAGTATATAGTACTTTTATTTTTTTTAGTTTTCCTTTTTTTCTTTTTTTTAAAGTTTATTAAAATATAAAAGTTTCCATTTTCGCCCCTCCTCCCAACACCCTCCCACTCCCCCCACTCCCTCTCCTCTTCCCTCTCCATCCCTAAGAGCAGTCCGGGTTTCCTGCCCTGTGGGTAGTTCAAGTTCCTCCCCGCTCCCTCCAGGTCCAGGAAGGTGAGTATATATAGTACTTTTAATGAACTAATAAAAGAAACACAATATAATGACTGAATGCAGATCAAATTCACCCATGGACTTACCACCCCGGGAAGTAGAACATTCCCACCTCAACACAATTGCATTTCAAGCAGTTGAAATCAAGCTAAGCACCATCCTAGCCTAGTTTATTTTCATTACTGTTTAGAGTTCCATACACTTTGAATCACGCAGTATGCTCTACTTTCTGGTTGGGTTCTTTCTTTATAGATATAACATAGGATATTCCTCGAATGAATATAATGAATAGGAACTAAAGGGGTTGGGTTGATTCTAACTTTTAGCTATTATAAAAAAGATACTATATCAATATTTATTATTTCTCTGCTTCTTTTTTGCACATTTTTGTTAGGTGAACATACATGCAGATTTCTGTAAAGATGCATGAAAGTTAAGTTTAATTATCAACTTACGAGTATCAAGATGATACATGTTTATATTTCTGTGAGGGATTTTCCAGAGAAGATTTGGGGAGTACAACCTGTGAATGAAGTTACCATCATCCCAAGTCTGGGGCTCCCAGACAGAAGTAAATTGGCTGAGCTCCAGCAATGTTCTTTCTCTGCCTCGTGATATGAGCAAACATGCCCCACTGCCACACCTTCATCCCCATAACAAACTTTGTCCTCTCAGACCGAGAACCAAAATAAAGTCCCCTCCCTTGGGGTTGCTTTCTGATGGTCATTTCTCACATCAGTGAGCACAGTGACAAATGCAACATGTTTTTCGCTGGGTGCATACTCTAGCTTCATAGACCCTGCAAAAGATTTTCCTGGAAAAATAGATTCAGGAATGTGTGAAATTTCAGTTTCTCCATATTGGGAGTTGTAACTGTCTCTTCAAAAATCCTAGAGATTCTGAAGTGTCAGTGTTACCTCCTCATGGTTTTAATTGGTATTTCCCAGTTCACTTAGAGCCTAAATAGCTTTATGTGGGTTGTGGCAGTTCTTTTTCTGATCACCTAGAACATCACTTAGACATTTTAATTCTGTGACAAACGCTTGAAGAAACAATGTATGGAGGGAAAGGTTTAATTGCTCACAGCTTCTGAAGTTTCAGTCTATTATGGAAGGAGGGGTACAAACCGAAATAGTTAGCATGGTATCCGACAAAATAAAGCAAGAGAGAATTTCTATTTTCACTGGTTTTCTAAATTCCCATTTTTATGCTATCATGGCCCCTAGCCAATGAAATGTCATCACTCCTATTCAAGGGAGGGCATTCTTTCCAATTATTCTGCTCTGGAGACATCTGTGCTCACTTCCTAGACTATTTCAATTCACTAAGGGTGACAGTCCAAACCAAATATCTAAATTTCACACTATGTATACAGTAAGTAGTTGAGCATTTTGTCCACTTTCTCCACCCCTCTGTGTTTTGTTACTGGATATATATACATATGTACTTGCATGTATATGCTATATATTTATAAATAACTTGTTTTCAGAATATATATTTCAGAATTTTTGATACACTTTAGCTATTAATATTATCAAATATTTCTTTCTCATATGAATCTTGTCTTTCACTTCTGAACAGTGTTTTCTACAGGTTGATTTTAACAATGTTTTAAAAAATACTTGTTCATTTTATCTGGGTTAATTTCATTTAAACAAAAAATGTAATCATTACCTTATTATATTCATTGAGTCTATAATAATTCAATGTAATTTCATGAAGTCAAGAGTGGATGGAATTTTATGTTCCGACTTGAGAGATACTGGAAACAAAACCAAGACCTAGTAACCATAACTCTCCTGTGACTTTGAAATAATGATCACGAACTACTAACTTAAAAAAAAAGAAAGAAGGAAGAAAGACATTTTATAAATCCCACTGAAATGTACAACCCTGGCTGTATTCTTTTAAGTAAACAATCTGACTTTCAAGTCTTGGAAATTAACTACAAATAAACAGAAAAACAGGACAAAGGACACTTTGGGAAGATTCTTCTTCATAGGCAAGTCTTTGAATATATGCTATCTCCGTTTATGATATCTGACTTGTGATAACAAGGAAGGAAACTGACAAAATAAGTAAGAAGTTAAGGGAAGAAACTGGGGATGCTTGGCAAACAGAAAAGAGCCCTTAAAATGTCACCAGTTAATTTGAGTTTGTCTGTGCTCACTATGTGACTGCCATTCGGAATCATGTTCACTTGTAGCCACAGGAATACAACCAACAAAATCCAAGCTGTGGGCTTCTCTATAGAAAACATCCTCTTTCCTTCCAGGTACTGAGAAAAAAAGTAGAAGGAAATACATATTCAAAAAGACAAAAAATTAGGTGCCAGTAATATGGCCTAGTTGGTAAAGTCACTCACAATCAACCTCAAAAACCTGCGTTTGATTCCGAGAACTCACACAAGGAAGAGGACCAACTCCTTCAAACTACCCTTTAATCTCCCAGTGTACACAGTAGCGCATGTGATCCAATCCGCCAAAAATAAAAGTTCAAAAATGATAAGACAGAAATATATGCCAGTCAATTGTAATACATGAAGGTCCTTTAGAGCATGACTCAAACTCTAAGAAACATTTTGTGAGGCAGCTAAGCAAATTTTTGTCTTTACCTGACTCATGATGACATTGATAAGGAATTACTGCTAATGTCTCAAGTATGGTATGGAATTGATTGTTTTAAATATCTCTATCACAGAGAGTTACCCATAAAGTAGTTTATGGGTGAAGCTAAATGAAATGATAACTGATTTATTTCTTATACACTCCAGTTGCAGTATACCATAAAGATACAGATGGGATTACATTAGCTTTCGACTGACAGTTGGTGGAGTCAAGAGACAGTACGTGGGGGTTCATCATGATATTCTAATTATTTTGAGGGCATTCTTGTATTTTTCCCATTTTAAGTAAAAAAAAAATTTTAAATATAGTTTTTCCTAAGATATTCAATCAAGACAATAATATACTTATATCTAATATAAGGAAACATCTACTGTATTTCAGAAACTTTTAACTCTTGAGGTGAATGTCAGTGATTGATACAAGGATGGGCTGATAATGCTAGATTTTCTGTGTCCTTAGAGGACTTGACTCAATATATCTCCAGACAGGCAAAAGAAGCCCACAGTGTGGGAGTTTTGCAAAGGGGAGAGCAAAGGTTGTGAAATAGACAGCTGGACTTTTGGTTGGCTTTTTTTTATTATTTTTTTAAGTTTATTAAATTATGAAAGTTTTCATTTCCGCCCCTCCTCCCAACACCCTCCCACTCCCCCCACCCCCTCCTCCTCCCTCTTCATCCCTAAGAGCAGTCAGGGTTTCCTGCCCTGTGGGAAGTCTAAGTTCCTCCCCCCTCCTTCCAGGTCCCTGAAGGTGAGTATCCGAACAGACTGGATCCCAAAAATCCAGTATATGCAGAGGAAACAAGTCCCAGTGTCATTGTCAGTGGCTTTTCAAAAAGGCTCCGGGCCAGCCACATTCAGAAAATCTGGTTGGATCACATGCTCGTTCAGTCCCAGTCCAACTGGCCTTGGTGAACTCTCATTAGATCAGTCCCCTTGTATCAGTGGGTGATCGCATTGGCTTTTTAAGGAAGGGTTTTACTTTCTCTTGCAATTTAAGGAGAGATGCAGTCCACTGCGGCAGGAAGGCATGGCAGTGGGAATGTGAGGTGACTGGTCACCACTATGTCTGTAGTGAAAAAGCAGATAAAGAAAAATACTGGTGCTCGGTTTATTTCCTCCCCCTCACCCGCCACCTTTTTTCTTGAATGGAGGCAAAGAATTACAGCTTCACAGAGTTAACAATTGAAGCATAAAAGCATACAACACATCTTTGTACCATTAAAACAAATGGTTCATAGCATAAACAAATGTAACACTGGAAAAAATGTAAGACTGGAAATTTTCTATTTCAAATCAAGAAGGTATTTACATGCTAAGCTAAGCAGAGGCGGGCAATGGACAATCAATCAAGTATGTACACTTTCTTCAAAACAATTAGCATGTGCAGCATTAGGAAGAAATAAGCCCACGGGACAGCGGGTAGAACGAAACGCTCAGCTGACATTCTCAATGACTTTGTCATACAGGCTTGGATGTGTGCCTGTGTCATTTGAAAGGCATAATAACATAACCAAGGTGCCTATAGTTCCACCAAGTTATCCCCATGCAACATGCTATGGAATTTATTCAAAAGTGTGGATATCTTGAGAGAAGATATCAGATAACAAGAAAAAAAAAACCCTGAAGTTACTATAACAATCAGTGTTTTTGTTTTGTTTAAACTTCAAACTGGGCATTAAGGGAGCAGAGGCTCTCAATGAAAAAGAAAGCTGTGGCCAGCAGGCAACACAACCTCATGGTCATGGTGAGGGTTTCTGTTCAAGACCGATTGTTCATTAGATGAAGTTCTTCAAATACAGGGAGCACAAGAATTCTTTCATATTCTCAACACACTGAGACAATCCCATTCTATCAGTTTCAAAGGTCATGTTTCTAAGGCATGAATTTTGTGCCTTTCTTTTACTCGCTTGTTCAAAACAACCTGGTCAGTTCTTCTCCAGCCGTGTATAACATATTTAGGGCATCAAGCCTTTGAATAAATGGGGCACAGTGTTTTTAGAACCCACGTTTGCAAATCACGGGAGGCTTTGGGAAAAACAAGCCAGTCCCGCGAACCCTGTGATCACGTGGCTCTAGGCCGGAATGACGAAAACAGAGAATTTGTCATGACGACCGAGAGCCTCTGGAAGCCCATTGCCAGGACAGTTCCTCCAAATCACAGGCATCAGTGGGTGAGGACACTTTTCTCTGGCACACTCTGCGTTGTTTACTTTGGGATTCGGAATACTAGTGTTTGTTTATTTAACGAAAGGTCAACGATGCTTCCAAGGAATGCTGGAGAAGTCTTCCTTCTAGCGTCAGTGCTTTCTGAAGACCTTCAGCTATGAACCCCAAAGAAGTCATTAAACTACTATATCCCCCGATAAGGAAATCAGTATTCCAGCTGAGGGGTTTGACAAATGCAGCCCCTCTGTCTGACAAGCTGAACCGATGACTTAGAACAGAAGGTTCTGGATGAACAGTGCATGCAGAGACTGTCTCAGAGCTTTCCTTATTTACATAAATGCAGATCTTCCATCAGTCATCCCGAAACTCCTTCCAGCGAGTGTCATCAACCAAGAAAGATTAACTCAGGAATACAGAGGAAAAGATGAGGTTGACACCACCTCAGGACACACTATCACTTATTCCTCTGAGGGAATAGACCTTGCTCTGAGACATGCTTTATTACCTGAGCAACCTCTTAACCTATATAACAGGACACCCTTTACCTACCACGTCTTTCCTCACCAAGTACCAATTTCAGTATCCAAGAATGCTTTATAAGCTTCAAGTGTCTGATAGCATATTTTGTGAATTCCAGCACACAAATATGTTAATTAATTATGGCTTTTCTTCTATTAATTTTTTTTTGTATCAATTCAGTTTTTTTCTTTGGATCAAATTGAATCCTTGGAAAGACTTACAGGGTTACAGCAACATAGATCAGATGGTGCACAGTAGCCAAGCTCTGCATCCGGAAAATCACTTCAGAGTCCTTAATTAAGGGGTAAATGAAGGAAGAGTTTTTGGATTCACTGCCTTTTATACCTATGTATGAAATTCCCCAACCAGAAAGCTTGCTATTTTTCTATTGGCATGAGTAAATAAATTATAAATAAATAAATATTTAAAGTCATGTATTGAAAGTTAACTTTGTTATATATAATTTGCAAACTAAATTGAAAGATAAATTACTCAAAGATCTAGGTGATTATAAACTAAGCATGCACTGTATTTGAAACTGCAAAAAAATTCAACCTACTCCTGTATTTATTCTGGATATAGGACACTGAATAAGGCCGAGGACAAAAATAATAAGGGGGCTAGCAAGTTATAGATATGCGTTAAAAATACCCCAGGATCATACAAGAATTTTAAGTGCATTAAAAATGCAAGATCCATAGTAAACATTAGTCCAGCGAAGGAGATAAAAGTCAAAAGCTAATAAGTAAAACACAATTATAAAAGACCTAAACAGCATTCACATGTATAAAAGAAACACAAGGGTCTAAACCCTATCATTTGCAGACTTATGTTACATGTTATATAACAAACACCCATGATATTTTTCTTTTTTGCCATTTTATGACTTCTCTATTCTTTATATCCTAAGGTGGTGTGAGTTGAGTACTCTTTTGATATTTTCTTTTTGGTAATAACAGGGCTTATATTAGTGTTTGAAATCTAGGATATGATGGCTAAGGAAAAAATTAAATGATCAAAAGAATAAAAGAAAATATTTAGATCTTCATCAGCATTATTTTATTAATGCTACCAAAAGAAAAGTAGAACAATGTACAATATAAGAAGTACCTTGTTCAATAGTAATTATGTTTGTTAATTAAAATAGTCTTCATTTCTAGGGCATAACTAGAAGCTTCACCATTGCTAACTAGTATTCAAGATTCTGGAAGGTACTTTCCATGTTACTGGAAGAAAAGTCATCATTAATTTCACCAAGTACAAATCCTGTGACATACACAATATATTGGTGCAATAGTGGCACAAATATTATAGGAGTGACCAATCACTTTTTTAAAAGAAGAAAAGTGTATTTAAGGCACACTTCATGAGAACAAACCCATAGCCAACACTGATAAATCAGCCAAGAACTGAAATTAGGTAGGTCATAAACTTAGGGGAAAACTTAATGTTATTATTCTGCAAAGGAGCATAGCAATAAAATGACCTCTAATGACATGTGGTTACACCCATAAAACAGAGCATTATTAACCCTTATCAGAGAAGCCTTTTCTTGCAGTAGACAGTAATTAACCAAGAGATTCACAGATAGAGAGTATGCAGAGAATGAGACACTTAGGAGGTCTTCGTGGGATGTCTTTATCAAATCCTTCCCCTCAAGGTATATTGATCTAGGTACAAGAGTAGACAGGAAGATTGTTGAGAGCCAGAGAAACAGTGTCTTCCTGACACAGAACCCAGGACTGACACATATATGAAGTCACAGAGATTACAGCACACACAGCACCTGCATAGGTTCAAACCAGACAAGGCCCCAACATTGGGAAGGGAAAACAGACATAAAGTCCCATCTACAAACAAGAAGCTATTTCCAGTTAATACTTACTGGGGAAGAGATAATCAGTTTTCTCCAATGAAGTGTAATTGAGTTTATTAACTACACTCCAGAACAAGCCCCAACCCCAGATGACCAATGCAAAATGACCTCCTTATTTGTTCGTTGGTCTTTATTGCTGTCATGTGCATGCTTTTGCATTGTTTTTTTTTGTGGTTTTTTTTTTTAGGTTTTTGTCTTCTGATTTCTGTTCTTCGTTTTCTGATTTGTTGTTTTACTTGTTTTCATGTGGGGTATTTTTGTTTTGTTTTAAGACAAAGAGAACATGAATTTGGATGGGTAGGAAGGTATGGAGGGTCTGTTAGGAATTGGGAGAGGGGATAGGATATGATCAAGATATAGTATATGAAAAATATTAGGTAATGTTTTTAAATAGGGGAAAGTAACAATATTTTCTTACAATGCCTCATAAAAAATCTACATGTTTCTTTGTCTCAAAAGAATAAATAAAACAAAATATTATTCATTTGACCTCTGTGTGGTATTCAAGTCTAAAATTTACAGTTGCCTTAAAAGGTAGGTTATTGCCTTTCTGGTTCTGAATTACCTCACTCAAAATAGTTTTTTTTCTATTCATTTACTTTCAAATTTCAAGATGTCATTTTCTTTCACTAATGAGTAGCACTCCATTGTATAAATGTACCACGTTTTCTTTATCCATTCTTCAGTTGAGGGGCATCTTGGTTGTTTCCAGGTTCTGAATATTACAAATAATACTACTATGAACACAGTTGAGAAAATGTCATGTGGTATGGGTATGCATCCTTTAGTTATATGCCCATGAGTGGTATTGATGGGTCTTGAGGTAGACTGATTACCAATTTTTTGAGAAATCACTATACTGATTTCCAAGATAGCTGTACGAGTATGCACTCCCACCAGCAATGGAGGAGTAGTCTCCTCACTTCAAATCCTCTCCAGCATAAGCTATCATTGGTGGTTTTGTTGTTAGCCATTTTGACCTGTGTAAAATGGTATCTCAGAGTCGTTTTGATATGCATTTCCCCAATGGCTAAGAATGCTGAACAATACCTTAAGTGTCTTTTGGCCATTTGGGATTCTTCGGAGATATTGAGAATTCTCTGTTTATATCTGTACCCCATTTTTAATAAGATTATTTGGTATTTTGGTGTCTAGTTTGTTGAGTCTTTATATATTTTGGAGAACAATCTCTGTCTGATGAGGGGTTGGTGACGAACTTTTTCCTATTCAGTTGCCTTCTGACAAACACAGTATGTATTCACTCATAAGTAGGTTTTAGAAGTAAAGCAAAGGATAACCAGCCTATATTCCACGACCACAGAGAAGCTAGGTAACAAGGAGAACCCTAAGAGAGACATACATGGATCCCCTGGGAAAGGTAAAAAGACATGCTCTTCTGAGGACATGGGGAGCATGGGGTGAGGGGAAAAGAGAAGGTGGAAGAGGAGGTAGAAGGAAGAACGGGAGTGGGGAAGAGAACTTGAGGAAACGAGATGACCGAGATGGGGGAATGACAGAGAGGGAGAGCAAGGAAAGAGATATCTTGATTGATGGAGCCATTAAAAGGCTAGCAAGAAACCTGACAATTGGGAAATTCCCATGAATTCACAAGGATGACCCCTAAGCAATAGTACCTGAACAAGCCTTCCCTTGTCATCAGATTGATGACAACCTTTATTGTCATCATAGAACCTTCATCCAGAAACTGATGGAAGCAGATGCAGAGATACACAGGTAAGCACTTGGCCAAGCTCCCAGAGTTCAGTGAAAGAGAGGGAGGAGCAAAGGGGGTCAAGACTAGAACAGGAATAACCACAGAAATGCCTAACTTCAGCTAGTGAGAACTCACTAACTCCAGACTGACAGTGGGGGGACCTGCATAGGACCAAACTAGACCCTCTGAATGTTGGTGACAGATGTGTGGATGGGACAGTCTGTGGGGGTCACTGACAGTGGAACCAGGACTTATCCTGAGTTCTTGAACTGGCTCGTTGAAGCCCATTCTCTTTGGAGGAATACCTTGCTCTACCTAGATTAGGGGGAGGACCTTTGTCCTGCCTTAAGTGATACATGCCAGACATTGTTGACTTCCCATGGGAAACCTTACCCTTTCTGAAAAATGGATGAGGGTGGGGGGAAATAGGGGAGGCAATGGAAGGAGGGGAGGGAGTGCTTACTGTCATAGGTATGTAAAATGAGAAAGGCTGAACCCCAATTTCTATCTCTGAGTTTTTATTGCTTGTGCTTTATGCATGTATGTGAATGTCACATAAGAAACTATTTGTTTTTATAATTAACCAAATAGCAAGTTCATAATTGAATATCTGTCAAAGTTAGGCTTTAGATAACCAGAGGGATTTGGGTAGTAACTTTATATGACCACCAGATGGCAGTCCTCCCCATTGTATCTAGCTATTTGCAGCTGACTAAGCAATGACATTATATCTGTGGTTGGATTTGAATGTGGGAAATTCGCCAGGAGTCTTTTGCTCTGGGATTGAATGTCTTTGATTTGAAAAGCGACTTTCATGGGCAAAGGTGCTTTTTCTTTTTTTCAGTCATACCCACACCTTCAGTACAAAGACTATTTACATGAACTCCAGACTACACTGGACCCTCCTAGGAGTGCAAGAAGATCCCTCCCTTGACTGTGAGGACTCCAGCAGACTGGTAAGTGCACCAATGAGTGCCTCAGAGTATTGTGCTTCTGAAATCACAGCCAAGTGAGAAATTTTCAAATGCCACCCATACCCCAAGTACTCTTATCTCAGCTCTGGGAATATTTACTTAAAACATTTTCATTTTCTTGGCAAACAGCTATGTAAATACATTTAATTTTACCTTTTTAAAAAGATGCATATGTCCCCGAGACATATGACTAACGTACTGGCTTTGAGGATTTCACTCTCTAACTACATAGGCACAAATATATCACAGACTAATTCAAGAATTAGAAGCTTAACGCTGTGATCACTGACATTTGCATTCGGGAATTACAAGCAATAGAGAATTCATCAACTACCTTCACTGCAAGAGATAACTTGACTGCAATTTCTGACTTAAAAATTTATACCTCTAACAAATTCCTGCTTCTGACATGAATCAGTATTAGTGAAATACTCAGTACAGGGATTCATATAATCTTGAAATGCTGTCTGTATTTTATTTAGGGAACAGAGGAGGATCATTGTGGGGGACACTGGACACAGCAAGGGATGGGGTTTCCAGGAAAGTGATATCCCTGGGGGCGGGGAGAAGGCAATGATTTGGCAGGAGTAGCTTTCTTTCCACCTTGGCTTCTTCCTATTCTCACTAGCAGAGATGAGAGCACAGCTAAAGATGAACCCTACCCTGGTATTGTTCCCTTTCTGTCCCTCACCAGCATGGCAAACAATGCTGTATGCTATACATTTGGAGAATGCAAACTATTTTTAAGATACCTAATATAAAACAAGTGTAGGAATTCGGTATAAATTTAAGTAACAAAAGTACTCATTACCCAGAACTAAATTCATAGTCATCCACAGAGAACTGAACTGTAATCCAATTTCCAAATACTGTAGCATATGTGGATATAATCATGCATAGAAAAAGAACTATTTTATATGGATGGGGACTTTGGGAGCAAATTATTCAGGTAAACAAGGCAACATAGAGAGGCCAGACAATAGCAAGTTTCACCCTACTTCAGGTGCAAGGAGCCATGTTTGTCACATAAAATTATGGTTGTCAATTTCTCAACTCTGTGTAGTACCTCTGTGACTCCTATTCCACTGCACACACAAATTTCAGTCTTCTGCCCAGAACCTTGTGGATTATTTTGCCACCCCATCTAATGCTTTCCTGCTATACTCAGCTGTGGAATCAGTAAATCTCAAGTTTGACAGCTTTCAAGTCCATCCTACTGGGCAGTGGGCTCCCGGCAATGCTTCTGCTGATCCAACTTTCAATTTCTGTGGAGCCCTCAATACATGTGTGATAAATCAATTAATCAAATAAGTAACTCATGGGAGTTTTCTGGCTAGCCAATTTTTGGCAAAATTCCAAAACGTCTAGAAAACACATGCCTGTTCACAGGTTCAGAGTTCTGAATATTCGTACACTGTATTTTTTTTCCCCAAGACAGGGTTTCTCTGTAGCTTTAGGTGCCTGTCCTCGAACTCACTCTGTACATCAGGCTGGCCTTGAACTCACAGCGATATGCTTATCTCTGCCTCCCAAGTGTTGGGATTAAAGGCCTCTGCCACCACTGCACGGCTCACTGTGTTGGTTTCTATAGCTACAACCGAAAACTATCACACAGTTATTGGTCTGAAATATTATCCTCTAAATTCCCAAGGGTGGGAACAGTGGTGGCACTATTCTACTCATAGCCAGTACCTTCCCGCTGATCATTTCACCCTGCTGGTCTGGGTCCTGATTTCCTCCTCTGCTTCTCATCTTCAGGGAATCCACACTAGGGTTCCCTAGCTACCCCATAATAAACCTCTCCCCCTTTAAACTGCATCACATTTTTCTAAAAACAAGGATATTTGAGGAGCACGAAGAGAGTGTCATTTGGGATCTAAGACAATATGAGGCGATGAATTTTATTTACTAAAAAGGAAAGCATTGGGAAATTGAGCGATTTGTGGCAGAGCAACCCTGGCAGGGGCCCTGGTGCTTGGAAGACTGCAGCGGGTGGAAGACAGACAGATATGCCACTTAGGTGTAGAATTTATTTAGTGGGGATTGGAAAGGGTATAGGGGTAAGGGGATTATGGAGGTAAGGGGCGGGGAGAAGGGGGAAGGACGGAGGGAGATGCAAAGGGACACAGAGATAGAAGAGATGGAGAGAAGGCTAGAGATCAGCTTGCCTCAGTAGGAAGGGGGAGTTTGGACATGGGCAGAATTTTTCTCTAAAAGGGACAGGGTACCCAGGTGACAGGAAAGGTCAGCAGAATGATAGCAGAAATAATAAGCAAGAAGAAACAAATGATGAGTGGAAATTTAACAATTAGCTGTCTTCAGGCCAAAGATTGAAAGAAGATGCTTCAGGGAAGAAGCTCAATTGCCTTGCAAACAACAAGAAAGAGTTGCAAGCCATGCAAGAAGATCCAAGTTCTATCGCCAGAACCCACATAAAAAAGCAGGGGACCAGCCAGAAGCTTAAAAAGCATAAAGATAATTGTTGTCCTGTGTCTAATCTCCAGAACCCACATGATAGAAAGAGAACTGATTGACTCTGAAGTATTGCCCTCTGACCTATTCTTGGGTGTCACTGCACACATACAGGCACACACATACATATGGGGGGGGGGAGGGAGGGAAGGAGGGAGGGAGGGAGAGGACTTATTTTTTTTAATTGTTGGTTTGGTGGAATGTACTTGTAATCGCAGGGTTGTAAACACAGAGAGAGGTGAATTTCCAGGACTCACTGGCCAATCAATTAAGACTAATGGGAGAGCTACAGGAGAATGAGAGACCCTGTCTGAGGAGATGGATGGCCTTCCTCACGATGAGACCTGAGGTTATCCCCTAGCTTCCATTCATGTACAGTCACATAGGCATGTACACACTTGCACACACACACACACATGCACACACACACATAAGCATAAAAAAGAAGAAAAGAAACTGAAGAAGGCGGTGACTCTGTAAGACAGAAAGACCCTAGGCACCCTACTCTACTGTGCCCAGCTTATAAACTGTAAGATCCCAATGATCACGTACTCTAAGATTCTATTGTACTAATAGGTAAAATACAGAGTGTCTTCAAATATTGTGCATTTCAGGGCTGCCATTTAGCTTGTATTTATTGCTGCTACACAGCAGGCAAGCAACCATTCTCGGCAACGCATGCTCTGATTGGCCAGCATCCATAGCAAGTTTCTCTCCTTTCAATGTGGACCGTGCCTTGAGACATGAAGGACGGGATTGGAAGAGAGTCACTGGGGAAGGGAGAGGCAGAATCTCCCCAGGGAGGAGAAGCAGGAAATTAGAGTAGTTGCAATAGAAACTTGGTTTTTTGTTGGTTTTAGTTTTGTCCTACTGCTTTGTATATCTTTCCTGGACTCATACGAAAAGTTGACCACAAAAAAACTTTTAAAAATCTCTTTGAACACCTAAGTTAGTAGGTAATGGAAGCTCAAATATGTTCAGAGACCATGAAGCAGAACTCAGACAGAGAAAGGAAAATACTGATATTTGTGACTGATTTGTGACTGACGCCACTGTTACGGCTATTAGTTGGTGATCTCGTATAAATGACAGCTGGTGGCTTGTTGGGAAAATGTTGCAAAAGAAGCCCCTCGTTGATTGGAGCACAACTAAAATCTTATTGAATGTAAAGTTCAAACCATTAATAGGAATTATTCTGAAATGCAGCAAATGTTATCTATTCCAATCCAACTAACTAGCCAATCCCTGGTTCTTAGCCCAATATAAGATCAACTCTTTTTCTCTGAGTTGCTATGGAAGATATAGCAACATAAATAACTCAGCTTTTGCTTCCCTTAAATCCAAGGTAGTGTGTGGTCACCAATGGCTGTGAGAAAGAAGAGGGTTTACTAACTGAAGGACATAGTGTTATCTCTACGAGTTACTAGGACTCCACAGGATAAACGATAAGCTCATTATTAGCTTGTTTTTAAGAGAGGAAAAGAACGAAATTTAGAGGGGGTTCTATGGTGTGCTTTTCTCATATTTCCCAACAAGTACTCT
The DNA here is from genome assembly GCF_982192425.1 of Myodes glareolus. NCBI lineage: Eukaryota > Metazoa > Chordata > Mammalia > Rodentia > Cricetidae > Myodes > Myodes glareolus. The sequence continues at coordinate 106,501,093 of NC_142026.1, forward strand.
AAAATTCAAAAGCCTTTTAAAAAATTTGCTTTTATAATCACGCCTGAAAATACCTCCTCCCCTCCCTTCCATCCTATAAAAAGATAATTGGATATGTTTGCTTGCCCACCTCCAAAAGTGCTTAAATTTTATAGATACCATCTTTGAGAAAACAATAAAAAAAACCCTACAAATACTGTAGCTTGGTAGAAAATTCACTTCGAAATCTGAAAATACAGAATCCAGCTTTACTGTTTCTCAGCCTGTGGTTTACAGACACAGTTCACACAGCAGAAGCTATCATCGCAAGGGTCAGCTTGCCATTTGCGTGAAAGCTAAATGCGCTGTCTTGTGCATTTTATATTCTTCTTAGGAGTCACGAAAGGTCTAACCTTTATTTAAATGTGGAATATCATTTTTATTTCCTTCGGTATCTCTTTGGATCTTGAAAGTAGCTGATACGACAGCGTTGTTTGATGTTGTTCATCAAATTTCCCTTAAGTATGGAATTAGAATCAAAGCGAAAGGAAGAGCCTGCCAGACAGAGGATGCGCTGGACTACATAACAAGGGAAAGATGCACAACTTGGGTGAAAGACCTCGGAAAATGGTTGAGTTTGATAATGTATTTGCTGGGCAAGCAGGAGAACCTAAACTCAGACACACAGCGTATTCATTAAAGTCGGGCATACTGTATTTGTAATCCTGTTGAGAGGGAGGCAAAGGCAGGTGGATTCCTGATGCCATTGGTCAGGCAGCCGAGTTGAATTAATGAGCTCCACATTCAGTGAGACAGATTATTTGGACAAACAATATAGAAAGCAATCGAGGAAGAGACTGAAATTGACCTCTGACCCCCACGAGCACATGTATGTTCATATATATGTATGCCTACTTGAATATGCATGCACACAGGAACACAAAGATTCATCCCACATGCACACACACTCTCACACACACACTGTGGGATGAAACAAGAAAATAATAAAACTAATGAAAAACAACAGATCCGTAGAGAATTAATTCTTAAAGCTCGAAGCATATGAAAAGCACAATAGAAAAGTATTCAAGTAGGAAGCTAGTAGCCTGGATTGTACAGCCATTGTTGCAGTTACTGAAGTGATCCGTGATGTCATCATGGTCACCCTGCCTCTCAGGTCATCCTTTTCTACATGAACTCATTATTGTAACAAATTTGATCAAAGAAATAATTTCTTGAGATGCTCAATGGGAATAGTAGTCTTGACCAGCTACAAGAACAGGGCACAGTTATGGGACATGCTCAGGCCAAAAGGAAGACAGAGAAATCATTGAAATTCATCAGCATCAGTTGCTCACAAGCAATGAACAAACTGGTATTTCTGAACAATGACAAAGAAAATAATTGGGACAGAAAAAATAAATGAAGTTTGTTCAATGGTATAATCAATCATGTCAAGCACTGGAAAAAATGGAAAATGGACAAAAAGATGTGAGCCACCATGAAAGCACTAGAAAATTTCTCAAGAGATTATCATTTTATCTGAGAAGTCCAATTTTCGTTATATAACTTGGAAAATTTAGGTAGTTTATACTGCATATCTGAAATCTCAACAGAGGAAGCTGAAGCAGGAAGACTGTAAATTCTGGCCTATCCTTGGCCATATTGTATGATGTGTCTCAAAAAATGAAATTATACTCAATTTAAAAATCTGACAAGAATATTCTAAGAAAGAAAAACTAAGAACAAAGTTGCTCATGGATCTAAGCACATAAATAACTAATAAAGTATCAGCCAACAGAATCTGATGCGTAACTGATAGTATCTTTTTTAAAATATAGTAGGGGGCAGGCTTTGTTGGTAAAATTACTTGCTGTACATGTCTGTCAACAAAAATCCAGATCCCTGGAACACACATGAAAAGCTAGACACGGGAGTACAAGTGTCCACAATCCTACTTTATTCCTACAGGGCGGTGAGCAAGGGAGACAGGTTCCACAAGCCCAGAGGCCAGCTAGCCTGACTTCTGCAGCAGCAAGTCCCCCTGTCCCAAAAAGAGAAAAACAATGAACAATACTGGAAGACTGGTTTCTGATATCCACATGCACACAATGGAACACATGGGCCCACAATCACCCATGAGAAAACAAGCAAGCATGCGTGCACGCATGCACACACACAGACACGAAGAAATAAAAGCAGATATTAGAATAGACACTTGAAGATCTGCTTTCATAGGTTCCTCCTTACTCATAGTAGCCAAGATATAACATTGATCCAAGTATGGACTGGTGGATGAATGGGTAAACATGTTATGTTATCTATATGTGGTGAAATAATATCTAACATTAAACCAGAGGACATCCTGATGCACGCTGCAGCATAGATAACCTTAAAGGAATTGTGTCTAGTGAAGTGATGACATAAAAGGCAGAACGGCAGTTACCAGATGATGGGAAAGGTAACCAGGGAGGGCTTGGGCAGGTTAATTAGGGGGAATGTACTAGAGTTACACAAAGGGATGAAGTCCTAGGGTTATTTTCCACAGTGGATCCCTGCAGTTAGAATTTACTTTATATCATTTCAAACTTTCTGTGTGGAAAAACAGCAAAAAAGGTACCTGCTGAGGAGCTGGGTATGCCAATGACCCTGATTTAATAACACTTGGTGTCCTCACGTGGGCCCCGCCACCATAATTTATGAATTGTGAACTTATCATATATGAATTAACTAATACATGCAAATATGTTTTTTCTTAGATTTTTTCAAAACTCAAGAAATGTGTTAATAAAAAGGCAAATGTTTAAAGAAACATATTATTTTTACTAATACTGCTGAGCCTGAGGAAGATGGTTGATGGGTGGAAACCGAGCTGCTCTCCTGGTGAAAGTCATCATGCTAATAAGGGCCCAGTGACAAGTATTAAAAGGCAAGACATGCCATCAGGCAGCTGCCATTTACCGGAATAAACGGTGTTGATACCTTAGCTCCAGTGAAGGTTTTGCGTGGGAGTCCTTTAATTCTGAGTTTCCCAGTTGTCTGCTAATCGTGTGGGCATCAAACACCACAGAGATAAAGTCTGAGCCTGGGGAAATGCCGGTCCGCTCGATGTTTCTCCCACTCAAAGCCAATCGAAATGAAAAAGTCTGCTTGACATTTCGAAACAAACGGAACTGAATGAAAGGAAGTAAGATGCTCATGTTAGAAATATTCTCGGTGTTTAAGAGGAGCAAGAGAATGAGATTTCAGGAGAAGGGGTTGGAGTGAAATGAGTGTTCGGAGATGTCCTATTCATTCTTTCAAAAGAAAGGACAGAATAAAAGGTTCCTTAGATAGGCTCTCTAAAGGAAAACGTACAAGTGTTGCTGGGCTGCTCTGTGGACAGATGCTGAATTCAAAAAAAACTATAGACATCTTTTTGTGCCCCAGGCTGCCTGACATACATGCAAGGATGAAAAAGTTGATGATTAAATCAATGCCTTTCATAATTCCTAGCTTAAATTTCTCAGATGCACAAAGCATCAAAAAAGCAAATCTTTTACCTAGCATCGGTTCTGTTGTGAACAATGTATAAGTTGTAGCTAAGAAGCCTATGGCTTTCAGTGGTATTCGAGTCATTTCTGAACTTTACCTGGAGGTGTTTTCTTGGGTAAAGGAACAATTCACTAGGTTTTGCATTCAATAATATAGTATGTCATCCCCTGAAATTTTATTTGGGTCCAGAACCAAATAAATAGTAAAGACAAATAATTGAGATCTAGAAATAGAACTTTTATTAAATCCTTGAACTTAATCAACATTCCAATATAAGATATCAGGTGAAAAGCCCAGGGTTGCCCACAAAACACACTATGTATTGATTGCCTGGGAAATTGCCTCACAGCAAACCACAGAAGCCCCATGTTTTCTTTGGTTGTCAGAGTCATCTGGTCATTTTCTCAGAAAGTTCAGCAGGGTTGATCCTTGGAAATTTTTTGGAGGAAACAAAATTTTTCTCTTATTGTCTGTTCTGATTCTATTGATTTTCCAATGTCCTCTGATATCCAATTATCTTGGACACTTCAAACTGTGTTTAATCCAATGTATGAGGGGGACAGTTGGACACAGGGATATTAGCAATCACATGTCCATTGCAGTAATAGCTACACTAACCAGATGTAGAACAACCCAAATGCCCATCCATACATAAGAAGACTAAGAAAACAGCAAAATACACACATGCACTCCTCTGTACTCACATGCACAAGTGCATGCGTGCACACAAACACACACACACACACACAAAGAGAGAGAGAGAGAGAAATATTATTCAGTCTTCAGCCTCTAAAAAATGTTATCTTACCATTTATGGCATAAATGAGGAATCTATAATGTACCATGACAAATTTAATGTCTGTCACGAGTAAATGAGAATGATTACTGTATGATTCTACTCATGTGAGACATCAACAACAGGTAAACTTGAGGTTGGAGTGATGGCTCTGCAGCTAAGAGTATTTGCTGTTCTTGCAGAGGATCCAGATTTAATTCCCAGCAACTATAAGCAGCTCCCAACGGGCTGACATTCCTGTTCCAGAAGATCCAAACAGTTTTCTGACCTCCATAGCCACCAGATACACATGTAGTGCACAGAAATATATGCATGCGAAACACTCATAAACACAAAAATTTTAAAAATTAGAATGAGGAGAAAAAAATTAATTGCAAAAAGTTATAAGAAAGTGTTAGCAGCTCTAGGTATGCCGATTGTCTTGACTGTGGTAATTGATATGATTTGCACGTGTCCGAAATTATCAAACTGTGTATGTTAAATACATGTAGTTTTATTACATATAAATTATGTTGTGATGGAGTGTCAACCGGCTATATAAGTCACATCTCAGGGTAAGTCCCATCCTAAGCAGGGAATGGCCAAAACAAAACAAACTCAGTGGCGTTTTTGTCTTATATTGTTTTGTTTGGGCATTAAAAATTCCTACTGGGCCTTTTGCTTTCATATGCTCTGGTTTCTAGAAAACAAAAAAGAAAGGAAATTATACTATACTAATATTATGATTAGTAGGACTCATGTCAAAAGTACTTTTGAGTTTAGAGTTATTTAAATTGAGTCTTCTGCTTAGCCACACACATAGAAAAAGCAAAACTTATCTAAAAACTACTCAAAATCATCTAATTCCAGACAATCTTTTCCTCACCTGGGGACAACAATTTGTTAAAATGCATTCAAGTCTTTAATGTGACTATAACCTTGATTGATAACTCTTTCTATAAAAATATACTTAAGAAACAAATCATAAGTATGAAATAATTTATAAGAAAGATAGTGAATCCATCAAGTGTATTGCTTACCTGTTTGTTTCCTTTGAAGCATGGTCTCTCCATGCTGCCCAGATTAGTCTGAACTAGTTGACTCAAATGTTTCAGCTGTCTAGGTCTATTAAGTAGTTGGAACCACAAGAATGTACTAACATACTTGGCTATATGAAGTAGTTCTGAAACAACTTGAAAAGATAGTCTTTAATGTTTATAGGAATTTGGATGCTATATTTTTATACAAATAAAGCCAAAGGCAATGTTTGTATGGTAATAGAAAATCCATTCTCCTCTGACAAGCTTCAAGGGCTGGTATGCAGTATTAGCATAGTATATTATCATTGCATCCTTAAGATGGATTCAATTTTAAATACTAATTCTACATATTCAACTCCACACTGCCTAGTTCAACAGGTGGGGAGCAGGGAGAGAGGTGAAACTATGAGTCATCACTGTGGATTAATGTTTTTGCACACTGTAAAAATTTGTTATTGTCTTGGTTTAATAAAGTGCCAGTAGCCAGGCAGGAAGTGTAGGTGGGGTGACCAAACAAGGAGAATTCTGGAAAGAGGAAAGGCAGAGACACAGTTGCCAGTCTGCAGAGGAAGCAAGATGAGAATGCTATACTGAGAAGAGGTAAGAAAACTTAAGCCACAAGAGTTAATTTAAGTTATAAGAGCTACTTAGTAATAATCCTGAGCAATAGGACAAAGAGTTTATAATTAATATAAGTCTCTGTGTGTTTATTTGGGACTGAATATCTGTGGAACCAGGTGGGACAGAAACTTCTGTCTACAGGTTGTTGTTTTTATTATTATTTTTATTTTTTGCTGTTTTTTTTCTTAAAAAAAAGCTGGGGCTGGAGAGATGGCTCAGTGGTTAAGAGCACAGGCTGCTCTTCCAGAGGACCTGAGTTCAATTCCCAGCAACCACATGGTGGCTCAAAACCATCTGAAATGAGATCTGGGCTCTCTTCCGGTGCTTGGGCATACATGGAGGGAGAATGTTGTATACATAATAAAAATAAATAAATAAATCTTAAAAAACAAGCTTTTTCTAAAAAAAAATCTTAAGCAAATTCAGTCTAATTTTATTGAGTCATTTATTGCTCTTAATTTTTATTTATAGTTAGTAGATAATAGATAATAATCATTGTGTGCTACATGCATGCAAAATTATAGCTCTTACACAGGGCACTTGCATTTACAGTGATGCAGTTTATAGCATTAAAATAAGACTTTTATACTTGAATTCTGCATTGAGGTAAAGAATTTAACAAATCACATTTATTTAAATAAATACTACACTACCTAGACCTAGACTTAGAGTTAGAGTTGCTCTAACTCTAAATATGGGTAGACTTTTCAAAGATTTGCCAAATTGCTAACATGAAATATCAGAAGCATATCTTCCTGAATTTAGTATGAATAACAATAATGAAATGACTTGTTTCACACTCATTTTTGGTTTTTTGTTTTTCTTTTTTCTTGACTATTCTCCTTTCAATGAATAGCTATGTATTAAATGCGATTGGGCTTGGTCTACATGTGAAAGACAAATCAAAATACTAGTGGTCCAATGAGGAGATATTTTTCTTTTGCACACTATAGTGTATAGGTAGGCTGCCCAGGACTGACGTGAACTACATCATCTTAGCAACACAGCTGGAGCTCTCTTTCTTTTTCTGTTCATAACCTCCGCAGGATACTGGTTCCCCCTTTGGTCAAGATGGCTTCTGTAGTTCCATCCATCCTACGTACTCCAGTGACCAGCCTTCCACGCGAACCTCTCTCAGAAACAAATCTTGGAATCTGCATACAGCATTTCCAACTTTGTTCTCTAACCAACATACATGTAAGAAACACTGGGAAAGATAATGTCTATAATATAAGTCACCTTAAAAATGAGGAATTCTATCTTATTAAGGAGGAAATAAAAACAAAATGAATATACATTTCATTAAATGTATATTTAATGAAATGTTAAATTAATTAATTACATACATTATTAAATACATATTAAATACATTTATATGTATTTATATGTATACATTTATATGCATTAATTAAATACATATAAATGTATTTAATATACATTAAAAATAAACATTCTAACACAGCCATCACCCTTTAATATAGTACAGTGCTGAGCAAAATCTGTGAGGGCCAGCGAGAAGGCACAGCAGACAAAAAGATGTGAGATGTGAGTGTAAGTGTAAACAAGCCTAATGACCTAAGAGCCATCTCCAGAACCTGGCGTGGAAGTAGAGAACTGACTGTTGAGAATTGTCCTTTGACATACAAGTACACACCATGGAACCAGTGCACACTTTATGTACACACAACAGTAATAATAGGTATATTTTAAAGAAAGTTTTGAGAAATTTTGTCTTTACAGTTTGGCTCAGACGAAGTAATATTATTCATTCACACATTTCGAATATAATCTAGAAATGACAATTCTAGTCATGTTCACTAAGCATTATCTAGTCATTTATCAAAATATGCTGAAAGAGCTAACAAGAGTATATTACATATAAATACAGCTTTATGATAAGAAATTATTAGCGATAAGTGATAAATGGTACTAGATTTAGCAGTAAATGGAAAATAATAGAAGATTTGTTATCTACCCAGGACATAAAATATGCATAGAAAATGTTAGTTGTATAAGATATTAACCTAAAAGAATTAGTTATAAATCAAATTGAGCAAGGGTAAGGAAAATAGAGATTTGTCAAAATTAACTATGCTTTGAACTATATAGGCATCTTTATTTCACTTTGTTCTGTTTCTCTTCAGAAATATTTTATACAATATTCATTTCTGCATATAAATTACTCATAGGATAGTTATTTTTTATAATTATATTAGTTCAGTGGGAGGGGTGTGATATGAGTTGGAGAAGAGAGTATGGGGTGGATTTTAGCAAAACATATTGTGTGCATATGAGAAATTCTCAAAGAATAAATAAAATCATTTTTAAGTTATATGGAAAGGACTTGGGTGTGGTTCAGAGGTAAAATGCTTGCTTAGCACGTGCAAGGTCCTGAGCTCAAGCACTAGTATTGCAAAAATAAATATATAAAAACAGAAATTCCCTGAACTGTGTAACACGAGCCCCAAAAGAGGCTGATGCTCATAGACTACACTGAACACAATGTATGTTGTTCCCATTCCGACTAAAGGAAACCAGAGGGACTCAAGATATTTTCATCTTTATATTTTCCATAGAATGCATTTCTATACATTCCTCTCAATCTCTCTTAGATACTCTGTTTATCAGAAATGCCTACTTCACACCCCCTCACAAGCACGCCATGCAAACCCTGCACCAAATGCTAGGTAGCTAAAATGAAGAAAGGTAAAAATAATGAATTTCAAGGGCAAACAAAAGCAATAGTATAAACCAAAGGAACCTTTCAAAGGCCACATTATGAAGACAGCACTCACGGAAAACCAGTTTCTCGGAGCCTGAACTTCTAAGTAAACCTTTAATAACATGACTGTGTAATGTGTTGATGCTTTATTGAGTGAAAACTTGCTATTCAGAAAGTTCACATGCAAAGTTCTTTCATATTGAAACATTTGACTCGAAAGTGAGACCGAAATATGCATGAGCTCAGATTTCAGTGTTCAGGCTCAGTTCCACTTTAGATGTTTTACTCTTACTAAGCTATGTCTCGGGGACTAAACGTCCGTCTGCAAATAAAGAAGTGTGAAACAACCAATGCTATGTTTCATCCAGCTTAGTTAGCACCCTTTGAATCTGACTTTGGTGGAAAATCCATATCCCAGATTATTCCTTTCAGTAAAAATCTCCTCCTAGTAATACTTGATCCTGTCCGGAGGCTGCCATGAGTTCCAAATCTAGGGATTGCCATGAGGAGAAAGGTCTGCTTCATTCAACTGAAGAAACACAGGATTGTCCAGGCTCTGCACTCTACAGAGCTGGCACCTTCTTCGGTGTCGGTAGTTCAGATCTGACAAGACCCAAAAGGCCTATGGCAGTTAAGTCTAACTGGAAGCAAAGAGACTGTGCCAGGATTTACTCAGACGGAAGATGGAAGTGCACTGTGTAGAGCTGACAGAGAAACAAAGTTGCCGCGAAGTCAGCTATGAGGAGCTGTGGATCCACACCAGAGTCTTTTGAAAGAGAGATGTCAACAACAAAGACATTCAGAAAGAATTCCCATCTCATTCTCAGTGTCCCCCATAGGGATGTTGCTGTGTGTGCCCTATGTTTTAGCGGGACATGGCATATTGATAAGGAGGCAAACGTGCAGGCACATGAAAAACATGCTGTGAGCAGATGGGGGATTTCAGAAAACTTGTGAAATAAGGTTAAGGTGCCAATTAAATCACCTTATTGGATGACACCCCGTCAAAGCCTTGCTAGACTATGAGCTTAAAGATTGGAGATAAAATTTAAACTGTAAAATAGGCCTCACCCTCAGACATCCTGCAGAATAGAAAGGTAATTAAAATATCATAGATGATGAGCACTGCTGCTGGTACCTTTGATCACAGTAACAAGTATTACAGAATACACAAATAGATTTGGAGGCTTTATTAGAACATGAAATGACCCCTACGATCTGAATAGTGTGTGCATCAGCAGAAGCTATGCAGGCCAGAAGGCTGTGGGACGGCATATTAGAAGTGCTGAAAGAGAAAATAAACAAACAAAACCAAAAAGAAAAAAGTGACAACTAAGAGTATTTTCCCAGTCAACGCTGGCCTTCAGAAATACAGGGAGAAAAAAAGAGTTTTTCCAGAGAACCAAAAGCTGAAAGAACTAATCATTCCTACACTTACCTTACAGAAGTGAGAGTAGAAATGAAAAAGATCCTAATTAAAAACACTAAAATTTAAATACAGAATGCTCTCTGACTATCAAGAAGGTGAATCAACTGCTTTTCACTATGTTCTAAAAGCTAAGTGACAAATTTTAAAATAACCATAGCTATGATAATTTGTTAATAGGCACTATAAAAAATTGTAAATAGCAACAACAATAACAAGATGTGCTCCTGGGAGGAAACAGAAGTATGGGATTCTTGTATGAGATCCAGGTACTTGCTGTCAGCTTTAAATACTCTGCTATGATTTTGAAATATTTTATGTAAGGTTTGGTAAACCCAAAGAACATGCCTATACTAGGCAGAGGAAAGAATCACAGCATATCACTATGAAAATTATCTAGTCACAAAAGAAAACAGGGAGAAAAGAACAAAGAAATTTTACTTAAATTGCAAAGAAAAATGCTGGTGAATGTTTAGAGATGACAGAAAATATTCTATGCAGACTAACCAAATAAAAGCAGGGATGATGATGCTTATACTTTACAAAATAACTTTAAATTTAAAATTTATCACAGGAGACAAAAAGATTATTACAGAGTTCATCAGATGGTTATAATAGTTATATATATGTTTATATATACACATATACATACACACTGAAGGTCTTAAGCATAAAAAACAAATATTAAGAGAACTTAACAGATAGACAACAATCAATAACAGAAGGAATACTTAGTACTTTGCTACCAACATGGTTTCTCACCCACTCATAGAAACACTTTGGAAATGGTGAACTCAACAAAAATAGAAACCAAGTTGACCTACCAGACACGTATAGTATATCACAAAACATCAGACCACATAATCTTCTCAAACAAACATTCTCCTACATGGATCATATTAGGCCACAAGCCATTTATAAAACATTTGAGAAGTTTGAAGGTGAGAGAAACAGCTCAGGGCTATAGTATCAGCCTAGTATATAGGATTGGGGTTTAATTCCTGGTACTTAAAAATCTCTCAAAGATCAAAACTATGTTGAAAATGTTTCCTAAGCTTCTAATATAAAACTAGACGCAGGAAGAAAAATTGACACTCTTAGACAGTCAATGAAACAAAGATGAAATAAAAAGGCTATCACCACAATCTTGACACCAAATGAAAATGCAGTACATCAAAATTTATGAATTGAAGCAAAATTTGTGTTAAGGTAAAAGTTTATAGCTATACATGTCTGCATTAATAAAGATGACATGGGAGATGCGGCAGTCAATGCCTGTTAGTCCAGCACTTAAAAGCCACAGGCAGAAGGACCCTGACTGGAGGAATATACACAACCAGCTTTAGAATAGTCTGAGCAGCATAAGAAGGCCCCTCTCTCTCTCTCTCTCTCTCTCTCTCTCTCTCTCTCTCTCTCTCTCTCTCTCTCTCTCACACACACACACACACACACACACACAATGACAGAGAAAGGAATAGAGAGATGGCAAGTGTACAGTCTTTACATCTAAAGAAACTAGTGAGATTAACAAAACCCAAAGTTAACAAAGAAAAACACTATCTGTAGAAAGGAGCTGCGGGCAGGCCTGCTTTTTGCCTCACCCGGCTCCTGCACGGCTAGCTTAGCCCCGGAAATAACAACACACAAATTGTATTCATTTAAGCACTGCCTGGCCCATTATCTCTAGAGAGTTAGTTACTGGCTAACTCTCACATCTTGATTAACCCATTTCTAACCATCTGTGTAGCATCACGAGGTCGTGGCTTACCGGGAGAGATTTAGCATGTCTGACCTGGTGGCTGGCTCCATGGCTTTTGCCTCAATTCCCTCTTCCCAGCATTCTGTTCTGTTTACTCCGCCTACCTAACTTTCTGTCCTATCAAGGGGCCAAGGCAGTCTCTTTATTGACCAATGAAAATAACACAATAGACAGATAACCCTCCTCCATCAACTATCAGAATAGAAACAACTGGAATCAAGACTAGAGAAGCAAAGGGACAAGTCAATTAAACTGAAAGTTGTTCTTCAAAGGAAAAAAAATAACAAAATTTACCTTACCTAGATGAGAGAATATAAAGGAAGACAGAAATAAATATAATAAATAAAAAAGACATCACAATGGATAACACAGAAATACAAAGTATGACGACAAAACACCATGAACAATTACCAACGACTAAGAAACCTGAAGGAACTGGTGCAGTATTAGACACATTCAACCTATAGTGACTGAATCATGAGAGAATAGAAAGGCTGAACTGACCTTCAGTGATTAATCCTCATCAATAAGTAAATACTTTTCATTGAAGGAAAATCCAGGAATTTCTCTGGTAAATGCTATGAGTGTTAAGTAAGAATAATGCTGAATTTTCCTTAGGCTCTTCCAAAATATTTGACAGGAAGGCATAATTATAAACTTATTTTACAAAGCCAGGATTATCTGCTACCAAAGCCCAATAAGGATATTCTAGAGCAAAAGAAAACACCCCTGATTTTCTAATGCAGATCCAGTTGTTCTTAACAAAATATTAGCAAAGTGTGTGCAAAGTGTGTTGGTTTGTTAAAGAGCTCACAAACCAAGATCAAGCTGCACTTACAGTGTACCATCTATTAGAAGGCAAAACCTAGAGGTAATAATGATAGGTATTGGGTTCCTAACTACAAAATTCTCCAATTCTTCTCAAATTAAAGGTTTTTATTAAGTCAATGAGGTGACTCAATGAGTAAAAACAGTAACAGTGGAAGCTTGCTGACCTGTATTTTATCCCTGAAACCCACAGTGGAAGGAGAGACCCAACTCCTGGAGAAAGTTATCCTCTCTCCAAACACACACAGTGTCGTAACTGTGTACCCTAACACATACAAAATGATGATATCAGTAATAGGAATAATTTTTAAGTTTTTTTTTAAATAAGAGACTGGTTAGTTTGATTTAGGTCTAAGCACTACTTGGGTTGCTACTGAGACAAAACAGGTCATAGAACAAGAACTGTGATGTTTCCAATATAGCATTTACCATTCCTCAGTTTCATCCACAGTGTTTTCTGAAGTTCCATAGGTTGTTGGTGGGAACCATCTGGGATAGCAGGATACTGTCCTAGCAGGATACCGTCTTCTGGACAGTATGGTATCCTTTAAATCTTGGTGCCCACTTAACTATTACTTTATTTGTGTGTGTGCTACAGAAATGTGTCCCACAAGATAATATTGGGAAACAACAATACCCTCATTCTGTACATTATAATTCAGTAGTAGATAGCTTACAGTAATCTGAGTACACAAAAGGATTCACAGTATGTAACCAAGATAAGTTACCAAATGAGCCCCCAGGAAAAGGAAGGGAAAGAAAGGAAGAGAATGAAGAGAGTCGGTGGTCTCTCAGTTTCATTTCTGTTGTTGGGAGGAAACAACAAAAATGCACCTCATGGGAGAAAGGGTTCACTTGCCTCACAGTTTCGGGTTACAAACTATTACTATGGGAAGACAAGGACAGAGGAGGAATGGCACATGTTTCTTCCTTGCTTGCTTGCTTTCAGCCTTCTCTCTTATGCTATCCAAGACACTGTGCCTGGGGTGTTCTGCTGCTGGAAATGGCCTGAATCAGTTAATAACCAAACACCCACTACTCAGACGTGTCCACTGGCCATCCTGATCTGCATAATGCCTCAGTAAGAGGCTCCTTCTGGGAGATCCTAAATTGTGTCGAGTTGACAATAAAACTAGCCTGTCTGTCCTAGTCACAATCTCACCTAAAAAAATTAGGAACACTAGTACCCAAAGTTTCCATTATTTCGTTCCAACAGATTAGCTTTCTAGAAGTCTGCACAGGAAAATATCAACATGCCAGCAAGCACTCATTTGTATGATTACACAGTACAAGTGAACAAAGTTGCTGTCAGTTAGATACGGTAGCACAGAAACAGTCAGCTAAACTCGAAGATCAATGCCAGAAACATCACGCTGAAATGGTTGACAAACTCCACTATAGCTCTGAATTACACCACAAGGTGATTTCTCATCAACTTTACTTCTGCAGCAGCAGCATGAAAGATGGAAGCTACTGTGTGACCGTCTCCAGCACAATGGCTCCAGGACCAGCTTCCACTTGATTCAAGATGGCTGTCGGCCAGGATCCTCTAATGGCTACATTTGACAAGACGTTAATAAAAAATGAAGAGTCCTGAGTGATCAGTATACAAAACATTTCAGAAAAATTTTCTAGTACTTTTAGAGGAAGTTGTGACTTTTTCCTTTCAAGGCCTCTGTCACTCATCCACATAGTCTCGTACCTTTTGTTAATTAGTTATTTCCTAAAATGACAGTTGCTTTATTCAGCTGGAAGGGGGAGCGAAAATGATAGTACATTGCAGAGCATTTTACTATGCTATTCAAATTCATTTCTGAGGTGAGTTACACAAGAGCATCTCTGTGCTGAGCTTTTATAAGGAAACGGGAACATCACCTTGAACTCAGAAGTGCACTATTCTGCAATCCAATTATTCCCATCCCAATAGAAAAGGTGATCACAATTAATCTTGGATTATTTGAGGGGAAGGGGTAAGCCTATAATATGTCACAATGTTTCAAATCAGACATTTTCCTATTAGAACATTTCTGTCAGTTTGTGATTGTTCTGTGGTAAAAGTAATGAAAACCAGGCACCACCATAAAAAGAGTCATTCTATTTTCAAAGAGAAAAGTGAGGAAATAAAAATATCTGTGCTTCAAGGCAGCAGAACATTTTTCATTCCACAACAAAATTTTCCAGCAAAACTTTCTGTGATATTGTAATAGAAGCATCTATTTTTTGCATAGATTATAAAATGGTTTGAGAAAAAAAAGAATTTCTGGTTTTTTTTTCAAGGAAAAGTACATTAAAGAAAGAACAGAGAGGTGTCATTTAAGAGCACTGAGTGAAGTGAGTCCTCAAATCTGTGTGAAGCAACAAAACCTTGGGATTAAACTATTTTTGATCTGTCATATGAATTATATAGTGCTTTCTAACTTACTGAATTTTTTCATGTAAACTCCAGGGTTAGCACATCAAAAATAAAGATTTTTATTGTTTCTGGTGTTTAATTGAATTAGCTTATGAACATGGCCCTAAACAAAAGCAGTTACTTTTTAACACCCCCAAAAAGAGGTGGGTCCTCCAGACAGGTGTTCCTGAGCATAATAAACTAAATTATTATTAAAATTGATTTCAAAACAAAACCAAGTATTTATCCTAGGTTTGCTGCCATATTTATCATATATGACTTATGAAGGAGAAAAAAAAAAACCTCTACTTGCAAATGTTTGAAAATGTGGTCACTGAAAAAGAAACTTTCATCATTCACCTTTAGTTCATTCCCTCTTCCCACAGATCTGTACCGCTTTATATGTAACTACTGGTCCTAAGGCTTGAAATGAGGCTATTCAAACCAAGAAATGTGTATGTTTATAACATGCCGAGAACTTTTAAAACTCTAAAAAAGTATAAATCATCAGTCACAGGCCATATACTAATACTATAATGTTCTGAGAAGAGACACAGCTACACAAGTCCTATACACCACAAGAAGCTAGTTTGGGCAGATAAGACTGGCGAGTACAGAAGCCGACCAAAGTGTCTAACATCAGCAGCAGGTCGCTCTTCTGATGGAGAAAGCAATTACGCAGGCAACTTTGAGGAACAGAGAAGTTTCAAAGTGAAAATGCTAAACTGGAGAAAGAAACTGAAGGCCCAAAACGGGAGCTCATCCAGGCAGAAAGTCAAAATGGAGGAAGACTTCACTAGTTTAGAAAAAACAGGGAAGTGGGCAGGATAATCCCTGTGATAAGATTGACAATTGAAAACGTTTACAATTGGTAACTTTTACGGAGTGTTCACTGGGTACCTGACATTGCATGTACTCTATATCATTTAATAATTACAAAATTCTTGAAGTAGGTCTCTGCCTAAATCTGGGTGCTTCTGCTCTAACTGTTCTTCACTGCTTTGTGTTTTTGTGAATTTTTTTTCATAATAGCCAATGATGTTATTCAGAAGAGTCAAAGACTGATGAGTGTAGAAGCCGACCAAAGTGTCTAACATCAGCAGCAGGTCGCTCTTCTGATGGATAAAGCAATTATGCAGGCAACTTTGAGGAACAGAGAAGTTTCAAAGTGAAAATGCTAAACTGGAGAAAGAAACTGAAGGCCCAAAACGGGAGCTCATCCAGGCAGAAAGTCAAAATGGAGGAAAACAAATCCCATTTCCATTCCTCGGCAAGCTAACTTTGAAGCTTCTGCAAATACAGCACAACCCACTGTAGCGACAGCTACCTCTTCTGGTCCAGAAGAGAAAATTAAAGGAGGAGGAAAAGAAAGAAATAAGGGGAGAGAGAAAATAGAAAAAAGAAGGTTCTGGCAGCTCAAAACCATCTGTGATTCCTGTTCCAGGAATTCTGACACATTCTCCTTGTCTCTCAGTCACACATGTGGTGCATAAACATACAGGCAGGAAAAAAAAAACCACTCATGCACATAAGGTTTTACATATATATATATATATATATATATATATATATATATATATATATATATATATATGAATGAAAAGGGGTAAAAGAAAGAAAAAATTCAGTAGTCATTTGTGGCAAGTGCTGACTTGACTAAGTCAATAGATGTTTCTCCTCTGGATCTTCAGAAACAACCTGATGCAGGGTCTTAGTATGTTGAAGAAATAGACATCCTCAAGGACGATTGTCAATGGAATGGTGAGTCATGTTCCTTTAGAACAGCCAAAGAGGAAGGTGGCTTCACTTTGGAATCTGCCACGATGATAGAGTACTACTATCCAAGCAAAGAGTGGTATGTGAGTTTACCATAGAGAGGGGCAAATTTGGCTGCTTCTAAAGGATCCAATCTGAAGATGAATTATCTCCAGTACTTTCATTGGAGCCTGACAAGGAGCTGAATCCTGGGAAGAAGATGTGGGAGCAGATCCAGCGCAGTGCATTTGATGATGACGAGTGTGTGGCCACATACAGAGGAGGTCCCTTAAATGTGAAGAGAAAGGGATGTGCAAGGCTCAAGCCATGACAACAGAATTAGATAAGATAGCATCCTCTATTACTGAAAGACATGGGGGAAAATACCTTAGTAACAATAAAAGGAGTGCATTTGTGACTTAAACAGAAAACCAAATATAAGACCAAACCCATTTCCTGTATATGTTCCCATAGCCACTGCCAGCAGTTGACATTTGCCAACATTTGTCTTTCCTTTTCATTTCACTGGAGAATGGAAACTTCCTAGCTTCCCTTTAACTTCGGGCAAGAGTCATTGAAAGGGAGTGATTTGAAGGGATTTATTGAGAAGAGCCTCATGATCAAGGTGGTTAGATGGCCAAGACACACTTCTTTATTGCCTCCCAAGTAATCGTCACTTCAAAGATAGCATGTGTGGGTTACACATCCACAGACACTTGCCCCGCCCACGGCTTATCTGTTTCAAATGCTCCCTGAAACACACACTTGCCCATACCATTTATCCAGGCAGTCCCTATGGGAAAGAACTGAATGCTGGCCTCACCCAAGACAACAGCATTTGTTGGAAATGGTTGTGTCTTTCAATGTCTTAATCTGCTATTGGCTTTTGAGTATGTTATTTTCTTGCATATTCAAGGCTGTTAGAAATCTTTTGTTGAGTCACTTTTATGAAAAATTGGAGTCACCTCCAATCACAGCAGAAGCATATATTTCATTTTGTTCTGATGTCTTCATTTGTAAAGGAAATTGAAAGAAACTTCTTAAACTGTGCATTATGAAGTTTCATGTCAACTCCAAGAATCCTAAAATCCAATACAGTTATAGGGTGCTCTGGTATGCCAATGGGACACTTGCCGAAGCTTTTAAGAACTCTCCAATTCAAGAATACAGTTAAAACTTATACTGTCTTCCTCAAAACTTCAGTAAGGCAAATGAATGAATGTAAGTGGTCTCTCAGGTGCTCAGCATTTTGTAGCCTCAAGACTAAATTCACAAGGAAAATTCTTTTAGAGGTAAAATTTACAACTTTTTTTTATATCTCTTTATTGATCAATGACTTTATCTGTTAGCTGTTTCTCAGGAAACATTTCACAAAGCAACACAGTTTTCATCATGCTATAAATTCTACAAGAAGAAAACAAGATGAATAATAAAGGTTCATATCGCAGTGAATTCTCAAATATGAAAATGGATGTAAACACTGACCTCACTGACCCTCAAGAGATTTGACTACAAGGGTGGCAAGTGATGGCATGCTATTGAACTTGAAGATCCTTTCTAAACAATGAAGAGGATTTTGTAATTCCAGATGAAAGGAACGACTTCTCAAGTTACACAGAGGAAATAGAAAAGCATCATGTACGCTTGAATGCTGGGTTACCAATACAAACCCACTTGCAAAGAAACCTACAAATATTATGAAATAAATTCTCATTGCTACCCAATTCATGACTAAGCTTTATCAAGAGATTAAAAGTAGCCTAGAACCACAGAGATTAAATTTAGCCTCCAAAAGGCAGATCATCAAGCCTGATGACTTTCAACCTGTCACTGAAAGTCAGCTTAAAATTATTTTTCAATGACATCTTGATATGAGAACTCTAACAAATTTTCAGCTCTCTTTCTATAGGCCCAATTAAATTTCATCCTTAGTTCTTCTAATAACCACTTATATGTTTATGATGTCCACAAAAAGTTTCTAGGGGAATTTTACACACTTCATGTACTTTTTCTACTTGTTTTATATACTAACTATCAGTGTTTCATAAATATCAAATGGATGATGAGTTATTGCATAAAATTTATAAATCTTTATTTTAAAACATTCATTTTAAAATGAGTTAAAAAATAGCGTTGTCTTCTACTGCCCATACACAGACCTAAGGTTTTTCTCTGCTCCATTCAACATCTTTTCTATTTTATCTCTAATATTAAGAAAGTTAGTTCCCCTCTTCACGTAGCTAAACGTATAAATATGTTCAACAGGACCAATATAATAACCGGAACTTGCTGATGGTTTATTGGTGTGTTGCATGAGAATGGCTCCTATAGGCTTACCCATCCATGTACTTGGCCTCCAGTTAGAACTGATTGGGAATGGTTAGAAGGTGTGGCTTTTCTTTGTGTCACTGCTGGTGGCCTTTCTGGTTTCAAAAGCCCCCTGTCATTCCCAGTGTGTCTCTTTCTGCCTGCTGCTCAACGATCAAGATTTGAGGTCTTAGCTGTTCCTCCCATCATTCCTTCAGTTCTCCATCTTGGATTCTAAACCTCTGAAGCCATCAGCCCAAACAAATGCCTTCTTTTATAAGTTGTCTTGGACATGGTGCTTTGCCATTGCAATAGGAAAGTAACTGAGATAGTTTAAGAGGGAGTTTCCCCAAATTATAAATATACTTTCCATTCTTTTTAAAACTTTTGCTGGGAAAGCAGCACTTAGAGGCACACAAACGCACATGCTACTTTGATCCTCAGCGTAGATCGGGAATGATGCTTTCACCCACGGATATTATACTGTTCTCATTTAATGAAAGAAGTACAATTTCATTGTGAAACAAATAGTAACTAACATTATTTGTATTCCAGGGTTTTGTCTCCCATATCTTCTAACTTACTTAAATGTCGTGGTGTGTTTCCTGATTCATTAGCGACTCCAAGGCACATTTTCCTACCCCTCGACTCTATCAACCCAGCAAGCTGTTCCCTCTAACTTCAAAGTGTAAATATTTTTGCTTCATCATTGGTTTGGTAGTCTAAAGGGTGGCTTGGCTTACCTGAAAAGAAGCCATATTTTGCAAAGAAAACAACAGAATAGAGACACTAATCAAAGCTTCCTTTTAGATTATGAATTTTCTTTTAAAAAAAAGACTAGGGTAATTTCTTTTATGAAACAATAAAAACAAACTGAGAATGATTCCGTCAAAGAGGATTAATTTTATTTTGAAACTCAAGTTGATTAAAAATGACAGTTACCTGAATTATTTATAATATTTGTATGATTATTCTGATCAGAAATCTAATAACTCTAAAAATATTAGAATGTCTTCAAACAGAAGTTCCAGAGTTACTCACAGTGTTTAAAGTTACCTGATGATGAAGGCTAAAGTTTTATTCCTATGCTTCCTTTTCTTCTGGAAAGTTCTATTCTTTTGGCAGCCTTAACAGGTGGTCATTTCTGAGGAGTCTTTCAATGAGAAATAGAATAAGGCTGTGCTCTGCTTGAAATGGAAATGCTCAGGGCTTGTGACACACCATCAGAAAATAACATGGATTCCAAATCACTTTGCAAATGTCTATAGCCAGGTTGCGTCCTAAATTTTAGCTGACTTTTACCACAACAGGAAAATGAAAACTATAATCATACTTTAGGTGATTTATTTCTTAAGGTGATAGATCAAATGAAGATTTTAATAAGAAACAAACAATATAAACGGTTTATGGATAAAACATTTTTATTTTATTTTGGTTTGGTTTGGTTAATTTTTGTTTTTCTTTGTTTGGCGTTTTGTTTGCTTTTTAATTTTGCTTTGTTTCATTTTGTTTTTGTTTTTTGAGATAGGGTTTCTCTGTGGACAACCCTGGCTGTCCTGGAACTTTCTCTGTATACCAGGATGACCTCAAACTCACAGAGATTGGCTTGTCTTTCCTTCTGATTGCTGGGACTAAAGCACTTTATGCACGACCATAGGGCAAAAAGCATGTAATGTTTAAGAATCTCACAGAATTGGTCAAATGTTTTGAGTTCATGGTCCTTCGCTCTCTTTACATTAAACAGAAAAAAAATGGTTTAAACTGTTGAAATTGTATTCATCTTGAATAAGAGAAAACTGGTGACAGAATGGGGGCCTGTCATCTGCTTGGCTGTGTTGGAAATGCTGTCCAATAATAACCTGCTTGCATTCCCCTACATGCTTGCTAGATAGAAAGATGCAGAGGGGATCCCACATGCTCCTCAGCCTATAGTTTCCCTACTCGGGCATTGCCCTCTATTGCCCATCATGTTTATTGCACAGACTTAAGGATTGTCTCTGCTCCATTAAATAAAGACACTTAGCAGTTAATAACCTTTAAATTCCATAGCTGTCACTAACCTCATATTGGATGTTGAAACTAAATCTAAAGTCAGTAAATACTTTTTTCTTCAATGACTAGAACCTACAGAAAGATAATCAATACCCCTAAAAGACACAGTGCACTATAGAGCCAGACTATACCTTATGAAACTACATGCTTTACCCAGTGTATCTTTGTTGTTGTTTTTAAGATAAACTTCATATATTTGTTTATTCATTTTAGAAACAGAGACCTTGTAACCCAGGTTAGCATTGAACTCATAATCCTTTGTCCGTAGTTTCAACTGTAGGGGCATGCCATCTTAGTGGCTTTACCCATTTATATTTGTAGGTTTTGCTATAGAAATAATAACATTTCATTTAAAACCCTCTAAGAGCACTTGGGAGGCAGAGGCAGGTGGATTTCTGAAACTATGAAAATATTTTTAATTTACAATTTACTTAAGCATCAGTAGAAGCAAGAATGGACTTTTAAAAAGTTACATTATGGATTTTTCCATACTTTTTTCTTTTTCACAATCAAAAAATTCACATATTCATAACCCTTACTTCACTATTTTCTCTCCTCCTTCCCCAGGGCAACTGCAAATAATTCTCTGTGTGTGTGGGTGTGTGTGTGTTTCTGTGTGTGTGCGCGCACGCATGCACGCGCATATCACGTCCTATAGAGATGTATATGATCATATCAAAACATGTAATTTTTGTCTGGGATTTTTAATAAAAGGAAGAACAATGTAAATTTTGCTTCACAACTTACTATTTTCATGTTATAAATTGTCTTGAGGACTATTTTAAAACCTACACACATTTGCATTAGCATTTGAATGCTTCTCAATATAGCCTTCTTTGGCTTACCTAATCTTTCTTCCATCAATATTTACCTGGATTACTTGAATATGTTCAGTATTTAAAGCAATCCAAAACTGATTTTTCCTATGAACATGTAATTGATGGTTTCTCTAAAACAAATAACTATTCAATGGGACTGCCAGGCCCAAAAGCACACATGTAGGGCATTCAAGAATCTGCATCCTCACCCTCTGGAGGTTTAGCCTTTCCTTCATTTTGTCCTGAGTGGATTCAAATTTCTCATTTTAATAACTGCATATGCTTGATTTTTCCTGAGATTAGCATTATTTCCCACAGCTATTGATTATTCACACTTCGGCAAGTTTCCCATCACTTTTGTTTTCCTTCACAATGTACAAGGGAGAAATAGGCTCTTGGGCCCATTTTGCAAAAATAGCCTTCATCTGCTGACTGAGACTCCTTCAGGATACCTGCATCTTCCTGCTTGTTTTTCTGCTTAATGATCAAGTTCTTGAGGCCAGCCTTTAAAATACTGTGGCTGTAGCATTGGGGTTTGTATATAGCCAGAAAACTCAACTGTGTTCTCGTAAAGCCATTCTGAAACTCCTTTTCCTGTTACCGGTGTGCTTGCCAACAGATTCTTAATTCACATTGCTCTTCCTCGAAAATAGCTATTCTATTTCTCAAGTCCAGATCATTAGAATGTTCACACTGTCAGAGAACTCTAAGCCTGTAAGATGTTCTTCTGAATGGCAGAGATCTGATCCCTCCAATTATCTGGCTCGCTAAAAGCATGGGAAAGCTCAGCTCCATCGAGAAGGGATTCTTACTCGTCAGGGAGTCGAAGTTGGTTAGCCCCCTCCTGGCTTCATCGATCAAGATATACTTAGAAAAAAATTAAAGTTAAGTTAAATCGATGTGATAGCACTAGGTAAGTTCCAGAATTCAATGTCAGTTTGTATGTAAAGATATACTAACTCCAAGTAAGTATTTGGAGCTCATAAGTAACTTTTTGCATGACTGGCGCTGTTAAAATATAATTAAGAAACTGAGGATGATTTCAAGATTTTTCAGTAAAAGAATAAGATCTTCGGCCTGGAATATACTTCCTTGGGGACTAAGACAAAGAATGTAGATTTTTATAACAGTTCCACATAAGGAAGCCAATGCGAAGGCACCAAGACCTGCTGGCAAGCTTTTAGAGGCGTGTCTTGGGTTTCTGATCCTCAGACACATTCCTGATATGCCACTAGCTGCCAAGGTCTAACACTTGACTCTTCCCAAAGAAGGATTTACATTTTTTTAGAGTGTGCTGAACCTTTTTATCTCATTTCTGATATTAAAATGGGAACACTGTTAAAAAATATTCATAGATCTTAAAAATAGTTATTGAAGAATTGTCTATCTCTTTATGACTGATAAGTTTCTACAATTCTAAACTTCCGCTTTGAGATGAAATACCCTGTCACGACAACAGGCAGATTACGGGAATCTTCATCACAGGCAGGACATCTGCTATCTTTTCTGCCTGCCAAGATCTATAAATGGCTTAAAATATCACTCTGTAAAAAGCCACCTTATTAAAGAAGCCCAAAAAAACTAAAACATAATTAATAGAGCTCTGACTCTGTGTGGCTCTAATACCAGCTGCCACATCATTATATGCTACAGAAAACATTTAAGGTGAACTAAAGTTTAGAAGAAGACACTCACAATTACCACATTTATTAATTCTCAATCTGTATCATTTTGTGTTCTTATACAGCCAGTGACTAAATGGCTAAGTTAAGCGTCTCCAAGTAACAAATCACCCCAAGATCCAGGCATTTTACACAGTGTTGTTTCATTATTCGCATTACTATGAAGCAACCAGCTCCTGATGATATCACGTGGGTCACTTCACCCATGATGTCTCATTCTCTGACTGACGATGTAGTTAAAATAGGCTCTGCTAGGATGCTCTGACAATTGAGTATCCCAATCATCTCTCCAATCACACAGCCAACTCTTTTTCTTGGCAGATTGGGGTTTCCTTAAAGAACAAAGGAGAAACTCCCCAACCTTGTATGGCTCAGCAAGAGAGCTAGACCAATGATGCTGTCAGCACAGTTCTGTTGATTACTGAAGCAACAAAAGGGGAAGCATGAACCCAACAGAGAGCTGTATTAGTTACTTTCCTCAACGTTTGACAAAATGACAAGAATCAGTCTAAGGAAGGTGTGGTATATTCTGGTTTACATTTCAAGGTGATAAATTCCATCATCTCCGGAAAGCGTCCTGGCAGGAGCAGGAGACTGACTGGTTTTATATGCAGAGTTGGAAAGCCGGGAGTGAGCAGCGGGAAGTGGTCCCAAGCTACAACACCTCAGAGCCATCCCTTGTGAACTCTCTTTCTCCACCGAGGCTCCACAACCAAACCAAATGGCACCAGAAACTAGAAAACAAGTGTTGAAATATATGAGTCAAAAGGGGACATTTCACATCTGAACTACAGGAGTAAACAGGAGAAGGGCTTCAGATCAGGCAGGCCTGGGGCTCAGTTTTGAAGAGTAGCTTCCACAGGCTTTCTCCTTTAGCCAAAGATGATTCCTGTTTCTCACACTTTAAAGATATACTTACAGACCTCCCGAAACCCCCAAAGCCCTTTCTCCATCCAGATCATTCCTTGAGTCCAGGATCTCTTCATATGAATCAAACCCGTGAAAATAAACTGCATTTTCAAACAGTAGATGGGTCTTTCCCATAGAATTTGATTTGGAAATAAATGACTATCTTTTATTTTAATTTAGTTGTGTAATATGGGGGGTGCTACATCTCCTCTGCTAGGAGACCAACAGAGGCCATTGATTCTCTGGAAATGAAGTTGCATGTAGTCATGAGTTGCCTACTACGGCTGCTGGGAAATAAATTTGGGTGCCATATAAGGTCAGTAAGTATCCTAAACTGTCTTTACAGCTCCAAGCAACTGTCTCCTAATACAAAGAATGTATTTGCCTATTGAATCCCATGAATATTTTTGCTGAAAGCATGTTGGCATGCATTAATGGGCTTGTTTCTGTCTTCTGCATTACCTTTTCTTCTCATGTCAGTGCCACACGGTTTTGATTACTGTACCTTTATTGATAATATTATTTACTCTATGTATTGCTTCCTTTTATAAAATTACTTTCACTACTTACGGTTCTTTATTCTGTTATCTACATTTAGTATTAATTTGTCAATTGCTAATTTTATGAATTCAACTGGAATTTTTATCTGAATTATAATGAGTACATGGATTAAGTTGGGAGAGAGATAATCAACAGCCAACAATACTGAATCTTCTAATTCATGATCATATATGTTTTTCTATTAATTCGGCCTTTAAGAGGTTTTTGTTTTGTGTTTTTTTTTACTTCAGCTATTATCTTTATTAATATCTGTTCCTTGCTCTTTTCTCTTATTCTGAATTCTTAAGGTAGAAGACATTGTTGTTATGAGGAATTAAAGCCACCATACTAATTGCACTACAGAATTTCAATGTCATGCTTTGTGTTTTAAAAATTTAAATTATTTTCTGATTGTCTTTGTAATTTCTGTCTCTGATACGTAAATTCTTTAGAAGCTGGCCTTGTGAGCCATGTTATCAGGAATTGTTCTAAATTACTTTGTTATTGATTAACCCCAATGTAATCAAAGAATTTACTATCTATGGTTTATCTGCTCATTGCCTAAATCTGCAAATAGTCTTCAGTGTTCTAGACTTTAGGAGATAAACTCAACTCCGAGCCGTCAGTTCCTCCTGTGCTCATTCTCTCACGCAATTCCCCGACTTTGAACCAGCTTTTACTAGTAGAATAAAGCAGACACGGGAGGCTGCGTTACAGAGAGAATTCATCTTCCTGCAGTCTGCTAATCGGGTAACAGTTTGGTGGAGATGTGTGTGTGTGTGTATGTGGCCGTAGGTTAGAGCCCCAGTCGCCTGCCTTGGTACACAATGACATAGGAGGAAGAGTTTCAGATGTAGAAAACCTTAGCTGGAGCCTTGACTGAGTATCGATAGAGATCCTGAACCAGACTGTCCACTTAAGTGCCTGGATTCCTGGACTCACAGGAACTGTGGAATAATGAACGTGCTTCTTTCCAGAGAGTGTCTATTGGTATAGCTTTTTTGGGGTGTTAAAAATAGATAACTGAAACCTGGGCAGTGGTATCGCACACCTTTTCTTTCAGCACTCGGGAGGCAGAGGCAGGTGGACCTCTGGGAGTTTTGAGGCCAGCCTCGTCCACAGAGGGAGTTCCAGGACAGGTCTCAAAGCTACAGAAACCCTGTCTCAAAAAACAAAAATAAATAAATAAGTAAAAGGAAACAAAAAATAGATAGCTAATGTGGATGTTAGTTATATTTCTCATGAATATTCTAGGACTTACAAAGAAAGCATGCTTTTGTAATGGGATGTTAAATAAAAAAAGGCAACCAATTCAGATTCACTTTTTAAATTTTTCCTATAACCAAACTCTTTTTTCTTTTTTTCTCTGCCTTGACCACTGTTCTTTTTCTTTTGAAAGTAATTTTATTAAATTATAAAAGTTTCCATTTCCGCCCCTCCTCCCAACACCCTCCCACTCCCCCCACTCCCTCTCCTCCTCCCTCTTCATCCCTAAGAGCAGTCAGGGTTTCCTGCCCTGTGGGAAGTTCAAGTTCCTCTCCCCTCCCTCCAGGTCCAGAAAGGTGAGTATCCAAACAGACTGGATCCCCAAAATCCAGTATATGCAGAGGAAACAAGTCCCAGTGTCATTGTCAATGGCTTTTCAGAAAGACTCCGGGCCAGCCACATTCAGAGAATCTGGCCACATTTGTATACAATATTCTATCTGTGTGTATGCCTGCAGGCCAGAAGAGGGCACCAGACCCCATTACAGATGGTTGTGAGCCACCATGTGGTTGCTGGGAATTGAACTCAGACCCTTTGGAAGAGCAGGCAATGCTCTTAATCGCTGAGCCATCTCTCCAGCCCTTGACCACTGTTCTATGGCGATGAAGAGGTACCATTACCAATGCAACTCTTATAAAGGAAAACATTGAATTGGGGGCCTGTTTCATTATCAAGGCCGGAAGCAAGGAGGGGCATGGGAGCAGTCATAGTGCTGGAGCTGGAGCTGAGAGAGCTACATTCTGATCTCCAGAATCAGAGAGAGAGAGAGAGAGAGAGAGAGAGAGAGAGAGAGAGAGAGAGAGAGAGAGAGAGAATGGGACATGGGCCTGGCATGTGTTGTGGAATATTAGTGAAAGATGTGTTACATTTGGTCATGTTGCAAATGTATGTTGCATTTGCTTAACTCTGTAAAGCTCTGCTGCTTTGCTCATTTAAAACACAATTGGTCCAACAAAGAGTTGGAGGATAGGCAGGGCTGGCAGACAGAGAATAAACAGAAGGAGAAATCTGGGAAGTGAAGCATGATTAATAAAAACTCAGGGTCAGAATTTGGGCTTCAACCTGAAGATCCGAAAAGCCAGTCAGTGGCTCTTACCTCGCCCTCAGTCTGAAGTGGTGATCCTGCCTCCAGGAATCTCAGAATGAGTCTGTGTTTTGAGAGCTGTTTCCTCCTGTTTTATAATCCTCTCTAGGGCTGGGATTAAAGGCGTGCACCTCATATGGCAACTAGTGTGGCTACTGGGATTAAAGGTACCTGTCATTATGGCTACTGGGATTAAAGATGTGTGTTACCATAACCTGGTCTGTAAGGCTGACTGGTGGGACTGTTTTACTCTCAGATCTTCAGGCAGTCTTTATTTTTTAAAATACAATTGAAATGCCACTACAGTGAAGAGAATATGGAGGAACAAGAAAGGGAGGAGGCCATCAGGGGCCAGCCACCCAGCTACACAACAAGCCATGGAGTAAGAAGTAAAAAAAGGTATACAGAAATAGAGAAAGGTAAAAACCCAGAGACAAAAGGTAGGTGGGATAACTTAAATTAGAAAAGCTGGTTAGAAACGAGCCAAGCTAAGGCCGGGCATTCATAAGAAAAAATAAGACTCTGTGTGCATTTATTTGGGAGTTGGGTGACAGAACCCCAAAGAGAAAAGAGGAAAACAGGAAAACAAGCAACTACAAGCATTTAAAACCTCAATGCTCATCCTCAAAGCCTACCCTTAGTGCCAGCAAGGCCAATCCCCCTAATCCTTCTACTCCTTCTCTAAGAGTGCTGCTCCCTGGAGACTAAGCACTTAAATATGTGACCCAATGGGGGACATTTTTACTCAAAGCACCACATTCCCTTTCCTTCTATCAATTAGTATTAGTATTACAGACATGTTCCAATTTCCAGCTGTAATTGTGAATTCGTTTCTTTTTCTCTAACAGGTTTTTATTTTATGGGTGTCAAACTATTAGGTACATATACAATAAAACCATAGTATCAGTCAGGCAGTGGTGGCTCATGTCTTTAATCCCAGAACTTGGGAGACAAAGGCAGGTGGATCTCTGTGAGTTTGAGGCCAGCCTGGTTGACAAGAGCTAGTTTCAAGGCAGACCCCAAAGCTATAGAGAAACCCTGTCTCAAAAAAAAAACAACCCCCCCCCAAAAAACCCAAACCAAACCAAACCAAAAGAAGCATGGTAACTTCCTAAAGAACTGACATTTTGTCAGTATAAAATTTCTTTTTCTATGCTCAGCCATATTCGTTGCTGTGATGTGTTTGTGATACACAGTTTCAAAGTTTTTTAAATAATATTTAATAATATTTTATAGTATTTACTGCCTCCCCCAATTCTTTGAATTTGAAACTGTGCATATATATTTTCTATGTATTTTCTGTAGGCAACATATTTGAAACTTTATTTAACAGTCTTATGCTGTAGGTACAGTACTTAACCACCTACATTAAATTGTTTACTGAAATGACAGAGTTTAAATGCACAACATTCTCAAAATGTACCTGTTGTCCCTTATTCTTGGCTTTCATTAATCACTAACACTTTCAAGGTTTGGGTTTTTTTCTAAAACTCGGTTATCTGTGTCTTTTCCTCCTTTTATTTTCAAAATTTGTTTTATAGTTTATAAATGCCTACCTGTGACAAGGCTGATCAAACAATATTGTAGCACTTTTGATCTATGGAATAGTCTTCATAATAACACCTGAGACATTATGAAAAGGAAAACATATTTTCAACTCAAACTTTCAGAACTCAAAATATCAAAAGGAACAAAAGATTGTACATGAAAAATAGGCTAAGAAAGACTAAATTTCTATTCAAATAATTGTGCTTAAAATGAAAAAAAATTTTGGCATTTGGAAGTAATATGCTAATTAGGTCATTCTTTTGAACTATGCCCAAATATTTCAGGGGCTGGGGAGATATTTTTGTTGGTTTAGGATCTAATCTGTGTTCAGAACTTTTGCATCCACGTAAAAAGCCAGGCACAACTGTGAACCTAGCACGGGAGGTAACAAAGACTGCCAGGTGCCTGGAGATTGTTGATCAGTCTAGCCAATCAGTGAGCTCAGGCTCAGTACAAGAACTTATCTCCAAAAATAAGATAGAGAGCGAATGTGGAGGACATACAGTGTCAACAACTGACCTCCACACACATGTGAACACACACACACACACACACACACATATGAATACACAATAACACAAAATAAAAATGTGAGTGCTGGATAAAGAATTGGAAAGCAATCACCCACTCTGTGGCGAGAGAGATGGGGGCAAAGCACCATTGCTGCCTGAGCTCTGCTGCTTTCACTCTATCTGGTGCTTCCATAATCAATGGGGAATTGTTTGTCTGATAAAAGGAGTGGGTATTTGTCATAGTCCAAACATTATCTGGGCTCTCTGAACAGGATGGTTTACCAATGAGTAGATTTTCGCTTCAAGGTGTATAGGGAATGAATGGCTGGAATTTGAGAGTTTTCTCAAAAGGAATGACTGGTTTTCCTACCACAGGATCCACTGGAAACGGTTCATTGGGAAATGAAGATGGCGGCGAGGCTGCTCTCGTCACTGTTGCTGAGGTTGGAATCTCACGCAAAAGGCAAAATACTCCAGGGTGGTTTTCTGGAGTTTTGTCAATCTAAATAAATTTCAAAGCATTCACAAAGCTGGAAGGCCCAATAAACTAATAAAATAAAAAGTATGTATATGTG
Organism: Myodes glareolus; assembly: GCF_982192425.1. Classification (NCBI taxonomy): domain Eukaryota; kingdom Metazoa; phylum Chordata; class Mammalia; order Rodentia; family Cricetidae; genus Myodes; species Myodes glareolus. The sequence goes on from NC_142026.1 coordinate 106,531,196, forward strand.
TGTGTGTGTGTGTGTGTGTGGTGTGAAAGCCCGTAATCAGAATAGAAAATCGAACAAATATGAAAGAAAAGGCCTCTGACCATCTTCTCTACAGCACAAGGTAAATAATACCAGGACTAAATTAGATTTACAAAATGAAAATTACCTTTCATTTTTTTTAAAATTCCTCCTCCTCAATGACAGGTATGTGTATAACCATGCGTATCTTTCTGTTCTTTTACATTTAACCTATGTCATTGTAATGAATATTGATTATCTATAAAGAGCAGACACTTGGGTTTTTATTTTTCTGATGACTTTTGGCATTTAGAAACTGTTTACCCATTTCTGTTTAATGTGATTATAGATGCTTTCCGAGGAATCTAGTCATCAGCTAAACTTTGAATGTTTCTCACTTTTTTAACCTTTTTAAATTTACCAGTTCCTTAGAGCCACCAGAATATTGAAGATATGTATGACAGTAATCCCTTTTGTCATATATAAACCAGATTTTCATTAAAAGGAAGCCACCAGAGCATAATGCTTCATTTTCTTTATGTGTGCAGTTTTGCATCTTATTTTTAGTAAGTGATGTATGACAGTATTTCATCCAGCCAGACTACTTTGAAGTGTTTATTAAAGTCTGGTCCTAAAAGCCATTGAGATGGAAAAAAAATTTTTTTCTTTTAAATAGACGAAGTGAAAGGAAGGGAGAATAAAGAACTAATACCCTTCAGAGGGCGGCCACTATGTCTTTGTCATGACCGAGTCAGTCAACTCTGGAACTGTCTTTGGAGCCTAATAATCAGTACTTCCACATTTTTCTCAGACATTAAATATTTGCCTCCAAAAATCAAGGATACAAGATTAAAATAATAAGGATGTGGGAACAGATAATAGATTCCAATATAAGTTAGGTACTATATCCTTAAGTCCAAAATCTAGAACTGAGGAGCTGTGGTATTCAGACATGGTTCTCCAGCACCTATGTAAATGTGGAAAACTGGAGGCGCTACATCTCAAATCCCCCAGGGGGCATAGCTGTGGCCTAACTTCAGAAGGCATAAAAGCCATGGCTTCATTCTGTACGGATGAAAGGATGTCACAGTGCTACCAGTGAAGGAGTCCTTGCTCTTGCACTCAATTTCCAGCTGCTAAAGATCTTTGATTTTGGTAGTTGCTTAAGTTTTACTGTTGTCCTTACATACATTAGGAAAAAAATTGCCCATGTTTGCAATGTGCTTACTCAGGTAAATGAGATGTAGAATTGACACATACAAATTATGTGCTGTCTGAATTATTATCCATACTAATCAGAATATTGTAATTAGTTCCTTTATTATTGTCAAAATTGTTATCTATTTTATGATTTAGGGGAGGTGAGAATGATTTTTCTGAAATGCCTCTGGTAGCTTACCTTCGACAAACAGAACATTCACCAAAGTTTGTAAAACCAAGTTAATCATATTAAACTATTTACTTTTGAGATCATTTAAAACTATATACTGTGTACTAGACTTGTTGAAACATAAGTTACCTTCAAGAAAAACAATGTATCCAATCTTACTATACTTCGGACTTTCCATGTAAACAACTTTTACAAGTGAGGCTGAATGCATAGCTTTGATCTCAAACTACACTCCGTTTTTCTGCTCATAGCCACTCCAAGCCTGGATGCAGAATAATGGACATGTCTCCAGCATGGCCCTTTGCTGTCACCTAAGAACAATGTGTGCATAAGGTGTGGTCCTTAGACCGAAGGCCAGTCTTACAAATGACCCACAGAAAATGTTGAAATAAACTTGTAGACCTATGATAACAACATATCAACATTTGTTGATAACACCAAAGAATATAGAAAAAAGGAATACCTGCTAAGTTGCTTGCACCCAAATTTCCATTTATGCAGTCAATTTTTAGAAAAAAAATTTACACAGAAGCAGATTTATCAAACTTAGGTGCCACTTCCTATCTACATCTATAGAAAGTACCCTCAGAGTAATGGCAAAATCCTCTCTTCCCTACGAAACAAAGACAGGGATTGTATGAAACAAAATTTCTACAGAAAGCCAAAGCTACAGACACCCTCCATGTGATCAGTCTATCGTCAAAATGATAGTTACTGAGCACTCTCAGTGCTCAGCGAATGCCTCTAAGTGCTTGATCGCTCTTGCTTGCAACTTTATCATCTTTCAGAAAGCCCTGAAAGCCTTTCTCCCAGACTAATTTTTCTCTATGCATTAAATGATAAACTGCACCTTTAAGTGGAGGTTCACTTCAGAGACAGTCCCTGTAACATCATTCCTACCTCTGGTCTCTTGGGGACTTAACAGTTTTGAACTGTTTCTGAAGTGTGCATTACCTCCCAGAATGGAGACATACAGGCAGCTTGTTCAAATCAATATTGGGATAATGAGATTAGCATAGTCTTTTGGATTTCCAGTTGCATGGAGTCAATCATCAATCACTTATTCATTCATCTCGCTTTGCTCATTTACTTAGCAAATAAAATCTAAATCACGGGAGAAAAAAATGCCATACTTTGAAGAATAAAACACCTGCCTTGAAGGACTCAGATGAAAGATAGTATTTCTAATGCCATGCAGTAAGATGCAATAAAAGTCTGAATAGATGTCTATAATTCACCTTTCTCTTTTAAAAAAGTGAGCCTGTCAAACTGAGGCTAAATCAGGTGGAGCTGTATGACTTAGGACCAGTCTTGCAACCTCTCTGGCCTCTAGTTACTCCACTGATGACAGACATTTAGAAGAGGCCCCTTTTTCAAACTTAATGCCCTTAAAGATACCATTCTACTTTACTTCTCAAAAAGCAAAAGTTTCATAAGGAATTGCCATAAAAGAGTATTTCCTGGAGCCTGGAGACGGTTCAGCAGTTAAGAGCACTGACTGCTCATCATGGGTTTGGATTTTAGCATCCACATGACAATTCATAATCATCTGTCTGTAGTTCCAGGCTTAGCATATCTGGCATCCTCTTCTGGCCTCTGATTGGACAAGGCATACAAATGGTTCACACACATACATGCATGCAGAACACCCAAGCACATAAAATTAAGATAAAAATAATACTTCTCTCGTGGTAACATTCTCTATTAGAAATTTGTCTCCCCTGAACCCATTTTCCTTCTTGAACTAGTGATCTTGCTCTCATATAGGGCTCATCCTTCTCAGTACAGATGCTGCCTACAGAGCAGAAAATGTGAAGCTGACTTGTCAAAAAACATGCTGCAAACACTTCCCTACAACACAAACAATACATATGTACCCATATAGCTAGCCACTCACACACATCCACTCGCCTTACATAGAAACATATAGTCACTGGCTCAAAACAATGCACACACACACACACATACACACACACACACACACACACACACACATACTTTCACACACAGGCCCACACAGTCATATACACATACACCATACACACACATACATACACTCTAACACAGTACACACATGCTCATATATGCATATTCTCTCTCTCTCTCTCTCTCTCTCTCTCTCTCTCTCTCACACACACACACACACACACACACACTCACACACACACACATATATATTTATTTGCACATTTACAGTCACTATTCAGAGATTCCTATGTGACCCATAACCAAACCAGGAAATATGAAACTCCGTTCTGTTAGTTTGAAGCAGAAATCTTTGCCTAACTATACAAACATCCCTTACTCTTGCTCCATACTTCTGCTATCTCACTTCATTTTGAGGCAAGACCTCACTCTGAAGCTCTATGATAGCCCTGAACTTGCAGACTTACTACTTAGCCCAAGCTAACACCAAACTCACAATTCTTAGGCTTCAGATTGTGGAGTTCTAGGATTAAGGTAAGCAATCTTGTTCTGGCCAATTTTGCTTTTTCAAATCTGACATAGTTTGGTATGTATCACATAAAAAGATTTTAGAAGTCAAATCACAACAATGTTTCTGCTAACTTTTACAAATGAATGCTGGAGAACTGGTCCCAAGTCTTCCCTTACTTACTCAAATATCAGTGCCTTAAAAGTGTTAACAAAAACAGAACAGACTAAAGCCAAGAATATCTTCAGTTAGGTAAATGTTATATGTATTGTCATTTTTATAGGAAAGAGTGAATGACTATCATCATAACTAATGCATCACTACATATTCTTAACCATTGTTTGTAATTGGATACTAAGTCCATCAGGGAAACCATTAACAGGCTTGAGTTTGTCAAAATTACAGACATTGAAAGAGTTCTATATTCTAATGCCCAAATGCCCTAGGTGAGGGTGGGGTCTCCTGAGAAACAGCTATGTCAATAAAATGCAGACATTCGAAGAGACTATCAACAGCACTGACAGCTGTAAGTATCCCATAAGACACTTCACATTTTTTTTGCCCTAAGATGACCATCTCTAAAGCATACTTCTGTACACAACATTGAAAATGTAACATTAGTTTTCTTTTTGAAGTAACAAAAGGCTGAAGTAGTCTAGAATGTATGTTCTGCAGCCTACGTATTTGAGAAGTAAATAGGATCCCCATCCCTCCGACAGCTTGGCCATCTGTTCTTGCTTCAGGAAGCATCAGGGGATATTCAGTGTAATGGAATGTAAACAACATTATCAACTGCTGGGAAGACTCTGTGGAGCAATCAGAAAACACAGCACACTACTTTAGGAATGCAAACCCAGAATTTGGAAAAATGAAGGATATGATTATTAATATTTAAGCATATTAATAATGTATTTTAGTGTTTATTTTCAATGAGTACATAGAAATATCAAAGTTACACCTATCATGTTTTGGTATATGTACACACTACATATATTTAAATTAGATTACATATCTTTATCTTCAAACATTTGTCATTTCCCCTATGCGAAACTTGTCAAACTCTTCCTTTTAGGTCCCAGTCATGCATAGTTCTTTATTTCAGTGTAGTTATTTTACTGTGCAATAGAGTACCAGAAGTGCTCACTTCTGTGTAGCTGCACCTTTGTTCCTATTGCTAACCTTCCCCCAGACTCTTAAAACAACCATTTCACTGCCAAATCCTAAGAGATGACTTTTTACGTGCTGGGTGCAAGTGAGATCATACAATGCTTGTCAATGTGTGCTTGCTGTATGTTTTTTCCAGCCCCAACCACAGTAGCACAAATAGCAGGATTTAGCTCTTTTAGGACTGGATAATATTCAACTGTGTATCTGTACAACATCTGACTGATGCTTGAGTTGATTACTCATGTTGGCAACCGGGAGGAGTCTGCTGTGGACACTGGAAGACAGGCATCTCTCCAGCAGCATTTCCTCAGCGGAAACACCCAGTACAAGGATTATTGGACCACTCCCTTTTTAACTTTCTGGGGAAGTTCCATACTGCTTTCATTTATAGAAATAGTTTACATCCCACCAACAGTATGTAAAGAAATTAAAGTCCTGCCTACACTTAATATTTCTTAGTCTATTATCCATTGTAATTGCGTTTTGTTGTTGTTGCAGTTATCCAAGTCTATACAGATAGACCTGAATATCTATATCTATACAGATAGACCTAGATAACAGTGTCTTTTGGTATATTTTGTTAATACATGTAGTAAATATTTTGTGTAACACTTGTAAATATTTTCTTCCATTCTATAGGTTGTCTCTCCATTCTGCTGTCTCCTTTGCTATGTAGAAGATTATCAGTTCATTGTTACCCCATTTATCTATTTGATCTTAAGTATTTAAAATGAATTTGCCTAGGTCATGTGACTGGCAGAAGTGGATTATATTCCAAGTGCTATTCTAAGCATTTTTCCTAAATGAACATGCTCAATCCTCACAGCAGCTCTCTCAAGCATATTATTGCCTTTGTTTTCTGAATCAGAAAATTGAGGAAAGGGGAGACTACATTCTTGACCTATAATTAACAATTACCATGACTAAATAAAAAAATTCGATCCTTCATAAAAACAGAAAATTACTAGCAAAATTCATCAAAACCATCTTTTCCAAAACTCTAGGAACAAAATTGTAACACTCTAGCAAGCATTTGCAAAGGGGTAATTATGGATTATTAATATGTGAGTAGGTAGATAATAAATGATACATAATTACCCTAGTTGATAAATTTATTGAATTTATTGAAAAGATAGAAGATAGATAGATAGATAGATAGATAGATAGATAGATAGATAGATAGATAGATAAACAACTTAATTCATGATAGCCAGGACCTGGAACAACCTAGATGCTTCTTAATCTAAGGAATGGATGAAGAAATTATGATACATTTCCACAATGAAACATTACTCAGTGGTTAAAAAACAATAACATCATGAAATTTTCAGACAAATGATGGAATAAGAAAAAAATTATCTTGAGTGAGATAACTCAGATCCAGAAAGACAGGCATTGTGTCTACTCACTCATAAGTGGATATTAGCTGTAAAATAAAGAATAACTATGCTGCAATCCACAGAGCCAGAGAGACTATGTAAGAAGGAGGTTCAAGGAGTCAGGCAGGATTTCCCCTGAGAAGGGAAAATAGAAGTGATCTCCTGGGTAGACTGGGGGCAAGAGGGGAAGGGAACATGAGCAATCACATTGGGGAGATGGAGGAAGAGTGTACTGAAAGAAATGATTGGAAAAGGGAGGGGCATTTCAGGGTTGGGTAAAAACATGGCACAAGGGAATTTCCCAGGAATCTACCCAGCTAAGACTCCTTGCTGATATGGGGCCTGAACAGGCCATCTACTGGGACCAGGCAAGATTCCTGGTGCAAGGAATCGTTGCCAGTAATCTTTCTTCAAGAAGTCAGACAGTGTTATTAAGATGAAAGATGGAGCTTCGGTTCCTAATAATTTTGTTCAGGGGTTGAGGCTAAATGTCTGGTGCCATTTTCTAATATATTGTGTACTTTTCTTTTTCAAAGGTTTATTTTTATCGTGTGTGTGTGTGTGTGTGTGTGTGTGGGTGGGTGGGTGGGTGTGGAGGGTACAGGTCAGCCAGAAGAGGGCAATGGATCCTCTAGAGCTGGAATCGCAGTCCGGTTGTAAGCCACCTACTGGAAACTGAACTCAGATCTTCAAGAAGAGCACCAAGGTCACTAGACCACTGAGCCATCTCTCCAATCCATCCTCAGTAGTTTTCTATTATTGAATAACAGAAGTTAGAGCCCCAATGTAAATTCTAATTTCTATTCCACAAGACAAAAAGGAAAACTGCTTTCTTTCCCACTGTCAACGTTCTCATTTAATCTATGAGTGAAATGCATAGTTAATGCCTTATTCTCCACTACTCAGACCTTTAAAGGTAACAATTTAGTGCTAATTATAAGGAACTAATTATATTGCAGACTGCAGCATTCTACTTGAAAATAAATCCTTAAAAAAATTCATCTTTGAATATTTTTTAGAGATCCAAAAATATAATGATTCCAGTGGAGATCTTCTTTTTTAGTGTGATCATACAATATATTTTTATAATTTATAAATTCTGCTTAGGCAGGGCTATTTTATTTAATCTTTATCCATTCTTGTTCTTCCCCAAAGTAATGAAATATTAGAGGAATAAAATGTATTTACTTTAAAGGAGTCGAAATATTTTCAAATATATGTCAAAAGCAAATGAAAATGGCATTAATGTGCAGATAAAGCTGTAGGAAGAACATCACATTTCCAGTGTTAAAAGTCTAGAAATACCTTCAAATCATGGCAATTCTTGAGTCTTCATGATTGCAGAGCAAATGTTCTTAACCACTGAGCCATTGCTCTGGGCCTGCAATAAATTTTTATTAAGACATAGTCATGGGCAGTGGTGGCACACACCTTTAATCCCAGCACTCAGGAGGCAGAGGCAGTCAGATCTCTGTGAGTTTAAGGTCAGCCTGATCTCAAGAGTGAGTTCCAGGACAGCTAGGACTGTAACACAGGGAAACCCTATCTGGAAAGGGAGGGGATTCTCACTCTATAGGTTGACCTGGAACTTGTAACAATCCTCCTGCCTCAAGAGTCATCTCACTTTTCTGCCCCAAAGCTTTGAAGGCTTCCAATTTCATTTGTGGAGGGAAAAAAAAGAGTCCTCCCCGTGGTCTGTGATAACTGTACACAGCCTGAGGGACCATTGTTCTCTTTTGTTTGGTTATCAGCCTCTACTTATCCCAACCTACCAAGTATGGTTTGTGTGCACGAGAGAAAGATATCTGAGCCATGCTTAGTTTTTGCACCAAAACTGTGAGAATTATGTGTATGATTAAAATATTTTCAGTGTGAGATTTTTCACAGCGTGAAAATTTATTCTCTTGTCCAATAACTAGACAAAGACTAATTAAGCATCCCTTGAGAACAGTTATACACATGTTCAGAACACGGTATCTGCTGTGCAGAATCTCTCAGATCTCTGATAAGACAGGTACACCAGTAATAAGACTATCAAATAAATCCTCAAAAGAAAAAAAAAACATAAATTGCTGAGAAAATTCAATGAAACACTGATCAAGTTCCCTTGGGTCCTTGATTAATTGTCCTCTGTAAAATTCTCCTCGGTGAAGAGAGAACTACCCAGAATTGTCATTGTGGTCAGAGGAAAGAGAGCAGACAGAGAGGCATCTGTATTGGCTCCACCTCCTGCTCAGCACTTACAGCTACAAATTTACTAGGAGATGCTATAAAACACTGTCTTTCCAACAATGTCGCACAGTTTTATTTTTGCATGCAAAAAATATATTCTTGTTTCTATGTTTGTTATTGTTTCTAGGCCCAATATTCTTCACCTAAAAGAAAGAGCTTTATTTCAAGTCATAAAATTTGTAAATTTAACTCATAAAGTTTTCTCTTTGGTGAGGCTATATAATTCCCTTTGTGTGTGTGTGTGTGTGTGTGTGTGTGTGTGTGTGTGTGTGTGTGTGTGTTTCTGTGTGTAAAAATGAGCAATATATATTTTGGAATAAACATGTATGGATTAGTGTGCTGTTTCTTATGATTTTCTCTTTTTAATCATGCAAGGATGAAAGTGATATTGTACTATGAATGGCAGATGCAAGCACAGCATCCCCAAAAGGAGCCCAAGAGAAAAACCATTGAAACTGATGCACACACATCGCCTTTCCAATACGTATCATGGATCTGCAGGCCAGAGGCTGGAAAACTGATGGTGGACCTTGGAAATTTGGATAAGATACTTCAGCTACAAAAGATGACCAGAAAACCTGTGAACTATCTCACGGGTTTATGCCACAGTAGGTCAAAGCAGTGAAGTTTTAAAAAGTTGGAGTGTTTTACCAATATTGTTTAGGAAAGGCACATGTATTTTTTAGAAAGTGCAATATATTTATCAATGTGACCTGATGTCCTAAAAATTCTGGGAAATGTCCATTTGGCGTGTATTTGTTTTTCCTCTATTTTATTTTTAAATTGTTCCCTGAAAAGCCCATGTCACCAATCAAACCGGAATTACTGTTCCCCTCTGCAAGACTACTCCGCTAAAGACTGATTACCTTTTAACTGTGATTCGAGATTTAGTTTTCAGAATAGGAAATAACAGTTTCACAGAGTGGTCTGGCCGAGCTTTAGAGAACAGTTTCACTCAGGCTGACATGTGCTTTTATTAACTATATTTCCTGTAGCTGCACAGACAATGAGAAATCCACTTCAGTGAGCAGAGCCAATTATAATAGAGCAGGTACATTTTTTCCCCTGGCCTGGTCATGATGTCAAATGTGTGATTAGAAAGGCCTTGTGCTTTTAGCTAAATGAGGCTAAATTTCTTTCCATTTGCAAGAACAAGCTATTCCTACCTTTCACTGCACAGCCTCTTGCTGTCTTAATTCTAGTCTCTCTATGGCAAATAGAGTCATAAATATAACACCCTTGAGATGGAGAAAACCATATTGTTATGTTTATTTGCAAGCAAATTTGCTTAGTTTCAGAAAGGAATAGCCAGCACCACCACATGAAATCAATGCATTGTTGCACCATATAATACAGGAGGCAGGAGGGACAGGTTGCCCATGAGGAATGGCTCTTTGTGGAGCTAACACGGGTACCAAACTTTTAGGCAATGAGAGGAAGCTTAAGAAGAAACATCACGGATGAATAATAAGGGGATGTTCATTTCAATGTATGGATGTCTGGTAGAAGTAGAGTCCTGCAGAATTAGGGAAAGGATGCCAGCATTCAATCAGGTTTCTGAGATGTGGAACTGAGACAAGGAATCATGGTGGTGGTTCTAAACAGGAGAACTTCATGTAAAGAGTCTCGCAAGGTAGATAGAGGAAGATGAAAACAGAAGCCCAGCTCCCCACTATATGAAAAATGGTCCCCATTAAATCGTGCATCACTGTATACACTTTGGATACCAAAGACACAGAAATTTATAGTACATTGCCAGAAAAACCACAATCCTCCAACATACAATAAGAAAGTCTAGAGACCCTTCTTGTTTTGTCTCTTTAGGGTTTTTCAGCTACAACAAGGCATCCTGTTGATATTTTAAGATATTCAAATAATTAGTTTTAATATCAGCTCTTTAATATATAGTGTGCAAATACAAAATCCTAAGTGTGTGCAATGTGTAAGCTAGAGGAAAGGGTTCTGGTCGTTCACGGTAACCTTTTAAGTTTATAGGCAAGGATACTGCAATGATCTCAAATCGCACTGCAAATGAGTAACAAGTTTAGGGCAAAACCCATAGTCTCTTAATTTTCCAGAATATTGTTTTAAATCATAGTTACCTAAACTCATATGAAATGTTCAATATTTTCCACAGACTTAAGTTTATTTAAAGCCTAAGAAAAGACAGTTCTGTTAATAAAAGAACTCAGGTGGGAATAAGCTAAATTTTAAAGGTCAGCAGTCAAGTTATGAAATGAAGATTCTTTATTAAAAGTAGGAGTGGAAGTGCAGTCAGGGAGAGGCAGCTTTTGTTTTTGTACTCAAATAGACATGATCTTAACTGCTACTTAGGGCCTTCATCACTGTCCTCCTGCCCCAATGTCCTCTTGCTTGAACATTTCTTCTTCTATCATTGCTCCATACTGCCATGGTCTAATCACAGTCCCAAACTAGAATGAGACCTATAAAAGGGGACTTTGTTCCCAACATTGCTCCATTCAATCCTTCATTTACTTCACATCTCCTCCTCTTAAGTAACTGCAGAAACCCCAATACCAGCCCACACACCACAGTCTTTTCCCACTTCATTTCATTCCACACTCTGTCCTTTCTAAACTCGGAGAATTGACAGAAATTTCTAGAGAGATTCACGTGCCATTAATAAGAAAATTCCACTGGATGGGCTGTCAAACCACTTAACACGATGCAAAACTCAAATCTAAAAGATCAAATTATCCAAATGATTGTTTAATTTCTTTTTAATCAAATTATCACAAGGTATTTGTTTTAAGTCAAAGAGGTCCTTTAAGAAGTCAATAAGCAGAATGAAGTAACTGAGAGTCTACATTGCTACTGAAAAAATAATGTATGTGAAAGAGAAGACTTTAAAAACAAACAATCACACACACACACACACACACACACGCACACACACACACACGTACACATATATAAATGCCACAATAGAATTATACATTGTATAATACAGAGTAGTGAAATTGAATCAAGAAAATGTGGGATGATTCTGAGTCAGAACAAAATGGTTTCTGTTACATTAAAGAAACAATACTCAAGGAGGGTTCAGATTCAGATATTGGCCATCAAAGTGCAGAACATTTATTTCCTGTTCATAACTGTCATCAGACTTAAATACATCTATGTTTAGCTCTAAGTGCACTTTTAATGGTTCCTTTAAAAATATGAGAATAGATTTCATTTCATAGTTTTGGAAGTTAAGATGAGGAAAACCTCATATCTCATATCTACATGGAAATGCGCTAATCTGACTGGAAACTAAACAAGGAAAAAAAACAAAGAGTAAAACATCAAAGGACACGAACAAGGAATACAAACTAAGTTTTCACATAAATATTTTTGAATTACAGAGAGACAAAACCTATTTGAAATGGAGAGCTGACCTTTTGATTAGCAGTTTCTAAAAACCTTGACATACAGGACCATGAACCGGAATAACTGCATGGAGCATACCAACTCATATCTGAATGAATACTCAGATAAATACAAAGTATGTCCTTCAACAGCACAAATACCCATGCTCCTAAGGGGCAGACTTAGCAAACTCATATAGTTTATCCAGAATCAACTTGACTCTTGCTTTTGTACATCACTTCAAGTTACAATTATAACAACCTTAAAAGACCTCTTGAGAGGATTATTAGTAAGCAAATAGTTTTTCTGAAATTGACATTTGTTGGGCTAAGAATATTCCTCAGTGTACAAATTGCAAAGTGCTTGTTTTCCAAGAATGAGGACCTGAGTTTGAAATCAAAGCATGCATGGAGCTATGCAAGCATGTCTGTGCAAGCCTGTAACTCCAGTACTGGGGCTTAGATTTCAGGAGATCCAGCCAGAAGGTCTATCCAAAATGGTAAGCCCTGACAGTGGGAGCATTTCTCTAAAGACAATGAGATAAAGAGGGATGGGGAAGTATGCCTGATATTCTTCATTGGAGTCCTCATACATGCACATAGACATATGTGGCTGCACTAGCACATACCACACACATGCACCACACATCCATCAACATTTACCATTAGCATATATATATATAATTATATATATATAATTTTGGTTCTCTTTAGTACAACAAAAAAAACTCAATTCTTCCTTACACATTCTAGTCTATAGCAAAAAACTAAGAATGGATAATTTCTCAGTAGTAGTATTTCTTTATTCATTAAATTTCCTTTTTGACTCTCAGCATACAGCTTAGATGAAAAGGAGAATACGTACAAAGAGCAATTACTCTCAGGGCATTGTTGTATATTGGTATACATGGAAGGATCGAGCAATGCCCTTTCTTCATGTGAAATGTCTGCACGTTACTTGGCAGTTGTATGTTCGAACTGAAGGTTCCTGACTAAGGTCATTACTTCTAGCTGCCACTCCCAGCTAATCTGCTCCAGAAAAATGAACTAAACACGGTTCCTTCTCCTCACTCAGGTTCATGTCCTCACTCCAGAGAACCTACATCATCACTGTGACATTTCTCGAAGTGACTTTTTTTGTTTGTTTAATTCTTGCCAGGTAGGGGGAAGCTCCAGGCATAGCCTCTTCAGAATATATATATATATATATATATATATATATATGTGTGTGTGTGTGTGTGTGTGTGTGTGTGTGTGTGTGTGTTCCTATTATCCTCAATATCTCATGGCCCAATAGGAAGGCACCAAAGAGATCACATGAAGTCATATCATTTAGCATCAGAGGACCAGAGATGAAGAGTCAGTTTCCTCTATCCACAATGTTCAACATGAAATCATTCAAAATATAGTCAGCAAATTCCTGAAAAATGGTCTTTTCTCCCATTCTGCTAACTTCCCCATCACTCTTTTCCTAGGTCTGAGATGTGAAGAAGACTTTAGTCTTTGCCACTTTAAAGGCATTTGCTCCTGTGCCAAGCTGGGAGGGTGCTTTATAGTGCTGAACCTGACTATAGGTTCTAAGTCCTGCCTAAGTGGACAGTCCAGCAACCCAGCTTTAAACGTGGGGCTACATAAACCTGCATTTAATTTTTAGGCTTTGGGATCATCTGTATGATTATAGAGTCATATATTAGGTTATATACATGTATACACATAATCATGTGTCCATACATCCCTTTATTGCCGGGAAGCCAAATGGAATCATGCATGAATTTGACCCTGAGTCTATAAAGGCATGAATGGTGAAAATATAAAATAGATGGAACAAAATATTAATTGTATAAAGTTGTTGCTAATTTCAACTTGGTTTTTTTATTGCTTAATGAATAAGCCATCCCTTCCTATAACAGTCACACAAGTACATGACAACATATGAAAACATAATGAATCTTTATTGAAGCTATGGTTTTAGTTTAACATGCCAGTGCTGGGATATGGTTGAGTGTGAGAATGCTTACCTAGAATACGTGAGTCCTTGAGTTTGATTCCCAGCACAGACAGAGAAAAGAGAGAGAGGGAAAGGGGAAGGTGCCTGAGAGGAAAGGAGAGGAGAGAGAGAGGTCAGTCTAGGAATGTAGATTAGATTAGAAGAGTATGCCTGCCTAACAGACATGATTCCTTGAGTTTGACTCCCAGTAAGAGAAGCTCATTCTAATAATGTAACTTAGTTTTAGGGTGCTTGCCTAGCATGTAATTAAATGAAATAAGTAATGAGATGAAACACCAGCATGGTCAAAGATAAATAAATAAAATAACCCCTGTAAAATAGGTAAATTGATTTTCACATAAATGCAGTGTAGCAAAGCATAAGAAAGTTCTAAGCATTAGTTAGTAAGTAGTATCAATATATTTTAAATAATCCCATAGTAAATAACAAACAAATTCAACAATGCATAAAACACAGATATACAAATATACATATACACACTCTATGTATATATTGTATATATGCATCCACATATATGCTTGCATGTATATGCAATATGATTCCAAAAAAGTCCACACACATAGGCATGAGTCAATATATGTTTATAAAACAAAACTTTCTTTGAAAAAGTAGCAGTGAAAAGAATTGATGAAATATATTGATGACTTGTATATGGGTAAGTTTTAAAGAAATGTATTTCCAGGCTTCTAAAGCATGGACTTTAGTTGAGAAGATAGAAATATAAAAGAATATTTTGGCACTCTATAGTAAATAAGTAAGCTATGGTAGTAATTTGTGTGATCTGTAGTAGAAACCCTAAATAGGAGCACCAAGCACAGGTCTGGGAGCTGAGAGGTAGGGGAGTGCCAGGAAAATTTTAGAAGTCTAGCTCTAAGCCAGGCTTGCCCATGCATGCTTTTAATCCCAGTTCTCAGGAGACAGTGTCAGGAGAATGGAGAGTTCAAGACCAGCAGAGACTACATAGTAAGATACTTATGTCATAAAATAAAACAAATAATTCTAGCTTTAACACTAAATGATAGCTCCCTTTGAGCAAAAAGATACTTTTTTGAATTTATTAAAACTTCATTTAAAAAAAATTTTGGCACTGGAGAGATTCTCGGGGATCCTCAAGGATGACCCCAGCTAAGACCCTAAGCAATAGAGGAGAGAGAGTGTCGGAACTGGTCTTGCCCTGTAGTCAGACTGATGAATATCTTAAATGTCATCATAGAACCTTCATACAGCGACTGACAGAAGCAGAGGCAGAGACCCACAGCGGAGCACTTGACTGAGCTCCCAAAGTCCAGCTGAAGAGTGGGAGGACTAAGAATATAAGCAAAGAGGTCAAGACCAAGATGGGGACACGCACTGAAACAGTCTACCTGAGCTAATGGGTGCTCACCAACTCCAGGCAGACAGGGAGAGAACCACATAGGTGCAAACTAGACCCTCTGACTGTGGTTGACAGTTGTATAAATGGGGCAGACTGCCGGGCCATCGGTGGTGGCACCAGGGTTTGCTTGTCCTTACTGCTTGTACTGGCTTTTTGGGAACCTATTCTTCTTGGATGAATGACTTGCTCAGCCTGGATATAGTGGGGAGGGCCTTGGACCTTACCCAAAGCAATGTACCTTGCCCTCTCTGAGGAGTGGATGGGGGTGGGGAGGGAGGTGGAGGAAGTGGGAGAAGGGGAGGGAGTGGGAATGAGGATTGGTATGTAAAATAAAAAAAGAGAGTTTATTTTCTTTTTAAAATATAAAATAAATTAAATCAAGAAAGAAGAAATCTAACAAACAAACAGAAATTAACTAGATCCAAAATCTAGACACCTCAGTGGACTTCCATACAGAACAGCCATTCCGAAGCTGTGGTGGTGTTGGAGGTCCTGCTGTCTATGTATTGCTTTTATTGGTTAATGAATAAAGAAATTGGCTTGGCCTATAGCATGTGAGGAAAAGGCTGAGTTAGAGAGATTTCATGTAGCCCTGCCGGAGACAGACACCACAACTTTAGCCAGTAAGCCAAAGCCATGGGGCCCTACACAGATTAATGGAAATGAGTTGAATTAATATAAGAGTTAGTTGATAAGAAACTAGAGCTAATGGGCCAAGTAGTGATTTAATTAATAGAGTTTAGTGTGATTATTTTGGGTCTAAACTAGCTGGGCGACCAGAAACCAACAAATGGCCTTCCTCCTACACTGTGGAGTTTCAACACTGGATTTTACCTTTCCAGTATCAAATATATTTTTATAGACTTAGCCACTACTTCCAAACCAAAAATTCCAGATCAGAATTAAAATTAAACAACAACAACAGCAAAAACACTATATCCTATTTCATGACTCATGTCCGTTTCCTGTACTAAGTTCTAGTATGTGCCCTTCCTTGCTCTCCTCTGTACATATTATATTATACTAACATCTACACTGTTTGTATGTAAGTATATGTCAGCCTATAACACTCAGGTTTCTTGTCTATCAACTGAAGATACTAATAACATGAAGAAACCCTTAAAAAGACAATAATTATTGGAAATTAAATATAGCTACAGCCAATAGTGGGAAATCCTGAACACAGCAGGACTACACAGAAGATAGCCATCTGAAAGTCACACAGGCAGAAGTCTCTCTTAAAATGATAAAGAAGTTAGCAAAATGGATAATTAATTTGAGTATTTCATGAAAAGAAGCAGAAAGAATAGTTACACGTAGAACTCAAAAATGCAAACCAGAAATGATGGGATTCCGTGCTGAGGAAGTGTGAAATCTCAGCAGTGTTCAAGAGACGTAAAGGGAGTGGAATCAACAGGAATAACAGTTGCTAAAAGCAAAGAAGACAGAAAACAAAAGACCATTTCCAGATGCCTGCTTTAGATGAGCCAATGAGCCAATAGATTGTGCTGGTACTCCCAAAGATGAAAATTGATAAAGCAGCTTTAATGTTAAGGAGTGATTTCTTTGTTTGCTTGCTTTTTTTGTTTGCTCGTTTTCTTTGTTTCAGAGAGCACAGCAATTGTTATATTGTGCTCTAGTACCCAATTCCTGTGTCTGGGAACATTCAGAGGATCCTGAGCCCTCTTCTCAGCACTGGGCCAAAATAAAAAGTCCTCAGAATAGCAGACCCATATCTGTGGGTTCTGTGCCAGCACAAAGTATTTTCACATCCTGATGACTTTCTGGATCTTTAAATATCCTGCAGAGGGAGTTGTAAACTCACTGCATATCAGGTAGTATCTGGTACTTCTCTAGCACAGAACTTTCTTTAGCAGATGATTTTTAAACACATTTAATATATTTAAAAATATTTAAATAGGTTGTTTAGATTATTTTATTTCTTATTTACATGCATGAATGTGTGTGTCTGTGTGTGCAGGTATGGGTGTAAATATAAGGGTACCAAGCAGACTTTTAGAACAACAGGATCTAATAGCTGCTATAAAAAAAAAAAGAAGAAAGAAAACAAAAGACCATTTCTAAAAGCCTGCTTTAGATGAGTCAATAAATTATACTTGTATTTCCAAAGATAGGAATATAGATAATACAGTATATAGATATATATATATATATACTGTATGTATGTTTATGTATATATACTTATATAGACATATAGAGAGTGAAAGTGAGAAATAGAGATGTAGTGAGTTTTCAGTGACTACAGATTGACCACCTAATAAATCCATATTAAGCTCAATGATTGTGGACACTACAATCCTTATTGTTGTTATGAAAAGCTGGTGGTTCCAGTAGCCTCATTTTCACACACTGTGTATTGAATATTATAAACTTCTATTATTTTTCAAACAGGGATTTTTGTATGCCATTTAACTTTAAAAATGAAAGCTAATCTAATTGTCTTAAAAGCTAGAAATCTAATGCAAAATCATTTATTCCAATTTTAACTTAATTTTTTTTACTAATATACTGAAAAACAATTTTTTTAATTTCATTTTTTTTCCTATGGGTAACAGGTAATAGTCACTGTTAGTGATCACATGGTAGTCACAAATTTGGAAATATTTTAGTTCCTGGTGCCACAGGTAAAGGGTAGAAAAGAATTGTAACTAAGAATCTTAAAATATCATTTCCTGGTGAGAACTCATTAGTGTTCCTAACTGATCACAGATACCCAACACAGATGGATGTGACGAATGTTTACTACATCTTAGATTCTTATTCTTCACCTATCTTTACTCTACACTTCTGATGAGAGGGTATTCAACTGTTTGGAGTTCAAAAAAAGCCAAAATTTCTCTCAAACATTTTCAAATGTGTGTCCCACTTCAGTCATGCCATAAGACCAATTTTACACATAAATTCTACAGAGAAAATTTGTCTATTTTTCTAGTTTGGTGAGGTATTCGTCATTTGTTGAAATTCTATTGAAATGAGTCCCTATTTTGGACTGTCTTCCTAAATTTTAATAGTTCTTTTATATCCAAAGTACTAAATCCAGACATCAGAGCTCTGACTAGGAGTAACAGCACACCATGACCAAACCAAACATTCAGACTTCGTACTCCTCTCCCACTTGGAGAAGTCAGAAACAGCTTTCAGGGGTTCTGCACACTCTGGAGAACACAGATCTCCCGGTCCAGCTGTGACTCAAGGTTGACCAGTTTTGGACCCAGCACTTCCTTTTTTTCATGCTCAACCCAACTGTTCCATCATTTTCACTGGTTTCTGGGTAATTTACATTCCAATGGGGTACACTCCAAACTCAGGTAACTTGAAAATGCTGACTTACTCATCTGTGTCATGCTGTAAGAACAAGAGATAAGTATCTGATTTTTTTTTATGTGTAAAACTTGTATCTCCTAACTAAGAATTACCATGTTTTCTGAGAGACTCCCCCATGCCCTCCATTTGTCTTATCTCCAGATTCAAATTTGGAGTGTTTTAGGATCTCTGTTTCTATCTTCAATGCCTATGGTCTTTGAAAACTGCTATGACGAAAATCGCCATTTAGAAAGAAAGTAGATTCACAGCTTCTCTGACAGACGTCTCTTTCGATACTCCTAATGCCTACAGCACATCCGGTGAATGAGAAAGAAAACAAAAATCGCAGCATTTGGGATGGAATCCTGTCAATTACAACTGAGTGTCTGTCACGTTCCTCTCCGTGTAGCCCAGGAGCCTGGATTTCTTTAATAAGATTCCGCTGTCGCAGCCAAGATCAGAAGTGACAGGCCAGTAGCAGCAGATGAGCAGGCGTTCTTTCTGCCGTGCGCAGACCCTGGCTCTCCTTCTGCCTTTTGCAGTACCAGCTCTCGCTCTGCAGCAGCCTTCCAACTTTGCTTGTTGCACAGAACTTTGCCATCACTGCCTCCCGCTTGCCTCTTGCCTTAATGTCTCCTGTGGGTGTTCTTGTCCACAGAAGTCTAGAAATTCCAGGAACAAGTGGACACAGGGGCATTAAACGGCCAAACAGAGTTCATGAAATGTAAGATTTCTGGGCCCAGCTACAGTCTCTGAAGATGGGGAATAACTCATCTTTCAACCAAAGGTTTGTTTTTCTCTCTGGTTATAGGCCTTTTCATCAGAACATAGGAGTTCCATTTCTCCTTTGTGGTAGTCAAAAGCTATAGCCATATATATCCATGACAGGCAAAACCCCATCGAGTCTATGTTCTTCAGAGCTATTTGAAACTAGTTCAGACACAAAAAAAAAACCCTACCTGTGAGCAGGAGTTTACCCTACTCACAGTAGAAGTAGAGGCATGGTTTTGGTTTTTCAGCCACTTTATAACACATGTCTGTATAATTAAAACTCCAATTGCATAAAAATTAAAGGTTTTATTTTCCATTATGTCATCAGCATAAAAGAATTGTCCAGATTTCCTGGAACTCCCTAGCTACATTTAGATTTTGTGCATTATTACCCATATACTAATATGTTAACATTGTTACAGCATGATGTGGGATTTTCATCTGCATGCTGTGAATGTGTTTGGTTAATGAATAAGGAATCTGCTTTGGCCTGTTGCAGGGCAGAATAGAGCTAGGCAGAAACACTAAACTGAATGCTGGGAGAAAGAAGGCATAGTCAGTGAGATACCATGTAGCTGCCAGAGGACAAAGATACAAGTTGCCAGCTGGAAACTTGCCGGTAGGCCATGAGTCTTGTAGTAAAATATAAAATGGTAGAAATGGGTTAATTTAAGATGTAAGAGCTAGCTAGAAAGACACCCAAGGTAATGGCCAAGCAGTGATTTAATCAATAAAGTTTCTGTGTAACTATTTTGGGCCAGGGCAGCAGGGAAACCAATGAGCAGCTTCCAACTACAATGGCAAGTGATAAAATTCATGTAAAACTACTTGATGTAGTTCATCTTGATATATAGTATTTCTTCATATACTTCTGCCTGTACTTAAATCATAGTCTTCAAGTTTCTACTGCCGTTTCGTTTGTCCTTATTGAGGTATTGCTAAAACAAGAGAATACTTGGTAATCTTACCATGGCAAAGAATTATTTAGTTAACCTAGTTCTTATAAGATGCCCCCATATATTCTTAGAAACATCTCAGATGAACTCATAGTGTTCCTAACTGACCAAAGATTCCCACCACAGATGGATTTTTACTAATGTTTAATACATCGTAGAATCTTACTTTTAGTCTACCCTGTTGTTTAGCAATGCAAGAAATGATCTAGTATCTTTCCCATTAGGAAAGCAAAAGTAAAGCTATATAATGAAGCATCTAGTACTTTTCTCTGTGCATATAAAGAGGCATTTTAATAAGTTAAATGAATCTTAATATTTAAACTCTGAATAGCCCTCACAAATTGTTCTTCAAATTTAAATCAGTATCCCATGAAAAGCCCCAAGACTTAGAGGGTTGTTCTAAATGGCTTCTACCTAATGTTAAGCATTAAGAATCTTCAAACCAATTATTTCAAAAGTATACATGAGAGAAAAGCATTAATGCAGTTATCTCAGGGAATATAAAAGACATGGAGGAGTGAAACCGGGACAATAAGAAACCATTGGTTTTCAACACTTCTGGGTATATTACACAGAAATTGACAGATCTGTGTTCCATCTACAATCCACTGAGCAAACCCCAGGCTCCATGGTGGGTAAAAATTATTGAAAAGGAGGAGGCCAGTAGGTCTGAATGGTAACACCAGTGATGTTTTTAAGAGACTTCAGAGAAAATAACAGTACTTTGTTTTTACTCACATGACAATTGATGGAACTAACTGAAACAAGAAATTTTGTGTTCTTCTCAATGGTTTGATGAGTCATTCACCAACATCACCCTTGACCCACCATCCCTGTTTTCTACTCTAACCTTTTTTTTTCTTTTTCTGTCATGGGAAGTCTGTCACAACATTACTTCATCAAATGTGCTCACCCTTCAACTCAACCAGTGATATGGGATTCCCCTCTGTATGTTGTGATTACCATTAATGAATAAAGAACTGCTTTGGGCCTATAGGGAAAACTAATCATAATGCTGGGAGAAAGAAGGGCAGAGTTGGAGAGAAGCCATGGAGCCACCACCAGGGACAGACATGCTGCAGCCTTGCTGGGAGGCCACGAGCCTTGTGGTAAAATACAAAATACTAGAAATGGACTAAATTAAAATGTAAGAGTTAGCCAATAAGAAGCTAGAGCTAAAGAGCCAAGCAGTGGTTTAATCAATACAGTTTAGTCTTTCAAATTTAATTGTCCTCCAATTCTTGCTTCTCAAATAAAAATAGTTCCAGAACTTTATAATATCTTGACAATTCTTCACCAACTCCAAACATAATGTGATAGTCACCTCTGTGTGCAATTACAATTACCATTAATGAATAAAGAAACTGCCTTGACCTGTTGATAGGGCAGAACTTAGGTAGGCGGGGAGGACTGGACTGAATGCTGGAAGAAAGAAGGGTGGAGTCAGAGGGACACCATGGATCTGCAGCTGAAGATAGATGTGCTGAAACTTTGCTGGTAGGCCAGGACATCATGGTTGATATACAGATTAATAAAAATGGGTTAAATTAAGATGTAAGAGTTAACCAGTAAGAAGCTAGAACTAATGGACCAAGCGGTGATTTCATTAATACAGTTTCTGTGTGATTATTTTGGTTCTGAGCAGCCAGGATGAACAAGCGGTTCCTTAAAACACAAAATATCATTGTTCAGAGCGAGGCTCAGATCTCAACACCATAAACTCACGTGGGATCTGGACAGAGATCTGTTCTATGGCTTTGCTTTGAATATTGCTTTCTTGGTATTCTTGCAAATACATAAATTTTTGACCTCACTCTTGAAATAAGATGCCAAGAACTTAGGAGCGCTAGACCTACACCCTGACCACCAGTGATACTATCTTTAAAACTAAGTGAGAAATATATGCTAAGTCTGAAAAATCAAAGAGACCATTTACTTTAGCTAATCAAAGTTATTTTGAAACTGTTTTATTCAGTCATTTTTTAAAAAATTAGTTTTCTAGAAAGGAAATTTTTGCTGGTTTTAACTTTTTTTTCCCCTTGGGAGAGAAAATGAATTTAGTAATCCTTAAAGATTCCTTTAGCATACAATTAGAACAGTCTTTGCTATATACAACCACAAGCACATCCACATCTATATATGAGTCTTGATGCCCAGTGCTACCATTGCTCCTAAATATGAGGTGAGAATAGATAGTATCTCTTTTACCGATTGTTTTGTTTCTTGTACTTCTAGCAATCTGTTGGGACAGAACACACTCTGCTTCCATAAACCATAGAGCCTCAGCCACACACACACAGACATGTATGCCCTAGGTGAGGGCAAGCTTAGTTCAAGTAGCCAGCAGGCAGCGGTTAAGAATCAAGATCAAGTAGAAATGATACTGGACGACTGTCTAACATCTCGAGCAGTTGTGGATTTGCCAGTTCCATAGAGATCCCGAGGTGCCTGTAGGCTTATTGATTTTATTTTTTCAGTAGAACTGCTAAAGATTACAATTCTAAGAGGCACTATGTGGGCAGATGCTCACATTCTCACACGTAGTTCTGCCAAGATATCTTTACATCTTTCTGCACACAAAACAAAACGAAGGCATGTGTTAGAGATGCATGTTACTAGTAAACTCCTACCCTCTCCCCCCACCAGAAGATAGGAGTTTATCGTACACTCATTTTCTGGATGAAGTATTAAGAGAATTCTACCTGAGAAAAATGAACCACACTTCCACAATCAAAGGAAATTCCTTCTGAGGTCTCTTATTAAACATGTTCAGTTGTCAACTGGAATGGCAATGTTGTGCAGCCGTGGCCAAATGTTATCACTTCTATTTCTAACTCAATACAGATTTCATGCTACTTCCACTGGTGAAGTCTCCAAGTATAAACTGCTGCAGCAGCTTTCTCCTCTGTAGATGTTCATTCGCCTAGCATGCATCAGAGAGGCTTGTTTCAAATCGGTACAAAAGAAGGAAAGGAAAGGAAGTAAAAGGCAAACTCAGAAGCACCTCGAAACTCATTGTCCTGAGACGAGAAAAATCCGTGATGTCTTACCTTGGGAGACTTGGGCAGATCTATTGTTCTTTCTTCTGCTAAGCTGAGCAAGGTTAACCTCATCTCCTCTGCTGAGGGGTTCTTGGGAGGGCGAGGTGGGGGATGCGAGGGAGAACTTTCGTACCTCCTCATCATGTAATATTGTTCTTCTGTGATCTCTTCTACCAGAGTCCTAACTTGAATTGGTCCTGTGTCCATAGACAAATTACTACTACTAACTAACTGAACAGTCATATTCAGTCGGCCCATAGGAATTTCCCAACATTCTCCGGGGTTGGCAAAGTCACTAACAAGTAGGTAAGAGTCTGTGATATCCTCTTCCAACTGCAGTCCTGGGGTAGCGGCCAAAATGTCATCTTTCATGAAGAGATCTCTCACAGACACCTTTACATTGAAGGGCCAGCGGAACTGTGTACAGAGCTCTGAAATCTGGTACTGCTTCTTATCATGAATCACCTCTACAAAACCTCCTTCCATGTACAGAGGAAGCCAGGCTGCCTCGTAGGACTTACTGAGGATTTTTTCACAGCCCAGAACGTTCACTTTTCTTGTTCCCTCAAAGACAACTTCTGTGGTCTCTGAGTGATGCACTAGAAACTGGTCCCCAACAGACACAGAGGACAGCTCCTTGTGAAGTGTGTGGAAGGCTTTGGTGGCTACCACGTGGAGAGTTTCCTTCTCAGTCTTAGATATCTGCAGGTCATAGGCCGTTGGGAACTCCCGGGGTCTCCTTTTGAACTTGCCTTTGTAGCTGCTAGGAATCAAGAAGTGTCTTTTAGGGAAATTACTTCGAATTTCTGAAGCTAGGATCCTCGAAGCCTGATACTTTTTGTGGATAATAATTGTTTGCCCAGGCTGTAGAATACTCTGCGGCAGCTGGTTCCCTTGAACTACTTCGATTACTTCGGCTACTATAGGGAACTCTTTGCTGGCCATTTCCAAAAGATCTTCAGTAGACAGTAGCTGAAGAAACCAGTTAGCATCAGAAGAGTCAGTAATATCTTTGACTTCAACATCTAAACTGGGGAGAAGCCGGACTATGTCCTTTTGAACTGAAAATGAAAAGGAAAAGACAACTGACATTTTGTTCAAAGTGCTTTCTTTGAAATGGTCTCCTGGAAGCAGGAATACATTTCAATTAGAAGGGGATAAAGGAACTAAAATAATCATGATAGAATTTTGCTTATGTGAGACTTTTCAGCTTTGAAATTTTATGATAAAAATGATACATAAGCCAACATGTTTAGCTTAAGAAATAGACACTATCAAATCCCTCATACCCTATAAACATTACCAAAACCCACTTCCTCCTTACGACTACAAATGGCAATCACTCTCCTGCCTCAAATGCTACTCAGCCTTGCAATTATTGTATTATGACATGTATCATATTTTATGAAGATGTATATAAATAAATAAATCTGAGTCTTTTCATTGTTTGATTTTAAGTCTTAATTTTGAGATCCAGGGATTGTACATAAAATCATTAAAGAAACCAGTTTGGTAATTCAGGTGAAGCTCACGTATAAAGCCCCAAGCACAGCTCTTAACACTAATCTTATCCTACAAGGTTTAACAACACATGACAAAAAAACCAAAACAAAAAAAAGAAAAGAAAAGAAACAAAATGCAATATACTTTAAGTATAGCATAAAAGATTTTTTTAAATGTCAAAATTAACTTTTTTTTTCACCAGTGCTATATTTTACCTAAATAGAACTGGTGTTTTAGGGTGGATCAAAGTCAAAGATTACATGTGGCAAGATGGTGGATACACAACAGCTATATCACTGAGAACAATTGACTCGGGATTCTAAGAACTATTTGAGACTTTGGAATCACTTAAAACATTGGTGCATAGTATTTAATTGTTCTCAATTACATAATACTTAGTTTACCCGAAAATATTGCTATGAATATTCTTGAATTAAACATGACTTCATAACAGCATATATTCTGGCATCATTCTGATACAAGTTTTATAAACATTTTCATAAATTCATATTGTTTTCCCCTATCTTGAGTTACTATAAGTCAGTGTTCTTGTTTGTTTGTGTTCTTAGTCACTTGGTTGTTGCTTTTTTGTCGGGGGGTGGGGGAGTGGGTCATGTGGAACTGGGTACAGTTGTGTACTGTGGAATTTCTTATTGGTGTTTGTTTGTTTGAAAAGGCCTAATTTTGTAGCCAAGGCTAATAACCTGGTACTCACTGTATATTCCAATCATGCCTCCCCAAGTAGAGTAGCAATTTACTTGCCTTTTCCTCCAGAGTACCAATATTATGGGCATGTGACACCACATTAGAGACTTTACCAATGTTCTTGAAAATGAAAAGTGCGAAAGCTTAGAACATATTTTTCTTATACAACATTGCATGTTATTTTTAAATATCATTAATCATTTATTCAGGATTTGAAAATACAACCTATATAATGTATGTCACTTCCCATATATTCTTTTAAATGGAGTTTATGATGACATAGCATAAAACATGTAATTTTATTTAGTAGAAAAATAAAGTCAAATAAGTGGTGACCTCTACAATAAAGTGCTGTAAAATTTATAGGTTCATTTAAAATAAGAAATAACAAAAAGAAGAGCTCTAATAAAAATAAACCCCAATTTCTCGTATTTTTCAGTTTATTTTATAAAGTGTATTCTCAAACTTGATAATATGTGTCATGGGAATTCTTAAATCCAGGCAATTTTAGAAACTAAAATCTTGTTCATTGAATAAAAATAACCAGTTTTCAGAACTTTAGAATAAGCTGTAGATGGTCATCCTAGTCTTTAAACACAGGAAGAAGTATAGATTGGTAGACTAGATGTCATTGGGATTTTGAGGGATCTCTGAATTATCCCATCAGAATCTCAAGGCCATATGCAAACCATGTCCTTACCTACATTGCTTCATAGTGGGTGCAGTGGGCAAGAGTACCTTTCTTATTTTTGGAGAATGCCATGACCTGTGAAGAAATCTCAGGCCAAGCTGAATAACTCCTATATTCAAATTTTCAGTGTCTAATTACTGACCTTCAGTACTTCTTTTTGTTTCTTAATTTTTTTTTTAGTAATTCAAGATTTTCATACATTGTATTGTGATTATGTTCAATTTCCCATCTACTCCCATACTAATCCCCTATATCATACCCACCCAACTTAGGGACCTCATTTATTTTTTGTAAATCCATCAAGTCAAATTTAGGGCTGCCTATATATACTTTGGTTTATAGCCAACTAGTAGAGTATGTTAGAGCTACAGGAAGCCAATATTCTTAAAAATAAAACAAAACAAATTTCTCTTTCCCAGCAGCCATTAATTACCAATAGCTTCTCAGCTGGGAATGAAACTCCATGCTCTTCTTCCCTCTCTGTGTTATGATTTGGGCTGGCTTGACTTTGCACAGGCTTCATACATGCTATCGAAACTGCCATGTGTTCATATGACAGCTGCCCAACTGTGTGCAGAAAGTACTGTTTCCTTGTAGTCATGCACTGCCTGTGGGTCTTACAGTCTTTCTGCACCCTCTTCAGCACCAATTCCTGAGTTTGGGAGAAGGGGTGTGATATAGATGTCCTTATTATGTCTGAGTACTCCACAGTCGCTTGCTCTCTACACTTTGGCCCATTACTGTCTCTGTGTTAGCCTCCATCTACTGCCAAATGAAGTGTCTCTGATGAGGGTTAGGAGATGCCCCAATCTATGAGTATAATAAAAATTCGCTGTGAGTTGGTCCTTGGATTTATAACTCTTCTAAAGTGATGCTAGTCCATATCATTTTGCATAACATGCCAATAGCATTTGACAAAGCAGGTTTGATTTTTTTTTTTCTACTTTGGTCAATTTTCCCCTTTTCTACGTATGATCCCTTTTATTTTCTTTTTGTTTCTTTACTTTCCACACCACCCACTGCCCATGTACACATACCCTTTAAAGTTTCTTGGCTGCTGTTCTCTATCTATGCCCTTCACCTACAATTCTCTGTCTAGCACCTTCACGTTACATGTTCTAGTCAAATAATGCCCCTCAGTTTCACGTATCTATTTAAGACCTTTATTTGCACATATAGTTGGTATCTCAGAATTAACAGTTTTGAAGTAAAGTCTGCCCTTCCTCACAAAGCAAACATTATCCAATGCTTTCTCCATCTTCTTTATCTTTCTTCATTTTACCAAGCCCAGAGATGCCTTCAAATCTCCTTTCTTTCTACTACCTGGGGACCATCACCTCAATCAAGACAATTCTTGTCTGTGCCACATTATTTCTTACCTGGTTTGTTGCAAGTATTCCTAATGAGTCTCCATAATGCCAGATCTCAAAAGAGTAGACAGATATTCTGTTTAGGTCCTAAATCAATTATATCTACCATCTGTTCATAGAACCACAGTATCAAGCAAAGGCAAGTCCTTACCTGGTCCTTGGTACTGCTTTGAGATCCTCTGCTGAGTTGTCTCATTCTAACTCATTGACTTCTCTCTGAGCTCTTGTCAATTCTTTTGTCTTTGCACACTGTGACTCATCTGCCTATAGGTCCTCATGGTGGAGCGCTCTTCAATCTGCTCAAACATTGCCTCCTAAATGTAATCTACTCTAACTCCCCTCTTTTTGAGACAGGGTTTCTCTATGTAACAGCCTTGGCTGTCCTGGAACTACCTCTTGTAGACCAGGATGGCCTCGAACTCACAGATATCTGCCTACCTCTGCCTCCCCAGTTTGGGGATTAAATTTATGTACCACAACCACCTGGCTCCTCAATGTAATCTATCCTAAATATCCTGTTTACAATGATAATCCTTGCCTGCCCTGTGTCCTCAGTTTCTGCAGTTACCATGCCTTCTTTCACTTCCAATCATTTCACAGAACTTACACTTTCATTATGGCCATTTCCTATTATTTATTACCTCAAAGTAGAACATATTCACCAAGATCAGAAGTCTTTCACTGTTTTGCCCGTCAATATATTCCAGTCTAGAATGATGTCTCCGTCACAGGAGATAAAGAACAAAATGAGAGAAAAGCAGATGTCACCCCACTGTCCCTTAAATGAACACTAAAAGTAACGATTAAGTAAAATATACTTTCATTTAAAATTTTATTAGGTAAAATAGTTTTACTGTAATAGCATATTGTACTTCATTTAAGATGAATCCCTTAAAGTTATAATTTCTCTCATTCTATTTCTATTCTATGAAATGAGCATTTGTCAAATTTCTACAAAATAATAGAGACGTAAGAGTCTAAAAATATTGGCAAAGTGAACTCTTCTATGCCCAAAACTTTATTACTCAACAAAAACAAACAAACAAACAAAAAGTACGGAACAAAATCACTTTGTGTATGCCTGTGCACAGGGAAATGGCATAGGCAACATGCTCTAGGTCCTTCAGAGAGGGGAGGTCATAGGGAAGCAGAACACCTGAAACTATAGCATAGATGATGCAGTGTCACAGATCACTGACCCTGGTGACAATGTTAAAGGGGTATTGATTAGCTGTGGGAGTCGAAGAATGTACTGGAGACTAACACTGAAGGGCTGTGCTTTGCAAGGCCCCTTACTCTTTCATGAACCTTCTTTCCAGAAAGCACACCTGATTCTCTAGGTGAAGGCTAGAGAAAGTCCCCTTGTGTATTTTTTAGAATGAAGAAAATTAGTCTGTTACCAGAACCTCTGATCTCCTTAGAAGACTGATCTAGGGACATTTATTTTATCAGAATCTAACCAGCATGTGGTGTTTTATCAAAGCCTAATCAACTGGAAGAAAGGACTTACCCAACCTAAGTCAATTTTATCTTAGTTTCTACTTGGGAAAATGGAAATACCCAACCACCTCTTCTATAACCACATAGGAGAAGGGGAATACCCGCTCCAGCTCAGGATAGACATTCTGTCTCCCCTGTAAGGAGGGGAACCTAGGGGCTGAGAAACACTTATGATTATGAAAACCATGCCCCAGACACACAGGCTCACTGAATAACTGAACCCTAATTATGAGATACTGCAGTACCTCACCTGCAAACATTTTTGACTACTCCTATACAATAACAGGATTCTGAATGGAAGAACGACATCTAAGATCTTAGCTACAAAGGTGTCGCTAGCGAAATGCAAGCAGGGCTGACCAGACATTACAGGAAATTGTGGACTTTGACACAGCTACAAACATGCTTTAAAAAGTTTTAAAAAAAATCACCTTCTTCCTAGCCTTATAAACATAGAAACATCACACTACTCAGTATTTAATTTTGTTTCTTCCACTTGAAACATCTTGTCTGGCTTCCCATGGTGAATAATTAGGAGATAAATTGTAAAAGACAAAAGTAAATTTGATAGAGCAAAACACATGCCAAAACCCAATTCAAGTTTAATGCATACCTGTGATCCCAACCCTTAGAAGATGGAAGCAGGAGAATCAGAAATGATGTAGGATATCCCTCTGTATGCTGTGAATACCACTAGTTAATAAAGAAATTGCTTTGGGCCTATAGCAGAGCTACAGGGGAACAGAGCTAGGTGGGGAAAACTAAGCTGAGTGCTGGGAAAAATGAGGTGGAGTCAGAGGGAAGCCATGTAGCCCTGACAGAAACAGACGCTGGAACTTTAGCCGGTAAGTCACAGCCATAGGACGATTCACAGATTAATAGAAATGAGTTAAATGAATATGTAAGAGTTAGCCAATAAGAAGCTAGAGCTAATGGTCCAAGCAGTGATTTAAATAATATGGTTTCTGTGTGATTATTTCAGTTCTGGGTGGCCGGGACGAACAAGCAGCCCCTTTCAGGAATTCATGGCTATCTTCAGGGCAACTTGAGCTCACAAGACCCTCATTATCAACAAACCAGTAATTCAGGAAACAAACGAAATTCAAGCATGGAAGAGATTTTGGAATATCTGACCAAGTATTTACTGAATGGTCAGTAGGCAAAGAGAGACATTGAAGAAAAAAAAATAAAGATGGGTAATACAAAAGAGAGGTGGGAATTCTAGGGAAAAGGTAATTGGGACAGAAACAAAGAACGACTTGATGAATTACATGAAAGACTAGACACCACCAAGCAATGGATAGAGAAGCTGGAGGATTAGCTAAGACAATGTCCTAAAGGAAAGGCAAAGAGGGTTGAAAGGAATGAAGCAGAGAAGCCAAGAACTGTGGGACAGTTACAAAAGATGTGTCACACATGACATGGGAACCCTAGGAAGAAGAGAAAGTGGGGAACAGAAGAACTGTTAGAATTAGCAGGAGAATGCCTTCCAAAATTCATTTAATGGGAAACACTGAAGGCAATACATACCCAAAATCTCCATCTTGGAATATCCTGTTCAAATAACATGAACACAAGATATTGCGAATTCTTTGTTATAAATTGAAAGCTGCTGTTTTTAGCAGGCAGATCACCAAGATTGAGCAAAACTTGGTATCCTATGTTTTTAACGTGGGGTAGATGTAACTATTAAGTACTGTTACAGCAAAGAATCAGCCCCAGATCTCTCCTGCTCTTTCATTTTTCTCAGAAAACAATATAACATTCTTTTATTTAAATTATCCATAGTAGGAGAAGGAAAAATCACATTTTAAATAAATTTATAAATCACTTTGATTACCTGATTACATTTTGTAAAATATAGTTCTGGGTGTTTACATGTGTGTGCACTTGCGTGTGTGTGTGTGTGTGTATGTGTGTGTGTGTGTGTGTGTGTATGTGTGTGTTATGAGTTCTTTTAACAAGCATTTGTTATTTTACAATAGAAAAAGTGCAATCTTCTCCCTTGATAAAAAGGATATAGAGAGAATGTAAGGTAAGTTAGAAAATGTCACTTGCTGAAGCGCTGTCTTTGACTTCAAAATGATAGACAGATAAGACAGGAGTAACTCAGCATGAGAGGCATTCCTGGAGGTATTTGTTGCAAATTTTCTAGTTTGAAACTAGACTGAAGGAGAAGCAATATGTATTTGACAATTGTAGTTTAGACTTCCCAAATTTTCCTTCTGGGTAAATATGAATTATTCTGGCCGGGTATGTTATCAGGATATCTAAAGGGAGTTGTTATGAAAAACAATTTGATTCCATTTTCTCCAAGAAACCAAGACTTGTTCGTCTCTGTGCACCTAAGTTATTTTACACACACTACTTGTTTTTTCAGGCGAAGGCAAACGTTATTCAGAGGCTTCTACCTTTATGCATGGCCCACCAGAGAGGCCCTGTTATCTCAGTCTGAGTTTTGAGAACCTCACTCAGAAGTGTCTTTCAAGAGAAAACAAACAATTACATTTAATCTTGGTTGGTGTTGGGCAATGCATGTTTCCTTGGATACATAATTTTCACTTGTAGAAAACTGAACATTTGTTTGAATGGTCTTACTGAGAACATGAATGCAGGGGATGCTAAGCGAAGCAAGTTCTCGTAAGTCACAGCCATATTATATTTCTCCTATATTGTTATTTAATAGGAAGGTTGGTTACTTACCCATTGGGAGGTTTAACTTTGTAAGCTTGATTTCTTTGTCAGTTGCCTTTTAAGGCTACATGTTTGCTTTATCATGAAAGCAGTTCTATAAATTTCCTCCCCATATATCAGCCAGTGAATAGTTTTATTACATTCTCAGAATGTATAATACTCTTTATTCCACCTCAGTTATGAGTCTAACTGGTGATTTCTCAGTTCTGAGTTATTTCAGACTCTTAAATTAAAATTTGGTTTCTAGTTCAACCATTTTAACCTAAATTTTCTTGGTACTAATTTTGTGATTTTTTAAAAATTTATTCAAATTTATTCCAAGTGAACAAAGGTTATACTCTGGAATTTTCTAGATAGTCACCTCTAACTTTTCATTTTCATGTTTTATTTACTTAATTTTTAAGGTTTTTAAAATTTATTTTTACTTATTTGTTTGTTTGTTTATTTATATTTGGGTTTTTTGAAACAGGGTCTCACTATGTAACTCTAACTATCCTGGAACTCACTGTGTAGACCAGCGTGGCCTCAGACTCACAGAGATGTGTCTCCCTATGCCTCCCAAAATTTCAGATTAAAAGTGGGCACCCACACGGAAGCTCATAGCAGTCTGTGGCTCCAGTTCCAGGGTACCCAATACCCTCATGCAGGCAGAACACCAATGCACATTTTAAAAAAAACATTGGCCACCACTATGCCCAGTTAATACATGTTCATATTTTTAAACATCAAAGAAATAATATGATAGGATTGTTATAAATTGATAATTCAATAAAATATCCCATTACCCTCATTGAGACATTGAGTCATTTAAAAGTGAAGATATGTGTGCTTCTTATTTTTATTTACAACACCATTTTACCTTTCGTGTTTTGTTCTCTTTTTTTATCAAATCTGAAGAAAATGTGTCATAAAAGTTTTTTGTACTAGATGATATATTTCACTATTTTTTTCCCTTAGTTTGTTTTTTTGTTTTGTTTTGTTTTTAAGGCAGGGTTTCCCTATCAGCCTCATGATGACTATTTTTACATGTATACAGGATTAGGCTAGAATTCCTGCTTCATTAAGCACTAACCTAAGGTTGGCTGTGAAGATGCCAAGTCTCTGCAAATAACACCTGGACTCACTTGAAGGTCTTAGACAAAAGGTTTCCTAGAAATAAGAAATTCTGCCTCAAGTTACAGCATTAACTCACACGTGAGATTCCACCCTGCTGGCGTGCTCTCCAGGATAAGAACTTACTATCAACTCCACATGTGCAAAAGTCAATTATTTTAAATAAATAAATAACACTACATATATTGGCCGACCATATGTATGGATATGTATATATACATGCATATATTTCTCTGAAGAATACTAACAAAAAAATCTTAGTATTTGATAGTCTAAAAACAAATATGTACCTAAAGAAATATTTGCCTTCTCCTGCTTGCCTTTTGATATTTCTGTTAGCGGTAATGAAATAAGTGAAATGAACTCTAACTAGTCTATGCACAGGTGTTTGATATCATGTCATCCCAGAATTTCATGATGCATCAAGGAAAGCACCAATCACCAAAACAATCAGATAGTAAGAATATAAGCAATAGCAACTGCAGTGTCATGAAGCTGGCATTCTTCTTAACCATTAAAATCACAAATACGTCATCATAGTAAATCAAATCCACATATGCTGGGTCAGAAAAAAAGCTGCTGTTACCTAAATGGGATCTACTGTATAGTGTTATTTAAATATTTGTTCATAAACAATATTTTATTGTTTTAATCACTCACTCTTGTACTTGACTTACTGAGTGCTTATGAAGGTTTGCTGTATCAGAAGCTTTAAAATAAATGTAAAAACCATAGAAATTTCTTTATGCACTAAAGTTGTTTTACTAAAATGCTGTGTATTTATATAATACATTCATATTTGCAATACTATCATCCAGTCCTTTCAGAATTTACGGTGGGTCTAGCTAACATTCTGGGCTGACTAATTAAGCAAGTAGAGAGGTTTATGGGTAAAATGTTTCTTTCCAATCCTCTTGTCCCTCAAACTTACAAGAAGGATAAAATAATAAAACAGAGAGAAAGAAAAGCAAACAAAAACCTACTCAAAGAGTCAGAATCAATATGTTTGACACCTGCAAAGTGAAATCAAGGAAGCTAGAAATCTTACGAAAGGCCGTGAAAAGGCTTAGTAGAATGGGACAAGGAATGAGCATGTGCCAGACGACACAGACACAGGGAAAAGTATGCCTTGTTTGTTCCACAGAATTCCCAAAATGTTTAGGAATTTGAGACATACAAGCCCTTTAAATGTGAAAATGAAGCTAGTGGTTAAAAACAAGGAGTTTATTTTAATGCCCGAATATTAAACTCAGGTCTTCACAGTATTCTAGGGACAGTGGAACCCTCTCCCTGCTGCTACATCTCTATCCAGGAAACAGGAAAGAACCTCAGAACCTGGGGTAACAGAAGAACGTTTCAGTTGGGAAACAGTAGTGTTAAGTCTAAAAGCATAGGAACCATGGTGAGCCCTTCGGCTACTCACTACTGAGATTAAATATAACCCCAGGAGACAACAGGCAACGTCTCAGTGAAACTAAGTAAATTCCGGAAGAAAAAAAATCATAGAACTGGTCCAGGCAATGCCCAGCTACAGTGAAAAAGCCTAGAACTCAAACACAAAGACTGTACACAAGTGGTACGTCCGCTAGAACTTTTTAAAAGTGCCTCACATGTAAATAAGGACGCATGGCAAATAGCAGGTGCTTAACGGAACCACTTAATCAGATTGATAAATCACAACTTGAAGCAAGAATAAAACAGACAAAGCAGCAACAAACACCAAGTGAAGGCTATAAAATGCAGGTAATAGCGTTAAAACTATGGGAAAATAAAAAAAAATTCTCTGGAATAAAATACCATGCTGCATTCTTAAAACTAAATTGGGGCAGCATATTTTAAATAGATATATTACATTATTACATAACCCTTAGAAATTAAAATTATGAGATCTGAAATTTAAAATTCATCATTATGGTAGAACTGTAGTTAAGGAAATTGCCATGAAGGTAAACCAAATCAAGGCGGCAAGATAAAGAAGCCTTAGTTTGGGGTTGAGACTTTAATTTGCCATTGGAAGTTAAAGCCAGAACACAAATATTACTGAGAAGATATCAAAAAAAAAGTCTTTTCAGAAAATAAACACATAAACTTCTAGATCTAAAATTATCATCACTATGAAAAAATAGACCACCACAGCCCACAGTGGAGACCACAGGAAGCCACAGTCCCTCAGACCAATCACGGAAGAGGGAGGAGTAGAGACTTCAGAAAACTTGTCCACCTAGAGTTTTACAGTGGCTAAACTGCCAGCCATGTGTGTGGGCATGGGGGATAAAAGGTTTTCACACCTGCAGTTTCTTTACTTTTCTGAGGGTGCATGTGGAGGATGGGCCTTGCCAGGACTCTAAGACAAGGAAGAAAGGGGAATTTCCTTATTTGATTATAGAAACAGCTTTCAACCAACGCAAGGCAGAGGAAGACACTGTCAGGATGGCTGTAATGGAAGCCCCTACTTAATACTCTATGGCAGCAGATTAAGGCTGGAGTGAAAGGATGGGGGAACTCTGGAGCACATACCCTCAGGGGAAAATCACAACACATAGAGACCTACTAAAATCTTCACTCTGGGAAATTCCATTTTCTTTTTTCTTCCTTTCCACAGATATTTTGGAGATCTGGGAAAGGATTGAAAAAAATCCAAGCCGAAACAAGGTCATCATGACAGTAAAGGAATTATACTCATCGTAAACGACTTGGGTCAGTGTCATATTAACAAAAATACTGGTGTTGAGACTTGACACCATGTATTGAGAGCTTGGAAATGGGAAATAAGGATAGAAAAGAGTTATAAGGATCCATGACCATATAAAAAAGTTAGTTATTACTATCTTAAATGGTCCATGACTTGAAAAACACTAATGGTCCTAACATTTGGGAATAGGAAGGAAAATACCAGAAAGCAGGGAAGAAAATACTAAAAATGAGTTACCTCGGAGTACGGGAGTATAGGAAAATTTGAGAACAGTTTAGCCTAAGGTCTTAGCAAACTACAAATGAAAGCGTTTTTCTTCCATTCAGTTATTGTCAAAAATGCAACATCGAGAACTTTCTTTCTGAGTCTCCATGTTACCTCGTGTTTTCAGTCATCTGCTGTGACTCTATATAATTTTTTGAAGACTGGGCCCCCAAGCTTTGGGGAGCATTAAGCTTTCCTGTAAAAGACTTCATTAGAAAGGCATCTTATGAGCTGAAATTTTTTTTAATTAAGAAGGAACTAGCTATTAACCCATGCATCAAAACATAATATTAACAAAGTCAATATTCAAGACCTCTATCTTTTTTTATAAAGAAAACTTAAATGACTCAGTTTTCATTTATAAATACTGAACTGCCTTCCATGTGCCCAATCTCATTAATTTCATATTATTAAAAAAAAACCAGAAAAACTGTGGTGGTTTGAATATAGTTGGCTCCCAATACATTCATAGGAAATAACACTATTAGAAAGTGTGAATTTTTTGGAGTAGGAATGGGCTTGTTGGAAGAAATTTGTCATGTAAGGGTGGACTTTGAGGTCTCATATATGTTCAAGCCAAGCCCAGTGCCCCAGACCTCTTCCTGTTGCTTGTGAATCCTCAGCTAGCATACTGCCGTGCTTCTTGTCATAATGACTGTAGTAAAAGAGGAGCAGGCTGCTTTTCGTCCCACCAGGCTCCCAGCTGCCTGACTAGCTTTACCCGAAATAATTATACAGAAACTGTATTCATTTAAATACTGCCTGGCCCATTAGTTTTAGCCTCTTATTGGCTAACTCTCACATCTTGATTCAACCCCTTTCAAATCATCTATATGTCACCACGAGCTTGTGACTTACTGGGAAAGATTCAGCATGTCTGACCTGGCAGCTTTATGGCAGGTGGCTCTCTGCCTGCCTCCTTCCTCCCAGCATTCAGTTCTGTCTCCCTGCCTATCTAAGCTTTGCCCTATCAAAAGTCCAAGGCAGCTTCTTTATTTAACCAATGAAAGCAACACATAAAAAGAAGACCCTCCTACTAAACCTCTGAACTGTTAGTGATACACCCAATAAAATGTTTTTCTTTCTAAGAGTTACCATGGACAAGGTGTCTCTTCACAGCAACAGAAACCCTAACTAAAACACACATAGGGAAAAGATTTATATGAGACCAAAAGTTACAGGTTTGGGATATTTGCTTATCCTGAGAATGTAGTAACACTTGAACCAATCTCTGAGTGTATCTGATAGCCAGGAAGATAATAGGCCTAGGACTGAATTGTGACCAGAAACCAGGAACATATTTTCCCCTTCAACACAGAGGTTCTCAACCTTCTTAATGCTGTTACCATTTAATACAGTTCTTCATGTTGTGGTGATCCCTAACCATAAAATTATCTTCACTGCTACTTCATATCCACAATTTTGCTGCTATTATGAATCACAATGCAGAATCTGTCTTTTCCGATGGTCTTAAGCAATCCCTGTGAAAGGGTCACTTGACACCCAAGGGGTTAGGACCCAGAGACTGAGAACTGCCTCATTGTTTCTGTTGCTTTTCTTTTCTCTGGGATATATAAATTGCCACATTAGTAACATACTAAAAATCAGCTATAAGAGTAAAATATTTGTAGTCTACTGTTTTAGTTACTTGCCATTTTCTTTTTTTCTTCAGAAAATCAATATTTATAATCCTCTAATGTTCCATAATTTTCCATATACCTCCAAAATTAAGCATTCTATCCCTCCAAGACCAGTTTTTTCTTCCTGTCACTTTGGGGAAATAAAAGCACTCAAGCTCAAGGAGTTTAGACTGATACCCAGGCAGGGCAAAAGCAACTGTGCAATGTCTCTTGAGTTCAAGAAGTATCTGACCTCAATCTAAAAGAAAAATATAATGCAAAAGAAAAGTGCAATGGAGTGAAAGCAATCATTTCCTTGTCATATTTAGGTAAAATACCTATAACACAAACTTTTTTTTTAATGGGATGCTTAGGGCAGGTTCCCATTCTTTGCTTTCATGAAATATTCTATAGTCTGTATACATGCAAGCTAGTCTCACACAGTATGTATCCTGAGCTACCAATACAGTTAAGAAGTAACATTAAAAATTTTTCTACAAAAGTGACCTAGCACAAGGAACATGAAAATTTAATTCTAATAAATAGTAGGAAAAGGCTAGGGCTAAAACATTTCATGAATGTTGTTTAACCAGAAGTTGCTTCTTGGTTAGAAAAAAATTTAATTAAATCTACCTAAACAATTATTTTAACAAACCCTGCTCTTTGGCTGTTCATATTTAATAAATGCATGTCCGTTCACCCAGCAGATGAAATCAAAGGCTGAGAAGAGTTTGATCTGTTGACCAAGTTCCCATCCAATAGTCGTTGAGACCCTGTTTAAGGTACACCTTGCACATACATAAGCCCGTCTATGTTTTCTGCATTTCCCATTGCTGTGTCCATCGGACAGAATTCTACTCCAGCTGAATTTCCCGCTGGAATTACTATGCTCCTGTGTTCTGCCCCTCCCAGCTTAACAATCTTTCTTGACTAGAATAAAACTCAAGTTTATCTCTTTGAATAGATTTCATGACCTTCTGTGGATGGTTACACACACACGCACACACACACACACACACACACACGTGTATTCTTACATTTATTTCTGTTTATGCAGCTGGGCTGAATGTCCACTCACTTATCCACTTTCTGAAATGCCGCCTTTGCAGCGGATCTTTAAAATTAGTTCTTGCATCACTTGACTACCTCCCATCCACCTATGAGCACTTGATTCCTAATCCAAAGTTATTAAATGTTCTAACCTCTCAGTCCATACGTTTGACTTCTGGGTTTGTCCTCACTTGCAAGCAGGTGATAGGTAGAAGATGATAATTTTAGAAAATCCACTAACTTGAAAATAAGAAAATGTTATCTATCGTTTATGAAGAGTAAGAAAAACTCAGTCACTCATCTCAGCTGCTTGCTTTGGGGCAGCTACAGAACGCTACTGTGAGTGCTAAAATTTGCAGTGGTCTCAATATTTTATAGAATCAAATCACACGGACTATTTCTATACCTTTAGTTCAAAATCAATTGATTGAATTTTAATTGAATTTTTTTAGCATGATAGAATTTAACACATAATTCTAAAACCTGCTGGAAGAGTCATATTATTTCATTTTGTGAGTGTGAAAGAGGGCAGAGAAAAATCAATTTGGAGACATTTAAGGAGGCAACTTTGGGCAAAGCTTAGTGGTCTTGAGTTCTTTAGTGATCTTTAGTACTATTTCAGTTCACTTTCGAAACAACTCTATGAGGCCAAACCCAACTCACTCAAGGCTCTCGTTTTGAATGTTATTGAGCCTTGGACCTCACCTACATTAGGCAATTGTCCTCATCTGTATTCTGTGTTCCATTATGTTTTTTTTTTTATTTGAGACAGAGTCTTGCTAATTTGACCAGGATGGTCTTGAACTCTCTGTCATCCAGGCAGGCTTAAACTTGCTATCCTTTTCCCTCAGCCTCCAGAAAAGCTAGGATTATTGGGCATGCTATCAGGTTTTTCTAAAACCAGTTCAGAAGTCTGTAATCTAATAATTGCTCCATTTACATATCATAAGTTTGAAATTTTATTAATATATTAGTATCTTTGGAATGGTAATGCCTTTAGCAGATACTTTTAAAATATAGAAAGCTCAATGAAGATTGTTTATTGGAATATACCAGTGTGAAAATTAATTTACCATATCATCTTCTTTAAGTCAGAGAATCTATGTAAAAAGAAATTGTGACCAGTCAGAAGAGACAGGGATTTTTTAAAAAAGGTTGTCATGGTTTTAAAAACCAAGAAAACTGCTTTTGGATGCTCATTCTAAAAATTAAGACTTAACAACCAATTAAAAAGAACAAACATTTTAGTCTACCTGTAGCTGATAGTTACAGTGTCCTGTGCTTGGATAGCATTATACAGGTTATAATATAACCTGCATACTCACTATTTAATTAGTTCCTTAAGACAGATCTATCTGTGGCTTTCTTAAGTACAGATGCAGAATCTAAGAGACTTAATGAATGACAGGGACAGGATCTCGTTCTTAAGTTTCTAACTCCATTGTGGGGTTCTACACCAACCTCCACCATGTTCCCTCACCCAGAATATCATTCTCGGTGTATACTTACATTTCATCACACCTTGGATTTCATAAACAGGCTTGAGAATCACAGTTCCGTGAAAGTCTTCAGGGAATGGATTGGGTGAGTCCCACTTATTTGAAAAATTTGTAAGTTTCACAGTACGTGTTCTGTTCTTCGGTATCTTCCATTCAACAATTTCTTTTAGGGTATAAATATGTTCATCCTCACACTCATAGAATTCTCCTTCTTGTGACAATGGCAAAGTGAATGAAAGACTCTGATGATTCCTTACCACACTGCAATTCACCAGTTCTTCTCCGTCAATCTCTTCAATTGAGTTGAGCCTTATTGGCTCACCCTGCTTTATGGTAAGATTCTCTACTTTTATATCCTTCAGGTGATAAAAGCAAGGATGTCCTAGTCTACTAGGTCCAATCTGAATGGTTCTTGTGATTTCTTCCACTGTAAGGTACGGAGTTTTATCAGCCATGACCTTAAATAGACCTAAGAACAGAATCATGTGATTAGAGTTATTTCAAGGAAAGTTGTCATAAGAAAATCATGATGACAAAGTCATAAGTCAAGCATAGTATAATGTTGAAATATTAGGTACGTATTTTATGCATATGTGTATGGACATGGTTATACCGGAGGGCATGCACATGTGTGTGGAGGCCAAAGGATCACTTCTGTATCACTGTCCTTTGAGACAAGGTCTCTTTTTGGCCTGGAGCTTACCAAATAGGCTCTCCAGTGAGGACCAGGGTCCATCGTCATTTCCTTAGACCTGGGATTCTAGGCTCCAGGCCCAACTTTCTTACCTAGAATCTCAGGGTAGAACTTGGCCCTCAAGCTTGCTATGCAAACATTTTACTAACTGTGCTATATCCTCAGTCCAGTATGCTTACTTGAATCTTAAACACTTATATGAAAAATGTCAACGTATTCTTCTTAGATTATTAAATAATCTAAACAGGAACTGAAATTAAAACAAGGGAAGTTTCTTGAAATGCCAAATAACCTGTCCTGAGAAATAGGAAACCCGACTCAGATGTATGCTGTCGTAACTACCAGTGTGATTTTAAGAAAGTCATTTAATCTCTCAACATTTTTCTAATTTTTAAAAAAGAGAAGATTTGGTTAGTTTTTCCACGAATATATTCTCCTTTAGACGCACCAAATTAAAAAGTGAAATACATTTCCCAGAGGGAAATAGATTCAGTCAGATTTTGATTGAAAAGCTGTACAGCTGGAACTAGAGGATGAATGTACTAAATGTAACTGAACCATATGCTTTAAAATACATTTCATGTTGTGTATACTTTACCATAATGAAAAATAATTGCATCATTATAATTAATGTAAGAGTTCTTAGCTACTTTTGAAGCACTATGACTCTCCAAAGGGAAATTTGACATGTAGAATGCCCAATTTTTCTTTCCTTGTAAAATTCTCGGAGGAAAACACACATTGATAAATCATAATGTAATGGATCGCAGTATATCAGCACTCCCCAAAAGGCTTCATGGAATTACACCTGCTTAGATTGTTGCTGGGACTGACTTTGTGCGAGTGTACATTGATGAGTTGTGAGTGTTGATATTTGTTCTCAAGGGTGTGCCCACCTGTATGTGATGGTGTGCGTGCATGTGTGCACATGTCTGTGGAAAGACAGGAACTGACAGAGGGTGACATCCTCAATGTCCTGCACTTTATTTATTGATGCAGCTTCTGTCACGTAAAACCGGAACTCACTGATTATTTAGCCTAACTAGCCAGCTTGTCCCACACATCCCTTGAATTTGCCTCGCCAGTACTGGGATGGGAGACGGTCATTTTGCCTGCCCTGACTTTTTACTTGCTTATAGGGATTTAAGGGTTCCCGTAATATGGAAATTCCTGGGAATCTCCTCTGTCTTAGTCACGGCTTTATTCCTGTGAAGGGACAATATGACCACAGTAACTCTTATCAGTAGCATTTAATTGGGCTGGCTTACAGTTCAGAGATTTAGTCCATTGTTGTCATTGTGGACAGCATGGTAGGATACAGAAAGACATGGTACTAAAAAGGTAAAAAATTGAACCTCGTGTTTGTATGGCAAGCATTTTTTCCACTGAGGCACCTGACCATCCCTCAGGACTGATACATCTTAAATGTATCATTCTTCCTTTGTATTACTTCTCTATTTTTAAAAACTAAAATATAATTATATCATTTTTCCTTCCTTTCCTCACTCTATCCCTTTGCATGTATATCCCACACCATTCTTCTGCTCAAAATCATGGCCTGCTTATCTTTAGTTGTTACTAGCATGTGTGCATATGTGTGTGTGCACGCGCACGCATATGTGTGTGTAATTACAAATACAGCCTGCTCAATGCATTTAGTGTTAATAGTATATGATTTCAGAGCTCACCAGTTAGCATTTGATAGCCAGTTAAAGGGCACACCCCTGGGAAGGACTACTTCTCCCTCTTT
Source organism: Myodes glareolus (assembly GCF_982192425.1). NCBI lineage: Eukaryota > Metazoa > Chordata > Mammalia > Rodentia > Cricetidae > Myodes > Myodes glareolus. The sequence goes on from NC_142026.1 coordinate 106,573,785, forward strand.
CAGCATCCCTTAGTTGCCTGTAGTTTCCTGTCTGGGGTGGGGCATTTTCCTCTTCCATGTTAGCCACATCTACTGGTGCTATGCTCCTTCAGGCCTTGTTTAGGCAGCTGCACTGCTGAGATATCACTGGTGAAGGTGCCCTGGGCTTTTGAGGAGAAACTATTTCACAGCAGTTTTCCTGGTCCTCTGGCTGTTACAATCTTTCCACCCCATCTTCTGTGATGTCCCTGAGCCGCAGGTATGGAGATTGTGTTACAGATCAGTTTCTCTAATTTTTCTACTGAATTATCAGTATTTCCATTATCATAACAATTTATAGCTTACTAGTTTCATATTCTGAATTTTTCTTGATATCACTGTCTTGAACTTTTATTGCTTGAGGCATAATTTTCACAGCTGCATGCTAAGGAATTTCTTTCTTTAAGCTATTTTTTTTCTATTCCAGCTACTTTTTTCTGTTTGTGGACGTGTGTGCTTTGTGTTTGTTAGATAGCTTTTACTATATGCTATAGATAATAAAAACAAAATCGCTTGCTTTCTCATATAAAATATATAAAGAATACATTATATACTGGCAGGCTCTAAAAGGATAGCATATTTGTAAGGCTTACATGATATAGCATGGAAGGATAACTTGGTGGTTTACTCAACAAACATGTTCTAATTAAATTTATCTGTGTAACAGATTAATCGAGTTGTGGTTTCTTTTATGTGCATTTATAATTATTTTTCTAATTCTGAGAAATTTTCTTTAAATCTAAATCTGGTTGATCTATCACACAAAGTGAAAAGGATTTTAGGTTATTTTTTGATACAATTTCTTGAAAAGATAGCAGTACCTTTTGTATAGTGAATAGCTACTGGAGTACTGAACGAAAACCCGATTCCAGGGACTTAAAACTTTTCTATATTGAAAAGTGTTCATGTGCCACATGATAAACATGAAGACTACTGAAAAAGAAGCAGTTTCTTTGCAGGAGTTTTTGGTTTTGTTTTTGTTTTGTTTTGTTTTAGGAAGTCTTTTATCAAGTAAAATTCAATACATTGTATTCTTGAATTTGCCATGCTACCTGAATCTGTATGTGAGCATGTGTGAACCCACATGTGTTTAATCTCATTTGCTAGTGTATAAAGAGTTACTAGTGAGACTCCACAATCATTATAAATAAGTAGAATGTGTCAGTCATTCTGTGGAATTCTTTTCAAAGACCTATCTAGAAGCTCATGGAGCAGTTTATTTATGTTATAGGTATATGGATGCCATGAGCCACAGAAGAATTATTTAGAGTCATCTTTCTTAAAGAGTAGAGATCACCTAAGGTAATAGCAGACTTAAAGTATTAAGGATTATCAGGTAAATCACTGTCCTCATTCCATCTTATTGGGTGTCTTATTGCAAGAAGCTATATCTATGAATGTGTATGTTTTTTCCTAGGAGGTGACGTAGAACACAGTTTAATATACCAAATGATAAGATGCAGGGAAACGATCGGATTAACTTAGCTCTTCTTCCACTATTGCAACTCGTCCAACGAGGCCCGCCTAATGAGTAGCCACTGGTGTCATGTCCAATGGCGCAGGTTTGCTTTTGCTGAGTATGACGTCACAATTGCAAATCCAGTTTACAGTGTAAGAAGCTGAACGCAAAATTAAACACCATCAAGACTGATCTGTTGTGAATTTCATCGCCTCTAACCATCTGTTTCCACAAAGAATATAAGAATTTGAAATAGAGAAAAATAAAACTCTTTGCCCCACTCCTAGTTAAGCAGTGATCTTGCTGTTCCTGCCTACCTACTTGTCTAATCATGGAGTTCAAATAGCATGTTTCCTTTATAAGGTATATTTTTCAGATTGTGGGAAACAATCCTGGTCCTCAGCAGTGGGAGCATCTTTTTATAGAAGGCTGGCCACACACTTGTCTACTGCAACCATGGTCCCCGTTGACCTCCATTTCTGTAGGGAACTATTTAGAACAAATTGATCAGCTCTCTCTAACAGTCACTTTGATACCTTACCAATCACAATGTTTAGGGATATGATTCCAATAACTTCACAATTAGAGTTTCCTTCATGGACATGCTTTTTCCTAATAGTGTGTGCTAGTCTTTCTTCCCATTGATTTATTTAGTGTGCCTGTGTGTGTGACACACATGCCGTGAGAAGCATGTGAAAGTCAGAGGCTAGCTTGCAGGGTTGGGTTTTTACCTTTTTATCAGGTGGGTCTCAGGGACTCAGTTTGGTGACAAATGCCTTTCCCTGCTAAGCCATTTTGTTCGCTCCATCATTATTCATATATTAGGAGAAAAATTTCTTTTAGAATGAACACGTCACTTGAAAAAAAATTATAAGGAAAATGAAGCAAATTGAAGTGTTGGAGTTAGTTAATAAGTGAATATATTCTCTAAATCCTTTTATTTTACATTTTGAGGGAGTTATAACTTGCAATTTTTATTATATTTATATGCACATATTTTTATGGGAGAGCCCATCCCATGGCATATGTGGGGAGCTCAGAAGGCAACTTTGAGGAGTCAGTTCTTTCCTTCTATGATATCTGTCCTATCAATCAAAAGTCAGATCTATCAGACTTGCCAGCAATTGCCTTTACCCTCTGAGCAAACTTGTCAGTCCGTAACCAATACTCAGTAATGTTCAAAACACTAAGCAGTGAGACATTTTTAGAAATATACAAGTCTGAATAATTTCTTCATATTGTTTGTCTTGACAATTATCTTTTCAGAAGAGTAAAACAAACATTACTACTGGGAAACATGGAAAAGGCCACAATTTTCAAAGCCGAATCATGGCTCTAAAAATCTCTAATCAGAACTGTGACATCCAAATTCCTCCTCTCTCCAGCAAGCCAATCTGTCTCCCTGTTATACACATGACTCACAAGGACACTCTTCACAAGAACGATGTGCTTATTCTGAGCCAAAGGACGTGTTTGTCTGCAGCTCTTCAAGGTGGCCTTCGCTTTGTACAGACTAGTCAGTCTCCCCCAATCCCAGAAAGAAGGGATCACTTATTGTTAGTTCTCTGTGCATGGTTTATTCCCTTCAGATAATTGTCTGCCTTTTTCCCTTCTCTGTAATTAATTTAAAAGTTACGTTTCTTCAAAATATATCAGAGCATAACTTTGAATCCACTATATAAAATTGTTTAGAAGGTTCCTGAGGTTTTTTTTTTCTCTAGTCTAGCCTTTAAGCATCTTAACCAATTTCAACCAAATCTAGTTCCTCCATCTCTAACATAAATAATTTTGAAATAAAATTTAGCTACTTTTTCTCATCTTCTTCTCATATCAACAATATTAGAGTTTTTAACTTATTAACGGTTCACTGTGGGCAGCAATTTGCATGCATGATACGATTTTATTTTCAAAATAGCAACATAAAATAGTTCACATTAATAAAACATGAACATTTCACAAATAAAGATGTGAACTTTTGAATAAATTTTCCCTTATCACAAACTCATAGAAACATATTAGAGTTGGGGCTTTCAAAAGTACAAAGGCTTAATCACAGCTGTGCACTTCAATTTTACGTCATTATTTCAAATCATCAGCTGCCTAGCTTTTCATAAGATCACACAGGCGACGTCCACATGGGTACTGATCTTCCCTTGGGGCGTAGAAAGGGGTAGAATTTTCAAAATTCGGCAAGAGAAGGAAGGGAAAATCAGTAATCTTTAGGACATTGTCTGGTACTAATCCCTGGTATTGGGTGGTACTCTACCTCTGACGCAGCCTTGCGGAGAGGAGGTACTAGGGACTCCACCAAGCAGGTGAGGAGGCAGCACTGCCCAGTCAAGTTCATGTACATTAGTGTGCTGTAGGTCACTAGACATATTGAAGCATATTTTAAAAATATATGATTATAGATTTCAAATACAGGGATCCTCATGAAACAGGCTAACACTTTTCACGTGCCTTATAAGAAACCATGTACTGAAAGCAGTACTATCACAAACACGTGGGAACAAATCTAAACAGGACAAAGTTAGCCTTTCTTCTCCCACCTAAGTTTTCCCTCAACCATATGATGAGGTATAATAATTAATATTCCAGCCTAATAAAACAGGAAAATAGGATGAACGTTCCTTAATACTTCAAAGTTAATAAATATAAATGTATATTCATTGTTATCATAAAAAACTTTTATCTCTGTGATACAAGTAAAATCTAATATATACAAACAGAAGCAAGCAAACTTTGTCTAAAATCATATATAATATAAATGTCTTTGTATATATGTGTGTGTGTTTGTGTGTGATGCTTGAATTCTTTAAAGGAACGATGCCTGTGAAGGAGCTGGCTGGGAGATAGATTTTTCGGTTGTATATTTCTGTGAATCTTGTCTTAAAGCAGAAGCTTTCTCTAGTAATCTTTAAACATGGTATGATTTGCAATTAAATTCCTAAACATCCTTGTTATTCAGTATTTGTCTATAAGAATTCTCACTTCACATGTTTCTTGTTGCTTTTCTATAATTTGTTGCATTGCCAAGACATTTTCTAATATATCTGTGTATCCCTATGAAAACTTTTGACACCTCAAACCCAGTGTTTCAGTAGAATTTCCATAGACTATTCACACTCCAGAATATCACACTGGGATTTGTTGGAGGGTCTTCAAAATGCTATACATTTATTGAATTTGATAAGGGTTAGGTAGTTTCAACTGGGGATTACCAATTCTGAAAACTGGGGTTCAATTCTAGCCCAGCCCTTTCCGCACTGCATGTGAGAACATAAACCTTTGCAGATACAATGTCTTCTTCTAAAAAGTAGAGGAAATGACATCACCTACCTTATAAAGTCATTATGACATTTAAATTCAAATAAGTAGCATATTTAGACAATACATAAAGAAACTGCTTATTGTCACTCTTGTTTCCCCTCACTCGGGTTCAAAGCCATTGCAGGTTGACTATGAGGTCAGATGGTATAATATCACTACAAGTTCAATGCCAACTAAAACACACTATACATTCTAGACTGACTCCAATAGACAACACAAGCCCTACACTCGGTCCCTAGCACACATAGAGCATATTTTCCCAGTGATGATAATTTCCACAGATTTCACCTGTGTTTGCAAATGGAAATAAGCCTCAGGTAATGTGGGATTCCTCTTTTTATGCTGTGAATGCCATTAGTTAATAAAGAAACTGGCTTGGGCTAATAGGGTAGAACAGAGCTAGACTGGGGGGGGGGAACTAAACTGAATGCTGGGAGAAAGGAGGTGGAGTCAGAGAGAAGCCTTGGAACCCCTCCGAGACAGACATGCCAAAACTTTGCCAGTAAACCACTGCCACGTGGTGATACACAGATTAATGGACATGGGTTAAATTAAGATGTAATTAAGATGGATGAGTTAGCCAATAAGAAGCTAGAGGTAATGGGCCAAGCAGTGATTTAAATAATATAGTTTCTGTGTGATTGTTTTGGGTCTGAGCTGCCGGGCACCTGGGAAACAAGTGGTCTCCTTACAACACTCAGGTGGTGTGTTTAGGTGGCCCACCTTGGGAGAAATATTTCCGGGTTCCATTCAGGAATCCAAACCTATGCTTTGATAAAAGACTGAAAATTTAACCACCATAATTTTATGTTCATAAAGAGCAGTGGTGGAGAGAGAGAAAGGACCATTGTAAGCACATTTAAATGCGCATGTTGTGCTGCTTGTAGTATTTACGAGGTAGGCATTATGCACAGCTCCCAAAGTTACTCTGAACAAAAGAAGCCACAAAATGCCAAGGTGTTTTTTGAAACGCATTTTATTCAGAACTCTGAAAGGTAGTTGAAGCCATCGATGGGGGGGGACTACCCCTCGCTCTGTTTTAATGGTCTTAATTTGCTAATGGAATGTTCGCGGCAAGATTTTGGGAGCCATGTGGAGCTGATTGTGTTGTTCAGTATTGATGTTTCCTGCAAATTAAATGTACCTAAGTAGCCACCTGTTTGTGCTTATGATTATGCAAAGCCCCATATGTTTCCCTCTCGACACATGGGAGGTAAATATTGAAAAAATTATTCTGGTGTGAAGGGTGAAAACAGCAGCAATTCTTTTGTAACTGTCAACATATGCCATCGTATTTCTGGGGATTGTGGTGCTTTGTTTGACATATTTGCTGATTTTTGCCATGTAGTCAGTGTTGTTGTTGTTTTTTTAATCTGTTACCCATAGTTATGCAAAAACAACTAAGATCCGTTTACATTAAATTCAAATTAAGAGAGGTATAATTTTCTGAGATAACTGTAAGTTTTAAATGGATGTTGCAGATTGCAATGTAAATTGTTTGATTTGCAAGATAAAGAAAACAGAATGACTTTCCCTCGCCTAAATTCCCCAGCCTAAAATAGAAACCCTTTTCTTCAAGCGTAGCCCTTCAGTTCCAGACAACAGGAATTTGAGATACCACCTAAATTTGACATATTCAAGGGTGGGCAGCCTGTGCTGCCCATGAGACTTACCTGGAAAGCCACTGTCACCCTCTGACAGTCCTCCTCCAGCCATCTAAAAAGCCATTGAGTCAAAGACTTAGTCAGTCTTCCTGTGGACACATGGCTTCCCAATTGCACTGGGGTTTTTCACGATTCCTTCATCATCCTTCCTCCTGTTCAACCCTCAGCCTATACCTCCCTGCTCCCATTGCCTCCTCTGGGAGGGCTAATCGTTGACAGTCTTCAAGGCCTGTGGGCATCTGCCACTGTTTGGAGGATGCGTCTCCTGTTTTCTTAGCCCACTTGGTCTTTATTAATGCGTAGGCAGTTTATACTGTTTCATATAATGAAAGTACCGTATTGGTGTTTCCTAAAAACTAATTTCAACTTTACGAATAAAGTCAGATTTGAAAAACAAAAGACCAAAAGTCTCAGACTTGCTGCTGTGATGACTTTGCACAAGGAAGGTAAACCAACTACACTTTCTACCTATGGCATATAACTAGTAAGGTTATTGACAATCTAACAGCCCTCTTCAACTCTTCAACTTCCAGATAAAAATTTTACTTATAACGGTGATGGAAAATATCAAAACTATATCATCAAGAACTAATTTCTTAAAAAAAATAAGACAGTTGAGCTGAATTTAATAAATAAAAAAAACTCCCTATGTATTTTTAAAAGGTAATCACAGTAAAAGCAGTCATGGCATACTTGCTTGTGTTGCGTGCCAAGGTACATGATAAACTCTTATGACGTTAATGTTTTACAGCTCAGTGCATGAGGAAACCGACGAGTTGAAGAACATAGCTACAAGTTCACCCAAGCTTTCTTTTCCTTTTTTTTATTGAGCTTTCTTTTTAACTTGTGGAGTGACACTGTGTGTCTTTAGGATTCATCTAAACAGACATATTCACTATTAAAATTACTCATGTTCTCACTAGACTAAAAGAGCCTCTTTAATTTTGACATATACTTATCAATCTTTATGTATATACAAGTAAAAAGGTTTTTTCAAAAACACCGAAACATTGCCATTTGTATAGACTTTCTCTCTTTAGTATCAAACCATAACTAAAACTAATGTTTTAAGAATCTTTAACAAATAAAACTTTTAGTGGCTGAATAACATAATGTAACATTTTTTATGACTACATTTTTTTGCACCTGAGCTTTTAAGTTGATTATGTTATCTTTCCCTAATAGCAATTCTAAAATAATTATTGCTTTAGAATTTACTCTGATGTGTAGAGCATTGGATTAACGTTTAAAACATTAGAAGGCCTTTCCTTCTGTAGACTGCCATTCTAGGAAGGTTGGACCAAGGGACAGACAAGCACAATGCAGTCCTTAACCATAATCTCTGCACATGTAGAAAGTGAGCATTTGCTAGTTGATTAACCGGTAGAACCTGAAGAATATCAAATCTTTTCTGAAGGACTAGGCAATCTATTGCTGAATTTCATTTCATATAGTGTATGATTTAACCTTCAGTTTGATTGGAGAGTGGCCATTTTTTTTGAAACTTCATTCAGTCAGAATGAATGTAGCTAAATCAGAAAAATGTAGCTAAATTACATAGGTTAAAGTTTTCACAATTGCATTAATTTATACTAGTGAGTACAAACTAGATTCTACATGGGTAGAAGCCATTTGAATTACCTCTGTCCATTGCTCACTTCTCAGTTAACTTCCCACTAAATTTGTTTTTTTGCTTATATTTGAGTGTGTGTGTGTGTGTGTGTGTGTGTGTGTATTTGTAAAAATTGAACCTAGAGTCCCACACATGCAAGCCAAGTGTTCTGTACTAATTTACACCCTCAACCCATTTTCTTTATTTATTTATTTACATTTTTGGGAAAGGGTCTAGATAAGATGTTCAATCCAGCCTTAAATTCACTCTAAAGTCCAGGAAGATCTTGACTTTGGTGATTGCCCTGCCTCAAATACCAGTATTATAGCTGAGATTACAGACCTGCCTCATCAAAGTTAGCTTTTATTGACTTTTTGGTTTAAAGTTTAGTTTTAACCAGTCTTAACATTTGCAATTGAAAAGCTGTTTCAAATATAATTAGTATTAGCTACGCGTTCATTTTTTCATTTACTTCTATTATTTTCTATGTATTAGAAGTTGATGATCCAATTTACTATGCTTTTTCTGAATTGCATGTAACTATTAATGGAGAGACATTCTGTTGTAGATTAGAAGGCTCAAGATAATAAACATCTTAATTCTCCACCCCAAAGTAATATTCTGCTTCCATAAAGTATAATATAACTTATAGGTTTATATTAGGTACTAATATTGGTAGAAAAATACTTCCTCAACACTCCATTTTGAATAATATTTAAATATTATTGCTCTTTTATTCTCCAAAATGAACTTCACAGTTATATCCTCAAGGACCAATATTGGCATAATTGCTATTATAAAACATAAGTTACATTTATCATTGAGCTAAACATAAACAAATGGATGTATTTGCAAAATTCAAATTTCTGATTCAAAATATTAAATATATCTAACTATTTTTAATATGTTTTCTCTAAATTTTGTGGTTCTTTGAAAATGTATTTTCTCTTTTTTTATATCTACCTATTTGTGTTGAGTGTATTCATTCCCTAACCACCTCCCTGCCTTTGTTCACCTTCTCCCCCTCTCCATTTCCTATTATCCCCTTAGACATTTGCAGTTCTCTATTTGGGTCACATATACACACGTGATCAAGCCAAATAAATATTCAATACGTAGTGCTAAGATATACTAAACAGTTGTTTTTATTTATAAATATGTTTATGTCTCTGTTACTGTTTTACGCCCTTTTTGTAATTCATCATCTTAGAAAGCTTGCTTAATTAAGAAAATTCTCAACTTTTTCTTTCATTGAATTTTACTTGTATTTCTGTGTGTTATTATTATCTGTAAATAATGGTCATCATCTCAATGTTGGATGTTTTCCAACTCACTAACCCTGGGCATCTTTACTTATCCCCATTTTTAAGGCAATACCAAATAGGATGCAAGACAGGCACCCTGGCGCCCCGGCTGAAGAGCTGTATACAGGGTGTCCATACCCGCCTGCGGTTCTCTGTGAGCTGTGCAGCCTCTGCAGTCCATCTCAAGCCTCACTACTCTTTTCAACTCCAGTTAAATTATAAATTTAATTAGAGGGTGTTTTTTAAAAAATTATTGTATGGGACATGGATGCCAATGATCACAGAATCACATTCTTTAAGCACGTAGGTTTTGTTATATTAAGTCAAGTTCTAATACATATCAAGCCCCATTAAAAAGAAAGGATTCATTAATCTATGAAAAACTATGAAAAACCCTTAAGTTCTTTTAGGGAATGAACAAAGGAAATCTGAAAAGGCTGTGACGTTTAGAAAAAGTAAGACTTCATAGTCAGTAAAGTGTATGGGAGTATAGAAGTATAAATGGTGTACAGAGGACTTTCAAGGCAGTGAAACTATTTCATATGATACTATTATGATGAATATGTATCATTATTCATTTATCAAAACCCATAGACTGTACAACACCAAGAGTAATCAATGACTTCAGAGTAAGGTCCTTCCATCATAAAATTTGTATCACTCTAGTGTAAATGTTGATCTTGATGGACACTGTGCATATTGGTTTGTGGAGTCAAGAAGGAGATGAAAACCTTCTTTCATTGGTTGTGTTCATTGGAACGGGTTGTGTTCCAATGACTCTTGCTAAAAGAAGCAAGATATAAGACAGAATTTGCACTATCTTTATAGCTATATTATCATGGGGGAATGTTATAAACAGCCTCTAAATGCTTGAAATAGCATTGAGTATAAATAAAATAGCAAACTGCACTATATCTTTTCTGTTAAGAGTGAGATACCTGAAGACCAATATTCACAGTTTTAAAGGGCAATTCAGTTGCTCTCATAATGGTCTTTCCATGGTAATGCTGAAAGACAACATCGTTAGCAGAATTACACATACAGGGAAAAAAATGAACACAGAATGATAAAATAGAGCTCAGAAGCAGACGTGAAATGTCAAAGAGCAACGTCAGCTCTGGATTTGCCCATTTTCATACCATTGTACTCAAAACAAAATTCTGGTCCAATGCTAAGAATTAAAAATACACATGGGTGGAAAGCAAAATACTATTTTAACCTAGAACTTTGCAATCTATTTGTCCTTAAAGTGGTATATGTTATTGCTAACCAAAGGCTAGAAACTAAGAAAATTAATCTTATTATGGTTTAAATACACAACACAATTGACCCTAAAATTAAAACAGTAAACTACCACAAAAGCTGACTTTCTTTTGCATGTTAATTTGCATTTTCTCACATAGTTTGTATATAAAACTCCCTTTGACCAGGAAAAAATTTCATATAGTAGTAACAGCTGAGTTTATTTTGCTTAAGTGGGAATGGGAATGATATGGTTTAGAAAATGTGGGAAAATAACCCCTGCTTCTTTGGATCGCAAGCCCCATGAGGAACAGAGTTCTGTACCATGATGCTTTCAACTCCACTTTATCCTGACAGCCCGATGGAAAAAGCAATCCTTCCCTACATCTTGCTTCTTTTAACAAAACTCCCTCGAAAACCAAAAGATCAAGTTACTATTTCTCATTAACATGCATTTTAAGTATTTTTACATTATGTTTTGTCAGATTATTTTAGAGACTCATATTTTTTAGTCAAATGAACAATTCCCTGCGATTATAAAGTGGCAATGTTGGAAGAGATGCTCAGTGGTAGGCTGAAATGCAAGGACTCACTACCTGTCTTAGACTTCCTGCTACCCTGATGAACACCATGGCCCAGAGGAACTTGGGGAAGAAATGGGTTTATTTCAGTTCACAACTCTCAGGTCACATTCTGTCACTCAGGGAGGTCAGGACCGAAAGACAAGCCAGGAACCTGGAAGTGGGAACTGAAGCAGAGGTCCTGGAGGAACACGGCCTTCTTAAGCCTGCTTTATATACCATGGATGGCCCCGTCCACAGTGAGCTGGGCCCTCCCACATCAACCATTAATCAGGAAAACAAACAGTGCTAGCTTACCAGACAATCTTACAGAGGCATTTTTCTCACTTGAGGCTCCCTCCTCTCTGATGACTCAACTTTGCCAGCACCCCTTGAATGTAGATTATTGTTATTCCATTAATTAAATTTATGAGTCTCCAAATGAAACAATGGGAAAATTCATTTTGAAAAATGTTAAGAATTTGGACCTTTTAACACCCAGGCAAAAGGCACATAATTATTTGATAATTTTTTATCATTTTACCATAATCAATTTTATATAGAAGCACTTATATTCAGAGAGCTTTAGTCACAAGTTACTACTAATAGTTTTTTTTTTAACTTTTCACATGCTCAAGAAAAGGATGTGAGATGATTTTGTCTTAAGCTTCTGAATTTGGGAGTATTTTTTTATGCAGCACTGCATAATATATTAATGTGGCTACTAGAATTTTTTAATTATTTGTGTAACTTATTTCTATTGAACAGAGCTAGTGCAGATTTAATAAAAAAACATTTGCTAAGTATATGGCTTTGGGCAGGTTACTCTGCCTCCTATTACCTGGATGTTTCATCTGTCAAAAACGAATTGGTTCTAAAGCTTACATATACACACATATATTAAGAATACCATCTGACACAGCATCATCTCACCTTCATGAGTGAGAAGGCTGGCTTAGTGCATGGAGGAGCAAGGGGTATGCCATCTCTAAGCTCTGATTTTGCATTCCTTGCACACTGCCTGTCTCCTGAAATAAGATTCCTCCACAGTAATACAATTCATAGACTAGGATATAAAAATTCGAGGAGAAAAATTTCTTCAATCTAGTCTTGTAATTTTAGCAGAGGTTTTACAGATGGATCCACAGCTCTCCTTGAGCATATGGTTTAGAGACACAATGTAAAAGGCAAAAGATTTATAAGATTTCAAGGGAAACCAGTGCATAGGAGACACAATGTACAATTGCTATTTGGGAAAAAAAAAAAGCATCATTGTTCATCATAAAGATGTAGGGAAACATTTTCTTCCAGGGTATTTCTCAAGACCAACCAGGAGATGTTTGTGATTCACACTTCATCACACCACAGAAGAGGAATAAATCTTTCTAGAAAGTAATCTAGGAATTTGGATCCTCACTATAAACCAAATATGATGTGATTTACCAATCTATGGGGATAATGCAATCAGCTACCAAGCATTAGGATATATTTCTGTTGTGTTTGGCAGCAACGGCCAAGTTTTTTAGTTCAGCAAAGAGAGCTGTCTTCGGAAAGAACAAACTGTGCTTCTTGGGCAGTTTGTTTATTCTCACAGAGGAATGGAATATTCACTTTTTATCTTCTAATGTATTTGAACATTTGGGAGGTGACAAAATAGAGACAGATGAAAGCATTATATTATAGGTTGTGAAATGGTGTATATTGAAAGTTTGCTTTCCTGTCGACCTTTTAGCAAAAAAGATTTGCAGCTGTTCCCTAATACTGTCCTTCCTAAAGCCCTGCAAATCTTTCCTGCTTGGACACTTGCTGGAACCTTGATGCTTGCTGGAGCATTGACGTTTGCTAGGGCAAACTGCTACACCGTTCTTGGCACAAAGGCCAGTAGCTTTTGTAAGTAGATTATGTTTATTTACAAATGAAACCCTGTAGGATCCATCCCTTGGGTCTCATCAGAAGGTTTCAATTAATATCTGAGAGTATCTGTGTTTAAGTATTTCAACACAGGGTGACAGAAGTCATCAAAATGATGAAGCAGGTCTCAGAAAAGGGATCTTTTTCAGGACTCTAGAAATTAACCATAGAGTTGAAGCAGTCTCAGAAGAATCATGGAGGTGACTGAATCTCAATAAGTAGAACAAATGTGGTGTGTAAGCCTGCTCTGTCCCCATTCTCCCACCATCCCCATCCAAGCTCCACAGCAGTTTGAAAACCAGTAGTCTGAGAAACAACACAGTGGAAGGATATAATTGAAGCTTATTCAGTCCCAAGTCCAGAAAACTCTACTGAATATTTCTAGAAGCTCTCTGGAAAGCTATACCAGAGTCATCTCTATTTTACTAATTTCTAGTTCATTCCAGGACAAAAACCTTATCCTGAAAGCATTTTTCAAATACTTTAGTAGATAGTGCCTGCCATTCTTAGCTGCCTGCAATGGCAGGAAAGAACAAGAATGTAAGAGGAACAGGCTCTTAAAAGTTGGGTATGTGAGATGTCTTAAGGACACCAGGATGCTTCAATAAAACTGCAGAGAATTTGAAAGGCCATATACTCATTATAGTTCTGCACACGTCTAGGATTGAGTGCACACCCAGTATAAACCTTGGAGACCATGGCATCTTAGTCCTGCTTTTCTCTGAGGCTGTTCCTGAGCAGATTGCACCTGAATTGTGAGGACACACCCCAAACAAAGACAGAAATCACTGAACAAAAACTGAAGACTTGTAGGTTTCATTTGAAGAAAAAAAAGACTATCTGTTGTCTACAAAGCAAAGAATTTAGTAGCCACACAAGACAAAAAAATAGGGACTACAGTAAGAAAAATACAGTTAGGAACAAGAGGAAGAGTAGGATTTTGAGTGTTTTAGTTTCAGTTCTTTGAAACAATCAGAGTTTAGGGGTTGGTGGATGTGGAGGGCCGCAACTACATTCTCCATTGCTTCAAGGGACAAAGGTAGAGATTGACCTCTGTGACCTCAAGGTGTGGTGGTACACGCCTTTAGTCCTGATGCCTGGGAGGCAGAGGCAGATTGACCTCTGTGACCTCAAGGTGTGGTAGTACACGCCTTTGGTCCCAATGCCTGGGAGGCAGAGACAGGCAGATCTCTGTGAGTTCAAGGTGTTGTAGCACACGCCTTTAATCCCAGAGCATGTGCTTGGTAACTCTCTACTGCTGCATCCCTGCCTACTTCCGAGGCATCATCTGGGATAATGGGCAGTGGACCAATCCAAGAGTGACACGTCAGAAGCGAGGACTGTTTCCTTTATAAGGGCTGGGTTCCCCTCATTCTGGGTCTCCGCTTTGGAAGCTGATGCTCTCCCTCTCAAGACGCATTAAAGCTTTACTGCAGAAGAATCCTAAGTGCCCCGCGTCGTTCTTGCTGGCGAGAAGGTAGCGCGGGACAGGTGGATGGATGGAATAACACTGGGGTAAAGGCATCTATTGCTGATCCTGGTAACTTGTTAGATTCCTGGATCCATACAGCAGAGGGAGAGAACCAACTCTTGCAAGTTGCCCTCCAAACTCCTCATGGTCACTGTGGCATGTATGTGTCCCCATATGCACTCGCACAAAACAAGTAAAAACTGCATTAAAATATTGAATTTTAACAAAAAGAATGAATCAGACACAAAAAGAGCATGGTCCATATATGGGGATGGGGAATCCATTGAATCCAGTAGTTGCTGTGCCTGAGGAAGTGTAGACAATCAAACTAAAGAAATGATTTGTGATAGTTTAGATTGAAGAAAATTGGGTATATAGATAAATAGACATGAGAATGCCTGCTCCAAAACTAGATAACTGGTCACATTTTAGATAATTATAATTGCACAAACTGAGGGACAAAGTATGAAGAAGACAGAGTGAATATAGCAATAAGATCTATCAGATAAAAATGCTACATAAGTTGATGCTCTTAGATTCTCATAAAAGGTCATCAAGTGGATGAAGAACAGAGTAGAAGTCATGTATGAGGTTTAACATTTCCTAGAACATGAGAAATGGTGTAGGGAGTATCCCTAAGAAGGCTGAGTGATATTAGTCCCAACCCTGAGACATTGTATAGGAAACCCCTTGAGAATCAGGGAATGATGTGGGCACCAACAGCCGGAGCAAGGAAGACTTCTGATATGTTATGCCAGATGGGATCTATTAGAAAGCAAACATTTCCTCTAATTCACCATTCGAACATAGTTTTCTGAATATTTTGTAACTCAACTTCCTTAAGATTACATGGTATCATAATTCACCTCCTGTGTTTCATAAAGACTCTCATGAGAAAAAAAATGCTACATAAAAGATTATATAATCTTCAGGACATGTGCTAAAAATAGCTTAAAAGTCTATTTTTTTTTTTAAAGTTTGGAATCCTAAATGTCTATGAAGCATGTGAGCTCAGAAGTCTAATCTGACATTAAGTACATATCTGTGATTTAGGGAAGAAGTCTGGGCTGAAGTCCAAAATACCCACAAGAAACACTAATTTATCACCTCATAAATGATTGGAATTTTGTTAAAGCGTAACTAACCCGAGGCAAGGATGATAACACTAACCTCTCAACTTTAGAAGAGAGAACTACCCATCTGCACAAATGCAGTCCACTGCAGCCAATTTGTCCCACTAAAGAGGAGGGCAGGCTCTTGTGAAAGTCACAGTTCAGAGGCACAGGCTCAACGCAGGAATGAGACTGACAAACTGCATTTCCTCATCTGTGCCTTGTCATCCCATCACTATAGGAATATTTGCAACAGCAACATGCATGAATATCAAGAAAAAATTATAAAGCATTCACACTCAAAGAGAAATACACACTTTGATGAAACAAAATAACACCAGAGTCGGGCTTACATATTTGAATCACTGCAATAAGAATGCCTTTGACAGGCTGGCTAATAGATTTGGTGTAAGCTAGAAAAATAATCAGACTCTTCTTGAAAAACAAAAAGGAAATAAAGCAATGTCTTTGAAATCCCAGAACATCCAAGAACCATGAACAACAAAAGGTACAAAATGTTCATAATGGGAATATCAGAAAAAAGAACAGATTAGAACGAAAGTTGAAGAAATAATGAGAAATATTTTTTTCCAAATTAATGTTAGACATAACAGCAGATTCTGAAAACTCAGAGAGCACCAAACAAAGCAAAGGACAAAAACTGCACCTTCTCATACTATAGAATAATCACTAAAGGATTTAGGGGGTTGAAATATTTGTGATAGAACAACCTAGGCATTGAATCTACTGAAACCATAAAATGAGAGAGTGGAGTGAAATTCATAGAGTATTTAAAGAAAACATCCTGTAATTAGTGAAAATGGCCTTCAGTTGTGACAGAAAATCAAAAACATGACTGATTAAAATTAAGGAACTGTGCTGTCAGTAGAGAATTGCCTCTCAAAGAAAGAGCTAAAACTTATTCAATGTATGTGTGCACATCTGTGCATGGCTGTGTGCGTGCATGCGTGAGTGCATGTGTACACATGTGGATGAGTAGTTGTGTGGGTGGGAACCCACAGAAGTGGGTCCGCTCCACCTTGACTGAAGGCCAGAGAGCTTAAGCCTACTCTGGCTTTCAAAGTGATTGACAAGAAGTCTGACTTCAGGAGCAGCTACAAAGGTGTCTGGACCTAGGGTGTGGTTATTTGGTATTTAGGGTTTTAAGAGGGTTCCCAGTGGACCTGTTCCACCTTGACTGAAGGTCAGAGAGTTTAAACCTATTTATTGATAAAAGATTTAACTTATGGTGTGACTACTAACAAAGATATCTTGACGAAGGGTGTGATTTCTTGGCTGTTTGGGTATTCAGATGGTAATCACTTTGTTCCTTGTATCTTGATGAAAAAAGTCTTTTGCTTTCTTCCCCTTCCCTTTTTTTTGGATTGGGGTATTTAGAGATCATAAGAAACAAACACAGGTGGATTGAGTATTCACTGAGCTGCCCTCCTGGTACTATCCCATGTCTCTGTATTTCTTTTACATCTCTGTTCATTCTGCCTAACATTTCCACATCTCTTTTCATTCTAACATTTCACATGCATCGAGGCAGAACCCCGATGGGTGTGTTTATATATGTGTGTGTACATAGGCACATCTGCATATGTTTGCATGTGTGTATATGAACATGTATCTATGTGTGCAAAAAAGAAAGAAACAAAGAAACTCTCCTGCAGGAAACAAGAAATTGAAACAAATTATATCCAATAAATGACAAAAATAAATAAAAAATGAGATAAGAAATAATTAATTGGAAAAAACAGAAATTAAAAAAAATAGAAAAAAGAAAGCATCTTCAACAAATGGTGCTGGTGTAACTGGATGTCAACTTGTAGAAGAATGCGTATAGATCCATGTCTATCCCCATTCACAAAACTTATGTTCAAATGGATCAAAGACCTCAACATAAGTCCAGCCACACTGAACCTCATAGAAGAGAAAGCGAGAAGTAGCATTGAATACATAGGCACAGAAGACCACTTCCTAAATATAACACCAGTAGCATAGACACTGAGAGCAACAATTAATAAATGGGACCTTCTGAAACTGAGAAACTTCTGTAAGGCAAAGGACACAATCCCTAAAACAAAATGGCAGCCTACAAAATGGGAAAAGATCACTAATCCCACAGAGGACTGATCTCCAAAATATACAAAGAACTCAAAAAACTAGACATTAAAATTATCAAATAATCCAATTAAAAATGGGATACAGATCTAAACAGATAATTCTCAACAGAAGACACTTAAGAAATTACTCAACATCCTTCACCATCGGGAAATGTAAATTAAAACAACTCTGAGAAACCATCTTACACAAGTCAAAAGGGTTATGATTAAAAACACCAATGATGGCTTATACTGGACAGGATGTGGAGTAAAGAGACCACTCCTCCATTGCTGGTGGGAGTGCAAACTCTTACAGCTACTTTGGAAATCAGTGTGGCAGGATCTCAGAAAACTGAGAATCAATCTATTTCAAGACCCAGAAATATCACTCTTGGTCATATACCCAAAGGATATACACTCATACCACAAGGACATTTCCTCAACTGTGTTTATAGCAGCATTATTCATAACAACCAGAACCTGGAAACAGCCTAGGAGTACCTCAACCAAAGAGTGGATAAAGAAAATGTGTTACATTTGCACAATGGAGTACTTCTCAGCAGTAAAAAATATAATGACAATTTAAAATTTGCTTGCAAATAAATGGAACTAGAAAAAAACATCCTGAGTGAGGTAATCTAGACCCAGATAAACAACATGGTATGCACTTACTCATAATTGGATATTAGATGAAAAGCAAAGAATAACCAGCCTATAGTTCATGATTCCAGAGAAGCTAAGTAACAAGGAGAATCCTGAGACATGGATCCCCCTGGAAAGGGGAAACAGACAAGCTCTTTTGAGAAAATTGGGAGGGAGAGAAGAGAGGGTGAAAGGGGAGATACAGGGAAGAAGGGAGGGAGGATGAGAACATGAGGGAGCAAGCTGGACACTCAAGATGGAGGAAGGATGGAGAGAAAGGAAAGAGATATCTTGATAGAGGGAGCCATTAAGGGGCTGGCGAGAAACAACACTGGGGAAATTCTATACAAGGATGACTCCAGCTTAGACTCTAAGCAAGAGTAGAGAGGATGCCTAAACTGGCCTTCCCCTGTAATCACATTGATGACTCCCTTAATTGCCATCATAGAACCTTCACCCAAAATTAATAGAAACAGATACAGAGATGCACACCAAAGCACTGTGCCATGCGTCCAGAGACTAGTCCAAGAGAGGGAGGAGCAATAGTACGAGCAATGAGGTCAAAACCATGATGGGGACTCTCATAGAAACAACTGACCTGAGCTAGTGAGCTCACTGACTCTGGATTGATAGTGGTGGGACCTGCATAGGATCAAACGAGGTCTACTGAATATGGGGAATTAATAGCTAAAAATAAAAAAAAAACCAAAAGATCAAGAAAATAGAATAACATTTAGCCAGAATACCCAAAACAAAGGGAGAGAGTAGACAAAGATACCTCAAATCAAAACAGAGAGATTCTGTAGCTCCTGTGGCTTGCCAGCCTAACAATGCATCTATGAACAAGCATGTTCTCACCATCTTGCCAACCTATTTGCAATAGTCACCTTTTTGAAAGACACAATCTACAAAAACTCATCAAAAAAGAAACTGGCTCTCTCAACGGACCTACATTTATCAAAGACATTGAATTAATGATTAATGACTTCCAGACCAGAAAATGCCAGGCCCAGATGGGATTCACTGCTAATTTCTTCCAAACAGTTAAGAAAACTATGAGACACCTTATGTTTTTTCCTAAAGATAAGAACATGGGGATACTTTTTGATTCAATATAGGTAAGCATTGCTCTCATGCCTATAGAATAAGAACCTATACATCACTATCTCCCATTACTATAAATGTAAGAATCCTCAAAAATATCATCAAATTAAATCCTACACTGAATTAAAAAAAGGGGGCGATTATACTGCATGATCACTGTGGTTTTCTTATTTACTAATGCAAGAATGTTTTGACATTTGAAATTTAATTAATGTAATTTATCATAGACAGAAGCTAAAGAAGAAGAATCATATGATCACACCAATAGATAGATTAAAAAGCATTTGACAAAACCCCATGTCCATTGAGTGCAAAAACGATAATACAATACAAACCTCAGCACTTTAGACTACAAGGCTACTTGACAACACACTGGAGAGCTTACTAACTAGATGGGGTGGGAAGGCAGCATATCCATGTCCTCTTTAGCCTCCTTTTTAACATTTTGCTGATCACTAATACTAAGAGGCTCAAACAAAAGTGTCTTTGTTCACAGATGACACATTCATACAAAAAATCTTAAAGGGTCAGCAAAATAATCCAAGACAGTGTCTAAGAAAACAACAACCTCCACAAAGAACAATTAGAGCCAGCATAAAAAAGTTTTGTTTGGTTTTTTTAATTACTTGCTTTTATAAGCAATAATTAAGAAGAATTTGAAATTTAAAACTTTCCATAACTATCATCAAAAGGATGGGCTGACAAGATGGTTCAGGGAATAAAGGTGCCTGCCATCAAACATGATGACCTGCATTTGAGCCTCTGGAGCCATGTGGTATAAGGAAAACTGACTCTGTTAAGCTCTCCTCTGGCTCCTACATGCACATCTTGGCATGTGTAATCCCTCTCCCAATAAACAAATATAAATGTAGCAAAAGTTAAATATCTCTAAATGCAATAGTTATGAATATATTAAATTATGTATTAATTCTCTATGAGGAAGACTATAAAATCCTGATAAAAGCAAAACTATATAAACAAAGAGAGCGATATTCTACATCCATGGCTAGAAAGTTTCACTATTGTAAGAAAAAGTCAATTCTTCCCAGTTGCATTTGTTAATTAATTATAAGTACAGTCAAAATCTTGGGAAATTATTTTATGAATATTAACAAAACTTGAAAGAGTTGACATGGAAAAGCAAAGAACCACAGAAGAGGCAACATTCTGAATATTAACAAATTCAGGCGAATGCTCCTACCTGACATTATAAAGACCTATTATAAAGTTTCAACATTATAGAGAAAGTGGTGCTAGCAAAAGAATAAAGATTGGCGAATCTGACACAAGAATAGCATGGGAATTATTTCAGAGAAATAGAGCCAACTAAAGGGAGCAAAGGAAACACAATGAGGCAGATGTATTGTTTGCAACAAACAATTCTAGACTATTGCATGCAGGTGAATAGAGGCACAGAACTTACACCCGTACTCAATATATATTAACCCAATATAAATCAACAGGCCTAAATGTGAAACCCCAAAACACCAGGTAACAGTTTGAGAAACTCTAGATGACATTGGATTTACAGATGAACTTTAGGTACAATCATAAAGCACAATCTAAGAAAGAAATAAACGGTAAGCAAGACTTTATTAAAAATATTTTCACATTGGAACACTGGACTTAACTCCCTAGGTCCAAATGAGAAGCAGAAGGAGGGAGAATGTGAGCAAGGAAGTCAGGACCACGAGGGGCGCGTTCACTCACTGATACAAGGGGACTGATCTAATGAGAGCTCACCAAGGCCAGCTGGACTGGGACTGAACAAGCATGTGATCAAACCGGATTCTCTGAATGTGGCAGACTTGGGGGCTGACTGAGAAGACATTGATAATGGCACTGGGACTTGTTTTGTCTGCATGTTCTGGCTTTTTGGGACTCTAGTCTGTTTGGATGCTCACCTTCCTAGACCTGGAGGGAGGGAGGAGTAACTTGAACTTCCCACAGGGCAGGAAACCCTGACTGCTCTTAGGACTGGAGAGGAAGGAGGAGAGGGAGTGGGGGGAGTGGGAGGGTACTGGGAGGAGGGGCAGAAGTGGAAATTTTTATAAATTAATATTAAGTTTATAAAATAAAAAAAATATTCTCAAAAATGACACTATCAAGAGAATGAGAAGATGAGCCATAAAAGCCATAGATTTAAGAGAAAATATTTGCAAAGGCTAAATGTGACAAAAGGTTATCATCCGTAAGAAAATCTATCACACATTTTGAATGGACAAAAATCAAGAGATTCCTCACCAAAGAAAGTATATTTAAATATACCCATTAGTACTAAAGTTCCATCTGGGAAGTGCAGATTAAAACCAGATTAAGTTCAGATTACATGGATACTATAGGTGTACAAGTACTGAATGATCAAATGCGGACACTAATAGAGTCAATTACTGGTAAGGACATGGAAAAAGAAGGCTCATTCATTGTTCATAGTAGTAAAAAATAACAAAGTCATTTTGCAAAACAGTCTAGTACTCTGTTAAAATAAATATTCTGTTACCACATTTACTATGTAATTCAACAATCATAATGAGGTCTTTCTCTCTTTCTTTTTTTCTTTCTTTTTTGATATGTTTGGTTGGGAGATTGGTTGACTTTGGTATTTTGGAGACTGAGTCTCCTTGAAGAGTTTCCTAGTCAAGTTTGTTATGAACCCAAAGCTGTTCTATAGGAAAAAGCTATTAAAGTTCAACAAAAACTAAAGAGGAAGATTGAAAATGCTTATATACAGAAAGTAAACAGTAATGAAGCAACAGAAGAGTAGAAAACATGAAAAGTAGGAAAAAATAACGGTCATAAATTCTGTATTATCAGTTATGATATTAGCTAAAAGTGGATAAATAATAATTAAAAGGAAGTTTGGTGTGATAGGAGAAAATTATTAAAGCATATGCTATGTGTTACAAAAGACAGACTTTACAAAACCATAGGCATTTTGAGTTTAAAAAAGGTAGATTGACTGTGTAATTAGTTGCAAAAAAGAAAATAAAGACAAAACAAACTGGAATAATTGTTTTAAATCAGACAAAATACAGCAGAGCAAGCTAGTGCACACCTGTAATCCCAGCTCTCAGTAGGTTACAGCAGGAATATTGTGTATTCAGTGCCAAGCTTAGCAGTAGATCAAGATGCTGTTTGAAAAAATCAATAAGTCAAAAAATGTAAAAAATTGAACCAAATTTACTTTTAAAGTGTTTTTATTGAAAAAGAAGGTTATATGAAGTTAAAAGAGATACTCCACTCAAAATCAGTAGCAATTATAAATATAGATGTATATTTCAAGACAGTCAAAGTACATTAAACAAAAATGACAGAATTTTAAGGAACTATATAATTGAATAATAATAATTGGAGTAATTAGCATCATTACATTTTTAATATATATGTTATGTGTGGTTTGATGAGCATATTTTACCCCTCAATCTGTCCTACTGATTCCCCTTTCTTATCCCTATCTTTCCTGTTTTCTTTTTCCTTAAATAACTTTTCTCTATTTTCGTTTAATATATACATACATGATTTCAACAGTAGTTATGTTGCTATGAAGGAACAGCTAAGAAATGAACAGAACATCCCTACAAATGAGCCATTAAATGTCTTTAATGGACTTCTATATAAATAGGACACATATTTTTCTATATAGAGTATATATTTATAAAACAAATCTCAGTATATTTTTAAAATTCATAATTTCAGAAAGTTTGTCCTCTAACAATTGAATAAATTAGAAATCAGCCACAAAAAGAATTTTTAAGAGTTAAGCTAATATGACAGGATATTTTAAAACACCTTTGGAGGGGTATAACATGAGGGGCCAGCTTGTTTGGGTTTTTGTCTGAGCCCAGTTCCCCACAGCTAGTTTGTTGGGGTTTTCTGTCCTGCCTGGCCCCCCAGCTATTTAGTCCCAGAGAAAAATCACACAAAGATCTCTTTAAGTTATAAAGCTGATTGGCCCATTAGGTCTAGCTTCTTACTGACTAACTCTCACATCTTGATTAACCCATTTTTCTGATCTATTTTAGCCATATGGCTCAGTACCTTTCTCAGCGGGGCAGATCACATCCTGCTGCTTCAGTGATCTGGGCAGGAGTGGGAGGAATCAACTTCCTCTTCCCCAGAATTCCTCCTGTTCTCCTTCCATCATTTCCACTTCCTGTCTGGTTTTCCTACCTACACCTCCTGCTTGGCCAATCAGCATTTATTTAAAACATGATTGACAGAATAAAGAATATTCTCCTGCACCAGAGGGGTCTTCCCCTTGTTTAGTATCTTTTAAAATGTGTTTATTCAGTGTTTAAAATTGTCATTAGAGATTTCTTTTACTACATAGATTTGGCTTAGTTGAAAAAATTTTGAAGCTGTGTAAATGCTGTAGAATTAAAAATTTCTAAACAGCAAAGAAAACAATTCAGTGAAGAGAAAACTTAAGAATAGAAGAAAATCTTTGACAGCTACATAGAGGATTAAAATTTAGAATACATAAAGAACGAAATTCCACACAGTATATGGGTCAATGTATCAAACAAAGATAAAGTACCAATGATCAATAAAAATATGATTGAAATGTTCAAAATCCTTAGCCTACCAAAAATATACAAAATAAAACAGTGTTCAGATTTTATCCCATCCTAGTCAGAATGGTTATCATTAAGAAAATAAATAACAATAAACACTAGCATGGAAAAGTTATTTATTGGAAATTAATATGGAAGTTCCTCAATAAGCTAAAAATAGGACTAGCATATGACCCAAATACATTACTTCTAGGTAAACATACAAAGTCACTAAGTCCACATATTACAGAGATGTTGTCACCTGTATATTTATTGCTACACTATCCACAGGAGCCAAGTTATAGAATCATCTTTAGTGTTCGTCAATAAATAAACTGATAAAGAATTTTGCTGTGCATGCACAGTGGAATTATATTTAACCTTAAAGAAGAATTAAATTATATCATTTGCAGGAAAGTAGACACAACTGACAATATCACATGTTTTTTATTGCTCATTAATTTGTGGATCCTAGATTTTCATGCAGATATATAAAATTATATGTATGTAATATATTATATGCAATATATGTATATTATATATATATAATCATGTGTTTATGGAGAAACAAAATTTGGAGAATGGATGGCAAGAATGGGAGAGGTGATAAAAGGAAGAGGGAATGAATGTACTCAAAGTACATGATATAGTTATATGAAATGAAGCCTATCACTATGCATAATGAATGTATGTCAATAAAATTTTGTGTTAAAACATTAAAGAAATTTTAAATTTTAAAATATGATTGTAGTTCAGATGAAATATTTTAATACAGACCATTAAATTGGGATTCATGAAAAATGCCCTTGACTCTGACCTCCCCCCCAGTGAAATGACAAAGAAAGATCTATATATGATCGTAGAGTCTTTTCTGTAAGAAAACATTCCATAACCATCGTAGTCATCATATCCCTCTATTCTAATTCTGACCCTTATAATAACACTCACTTGTAAGCATGTCTTTAAACATTTGCTCAATTAATGATAACTGGCAGCTCAAAGGAAGTTCCAAATAGTGATAACCTAAACTAGATGTCAGTCAAAAGCCAAGTGTTTCCACTGGTCCAATAAGACATTCTTCTACTATCTGAAAATTCTGAACATTTTAACTAAGTCAATGTTTATTCTGTATATCAATGTTCTGATTACTGAAAGTTACAGCAGTAAATGATTTCACTTCTGCTCTTAGCCACCTTTATTATCTATTAGATCATGCTAGTCCAAAAAGCACAAAAATAACTGCAGTTACATATAAATTGCTTTAAGTGCAATAAATGTGGCATAAAATACAGTGATTTTCATTGGGTATGGAAGCATTTGCATCTAATCCCAACATTTTGGAAGCAGGGGCAGGCTCTCTATGTGAGTTTGAGGAATGACTCTTCTACAAAGGAAGTTCTAAGCCAGCCTGAGTTGCATAGATATATGAGACATGAGCAGGCAGTATATAAACAGAAAGAGAGAGAGATTAATTGCTGATTAAGAAATTATATCTAACTTTATTACTTAGAAATACTTCTTTAAAGCACTTTTTCTCAACCTCAGGTACACCTTGGAAGCTGTGAGAACACTTCGTGACCAGACTTCACCCAAATAAATCATTATGTCTCATGCATCATGACTTTCTACTCTCCCTACATGAGCCCACTGCATAGCCCGGTTTTAAAACCATGTTATGAAAGACCAGGAAGCATAGACAAGCTTTTGGTTCAAAGGGACAGAGAATGGCACTTGGAAGAATCTTCTCCTAAATATACCTAATTTATTTTTACTCTCTAAACCTCAATTATCACATTCTCTGAAGTGTATTTTGGACCCCTCTAATGATATTCATGAGAGTCCTGATAATGCTAATGTAAGTTATCGCTACTTTGTAGATTTTGTTATATTCCAAGATGCTACAACAAGCACTTTAATTGTATTTCAATATTACCCTCCTCCAAGATACTAGGAGCTATATAGCAGTATGAGTATTTACTTTACAATTGGTGAAAAAGGAAATAATTTGTCAAGGTAACACAAGTAAAAACTGGTGGAGCTGGAAATACAACTACCAAATCCATGTTCGAAAACAGGACCTACTGATCCTATGTAGCTCAGATTTACATTAATCACACTGTGAAACATATTGTATTGTAATACATTTGTGATTTGCATTCACTACTCATTTTGTTCATCCAGTTGACCCGAGTTGAGTTTGTTCTCAGTGTACTTGGTGCTAGAAATATGAAGTCTGGGTAATAGAAGTGTAGAGCACACATCAGCAAATAAGTTGACTGGTTAAATCCTGTCAGCCACTTCTTTTTCATAAATAAAGCTTTTGATGGCTCTCAACCACAACCACTGGTTGACTGGTTTCCTACCTGTAGTGACCTTCATGCTACAAGATTGCAGTAGAGTAGTTAGAAGAAACAATTTACCCACAAAACCTTAAAAATGTGATGGTCTGACCATTTCTAGAAAGTTTGACTGTCCGTAGTCTAGAGCACAAGACAAATGAATCACTAGTGACTACCCAATGATATGCATGCTGTGTTATTCACACATAGGTATATAAAAAATCAAATATATATAATAGGGTCGGATGTAGGGCAACCAGTTCCTACAAGACACGGTATTGGAAAGCTTGGTCGAGTTACCTATGTAAAAGAGATCAACCAGATCAGTAAGATCATGTGGGCAGTGAGGCAAGGAACTACTGCAACTCTTTAAAAAATAAAATAGATAGGTTTAAGTGATGCTAATTAGTTTTATATGCTTCATGAAAATGTAGTTTTGATTTCTTTTTCATTTTTATCATTTTGTTGGAGAGGGATATTTGGACAGGGCCTTGTTATGTGATCCAGGTTGTCCTTGAAGGCATGATTTTCCTGTTTCAAAGTGCTGGACTCATAGATATGCACCGCCATGCTCAGCTAACAGATTTTATTTTGACGCTCACTAGACCATCTAATGATGCACGTGACAAAATGCCCTCCTAGCGAATCAGAAGTTGTGATATGTTGTTGCACAGTAAGATGACTAAGGTTAAGTATGTACCGTACATTTCGAAAAACTAACAGGTGTTCCTACAATGTTCACTGTAAGGAAAAACTAAATAATTGAGACTATAGCCATCTTTACCTTGATTGAAATATTATGGATGCATTCATGAATGAAAATATTACATTCTTTCATGAATATTATGTTTATGTTGCTATTTATAAGTTAAAATAAACTAGCTTTAAAGATACACAACACTTGTAAATAGGAAGTTATTTGCTAACTCAAGTGACTAGTTCCTGTGCTGAAGAAGAATGAAAAATGTATAGCATGGTTGCCTTTTGTAGTTCTTGAATTGATTGGCTTATAAGAATTCTATCTTCTTCAACCCACACAACTGCGCAGTCTCCCCCAGGCAGCTAGCACCATTGTAGACTTGGAAATTCAACACTCAGTCACCCAGGTAGGACAGTCTGAAATTCAAGGTCAATCTGGATCACATAATGAGAACCTGTCTCAAAACCACAGCAGCAGCAGCAACAACAAAAATGGTATGGAAGGTGCCATTTTTTTCTTTGTTTCCAGTTGTTTTGATTGCATATAATTATTAATACCATGTTGAGTTGTTGAAGTTGACTGTACCTGGAAAATTCATGGGCAGTTCAAAGGGCTTCTGAGACTTGGAATCTCTAGAGTTAGCCTCGCAAATTTCAGCCATTATCTTCTTAATTTTGAGACCTGTGATTTTAATCACTTCCCCTGTTGACAAACAGCATTCATTGCCGAACATTTCATAAATAGACCCTGAAAAGAAAGGAAATAATCTTTAAAAAAAAAGGAAAGGTTAAACAGTAAAGAACAAAATCACTGCCAAGTACCTCATGTACAATGTTTTCACTTAGTTCCTCCCTTAGCCATCTAATAAACTGGAATTAAATCTGACTATCCCAGAATGTACACCATGCACCAGGAAACATATTGGATTTTCACTTTATCCACCGGGCAAAGTATAAACAATCTTGGGGGTTTTTTTTATTATTTTAAATTGAATTTATGGTTTGCTCATCACCTTCAGCTCATTTACCCAAGGTCAAACCACAGTCAGGTCTCCCATTGCCAGGATTTATGGCACATTTTTGCCAGGTCACAGAATTAGGCCCATATGAGTCAACAGCAATTTGTGTCAGTACTGCAAACAGAGCTATAACACAGTCCAAGCAAAGACAGAGATGCTTGTGTACCGAGGCTTCATACTAACAGCTTCCTATTTATTTTTCAGATCTAGTTCTCTTCATCATCATGAGTTTAATTTAAGTCTTCTTGCCCATTTTTATCTGTGGCTTTTTGACAAACTGGAGACAGCACTCAATACCTTTGTGGCAATAGGTGGCAGAACAGCCCAGCTAAACAGAGCAGCTGCACTTTGTCTCGCAGTTTCGGCCTTCTTCTTGACAAACCTTTCATCATAGCTATCATAGTAAGGTTTTCATTCATGCATTGTCTTTCTATGTCTCCAGAGAGAAGGTGAATGGGCTGTGAAACAATTGGACTATGATCATCAGGAAAGATGAGAGGTCATAGTTCAAAACAGTCAGCCCTAGTCAAAAGAGAACAGCTCAAGGCAGAATCTCTGGAAGACAATTGCATCACAAATGAACAGTCGCTTATACGCTTATACCGGTGTAAGGAGCATTACAGGACTGCAAGCATTTAAATACAATAGTGGTTTGTCCCTCCCTCTAGGTGGCTTAAGCTTTTTGATCACACTAAACGTAAGGCTATAAGGGCAAATGCTGGCTTTGTCTGTTTTCTGAATTTTCTGTTTTGAAAAGTCAATTTTCTAGTTCCCTTTTTTTAGTGCCCTCACAGACTCTAGCTATATATGTGTGTGTAAACATACATATATGTAGATAGATAGATAGATAGATAGATAGATAGGTAGATAGATAGATAGATAGATAGATAGATAGATAGATAGATAGATAGACAGATAGGTTATAACCCTCTTATTATGGCATTCATGGTTTTCATAAAAATTTTTAAATCTGACGTTTCACCCAGTTCAAAGCACTCTATGATTATATCAGTGCCTCAACAGGTAGCATGGCATGACACAATCAGAGAAATCTGAAGGATCTTGACTTCCTTAAGGACAATTTACACAGAGACACAGCCACCTCTAGGCAACCTAAGAAAGCAGATGTCCTGACTCTCATTGTTCTTCAAGAGTACCTCTGTGACCAGATTCTACCAGAGGCCAAAGGGCAAGAGAGCAGCTAGCAGCCTGGCAAAGGTGTGCCTCCCGGCAGAGTGGGGATGGAAGTGCCCCGTGTGAGACCTTCCAATCTGCACAGAGCGCATCAGTCCTGAGGACCAGCTTGGCTGGCTGACCTGTTAGCATCTTATCCCAAACCCCATCTGTCTTCTCACACCGTTCTCTTAACTATTTATGCTGTTGTACGTTCATTAGCCTGAGGACATAGAACTACTAGTCCCAAGTTCTTTTTTGAACAAGCGGAGGTATGAAATAAATAATTTAAAAAATCCAAGCAACATTTTCTGTCAGTAAACTCAGAACACTTATATGCCATGATAAATCTCATACTGACATTCTGTATCACTACCATTGTATCATCCTGCATTTAACTTTTCGTGAGTTTGGTTTTTATTATTACTAATTCAAGTTTAAGGTTCATTAGAAAAATAACAATTGAATTATATTTTTTGTATGATTGCAACTCAACCAGGCCCCCTTTACACTCACTGAGTCAGTAGACTAACTGTGTGAGGTCTTGCGACTGGTAGTAGGCATCAGGGATAAAAGGTCTAGTTTGTCCCTCAGAGGCATAGTTCTGCAAAGAGTAGGCAGGAAGCCAGTCCATTGCAAAAGACCCAGGGTGTGGGGAGCTGTATTATAGGAAATGCGGAGTGTTGTGAAGTGGCAGAGGCATCTCCGTTTCCATGGGAAAGAGAAAGCAGGAATGAATCCTGGAGGACACAACAGCCGATGTGGGCCTTAAACGAAGAGTCACTTGGTGCAAAAATGGGCAGAAGCAATAGTATTAGGAAGGTACTGAGATATGAAAAAAAAAACTGATGCATTCTGGAAACTTTAAGTAGTTTCTTGTGTTTAAATTATAAAGTAAGAGAGGTGAGGGGTTGCTTAGGTTTTGTTTTGTTTTAAGAAGGAATATGTGGAGGGGTAAAAATAATGCTGTTTTTTTTATTAGATTTGCAATGCACAAAACAACGGGCTGAAGTAACTTTAAAGGCAGGGAATCTACATCTTCAGTTATCAGGGTGCAAGAAGAAATCCCAGTTTAATAAGAGGCCATTTGTACTCTAGACATTAACTACCCAAACTGTGGTCCACTGTGCCGCCCGGGAGCTTGTTAGAATCTTGGTCAAGTTGCTGAATCAGAACCTGCATTTTTAACAAGCTCCCCAGATGATTAATAAGTACATTAAGGTTCGTAAAGCTCTGGTCTGCTCTGCAAGCACACAGCTGAAGTAACCTATTTTGAGATTGTTGCAAAACAAATCAGAGGAAAACGTGCCATCCGCCCACAGAAAACCTTGGGTGTCCATGAAGTGGGGAACAAGTGAAGGATTTGAGACATGTAAGTGTTAAGGAGTGATTTTTCTTTATCAGGAGAAATAGGACATCATTTAACTGAACACCTTTTAGCTGGAAGTCTTGAACTTAATTTCTGTACAATGAGTGTCTATTCTTCAGTACAATTTATAGCCAACTCACGGGCAGGGAATGCCATCTTTTATAGATTCAAAAGGATCCAAAATTCAAAAGACAAATTTGCGCAAGATTATATATCAGTTTGAAAGGGCGGGAAGCCAGAGAATTCTATGACAATAAAATTATGCATTCTAGCCAACACATTGAAAGTTTCTAGTCTCTTCCTAAACATCTACTTCTCTCCGTAAAAAATAGAAAAGAAATGCATTTTATTAACATTAGGAAAAGAGCATCATGCAAATACTAATAGGAAACTCTTCATTTAACATGTGACCATCATTTTGCTTCTAACCAGGAAAGTCTCTCTCTCTCTCTCTCTCTCTCTCTCTCTCTCTCTCTCTCTCTCTCTCTCTCTGTGTGTGTGTGTGTGTGTGTGTGTGTGTGTGTGTGTGTGTCTTTTTCTCTTGTTGCATAATATTTTGTTTGTGTTCTGACAAACAAAGCTTACCTGGAGATCAGAGGACAGAGCTAGCCACTAGTTAACTATAGAGGACAGAGAGTGATGACACACCCATTTAATCCTAGCACTTGGGAAGAGGAAGCAGGAAGATCTGGAGTTCAAGGCCACCCTGGGCTACAGAAGATTGAACCAGTCTAAAAGAGAAACAGTCTGCTGCTGATGGTGGCTCACACCGTTGATTCTAGCACATGGGACCTCATGCTTTTGATCCCAGCAATTGGGAGGCTCATGCCTTTAATCCCAGTATGAGGGATGTGGAGATAGGAATATAAAACGGTTGGAGACAGGATCTGGCGCCAATTCAATCTGAGGATTCTAGAGACAATTTCAGTCTAGGAATCAAAGAGACAGGCACCCCCATTCAGTTGGAGATTTAATAGAGGTAAGAAGTTTCTGGTAGCTGGCTGTTCTGCTTCTCTGATCTTTCAGCTTTCACCCTAATGTCTGACTCTGGGTTTTAGTTTTAAGACTAAGTAGAAACATGCTTCACTCTCCATCTTTCCCTTTAGAAAAGGTCTTGTATAGTCCAGGCTGGTCTTCAACTAGCGATGCAGGCTAAGAAGTGCATTAACTTCTGATGCATGGGCTTGGGACTGCATCTTATGCTGCTGCACGCCGTTGGCATGGGGTTGGAGATCCACCCCAGGGCTATGTGCACAGGAGGCAAACACATTGCCAGCCGAAGCACATCCTCACTACTTCTGTACTTGAAAGGCTGCTCAGGGGCGCCCAAAATGAAGAAGCTGTGTCAGCGACAGGTAACAAGGGCATATAGCTACTTGTAGAACCCTGAAATAAGCAAGCTTCCCATAGTTAGTTCTTATCAACATAAAGTCTCCTAAAATATACTTGTCCCTGAGTTTTCATATAATGATGAATTTTAAAAATAGGCAACTTCCACGATCTCAGAATAAACACATATGTGTGACTCCTTTTTAAACTTTTGCTGAGATACATGTCTGAAGTATGTTTGCCTATGTACAGACATACATATTCAAGTAGTCTTCCTCCCATTTTAGCCAGGAGACATGTATTTTGAATATGCAAGTCTCAAATCTCTTCAATCTTTGCAGTCTGATTCTCTTCAAGTCAGAGCATATGTATTCAGGATAATGCCAAACATCAGAGTGAACTGGAACAAAGCAGCCTGTTTTCAGTGATCAAACATTGCCCCTGAAGACTGTAATGAAAGAGCCATGTGCCTTTGAAATCACCTCTTCTGTAATACTACTTTTCTCGATAAAAATGACACATTAATATCCTTTTATGAGCTCTTCCCTTGCTTGACAATCCATATAAGCAATGCTATGATCACATAGGAACAGTCGAAACAATTGGTTCAGTAGGCTTTTCCCCCTTCCATTCTAGTCAAAATTAAAAACGTGTGGCAGTCAGGAAAGAGGAAGGTTTTCTTATCTGTGTTCAAACACACCATGTCCCAAACAACGTCGTGCCTTTCATTCCTTTACCTCCTCATTGACCTGTCCAAGCTTAACCAACCCTAAAGATTCAGCTAACGCTCCTCCTCAAAGCCACTTCATATCCAACAAAAGAAATGTTCATTCCCTCCTGCACTCTAATAGCACTTTGTATACACTCCCTCACAGAGCTTTGGGGATTACCATTAAACCTGGATTTGGGGTGATTTTTATTATTGATACTATATACATTTGGGGATTTATTATAACTTCCTAGAAAAAAGAAAATATGTTATCTAAATATACAAACTTTTCCCTCATCACCCTACCGCACAGAGCTACTATGCAATTTTTGTTCATACTAGATCCCATATGAATGTTTTCATTATTAGCCTTTACTGTAAGTGATTCATAGGACAGTAACTGTCTTTCTATGTCAGTGTGACGTACGAAAGTGTTGGTGTGAGGTATATTTTCTCTTTGTATGTTTACTATCAAAGAGTCAAGCACAATTAAGATTATCTGGCTGCTTTCTGGGTACTTTAAAAAATGTAACGGGCAGGAAGTTCTTTGATGTGATTTCTACTTTTATTTTTCCACATTAGGTACAGGGGTTGAAACTATGGACTATGCATGTTGAGTAATGTTGTGAGATATATGTACCCTGTGTGAGATATACTTCTGTGATTGATTTAATCAAAAACTGAATGGTCAATAGAGAAAGTGGGAGATGAATCTAGATGTAGGAGAGACACTAAGAGATGCAGAAGAAGCAGGAGGAGCTGTATGTGACAGTATGTAGATTAATAAAAATGGGCTATTTTAAGTTATAAGAGATAGTTAAAAACAAGTCTAAGCTAAAGACAAGCTTTCATAATTAATGAGTCTCTGTGCTGTTATTTGGGTGTTGACTGGCAGAAAAAGAAAGACTTTTGTAAGATTACAGGGTAATCATTCCAAAGCTAGACAACTTAGTCACCCCTTTTCACTTTTAATTTTAAGACAGGATCTCACAAAATTGATCAGGCTGATCTAAAACTTGCAGGTTCAACCTCTTGAGTATATGGGATTAGAGGCAAACACCACCAGGCTTGATTGCTACTTTTCTTTATGTTTTGTTGTATATGTTTTACAGTGGAGTTCATATAAAGATTTGTGATAGATATGGATGCATTAGAAAGTCTTGCCTGAAAAATATGATTGCTATATATGGCAATGTATAAGAATCATGCCAGTTGCCTATGAGGATTCTGTATTCAAGAATATAATGTATTTTCAGGAAGCAGCAAGTCCATAAATGAAACCTCTAAATATGAAATTGTTATATTACATTTATATCCCAAAACATTGTAGTTGATAGACATTAAAGATACTATTAGAGAGAGCTCTTCAATTTTTCTAGAAAGTTTGCCATACAAATGAAGTTTAGAAGGAGCTGTGACTGGAATCGATATTTGTATGGCCAGCCTTCTAAAAAAGAAGTTCCTCACTCATCCATTGTTAGTGGGAATGCAAACTTGTGCAACCACTTTGGAAACCAGTGTGGCGGTTTCTCGGGAAACTGGGAGTCAACCTACCTCAGGACCCAGCAATTCCACTCTTGGGAATATACGCAAGATATGCCCAATCATACTACAAAAACATTTGTTCAACTATGTTCATAGCAGCACTATTTGTACTAGCCAGAACCTGGAAACAACCTAGGTGCCCCTCAATAGAAGAATGGATAAAGAAGGTGTGGCACATATACACTTTAGAGTTTTACTCAGCGGTAAAAAACAATGACATCTTGAATTTTGCATGCAAATGGATGGAAATAGAAAACACTTTACTGAGTGAGATAACCCAGACTCAAAAATATGAATATGGTATGTACTCACTCATAAGTGGATTCTAACCATAAATAAAGGACATTGAGTATATAATTCATGATCCTAGAGAATGTAAATAAGAAGGTGAACCCAAAGAAAAACATATATTTATTCTCCTGGATATTGGAAGTAGACAAGATCGTCAGGCAAAAGTTGGGAGCACGGAGGTGGGGGTGAGGTGGGAGTAAGGGGAGAGTGGGAGAGAGAAGGGAGAAGGAGAGGATTGGGGAGAGCTTGGGGGAATGGGATGGTTGAAATGGACGAAGGGTGGATATGGGAGCAGGGACGTAGATATCTTAATTAAGGGAGGCATTTTAGTGTTGGCAAGAGACTTGACTCTAGAGGGGTTCCCAGGTGTTGAAAAAGATATCACTAGTTTGTTGCTTGGGCAGCAGAGGAGAGGGTGCCTGAACTGGCCTTATCTCATAGCCACACTGATGAATATCTGGCATATCACCATAGAACCTTGATCTGGTGATGGATGGAGATAAAGACAGAGACCCACATTGGAGCACTGGACTGAGCTCCCAAGGTCCAAATGAAGAGCAGAAGGAGGAAGAACATGAGCAAGGAAATCAGGACCATGAGGGGTGCATCCACCCACTGAGGCAGTAGGACTGTTCTAATGGGAGCTCACCAAGGCCAGCTGGACTGGGACTGAAGGAGCATGTGATCAAACCAGACTCTCTGAATGTGGCTGACAAGGAGGGCTGACTGAGAAACCAAGGACAATGGTTCTGGGATTTGATTCTACTGC
This sequence comes from Myodes glareolus, assembly GCF_982192425.1. Lineage (NCBI taxonomy): Eukaryota > Metazoa > Chordata > Mammalia > Rodentia > Cricetidae > Myodes > Myodes glareolus. Next base: position 106,609,117 of record NC_142026.1, read on the forward strand.
ATGGACTGGCTTTGTGGGAGCCTAGTGTGTTTGGATGCTCACCTTCCTAGACCTGGATGGAGGGGGGAGGACCTTGGACTTCCCACAGGGCAGGGAACCCTGACTGCTCTTAGGACTGGAGAAGGAGGGGAAGAGGAGTGGGGGAAGTGGGGGGAGTGGGAGGAAAATGGAAGGAGGTGGAAATTTTTAATAAATTTAAAAATATTTTAAAAAAGAAGTTCCTATCCACTCCAAAACCAGACAAATTCTTTCTCAGCATCTGAAAAAATATACCTAAAAGTAAATGAACTTGCTGTCTCAATGCATTGCTGAGATCACTGGGCACATGAATTAGTGAGCCTGTTGCTTACCTAGCAGTAGAACAAGACCCTGACTGTTAATAACAACTAATCTTCCAAGTTCATGCTTTTCTTACCCCAACATATCAATCAAAAGAATAGTAAAAGTAAGGATGACAGCACTTAAAAGAATTAGGGAATGGTTTGTACACCATGAGGAATATAGGAATCTCTAGTTAATTAAAGGTTAAAATTTTATTCAGGAAATGAGGCCTAAAAACAGGAGTGTGCAAGACATTGGAGTGTATGCAGTTGAGCTTTTAAAAATCTGCATTTGAGGCTAGGGGTGCTGGCATAGGCTTTTACTCTCAGCACTCAGGACACACAGGCAGGCATAGTTCTGTGAGTTGAAGGCCAGTCTATTCTATAAAGCAAGTTCAAGGCCAGTCATGGCTACATACTGAAACATTATCTCAAATAAAATAAAATAAATTCTGAAAAAAACAAAGCAATGAAAGACCTTATGGATTGGAAAAGACTGAACTTTCAAAGAAAATATAAAGAAAAGAAAAAAGATTAAAATGTTAGGACCAGGGATTTAAATGAGAGCTGAATTTTCTAGCTACATTGAGTGATACAAATTCAATCAAAAGAGTTTTACTCATTGTACATATGGGGGAGGGATAATTCAGTTTCTTAAATGTCTAAGTCTTAACATAATCTTTAAGACTGTAGTATAGGGTTACATACATGCTCATTATTACTGATGTGGTTTTTGGGTTCTCCGTGTCAATGATTGCCAGAGTAGAAAGATTGAAGGGTGTATATATATGGATGAGCATTTCTCCTATGTAACCACAAATCCTTTTCTATTCAATGATGGTGGCACAGATATGTAGTTCTTCATCACTTGATATTATTGTTGACCAAATATCCCTACATTTTACTCAAATTTCATGCAACAAAAAGACATCACAAATTATAAAGTTTCTTGGAAGTTGATGCATTGTTTTAGTAAGGATTTGGTTTCGAATATAGGTAATGACTATTCAAAGCCTGCCTGTACCTTATTACCTAGATGTTAAGTAGAGCTGTTACAGACCAAAAGTCATAAAGCTGTTCTCTACATCTCGTTTAATGAATATGAATGTACTGGCTATGTTGATTATCCAGGGCCTCAAATGTACTGTAAAATGCACACAAAATACATAAAAGTAAAGCTCTATCATGGTATATATTTCCCAAAGGTTATTAGCATTAATAAAGTACTTAATTAGCTATTATGCTTATGAACCAAGAGTAAAGTTTTTAGAATTTTTATAGGCATTTTGAAGATGAGGTTCCTTGAAATATGTAATAAAAATTAGTATTTTGTGTGTATTTTTCCTCAATTTTTATAATTCATTTTAATTGTAGTTTATCAAAATATAAGTATAGAATGGACTAGAATAACAAAATAAATTGGGCTTTCAGTATAGAGAAGCATCTCATGAATATTCAGTAGAAACATATGACCACATCCAAACATGGCTGCAGAGGTACTCTCAATCAGTTCAAGAGTCAAAAAAAAAAGAAAGCTAATACACAGAGAGTTTATTGGTGTTGTTAACTTGACTCCCTTGATGGTACCAGGAACCTGGACACTCTGATTATACACATTTTGATCAACAGGACAGTAATAGTTCTAACTGCAAATTATTACAGCAAGATTATGATTCCTGCATCATTCTCCTCTGAGTTGTGTTGGAGAGTGCTTGAGCACAATTGACTTGGGATGCAATGAGCTGCTGTATCAATATAGCCATGAGCAGGTTTGTCCAGTATTCTCCATGAGCAAAATGACAAATATCTGTACTATATTCTAATAGTTGGTGTTGTTATAATAATTCAACTATGACACGTTTCCAATGCACTCAGACATGACCTAATAATTATCATCCACATAAAGTTCCTGGTGACCCTCCATCATTTAAAGATTGCTTTCCAAGGATGATTTATCTCCAGAGTGTCTTGCTCTCTGACTTAGCTTGTTTCCTTTAATCCCTCTTGGATATCATTTACTTTTAAAGATTTTAATCCTTGGATCAATTTGCTAGCAAACTCTTTATCAAAAGAAACATAGCAAAAGAATACAGTCACCCATATTCCCTTTATTCTAAGGCAATTGTTTACACAAAGTCACAAAATTGATAATTACCATAGATTTATATTTAAATATATATATATTCTTAATAAATACATAATATGTATTAAAGATAGCTATAATATGAAGTTAAATCTAAGAATATGTTGAATTTTAACATCTCAGTGTGAGCTGGGAACTCAGCTACAATCTCGTGTTACTAATGTACTACCAAGATTGACTCTACAATTGCAGTTCTGCTGATTGACTGTCCAAACTATCTCTGAGCCTGTTCAGTGAAGCAATTCATTGGTTTTAAGTATTTAAACAAGAATTAATTTACAGTGCCTTTTTTTATCCTTTAGTAATTCATGTTGCTGAAACACTCTTCATTGTACTAAGAATAATTTCTATTCCTACAGGATAGACGTAAAAACGTTTCTAGCCCTTGGGATTATGTAGAAAACAATGACTTTAACTTTTCTACATAGAGATTTTGAATTTTGAAAGAAGGTTGTAACCAGTTGTCTGTCCCAAAAAGGAACATTGTCAACCCCATTAGCGGTGGCTCAGAGGTTTGGTTCCTTGTAGATGGCTTATTGTGTAACTATTTGAACTTTATCTTTGATGAATGTGAAAGTTGTCTTGAAGGTTGTACAGTATAATAGTATCCTGCCTAAAGGAAGTTAAAAGGGATACTAAGACTAACCAGCCATTTTAAGGCAGTCTTTGACATTGTCAGCTGGGATGTTTAGTCTTCACTGTCAGCTTGGAAGATATGGAATTGCCCAGGAGTCACACCTTGGTGATTCTTTGAGCGTGTTTCCAGAAATATCTACCTGAGGAAGGAAGACAGTCCCTGAGGTTTCCCATATGATTTGTCGATACGGACAGAAGTAGTTGGGCACACTCATCACTGTTGCCATGCCTCACATATCCCCGCTGAACAGACCCTTCTTCCTTAAAACTACTTCTTCTTAGGTCTTTGGCCACAAAAAAGAGAGAGAGAGAGAGAGAGAGAGAGAGAGAGAGAGAGAGAGAGAGAGAGAGAAATGTGACTAATGCACCAATAAAAAGCAAAAATTACGCCTAAAAATAAGAAAATTAAAATAACTGAAAGCCAAGTAGTAAATTTAGAAAAATACTATCTATAAGTAGCCAAATTCTTCCTTTATATACACTACTCTGTTAAAACTGAAACATGAACATTACTCACTCAGGGAAGATGGCAGAAGTTTCTGTCATTCTTTGGTTGTGAGACCCAAACTTTTTGAATGTTGCAAAATAAGAATCTTGAAAATATCATTTTTATTTAAAGATAAAAGTTTTTTCACAATAGCCTAAATCTTTTTATGTGAATATAAGAATAAAAAATGGATGATTATTACATGACATATTTTAGTCCAAGAGGGATGCAGTGTGTATATAAAGGGATTTCTTTACAATGCTGAAAAGAAAATAGGAAAACAATTTCTCAGTTGCAAAGAGAAAGAAAACCAGATATAATGTGCCAGTTTTTACTTTCAAAGTCCCTTCTTTGTGTCGCATCAGGAAAAAAAAATGCTTTGGATATCAAAGCTTTTGTGCTACACGACGTTTCTTACTATGGGAAGAAAAGCCCAGGTCATGAAGAAGAAAGTCACAGAATTTATGTTTTGCTGGAAGACTGGGAAGAGAGCAAAGGATTCTGGTATTTGAGAGGTTGTGGATCAGTGACTGAAAGTAGGGTATGCTACAACACCAACGCTGAGCTAGCTTTAATGTTTCACTCCTCTCTCATTTAAAGAGTTTAAATTTCCCATGCAACCACTTTATGTGTATACTAGATGTTGTTTTTAGATAAATATTGCTTTATTGATCAAATACTGGTTGTGGAACATTTGGGTTTGATTTTCAAAATGACTGATCATTCATAACAGACTCCTGGAAAGGCAATGATAAGGTGCATCTGTAATGCTACCTTTAGTTGGACATGTGGAGCACTGAAAGCCTTGACAGCTACTGTAGGTTTTAATACTCTTTTCTTTTCAAAATTTGTTTTTCTTTGTTTTGCATTCTGTTTCACTGGTTTTTTTCATTTGTTTTGTTTTAGCACAAAGAAGAGAAGGTTAAAGGTCTAATGTGGCCTCATCACAATCAACATTAAGCCATGTGTGGTGACACACACCTGTCACTCCAGCACTGAGGTGGCAAAGGAAGGAAGATCACAAGGTTTAGACAAACCTTACTGAGATAGACAATAGGAAGTTGTTTTGAGACACAAACAAAGCAATATACATACATATGTGTATATATACCATGTAACTTTATACAGTACAATGTTGATTTTCATTTACCTACTTCCATTTTTATAGTTTCATTTTATGGTTGTTTTGCAGTGATTTAATCTAAAGTAAACTGATTGTCAACATTGCTTAATAATTTATTATAGTTCTGCACAAACTTTTTCTTGTAAGAATTTTCCTCATTGTGCCAAACCTACAACAAATAGAATGTCTATATCATTTGAAGAGTGGCAACTCTTTTTAAACTTGGTGTTCTGATCAATTAGAAATTTAAAATTCATTGTGATAAGACAACATCCCACTACTCTGTCCAGGCTACCCTTGGATTTACAACCTTTTTATCATAGTTTCAAAGGTAGTTCAGATTTAAAACCATGGCCAAAATATCTGGCAGGAAAACATACATCAAAAAACCTAAATCATATATTAGATGTCAGATTTATCTTTCATGAAAGAACTTTCTGTATCCATATTCTACCAAAAATTTTTAAACAGTTTGTAAAGTTTCATACCAAATTGAGTTGGTGGTGGAATATGCAGGAATTGTCAATAAAACTTTTTAAAGTTTCTATCACAGAGTAGCTAATATCTTCTAATTCTCAATATTAAATCAGAATCCATATAAAGAAACAAACAAGAACAAATGATCTACTTTCTTTTTTTAAAAAGCTCACATTGTTGGGAGCTGGAGAGAGAAGGCATGCAAATATACAGGAAAAAACATCAAGGGAGAAAACATAGGGAGACATTAGTATACAGAGGGTGAAGGCAGTTTATGCAGAAGGAAGAGGGGTAAGAAGAGATAACACCAAGGAAGTTTAAAAATTCCATAGGAAAACTAATTATTTAATAAGTTTACTTGAAAGTGTACTAATAATATATGTGTGACAAATTTTTGTATTGTTCTTTAAGACAAGAACATGGGGGACAGAAGAGGTACAGTTATTAAAAGCAATGGCTGCTCTCACAGAAGACACGGGATCAATTTCCAGAACCAACATTTTAGCTTACAAGGATCTTTAATTTCAATTTCAGAGGATCTGACACCTTCTTCTGCCTCTTGTGGGCACCAGGCACACACTTGATCCACAGACATGCATGCAGGCAAAATACCAATACACATAAAAATACAATGAAATAATTTGAAAATAAAATCAAGAAATTTATATGAAGAAAATGAAACATCAACTGTCTCTTTGATCCTATTAAAGAATTCACAGAATTTTATAAGGTATAATACACACACACACACACACACACAGAAACACTTAATGGAGCTACCACACAAGATGACAGTCTAACAAAACTGCAGTGGGAAGCACGATAACACTCCCTTCAAACTGTTGACTGGTCAAGGAAATCTAAAAGAGCTCCAAAAGAACATAGACTTTCACATTGTCCTTAGTTGCCTTCTAGAGCTTGAGTAAGATCCTATTGATTAAGACATCACAAACTTAAGTGCAGGCCTTGGAGGAATTGAACTGGAACTGATCTGGAAACAACTTTGTGAGGACTACATTTCATGGTTTCAGAAAGTAATGTACAAGCTGTCTAAGAAGAGGAGAAATCAATAATCTTACTGGGGTGGTTTGAAGGAGAATGGCTCCCATAAGACCATATATTTGTGTTCTTAGTCATCAGGGCTGGAACTGTTTGCGAAGAATTAGGTGTAGCTGTGTTGGAGGATGTGTGCCTTTGGGAATGGGCATTGAGAGTTTTAAAGGTCAAGACCAGGCCCAGCCTCTCTCTCTCTCTCTCTCTCTCTCTCTCTCTCTCTCTCTTTCTCCCTCTCTCTCTCTCTCTCTCTCTTTCTTCATGGATCAGGATGTAAAGGTCTCAGCTATTTTTTTCAGCACCATGCCTGTTTGTTTCCTTCTATAAGGATCATGGACTAGCCCGCTAAATCTGTAAGCAAGTTCCCAATTAAATGCTTTCCTAATAGTTACCTTGGTCATGGTGTCTCTTCACAGCAATAGAGCAATAACTAAGATGCCTAGATAGCTATAAAGCCTATGAATTACAGCAGCAACTGGCTTGGCAAGATAACCCCTATGGTGTAACAGTGGTACTTTTATTTTGGGGGTAACCAATAGCTGTCTAACTGTACGTAAAATTCACTTAACTGGATGTAATTTATGTTTGGTGCTATAAACATAGCTTACTACCTATTACTGGAAAGGTCAAAGGCTCTAGAAGAGAATCTGCTACTGCTATTTTCCTAAGCCAATATAATTTCTAACTATAATGTAAATATTTATTATATCTACAGTTAAGTGAAAAATCTCAGCCATCATAAAACATGCTTATTTGTGCAGCCGATGATAACTATTACAGAAATCTACACAAGTGCAAAATACATAAAATAAGTGATTGTGGTGTACATAGCCCCCTTTGGTCCATCTACACTGATACCTCTACACTTAAGGCACAGAGGACACTGAGTAAGAGGAAGTAGAAAGTAGAAAGCCAAGAGGAAGCAGAAAGATCAAGACACTTGCTTAGAGTGTCTTCTAGATATGATAGGGAATTTGAACCCATCAAATCTCAACAACAAGGTCACCTAAACAAGACCTGCCTAAAAGCAACTTTTGTAAATATGACATAACTGATGTGGAATATTCCACAAGCCACAAGCCCTAGAGGAAGACCTAGAAAGAATCAGTGACTGCTGAGAGAAGGAGACTCAGTCTTCTACAGGAAAGCTGTCCCTGGTAGGTTGTCCAATTCCAAATAGTCATCCCTAAACATATACATAAGAGCACCATTAAATGGACTCAGTAGGTTGTGTATGTGTGAGTGTGAGCATGTCACTGTGCATAAATTTAAAAAAAATGAGAAAACACTATTACCAGATATAAATACAACTAAAACTTTGGCTACAACTAAAACTTTTTTCCTTTTATCTTTGATATATATGCTATTAGCCAAGAAAAAGTAATTTTCTCTTAAAATTACATATGGATACTCATTTCTTTTAGAGAAATTTTTTAGCTCAATAAACATTGTCATCCTTGAGAAAACTGTGAGTTGATAATTGATATGAATGTAGTGTTTAGTCAAGCAATTTATTTCCACTAAAACCTATGCTTAATTCTTTGGAATAAAAAATGAAAAATGGAAGCACTGATCGTAAAGCCCACTCTAAGAACATCTATTCAACCGATGAAACAAATCAAAAACAAAAGTTCCTTAAGCGAGAACTTCTTGTTTCACATTTATTTTAATTCGTAGATATGAATGCATGTACTAGTGGGTGGAAATATGCCATGGTGGGCATGTGAGAGCAGAGGACAATTTATTGGAGTACATTCTCTTCTTCAATCATGAAGAATCAATCTCAAGCCATCCGTCCCGGTGGAAGGTGTATTTATCTACTATGTCAGTGTTTCTCAACCTGTGGATCACAGAATCACAATCCCTGGGGATGAATGAGCCTTTCTCACGGATAGCATATCAGATATCATGCATATCAAATATTTACATTATGATTTAAGACAGTAGCAAAATTGCTGTTATGAAGTAGCAAAAATAATTAATTTTATGGTTGGGGGTTCACCACAACATGAGGAACTATATTAAAGGGTCACATATTTAAGAGATTTGAGAAGCACTGCACTAAGCCATCTTCCTGGCCCTAAAATAAGAAAATCAATTTTTCTCTATTAGGTACAATCAGTTGGAAGTACCAAAGGTTTATGGGGTATCTTCATAAGACCATCTGTTTCTTATGTACTGTCCAGTCTTTCCTCCATCTCACATGTTCTAATATGACCCAGGGTTTCCATCAGTACATCGATATTTAAGTTATAAGAAGAACCATGGGGAAAATAAAATATTCCTTTCATTTAAGCAGCATGCACAAAACATTTTACACATCAAATACCTTTACGACTCAACAGACAAAGCTCAAAGAAGTAGACACAATTAAGCTTCAAGAAAACAGTAAAATATTACCTTTAGTTGAAAGTGCTGCCGAAAGGGAAATGTATTATTGGAGAGCTAAAGACAGTTGTGCAACCAAAAACCAGAAAGAAATGTATTTAAATATTATATTATGTAAATTAGCCCATGCTGCGCCTATAAAATCTTGCATTGTCAAATGGAAAAACAGATGTGTCTTTTACTTAAAATACTGAAGACAGGAAGTCTGTTGCTATGGGTAAGAAGACAGAATGAGTTTGTAGAATTGATGACTATATCCAGTGAGAAAATAACAGAAAGAGAGAGAGACAGAGACAGACAGAGACAGCAAGGGACTTTTCCGGTTTATTCTTGAGCTTAACTAGGGAAATGCTATAAGTAAGGACATCTTCTAACAAGGTTGTGGTTTGCATAGAAGTGTGTGTTCAGTATGTAGAAGTGTTTAGCTTAAATCCCTAGTGCAGAGGAATGAAGAAAGGGATGAAAGGAGAGAATGAGAAAAAGGAATGATAAATGACCGAATGCCTACTCTAGAGCCAAGTTGAAATCTAGAATCTCCATTTATTGACTTTAGGTAAATTTTTCATCTGCTAATTTTAGTTTGAACCTCAGTTCTCTTAACTTTATGAGAAAATAGTATTGCCTCAGCTAGTTATTTTGAGGGTCAAGTAAGATAACTGTAAATGCATATTTTGCATATGTATTTACCACATCCATGTGTTGGGTGAGTAGTTAAGTGCTCTGATAATGCAGAAAATACATTGCTACCTTTCCTGTAGAAATTGACTAAAATGTAACAAGGCAAGACATAAATCTGTAGGCAGAAGCTGCTTGTTCATTCCTCACATTGGGTGCCAATTTGTAGACAGAAGCTGCTCATTTGTTCCCGGCCACTTAGACCCAAAATAATCACTCAGAAAGTATATTATTTGCAATACTGTTGGCACAATAGCTTAAGTGTATTGCTAGCTAGCTCTTACATCTAGAATTAACCAATTTCCATTATTTTATATTTTACCATGAGGTTCATGGGTTAATGGCAAGGTTCCTGCAGGCAGCTTGTGTTTTTCCCCTCTGGTGGCTACATGGCATCTTGCTGACTTTGCCTACCCCCCTCTATATGTGTGTGTGTGTGTGTGTGTGTGTGTGTGTGTGTGTGTGTGTGTGTGTATTCCAGTCTGGCTATATTCTGTTAAGCCATTGGCTGAGAGCAGCTTCTTTATTTTTTTAATTAACCAATAAAAGCAACAACACATATACAGAAGGCCTTTCCACACCATAAATCTCTATAGCATTCATGAAGAATCTGTACTTGGGGTGGAACGTAAAGAAGAGGGAATAGAGAAGAAAGGTGGGATGGAAGAAGAATCAAAGTAAGAATGCAGAAAAAAAGTTATGTGGAAACCTACTGTTTTATAAACTAAGATATATTACATATTATATATGATACTTCATATATAATATCGCGTATATCATATAGAATATAGGCTATGATATAATTTTCAAAAACTTTGAACAGAGCTACCCTGCAAAGTTGGATAATGCTGTTTGCATAATCTGTAAGTGTATTAAACAAAAATCCCAGTGCTGGGGTGAATTGTTGGTCATTGAGGCTCCAGAGGTTCCCCCAAAGCAATACAAGCTACTGCCATTGCTCTTGATTGCCCTCAAAACTAGACGGCAAGCCCCTATCACTAAAGACACACTTACTTTAGTTGCAGGACATAGAGAACTCGGGCTGGATCTCAACTGGATATTTCTTCCTTTCTTATCTAGCTTTCATAGCGCCAGAAGGTGCTGTGGAAGCTTCTAGGTGAGAAACGCCACCAACAGACAGTCTTACCTAGATATGAATCTTGTGAACTACAGTACCCACATGCCAGACATGAAGCACTGTAATAGTGTCATGACTATTATGGGGATAAACAATCACTTTCTGATTGGCCTTGATGACTTCTTCACAGGAGAAAATTCATGACAGATACTGTAAACCTGTTCAGAAGCCCCTGACTAGGTAGTTCAGGGGCCCTAGGGGGAATTCTAGCACTGCTAAATGCACATGATGCCATATTGACTTCTCAATAATTCTGTTTCCCTCCATAGATTATTGTTGCTCTCAACTTTGGCCAGTCAAGCTTCTTTTTGAATTTGGCAACAGTTAGAACAGAAACTCATAAACGAGTGCTGAGAATTAAGGGCTGTTAAGTTCTCAGACTTAAGTGAGACATCTGGATTAACCCCTTCAAGCGTCAAGGACCATGAAGGAAAGGGATGAAAAGAGGGTAAGAGCTGGAGAACAGGGAAGAATGCTATGTAGTGCTGTCTAAATATGGCATGACCGTTGCACCTGTAAGCTTATAGCAGCCCATGTTTGCCTGCACAAGACAAAAGAGATGGTACAGAGACACACGAGGTCCCACCTGCTCATAAGGAGCTATTGGCTCCAATGACTGCTGAGGCAGCAAGAGACATTTTCGTCAACAGCACACCATCAGTTAGTTGCTCTTGCTTCACTGAATAACTCCCACCCATGCTTAGGAAATCAGTCCCAATTAAACACAGAGAGTCATAAAAAGGAGCAAAAGGATGTAAAAATAGGAGGGGGGTTAGTGAGAAGAAATGGGTCAGGAAGAATGGGAGGGGTATAAGAGAGGGCGGCTGTAGTGAAAATGACCAAATACTTTACATTCATGCATGAAAACTGACAAAGAATAACAAAAAGTTAAAAGAAGCTTTTAAACTAACTCTTTCTCTTTATTGACTTACATCTTTATTTTATGATTAATAAATTAATTGAATATATGCATTTTTCAAATAAAAGAATTATGTTGTTCACTTGCTTCTATATTGCTAAATAAATATAAATTATTAATATCCATCTACATGAAATTTTAACAGTGCAATACATTAATCAAATGATCATGTATATGCATGTTTATAAAGTATAGTTACAATGAAGATGATATTAGGAGAAAGTATCTGAAATTCTAAATTCAGAGAATATTATTATTATGGTTTTTATAAGCCACCCAACAGGATTTTATTAGCATTGAACAATCATTTATTGAGTTCGAGACATATTAATCTTACATTTGCTATGAAATCTTATTAAGAGGCTTCTGCATCCGAGAAGATAGACGTGCATTTCTTTACCCTCATGTACTCCAGATCTAAAGCTGAAAAAGTTGACAATCTAAAATGCCAAATGAGTACAGATGAAATATGCTGAAGTTCACACGGTTGTATAATCTTAGCCCTCAATATGCTGAGTCACCTTGAGTTTAAGTTCACCCCTTGCTATGCATTAACAAAAAGTTGGGGGCTGACCTTGGCTATATAGCAATAACCTGTCTCAATGCAAAACAAAATCCTCATTAAAGCCTGTTAGCTCTAGCTGAAAGATTAAGAAGCAACATGTAGGCAATAGCTACTCTACTGTAGACAAATGTCCCCCCAAAAAAATAAAAATAAAAAGGCTGGGTTCCACTCATTTCAGCAAAAGATAGTAGATACCATAGACTCCTTTTCCTGGAAAACTGTCACAGACACCCTGCACCTGCTCTCACCCCTATCCTTTCCCTGGGTTGTATCAGAAAAAGTATAGCTCAGTGCTGGGGCCTACTTTCTATTGAGGTAGTACTAATTTCCCCAATTCTGCGTGGAAACTACACAAAGATCTTGGGTTCTCAGTATCTCCATAAAGCACTGTCAAGTTCCTTCTCCTCCCACTGGGGTGATGTCTAGTGGAAAAGCAGGAATTTTTTCACTAGCCAGAGTTGTAAAGCTTCTATGTACCAGACAGTGTAAGAACAGAGTTTCCCAGACCCAAGAATCTGTTCTCTTACAGACTCCAAGCTCGTGTCAGGGAAGTGTGAGGGGTTCCTATCTGTTATCTCTCCCTAAGGTGTCCAGGAGGCTTGCTTCCACTGTAATAATGTAGGAGAATTCAAAGAAGGCTTGGAAAAGATACGCCAAGCAAACATTTATCAAAGAAAATGAAAAGTGGTATTTATTAAAGTAAAATTTGCAGCAAAAATATCTAATACAGACAAAGAAAAAAAGAAGATGGTTAAGGAATTAGTTTGCTAAGGGGCTATGGTGGTGTTTGGCACGCGTTTACCAAGTCAGAGAACTGAAAAACTCACTGTGATAATTGAATGAAGGAAACACAAGTCACAACTGCACCTAGAAACTCCAGCACCCTCCCTCAGCAACTGACCAAAGTGCTAGACAGATTATCAGTTGAATCACAGAGGAACTCTGTGACATTGTCAACTACCAAGTCCAGTCTCCACGGAAAGAACGTTCTGCCTAATAGTGGCAAAATACACCTGTATGCAAGTGCTCACAAGGACATTCACAGAGATGAACTGTGCCTTAAAAGAAAGTTTATGAGGGTAGGGGTGGAAAAGAGATGGTTCATCAGTGAATAGTACTGGCTGCTCTTCCAGAGGACCAGGATTCTACTCCCAGACCACACTGTGCCTTACAACCTTATGTGTCTCCAGTTCAAAGGATCTGTTACTCCTTTCTGGTTTCCACAGTCACCAGACATGTAAGGGGTACACAGTCACACAGGTAGACAAAGTACCACACTTATGAAACAAAATAAAATCACAGTTAAGGAAAGCTTGGCAAAGTTAAAAGAACTGGATCACAATAATCTATGACCATAAAGAAACAAACAGAAAATCAAATCAAAATGCTCACAGGAAACTCTCCTGGTACTTAAAAAACAGACACCATGCAGTCAAGTCATGGATTGAAATAAGTGAAAATGAACATATAATCTTTCAAGCTTTGTGTGACACAACTATTTAAGTTCTGAGAGGGAAAGTTTTAGCATTGGTGACTTATTTTAGAAGACAGCAAAAGTTTCAAATTGGTAAGCTCCTACCACCTTAAGAACATAAAAGAAAGATAGGAACAACAGGAAAAGTCACTGAAGTAAATAAAAGATTTAAAATTGCAATGAAGAGAAGAAGGGATACTTTATGAAGGAGTGGAATGAAATGGAGCAATGTTTTATACCTGCCAGATATCATGAAAATAAGAAGAGCATTTTATCCACAATTTTCCTTACACAATTTTATCAATTTGGTAAGGCAAACCAATTCCTCAAACATCCTTACTCATTCAATATACCTACCTCATTCAATATGAAACAGGTGTTTTGGTCACCCCTATTCCTATTCAAACTTCCCCCAAAGGAAATAAAGTGCAGAGCGAAAGGAGAAGACAGCCTGACACAGATCTTTAACCTCCACATATGCATGAACTGACATAAGGGACATACGCCACCCTCCCCCATAGGATTGTCTGATATTCACTGGATATTCAAGATGATCTTCTAACTAAACGTCTACCATTGGAGAGAACTCATCAGGAGTAGATTTGTAAGATAAGCTATGAGGTGTTTTTCCAAGAAAGCTTCTGGAAGACTCATCTGCTTGCAGAGTGACAAGAGACATTAGGAGCAAATGAGATGTAGAGTGACACAGGCATGCACAAGAACCTAAATACAAAAAGCAGAAAACCAAATACAAAGAAAGAAATTTGTAAGTTGAGACTTCAGGCTACTAAGAAAACCACAGGTGCTAGGGTTCATTGAAAAGGAAAGGTTGGGAAAGAGGCAACGAGTTCCATGTCCAATGTATGTCTCATAAAAAATCACCATCATTCAGCAGGGTGGTCCTGTCTCCTTCCTTTCAACTCTGTAGGCAGGCTGTGTGAGAATCAGAAGAGGGTTTTTTCTAGATAAATTTCTGGGCTACCCTCCAATATTATAAAAGTAAAAGTACAGCATAACCTGTAATTTTATGAATGCATTCCTTGACACTTTCATGCATGTAGTATGATACCAATACTGTCTGGCCACACTCATCGCTCTACACTCTTACTCCTTCCCACATCAACCAACCTCCATCCCTTCCTTCACCAATATTTTCAAATTCCCCGACCCTCCAGATGTTGTTCCCAAAGCTCGCATAAATTTATTCACACCCCTAGGGTCTCTCTGGCCTCCAGATAACTATTCCGAAGAGCTGAGGGTCACCCACTGCTCACCAAAAGTTGAATCCCTCCTCCCCCCCATCAACAAGATACAACTGACTACAGACACATAGCATAGTCCCACATTAACCAAGCCTGCTGCCTCAAATTGGGACTTCATTCCCCTCCCTGGGAAACCTTTAGCATTGATTCCCTGCTTTGTCTGGCAGGACCAAAGCCTCTCTTCAGATCTCCCACTGTCATCTGCAGTGTTAATAAATCTGTTACTCTGAAGGAGAATTCATCTCAGTGACTTTCTCTGTTTCCTCTCTTCTCCATCCATATAACCCAAGATGTAGTAGATTGCAAGTTAAGTTCATTTTGTAAACACTGTTCTACATCAAGAAGAAAAAAGAAAAGGGTTATCATAATACTGTATATCAGCCTGTAATAGCATAAAGATTTAAGTATACATCAAAATTGTAAGAATGACATCGAAATAGATGAGAGTAACTAACTCTATGCCTAGATCTTCTTCACTAAGAATAAGAATGAAGCTCCTGAAAGATGTTTAGAAATAAATGTTTATGCTTCTCGTAAGATGTATGTAATTTGCCTAACATATTCTAGCCTAGAAAATGAGATACATAGATTCAACAGTTTTAGCTCTGAGAGAAGGATAAGGAAAATACTGTTTAACATTTGAAGTGCATTAATTAGAAACATAAATGCACGGTAGGGCTGCTTAATGTGAAAAATCTCAAGCACAAGTCCCAAGCTACCAGAAATGTCATCTATTTTTATCTTACGCTAACAAAGGTTTTGTTCTCTAGGATAACGATTGTGGGATGCCTGCTTCATGGGAGGTAATCAATAAGTGGTATTCAAATAAGCTAACTGGCTCCAAATAGAACATGGGCACTCCAGTACCTGCAAAGGACTGCAAAAAGATTGTATAGGGAATCAATATTGGCACTAGTTTAGTTACATTCCTGTGGCCGTGACAAAATACCCTGAGGAGAGCCACTTCAAGAAAAAGGGGTAATCCTGGCTCACCATTCAAAAGTAAAGTCTCCAGTGCCAAGGCAGTCAAGCCGGCAGAAACTTGAAGCAGCTGGCCGCCTTGCATTCAAAATCAGGAAGCAGGCAGCAATGAGTGCACCCTGCTGATCACCTTCCCTTTTCCACTTGTATAGTCCAGGCTCCCAAGTAGAGAAGGGCCCCACCCACAATGGATAGGCCTTCCCATTTCAGTGCAATTCACTGATGCCCAAGCTCCCAGGCCCACCTCCCAGGTAAATTTAGATCTTTTCAAGTTGTCGCACTAACGATGACAGGCCCTGTACTTGACCCTCCATCTCAGTGGCTGAGTCAAGGCAAATTTGTTATCTAACCAGAATAGTACTAAAACCCAGGATAAACACAGCTGCACAGATCATTGAAGAACTGCACGTGAAGGTACTGTCTGAGAGCTTCCAAAGACTAACAGCTGAGATGGCATCATGCTGACCCAGGGGCCAGATGACTGCTTTAATCCTGATTGCAAACATAAAAAAGGATGTTTTGCACATGTGGTCAAATTTGGTCTCAGGCTTTCTTGAATTGTACTAGATCAGTATGTTTGTGGCAAAAGTGACTCAGAACGGCCATTTACTTCCAAGGACTGAAGGTTATCAATATCTCCCAAGAATCTAATAACAGTGGATGGTTAAATCAATTCTTGTCACTTTGCAACAAAAGGCATTTTCTCTGGGAAGTCTGGCATAATGATTTTTCCCTAGTATTTTATAATTTATTTATTTTTGATAGTTTCTCTCGCACACACATGCTGTGGATCTTGAGCACATCTTCCTCCCACAGTCTCCTTCCCCATTTATTTATTATAAAAAAAAATTAAGTCTGCACTAGGTTGCTTTAATAAATAGGGGTGGTGGAATTTCACTGAACGGGAGCCTATGACATATTTCTAACCATATCAAAGCATACATTCTGTCTTGTGTGGTTCTTCACCATTTTGAAAAGGATTCTTAATTCAGATAGTAATTAGAATGAAAGCCAACAGAAAAAATATAATGCTAGAGGCCATTTGTTCTTAGGAATGGAACCCATCAATAGTTTAATTGAATTGTCAGTAGTTTAATAGCTTACCAATGGATGGATTTTTTTTCTTAGTAAGACTAGAATGTCCTAAATAGCAGATGTTAAAATTCCATTCCTCTATTGTTAGTGGAGTAAAACACTCATTTAAACATTAAAAGATAATATTAACTTGCTAAATATTCTATTAAAAGGAAAAACTTTTTCAAAATATTATTTCTGTATAGAGAAAAGACAAATGCTTTGGAGGCATATTCTGAGAAGAGTTCAGGTGGTCAAATTAATAATTGACAGAAGCACTATCAATCTAGGAATTGTCTGACCACTTGAACATACATTATCATAGTGCATCCCTTAAAATAGTTTTACCACTTTTGCCTGTCTCCATCATAGATCTCTCACTATGAAAGCAACTGTGAATATAAAGGACTTTTTTTCATCCTTCTCTCCATTAATAGTAAATGAATGCAATGACAGATGGGTGGTGAGATATCTATCAGCTGCTGAAGGCACTTGCTGTACAAGTCTGGTAAACCTGGGTTTGATCCCTAGAACACACGTTAAGATACAAGGAAAGAACTAACTAATTCCACAAAGTGGTCCTCTGAGTTCCACATGGTCACACACACACACACACACACACACACACACACACACACACACACGATTAAAAAAAGAAAACACAACTTTACATCTTACTGGACTTGGATAAGTGTATCTCTTAAAATCAAAAAATTAGTTTGGGTGATTTAGGATCTTTTCTTGTTCTAAAGTAATGTTCATTTACAATAAAGAAAAGAGACTTTAATAGACAAATGGTTCAGAAGAATAATGTTAAGAAAAAAAGAATGTTTAGACACATGATTCATTTTAAACATCAGAGAGGTCTTGCTTATGATTTCAAAATTAACACAACGACATTTCAAAAGTTCTAGGTGAAAAGCTATTTTAGTATGTCTAAACTTTTCCTGGTGCAACGGTGAGGCTTTAGTTGTTGTTGCTGATATTATGGCACTTGGGTATGTGCTAAGAATCCCGACATCATTCTTGGGCAGGTGTTCATTCCTGACAACTCAAACACCATATCTCTAAAACCAATTCTATGAGCCGCAGAAAATCTCTCTTCATCCCTGACTATTTTATTAAGAAATAGAAATTATAATTACATCGATTAGGAGATAATTGGGCTAAGAAACCTTCTGACCAATTATTTTTTAAAAAAGTTACAAAAATGGTATTGTCAAATTGTGGTGATTATCTTGTGAAAAGATGTAGTAGGTTTTCTTACATAGCTTTGATTAAAATCTCAACTTTTAAATTGAAATGTGAATTAGAACTAAACCAAAATAGATGTTTGAATAAACATGTGAGGTTTTGAACTTCAGGAGTGCAGAGGTTGTATAAAGACATTTTCCAAAACAAGTCTTATAGTTTTCTCAGACTGGCTGGGGGCTGCATTCTCACTTGCACACTGGTTTGCTCATCATTTAGTGGTACCTAACAGAGCCAGTCAGTGCCAACAAATGCACAGCCACTACTCCTGAGACAAAGATTCTGCATTTTCTCTTTAAAAATTTTATGCAGTGGTAAATAATTGGCCAAACACTTGCACCTGCTAAGTTGTGAGCAATTCATAGAGATAGCGAAGTCATGGAGTCCATCACTTTTACAAAGGCAACAACTAATAAAATTAAAATCGTGTTTCTTTTTGTTCTTCACTGTTCCTTTATTGGTAGAAGATGAAGAAAGCACGTACGACCAATCAGTTCCCAAACTCCATTTGGCTGCATTTTATTCCATAGTCAAGGCTGATATTTAACAACATATAAGTGAGAAATTTTCAAGTGTGACTACCCCCACTATAGATGTAAATAACATCTACATTTGGCACAGCTCCATTTAAGTAAACAACATTAAAAGTACTGGCAGTCATTTTCTTTTACAACTTCTGGGGGGAAAAAACTGAAATCACTTCTCCCCAAGCTTCTCTGCTTGTTTGTAATGCACCTGTTTTAGAGCTCTTTCCTAAATTACGAGACCTGTTTAAGATAAACTATAGGAAGAAATGCATTCTACTCAAGCACACACATACACACACACACACACAAACACACACACACACACAGAGGCACAAACTTTGTTTGCTTTTGTTCTTACTTTAGATGTAATATCTAATTATATTAAAGTGTAACTTTGTATTGACCAAAAGTCTAAAGTCTCAAATATTAGCAAATGGAAAACAAAAGCTGTTCCAAAGTTTGCATAGGAAAAAAATCAAACATCACTCAAAGAAAAAAAATATGTTTTTTAAGAAAGTAGCCTGAAGTAGAACTTTGCACACAAATAAATAAACCAGTAGGTCTTGAAACTGCATTGAACATTTAAGGTGTGCAAATTCTATCTCACAGTCATATATTGATCAACTCTATACAAGTGTCACAGGAAAAATTAATATTTATTTCATAATTACTGGTTTTAAGTTTCTCCATTTTTAGGCCCTATGACTAGAGGTTGCTTGGCTCTGAAGCTCAGCTCCACATCTGAGAATTTAACAGAGCACATAAATATGTGAAAAACTGTATTCCAGAATTTAAATAATGGTTCTTAACAAGTCTCTACAAATATAAGCTCATTTAGAAAAATATTAGTTTTCTTTGGCTGATTTTTTTAGTGTGACAGTCCATATGCCATTTAACTCTACATGCTTTCATTTCTCTTGACTCACTGCAAACCAGTATCAGTGTTAAAAATTCATATAAAAAATTCAAAAGTTTTGGGGCATAAATACATACAATCTGTAAAATATAAGTAGATCTAACTAGAATATCACTCTATAATTTTCAGATTTTCTCTGCTTTCACTGCCATGGCCCTGATTCATTCAGTTTAGGTAGAAAAACATTAAGCTCAATTATCCATAAAATAAAATGTATGTGGATACTCAAATAGGCAGGATTTTGTCATCTGAATTCTCATGCAAACATTAAAGCCACAAAAATGTGTATCCATATTTGGAATAACTTGCTAAATATCATCATTTAATATACTTGTTCAACCAGTTTTAGACTGAATTCTTCCTTGTCAAATTTCTCAAACTGTAACAAATGAGTAATAATGTATTAAAAGACAAGGCAAATATGGAGCAATTTCTTATCTGCGATGCATGTTTCTCAGAAATCAAACCTGAATGGGCAGCTGCCATTAGTGTAGGGTTATGAGATATTCTTGAATCGATGGCTTTTTTTCTGTGATGGCAATCATGTTAAGATTTCTCATTTAAACTCCTTTGGATACAGAACAAGAATTAATTTCACTATAAATTTAGCTCTTGAAGAGGCCAATATTAACAGATAATTGACCCTGAAAATGGCTATCATATTATCAATAATAATTATTACCTCACAAATGACTTCCAAGAATTAAATAACAAAAGCATAAGAATAAACTAAATTATTAATATTAATATGTGTGCACATATATGCAATGGGTACTATTGTTGTGTGTAGAAAAGATCATATAAAACATTCATTAATAACTTCATTATATTTATATATGAAGCATTATTTAATATATTTCATTTTATATATACTTACATATTTATGTGGAGAGATGGGTATATAAAACATATACATTGAATATGCTTACATATCTAAATCTACATTCACACCCCAGTTTCCATGCCACAGTAAGCCTTTAATACATTAACGATCACTACTTTTAACACCTTGTAATAAACTACCTGCTAAACCCAAGCGTCTCTCCCTCACACTCTCTCTGTGCCGCCGTTTTATATTACCTCTTTCATCCATAATCTGTTCTACTATTAGCTCCTTGTCTTCCGAAACGGACGGGTGTTTGGTTGTACCTGCTTCATTAGGTTTCGGTTTGGTTTTGCTTTTTGTTTTATAAGGCCCTCTTCTACTCACGTCGCCCATGTTGGTGTCCTAGGCAACTCATAGGATACAAAGCATGGTGCAGTCCCTGAAATAAATGCCTCCCCTCCCCCTGCCGCCCTGCAAATCTGTGACACCAAGCCTGTCAGCTCTGACCCTTGTTGGGTCTCTGATCTACATTTCTGGCTGCCTGAGGGGTTATTTGTGCCACTGTCTTATAAAGGCTTCAAGCCCATTGGACTGCAACAAATACATTAGTGTTGGCCTCCATCCACCACCCACGCTGCTAGTTCAGAAATTCTAACATCTTCCTTGCTGGCTGTCGACCAGGAGTTCAGAAACCGAGACGATTTCAAACGACCACAAAACTCAGTTTCGACGCTCCTCTTTGGTCCTTCTCATCTCTTTCATATCCACCCAGTCTACCACCACCAGAATGGATGTTTGCCTTAAACATTCCAGATATTTATGGATATTTTTCCCTCTAGTTTTCAAGTTAATTCCAACGAACGCGTCTTGATTTGGGGATGAGAAAAGAGAGCTTGCTAGCGGCAGCATGGCTGTGACAAAGGCTGCAGCAACAGGTACCTGTTTCCTCGCCGCTGTTGGACTGCAAGTCTGCGATACGTTTACGACTTTAGATTCTAGAGAGGACACTCTTCCTGGTTTGATTACTGCTACCTTCTCCTGCTAATTTTATGTGATCTTAATGCATGCATGTAAACACGGAGACAGACACTGACAGGCAGAAAACAAGGATGATGTCTGGTGCCTGTTTCTTATGAGGGTACTCCAGTCGCCAATGCCCCACCATTACGACCTCAATGGAGCCTATATAGGAACTCAATATCTTTTGTTTAACTAAAGAGCCATTTAAAACGTGATCACAAATGACCCAGCTATCCAGAATTCCCTGATTGGACCACATTTGGAATTTTATAGTTGGATAGCCTTCTATTAAGCAGTTGTCTCTCATTCTAAAAGTTCCTTTTTGCTTAGTCATCTTCTCTTTAGGCTATGAATTCAGAAATATCATCATCACTTCTCTGTGAACACCCTCTGACTCTCCATCACTCACCAGGGCTCCAAGAGTTGTTTTGTCCTATGCAGCACTTTTCACACTATGTTAAGAAAAAAAAATTAAAAATACATGTCTCTCTTTTTTCAGGTCACAGAGTCCTTTAGGGCAACACCACTTCATGTATTTTTTAGAAGAAACCAAGGAAGAAGTGAAGAGACATAATTTTAAGAAATAATTTCTATGGTTTCAGCATATGTCTTCAAGAACAAGCATTATTATAATAGTTATACTATTCAAAACATGGTACTTAAATTTACTTTTACTTCCAGGAGTAAAAAATACATTTAACAATTGCTGTAAGAAGCACTTTGCACGTTATGTTTATGAACTTAGCCCAAATTATGCTTTAGCTTCTGCAAATGTGTGTGTGGTTTCATCAACATTATCTTTCTTGATCAAGAGTGGAAAGAAATGTTTTCTACTATCTAAACAGTGTGAAGAAAACTCTTCACATTTTTAACTGAGCCTTGCTTTTTTAGGTCAGTATCTCCAGAAATGCTATGCTCTGCTAAAGGACTGCTAGGGTTTTCCACCACTTCCGGCCCCATCGTTCCCTCCTTCTTGCCTCACAGACCCCTCATTTTCTCCAAAATATGCTAATACACACTTCCCCTAAAATATTACTGGATGATAATCAATTATCACTTGGAAAAATGACAGCTTCTGTAAATTCTGTGAGTCTAGAAAATCCTCAAATTTGAGTCTTTAGAATCCTTTTCCTGCCCACATCAAAAAAAGAAAAGGAAGAAAATTCTATGACTTTGGGTTAGTCAACATGATAACAAAAGAATGAGCTGTAAAAGGGGGGAAAGTTTTTTTATAAGTTGGACTTAATTGAAGGCTAAAACCTTTTTCTTCAAGGAATACATTTAGAAAGGAACAGGTGGATCGTAAAGAGATAATATCTACACATTGCACATTTGGAAAACTTTGCAAATCAAATACATAGAATATGTAAAATATTTATATAATTCAACACCAAAGAGAACACAATTAAATAAAGTGTTGGTAAATAATACAAAGAAATGTTTTATTGAAAAAAGAAAAACATGGTGCTAATCAATGTAAGATAAAGTGTCCATAGTTATAATTATTAAGAAATTCAAATTAAAACTACAAGAAGAAGTAATAAAAAGGTAACACTAAGCTTCAATGAAGATGTGGTAAAATTGGTTCTTCGTGCATAGTGAATGGAATATTATCCAAAATATCTCTGAATGTGAAGCAATCTAAGTGTCTGTCTTGGGCCTTAAACAAAGAAAATGTGATGCATTCCATATAATAAAGTACTATTAGGAGCAAAAAGAAACAAAATATTAAGTTTTATGACATGGATGAACCACAAAAGCATGATACTAAGTGAAAGATGCTGGGAGCCATAGAAGAGGTGACACATGACTCATATATGAATTGTTTATGGAAGGCAAATATTCAGACAATAAGCCTAGCAGTGGTTGTTTCAGACTGGAATAGAGAGCGAGGATTGCTGGAAAACCACTCAAGCTAGCTTTGTGATGTGATGAAAATGGTCTTAACTAGGCAATGATGGCACAGTATTATCTATCACCCTGCAAGAAACCACTGACTTGTATACTCAAGAGCAGGTTCTATACGATGTAAATTATACCTCAATAAAGACGCCAGAAAAAATAGAATGGAAAGAGGTCCCTGACGTTAAAAGTCTGGATGCATGAAGGAGATAGGTATTTTGGTAAAACCTCAAGAGCAGGAAATGGAAGACAAAGGATACGGGAAAATTGTATGTTTAGCAATCTTCAAAGACAAGTGGCTTAGCCAAACGGATGTGTGATATAGGAGTTTTACAAGACATGAAGAGAATTCTAGCAAAACTTTAATGAGACTAGCCTTGACAATGTGTGATTCAAATATGCTATTGTGTAATTACTTTTTAATTGATAAAGACTTCACCCCGATCATAATAAATATAACATTGTGTCATTGTTCTGGTGAGAATGATTAGGTTATGTTAAAGGTTGCATTTTCTAAAGAACCTCAAAATAGTAGTGATTTCAGCAATAAGACATGCAGTTTAGTGTACTGCATATTCAGTAGAGGCAGATGAGGACTGGGTCTCTCTTAATTGTAGTTACTTAGCAACTAAAACTTTGGGGGTTCCATTTTAACAGTCTACAAAGTCTACAAGGATAGAATATGTGAAATTATTCATTGATTCTTGAAGTATGCATTCCTAAATGGAAGTAACTAGAGCTCATATAGTCAGCAGTGTAACTAAACCATATGATCCCAAAAGGGTACGAAAAGACAAGTCATCCACACATTCAAAAGTAGAATAAATTAAGACATTTTTCTCCTTTTTATTTCTTCACTGTAAACTATCTTTCAAATAATTGAAGATGATAATGATTACAGAGATTAACCTTTCTATAACTTGTTATAATTAGACAGGGCTTGAACCCCAAATAGTTGATGTGTCTATGGTAAAGATAATTTTGGAATTGTTGTTCTCTAACTACTTATTACAAGATAGACAATCACTATGCAAGATGTCTACAGAGAAGCTTGAGAGTTGGAGATTTCAGATTAGATAAAGAAGGAAACACTCACACTAACCCGAGCATTTCAGTAGGGCGCAATCCATCGCTATCTAAGATAAGTAAAACTAGAATTAGGAAGATTGTTGCACATGTGACCTGATGTCTCTTGCCCTCCAGTATCTTCTGGAGTATCCTCCTGTATCTTCTCTGCTTTTCAGAAAATCTTTCCTGACTGCCTCATCTTACATGGAGCCCTGTTTGCATCAGCCACCTCTGCCCCAAGCTATGTTATCAATGAGTAAAGCCTCCCATGCGTCAACCAACTTTGTCTTCTGCACCTCTCCCCTCAACTGCTTTGCTTCAATCCCATTACTCTCATCCCCGCCCTGTTTGTTAACCACATGAAGCAAGCTCTTCACAAGTCTGTACTTGCTGTCCTCAACAAGAAGCTGGTTTCCCCAGATATTTGCAGTGCTTGCTTTCTGCGTGGATTCAGACCCCTGTTCAAATTGCATTTCATCAGAAATGTCTTACCCCAAGGGGAAAATGCTGGGGCCCTGGATGAGGTTTAAGGGACATGGAAACTTCAACCTACATTCTGAGAATAGAAATGTAAGGACTTGTTCATATGTGGGAAGAATAAAGTTAAGGGGTGAGTCCTGATCACCCTGGTAAAAGCATGCCTCGCCCTTCTGCCGCAATGGCTCTATTAACATGCATTTAAAAGTGTAATTTCTCCAAAGAGAAAGGAGCTTTGCATTTTGTTCCTATATGTAATTCTGGCCTCATGAACAATAATTTCTGATGATGAATTTTTAAAATTTGTGCACTGTATCCCATGCTGATACAAGCATAATATTTGTCTATAAAACATCTTTCAATAAACCTTCTCATTTAGTTACTACTTTTTATTCTTTGCAATTATGTTTTGAAGTTAATTTGTAAAGGTCTGGTATTTGTGCACGTTTTATATGAGAATTGGATTACCTAATTGCCACATAAAATGCCAGTGAGGCTTATATACCTATCACCTGACTCATCTTGGTTCTGCTCATGCATGCCTACGTGTGGCTAACCTAGTTGCTTTTCATTTTGGTTTTCGATACAAGGTATCACTACGCAGCCCAGGAGGGCCTCCCAGTTGAGATCTTCCTACTTCCTGCTTTTGCCTGCTGAGCGTGGACTATGGGAGTGTCACACCCTACTGGCTTCCTGCACAGAGTTTTATGAATCATTCTTGTACCTTTCACTTTTAAAAGATAAATGATGATTTATCATTTCATGACCATTTTGTCAGTAGTGCACACTCATACACACACAATGAAGGAAAATGTAAAAATCTCTTATGTGGCATAAGAACTAGTCTCCAATTTTGCTAATTTTTACATTTTTAAATTTACTTAACTCAATACTGGCAGAAATTAGGAAGCCAGGATATTACATCCTGTCTACTGCATCTGTTGTGGATATAGCTTTTATCTGTAGTTCATCCTCTTCCACATTCTTAATTTGGTTCTTTTTTTTTTGGTATATAGATTTTTTAAGTTTAAAATATTTTAAATGTATTTAGATTTTTTTTTATTTGTACGAATGATCTGCATTCATTTCTGTCTATGGGTCACACACGCCCTTGGTGCCAAGGAAGTGATAAGAGGGAGTTGGCCCCTCCTTTAACTGAACTTACACAGACTGTGTAAGCTATGAGCTGCCAGATGCGTGCTGGGAACCGAACCTGTGTCCTCCGCATGAGCCAGGCAGCAAGTCTCTTCACACTGAGCCTTGTTTATGGCACCCTAGAATTTACTTTCTTGAGTTTTTAGCCTCATATTTTTGAGGATTTTTAGTGAGTTTTTGTTAATGTCTTAAATGTTACTGGGGTGGTTTTTTTTTTTTTTCATTTTTTGGCTTTGTTTTTTTTATCTTTGTCTATGTTCTGTAGGAATCAGTATGATTCAAATTGCCTGGGCTTTTGTTGTTGTGGTGATGGGTTTTTTGTTGTTGTTGTTGTTGTTGTTTTTGTTTTGAAATGGCTAATAAGTTTTCCTTGCCATATATCACTATTTATGTAGTAATAATAGTTTTTATGATTCTCAAGATAACTATGAGTTACTTGTCTATCTAAATGTGTTCACCTTATCTTACCAACCTTCAGGGTGAGGGCAATCCTCCCGTGACAGAGGCCAAGGCAAATGCTGCAGGGTTAAGTCAAGGACATTGCTCACATTGAACTGACCCAGGGAGCTGAGTCCTGCGTTTATAACCTACACTTTTGCCTCACCTTAGTAGGACAGGAGTACATTCCAAATATGAGTAATGGGCCCGTTAGAATGTTCTAGCATGGTTCCTGTTACCGTGGTGGTTTTCAGTTCAAAGAATTTAGTCTAGTACCGCAGAACATGATATCACCTGTCAGCTGCTTCCAATTTCAACTTCTGTGTCTTAAAGTAGGGCATACTTCATACCATAAAGTAAACGAAAAGTCAGACTATTAAAAGGCCACAATACCTTGTTTTCCAATGAAAAAGAATAAAACTAATTTAAAGCAAAAGATAGCTAAATTAAATCTCATATGAATAATCAACAAATAGCCACAGAATTTAAAAGAAAGTAAATAGTAATTAGAATTAAGATAGTGAGCCCAAAAGTGATCGTTCACGCTTGTAATCGCAGCAAGGTAGCCTGGAAACTAAAGGAAGAGGACCCAGTCTAAGGCCTACCTGGCTCTTTCTCAAATAATGAAAAGGAACTGAGCAGAATGATGATGAGATTGGTCTCAGACTGGGCTACAGGGCAGGGTTCTATCTGAAAATGTCACGTGACAAAAGTACCTAGATATACATTTTAATATTAAATAGATTTATCAAGAAGGAAGTAATAATTTTAAATGACGCAGTTCAACACAGAGCATCAGAGAGTCCAAGAAAGCAAATGGAGATTCAGGAGCAGAAAATCATGGTGATCGCCTTTGATCCCAGCACATGGGCAGCAGAAGGAGGCAGATCTATGAGTCTGAGCCAGCCTAGTCTACAAATAGAGTGCCAGGACAGTCAGGACTACAAAGAAAAACCCTGTCTAGAAAAACAAAAAATAAAAAGGAGGAGGAGGAGGAAAAAAAAGAAAATTAGGTCAGAAATCAATGAAAGACACCAAACACCAGAGACTCTTAGTAAAACCAAACTCATTTCTCTCCAAATAACTCTATATTTGGGAGTCCTTACACGTGAGTTCTACCAACTTTGCGAGAAGTTAGAGAAGTTAGAAAATAATTTTTGGAACATTACCTTAGAAAATAGAAAAGAGTAAAATCTACAGAGCTCATTTCAGAAAGATAAGGCTAACACAGAGCTAAAATAGATGTCTACTGGCTAATTTAATTATGGTTAAATGTGGAGAGAGAGAGAGAGAGAAAGAGAGAGAGAGAGAGAGAGAGAGAGAGAGAGAGAGAGAGAGAGAGAGAGAATACAATGAGCCTTGATAGCTCAGTGGACAAAGTGGACAGTCTGATTGTGGCTGTGGTGCTGAGACCAGCCATGGTCTACTGAGATGATGGAGGACATCTTGTTGGTCCTAATTTAGGATTCTAAATAGTGATTTCTATTCCAGGAGAATGCTAGCCACTAAGGAGAGCGTCCCAGACCCAGGTTACCGAAGCTGTTAACAATACCCATGAGGAAGCTATTGACATCAGTCTCAAAGGAGGACTGTTTCTCAGGTCCATCTGCAATGTGCTACCTTCAATGAACAAATGAGACCCTGAGACCCTCTAATAAGGTTCTTCCCTTTCATCTCTTGTCCTATGGAAAGAGTGGGACACCCCAACTGCCCTGACACATGGCCTCACACATATAACAAGCTCTCACCCAAAGCTCTTCAAGCACTTCCCTGATAAATATTTAAAGACAATTTATCATGTGGTTGCTGGGAATTGAACTAAGGACCTTTGAAAGAACAGACAGTGTTCTTAGCCACCAAACCATCTCTCCAGTTTAAAGATAAACAGCATTAACTTTAAAACCAACTTATCATGTAAATACCTATAAAATATGGAAAAGGGGAATTTCTTTAAGTAAAAATTAAATGCCAGTGCTTAGAACTTAATGAAAGGATTTTAGATGATTTTCTTTATGACTAGGATAAGACAAGGATTCCCACTCCCGGGATAGCCCTGCCCTCTACTACAAAGGTAAGAAGAAACACAAAAAATAGCTATGATCAAGAGCAAGTCTTGAGGACTTCTAAGGATATCAGTCTCTACTTAGGTGAGCCAATAAAATAAAAAAAAAGATACACGGCTGGAATTCATACGAGAATTCTTCAATACGCTGACAGTCTTTCATTGTATCTTCTATTTTACTGGGAAAAGAATATGGAAAGTGAAGTAAATTGTTATCGGGTTACTATAGAAACAGACGAACTTGTGTGCTTGTGAGTATGTTCTGGGAACTGTCTTAGGAAAGATGACAATGATACTGGCATTTTCTAAACTCTAATAAACGGTCTAGAAATTGCTTTATATTTTGATCCTTTTAAAGGATTTATTTTAGTATTTTTAATTATACGAATGTGTATAAGACACTGTGGGATATTTACTTGTGAGTGCAGGTGCCCACAGAGGCCAGGGACAGGTCCTCTGGACCTGGAATTTCAGGTGGTTATGAACCACCTGACATGGGTGCTGGGAACCAAACTTCGGTCCTCTAAAGGGCACTATGTTTTCTGAATCAATGAGTCATCTCTTTAGACATTGTTTTCAATAAAAAAAAATTCCTGGATCAGATGACCTTGCTAAAGAACTGAGAACATAATTAAAATTATTAGTTTTTAGAAGTCCCTGCTTAAAATGTCCTTATTGGCATGGTCCTAGCATGAGCAGGGTCTGTATTGACGTCTACGGCCCATGTTGCCACCACAAGCCACAGGATACATAGGGTGTAGGCTGCAACCTCTGGTCATGTGTGTGTCTGGAGGCTGTGCTGCAGCCAGGGCCATGGTGATCTGAGTGATCTGTGCTGTCACCCAGGGCCATAGTGTCATCAATTGGGGCCAGGACTGCTGCCAAGGGCCATGTCTGGTGGCTCTACAACAGCCGGGGTCTGAGTTGATGTACCTGGTGCCTTTTACCACTGAGGGCGGTCCAGATGACCAGGCTCTGATCAGCCACCTGAGACCATGTTAGTGTCGGAGGGCCATGGTGCTACAAGGATCACACGGATCTGGGTGACGTTACTTCCCCAGGTCCGGGCTGTTGCCAAGGGCCATGAGGACTTAGTCCGTGGTACAGTTGTGACTGGGGTCTGTACTGATGTCCATTGTCCATGTTGCCATAAAGATCATCGGAGCCAAGCTT
This sequence comes from Myodes glareolus, assembly GCF_982192425.1. Taxonomy (NCBI): domain Eukaryota; kingdom Metazoa; phylum Chordata; class Mammalia; order Rodentia; family Cricetidae; genus Myodes; species Myodes glareolus. The sequence goes on from NC_142026.1 coordinate 106,638,647, forward strand.
GTTGAAATCCAAAGGCTGAGGTGATCTGGCCTTGCCCTTACTGACCCTGGGATAGCTGGCCCTGCCCATCACCGGAACAAGAGTGTTGGCCCCTGCAACCAAGAAAGATGACTTCACCCCTCACCACAGACTGGCACCTCACATGGGCAGCACTAGAGTTGACACTGTTATAGGGGACACAACCTTAAGAGAGTGAGCATAGCAGAGCTGACCCTGCTCTGCCCTTGCCAACCATGTGACGGCATGTATGAGGAAAAGATGCTCCCCCTCGCTACCCACAGCAAGTTAGAATGTTGGGCCTGGAATTCCCTCACTGGCTGCAGCAAATGGAAGAGCAGAGCTGGTAACCCATCTGGGTACTACACTAGAACTGACCCTGTTGGCAGTGGCACAGATGACCTGACCCTGAGGCCTTGAGAGTCATGAGAGGAGGAGACACGACTCTCCCCACTCCAGTCTGCCATATGGTAGCAATGGGTGAGAGAAAGAGGCCCTCCCTTCTACTCCCACACCCCATCCCACCCTCCTGGCCAGCTACCTGAGACAGGCATGATATCCCCAACCTGGGTCAGGTGAGTGTATGAACTAGCGCTGCCCCTCACTAGCTGCAACAACAGGAGAGTTGGCCCTGCACCCGACCAGGATAGCAGCCTTGAGCTGATCCTGTTTGAGGGCATGAAGGTGAGTCAATCCTAAGGGCCTGAAAGGAGGAGAGCTGACATGCCCCCAACACACACACACTCCCCCTACAGCGAGTGAGAGAGAGAGAGAGAGAGAGAGAGAGAGAGAGAGAGAGAGACAGAGACAGAGACAGAGACAGAGAGACAGAGACAGAAATGACCCTGCACCTTGCCTGGGAAAGACAGTGAAGCTGACTTTGGTGGTGTGAGTGTGGATGAGCCTGACCCAAGGGCCTGATAGCAAGAGAGCTGATCCCACTCCTTGCTTCAGGCTGCATTGGGTGGGCTGGCTGATACAGTGCTGGAGAGCTCACCCTGGTGGAGATAATGGAGAAAATTGGCCAGTGGACCAGACCAGCTACCAGCCAGGCCCGGAACAAGGGCTGTGATTTGGCCCACCCCAGCATCCATTTCACTGGGGCATATGGAGGCAATAAACCTACAGATCCAAAGTTGTAGGATCTCCACAACACAGGACAGTGACAGAACATCCAAGAGGAGCCTAGTGAGGACCCAATATGGAAAGTGTAGCCAGAGACCTCAAACCAATTGCAAACAAAGACGAAAGGACAAAAGATGAGCTATAGCTACCATAGCTACAAGACTATTCTTATTTTTTGCTTGTTTGCTTTTTGTTTTGTTGGTTTGTTTTTGTTTTTGTTTTGTTTTGTTTGCTTCTTTGTTTGGTTTTTGATTTTTGTTTGGTTTTGGGGGGAGTTTGCCAGGTGAAGGGCAAATGAGGGTAATGGGAAGATGGGTAGGATAGGAATGCATGATGTGAAATCCACAAAGAAGCAATAAAAGTTTTTTTAAAAAATTACTGTATTAGAAATTCTACTAAATAGTTACAGAAGAAATGGCATCAAGTTTTCTCCAAATCTTTACAAGAAAAGACTTCTAACTAAAAGTTCAGTTAAGCAGGGCGGTAGTGGCACACGCCTTTAATCCCAGCACTTGGAAGGCAGAGACAGGTAGATCTCTGTGATTTCAAGGCCAGCCTGATCTACTAGAGCTAGTTCCAGGACAGACTTCAAAGCTACAGAGAAACCCTGTCTCGAAAAACCAAACACACAAACGCACACACACACACACACACACACACACACACACACACAAGTTTAGTTACAGAGTAGTTGATTAGTGTGGATGAGGTTGTGGATTCACTTCCCAGAATCACAAGGAAAATGACATGAGAAACTCAGACAAGGGGTCATTTTGCCAGCTGTAGAATACAGGCCCATGACCCCACTGCTCAGGAGCCTAAGGCAGAAGGATCGCATTTGAACTACATAGCAAGACCCTGTCTCAAAACAACAACAACAAAGTTTGATCCTCGATCCAACCTTACATGAATCCTGGTGGCAACTATACAAAGAATAAAAATTTAAAGTCAGTAATGTTCTCTAAAATAAATACAAAGTTGTTTTAATATTAAAAACCAATTCAGCAATATCTAACTAATCTGATTATGCTGCATATGCAAAGCCTTGCTTGATATTAATCAATGTAGAAACTTATGGAATCATTATACAAGCTACAGGGGGAATATTTAATAAAAACACATACTCGGGGATTTTATTTTAAAAACCCATTGCTAACAAGGAGACAATGTTCTGTAACCTAAAGTGCACAGCCTCAATGGTGAGTTACGGGTGTTTTCTGTGACTGTAAATGTGATAGGGTTTTGACTCTCACTGTTAGCCTTGCTTCATTTTCTGCTAGAAACACTAACCAGCATTTCAATGGAAAAATGAAGTACAGTTCTGGGAAGGAGAAATAAGTTCTTACAAAATTTGAAGTGTCTAAAAAAAATCAATAATCTAAAAAGACATATTTTTATTAGAGACATATTTTCTTAAAATTCAGCAAACACAACAAACAAAAATGAAAATGTGGAAGCATTCCCAGTTTGTTTGCTTGTGTTTGACTTGGTGTTTTGGGGATGGGTTCCTATATCTTAGGCTGGCCTGAGGCTATTTGTCTCAGGATGGCCTTCAGTCTTTGGCCTCAGTCTCCCTACTACTGGGATTATGGGTATGTGTAATTGCAGCTGCTTAAAATACCATTCATTAACACAGCAATGTGAAAAAACTACTCAGAAAAAATGTCAAAACAGTGAAGATACAAAAAAATTTTACAAACATTACTTACCAAAAAGAAAGACGTAACTTGAGAGACATATCCAGTTCATAGAGCAGAATTTTATAGATCATAACCTCATTGATTTTCAAGAATGTTAATTCTTGTCTAAATATACACTGCTCATCAGAATTCAGGTAGGACTTTTGTGGAGGTTGACGAGTGAATTCTAAAATGTATATGACCATTCAAAGAGTCCAACTTGAAGAATAAGAACACATTATTCCGCAGCAGTCACTTCCAGTTTGGCTGCACTTTCTAGTCATCTGGGAGACGTCTCGGGACAGTGACACCTTACCTCCTACATAATTAAATCTGCACTTGTAAAGGGACAAGCAGACACTGATAATCTTAAAGACGTGTCAGATGTTTCAAACGTGCAGTCAAGTTTGAGAACCACAGCCCTGCAGCATATTCTTACGCATCATGTAGGATGAGCGTGCAGTAACGCTCCAGATCCGCATGCATTAAGACTGATACACTGTCTTAATATGAGGTTAAAGTAAACAGCCCTGTGACTGTGCCTGGAGAAGCAGAGAAGCCACGAGAGGAAATCTTGGTCTGAAACACAGTGTTTATGACTAGGGAACACGATACAGCATGAACTAAGGGAGCTTTTCGACCAGGTAGGGTGTGGGACCCCTCTAATGCTATCACGTGGAAAGCAGATGGTATCTGTGAGTTCAGTGCCAGCTTGGTGCATACAGAGGATTCCTGTCCAGCCGGAGTTACAAAGTAAGATGCTTTCTCACTTTCTTTCCTTTCACTGTCGCTGTACTAATTAGCCCTCTCTAGATCTTGGCCCTCATGTCATAGCGTATACAAAGCAATTGATTTCAGGCAGACAACAGATACAAAGACTAAATAATTGAACTTCAAGAGACTAACAGAGTATTTTCATAATTTACAACAAATAAAAATTTTTTAGCAACATGTAATAGAATTGTAATGCAAACGGATCACTCTAACAGTAAAATTGAAAACTTCCCCTCATGAATGGGTATTCCTAAGAAAATCAAATGGTAAACTTCATAGACGAGAAGGTATTTACACCAGAAAACTAATTATCATATACATATATATACATATATATATATATGTATATATATCATCAAGTCATTAACACAAATTTATAAACCCTAATATAAATGAGTCAGACCCAGGAACCATTGTCCTAAAGAGAATCTTCAAGCATCACAGAAGTGAGAAGAGGGTTGGGGCTATTGCCTAGTGGTAGTGCACTTGCCTAGCATGCATAAGGCCTTAGTTTTGGTCCCCAGTACTGAAATAAGAAAAGAAAGAGAGAAAGAAGGAAAGGAAGAGAGAGAGAAAAAGAGAGAGAGAGAGAGAGAGAGAGAGAGAGAGAGAGAGAGAGAGAGAAAGAGAGAAAGAAAAAAAAGAAAGAGAAGAAAAATCAGAAAAAGAGAAAAAAAAGAGAAAAGAGAGGAAAGCAAAACATAAATTGTAAAGAATAATATAGATAAACTTTACAATACATGTAAGCCAGGCAAAAGAGTACATACTATAATTTTCCATTTACATGAAGTTTATAAATAAACAAAAGTCATGGAATATTGGTTAATTTGGGGAAGAAAGTAGATAACAATTGAAAAGCATTTAAGATGTGTCTTCTAGAGCACTATTTTTCTATATCTTGAGTGACTGTTACATGAATGTACTTACTGTGGAAATTCATTTTAATTAAGTGATAGCATAGTAGTATAAAGTATAAAGGAGGAAGACAGTAATGGATCAAGTTTCTTTTCTGAAACAACTTACTGCTTCTTTAAGTTAATATATAAAACCAAGATTTCTAAGAAATCTCTTCGTTAGATTTCCTAGAGAAGCAGTTGTTATTTATTAAATGTACTTTAAGTCCCTGAACAGCAAAGTCAGCTTTAGAATATGGAGCCAAAACAAGGGAATCAGATGCACCCTGAACATATATTAACACTCATCTCTCAGCTGTCATTCAAAAAAATCAAATGACTGGGCACAAATAATGAAAACATCAACTCACAGACCAGAAGAGGCATTTATTTCCAGGACAAAGGATGCACGTGTGAGCATATTATCTGATGGTACTGAGAAATCTGACCTAACTTGTAAAAAAAAAAAAAATGTAAAAATGGATCCCTGTACATCTCATAGCAATGCGTCCTGAAAATAAACGAAGGACCAAATATAAAATCTGAAACTGTGAAGATGTTACAAAAAAATTCTTCATAGGTATACAGAAAGACTTCTTCTGTAAAGCCCTAAAAGCATTAACTGTGAGATGAGAAGCAATGGATGGACGTCTTAGAAGTGTAAATTCTGATGTGAAAGGGAGTAGATGTGATGAAAGATGGCCTAATCCCAAATAGCAGTTCACAAACTTGAGTAAACCCTGAGGGCGACTAGTACAAACTCGGGAGTTTGGAGGTATGATGGTGTGCATGTGTCAACCTTTTTTTTAAGGTAAAACTGAATAATTGCTTCCTAATTTGTGATAGGGATACATCTTAATAAACCCACTGGAAACTGAAAACATCCAAACTCCCAAATACATTGCATACATTAACCAACTCATGATCATAGCTCAAACCTATTCCATTCCAATCACGTACAGAACATACATTAGAAGAGCAAAGGAAATCAATTCCTTTGTTGTTGCTGTTTGTTTACTCTTTGAGACAGGGTTTCTCTGTGCAACCCTGGACTGGAACATTTTTGTAGACCAGGCTGACCACAAACTCAAAGATCTGCCTGCCTCTGCCTCCAGAGTGCTGGGATTAAAGACATGTACCACCTAAACCTGCTGCAAAATGCCCATTTTAAAACCAAGTGTTTAATGCCCCATGTAACTGATTGACTACTGTACTTAAAATGAAAAAAGGAAACCAGAATGGCTGTGCATTTCTACTACCCTGCAAAGTCAAAAAATTGGAAATCTAACCATGGGAAGTCAGGGACAGGTTGTGAGTGGGAAAGCCAAGCATTCTTTAATTTCCTAATAGTTTCAGTAGACCCAATTCTTTGTTTTGTTTTAATTCTCCTGTTCTTATAAGCAGAAACAGATATCTACCTAGAAAATTTTTTTCAGTTTTTCAGTGCCTTATATGTAATCAAACTAACTTCAAAATGCTAGAAAACATATTGGGGATTTTACTTATAGCAGTAAGTTATACCAAAATTCACCAGCCTAGTTTTCAATAATTTTCAGTGAACTTTAACTCTTCAACACAGAGTTTTAAAGGAATTTTGTGGTCATTGGGTGCTAATTTGTATATCTTTACATAGAATTTGCCACCATTTAAGGAGCTTAGTGGGGTCACTACAGAAAGAGGAGCATGAATGCAAGGCACGCTTAGAAGTCCTTCTGAACTTGGCAGTACTTATTTGTAAGAACTTTGCTTTGATGTCACATTCAGTTTGGGTGAAGCAAAGCAAATTCAGCTGTTCTTTTCTCCTCTAGAAACAAGTATCGACGACATTTTTTGGTTACACCTAACCAACCCTTGATCATAGCTCAATCTGTTCCATTCTGATCAAGTGAAGAACATGCATTATTACAGGGAACAAAATCCTTTTATGATGTTTGTTTGCTTTTTGAGACAGGGTTTCTCTGTATTGCCCTGGTCATCCTGAAATTTGTTCTCTAGACCAGGATAGCCTTGAAGTCAGACATCTGGCCTGCGTTTGCCTTCCAAGTGCTGGGATTAAAGATGTGCCACCACTGCCTGCTACATCTGACAAATGCCCACTTTATACCGATTTTTGAACGCCATTTTATACTCTCCCTCCCCCCCTTTTTTTTAACGCAATCGTAACTATATTCAAAGAGTAGGCAGAAGTAGCACATCATATGTGTTGACTTGTTGAATTCTTATCAAAAAGGATCACAATTCACATAGTTGGACATCACCATCAACTAGAGCCTCAGTTTCTCCCTCCTTCACCAGCTGCTGGGTCTTCACTATTCAACAGTTTGTTACATTTGTGTATGTGTGCACGTGCATGTGTGCTCACATTTTCTTTGGAAAACTCAAGATTTGTGTTTGTGGGTACAATGAGGTTCGAACCTAATCGCCACGCTAGGCCACATACACAGCCTTTCATGTATTTTTTGTTAAAAATCTCTCCCACAAATTCCCAAGAGACTTTAAAAAAAAAAGAAGAAGAACTTTCCAGCAAATTAAAAAAGTAGACAAATGCTTACCTTCAAAGTAGATGCCTGACTGGATTTCTAAGACCCTGGGAAGGGTCCTTAGATCAAGGGAGTGAACAAATTCTTCCAGCGATACCGCCATGGCTCTGTCTTGGTTGGTAAATAGATCTGATTTTTTACAGAAACTTGTGGCTTCTGGATGTCAATTGTCTGCAGTCGCTTTCTTTGCTCATAATTCCTCCTTCTAACAGGCAGAATGTCAAAGGGGAGCCAAACCAGGGCAGAACAACCCTAGGTGGACTTGTCCGTGGTGGTTGCTCTTCACACTTTCTACCTGGGGCAGAGAGGATGTCACACTGCAGTCAAGCTCAGGAGGAACAACTAGAGCAGGGGACGGTAGAGAACAGGCAGGAGGCAGAGTGGGTAAAGCCCTTTTTCTTCTTGCGGCTTCATTTCCTTCTGACACTGAAGCAGGTGTGGGGGTGGGGTGTGTTTGTCTGAACTGACACCACCCAAAGTAATGAGGTTGGCAAGTTGCCAGTGCCTGTGCATCCACAGTGGTGGTGAGACTGTGAAGAAACAGGCACCTGTGGTGTGTGACCACTGCACATGGCCAGAAGGCAGGAGCAGTGTCTCACCTTAAGGGTGGCATGACATCAGTTCATTACCTCTCTGCATCTGGAGTTTAGCTTGGTGTTTTATTTGCATACTCTTGGTGCTTTTATATTAAACTTGATTACAAAAGAGGCCTGTGTCAGCTGTTTTTAGAAACCTGATCCTCAGAAGAGGGTGGGAAACAATCTTCATCTTTTCACATTAAAATTTTTGCTGAACCTTAAAGGAGGGTGGGGTAGAGTGCTATATGAAAACTGGCTCAGGAATTACTGCAGTAGACAATGGGAACCTTCTGGTCTCCACAGTGTGCAGGAAAGTCTTCAAGGGCAATGCTTAGAAACATGACTCCTGGGCTTCGCACAGCTTCCCACTCGCAAACGTTTTTTCAGAACTCACTTGTTAGTTAAATGTAGATTTAAAAACTAAATAAATAAGCTGCACAAGCCCTAAATTCCACAATTCTGCTCTGATGATCAAAGTTTAAAGTTAAAAATGCCCAAAGCCAAAGAAAACAAGAGAAACCTTGCAAAAACTAATCTTTAACCATCAAAAACAGTCTTTCTGTTTGTTTTCATTTTTGTTTTTTTGAAACAAAATTTTTTTGAAACAATATTGGACTGGGATTGCAAGCATGTGTCATGTCGTGTGCTGGAATTACAGACATGTGCCTTGTGCTGGAATTAAAGACATGAGTCATGTGTTGGCGTTACATGTTTGTGTCTTGTGCTGGGATTACAGGCATGTCTCATGTGCTGGACTTATAACCATGTATCATGTGCTGGGATTACAGGCATGTGTCATATTCTGAGATTGCAGGCATGTGTCATCACATCCATTCTAAAGCAGATTTGTTGTTATTGGATTTCTTTTCCTAATTTAACTTTTATTGTTTCTTTGTGTATTTTTTTGCCTTTGAGTAGATTTGTTTTAATTATTTTTAAATTCATTTTACATACCAACAACAGTTACCCCTCTCTCCCCATCTCCTTCCCCACTAGCTCCAGCCTACCCCCTATCCACTCCTCAGAAAGAATAAGACTTCCCATGGGGAGTCAGCAAAGTCTGGCATTAAGTTAAGGCTGGAACAAGCATCTTCATCCTACATCAAGGCAGAGCAAGGCATCCCATCATAGGGAATAGGTTTGAAAAGCCAGTTCATGCACCAGGGAGAGATCCTGGTCCCACTTCTAGGGTCCCCTCAGACAGACCAAGATACACTCTGTGGTCCATATGCAGAGGGTCTATTTATTTCCCATGAAGGCTATACAGCTGTCAGCCTAGAGTCTGTGAATTCCTATGAGCTCCATCTGGTCAGCTGTCTCCATGGCATGGCATGTTCTTCACACACACACACACACACACACACACACACACACACACACACACAAACACACTCATATAATCTTTTCTCTCTTTCTTCCACAAAATTCAACACCTCTTTATGATAACGGTCTCAGCGGGATCAAAGATGCAAAGAGCATACCTAAACATAGTAAAGATAATTTAGAGCAACTGACAGCCAACATCAAATTAAATGGAGAGAAACTCAATGTGATTCTACTAAAATCAGAAACAAGATAAAGCTTTCCACTTTCTCCATATCTATTCAATGCAGTACCCGAAGTTCTAGCTACAGCAGTAAGACAACAAAAGGAGATCAAGGGGATACAAATTAGAAAGGAAGAAGTCAAACTATCTCTATTTGCAGATGATGTGATAGTATACATTAGTGACCCCAAAGAATTCTACCAGGGAACTCCTACAGCTAATAAACACCTTCAGTAATGTGGCAGGATAAAAGATGAAATAGAAAAATCAGTATCCTTCCTATATACAAATGATTAATAAGCCAAGAAATAAATGAGAGAAACATTACCCTTGACAATAGCCACAAATAATATAAAATATCATGGGGTAACTCTAACCAAACAAGTGAAATGCATATATGACAAGAACTTTAAGATTTTGGAAAAAGAAATTGAAGAAGATATCAGAAAATGGAAAGATCCCTTATGCTCTTGGATAGGTAGGATCAACACAATGAAAATGGAAAATTTTTATTAACACATTTACCAAAATTACCAAATGCAATCTACAGATGATTCTATGAAATCCCCATCAAAATTCTAACGCGATTCTTAGTGGATTTCACAACACGCATCTCAATCACGTTCATTTCCCCATCTCTTCACATCACCCTGTGCCCTTGGAACTCCCCTACAAAATAAAACAAAATAAAATTTAAAAGAAAAAAAAATCTCATCGTGGAAGCTGTAGCATAACATTGTGAGTCACACAGTATACCCTATCATCCATATGTCTTAATTTCAAGTGTTCACTACACCAAGTCAGTGGCCTAGTTCAAGGCCTCCAACCTTGATATTATACCCTCACTGGGACTCCTCTTGAATATCCTTTTATTGCCCTGTGTCGTAGAGATCCTGCAACTTTGGGTCCTCAGGACCAGCCTGTAGATGGAGTCAATTTTAGGATTACCAACTCATATAGCCCTGGTTCTGGGCCTGGGTGGTTGCTGGGTTGGTTAGCCTGCCAGCTCTCCCTCATCTTCAACAGCACGGTGAGATCTCCAACACCATCTGGCTAGCTCACCCCCTGCAGCAAGCAGCAACGGTGAGGTTGGTTCTCCTGATTTCACACCCTCAGGGTTGGCACACCCACACCTATACCACCAGAGCTAGCTCTATTGTGTTGCCCAAACCAGATGAAGGGACCACTTTGCCAAGTGCTGCTCCTTGTGAGAGTCAGGGACAGCTCTCTCACTCTTGTTTCCTCAGGGACAGCTCTTCTACTTGCAGGGGCTTGTCTCCTTCCTCCAGTCACCATATAGAAGATGAGCGGTTAGGTCAGATTTCTCATACTCAAATTCTCATGGTCAGCTCACCTCACTAGCACCCTCTGTCGACTGGATCATCTCTACTGTGCTGCCCAGGTAAGGTGCAGGGCCTGATCTCCCAAGTGCTACAGTCAGTGAGGGCTAGGACCAGTTCCTTCACTATCATGACACAGGGACCCACTTTCTGACCTGGAGCAGGCAGGGAAGGTCAAAGGGAACATCTCTCCCTCCTCCATATCAGCTAATGGTTACTCACAACCTCAGGACCAGCTCTGTCACCTGACACAGGTGGTAAGGGACAAGAGGGGGAATTTCTCCCGCTTGCTCACAACACCATATGGCAAATGAGGGGTAACACCAGATTTCCAAACTCACATTCTCCAAGATGGCTCACCTGTGAAGAGAGTCAGCTTGTTGTGACTTTCTATGCTTTCTTTCCTTTGTATTTAATTCAAACTGTATTTTAGAGGTTGCATATACAATAGGAAGTGAGAGTATCAATGGTTTTGGTAGGCAAATAAAGGAAGATTGGTTTAAGTGAGTAGAGTGGAAATATGCTGGAGTTGTTTATTCTCCTCACAGACTGGGTTCTGGACTTCAGCCTGACCGTGGTATAACATCAAAAAAAAATCTTTATAGTCATGTTTGGCCCTTACAGCAATTTGCCAACCATCATTCCATGCAAAACTAGGGTTAATGGCAAATTGCATCAAATGTTTTCTGCCAGTATCGTCTACATAATCACTTGAAACATTTTGTCCCCTAAATCTCCCAAGCTTGATTAATCCATCTTCTCTTCCCTTCTTGCCTAAGTCTGGGTCTCTCCCTTGACTACAAACACTGTGTATAGCCTAGTGTCATATTTTATATGGCTTTAAAATATGGAAAGGGCTGCCTCTTGAAAATCACACACTTATTAGAGTTGGTGCCGCAATAAATTTTGTTTAGTACGTAATCAGCGCTGCATTTCACTTGATGTCTTTAACTTTCAATGACAGTTTCTGCCCTTCTAGCCAAAGCTAGAACTGTGCCTTTGTTGGTGTTGTTGTTGGCCCAGAATGGAATGTGAGAGGAAACTGAGAAGGTTCGTTATTTTGCATTTCCGTTTGACCAAATGTTATTCAAGCTCACACTGTTAGACAAGACAAGAATTATGGGTTAATTTCAGCTGTGAGAGCTAGTTAATAATAAGCCAGAGTTAACAGGCCAAATACTTTATAATTAATATAAACCTCCGTGTGTTTCTTTCGCATTGAACAGCTGTGGGACTGGGTGGAACAGAAACTGCATCTATGACAACTTTAATGCAGATCTTAAAAGCTAGAAGATAAGAAGAATTTCCACAGAAAAAAAGACACATAAAAAGACAGAGTTGAAAAATATAGTAATTACAATGAAGAATAAACGTTAGGTTTTATACCAGATGAGATCAACAGTAAGAGGACTGTTGGACAGAAAGTAGGGGAGTAGACACTTTTATGTTCTAGAGAGGGCTTTGTTTCTTTTGGGGGGTTGTTACTGTTTTCTTTATTTTTATATATTTTATTATTTAAACTTAAACGTATTTTGATCACATTCTTCCCTTCCCCAAAGTCCTTCAAGATCCTCTCCCCATCACTAACCACCCAACTTTAAGTTCTTTCCCCCCAAACAAACAAAAGCCCAATACAACAACAAACATCCCAAAGCACAACCAGAACTACATCTAAAAAGAAAAAAACAAATCAAACAAACAACAATAGCAAAAGCACCAACTTGCAAACAAATAAAAGCACAGGGGAAAAAAAGCCTGTGGAGTTTATATGTTGATCAGCGTCATCTGTCCTGGAGTAGTTGTTATACCCAGTGTCACTCTATTGGATAAAACTGATCTTTCATCTCCCAGCAGGTATAAGTGACAGTTTAGTTGTTAAACTTTACCCTAGAGGCTAGATTTCATTCATTCATTCATTCATTTTTAAAGAATGTGAAAAGCAAAATTTAATAAGATAAAACAAAAACTATCATATCAAACTTGGACAAGACAAACTAACAGAAGGAAAATAATCCAAGAAAAGGTACAAGCATTAGAAACCCACTAGAGTTTGCACACTCAGGAATCCTATTTTTTAAAAAAACATGAAACTGGAAATCATAATATATAGAGAGAAGGCCTGGTGCAGATTCATGAAAGCCCTGTGCATCCTGTTTTAAACTATGTGAGTTCAAATGAAATGTGCTTGTGTTGACTTAAAAGGTCTTGTTTTCTTAGTGTCCTTCATTCCCTCTCGTTTTTATACTATTTCTGTCTCCTCTTCTGAGGGGTTCACTGAACTCTGAGGGATTTGTTGGAGATATCCCATTTAGGATTGAGTCTACAAGATTTCTCACTCTCTGTAATATCTGACAGTGAGACTTTATTTGTTCCCATATTCTACAGGAGGAAGCTCCTCTGATGATGTCTGAGCAAGGAACTTATCTGTGAGGAGAGCAGAATATCACTGGAAGTCATTTATCACTACATTTTTTTTAAGATCAATTATTTTTACTCAGGTACACGTGTTATCTAGTTGCAGGTACTATCCCAAGCAGTGTTAGTTGTGGGTTTCATCTGGAGTGGACCTTAAGTCAAATTATATATTAGTTGGTTGCTCCTACAAACATTGTGTCACTATTACCCTAGCATATCCTGCAGGCAAGATGTTATTGTAGATAAGGGTTTCTTTCTCTTTTAAAGTAGAAAATACAGAGAATGTAGGAGACTCTCAGTTACAGTGAATAAGTTTTGTATATTAAGTGAGCACTAATAGAAGAAGAAAAAGAATAAGAAAAGAAATTGCATTTTAAGAGATAATGACTGGCAACTATCCTAAGCCCCAAAAGTCAGAAGCCCACAAATTCAGGAATCATCTGGAACATCACAAAGAAAAACAAACCATGGCACATAATATGACATTTTCCAAAACCAAAGTCAAAGTCAAACACTTTAAATGTAATTTTCTGGGTATGCAGGGTGAGCCTGATCACCTTCACAGATCAACAGCAACACTACAGCTTAATTTAACAATGACAAAGCAACATGGCTTCCAAATAGTGAAAGAAAAACTTACCATGGTCAGCGTAAGAGGCATTCGCACACTCACCTGAGTATTAGCAGGACAAGATATCTGACTAGGAACATCCATCATGCTGAGGGTACAGCATGCAGTTACTCCTGCATACTGTTACCTGCAGTGTTCTACACTAAAATCAATTTGGTCTGATTTTCCAACTACATATAATCATATATTGTATTAGTCAGGGTTCACCAGAATAACAAAACTTATAGAATAAATTTCTCTCTGTATATGTATGTATACCCATATACACACCACACATACACACATAAACACACACACACACATACACACATACACACATACACAGGAGATTCACTGGAATGACTTACAGACTAATCTAACAATGGCTGGCAGTAAATGGAAAGTCCAAAAATCCACAAGGTTGAATAGCTCCTCTGATCTTCAGTATATGCTGTTATCCCAAAGAAGTAGGCTTCAATGCCAGTGAAGAAATGGACTTGCTAACAAGAAAAAGAGCAAAAACTTCCTTCTTTTATGTCCTTATTTAGGCTTCCAGAAGAAGGCTTGGCCAGATTAAAAGTGTGTCTTCCTGACTCAAGATCTTGTTCAAAGGCAGATGATTTCCTACCTCAAAGGTCCAGACTAGAAGTGGATCCACCCACTTCAAACCAACCAAAACTAATGTCTAACAGGTGTGGTCTCCATTTCTGGATTGAAGCTCTAGGTGTAGTGAAGTAGACAACCAAGAATAACCATCAAGATATTCACTAATATTCACATGCATCTTTAAAGAAAACTCTTAAATGTTTAGCTGGCCCAAAAGGAGGGGAATGTAACCAGCAGTATTTCAATTTATTCAACAGAACCTGGGAGAGTTCTTCTTGAGTAAAACCATGTGTATGTTCTAGGCTTGCTCCTCAGTACTTGGGATCAATACCTTCCTCCTCAATGTGTCTCAGTAGCTCTTCTGAGGAGCAGAAGAAGCTCAATCCTTGAAGTGATGATTAAACACCTCAGGAGGATGTTTAGTCAGCAAAGTGCTAGCCATGGAAGTGGAAGGGCCTGAGCTCATACTCCAGAGCCAACATAAAAATCAGGCATGGAGGTGGGTATGAGTCATTGGACTTGTAATGCCAGTGATGGAGAGATACAGATGTACAGATCACTGGGACTGGCCAAGCAATAAACCTAGCTAAATTTGTGAGCCTCAGACACCACGGAGAGACCAAGTCTCCAAACTCAACATCTATGGTGCCTGAGAAACAACACCAGAGTTGACTTCTGGCCTCCACACACATGTGCACACTCACAAGCACACACATACTCAGAGCCCCTCCAAAACAAAATGATGACAGAGTTATAGTCAGTGTCAGAACTTTTAATGTTTTCTGTCCAAAACAAAAGAATGAGAAACTTTAAAGCGAGCCAAAAAATCACAGTTGCACATTCCTATGGTAAATTTTCTGCAACTGTTTTCCTATATAATTAGCAGACCTGGATAAATATTTTATTATTAATTATTTCACAATTAGCACACTTGAAAAGCAAGGCTAAAAACTAGTATATAGTACTTAAATATGATGCTGTACTCCTTTGAGTGAAGAATAAACCTAAGATCATGTTTATTAGTGTCTCACATTCTTTATTTTCTGAAACTTCCCTCTCATTGTTTATTTCTAAAGAAGTAAATATCAGACCCACCCACCTTGAAAATAGGAATTCTCTTTGATTTGGGCTTACAAGTGCGATACTCATTGGTTCATGTCTCTGAAAGGTGGCACACAGTGCTAGTGTTAGATAAAAGCATTGAACATCACCAGGGCATCAGACTATTGTCTCCTTCTTGAGCTGTGCTTCTCAGAGATCATGTCATTGTCACAAGCCATGGCAGTCCTCAGTGTAATAAGAAAAACTGCCAGGAAAGACCCAGCACGGGCCCTTATTAATTCAACTTGGATCACACATTCATGTGTCAGCAAAGCCCTAGACCTGAGGAAGAGGAACTTGTTTATTTCCCAGGTCATTTCCTATGTTCTGCTTACACCATGCAATGTGATCTCAGGACTGTAATAGACAGGAATTTGTCATATAGATCCAGCTATCAGAAAGTTCTGCATGTACATGCTCCCAGAAAAAACCAGTAAACTTTTTCCCAAACCAAAGGAATCAATGTCAGGCAGGCAAAATAGTACTTACTGTGAGTGATCCCAATGTCCATGAATGACCCCCTAATTGTAATATCTTCATCATCATGTTCTTCTGTCCCCAACTGTGTATTCAAATAAGGATAAATATGGATTTATTTCATAATCCAGAAAGAAAATTAAATCCTGCTATTAAAAACTGCTCTCCTTTCTCTGTAGCTTCAACAAGCCCTGAGAAAATGAGACGGGCCTTAGAGCAGTTGCATTTTAGTAGACCAATGATTCTCATCCTTCCTAGTGCTGAGACCCTTTAATATACTCATCATGTTGTGATGACATCCAACCATAAAATTATTTTCATTGCTACTTCACAACTGTAATTTTGCTACCATTATGAATCATAATGCAACTTTTGGGTTTTCTGATGATCTTAGTTGACCCCTGTGATAAGGCCATTTGACCCCCCCAAAGGGGTCACTCCCCACATGTTGAGAACTGCTGTAGTAGAGTAGTCATAGAGGCTAAGAATCAGTCTGCCTCACAAAGTTCACTACAGAAATGAGCTGGTGACTTCATGGGAAGACACAAAGAGGAATAACTAACTCAAGAACCTCAAGAGAGAAACCAGTTCTCTGAAGCCAGTCTTTCTTGGACTTTCATAACAGCTAGCAGGTAGAGAGATGAGCCTGCTCTCCTTGTGATAAATCTTTCTCCATTGAGTGAGTCTGCATAGCCCTTGCTGTTAATGGTGGGACAAGGACATGGGTTAAAAGTCAGTGTTAGGAAGAGGGACCAGACAAATGTCCATTATGATAAACATCCTGCCCTTATGTTTCCCTGGTAGGACTCAACTCTTCCATTATAATGACAAAACCATGAGGATTGGTCAAAGTATCAACCCTTTCATTCTGTAAAGGTTGTAAATTCCCCTTTCTGATGGTGGAGGTTCTATGAGTGTTCCAATACTACCCTCACACCTCTTAACAGTATATTTGAAAAGCTTCCCTGGTATGCATCTGTAGAAGGGACAGTCTTGCTTTAACAGCCTGTTGGTCTTTTCACACATTAGGTACATATTATACTGAAAGAAAAATCAAGGGTGATGTATGTTTTTCCTGGGATATCATCTTAGAGCCTTGGGAGACTGAGCCCTTCAAAACCTTATTAAGAATAGTTCCAAACATTTCACTAATATTCTATTAGAAATTAAACCCTAATAAGATGCTAATACTTTAAAAATCAGATCTTTCCATTTCAATTTCAAGCCTAAAAATAAAAACCATGTATAATGAAATATATACAAAATACCTCAAGTTACATTAAGAATAAATTATTTGCCTTGACAAATTTGAATTATGGATTTCAATCGAGTCAGTTTTTTGAGGAGCTAGACCTACTGGCCAAACCTTAAGGTGTACATATAAATCTGCTAATTACTGGCAATTTCTTTCTCTCTCTCTCTCTCTCTCTCTCTCTCTCTCTCTCTCTCTCTCATGATACTGTCAGTGTTAGGACGTAATGTTCCAAGGAACCTACAATATTAGAAACAATCAATTGTTATAGCAAAGATGTTGTCAGTGGCTTCAGATTGATAATGGAAAAAGTGACATTTTTAGATTTAAGATTTTAAATACAGATCAGGAATGGTGGTATTCAGCTGGCATGTGGCACGTAAGAGGCAGAAGCAGGATGATCACAAGTTTGAGGCCAGCTTGGGCTACCTAGGAGGTCCTGTTGCTAAACCAAAGTAAAACAAAATTTTAAAAAAAAACCTTATAAAATGACAACTACACACATAATCTCAATCTCTGCCTCTACCCCCCTGTCTTTCTCTTTCTCCCTGACTGTCTCCCTCCTTCCCATTGGAAGATAAGCAATACACAGGAGAAACCATTATTTGTCTCAAATGGGTCTCTGCCTCATGCACCAGGCACACGACTCAGCATTTGACTGCGCTTAGCTTCAAGATGGAGAAGGTGGATCCTGTAAGAGGGAGACCGAGGGCCAGAACCACTTTTTTTAAAAAAAATCACCCTATTGGGAAAGTACCTTCTGAGTGAAAATCTGAAAGAAAGGGATTAAAAGGGTAGGGGCAGTGCCAACGGTTACAGATCTACTTAATAGAAAAAAGAATGACTTCAGATTTCATTACTTTCCAGTGTATCCCATTTCCTTTTCCTTTTTCCTTTTTGATGTATATGAAATAGCTAGGAATAAATGAAGTAAAAGCCAGTTACAGATGATGATTTCTCAGAAAGATTTGGAATCATAGCTCCAATTACCTTTACGGTGACTATGCTTTTCAATTAAGCTCTGAAAACACCGTGGCAAGCCCTATCCCTGTGCGAGCTCACTGTTTTAGATCTATTAATTTTGTCCCAGGAACTGTGAAGTTAACTTTCACAGTGTGCTGTCAGTCAAAAATATTCTCGAGGCAAATAGTCACAGTAGTGTTATATGAAGGTTTGTTTTCCTGATAGCATGGATTAAAAAAATAATTTAATATGTATCCATTTCTTGCAACATTATTTTCAGCATAAAAATGTCTTCACTGAAGTAAGGTGTCTGGGAGAATCCTTACCACCATGCCTCAAGCAAGGGAACTAGAGGACTTTGCATGTGAAGTAAATTTATATAGAGAGTAGCCATCATTTAAAAATATATTTAAATAGCTATCTTTTAACACTTTTTAGCTTTGTGGGTAATCAGCAAATAGTGTGGCACGCCAGGCTTGCTTCTTGTTTAATACTCAGCATGCCAAGGTGCATGTGCCACAGCTCAAACCCAACACGGAGCTATTACTACAAATTAAAATGTATCCTACGTTGAGATATTATTGCAAATTAAAAGTCCTCCTACACTGAGATATTATTACAGTTTAAAAGCCATCCTTTCCTGAATTTTCATCTTTTTGTGTTTTTCTGAGCTCTTCCTTTTTTAGGTCCCACTTAAGCTCCTTGTCGAGGTTGGTCATTATGTCTCCCCAGGCCATCTGGACTCTCAGTCTGGCTCTGCATTTGATGGTTCTGGCAAATTGAGGAAGACTGGTCTAGCATTTTGTAAAACTCTACCCACAGACCGTCTTCTATTTAGCCTGGGCTTACATTTTTAAGAAGGACGACCTTAGAGGTGAAGTTCTCAGTCTCTCCTTATACCAATGGATCTTGTCATCAATGTGGTTTTTTAAGGTGATGTGAACTTCAGTGATCTCACTGCTTCTGGACAGATGATGTTTGAGTGTGACCTCCAAGATTCCATGTACTTACAGCTTTGTCCCCTGGGTGCCTGTAGGAAAGACATGGAATCTTCATGGTGTGATGCAGCAAAGAAAGCCTTGGCAAGCTGCTCCCAAGAAGAATTTGATGAAACTGACTTGTGGTATCTGTGTGTGTGTGTGTGTGTGTGTGTGTGTGTGTGTGTGTGTGTGTCAGAGAGAGAGAGAAAGAGAAAGAGAATGAGAGATTGCTGTTATGTAAGGAACAAAAGCAGAAAGTCTCTGGCTTCCCATGTTCTCATATTGCTTTTTTTGATGTGCGTGTCCCAACCATTGTGATACTGTGTGTCAGGAAACCCTCACCAAATCTGAGTGTAAGCCAACAACACAGTCTTGGCTTTCTATAACTTATGAGATAATAAAAATCTCTTTTCTTTAGAACTTACTTAGCAGTGTGTGTGAATGTGTGTATGTGCACGTGTGTGTGCATGCGCATGCGTGTGTGTGTGTGTGTGTGTGTGTCTGTGTGTGTGTGTGTGTGTTTGAAGGTGGAAGGGCTACATGTCAAAGCCCAAGTGCAGATGTCAGAAGACAGTCTGGGGTGTCAGTCCCCTTTCTGTTAGCCACTGTGTGGCCTAAGAGCTTCCATGGATTCTCTTGTCCTAACCTCAGATCTCACTAGGGAACACTAAGATTCCAGACTGACTGCTGTGCCTGGCAGATATTTGAGTTTTGTGGAGTCGAACTCAAATCTTCATATTCAAATGAAAATTGTTTTACCCACTGAGTCATTTCCCAAGTCCCTCAAACATTTTTATTTTTAGATTTTTTAATGTATTTTATATTTATAGGTGTTTTGCTTGCATATCTGTGAACCACTTGTATGTCTTATGACCCACTGAGACCAGAAGACAGTGATGAATGCAGAAGGAGGCCGCTTGTTTGTCCCAGCCACCCAGAGCCAAAATAATCACACAGAAACTGTATTTATTAAATCACTGCTTGGCCCATTAGCTCTAGCTTCTTATTGGCTAACTCTTACGTCTTAATTTAACCCATTTCTATTAATTTCTATATGGCCACATGTCAGTAGCTTACCGGCAAAGTTTCAGCATGTCTGACTCTGGTGACTCCATGGCATCTATAGACTCTACCCTTCTTTCTCCCAGCATTCAGTTCTGTTTTTCCTGCCTACCTAATTTCTTACCTATCAACAGGCCAAGGCAGTTTCTTTATTCACTAATGGTAATCACAGTACACAGAGGGGACTCCCACATCAGATGAATTCTCTGGAACTGGAGTTACAGACAGTTGTGAGTCACTGTAAGGGTGCTGGGAACTGAACCCAGGACCCCTAGGAAAGAGATCTTTTAAACGATTTTCTTAACCACTGAACCAGGTTAATACTCCAGGTCCTGCTAATGTGTTTTTTTGTTTTTGTTTTTTGGGTTTTTTTTTAACAGTCAGTAGTAGAAAACACATGTACTCACTGGGCCTGATAGTAATTTGCAGATTTCTCCACAGCCATGCTACACCCTGAGCTCCTAACCATCTCAGCGGAAAGCAGTCATCAGCTGTCACCCACATATTCTCCACTCTTTCCACAGGCGTACCTAAGTAATTTGCAAATTTTCAGCATGGGAGATTTGTGTTATCTCCTCTACTGCTTGTTTATTCAATCATGTATTTACATCAGCATAGATTCACAGATATTTATTTGATATTTTGTGATAGACTCAATATTTGATGGAGGAGGGCCTTCTGTGTATTTGTTACTTTCATTGGTTAATTAAGAAAGAAAACTGCCTGTCCTGATAGGTCAGAACATAGGTAGGCAGGGAAGACAGAACTGAATGCTGGGAAGAAGGCAATGAGGCAGACATCATAGCTCTCCTCCCTGAGATGGACCCCGGTTACACTCGTCCCGGTAAGCCACAGTCAAGTGGCAACGCACATTAATAGAAATGGGTTGAATCAATATGTAAGAGCTAGCCAATAAGAGGTTATAACTAATGGGTCAAGCAGTGTTTAAATGAATACAGTTTCCGTGTAATTATTTCGAGTAAAGCTAGCAGGGTGGAGGGAACGCAGCGCGCCCCTTCTCTACAAATATTACTCCTTATTTTTATAGCTCAGATTGTTTCCTTATATATGCACATATCCATTAAATGCTTACATACATACTCATATGTATCCATATCATAATTTTAATGGAAATCCATTCTGATAACTTCAGTTTTAATACAATACTTCATTTTTATTCTAAATCTCTGATTTTGCTTATTTTATACCTTTCCCCAATTGTGGGACGCCTGAGTCCAACCGACACATCACTCAACTCTTCTTTGTTCAAGTGTATTCCCATGTTTGGAAGGGTTAAGCAAGACATAATCACCTGTGTCATGAAATACTTTAGACACAAGGCAAACCATTTATTAGATTATCTTTTGTCTTTGTCTCCTCAGTTTTCATTCCTCTTCTTAATGAATATGAAATCAGTCTTCTTCCCTCGCCTCCTCCAACAGGGTTAGACACATCTGACATAGGTGTTGATTTTCGTCACACGGCTAACTTCATCCTGAGGTACCATTAGGTCACTGGCTCCCACCTGTGGGTCATAACCCCCAAAGGATTTGCATATGAGATAGTTATATGACTACTCATAATAGTAGCAAAATTATAGTTATGAAGTAGCAATGAAAATAACTTTTTGGTTGAAGGTCATCACAACGTGAGGAACTGTATTAAGGGGTCTCAGCATTCGGAAGGTTGGGAGCCACTGCTTTAGACATCATCCCACTTACAAGTTTTAATCATTTAGCAGTGACATTCTTAACTAATGTTTCTATAATACAGAAGAGATGTATGCATTTTAAACTATAAATTAATCTGGTTATGGTACCAGTAATCACAGAACTTGAAACGTAGAGGCAGGAGGATCAGGAGATTGTCACCATCTTCTCCATTGCAAGCTGGAAACCAACTTGTTCATTAAAAATAAAAATATATTATCCTAATAATAAGCTCAACTTTGAAGAAATTCAAATGCTCATTAACATATGAATGTGTGGTGCACTCAGACTTATGAAGAATATTTTTATCTCATGGGTCTACTTGGAAGAGGAGATGGAAAGATGGTAGGAGCTAGAAGTTGTGACAACTGCATAGAATTGGCATTTTCCAGTCACAACAGGGCTGGGGTATATGTGAACTGGCAGTGACTGAGATGGCATGCACAAGGCACACACAATAGCTCAGCAAGGGAAATCATATTTCTTGGTGGTCTAGCCACAAATAAGTCACCTTTAAATAACTCCCTACTCATATCCATGTAAATAATCCTATTTAAATGCAGAGGGCACACTCACAAAATAAAAATAATATTGAAGTAAGAAGGGGTTTCACTGAGGACAGGAAGGACAGGAAGGGGATTCAATAGGAAGAATATGCATCAGCAATCCTCCACTTGGGAATCAGAGGCAGGAGGATTACTGTAAATTGGATGCAGGCCTGCTTTGCACAGCAGCTTCCAGTACAGACAGGGCTATGGATAGAAACCCTGTCTGTATAAAATGAAGGAAACAAGAAGAATTCCTAATCTTTCACCTCTATGAAGGCTTTCCTAGGCTCAAGCTATCCAGCTCCCTCTATGAAGTCCCATGATCCAAATGCATCTTATGTGAATTTTGCACTCTTTCCCCTCTATGGCTGGGACACACCCTCCTTCTGGAGAAGGATCTGTGTTCGACGGCTTATGCTCCATGTCTCATAACACTATGTAAAGAAATATTTCTTTTAAAAAGGCAACTGAATAGTATCCACATATTTGTTGTGTTTAGTGGAGTCTTCTGAAATGGAGCCAGGCTGAGTTCTGCTTCCACTGTCCATGTTTTCCATTCAAGATGACAGAGTAAATTATGACCAGGAGTGAACACAGGCCAAGACTGGGAAATCTGTCTCATGGAGAGAGTTCTCAGAGGAAATAAGAATGTAAATTCTAGTTTTAAATCCTGAGCAGTATTTAATCTTCATTTGAGGTAAATTTTAACCATAATTAGAAGATTAGTGTTTTTTTCTGTGCTGTAAGGTTTTACACCTTATACCTTCCAGGTCAATCCTATGGTCTACATACCAGCATTGATTGTTAATGGCAATTAAGAACTTTGTTCTTCCACACATTTACTCTGGATTGAGCATTGTTTTCAGATGCCTTCAGTGACAGGCAAGGAGGAATGATGGAGACCAAGACTTAAGCGGCTACCCAAGTATATGTTTGTAAAGAGACTAAGAAAAATTAGATTCATGATGTCACTTTGTAAACTTTGTAAACTTTCTGTGAAATCTCCCTCATGGCAGTATATCACTTCAACTAACCAAGGAAAAAAAGGAACTTCTAAATGCACCCAAAAGGCCCAATCGCACATGCTATGCTCTGCATTTTTAAGATTCTCTGTTTTTCAAAGTAGGGAAGCTACATACACTTTTTGAAGGTAAGTTGTGTTGAAACAAAACAATAAATATAATAAAATTTCAGGTACAGCATTTTATAAGCGTATCTTTAATTTATATGTTAAAGGTGAATCTGAGGAGCTACTGGGTTGTTAATAAACATTTTCAAAATCTTGTTCTTATAGTAGCAATCTCCAATCTCTTGAATGTTTCCTGATTCATTACAGTTGATGTTCTTAGCCCTCCCCTTAGGAAGTTTGCTTTGGAAGAACCACATTCTTCCACATACCCTTTTCCAGGTTTTATTGAGGTATTACATGGGTAATAATACAACTCCCCTTTAAGGATAAACAATTGAGAATGAAGATGACTTTGTGGTACTATTTTATTGTTTGCTTGTGCAGTTGGGCTAAAGATCATATCATTGGTCATGAACTAAAATCTGTGCCTCCAAAGACTAGAATCTCCAAATCTGTATCTCCAAAGTCGAGAAGTTGGTATGGACAGTTGAAAGAGCTGAAGTACCATATTCAATTAATAGAAGGAGGTACAACCTCCACCACACACCTTCAAACCTACCCCTTATGTGGGAGTCCCCTTTGTGAGCTATGATTACCATTAATGAATAAAGAAACTACTTTGGACCTATAAAAAGGCAGAACTTAGGTAGGCAGGAAAAGCTAGGCTGAATGCTGGGAAAAAGAAGGGCAGAGTCAGAAAGAAGCCATGGAACTGGCAGAGACAGATACTGGGAACTTTACCCAGTAAACCGCAGCCACATGACAATAAACAGATGAATAGAAATGGGTTAAATTAATATAAGAGTTAGCCAATAAGAAGCTAGAGCTAATGGGCCAAGCAGTGATTTAATTAATACACTTTTCGTGTGAGATGTTGGGGTTAAGCAGCTGGGAACCAACAAGCAGCCCTCCTTGCAACATACCCTGGGAAACAGGCCTTGGCCCATGATACAGTGCTCTGCTAGAGGTGTGAGAATGGGGGATGAATGAGGCAGCGAGACATAGAGACACATGACACTATACTGCACTTTATGCCAATCTTCCAGAAAGGAAAAAAATACATATAAAAATAAAAGTGCAAACTTTATTTCACTATTTAAAGAGCAAATGTTCCTAATTTATGACTGGAGAGAATATATTTGAGAACAAGGACTTTAAATAATATGGGGCATGGTGGCAGACAGTAGTGGAGACTGGATAGGCAATTACTTTTACTGTAAAGTCACCAAAATTTTTGTCAATAGAAGTAATTTATTACAATTGAATATATATGATACAATTACCCGGTATTCATCACCGAGCCCCACACTGTCTGATGGTCTGATGTTCTTTTCCTCGTAGCAGAAAGATGCTACCTACTGAAAAGAAAAGCATGATTAGTAGATTAATAGTGGTGCCTTCTAATTAAAGTCTCCATTCAGATGGTTGACACAGAGTCCTTCTGCCTGGCTCAAAGAGGGAATCACATGACCAAGGCTCTAACCAAATCCTCTCGCTGGGAAACTAATGACAAATATAGAATGAAAAAGAGAGAAAAACAGATAGATGGTGTGTACTCATTTAGCATCTTTCAATGCTCAGACAAGACACTGTGTTACCTCCTGTTGTGAAGTTACATTCTAAATCCAATGCTTCCACATTTGAGTCAACTCTTCAATGTCCATAGCATAAATTTTATTTTTGCTTAAGTAGAGCCAGTTTCTGTTGCCTGCAGCCAGTGACTTCAAATGATACATTGCCAGGCAATTGCTTCAGATGGCCTTCAGTCACAGCACAAGATAGCAAGCATTAAGCTGATGGAAAGGTTGGAACCTCTAAATTCAAGTCTGTGAATAAGAAGCTAGCTTCATGGCCAAGATGAAAATTAAGAACGTGATTCTATAGGCACTCATGCTGAAATCTAGTCTCCAAAGCCTAGAAAATGGAAATGGATAGAAGTAAGCAAACAAAACGTATAAAAGTTTGCTTTCCAGAGAAAACAAAGCCCGCAGCATGAACTGCAATATAGCTTAGCCTCAGAAATAACCACAAGGTTCATATACTGCAGAACATGTAATCCCCAAGTCTGTGGTCTGTAGGTCCAAGTAAAGAGAAGAGGGCCAATCATCCAGTAATATTGAGAATTGATTCTGCGTGTAGGTGGTTTGGGTGCCAAACTTTGTATCAGTTAAAAATCTTTTGGACACAAATAACGCATGCCAAAACCGAGGATTCTGTTTACAAAACTGACTGACCAGCACAAGAAAAGAAGTGGGCAGTGACATTTCAATGTATGAGCATCACACCTCGTCTTTCACACAAACCCCCAAGTTAACAGTCACAAGTGAGCTCCTATCACAGCTCCTTGGGATGACTGCTGTTTAAGTGCTATATCTATCTGCTCAACCCTATTTCTTATAACTCCCTTTCTCTTGCAATGACCAAAAAAAAAGTGCTTCCGGATCACACAACACATCATTTGATCACTTCCCAGACCATAGTTGAAAGCGGACATGCCTGAAACAGGGTGGAGCAATCATAGATGCTTAGCCAGAAATTTAACATTAGAATTGGTTTGTGCATGGAAATTGGTGCTTGGGTATGGTCTGCGCCTAATCTGGGACCCAGAGGAGAGCACCCTTCAGTACACAGGTGCCTTCGATAGAACTTGAAGAACAAAAATGAAACTGTTTTTTGTATTTTTTTGATGTCTTTATTCTAAAAGCTTGGTGGTAAAACATTTAAATGACTTCTGTGATATAACATAATGGGTTTAAAACAAACATCTCTTTTTTATTTACATTAGTATGATCCAGTTTATAGCTAATGCAACACTGACAACATCAATTCATAGTTAAATTCCCGTTACAAGGTTTATTGTGAATTTTAAGATTCATGGTTAGGCTAACTTTGGAAACCACGTACATTCATCAGTTCTATCACTGCAGAATGTTTGCTACAATTAAGTTAGAAGTAAAAGGGGTCATTGTTCTGGAAGTTTCAGGATAAGACTGGATGGACCCACTGCCATGGTCTTTTGATGGGGGAGACAGACAGCAAGGGTGGGGAAATGCACGGCAGAGAATATTTTCCACTCCATCAGGCAAAAAGCAAGGAAAAAGAGGAAGAGCAAAGGTCCCAAATCTCTTTGGAAGGCATGCAGTAACCTAGCACCCACTTCCAAAGATCTACAACTTCTTCTGACAGCATCTAGAAGATCAAACTTTAACACAGAACTGTATTTAAATGGCTATTACCATGCTGCTTTGGTTGCCTTCCTAGATATGCCTCAGCCCCAGTGTAAACAGTGCTTTGTCTTCAGCTACAAAGGGCAGGTTTCCTGCCAGGATGATAATGTACTAAATTTCTGAACGCTAAGTAACC
The DNA here is from genome assembly GCF_982192425.1 of Myodes glareolus. NCBI lineage: Eukaryota > Metazoa > Chordata > Mammalia > Rodentia > Cricetidae > Myodes > Myodes glareolus. The sequence goes on from NC_142026.1 coordinate 106,665,334, forward strand.
CCCAATTAAATGCTTTCTTTTGTCAAAGTTGTCATGGTCATGATGTCTCTTCACAGCAATGGAACACTGACTAAAACAGAGACAAAAGCATTCTGATTTCTTTGGGTTCAAGGACAGCCCGGTCTACAGAGTGAGTTCCAGAACAGCTGGACATACATAATGAAACCCTGTCTCAAAATAACAACAACAACAAGCATGCAGTTGGAGATCAGGAAAAAACTAGAGCCACAACTGAAAGCATTCTGAAAGTTTGTCTTCTCTTTGGGCTATCATAGCTTGTCCATGTTCACTGAACTCTTCTATAAAGGACATAAATTGAAATCCAAATCTTTTGACTATGGTTTTGAGTAATTTGCATTTCATTTTACTCTCTGCTTTGAGAGTAACTACAATCAGCTGTGCAAATCTAACTCCTTCTACCAAAAAAAATTTACCAAATGGCAAATTACACTCAATGAATCGATATTAAATGAGGTAGATGAATATTTGCATGAAGTCCATCTGATTACCATTTTCCCACCCTGTCTGCTCCTGCCCGGACACAGTAATAGAATTGGAATAATTAACTTTGAAGTCATATAATCTCAGCTCTGCCCATTACTATGGGCATTCCCAAAGCCATAAATGTATATTTTCTGAATCTCAGGTTTCTCATCTTTTGAGGAAAGCCGTAGGTGAGGCATGTATCTCTCCCTGGTATAGCTACGAGAGCTCTTGAGGAGATAAGGTGCCCAAATGACATTCACAGAATTCTTATACCAGGAAAATCACATGGGGAGTTTGAGTCATGAAATTGTAACTTCCACATCATTTCCAAACAGTTCCATCATCCTATCTCCAGCTCTAAAAACAACACCGAGTTCTTAAAGATATTCAAAGTAGGATACTAATCTCACAAAAACAACCATTCAATGTTTTTGTAGAGAAACAGGTGACAAGAACAGATGAGCTGACATTCATCAATGCCCTAACCCAAGTATCAAAAATCTAGTTTCCCCAATAGAATGGCTAGTATGGTTTATTTAAATGCCAAAAGCACCTACTGAGTTAACCTTTGGCATTTACCAAAACGAACCCCCACCAAAAACAAATCTCTCTCTCCCTGGCAGGCTGAATAAGAGACAAGCATGAATTAAACATTTACTGAGACCCTTTATTAAAGTCACAGGTAACAGGAAGTGTTTTGGGATTTAGTTGGCATATTTTAAGTGTACATGAGATGAGGGGAGACACACAGGGGATGCAGCTGTTTTTTTCTTTCCTTCTTTCTTACCCTTTGCCCCCTCTGTTACTTTAACACTGCAATTCATTTTTAAAGAGGCATCAATGGATGGCATAGCAAATTTTAAAATAAATGTTTACACCCGGATAAGCACTATTAAAAGGAAGGATACTGAATTCATTTAAACGCATTTGCAAAAGATTGATTTCCCCAAGGGAGTATACATACTCTATGTCTTTAATTATTCTTGAAGCTTTGCCTATCAGCTGACAATTTCTTACAGAAGGGAAGACAAACAGACTGGCTCTCCTGACAGCAAAGAGTAATAATAACCCTAGACTAAAACCTGGAGTGCCACTCATAGTATCTGTTCTAATGTCAGAGTTACCCGTCATCAGGAATGTAATAGAAGCTCATGTTAGGGAACACAGTTGCTCAGAATATATTAAACCAGTTGGTGAATTCGATGTCAATCTTCTCCAGTTTGTAAAGAGTGGAGATTCATTCTAAAGTAGCTGATATGATGGGTTCTACAGAACTAGAACGAAAAAGAGCCCTATTTTTTTCCCCTGCTGGTCCCTACATCACCTGTAGCTTTATTAGAATAAGTTCTCTATCCAGAAATGAGACTGTTTTCTGTGCATTGGGATGATTGATCTTTGTGCTAAGACAGTTTGCTGTCTTCTGTTTTAGCCTGTGTTTGCACATGTGACTGTGGAGCTGTGATGAGTCCCATCTATGTTTTCCGTGCATAAAGATGGCCTTGCTTCACCATGTTATGGCCGCTGACAACAGGGTTTCTCCCCAACCCCTGATTCTGGTATCAAACGCTTTTCAAACCTATACCACTGGTAGGTTACCAGCCCCATACCTGCCTTCCTTCTTAGCACAGTTCCTCTTTGGGGACAGTGGTTTCTTTAACACTTATCATGGTTCAGGTCTTCTAGCACCTGGTTTTGCACAAAGCATAACTGCCTCTGTTTGAGAGACACAGTGGTTACATAGTTTGGTTTCATGAAGCTGGAGAATACATTTAAAATACCAGATTGTGTTTTAGACATATTTGCCACTGTAGTAATTATCTTCAGCTTTTATTCCTTGGTGGCACAAATGCTCTCTTCCCAGAGGACCTAGCTATGTCTTTCCAATAGAGCTGTTCTCTTATCTTTATATGCCAAAGGCACGGGCTTTCTGAGCTAATTAAAAATATGCAAAATCAAATTGGCCATTATGCCTTTTCCTTTCTCCTTCAAGAGGTAAAGGAAAATGACCTTCACCTTGAATCTCTGTGGGATTATGATGTATTTGGAACCCTTCAAATGTAGCAGATATCAGGTTTGGCCAATTGTGAAGTTCAGTGATACAGGTGTTTCTTAAACGCTTACCTTTGATCCCTGAACAGCAAGTTGAGATGCCCATTTCTGATGCCATCATGTGGTGAGGAAGCCTATAGTAACCTACAAAGAAAGAGCAATGGAAAAGTGCTAAGACCATATCAAAGGAGCAGCATACAGTTCTTGGCTCCTCTCACTGTCTGATTGTGACTATATAAGATCCTGAGCCAAAAATACACAGTCACACCCCTCCTAAATCCAGCACATACACACACACACACACACACACACACACACAGACACAGAGCGAGAGAGAGAGAGAGAGAGAGAGAGAGAGAGAGAGAGAGAGAGAGAGAGACTAGAAAAGAGAGTAAACATAAACTTGAATCCACACATATTTATTATCAAAAAATAGATTCAGGAGCTCCAGCAATTCAATCAGTTAGCGTGCAGTACTTATATGAAACAACAGATTCCTCAAACTGGTTATAACACCACAAACTGGAATCTGGCAGTAATACCCAAACCAGAGTACACTAGTTTGCTAATGAGGGAAAACTGGAGGAATATATAGCCATCAATAAGGAAAGCATCAAAAGGCTGGAAGAAAAGTTCAGCAGAATATTAAGGCACCCCAAGGGGCTTCAATGAAAGGAAACCATTCCTAGAAGGCTAAGAAACAGAGACTCCTCCATGGGGTATCAGAGGGGTTAAGCCTGAAGGTAAACTGAAGGCATGTGGAAAGTGTCAAATGTAACTAATGAACACCATCTACCAAAGGAGATCACCAGGAAATGTGGACCACTTGACTTCTTCCACTTGCCCACAATAAAATGAGGAAAAAGAGAAAAACTAAGACGAAACAAGAACAGTGTTGGCTACTTTATGCCAACTTGACACAAGCTGGAGTCATCTCAGAGGAGGAAACCACAAATTGAGAACCTGTCTCCCCAAGATCCAGCTAGAGTCAAGCTATTGGGCATTTCCCTAATTTGTGATTCAACTATTATGTGTGGTGCCGTCTTGGACTGGTGGTTCTGGGTTCTATAAGAAAGCAGGCTAAGCAAGCCATGGGAAGCAAGCCAGTAAGCAGCACTCCTCAATGGTCTCTGCATCAGCTCCTGCCTAAGGTTCCTGTTGAATTTGAGTCTTTACCTTGGCTTGTCTCAGTGGATTACCATTTAGGATATGTAAACCAAACAACCCAAACACATTGTTTTGCTTGTGATGTTTTACTACAACAGTCATTCTAACTAAGACAAACAACAGCAAAAAGTCAGGTTTTGAATGGAATTTAAATAGCTGTAAAAACACAGGTTTCTAAAAAGTCTTTCAGGTAGGGAAAGCTCCATAGAAAGGTCCTGACCAATGAGAAAACTCCAAATGTGACTAAGGGATTATCAGAGAAAAATGTCAAGAACACTTTCAGACTAAAGAGTTGGGGTGTAAAGACAGGAAAGTCTGTGAGTATGTCTTCCCGCCCCCCAGACACTGGCTGAAGGCTCTTACCTACTGAAAAGCAAGAATTTTCCCCTCAATTATCATTTGCTGTGGTTTGCTACATGTAGAACATTTCTTTTGGATAAATATATGTGTAATGGATTATTAAAAATGCTGCAGATCCCCCGTGGTGGCACGCAGCAGAAACGTTACAGGTCTCCAAGTAGTGTTAGCAGGCCATGTGACAACAGGCAGCAGGCCCCGAGAACAGCCAGTCCCAGGCAGGGATGGCTACAGGTCCTCGAGCTGTGGCTGGTTCAGGGCAGGGAGACACATGGTGGCCAGCAAGAGACAGAGACATAGATAGGCATGGATAGGCCATGCAGAATGAGGTTGGATATTTATTAAGTGGATTATGGAAAGGAAGGGGGAGAAGGAGAAGAGCAGAGGGAGAGAGAGAGAGAGAGAGAGAAAGAGAGAGAGAGAGAGAGAGAGAGAGAGAGAGAGAGAGAGGGAGAGAGAGGGAGGAAGGGAGAGAGAGAGATGGGAGAGACAGAGGGGGAGGGGGAGAAGTGTGGAGAGGCAGAAGCTGCCTCTTTGAGAGGGAGACGGAAAAGAGGAGGAACTCAGACTGGAATCTGAAGATCAGCCTGTCTCAGCAGACAAGGGAGGGAGTAGGTGTGGCTTGTCTCTTAAAGAGACAGAACAGATCATTAAAATATGCAAATGAACATTTTGTATTGAAACATCTATGAACCAGGCTTAGACCTGAATGTGAATATCTTGGATATGGACTCTCTCTGTGAATCTGAAAGGAGCAGGTGAATTTTTGTTTGAAGTTCCTGAATCCTTGAGCTCTCACTTTAGTTTATTGAATGTAATCCTGTCAGGAGCCTAGAGGGAACCACCCTGTCATCTTATGTGGATTCTTTATCCTTCTGAAGACAGCAATTCACAAATAACTAAAATGGTACATAAAGTTTTTGCAAGGACGACGAATGGGGACCCTTTCTTTGAGAAACCCACACCCATGCTCTGGAGTCTTATGTTCTTCAATAGCATCTTCTCTCTCTTAATCCCATGCGTAAAAACCTATATTAAAATCTATCTGGGGTAAGTTAGTTGGCTCAACATGTTGGCTGTGGACCTGAGTTTAATCTTGGGACCTATGTGGCAGAAGAAGAAGAGGATTGTGCAAGTTGTTCTCTGGCCTCCACAGGAGTGCCTGCGAGGACCTGACTCTGCAAACTCCATTTTTAAAGAAGGGGTTTTGTCTTAAGCCATCTCAGTGGGCCATCTCAGCTCCAGGAATGTGCGGTGATAGGAACGTGTGAACAGATACCCTGAAAATAGCCAACTAAGGAGCAAGGGAGCAGGGCCATAAAATTTAACAAGGTCCAGATGCTCCTAGGAGGCATTCTATTCTTGAAGATACCTTGTCAGTTATTAATGACCCTTTGTTAGGGTTTTCATCTCCAGAAACTGACCAATGGTTTCAGAAACTACCTTTCCCTATACCTTCCTTACCCAAACCAAAAGGACAGGACATGAACTTTCCTGATTATGATGTTTCCCTTTTCAAAGTTTACCCTTTCTCTGGGCTCAAGGCTGCACTTCCCTCACCCACTGGCTGGTGCGGTGGAGGTGTGGTCCTAACTCAATTTTAAATATTAAAAACTCTGTTGTGCTCTACATCACAATCCAGTTACACTGAGTTTCTCTTGGGAGATAATTAACTTGGGCATAACATTCCTAGATACACACACACACACACACACACACATACACACACACACATACACACACACACATACACACACACACATACACACACACATACACACACACATACACACATACACACACACACACAAACACACACACACACACATACACACACACACACACACACACACTCATCCCACTCTCCACTCCATGCATACACTCACACAAATCTTAATTGTGCTTTACGATGGCTTTGCGGGCTTTTCTAAGTCTTAATGAAGGGGTTCCTAAAAGTGTGAGGGAACTCCTTAGTCAGCTGTAGGTGACAACATGAACGCCTATTGTTATTCCTGTTACCAAATTTTTATCTTCCCTGCTATGATAAGGTCATCTGTAACCCAGGTTGGCCTCGAACTTGCTAAGTAGCTGAAGATAACCTTGAATTTCTGAGCCTCTTGCTTTCAGTCCCTGAGGGCTGAGTATTAAGATTACAAGCTTGAACAATCACAACCAGTTTAAGGATTTACCTTCAAGGCATGCCTCAAGGGATCAGATCAATTAAACAGAGGTCCACTCTACCTAAAGCCATAGTCTAAGCAATATCACTGGTACGCGCTGGGCAGAAAATGGTTTATCTTGAGAAGACTTGTGGGCCTAATGTTGTCTTAAAGGGTTGATTAGAAGTTAATGAACAGAAAGACTAGGAAACTTTTTTTTAAGTACTAAAAAAAATTTCAAAATTAAAAGAAACTCTTGAACTTGTAAATGCAGAAACTCACCAACCGCAGACACAAATGACTTTTCCTGAAAATGACGACTCAAAGCGTAGAATGAAAGGCTCAGGTGGAGGCACTAAGGCACGGAGGACAATCCTCAGGAAGCAGGAATATAAGCTAATCAACGCCCTGTACCTTACTGAATCCAAAAGTGCTCCAGAGCATGTATGCTTCCCTGTCGTCCAGAGTCAACGAGATCTCATGGTGCAGTGGCAGAAGCAGGAGAATCAACCCAGGAAAGATGTAAGAAAACCCCACATAGAAACCTCGTACTTTATAAGCTAAAGTTAAGAATAATTTTTCTAATAATACAAGAAAGTCGAAGCAAGGAGATAGATCAGGCAGTACATGAGCCACACAGACATTCCCAGCACCAGGATAACGAAGAGTCTAGAAATAAGAATGAAAATATAGGAATAGAACTATCAACACCAAAGATTAGAATATAGAAGTTTAGGATATAGGAAAAAGACACATAAAGCTGTAAATCTAAGCAAACTACCAATAGCTTTATCAGCACATCAAGGATCAACCATTCACAGTGAGCTATTTTCTCAGCCTAAGAAGCTTCCATCAGTTTAGGTCATTTCATTTTACAACTAGCTGGTCATTTACAAGGCTGGAGCTTCTCTCTGCAAACTGAGAGCAGTTTCCTGGCCATCCTTGATCAACAACAGATATGAGCAGAGTTAACCTTTAGGAGACAGACATTCATGACCTCTGAGTTAGGCATTGCCCCTGCTATGGGAAACTGGCAGCATTGAAGAGAGAGCACAGGGTTTCAGTAAACAGTGCCTGAAAGCACCAAGGAACTGTAAAATGAAGATTGTAAAGTAAGGCAATCTGTATCTGAGTTTTACCTCCGATTGTAAAAATTCCTTTATTCAGACCTAATGTTTGGTACTTCTTACTATAAAAAGAGGACCTTGAAGGCCTGTTTTTTTGCCACAGTGTCAGAAACCAGAACCCTGCCTGTGGTATCAGCTAGCTGATAAGCTTCTGTGCCCCATGGTGTTTTTCTTTTCATTTTTTTTTATTTTTAACTTTGCTTCTGGTTTAGACTTTGGTGGTCTGTCCCCATCTTTGCACAACACCCCTGGACCCAACAGATAAACTCTGAGGGAGCATAGCAACCTCCATCCAATCCCAGTAACACTCAATAGACAGAGACCAAGGATCCCTAGAGTAAGTGGCTGTGTAGACTAGTGGATGCACTTCTGGGGTTGAGCTGAGAGACCCTGCCTCAGTGAATAAGGTAGAAAGTGATCAAAAAGATCTCAAACATCAGCTTGGGCCTCCAAATGCCTAATCACAAATAAGCATGTTCACCTGCCCACACTGCACACACACACACACACACACACACACACACACACACACAGAGAGAGAGAGAGAGAGAGAGAGAGAGAGAGAGAGAGAGAGAGAGAGAATACATACTCATGTAACAAAAAAAGAAAAAAAGAACTTATAAAGAAAAGAAAGGATTTCTGACTGCATTACAGAGTTGTTATACCAACTACATCCTTGAGTTACTATGCCTTACAAATTGCTGTGTTGTTAAATTCCTCTTAATCTATTTTTCTCATTCTTCCTGCCAGAGTGCAGCTGTGATAAATGAGAGTAGAAGGCCTCAAGGGGTAAGGATGGCAGATCCTAACAATTGTAAAGGGGGCAAATTTACTGAGAATTTGAAAGAATCATTTAGTTTGCACAATTGAAGAAGAGCTCAAATTTATTGTTTCACTGTGGAAAAAATATTTTAAGAACACAAATATTAGAGTCTGGAGAAACTCGGTGATAGTAGTGAGGTTTTTAGGAAATAAAAGGGTAAGAACAAAGCTGACTAAGAAACTGGGAAGAAATCTTTAAGATTTGGTATGGGAGGAGGTAAAGCGACACAAAAATTCACGTCGTAATAGTCAAGGCTACCTGTCCTGCCCAAGGCCTTCACAGACTCATTTCTGTTGGTTATATTTGATACTTTTTCTGTCTGCAGGACAAAGAACTGAGAAATCCATGTGACCCTTACTTCTTGGTTACAAGGGGTTACAACCATTTTTTTTTTTAATATTAGATTGTTCTCTGCATACTACTTTGCGTTTCTTGGGGAGAAACGTCTTCCATAGATTCAGATATCTGAACACTTGGTGCCCAGCTGGTGCCCACTGTTTGGGAAGGTTTAAGAAGTGTGGTGTTGGTAGAGGAAGTATGTCACTAGGGGTGGATTTGAAAGATAAAAGCTTTCTGCGACGTTCAGTTTGCTGTCTCTGCTGTGTACTTGAGTCTGAAGATGTAAAGACCCAGTTTCTAGCTCCTACTATCACGCATGACTTGCTGCCTTGCTTCCCAGCCAGGATGGACTCATCCTTCCAGACTCACAAGCCCAATAAATTCTGTCTTCTACAAGTTGTGTTGGTCATAATGTTTCATTACAGTAACAGAGAAATAATTAACACTGGCCCTTCCTGTTAATCAAGTTAATTCAACCAAGCTCAAAGAGGCTTACTATCTTCACATAATGAATCAAAGAGGGAAAAAACAAACCAAAAAACAATTAAAGAAAAATCGTGATGACCACTTATATGAGGGAAAGCAAAACAGACCCTCAACGAGGCCAGAAACAGAAAAGCAGAACAGAAGTGCCAAGCAAATCCTGAGGTGACACCCGTACTAGGGCTATGGCAAAGCAATGGGGAGACCAGGATTTTGCTACTGAGCACTCATGGAGGAACACTGTGCTGGACCACATACAGAAACTTTGGTTCCAAAGGGATAAGAGTTCATCATGTTGGAGAAGCATGGCAGCAAGCAACAGGAATAATCAGAGTAGGAAGTTTAAAGTTTCAATCTTGAGCACAGTAACATCTGTTTGAAGCCCTATCTCTTCCTCTTGAAGTCTGAAGGGTCCGCCCACATCATTCTCCCAGGGATTTCATGGAGAGATAATTGTGCTCAAAATTGTGAATACTCTAGAAGTGAGAGGGATTCTAGAGAGAAACCTGGCACTTTGTTTCCTCTTTAGAAATCCCCATGCCTCATTTTATAAATTAAAAACTTGGCACGATACATTTAATTGCAATTTCTTCCTCGGCCTATGCAAAGTTCAATCTGAAACAATTTCAGAACATTTCATTTTAATGACTGAAATGTGTATTCAATTCCTATAAAAATCCAGAGCTCCATTCCAAATGCAGTTGACATTCTCCAGCACATCATTTCAATTTCTCTGAGTAATTTCCTGCCGTCTGTGAGACAGTGATAGTCTACTGCCTCAAGGCATTTTGCATATTTTGTGGATTTTAACATTTCAAGTCCTGGTGGGTTTTACTCTCTCATTATGCCCTTGTTCGTATCCCACATTTCCCTTCATTTCTCTCTAGGAAACAATGGAAAACTTTAAACAATTTGCATGCTTTTAAAAAGCATTTTCTGTGAGACAGGAATAAGTGAGGATTTGAGACAAAAGTAAAGAAGAAGATGTCAGGAACGGAAAAAGTATTCTAGTTATGGCAGGTGAAGGACAATGTCATAGAATGGCTCCACTGACATGTGGAGTCCTGAAAATAGGTGGAGGCTAAGGACCAGACCATGTTCACATAAAACTAAATACACTGAAATCTCTCAGGTAAGAGGATAGGAAAGAAATCACTCTCTAAATCCATTAGCTTTCCAAATATAAACTCTGTGGAAAGGAGAAGAATATTTCGGTGAAAAAAGAGAGAAAAGAATAATCTTACCCAAAGTCAAAGCTAGGAGTCATTGTCTATAGTAACTTACATAAGGGAAGAATTTCCATTCAGCAGTGTAAAAAGGAAGGGTTCCTCATATTTATTTTTATAACTGGAAAATAAATATTATTCTTATATAGTATTACATTTAACATCAAATATCTAAACTATGAATGCATACCAAGATATTGAAATTTCTTAATAGTGAAATTACCAATAGATACTTTTATTTTTAGTTTTTAATCTTTGATTTCTTCTTATATCTGTATATTTAAGTCTCCATATTTTTATGTACCCATCTTTCTAGCAAATAATTATGAGAAAATAAGAATCATAACTGTTGATACATAAACACACTTCACACTAAGAGCTGAGGGTCTGTCCCCAGTTCTTGTGGATACAGGTGTGTTTGGAAATCTCTCTGAACTATTACAAAAATCTAAAATATTATCTGGTTCTTTGAACAAGGACTTGAAAAAGTAAGAGTTTCTATTTTCTTTAAATGATTGTTCTTAGAGATGGAAGCCAGCACAGTACAGGAAATTTAAGGACTCTGAGTTTAAGACATATGAAACCCAAAGTAGGCAGTTGCAAAGGCCACAGGGAGAAGGAGACCAGCAAGTCTTGGTGACAGACCAATAGGTAAAGATGAATCCTGATGATTCTCAGTCATGGGTTATCTATCTTTAACACATAAATTACTGTTGTATTAGTTTTCATGAGTCTGATTAAATATGACACCAAGGAATTCGACTTTAAGGAGAAAGTTTTCTTTTGGCTTGTAGTTTTCCACGTTTCAGGACACAATTGATTTGTCTCATTGCTCTTTGGCTTGTGCAAAGGCAGAAATATCAGAGCAAATGGTGAAATGAAATGGTGAAAGAAATCTGTTCACGTACCTAATGGTATCCAGAAAGAAGAGAACAAGGTGGTGGGAGAGGAAGTGCTGGAGATCAGATATAGTCTTCAATGGTACACACCCCCCAGTCCATCCAAGAAGCCCATTTCCTAAGAGTCAATCCTGCTATTTTAGGCAGAAACTGCTCATTCATTCCTGGCTGCCCAGACCCAAAATAAACACACAGAAACTGTATTAATTAAAACACTGCTTAGGCTATTAGTTTATGCATATTCCTGGCTATTATATCTTAAATTAACCCATTTCTATTAATCTGTGTATTGCCACCTGGTTGTGACCTACAATTAAGGTTCCATCCAGTGTCCAGTGTTTGTCTCCTGCAGTGGCTACATGGTATATCCCTGACTCCACCTACTCTCTCCCAGCATTCAATTTAGTTTTCCCTGCCTAGCTCTATTATGTTTTCCCATAGGCCCAAGTAGCTTCTTTATTCATTAACCAATAAAAGCAAAACATATACAGAAGGACTTCCCACTTCATCTCCCCTTTTTGTCTAAATAAAAATGTAGGTTTTAGTTTTAACATAGTAAAATTACATATAAAAAACAAATATTAAGCAAAAATTATGGTTACAATACTTATATCTACTATACTTTTTATCATAACTATGGAAAACTATAACTATCTATTCCTCAACTCCATCAAACATTCCAGAAGGATACAATATCACCTAAGTTAATAGGAAGCTCATTGCAAGCAACTTCTAAAACTCTAGAATTGTCCCAGTGCCAGGTGTCACCCTGGTGCCAACCATCACGGGTTAGAATCCTGCCTGCGCTATCGATAGTCATGCTACATCGATAATAATTGTGCTGAATCGATGGTAAATATGATAAGTCTGCAGATTAATAATCGGAAAAAAAAGTTTTAAAACTCTAGAATTGGCAGAGACACCTTGTTGCCTGGTCACCCAAAGTTTTTCTGTAAATTGGGGTACCCATCTTTAGCCTACAGGTCCATATATATGGCAGACTTTTTCATGAAGCAAGAAATTTCAAACACCTATATATTGGCATCTTGTCAGTCACTTTTGTCTGTGTCCTACAGAATCACTTGCAGACTCTTTCATGAAGCAAGAATCCTAAAGGACTGTCTCACCTTCAAGCAAGTTTAGCAGCCATTTTTCTGTGGGTCCTGCATGTCCAGTTCATATAGCATGACATCAAGCAGTCTAAGCAAAAAGCATTTTCTTGTCCAAATGGCTAGCAAACTTCATAACACGCTTCTTTGATGCCCATCTTCCTCTTGAAGTAATTGGTGCTGTCAGAAGCAAATGTGTCTCATTGTCATGAAAAGTCCTTTTTCTTAGAACATTTAAATTCCAAATTTTGTTAGTCTTTGAAAGGTTTGAAGAATACCTATCCATTTGAAATCTATCTTTGTACATCTAGAAAACCTAGCTAACATGACTATAAGCTTGACTATTTTAGATGGTTATCTATTAACCTATATTTCTTAATTATACATTACATTTTAAATGAGCTGTAAAAACACAATGCCTTAATCAAGAGCAGAAATACACATATAACAAAATTAACCTTAAATTTGTGTCAATAGACCAAGGATTCATACCAATGCAAAGTATTCATCTCTATCCCTTTTAAATGTAAACAAGTATTAATAAACAATATTTGAGAAATTGGATGTTATTCTCTCCAAACTGCTTCCTATTTTTTGTTGGGCAAAGTAATTTTGGACTTCACAGAGACCTTTCAAGGGGTATAGGTCCATCAAACCACATTAGCCTTGAAGGAATCCACATGTTCTTATCTTCTGTGGAAATAAAAGCAAAACCTCTTCTCTAATGTAACATATCTTTTTACTTAAATTTTGAAGTGAAGTCATTTTCAAAATGTCTATGTTGGATTAACCCAGAAGAATTTATCATCAAATGTCTTTTAGCAACTGCTGCTCCTTTCTCAGCCATCAAACAATTCAAAGATAATACAACAACATACAGTATCCAGATTTTCTGTACTTTCCATCATTACATGAGTTTATTTTAAACTCTCTTTTATTATTATTTTTAATTTTTGGTTTTTGAGTCATAGTTTTTCTGTCTATCTTTGGTTATCCTTGAACTCACAGAGATCCACCTGCCTTTGCCTCCCAAGGACTTTAAATTAAAGATGTGTGCCACCTGATAGGGGAATTCCTTTTGTATATCTGTTGCTTTTATTGGTTAATGAATAAAGAAGCTGCTTGGTCCTACATCAGGGGAGAATAAAGCTAGGCAGAAAAAAAAAACAACTAAATTAAATGTCAGGGGAGAGTAGGCAGATTCAGGGAGACACCATGTAGCTGCCACAGAAAACAGATGCTGGATGCCAGACAAAACCTTAATGGTAAGCCATGACCAGGTGGCAATACACAGATTAATAGAATTAGATTAATTTAAGATATAAGAGTTAGTCAGGAATATGCCTAAGTATAAGCAGCATTTTAATTAATACAGTTTCTGTATGGTTATTTCAGGTCTGTGAAACCAGAAATGAATGAGCAGTGTCTACTAACAAATGACTCCAACAAGGGCAATGACATATACATAAAATCTGAGAGAGCTTGGAAAGTAATTCTAGACAGAAAAGACAGAGTTAGACATGACTTGGTAGCAGCATTTTCTTGGGTGGGCTCTGTTTGCTAGAGGCAAGAATGTCTCATTTAAGAGAGACTTCCTGACTCATCTTTAGCTGCAAAAATCTTGCAGCTTTTTTAAGAGGCCACACCACAAAACATTTAAATGGTGTCTATGAATAGCCAATGGCATGCTTCTTGGTGGTGGCAGGGACCTTGAAACTCCATAGAGTTGTGGCTATCAAAATGCCTCCTGCTAGTAGCTCCTCCATGAAGCTAGACTCTCAGAAAGCTAAGGAATGGGGTGGATCTAGCCATCAAAGTCACAGTTTTAATCCTAGCCACATCACCTAGCAGATTAAAGACTCATGTGTCAGAAAAAGAGAGACATACAGTAAAGATAGATTCAGATCTTAAAAAATCCTTTAAATGATTTACAGTATGTTTCAAAATATAAGTAAGTTTAGGAGAAAAAAAGAATAAACTCCGTAAAAGAGTAGTTGGGTATGGTAGCATACACCTTTAATCCCAGCACTTAGGAGGCAGAAGCAGGTGAATCTCTGTGAGTTCAAGAAAAAACAAAAATACACAGAGAAACTCTGACTCAAAAAAAATCAAAAATTAAAAATAAAAATATAAGAGAGTTTAAAATAAAGTCATGTAAAAACAGAAAATACACAGCGAATCTGGATACTGTTGCTATTGTGTTGTCTTTGGATTATTTGATTGCTGAGGAAGGAGCAGAAGCTGCTAAAGGACATTTGATTATAAATGTTGCTGGATTACTCCAACACAGATATTTTGAAAATGCCTTCACTTCAAAATTTAAATTACTTTGGAGAAGAGGTTTTGCTTTTGTTTCTACAGAAAATAAAAGACTGTGGGTTTTTTCTGGGTTAAGAAAAATCAGATTTGATCAAGGAAGACCACCTGAAAAATCTCTGAAAGGAGTGGAAAGCCCAGATGATCCAACATTAAAGAGGACCTCTGAGTTTTACATCCAGAACAACCTCAAGACTGCTGGATGAGATGATCAAGTCTCACAGAATATTCCAGTCAGGATTTGACAATAATCCTAAATTTTCCTTAGGTCCCCATAAGATTATTAATACCCCCAATCAGTAGGAAGTACTCTAAAAATCTATGCCCACATTACCAAAAAATGGATTATGAATGTTTGTCTTTGTTTAGAGTGTTGGCTACACATTGTTATGGAAATGGTGAGGAAGAAAAGCTAAACAAAGGAGATTAGATTCAGAGTTCTTGTTTTGAAAAGAAAAAAAGGGGAGAAGTACTGTAGGACAATGGTCTTGAGCCCTGTAAAGATTTGTCACTCATATTGGTTTAATAAAATGTTGATTGGCAAGTATCCAGGCAGGAAGTATGGGTGGGGCAACCAGACTAGGAGAATTCTGGGAAGAGTAAAGGCTCAGTCAGGAGTCGTCACCCAGACACAGAAAATGCAAGCCATGTGGCTAACACAGAAGAATTATGGGTTAATTTAAGATGTAAAAGTTAGTTAATAAGAAGCCTGAGATAATAGGCCAGTCAGTTTATAATTATGTGTTTCTTTGGGACTGAATAGCTGTGGGACCAGGCAGGGCAGAAACCTTTGTCAACATGCTGTGAATTCATCAGTAGAGTTAGAGTTCAATCAATGGCAGAGTCTACCAGTAGAGTTAGAGCTCTATCAGTGGCAGAGTCTACCAGTGGAGATAGAGCCCTATCAATGAAAGAGTCATCTACCAGTGGAGTTAGGACCCGATTAGTGGTAGAGTCTACCAGTGGAGTTAGAGCCATTGTGACCCAATCTCTGCTCAAATGTCTGTCACTGGGCAGGCAAGCTTTTGTTAACACATGAGATTTGAGTGGACATTTTGAGACTCATACAGTACAGTGACCCTAACAAAGAACACATCACCAAATGTGCCAGAACTCTCTCTCTCTCTCTCTCTCTCTCTCTCTCTCTCTCTCTCTTTCTCTCTCTCTCTCTCTCAGTTTAGGGTAGATTGTTATATAATAATAGCCAGAATAACTAGACAAATTCATGAAAGATACATACAAAGTAAAAATAAGACATCCCAGAAACCAAAAGCAGAAAAGATCTGATTTGTCATTTGTTTGTTTTTGAGACAGTGTCTCACTACATTGTCTAAGCCTTCTAAGGAACTGGAGCAACAAGAACTCTCCATCACCTGAAGTTTAGAAAAGATCTTTAACCATTGTTATGAGAAATACTAAAAACCTCAACTAAATCTAGGGAATGTAGACAGACAAGCCATCATTTCAGTCAGATTTTATTACACATCTGGTTGATTCTAAATTTCATCCTGCCTATTATGTCACTGGTTCTTAACAAATAATAAAATTTAATTTAAACTCAAATTAACAGTTTATTATACTTTGTTCATTTTGGTAAGTAGAAATTTTTAAAAATTACATAATCTTTATCTGAAAGTCACATTTAACTTGGTATCTTGCTTTTTTCTGCAGACTTATAATATCATTTCAGCTATAATACTTAAAAGTTTCTATGTGGAATGTGTGTGTAGGGGTGTATGCATGTTTGTGCATGTGCATGTGATCCTGCAAACTGACCCCCAGAGCTTCAGACACTTTAGGCAAGGCAAGTACTCTACCTCTGAATTATACCCTCAGGCCTATTTAATTTTAAACTCACAAACTGAGTACCACAACTTTAGATACTTCTTATTTCTTTTGTTAGCCAAACAGTACTAGACAGAGGGATTCTCTTCTTATAAGACATTTTCCACCCCTCGACTTATACATCAAAGTGTTCCTTGAGAAAAAACACCTGTCTCATTCATGTTTGTGTCTTCCAACAATATGCAAGAAGCCTCTTACCACACACACACACCCAAAACAATGCCTATGGGAATAAAGCAGGATTCAAGTGCTCTTAGGGACTCTCTAGATGGGGAGACTGTGTAGTGAGGGAATGTTTAGCAAATGGTGTGAGAGTTGCAGCTGTGAAGATGCAAGAAGCCCACATAGCTTTCCAGTAAGGGAAAAGTTTGCAGCACTTGGTCTATAATCCGAAGAACTTCAAATCCACTCGACCAACCTTTAACTAAATACATTGACCATTCTCTCTCACATTGAAGCCCTAAACAGACACAACACACTGACAACAGCATGTGTGGAACAGGAAAAAATAGAGAGCAAAATTCAATTCAAAGTTACTTTACAAGAGAAAAAAAATCACCACCACTAGCACACTGGGGCCATGTACATAAAATACCATCTTCCAAATGCCATTCAGAAAGATTAAAAACTGAGGACATTTTTGAGGAAGCAAAAAAGAAGTTCTGGGTAGTCATGTGGAAGAGTGACTTCAGAAATACAATTGTCACAAGAGATAGGGAGAACAATTGGTATCCAGGGAAGAGGAAGGAATTATTAGCATAAAAGATGGAAATGTTAGAAGGATGGCTAACATTAGGGAGCTGAAACAGCAGCCATTCTTAGGGGATGTGGGCTGATGCCTCTGTGAACGTGACCACTGATTTCATTGTAGGTAGTTTCCTCTTCTATAATGCACACAGTTTTTTTTTTTACCGTCTTTGTACTTTCATTCTTCTCCCATGGTGACTTTACAAGCGGTACCTTTTGCTTGTCATATGAGTCATATGATGTAACATGAGGGGACCTGCTTGTTTGTGTTTCTGTCCTGCCCAGTTTCCTACAGCTGTTTAGTCCCAGAGAAAAATCACACACAGATCTCTGTAAGTTATAAAGCTGATTGACCCATTAGATCAGGCTTCTTATTGGCTAGCTCTCACATCTTGATTAACCCATTTTTCTGATCTATGTTAGCCATGTGGTTCAGTACCTTTTTCAGTGGGGCAGCTCACATCCTGCTGCTTCTGTGATCTGGGCAGGAGTACAAAGAATCAGCTTCCTCCTCCCCAGAATTCTCCTGCTCTCCTTGCATCTCCTTGCATTTCCACTTCCTGTCTGGTTTTCCTGCCTATACCTCCTGCCTGGCCAATCAGCGTTTTATTTAAAACATGATTGACAGAATACAGACAATTCTCCTGCACCACTTCCCCCTCTTTAAAAAAAAAAAAAAAAAAAAAAAAAAAAACAAAGGAAAATATTTATAGTCAATTTTTTGGGAATGTGGGCTTAGTATTCCAGGCTACTTCCAGCAGTTGGGGGCGCTGATAATCTTATGGGAACCTAAAGAAAATTTAGAGTTATAATCAAGTCCTGACTGAAGTATCCTGTGAGTCTTGATCATCTCAGGCAGCAACAGGCCCCTCATGTTACAATATGAATCACTGCTTAGCTGCTTAGTTTACTTGTTTTTAATAAAGGACACTGTATTAGGCAATGATGGGGCTTTATCATAGAACAAGAAGCTGTCATCTTGAAAACCCAAAACAGTTTGGAGTTTGTAGTTCCTTGACTTTATACTCAGGAAATGAGAAAATGTCCTTCTTTGATGAGACATGTGCCCCAGGCAGCAGGAGCGAATTCTCAGTCTTTCTAGCTTTCCTGTGACAGCAACTTGGACCAAATTCTCTAGCAGAGTATTAGAGCATCCAGAAAACTGGTGATAAGATAGGTTTAGATCACTCTCTATATCTGAGTGGGTACCAGGCTTAGTACCAGTTCTGAGACTGAGAAGTGAGCGAGACAAACTACTCCAGCCTGTGCTAACTATGAAAGAATTCCCAGACCTGTAGATGGGACAAAGGACACTGGACCTTTGCACTCCTTCAAAACTCTAAGTGTGGTCACCTTATGTCATGACACAGACACCGGAAATCCAAGTATCGGGTACTTATTCTGCAAGGAACAGAGAAACTCTTGGATGAAGGGTAGAGAGATGGCATTTCTGGGATAAGAGAGAAGAGCAAGCCAGATGTGGCTTCTGCCTGTAATCCCAAATATGGCAGCTGAAAATGGAGGTTAAAGAGTTCAGGAGCAGCTCCAACCAAGTACACAGAAAATTCAAGGTTATTCTGGGTTACAGGAGATTCTCATCCAAAATCTTAGTAGGCAAGGGGGCAATATATTCTCTTAATATGCTTATCTGCTACAGGCCGCAGGTGCAATTCTGGTTATATTTCCCATTCCGGTAAAGGGGAGGAGGGCATGCCTCTCGCATCCCCTTTCTCATGTCATATCCATGTTTTTCTTAAATTCTAGAACCTAAAGTTACAATGTTTTTGCTTCTTTATTTATGATATGTAGTGTGTTTTAATTATTCAGGAACTCCTACATGTTATTAGTGTTAGAATTTTGATAACAGAATAACAGTAGGCAACGTTTCAGGTAAAAACAGATATTCAAAGACAAACAGCATTTCTTTACCATTTGAGTAGCTCTTGTTTATTTTAACTTTAAAAAATTCATTAAAAAGAAATAAAACCTCCACACCTCAAACTAACCCTTTGTCTGCTTTCCCCCTCCTTCTGCCCAGTGGGTCATCTTGCTGAGTCATTATTTCTGTGACTGTTGTAATCTAAAGTGATAGAGTCCCTTACTTTGTGATTTGCTTTGTGTCTACTGTGATCCTGTAAACCAACAGCTTCCTAGTTAAAACACAGTTACTGCTGTTCCTTTTCTTTACAACCTTCAGTTCTCAATGCAAACACTGTTATCACAATTTATAAGAAGATGACAACGGACGCTGCTCTTTCAACACTTCCAGGAAAATATTTAGTGGTGCATTTGGGGATACAGTGATGTCAACACATTTGTCTGTCTTTCAGCTGAATCAAATGGCAACTCAGAATATTGTACTTACTGAAGCGTGTAAGTGCTGCCTTCAACGCTCCTCAACATGGGCTAGACCAAATGCTACAAGTGTGAATTCACAATGCCACTTTATGCAGAACAATTTAACTATTGATTTTCCCACAGAGGGGATACAATCACTGAAGATTATTTTATCAACAAGTTTTCAAACTCAAGCAGTTAAATTACTAAAAAACCTCTTTTTCCTTTCTTGAGATAGAAGCTCATGTATCCCAGGTTGGCCTTTAAGGTAGGAATCGTTTAACAGCATAAAGATGACTTTGAACTCTGATCCTTCTGCTTCTCCTCCTCAAGTGCTAGGAATGCAGGTGTATGTCACCGTATTAGGTTGAGCATCTCTCTGCCAGTGAGGCACGTGCAAGCTTTCCCAGGAAGCGATGACTAAGAACTCAGTAGGTAAGATGGCTCGGTATACTTTGTCTATGATAACGTAGTTCAGAATGAAGTAAATATCCTCAATTACATAAATACACACACAACTGCAAAATAAGTTGTTTTCAGAGGCTTTAGAACACCACTGAGTTTAAGAACCCAAGACACAGAAAATCATAATAAACTATCAAGTAATATTATACTGTCTCATGAAAGTATTCCTTCCAAACACTGTCAGGGGGTTATGGGTTTTTTGGGGGTGGTGTTTTTCTATTATTATTGATTTTATTGACCTGTATGTTTTTATCTGTTCCCCTCCCTTCCTATCCCCTCCCCTCTAACCCTCTCCCATGGTACCCATGGTCCCAATTTACTCAGGAGATCTTGTCTTTTTCTACTTTCCATGTAGATTAGATCCATGTATGTCTCTCTTAGGGTCATCATTGTTGTCTAGGTTTTCTGGGATTGTGAATTGTAGAGTGTTTTCTTTGCTTCATGTCTAAAACCCACATATGAGTGAGTACATATGATATTTGTCTTTCTGGTTCTGGGTTACCTCACTCATTGTTTTCAAGATCCATCCATTTGCCTGAAAGTTTCAAGATGTCATTCTTTTTTTCTGCTGTGTAGTACTCCATTGTGCAAATGTACCATAGTCTAGAGCCCTAGCCCCATTTGTCTTGGTTAGTTTTTAAGTGTTTCCCCATTCCTCCTTTCTCTTAACTGTGTAGACCTTTTGTGGTGATATGAATAAGAATGACCCCAAAGGCTCATATATTTGAATGCTGAGTCATTAGGAAGTGGTACTACTTGACAGGGATCAGGAGGTATGGCTTGTTAGGGTAGGTATGACCTTGTTGGAGGAAGTGGATCATTGGAGTTGGCTTTGAAGTTTCAAACGCTCAAGCCAGGTCCAATGTCTCTTCTGCTGCCTGGGAATCTGAATGTCTAGCTCTCAGCTACCTCTCCAGCAGCTTGTCTGCCTGCACACTGCCATGCTCCCCCACCATGATGATAATGAGCTAAAACTGAAATTCTAAGTCAGCCCCAATGAAATGTTTTCCATTATAAGAGTTCTGAGGAGTGGATAGGGGGTGGGATGGAGGGAAGCGGAGGTGGAAGAAGGGCAGGGAGCAAGAACTGGAGCTGGTATGTAAAATGAAAAAAAAATTAATTAAAGAGAAAAAGAGTTGCCGTGGTCATAGTGTCTCTTCACAGCAAAAAATAAAATAAAATAAAATAAAGTATTCCTAAGAATACTTAAGTGTTAATTTAAGTGCTGAAACTATTTTGAGTAAAATCCCTAAGCGAGACTACTCTCTGGAAGAGCCCTAAATATGCCACATGATCCTGAGCTAAAGATTATCTCTCTGCTCCTGAAAACAGTGTTAGCGGAGGTGTCCAGAGCTGTTTCTCTGTATACATCACAATTTCAGGATTTTTTTTGTTGTCGTTGTTGTTGTTTCTTTATTTGGTTTTTCCCAGAAAAACTCAAGCCAACTGGAGGTCAAGGCTACTTCCTGCTAATCTGCTTCGGGTCCTGCCAACATTTAATAAAGACTCCATTTTGACTTACTTAGGCCTCAAGGTTCGGGAGGGGATTCTTTTCTGGCACCCCATAACAAAAGGAGGAAAAGGAGCAATTTCTTTTTTGCATTAGACAAATTTTCAAGCACAAGAGAGCAAGAAGAAAGAGATGCATCTAACGAATATTTTCAAACATCAAGGCCTTAGAGAAAAGCAACTTGAGCGTAAGACCAAACAACACTCAAAACTAGCAGATGGTTTAAATAACATCAGTTGCCTAAATTGAAGAGACCTGACAATGTCAAAGCACGGGTGAGCATGTCACTCTTACCACACAGCTCAGGAGGATCTGGAGGGATGCTGTCCCAGTACACATCTTCTCAGCACTCAGTGTCTCTGGCAGAAAAGATAAACATTCCACTCTATAATCATCTTTAGCGGTTATGTTCCTTCCGAGGGATACATCAACTTCTGAAAAGATGTGCACTTTAGGGCACCGCAGCCTGCTGTTTACATCATGTTTTAAGATTTTTGTAGTTCTAGTAATTAAATTCAAAGCCTTGCTCATGGTTAAATTCTTCACCACTAAACAGTATCCTGACCCTAAAAGCACTATTCCAACAGAGAAAAATGGTATGCAATCCAGATGTTCATCTCAGCATTGGAATTCATCACACACATACTCAATGTGAAAAACTGTAAATGCAGTAAGGAGGATGGATGAACTCTTCTACCTGTAATAGCACAGCTTAAACCAACAATGTGAAGCTGACTGAAAGAAGCCAGACACCAAGTATACTTCCTATTTGACTTTAATTGTTACAAGGTTCAAAACCAGGCAAAAGCAATCTTTGCTGTTAGAATTAAGAAAATCACTCTGTTACAGAGTAATGGAGCAGATGAGGTTATCAGGAAGGTTCTAGGATGTTTTCATTCCTGATCACATAATTGGCCATACAATTCATTCCTCTTTGTGAATATTTATCAAGACAAAAACAATGTTTTGCTAGTAGATATTATATGCCAGATACGTTTTTAGAAGTAAATTGCTTTTTAGAACCAAGTCTTATTCTCTGTACTTGTGAGGGTTTATTTTGATACAAACTGGGAATTTTATTATCGATGTATATTACATTTTAATATTATTTATTTATTTAATTATTAGAAATTTTCACTTACTCCCATTTCCCTCCTGCTTCCCCCACCCCCCTCCCCCTCCCTCTCCAGTCCTAAGAGAAGTCAGGGTGCCCTGCCCTGTGGGAAGTCCAAGGCCCTCCCCCCTCCATCCAGGTTCAGGAAGGTGTGCATCCAAACAGACTAGGCTCCCAAAAAGCCACTACATGCAGTAGAATCAAAACCCAGTGCCATTATCATTGGCTTCTCAGTCAGCCCTAATTGTCAGTCATATTCATAGTGTCCCATTTGATCACATGCTCATTCAGCCCCAGTCCAGCTGGCCTTGGTGAGCTCCCATTAGATCAGTCCCACTATCTCCGTGGGTGTACGCATCCCTCGCGGTCCTGACTTCCTTGCTCATGTTCTCCCTCCTTCTCTCTTCATCTGAACCTTGGGAGCTCAGTCCACTGCTCCAACGTGGATCTCTGTCTCTATGACCATCCATCGCCGAATGAAGGTTCTATGGTGGTATGCAAGATATTCATCAGTGTGGCTATGGGATAAGACCAGTTCAGGCACCCTCTCCTTTGCTGCCCAAGGACCTAGGAGAAGATCTTCACCAACCCTGCATCAGATAAAGGTCTGATCTCCAAAATATATAAAGAACTCAAGAAACTAGACATTAAAGCTCTAATTAACCCAATTAACAAACAGGGTACTGAACTGAGCAGAGAAGTTCTTCTCAACAGTAGAAGTTCAAATAGCCAAAAGACACTTAAGGTCATGTTCAACTTCTTTAGCAATCAGGGAAATGCAAATCAAAACAACTTTGATACCATCTTACACCTGTCAGAATGTCTAAATTCAAAAACACCAATGATAGCCTATGCTGGAGAGGATGTGGAGTAAGGGGAACACTCATCCATTGCTGGTGGGAATGCAAACTTGTGCAACCACTTTGGAAATCAGTGTGGCAGTTTCTCAGGAAACTGGGAGTCAACCTACCTCAGGATCCAGCAATTCCACTCTTGGGAATATACCCAAGAGATGCCCAATTATACTACAAAAACATTTGTTCAACTATGTTAACAGCAGCACTATTTGTAATAGTCAGAACCTGGAAACAACCTAGGTGCCCCTCAATAGAAGAATGGTTAGAGAAGGTGTGGCACATATACACTTTAGAGTTCTACTCAGTGGTAAAAAACAATGACATCTTGAATTTTGCATACAAATGGATGGAAATAGAAAGCACTTTACTGAGTGAGATAACCCAGACCCAAAAAGAGGAATATGGTATGTACTCACTCATAAGTGGATTCTAGTCATAAACAAAGGGCATTGAGCCTGTAATTCATGATCCCAGAGAAGCTAAATAAGAAGGTGAACCCAAAGAAAAACATATAGTTATCCTCCTGGATAATGGAAGTAGACAAGATTGCCAGGCAAAAGTTGGAAGCACAGGGGTGGGGGGATGGGGGAAAGGGGAGATGGGGAGAGAGAAGGAAGAAGGAGAGGATTGGGGAGAGCTTGGGGGAAATGGGATGGTTGAGATGGAGGAAGGGTGGATATGGGAGCAGGGAAGAAGATATCTTAATTAAGGGAGCCATTTTAGGGTTGGCAAGAGACTTAGCTCTAGAGGGGTTCCCAGGTGTCCAAGAAGATGTCCCCAGCTAGGTCCTTGTACTCATGAGTTTTAACTCTAGGAACCCTACCTGGCTTTCTTATTGAACAGTAAAGAAATATGCTATTTCTTCCCAGGGACCCAGTAACAAACTGAGGTGATAGGTTGCTTTCAGGACTGTGGGTGTTCCTCCCACTGCAGGCTGTACCTGAAAAGTCCTACTCACTAGGAATAGTCCTGTGGATGGAGCCTCTATCAATGGAGTTTTCCTGTTCTGGCAACTGTTTCCCAAATAAGCGCACTGAGGTTTAATATTTATTATAAATGCATGGCCAATAGTTCAAGCTTATTACTAGTTAACTCTTACATTTAAATTAACCCATATTTCTTATCTATGCTCTGCCAAATAACTTGGTACCTTTTCTTAGTACAGCATGCCCATCTTGCTTCTCTCTGTCTCTGCTGATGACTCCTCTGACCCTGCCCTTCTCCATCCCAGAGTCCTTAGTTTGGTTGTCCTGCCTATTCTTCCTGCATGGCTACCAGCCAGTCAGTTAATTAATAACTAGTGAGTGTAATAGATGTTCGCAACATAGAGAAGGATTATTCCACAGCAAATCTCCACTAGTCTAGCTCTTCCCCATAGACTCCATGCAGGTAAAGCAGTTGAGCACAACAGAGATCCTCAAGGTAAGGAACAGAGATCCTCAAGAGGGAATCCCTTGACTCTCTGAACTCCTCTGTGCATAGGGTCATAAACCAGCAGGAAACCCAACTAGGATGCTCTTCTGTAAGGGGTATGGTTGAATTCCCCAAGATGGCAGGTATTAGTCTGGTAGGTCAGCCACTCACAACATTTGGTTCTGAGAGAAGGATGACAATATATAACCATTGGAAATTCACAGAGATCCTCTTCATGGAAATGATCTGCTCCTCATTGGTACTGAGGAGTGAAGATGGGAATGATCTCCTTCTGATTCCTCCAGTGCTTCTCTAAACAAAGATTCAGAGACTGGAGAATATGGAGAAAGCTAAGGTACATGTAAAGACCAAAACCTAGCAGCAGACACTGGGTGCCATCAGCAGATTAGAGACCACTTCTTTTCCAGTTTTACCACCCTATAACTGCAAAACCTTACAGTGAGAAGAACTGCAGCAGGTTAACTCTGTATAAGAAGGTGTTCTTGGCGATAACAGTGACAAAGAACTGCTGGGAGAAGGAAGTCAGTTCTCTCCAATAGAACGAAACTGAGTATATTAACCACTCCAGGGCAGATCTCATGTTTAAGAGTAGTTCACCAACAAAGAATGGACTCCACAGTTTAAAAAACAAAATGGAAGCCAATGAAAGAACACTGGTGAAAACAGCAAACATCGTCAATAAATAAACATATACCACTCAACTCCTCACTGATTAAAAAAGGCATCTCATGCTATATGTATATTACCACACTTTCTATTAGATTTTATCTTCCTTTAAAGAACAGAAAAAGCCTCACAGAGTACATTAAAAAGAAAGAAAAAAGGCCTCCAGAATAGGATAATATACAATTTCTCATATGGCATATTGACAATTCCTATTCACCTACTCTTTAAAAGATGATTTCCTACTTTGGCTATAAGACTCAGTCACCTGCTTGAATTAAAATAGTATCAAGCTTTCAGAGGTGGTAAAACTGAATTTAATTAACACGTTTTCTGTTAACATGCAGAATTTCTTGCGTCTCTGCTCAAATGTCAGCTCATCAGTAGTCCTTCTATCACTTGACTGAGAAACACTTGCCGGAGTCCTGGTTTGCTCTCCCTGCTGTCCCTTCTCCATAGCACATATCTCTGCCTGATAATTACATTTTCGTTTTCTACTTGTCTCCCTCATTAAAATGTAAGCTTTGTGGATTGACCTCTCCCAAGTGTTTATAACAGTTAAGTAATTCACAAATGTATATTGAATAAATGAATACATGTACATACATCAGCATTCATCTGTAGTTAAACACATGTAGCATGCTGTATAATGGGAAACACTTATGAAGAGCCATGTTAAACATCTAGGAAGCGTGCACATATTCCTCTATTTATGCAGTCACACATGTAGGTACCAAAAAGAACAGAGAGACTGAATAAACCGTCCAGTGTCCTCAGGAGATAAACTGATCCTTTCGAATTCTTTGAAATATTGGCTGAATTACCTAAACTGTAAATGAAGGGCATCTGCCTGCCTAAAAAAGAACCAATGTTAGAAGGCTTTAGAAGGAGAGTCAGGCAACCACAACATTATCAGATCATCATCTATGGTCAAAATTCGTTGAGAAGATGAGAAATTAGGAAGGGGTTTTTCAGAAGTGGTTATTTCAGGTGGTTCCCGGTGATCGATGATGAGATCTGCATCTTTCTCCACCTGCATGCTCCTTCTTTTGGCATGGAGGGTTTTGAGAACCAAGGGGAGAATCTAGATACTTTCATCCTTCTCCCATGCTTGCTAACTTCATAAACTCATGGACTCTAGCTCTCTACACTACTCTAAAGTGCCCTGAGAGAGTGCTAAGTGCCTTAACTGGTGTTCTCTGGTGTTTGAGATCCACACATGAACATGGAACCAGGTATCAGTCTCTCTCTCAGCTGGGTTATTCTGGAGTTAAATTGAGAACCAAGTAGCCTCAGATAGCAGGGACTGTAAACAAGGAGCCTTGCATACAACTGCTACTTTCTAGAAGTTTGCTAGAGCATGGCCAGCATTCTTCCAGTTTGAAGTGCCATATTAATAAGACGTTGTTTTTACTGGCATGGATTGAAATAATATTGTGGTCTGCATTGGAACTTTAAAACTTACTAATTATATCTTCTAATTGAAGGCCATCATAAATCTATGAAATTTGTCAGTCGTAAATATCATTAAGGGTTGAAGAAGGCAAGATCAAATAAAATAAGCTAAAGCAAAAGTAGAAAATAATTAACTTTTCTTCCCACCCCTGCCAAGATCAGATTATTATATCAGATAATAATAATAATAATATCAATGTTAATAAGACCAGGATTAATGTACAAAAAAATTCTAAACTAAAATGGAATATATAATAACATATAATAATTCTCTTGAGTTCTAGTTCTACTTTTATATTTTAAAATCTGAATTTGAGCATCAATTTTCTTACTTGATACCTATATACTAGATTGGTTGTATCAGGTCCACCATAAGTTAGTCCTGTTGATGGTGAAGACTCAATTTCAGGTCACCATTTTACATTTGTTCCACTGGACTCCATCTTCTAAGAGAAAATCTTGTTTATATTATCAGTTAGGTATCAAAATTTCCTATTTGATAAAACAAGAGCCACTATCATTGCTTGGCGCATGCTAGACACTTTTTAACTGATCCCACACAACCCATGAATGAACATGCAGTATTATTTCCATTCCACAGAAGTGAAAATTGAGGAGGCTCAGAGAAAACATTAAGAAGATTGCTTGATGCCCATAGAGTAGGTAGAAGACAGATTTAATCTATACCTCTTCTACTACTTATGCAAAGGAGTTATTTCAAGTGGCAAAACAGAACTCATAAAAATTTCTCAAAGGTATCAATATATTATATGAGAGTCACTCTCCTGCGTTTCCTTAAAAATCCAGAACTCTTAATGCCAGTGGTGTCAGTTTTGAATATTTTTCTCAGTCCAAAGATGATTATCGCATTATTATAAAATTCTCAGTGCATGTCTCCTCTGGTTCTTCAAACCCACTATGGTGTTCAGGGACTTCTTTAAAGTCAAATTTAGCTGGAGGGGAAATATTAATCATTAAAGGTGGACTGGCCCCAAAGGCCCAGTGTTTCTGCTCTTTTATCTTTGCCGTTCTTGTAATACAAATATTAACAAGATTGTCTATTTCTGCATATTTTTCTTTTCTTAAAACCTAATGTCCATTTGTTTTACATGTTCAGCATCATTTTAGTGGCCTCCAACTGAAATGAACACGAAATATTCAGGACAATTGCACCAATTCCCCAGCTGCTCAGCGTGTGGCTTGCCAGTGACTTCTGGGTCAGTTTCTCTCTAGGAACTTCTTTTGGCTGGTAGACATCACCTCAGGTCAAGATTCAGACACTACTTTGAGGGTTGTTTGAGCTTAACTGGTATTCATGGCTATGATAGAAATATCTTTATTCTCTTGCTGGCATTTAATTCTGAAGGACTACCTCGATTCCAGTAACTTCCATTAGATAAAGTGGGGTTCCTGTTGCAACTCAACACAGTCTGAATTTGTCTTTTCCTCTATTTTATATACTTAATCTCTGACTTATATCATTCTACAGTAAAAGGATTCACCCAAAAAAACTGCCTGCTCGTGCCATTCTCAGAGTTTGCCTTCTAAAGAATTGGAGAACTCTAGGTTGCTATTCACTAAGAACTGTGATTCTGAGTTTAGTCCCACTGCTGCCCATGTGACATTAAGACACCATCACTCTGAGCAGAAGACAGACATATACTTGCAGTGTTGTTACCATTGGTGACCTGGAATGTTGTATGTTGGTCATTCTGTGATGGAGGAGGGTTATCTGTCTATTGTGTTATTTTCATTGGTCAATAAAGAAACTGCCTTGGCCCTTTGATAGGACAGAAAATTAGGCAGGCGGAGTAAACAGAACAGAATGCTGGGAAGAGGGCTGTGAGGCAGACGCCATGAAACCAGCCACCAGGTCAGACATGCTGAATCTTTCCCGGTAAGCCACACCTCGTGGTGTTATACAGATTATTAGAAATGGGTTAATATCAAGATATGAGAGTTAGTCAGTAACTAACTCTCTAGAGATAATGGGCCAGGCAGTGCTTAAATGAATGCAATTTGTGTGTTGTTATTTCTGGGACTAAGCTAGCCGGGTAAGGCGAAAAGCAGACCTGCCCTGCAGTTCCTTACTACAATTCTGATGCCCTAGCAGTTATATTGTCTTTGAATTTTAAGAGATTTGGGGTTACAAATACTTATAAGAATGACAGGGTCAAATAATTATTAATGTGATAAATGTCATATTAGAAAAGGATGATGATTAGTCATCAAGGTAAGGTAAAGTGACAAAGACAGAGTCCCCTGGAAACCACATGGACAGTCTCATTCTTCAATTAATGAGTTTAAAAGGGCTGAGAGTCAGACCCAGGATGTAATTACAAGGGGACCTTGTAAAGAGCAGGCTGCATCCTCAAACCTATGAGGTCTGGTCTGTCCAAATCATAGCACTGAATTGAGAAAGACTAGAACTTCTAGCTTCATAGACCCTGATACAACAATAGATCATCTACCTGAACTACAGCCCAATATTTTCTCCTGGATGCTACAAAAGTATCTAGGACGGCTTCTCAGTACAGCCAGCCAGGGCTTACTAAAAGAAAAAAGTAAGGAAGTATCTTGCAATAGCTATGGCACAGCCTGAAAATCATTTCCTTGAGAAGATTAATCATCTTATTCCATTTATTTATTTATTTATTTATTTATTTATTTATTTATTTATTCACTTGTCTTTTGAGATATGTATTGCTATATAACCCAATTTGGGCTGGGTTAAGCTTAGACTCCTCCTGCCTCAGTCTATTCAGTACTAGGATAATAGGTGCATTCCACCATACCCAGCTTAGTCCATCGCCATTCAATTGAGCCTCACTCAAAGTCTCAGGAAGCAGAGCCACTGGCAGAAGTTGATCACCCGCTGGTGGCCAGGGAGAGACAGCGAGACAGCCTGCACTAACAGGTTCTTTCTTCAGTTTGATTCCATACCAGTCCTCTGGCTATTGAAGGGTGCTGTTCATAGTTGGGGGGAATATTTCCTCTGTTATTTGACCCTGAGGAAGTTTCCTCAAAGAAATGAGCAGCAGTTTGTTCTGCTGACCTTCTAGGTGCAAATCAACTAGGTATTTATCACTTCTGTCAAACCAACAATGAAAATTAGCCATGACAGGTAATATTAATAGTCTCCCAGGCTGCAGCTCACAGTGAATCCTTGTAGCCCATGGGCACACCTTGGAGTCAGCTGTCTGGTCTGCAAAGGTCTGAATCAAATCTTCACATTAGTTTATTGACTTGTGAGGTAAAAAACTATTTCTTTCAAAATAAGAGCTTCTTTTTATTTTTAGCATTTGTGTTTGAGTATGAGTATACACTACATGTGGGGGAGGGTGACTGTGAGACCAGAACGGGATATCAAATTTCTTGAGTTGGACTTAATCTGTGGTTACGAGCCACCAAAAATGGATGCTGGGAGCCATGCTTTGGAGGAGCAGGAAGCGTTCTAAATTACTAAGTCATCTATCTCTCTGGCTTTCAAGAATGATTTCAGTAGGGAAAAAAGCAAGGAAGGTTCTCTGATATTCCCTCACTGAAGAATAAAACAAAAATAATGTTTCCCAACTGTATGCATGTACTAGAAAGCATCAATTTGTGTGTTTTAAATGGTCAAATTGTCTGATTGATCGATTACTGCTCTAAAAGATTCTGTAAAAGCTGTAAAAGCTATTTGGCTAGGCAGTGGTGGCACATGCCTTTAATCCCAGGTCTTGGGAGGCAGAGGTAAGGGATCTCTGTGAGTTCAAGGCCAGCCTGGCTCACAGAGCAAGCTCCAGGACAGCCAAGGCTACACAGAGAAACCCTGTCTTAAAAAACTAACAAACAAAAAAAGTAGCAGCTTTGGAAAATGGCATACACATTTCACCCTTAGCACTCAGAAGATCCATGTATGCTGGTTCCTCTGAGGACCAGCAGGAGAAGATTTTGTTGAAACCAGGACAGAAATGCCTTGCCTCTTCTCCTTCACTGGGACAGCTCTGGGGGACCACAGAACTATGCTCTCACAAGCACACTGTACCTAAGTTCTTCATTCCCGCCAAGGCTCCTTTCTTTACCTGCCAGGTAAGTGTTTCTAGGGACCACTCCCAAGTAACCCACCTGCATGCTGAACCCCCGGCCTTACCCCATGTACTAATTCTATTGGTGTACTGCTAATTTTTGCTTACCTGGCCACTACAACTATCTATGGATTTATTTAACAGATGGCGCTCATCTTTCAAAGACATTAAGAGCCCTTTTAAATTTAAGCAAATTCCTTCTTGTACCTGGAAGCACTGATGTCATTTCATTCAGCCTCCTTCTCCTTGCCCTGTTCACAGTGTAAGATTATCAGACCTGGCTAACTGTAGATGACACAGCCTAAGACATCTGGCCTGTACTCCCTCCTGTTCACACGTTCCATTACCTATACAGCAATGACTTCAAAAGACTCTTGTAACAGCTCCTGTTAATATGAAACAACTCAAAGCTTTGACTTTACCAAAGCCACGGGTTTCCTGTGTCTTCAAGCCTCAGTCTCGCTTCATGAACCGCAGAACCCCACCATTAATAAAAGACAAGACTTTCTCAGCCTTAATTCAAGTCCAATATTTCAATTGAAGTTTTACCACAGAAAACGTCTCTGGTAAGTACCTTTGGGGCTGCCCAGAGAAATGCTTTTCAGCACCAAAATAAAGTCTAATCCCTTGCCATGCCAGATCCCTGGCACTCTGTCTTCAAATCGCCACTATGCCCCGGGGGAACCTACGGATTTGACGTCACTGAAATATCTTGTCCTTTCTAGTCCCGCCTTTTTCTCTCATTTGTCCACTCTTTAGCCAAGCCCTATCTTTATGGTACCCGTGAAACAGTTTTCAGGGCCTAAAGAAAACAAACGCCATGACTTCTGAGAGAAAAATCATAACCGCTCCCCAGCCTAGAAGGACTTAGAGTGTCCCATCCCTTTGTTTCACACTTGTCCTAAGTTCCCTCACCTCCACCACTTTCCTCTCTATAGCAGGAGCATCTCTCCTACATGCTTGTGTGCTTCTGCAGCACAAGAGCTTAGATGGAGTGGTTTACCAAGAGTAGATGCCCACACTTCTTAAGGATGGAAACCTCAAGGTCAAGGTGTTCGCATCTGGTAAGGACCTTCTTGAAGCGTCATCACGTGATCGAAGACAAGGCTGAAAGAACAAGCAGAGGGTGGAGGCCTTGGCCCTTCACAGTCCAAAGACTTCTCACAAGTTCTACCTCCAAACATTGCCAAGATGGCCATCAGGTCTCAGCCTGGACGCGGGCTGGTCAATCATTCAGAACAAGCAGTATCAGTGTTCCGCTAGAGCGACTTGCACACAGTACTGCCTTCTTACAACACCTTCTCTCCCCTCAAAACCCCAGACGTCCGCCCGAAGACTCCAGGTCCTTGCTATATCTTTCCAATCTAAGATCACCCCCAAGGAAACATCTTCTTTCTCTGCCAAATAGGTAATAATTCTTTTATGATATGCCTTTTCTCAGCACAGTTCTTATCACTGTATTTGAGTGCTAGATATTGATTTCTTGTTTTAATTGAATTATTGCTTTTCCCTATCAATCCAGTCATACTTCATGCTAAGATCTAAAGCTATATCATCATGAAGGTCAGTATGGAGTTTCCTCAAAAGAAAAAAAAAACAACTAAAAATAGACCAACCACACAGATGCTTGTTCGTCCATGTTCATTACTGCATTATTCACAGTAGCTAAGAAAAAAGACTAGTTTAGATGTCAACCAAGAGATGAATGGATAAACAAAATGTGATACATACCACACAATACAATTGTATTCAACTGTAATGAAAAAATTAAATATGACTTTTTTAAGAAAAGAGATGTAATTGATATAAAAAAACACTATGTAGGGAAATAGCTGTCTGGAAACTCAATACCTTGTTTCTAGTCATAAAATGTATTAAAAAGGAAAACAAAAGCATGAAGCATGGTGGTTAATGTTGATTGTCTACTAAATAGAATACTAGAATACATTGTCACCTAGGAGACAAACTTCAGCAAACCTGTGTGAGGGAGTTTCCAGATTAGGTTAACCAAAGTGGGCTGACCCACCTTAAAGGTGGATAACATTACTCTGTGGGGTGGTGTCCAGGACTAAATAAGAAGGAAAAAAGGAGAAATCTGAGAAGCAGCATTCCTCTCCCTTACCTCTTTCTCTCTCTGTGTCTCTCTTCTTTGCTTCTCCTCCTCCTCCTTCTTCCTAACTACAGAAGTAATGTTACCAGCTGCCTGATACTCCTTCCATGACTTCACCACCAATACGGACTGTATCCTGAAACTTGGAACCTTCCTCCTGAGCTTTGGGCAAGTACTTTTTGTCATTAACAGTGAGCATAGTTGCTATAGAGAAAGATCTCCACTCTACAGATGCTTGGGAAGATGGGTTCAGTATAGGAATGCAGGACTTACACAAACCATTGGGAAGGTAGAAGAGAGAAGCCTGGGAGAAAACAGCTATCAGAATTTAAAAATATAAACAGCAGGAGTCATATCCCATCACTGATCATTTGGAAAAGATTACCTACCCACTGCTTACCAAACTTCTACCCTTAGCCCCCCAAACCCTGTGAGGTTTGCTTCTATCATGTAAGGGCATACGAGTTTTCTGATTTTCATCTTTTCACTATCCTGTAAGCACTTCTCTTTAATAGGATCTAATACACTTGTAAAAATGCTGACCTTCACCAGGTGGTGATGGCACACACCTTTAATCCCAGCACTCAGGAGGCAGCGGCAGAAGGACCTCTATGAGTTCAAGGCCAGGTCTGTGAGTTTGAGGCCAGCTTGGTCTACAAGTACTAGTTCCAGATCTGGTTCCAAAGCAACACAGAGAAACCCTGTCTTGGAAAAAAAAAGAATTCTGGGCTTCTAAATCAGGTTTAATAAATGCTTTCTATAAACAGCCAGCTATTTTAAGTTTTGCTATGCAAAGCTGCCACAGAGGCTAACATTTGAATCTCAGATAATGTTTACATGTTACATATTCTTAGTTTTTTTCTTTTTTTCTAGAAGCCACTTAAAAATGTGAAATCCACCCTCGGCTGGGGAGCAATATGGAACAGGTGGCAGTCTGCTCGTGGCTCACAAGCAGTTGTTTGCCAACCCTTGTCCTCAGTGCTGCGAAACAAGGAGAGTGAAAGAGACACCGGCGTGCCAAGCAACTATTGGCTCTCTATGTAACAAAACCACAGACATTTCTGCATCTTAGCAATGTGAGTTCGGGGAGAGGCAATGAGGAGCAGGTGCAGAAGCAAGAGGGAGCTGAGCCGTTCTGCCAGAAATGTGATTTCTTCAGTCGCCTGGGCACGGTCTTCCAGAGGCTGCTTGTGTTTAACACTGGAGCACGCATCTAAGTTTGTAATGCCTAGGGTCAGATAATGCTCAGTTTCGTTGATTGTTTCATATCCATCATCCCTTGGATGTTCCAGGCTATCATCAGCAGCCCTTGTTCTACAAATGCCAAGTAGCTAACTAGAGCTCCCTTACCGGTGGGAGCAAGCAGTTGGCAGAAGGTAAATTAGACCTCCAGAGGACCTATAGTGTGATGTCTCCGTGGTTGGCAACAGAGTTTATATCCTTTTGTTAAAACACTTCAAGTACTCTACTGTCTCCTAGAACACAGATATAAGTGGTGCAGGAGATCAGCTGCAGAGAAACTTGGGTCTTCTGCAGAAACCTCTCTTGTTACAGATATTTCTTAGTATGGTAGCTTTAAAATTACACGGTAGATGGACCATCGTGCTGGTTAGTTTTTTTTGTTAACTTGACCGAAGCTGGAGTCTTCTGGGAAGATGGAATCCATTAGACTGACCTTTTAGACAAGTAAACAGAAGATATTCTTGATTAAAGGCTGATGTACAAGTCTAACCCACAGTGGGTGGACCCACCCTTTAGCCAGGTGCCCTTGGGTTATAGAGAAGAAAGCAGACTGAGGGAGCCAGGGGAACAAGTCAATAAGTGGTGCTCCTCCACAATCTCTGCCTCAGTTTCTGCCTCCAGTTTCCTATCCTGCTGGATTCCCTGATTTGGCTTCTTTTCATGACAACATGTAAGCGATAAGATGAAATAAACTCTTTTCTTCCAAAGTTACTTTTGGTCTTAGTGTTTATCACAACAGTGAAAAGCCACGTAGGACAACACCTAGACAGATTTGTTTCTTCTCAATCGCAGCGAGATAAACCAAGTGCTGGACTCTTCTGCTGTTGCCTTCCCAAAGACGAGCAACCTTTTATTACTTAGAAGCTATAGGCTGACCCTTTATGATCCATATCACAGTCTCTCCCATGGATTTTTCTCAGTCTTGCGATCACAATCTGGGGCGTCTCCCAATTAGCTTCTTTCTGATGCCGTTATAGAGTGGGGATATTCCAACACGAATATTGTGCTGGGCAATAAGATGCTCAGATTGCCAGGGAGGAGGACCTGTCTGCATTATGAGTGTGTAAATTGATACTTTGTTCCCTAATAAAACAGATAATCCTTTGAAGGAAAAAGAATGCCTACTGCAACAATGGGCTTAGTGACATAGTTCTCATTCTGGTATAGACTTCCTGAGTCTCCAGGGACAAATGTGAAGATTAGAGCAGACACTGGTTCCCAGGCAACACTTTGAGGACCATTGCTCTAGTCTAGACCCTGACATGACAGAGATCAGACATCACTTGGATAAAAGACAGCAAGGCTGTACTGCTGAAACTCTGGGTTAAAGGTGAGGCCTTGTAGGTTATAGTTACTGATGAAAACTAAAAGGAAAGCATTTGCTAGGTCAGTGGGTCACATGCCAGAGGCTGACACGTTTTAAAAAAGAGACCAGCCATTGCTTGTCTGATATTCCCGGAGTCTTCTTGCCCCTGGCAAAAGTGTTGTGCGTTCATCAAACAGATGAGTGACCCAATGCCCTAATGGAACTTGATGGGTGTGCTTAAGAGCTACTTAGGGCTATTCACAGTGGCTCCAGCAAGGTTAGCAAGCAGAGCAGCAAGTTTAAGAAAAACACCTAGAAACAGCAAAAAAAGAAGAAAAAAAAACTGGAACTCTGTGTCATCCCTGAACCTGAGGCATCAAAGGATAATGCAGTGTTATTGGAATATGGGAAGCTAGAAATATAGAAAATTACCCACCATTAGGTCAGTGATAGAGAAATTATGGTTGTCATAAAAACTTTAGATTGTAGAAGAACCTTCTCCTCCAGCAAGTCGATCTCCTAATGGTAAGTCACTTGGCTTAATCTGACTGTGATTCAGAGAGGAAGGTAATTCTAGTGTTGCTGTAATCTGAGTCCATCTTCTAAGGACACACACAGCAGTTTGAAAATGGCAGAAATCAGAGCCTAAAACACAGACAGAACATGGTATGCATTTTTGGAAGGCAAAAACGTATTCATTCATCCAAAACTGACAGAATAACTGTAGCCAGTGTCCTACAGAAATTTAAAAGATGTAAATATCCTATGTAAATA
Organism: Myodes glareolus; assembly: GCF_982192425.1. Taxonomy (NCBI): domain Eukaryota; kingdom Metazoa; phylum Chordata; class Mammalia; order Rodentia; family Cricetidae; genus Myodes; species Myodes glareolus. Next base: position 106,701,800 of record NC_142026.1, read on the forward strand.
GATCTCAGGCACATCAGAGAAAACCAGTAAGAAGCAACACACTTATAGAATAACATCTATACTACATTTAATGATCAGTAAAATGTATTTTATGAGGACACAAATACCCAAGAAAAAGGTATCTTAGTAATAATCACTGGGTATACCGTTCTGTGTGTATCATTGTTATGAACGAAATGTGTCTGAAAATATGTTCAGGTCACTTTCATATATGAATAATTTGAGAGAGTGTATGTGATTTTTATCCACACCATGTGTCACACAGTGACAGTATATTCTAAGTCCCAATTGGCAGACTTTGACCTTATTTGAAAATAGGGTCATCCTTATTAAATGAGGTTAAAATGAGGTCATACTATAAAGTGATTATAGTATGTTGATTCATTATGACATGCATCATAAGAAGCAGAAGTTGAGGAAGCCCTGATGGATGTACAGGCCAGGAATGGAGTGGGCCTGCTCTAAGCAGGGGGCAGCCAGAAGCCAGGAACAGGCAAGAAAGGATTCTCTCTTAAAGTTTTCTGAGGGAGCAGGGGCCTCCAAACACCTGCTTCCGACTTTCAGCCTGCAGAACGGAGACATGTGTTTCTGATTTTTGAGATCCTACCTCTCTTTAACACTTTGTGAGGGCAGTTCTAGGGATCTATCAAAATCTAAAAGCTCTAACAAGGTGAATGACACGTTCCAAAGTGGTCAGACCCCAATAGGTTCTGTGGGGGAGAGCTTGTTATTTAATCTTGGGTATCTTTTCTTACCCCAGCTGTAGTGGTTCAGGCCTCAGCTATGCAGATGTGGTGTACAGATGATGTTTTTACTCTTTGGGGTCCCACCCTCCAGCTCCTGAATAAATACATGTAGACTTATTCTTACTTATGAATGTCTGGTCTTAGCTTGGCTTGTTTTTAGCCAGCTTTTCTAACTCAAATTATTCTGTTTCTCTTCTACGGTTTGTCTCTGGTCTTTGCTGTAGGAATTCCTACTCCCAGTATCCTTTAAGCTACCTGCCCACTTGGGCATGGCCCCTTATACTATTTAAGCCCATGTAAAATGCATTCGCACTCTTTTCCAGCTGCGGGATTCCGTTGCTGTTCCCCATTCCAGCAGAGGATTGTAATCTGTGAGTCTACCCCTAAATAAATAACCCTAGTGTGGGATTTCTTTTAAGCATCCTTCTTCAGGTCTTCAGGTCTTTTTAACTTTCTTTATTCGACATACCTTTCTTTTCTTCTTACTCCATGTTGGCTGGATGACTGACTGCCGGGGTCCTCCTCTCCTTTTAATCTCACCCCTCGCTCTTTTTTTCTGTTATTTGTTCTCTATTCCTGCCAACCCCTCCTATTTCTCTCTCCTGCCTAGTTATCGTATATTCAGCTTTCTATTAGACCAATCAGGTATTTCAGACAGCCAAAGTAACTCAGCTTTAGAGAGCTAAACAGATGCAACATAAAAGAATGCAATACATATTTGCATCATTAACTATTCCACAGCATAAATGAATGTAGCACATTTTAAACTAATATTCCATTGGTGGAACTTGATCCCAGACACGGATTACCTGAAGCTGAAGCTGTGTATCAAGCCTCGGTACTTCGGCTTGAAAACAGTCAGCTGGTGTTCGCTTCGGCAGCACATATACTAGAATTGGAACATTCCAGAGAAGATCAGCATGGCCCCTGCACAGATAACATGCAAATTTGTGAAGCATTCATTCTATATTTTTTTGACAGTTGTTTGACTGGGGCAGACTGCGGGGCCACTAGCAGTGGGACCAGGATTTCTCCCTACTGCGTGCACTGGCTTTTGGAGCCCATTCTCTTTGGAAGGATACCTTGCTCAGCCCAGGAGGGAGGGCCTTCGTCCTTTCTCAAAGCAATGTGCTAGACTTAGTTGACTCCCTATGGGAAGCTTTGCCCTCTCTGAGGAGAGGATTGGGGGCTGGGGGGGTGGTGAGGGAAGGGGAGGAGGAGAGGGAGTGGGAGCTGGAATTGGTATATAAAATGAGAAAAGACAGTTTTCTAAAAATTAAATAAAATTTGGGAGGGAGGAGGGTGAGTGAGGGAGTGGGAGAGAAATGGGAGGAGGGGAGGAAGTGTAAATTTTTGAATGGAAAAAATAAAAAAATAAAAATAAATAAATACAAAAGAAAGAAAATAACCAGCTGCTATGGCTACTTGAAAAAAAAAAGTGTCTTGATTTCTTTTGTATGCGAGTTCTCATCCTAGTTTTTATAGTAGGCTCTGTGTTTCTAAAATACGTTTATATGCTGTATCATTTATGAGTTTGGACTGGATGGAGGAATATTTTGTTTATATTCAATCAGTGATATTGAACTGGATGTATGCCATAGTCTCTTTAAACCCAGATTTATTTTTTGTTTCTCATGGTCCTGAGTCAAATTACTTACTAAGGAGCTCATTGAATTCATGAATACTATAAACAGAGTGCCAAAGTACTTAGGGGAATGAGCTACCCAGTGTGCTTCAAGTAGGATCCTGGGAAAGTCCCAGGAGCAGATGCTTTTGGGTTTCATTTATTTATACACTTCCTTTTAGTAGAGACACTATTTGATATAGAGGGGAAAATACAGGGAGAGAAAAATGCTTGGATAATAGACCTAACTTAAATTGTGTCTGGAAACATTTGTTGAAATCTACCACGTTCAATTAAGAGAAATGCATGGAACATGATGATGTGGTAGTTCCTTCTGTATATGTGTTGCTTTTATTGGTTAGTGAATAAAGAATCTGCTTGGGGCTATGACAGGGCAGAATAGAGTTAGGCAGGAAAACTAGATAAATGCTGGGAGAAACAATGCAGAGTGAGATGCCACCAGAGGAGAAAGAAGTGAGCTGTCAGCCTGAACCTTGTCAGTAGGCCACAAACCTCGTGGTAAAATATAAAATAATGGAATGGGTTAATTTAAGATGTACGAACTAGCCAATAAGAAGATGGAGCTAATAGGCCAAGCAGTGATTTAATTAATCCAGTTTCTGTGTTGTTATTTCAAATCTGGGTGGCAGGAAATGAACGCGCGGCCTCTGCCAACAGAACATGATTATGCAGAATGAGGTAACAGAGAATAGAGCCCAATGATGTATCAAACATTTTAACTCTGCTTGTAAAGGCCTGTAGACTCTTGATGAACTCAGTATGCTTCAGTCTTACTAGACATTTTCTACCCATGTATCCATCAAGCATCCTCCCATTTTTAGTTTATGGGTTGAAAGGATTCTCATTCTTGTTCTCCTCAACAGCCAGGCCATTTCCAAGACTGTCATATCACCAAAGTCATTTTGCAAAACATATTCACTGTCTAACATTTATTGTGTATATTTAGTATATATGGTTTGCTGATCTTTCTGCCTTCCCTGTCTGGTTTCATTCCCTTGGACATATCTTGGCCAAGCATAAGATTTTGATATACAATCTGCTCTTTAATTTCTTGCCTCTCGTCACTACTCTGAGCACCATAAGAAAGAATATGCTGTAGAAGTTCTCTTTTCCCACTCGGAAAAGAGACTATGGCCACAGAGGTAGATGATTAATATAGTTTCCTTTCTACTAAATAGAGTTGACTGAATTATTTCTCTCAGTGGAGAGCTTAAAGATTTTTGTAATTGCTGACTGGATATAGTTAGATCATCTAGTAGGTTGTATTGGGAGCATGTTAGAAATATGTACCTGAACATATATGCACATATTCATATGGCATCCTGAATTTCTTAGTCTTCTAGATCTAAGTGTTTCCCTCATTTGGCTGCTCTGCTGATTCCTGGCCCTGTTTGACTATAATTAAAGCGTGGAGTGAGAACAAGGCAGACTTCTTTGATATCACAGCCAATAACACAATCAGACCACTCTGCTTTTCATCACTGTACTTTAGCATTATTAATCTTAGAATCTTATTTCTCAGAGGTCACAATAATGGTTTATTGAGCTGGAAGTTGAGTCTGCCATCTGGTCTTCTAGCCTTCTTAGGGCAAGGGAACGTCGAGCTATGTTGGCTTTTATATTTGATAGATGATTAATCCTAATTATCAAGTATAAATAGGACTTCTGGAGCCAGAAATAACTATGTTTAGAACACAAAGGTTTTCTAAGAAAAAAAGTATGGCAATTTAGAACCTGTGAATATAGTCATATTAGAAAAGGAGGTCTTTCTCTCTCTCTTTTGATTAAATTAAGAGGTCTTGAAGTCAGATCATTTTGGAATACAGAGATGGTCCCTAAGTTAATGGGAAGTATCCTTACAAGAAAGGGAAAAAACACAGAAAATACCATGTGAAACAGGATGCAGAGATTAAAGTGACACATTTGAAGTCAAAGAATGAGAAGCATAAGAACCCACCATCAAAAGCTTGGAGGGCAACCACGGGAGACCCCTCCTGAACAGCTGCAGAACAAAGTCAGCCCATTGTTACCTTGGCTTTGGACTTCCGGCCGCTGGAGCTGTGATAGCATGAATTTCTTTCACATGGAAACAGCTTGTCTTTGGTTGTTACAGCAGTCTCGGGAAGTGTGAGCACTCTGTCAGTGTTTCTTCCTGCCGCTTGTCTAGTAGTGGCAATTCAATGAGCATTCAAACCACACACCCAAGTATTATCTAGGTTTCAGATCCGTTAAAGCACCTGTATTACCTACCCTACCCTGCAATACTGGCTGATGGGCAACAGAGCATGGAATGTGTATCTTGTGTTCAATGAAGAGGAAGCCAAGAAGACCGTTTACAGAAATAAGGATTATAGAAGCTATGAGTGTTTTATTTCCAGTTTGTAATGTACAGTTTATGGGGGTTTTTTTAGTGTGTGTATGTGTGTGTGTGTGTGTGTGTGTGTGTGTGTGCGTACATGTACATGTGTGTGTGTGTACGCATGCGCGCATTTGTGGTGCGTACATGGTTTCTATGGGTCTCTGTCTATGATAGTAGAATGTCATGGTAGAGTTCATTCATGGCTGTTAGGTGCATGTGGTGGCTGCTCATTTACACTACAGCTGCTGGTAAGCACTGAGCAAACTGGGATGAGAAGTGGGTATAGGCTTCTGAAGTCCACCAAGGGATCCGCTTCCACCAGCCAGGTCCTACCTCCTGAAGATTCCACAGCCTTCAAAACAGCAACATGAACTATAGGTGGAGCATTCAAAATATCAATGAGCCCCAGGAGGACATTTCCTGTTCAGAACACAGCACGCAGGTCTTCTGTATCTTTCTCAGGATTTGGTGTATAATGTGGCCGCTAGTTTTATGTAGCTATATTAATTTGTATTTTCCTAAATGAGTAAAAATATTGAACTTTTTCTGTGGTTTTCTTCTGTTTCTTCTTTAGTAAAGTTTCTTCTAGTGTCATGGGTTTATATTCTACTTGCATATTTTTCTTGTCTGCATTTGGAGAGTTCTTCATAAACATCAAATAGTCATGTTTTTGTCAGATGCATAATTAGTGGGTATTTTCTTCTTTCCTAAAACCAAAGCTCTTTGTTTCAGTGAGCTCCAGTTTTTCATTTACTTTTTAGGGATTAATATTGGAGGGCCAACTAAGAGCCCTGCGTAGTTCTAAGCCAAAAAACTGTTTTGAGTTTATTTTTCTAAAATGTATCTCACACTCTCCTGACTGCTATATTTATATAGTAATCCTTAGCACTGAATGCGTTCCTCCAACTGGTCAAGGCTACTTTAGCTCTCCTAATCCTCTGGGTTTCTATACACATTTTATGATCAGTTTGACCATGCCAACAAGCTTCTTCTTGTGATTTTTATAGGAATTGCATTAAATTACATTAGCTCAATTTGGAAGGAACTTAGAGTTTGACTATGCAAATTCTTCCAACTCATGAACATACATCTTTCCACTTATTTACATGCACATCAGGATTTTATAATTGTAGCATATGTGTCCTAAATATGTCTCTATATGTGCATGGATTTAATTTTCTTTAAAGTAATTGAAAAACATAACAGCACTTTTCATATTTGTGATGCTGCTAGTAGAAATACAATTAATACTCTGTGGTGATCTCATATACTCTTTGAACTTATTTGACTACTTTTTTACTTTTTTAGAATTCAACCCATTAATTAATTAATTAATTTGGTGTATACTTTGGGATTTTTTTACACAACCACATCACCTATAAATAGTAATGTTTCACTTTATTTTTCTCATCTATATATCTCTCCTCCCTTCCTTATTTTCCTCCCTCCCTCCCTCTTTTTCTTTTTTCTTTCTTTCTTTCTTTTTTTTCTTTCTTTTTCTCTATCTCTCTCTACACACACACATGCACATACATATATAATATATAGATCGTAGTTATACATAAAGAATATACACACAAACAGTATATACATATATATACATGCATATATTGTCTGTGTACACATACACAGACAAAGGGAGGGGGGGAGCACATGTCTATGTGTTTTCCACAGCAATTATGAGGATACCAGAGGATGACTTTTGGGAGTTGGTTTTCTCCTACCACTGTGTGGGATTTGGGGATCAAATTTAAACTCAGGTCACCAGGATTAGCAACACATGTCTTTATATATAGAGCCATTTGTCAGGTATCCATCTTATATTTTCAAAAAAATTTTTACACTGAACCCAGAGCTCACCAATTTGACTAGTTTGGTTGATCAGTAAGACCCAAGGAAAGTACTGTCCCTATCTCCCCAGTATGCCTGCCTTTTTATGTGTCTCCTAGAGATCCAATCTCAGATCCTCATGTTTAGCAGCCAACATTTTATCAGCTGAGCCAACACTCCAAACCCAACATTTATTCTTTCACTATGTATCACACACACACACACACACACACACACACACACACACACACACACACACACATACACATATTCAGGAACTACAAATAAGAGAGAACTTGTAATGACTGCCTTTATGAGTTTGGTTTATTTATTTTATTGATGAAGGTATGTCACATCCAGTTTCCAGAAAATACCAAGATGCCATGCTCTAAATAGCACACTTTTTTTTCCCCCATTCACTTGGTCATTGACACCTAGGCCGATACAATAACTCAACTATTCTGAATGTTGTTGAAACCAACCAACCAACCAACCAAACAAACAAACAAACAAAACAAAAAACCAGATGTCCAGGCATTTTTGTGGTGTTGACTTAGAGTTCTTCAGGTGTATTCTCAAAGGCTCTAACTAAGCTATAAGGGAGTTTTATATTTAGGGTTTATTTTGTTGTTGTTTTAACAGCTCATGGTTCAGAAATTGATCACTTTTTCTATAACCTTTTTTAGTAGACTCTCATTTTTCTGTTGGCTGTCATATTTCTAGTGATGCTCTTTTTGATCATCATGCTGGTAATTTATGAATTCCTTTTTGTTTGTCTTGTTAGATGTTTATCATTTATTTTAGATATATTTGAATAGTTCAATCCATTGATCTTTCCTCTATTTTTATTTCTTTTGATTTCCACTTATTATTTCCTCCTACTTGCTTTCTCGCTTTGCTTTTTTCTTTTCCCTTCTCTTAATAAATTATTTAAATGATTTATTGAGACTTTACTTCATGTCAAATAGGTATCTAGTTACCTACCAGCTCTGCTTTGTCACATAACATGTTAAAATATGTTGTACTCTTTATTTTCTTTCATAATTTACTTGAAATATTTTATTTGTTTAACGAATTACATAGTACAATGTAGTTAATTTGCATATCTTTGAAAACTTTTATATTGTCTTTCTTTTATTGAATTTTGGTTTGAGAGAGTTTTCTGGCCAGATTAAATACTCCAGACATTTATTTCAATTACTATTAAATTTGTTGTGCTTTATTTCATGACTTAAGAGATAATCTTGGCAACTGCATAATGAGAGCTCGAATAAAGTATATTCTGTTGATTCTTCATTTGAACCATTGATCAAATGTGTTACTAGGCTTTTTTACACCTTAGTTAGTTTTCTGTTTAGTAGTTCTGTGTGTTGAAGAGGGGAGACATACCGTTTCCAACCACAGCAGTGAATTTGTTTGCTCCTTTCAGTTTCATCAGGATTGACTTAATGAATGTTTAGGCTCCATACCTTAATGTACGCACAGTTAGACTCACTCTAGAATGTTTATGGCTTGATCTCCTTATTATAACAACATAATCTTCTATGGCTGTGTATTCTATCTACTCAGAAGTATACTGATAAGGTACTACTACAGCCATTGTAGCATATATCATGGTATACATTTTTGAGTCTTTCCTAATTTCAACCCATTCAATTCATTAATGAAGGAATAGATTTCTGATATATAAACTGGGTCATGAATTTATAAAATTTATCACTGACAATTGAGATGGTCTAAAAATATTACTGATATGTTAGCACGTAAATCTGTCATTCCTATTCTTGTGGGATTCCATCTTGACTACTGTGCTCTTGTGCATTGTTTGGTACATTGTTCCCAGTTATTCCTCTGGATATCCACTTCGGTATTTGACTTATGACAGTCTAATACCACTAATACTTTTGGTTGTTTTCTACTTTAAACCACAATCTTCCTCTCAAATCATCAAATATGATTAATAAAACCAAGATATCAGAATGCTCTATACACCCATAATTAAGTTTTCCCACTGCTCCCCTTTACTCTCTACTGCTTAGCCCTCCTATCTCATCATCCCTTCTCTATTGGGAGAAACACCTTTGGTCAAGATAAGGTGATGACTTGGGGCAGCAAAGGAGACAGAGCCTCTACTTTCTATCATATAACTCTTTCGGCACAGATATATGGGTTCTCTAGATTTTAATTTCTTAACCTTACTAACAAGGCCATTGGATTTGGTATTCTTCGGTGTCTCTAACATTTTATCATTACACTGAGAAAATGAATCATTTGATTTCTTATGTGAAAAGAGACCTCTTTCCCCACCTGCCCCAACGACATTTGATCCTGGGCAATAAAGAGTTTGACATTGGAAAATAAGTAATTAACAAATACTTTATCATGCCAAGAATGAAGCATGAAGGTGAAAAGAAATCAATTTCAGTCTGCTGACGGTGCTTCAGGCAATTAGATTTATGGAAGGAGAAGGCAGGGTCCCATTGTGGGCAACCAAGAGCCCATACTGTTTGCACCTGCCACGGATGTCCGCACACACAGTCACAATCTGGGATGCGGGTGATCCACAGATGCTGTTCTGCACTCGTGACTGAAGCAGCTCAGGCCAAGCCATGGCTCAGAGACGCATGCTCCTTCTGAGTTTGCACTGTTATTTCCAGAAGAATTACGTTCTCCTCCTCATTTTGAGAAGCTGACTGCGAGAAATGTGAGCTATGTCATGAAATCTGCTTTTTCTGATCTCACCCTGGCATGAGAGAAGAGACACATTTATCTTTTTCCTTTCTTATTCTCATTGGGTCTTTTGGAGTAGGATCTTCCTCTGTAGCCTGGATTGATCTAGAACTCACCATGTAGTCCAGACTGACCTCAGAATTTCAGCCATTGTTCTTCCACAGCCTCCTGAGCAATGGCATTGTAGGTGTGAGCCACCATGCCCAGCTCCTACCCACTGCCACCTAACTTTTTCTATCTTTAAGAGTTAAGTTTTATTTATATATGGTTTGTCTTTCTGGATAAAATTAAATAGAGAAAAACAACTAATTTTGTTACTAGCTGAAAAAATACAGAAAACGTATTCAAGCTTGATAGCCAAAATCTCAAATATACTATTGTTATTTTGTAAAACCACCTTATCTTACATATCCGAAATCTATCTGGCTGCTACAGAGTTCTCATATTAATTTACAAGGGTGGGTCCATGTTTAGTAGCAGCATAGTTCTGATTTTTCTAATGAAATGGGGCCTAATGAAAAAGATTTTTACTGGCGCTTCCTCTTTTGTTGTGGTGATGAGTGGATCTAAAATCAGCCAGAGTAGTTTTTAAAACAGAAGAAACGCTACACTCAACTAGCAGTGAAAACAAAAACAAACAAACAAATAAAAAGTCACTTTCTAAGAGAGTGCCTATATGGTTTTTTGTAGGGAGGTCCTTTTGCTGTTTTAAATTAATGTTTAGTGTGCATGTGTGGGTTTATGTGAGACCATAGATCAATGCCAAGTGACTTCTTCAATAGCATTTGTGCTTATTCTTTAAGATTGGGTCTTTCTACTGAACTTGAAGCTCATAGCTACTTCTATGCTGGTAGACTAGCAGGACCCAGAGATCCCATTGTCTATACCATCATCCCCGACTTTCACATGATGCCTGGAATTGAACACAGGTCCTTAAGCTTGAATGTTTTACTATTTAAGGGTATATTGAATACAGAGAAGGTGTCATCGAGATGTCTTCATACGAGTACATCATGTCTTTTGACTATATTCCCTCTCAGATACTTCCTCTTCTAATGTTTGTCTCCAAGTTTCAAATAGATACAGGCATAAAAAAATAAGACCAGTGGATAAAGGTCCAGTTATAGCCTTTTTCGGACAATGCTGTGGGACAATGGTTTGTCACTTGTACTGGTTTAATAAAATGCTGATTGTCCAGTAGCCAGGCAGAAAGTTTAGGTGGGATGACCAGAACAACAGAATTCTGGGAAGAGAAAAGGTTCGGTCTACAGTTGTCACCCAGATACAGAGGAAGCAAAATGAGAATGTGTTACTGATAAAAGGTACCAAGCCATGTGGCTAACACAGACAAAAATTATAGGTTAATGTAATATGTAAGAATTAGTTAATAAGAAAGTCTGAGCTAATAGGCCAACCAGTTTATAATTAATGTAGGCCTGTGTGTGTTTCTTTGGGACTGAACAGTTGGCTATGAGATTGGGTGGGAATGAAACCTCCATCAACAAATGGTACCAACCTGGACAACTATATCTACATAAAATCTGAGAGAACTTGGGAAGTAATTCTAGACAGAAAAGAACAGAGTTAAGCACAGCTTCTTGATACCAACATCTTCTCATGTGGGTTCTGCTTGCTAGAGGCAAGTGTATCTCATTTAAAAGAGGCTTCCTGACTCCATTTTAGCTGCAAAAACCTTGCCGCTGTTTTTAAGAGGCCAGGCCAGCAAATACTTAAATGGTGTTTATGAATAACTGACAGCATACTTTTTGGTGGTGGTAGGATCCTCGAAACTACATAGAGTTGTGTTAATAAACATAACTCTTGCCAGTAGAGTCATGAAGCTAGACTCTCAAAAGGAATGGGGTGAATCCAGCTGTCAAAGCCATGGCTTTAATCCTAGCCATATTGCTTAGCAAATTAAAGACTCATATGGTCGGAAAAAAGAGAGTTATACAGCAAAGATAGATTCAGATGAAAAGAAAACCTTCTAAACAGTTTAGAGTATGTTTAAAAATATATGTAGACTTGTAAGAGAAAAGAAAAAGGATAAAATCCTTATAAAAGAGAGAGAGAGGGAGAAGTTGGGTATGATGGCATACACCTTTACTCCCAGCACCTAGGAGGCAGAGGCAGGCAGATCTCTGTGAGTTCAAGGACAACCTGGTCTATAGAGTGAGTTCCAGGACAGCCAATGATACACAGAGAAACCCTGACTCAAAATATCAAAAATTAAAACTAAAAATAAATGAGATAGAGTTTAAAATAAAGCCATGTAAAAATGGAAAATATACAGAATCTGGATACTGTATGTTATTGTGTTGTCTTTGGATTGTTTGATGGTTGAGGAAGGAAGAACAGTTGCTAAAAGACAGTTGATTATAAATGCTGCTGGATTAATCCAACATATGTATTTTTAAAATGTCCTGATTTCAAATTTTAAGTCAAAACATATGTTGCTTTGTAGAAGAGGTTTTGCTTTTGTTTCCACAGGAAACGAGAAGCTGTGAATTCATTCTGGGTTAAGAAAAAAATTAGATTTGACCGAGGAAAACCCCTGGAAAAATCTCCCATAGGAGCAGATGGCCCAGATGATCTAACATTTCAGAGGACCTCTGTTGGGATTTCGTCTGAGTTCTATATCCAGAACAGCCTCAGAACTGCTTTCTGAGATGATCAAGCCTCACAGAATATTCCAGTCAAGATTTGTCCATAATCCTAAATTTTTTTAGGTTGCCATAAAAACCTAATTATCAGGGTGATTATCAGCACCCCCAGTCAGCAGGAAGTAGCCCAGGAATCTACACCCACATCCCCCAAAAATGGATTATGGATGTTTGTCTTTGTTTAGAATGTTGGTTACAAGTTGTTATAGATAATAGTCAGGAAAAAAAGCTAAGCAAAGGAGATTAGATTCAGAGTTCTTGTTTCGAAAATGGGGGGGAGTACTGTGGGACAATGGTCTCGTACACTGTAAAGGTTTTGTCACTTGTACTGGTTTAATAAAATGCTGTTTGGCCAATAGCCACACAGGAATTATAGGCAGGATGACCAGAACAGGAGAATTCTGGGAAGAGGAAAGGCTGTCTACAGTCATCATCCAGACACAGAGAAAGAAAGACGAGAATGCCTCACTGATAAAAGGTTTCAAACCATGTGGCCAACACAAACAAGAATTTTGGGTTAATATAAGATGTAAGAGTTAGTTAATAAGAAAGCCTGAGCTAATAGGCCAGCCAGTTTATAATTAATGTAGGCCTCTGTGTGTTTCTTTGGGACTGAATGGCTGTAGGACCTGGTGGGACAGAAGCCTCTGTCAGTAGGACAACTAAACTCCTATTTCTTCCCAATTATGTATAAATGACAAAATGGCAAAACACATTATTCTATAATGGGGGTCACTAACCAAGAGCCTGGAGCTCTCACGCAACAGATGCCGGCTTCAGAGACTGTTCTGTAGTTGGAGTAGCTTTTTATTATGCTTTCAAAACCCAAATTACTTGTTAACATTAACAATTCTCAGAATATGAAATTTTAATTTTTTTTTTTACGTTGTCTTGAACAATGAAGCATGAATGAGTCAGAATGGGTCTGTGTTCCCATTCACGACATGCTGGGTGACATCTGTTGTATCCTTTGGTTGTGGACATAATTCTGAGTCCAGGAGAGGCTTGCTGACTTCCGAACACTGCTTCCTTCTGCCTTCTATGTCAAGTGGCCATGCCAATAGCTGTCACTCACACAACTGTGCTATTGGCAGCAGAGCTGGGAAGGTCAAAGCAGCTAGCATCCATTTCTCAAGACAGAGTAGAAAACTTAGAATATTTTAAGAGATGAAAATTATGGAGGAAAACAAAAGATAAAGGCACCCACTGCAATATGACCCCATTGATCATTTAAAAAGACAAAAAACAAAACAACAAAAACAAAACAAAAGATGGCCCCAGACTCTCACCTGCAGCATCAGAGAGTCTAACCATGAGTGTACCCCTCTTTTCAACAAGAGGAAGGGCATAGCCTTCATACTTTTTTTAATTTACCAGGTGGACAGTGTGTCTCCATGATTCCCCAAGCAAGCTTCATCCATGGCACTTCCCTGCCTGTAGTCTAATTTCTGTTTAAGAAAACAAGTTAGAAGTGACTGGATTTGAATTTCTTATTCCCACATATGGATATACTAAATACACATCTCTAAGTATTCTTTCTTCTTCAAAGCTTTTTGATCCAAATTCTATATACTCAGGGCAGAGTCAAGACTAACAAAACCCAAGCTATTAATCTGGTATGTCATCAGTACCATTTTGTATTATTTTCTGGGGAATTGTATATTATTTTGTGTAACTGACAAGTGTACTCTGAGAGATATTAGCTATCATAAAACGTGTCCCTGCTTCTCTCCCTAGACAGATTTTAACATTAAAGAAAGAGCTTTGAGATATACTATAGAGATCTTTAGTGGTTTAGAAGTGCATCCATTACTTACTTTTAGGATTTGAAACAACAGTGTCTCCCTGGTGTTTGCTCCCTTTCAGGTTAGCATTTCAAATCACTTTGGATGGAAGTGCTGAAATGTTATGTATCTATCAAATTCTTATTGATCTTTGGGCAGTTTATATTCTAGAAGTAAGTCAAAGCTTATGGTAGATCCCAAGAAAGAGCTTTTCCTTTTGATTTCAGAGATAATATTCTAAAACACAGCAGACTGTTTGATTAGGCTAGTGCCGTGGAAATATTCAGACGTCACTCATTCCTCTAGCTTCCTTAAACTATAGGGAGAGATTGTTGAGCAAGGGACAATTAATAATCACAAGCTGTCTTTTCACTTGGTTTAGCAGAGCACTAGATAAATCAAAGAGAGAGTCTTTATGAAATCAGTGTTTACTAAAACACCATGAATCTAGAAAGGTTGTTAAGTTTCTGCTGCCGGTAATATTTTCTGGGTAAATACTGATAACAACACTTGGGTATGTGGCAGACTACGGATTTACGACTATTTGTTAAGAAAGAATGCCCGTGGAAGCTCATTGAGATGAAACACAAACAAGGAATGGTTAATCACCAAAGACTGTCCTCCTGAGTAACCAGACCATGTCTTCCTTCCACTTGAGCTATAGGTGTATTCTCCTGCACTTTATCATCCCTGGTTGTTGGGTAAGTGGAGCATATTTGATAAGGAATAGTTATCGATGTCTACATTTCAAAGCCTGGGCCTAGATTCAGATAGGGTCTCAGTAACATAAATATTCGATGAGCAACATTGCCGAGAGGCAAACTTATGCTCCCCATGTCTGGGGAAGGGGTCCCCTTGTTTACACATTCACACCAGAGATCACATGGCTGTGCCGCTTTTTCTCTGAGGTCCTTTCCTTTGTTCAGAGACTAAAAACACTAGAAAAGGTTTGCATAGGTAGCTCAGACTAGAATACTAGCACATTTCAAAAGACTTGGTTAAAACTCATATGTTCCCAACAGCTTCTGTGTCTGTGGATCATAGATTTCCAGCATCTCCCCAGCAATGATATACAGGACAAAGATCTGAAGAGTCAGCATTATGATTGATATTTCAGGAGAAACAGCCACAGGGAAATGAAAGGGTTAGCTGCTAAAAGCGTGTGCATGACAAAATGACTGATGGAAGCAACTTAAAGAAAGGATAGATTAATGTTAGCTCCTAAGGTTTTACTTTTTGGTTGCTGAGTGCTCTTGTCTCTACATGTGGATGGGCAGAACATCACAGGGAGTGTGCTACAGGGCAAAGAAGCCTATCTCCTGGCAGCCAGAGAGCAAGCAGAGCAGAGTGAGAACGAAGTGCCAGGAATGATACACCCTTCTGGGCATGCTCTCTGCCGTACACATCCTCCAATGAGGAACCAATTCTTAGTGTTTGTTTTCACACACAGTCCTTCCCTCCCTTTCTCCTTTTCTGTAGCGAGTCAATATAATAGATCATATTCAAATGCCCTTTGTTCTTGACATAGTTTTTCAGAGTACCTGGAGCTTACCTGGTGTAGGAGGTCCTTTTTTTATGTGTTGCTTTCATTGGTTGAATAAAGAACTGTCTTGGCCTTTTGTTTTTTTTTTTTTCTTTCTCAGCAAATTTTATTAAACTATAAAAGTCTCCATTTCCACCCCCCCTCCCAACACCCTCCCACTCCCCCCACTCCCCCTCCCCCTCCCTCTTCGTCCCCCAGGGCAGTCAGGGCCCCCTGCCCTGTGGGAAGCTCCAGCTCCCTCCCCCTCCCTCCAGGTCCAGGAAGGTGAGTGTCCAAACAGACTGGATCCCCAAAATCCATTACATGTAGAGGAAACAGGTCCCAGTGTCATAGTCAATGGCCCTCCAGAAAGACTTCGGGTCAGCCACAGTCAGAGAATCCGGCCAAATTCGGAGAGTCTGGTTAGATCACGTCCTCTTTCAGTCCCAGTCCAACTGGCCCTGGCGTGTCTTGGCCTTTTGATAGGGCAGAAACAGGCAGGCGGGAAAGACAGAACTGGATGCTGGGAGAAAGAGGGCAGGCAGAGAGCCACCCACCATAAAGCTGCCAGGTCAGACATGCTGAATCTTTCCCCGTAAGCCACAACCTCATGGTTCTACACAGATTATTAGAAATGGATTGAATCAAGATGTAAGAATTAGCCAAGAAGAGGCTAGATATAATGGGCCAGGCAGTGTTTAAATGAATACAATTTGTGTGTTGTTATTTTGTGGTATAAGTTAGCCAGGCGGTGGGACACAGCCCACTGCTCCTCCATACTACACTTTGCAATTCAGACAGAATGGCTGGCCAGTAAGCTCCAAGAATCCAAACTTGGGTCTTTATGCTCACATGACAGGTACTTTAATGGCTGAGTCCTCTTCCCAGATCTCCAACTACTAGTTTATAACACTTCTCAATAATGTTATCAAATTATGAATCTATTTTTGGAATGCTGGATAAATAAGGCTAGAGTGCTCAGGATGCATGTATGTCCTCAAAGCGCATCAGTAGGCAACCAAATTTATAACACACAAGCACACTGGAGACATTTCAAATTCAAAATATAAGATGCTTATAGTCCAGAGCTTTGCCAGAACATCTTTCCAGAAGGACACGATTGGGCAAAGACATAAACACACATGGGTCTGCTAAGGGAGGTTTTTAAGGATAGGAAGTGTAAGTTTATGAATATGGATATTCAGAAAAACATAGTTAGGCCTTTAATACTGATGTTTTCTTAGATAGTTGACAGAAAGCAACTAATACAAACTGTGACAATATAAATAAAGAGAATCAAAGAAAAAGATGTAAAAAAGACACTTAAACCCCTAGCTATTTCCCCCCTTATTGACCTGGACCATGCAATGTGCAGTGTAGGAAACAAAACTATGACAAACTACACGTTGGATGTGAAACATGCTTTCAGAATAATTTTTGTGGCAAGCTCATATTGAATCATAGACAGCCTATTTGTTTGGGAATCAAGCCATGAAAATTTAGAAGAGAAAATGATGTGCAATCAATAAATGTCATAATTATAAAAACTTTATTTCACTCTTACTTTAATTAAATCTTGATAAGCACCACGTCATGGACTGGTAATCTAGAAAGGACACCGGACTGCTTCAGTTAATAAGAAACTGCAGCCCGATGATGTGACGTTACAGCTACATGGAGCCTGGGAACGAGACCACACTTAGAAAACTTCACTGGGGAATCTCATAAAAGCAGGCAACAGGAATTGGGCATCGATCCGTTCACACTTTTGATGGTAGAAATCCAAAGCTTGCACTTGGAAACATCAAAAAGAACACTGTGTTACCTTGACAGTTCACAGTTTGCTAAAACTTGCCCCTGAATGCATCATAGTGCTATCCTGTGTTCCTTAACAGTGCTAGGCCACAGGCTGAGAAGTCCAACTCCTTTAAAGCACTTGAAGGTGTTTTTCAACAGTGGGCAAGCTACCCACGGTGTCCTCTGCTGTGTGCATTTCTCCTATGCAACCATCAAGCCATCATTTACCTAATGAAACTGGGAAAAACTACAGTTTCAGCAAAACATTTTAATTTGGTCCTCTATTCAAAGACAATTGCCAAGATGTTTTACATAAATTTAATTCACAAGCATGTACACAAGGGAACCACTACAAAGAACATTGCTTCCTGGTTTAGGAATAAAAAGTTTATCCTCTACTTACACTAAACATACAAAAAATAATCTACAAAAATTGTTTACCATTGATTTTTAGCTAAAGAAAAAGCTTTCTTCTGAAGCAAAAATGATTGTGTGGTGGTGGTATTTTAGCCATCAAAAATGTAATGTAAGTAACCAATAAATATAATGTGCTTCTTCCATATAGACATATTTACACTTGAGTCTTTGGCTTATGGTATTTTCTAAAAAGAACTTTAAATGATCCAGCCATCATTGCACATTGAAAGAAAATAAACCGGTTATATATATATACTTATATATAATTTATACATTTATATAGAGCTCTGCTACACTTTGAACATAGAAAAATGAAGCTGATTATGAATTTGCACAGCTTTTGTTTTCTTCCCCACTTCAAGATTCCACAGCATTTATTTGTTTTAAGGGAGGGAAATGCTGCTTTAAAAGTGCATGCAATGTGTGGTGGCTGCTCTACTGAAAGCAGAAGCCAACAGGCTGCGTGTTTCCCGGACAGACCAGGTCATCCCTCATCGGATTCCGCCTCTTCGTAAAGATGATCTGAGTGGCACAAAATGTGGATGCTCTCGTACAGTCATAGAAACGGACCAAGTCCTTTTTATTAAGATACACAACTTCATAAGAAAAATACGTTTGCCTCTCCAATGTAAAAGCCTCCCACCCCCCACATTAAAATCTCTCTGTGCAGGTGTAACAGGTCCAACAGCTGCTGGCTCAGCAGGCGAATGGGTCTCTGCTGGGGTGCTCTGCAAACAGCGTCTCCTCACTACGAGGACTCCAGGTACTCCAAAGCCACGTCATAGCAGAAACGATACTGTTCCTGCAACATGTTAGCACAGAAGGGATGAACAGAGTTAGCAAGAGGCTAATAGTGAATAATGGCATCTGTGTGAATTCTTGACATCCAATTGAGATTATTTAAGAGTCGCAAATTACTTATTCTGTACATAACAGGAACATCTGGGCATACATATTTTATACTCGAGGCTAATGATCCCTACTTAAGAAAAAGGGGCAACAACAACAAAAAGGTATTTTAGTTTTTGTCTTTGATTTTCTATCATTTAATATAATACTCGGAATTTTTGTGTGATTAAAATAGCTGTGCCTCACCATCAGAATGTTTCGCAGCTTACAAAAATGTAAAGAACCAGGGCAGGAGCTGCCATTAGGAGCAATTGTTAAACAACACCTTGGTTTACCTCAGTTGTTGTCAGTACATGATGAAATAACAATGAACCAGAGTGAATAAAATGACCGTAGAGCACAAGATGATTTTATGTTATACAGCTTTAGGCCACACAATTCCAAGTCTTTTTATATTACACAAAGATGTACCACATGAATTATTTGCTAGATTACTTCAATATTTTCTTGTTTTATGCTGCTGCTGGGGTGTGCCAATGCTTTCCTCCACATCCCAAATCATCTCTTTAGATGAGAGAGAGAGAGAGAGAGAGAGAGAGAGAGAGAGAGAGAGAACAACCCACTTTAAACAACCTTTTGTAATTTCATGTTTTACATTTTTCCACGGCTGATATTCTGTCAGAGTATCACTTAAACAAATTTTCAAAAAACTTCAGGAATTTTCAAAAACCTTTCAGCTTATTTATGCCTAAAAATTGATTGCTGCTACCTCTCCCTTAATAGTACAACTTGCTTGTTAACCTACCATTTGAGTTAAAACTAGACTTTGAGTCTGGCCACATACTTAATCCATTACCGGGAACTTACAAAAGTCTCGGGACTATGATGTAAATGACTTACACCATGGAAACCACTGAAAATTTCCCACCTCAGTTCAAGAGGGCAAAATTGAGGCTGAACTGGAGAATCTAAAAGGAATCCTGTTTCTAAAGAGACTATCCAGAGTCTCTAGAATAAGCATGGTATTTCTTTTACTGTAACTACCGAAGTAAATACACTTTACATTAGCTCCTCGTGGGGGATGTGTGGTGCCCGAAGAACTTCAATAAGAGCCTGTAACCAGCCAGAGCCTCTCAATTTTGTTTAATTCGAAATTCCCTTACCAAACTCAGCCTAAACCCTTAACAAACTTTTCGAATCATGCTTTACTGAGCAGAGTGGTCTGTCAATTCTGTCAGGATTTGTGGGGCATGAAGATGAAGGAAAACAGCAACTCACTGGAAGGTTTGATAACAAATGTTCAACTACAGACTTACAGGTTAAAGAAAGGACGATATATTAAAGATAAATTTGGAGATAAAAGTTACTTCTGTAGGCAACAGCAATCCTCGTGGGCTTTGAAATACTTCAGGCAGCGTGTATTTCACAGGTTACACACCTGCGAAACTAGAGCCATGGCTACTTCCTGACCATTTTGTATGTAAATCCTCTCTCAAATCCATACTCTTTGTCTCTCTCAATCGTCAGCACCCCAGAGAGGTGCAACCCGATCTTGTCCTAGGTGGACTCCCCAATAAGGACCTGAGACAGGAAGAAGTAAGCTGCCTTTTGTCAAAGTGAAACAGCATAAACCAGGGTCCTTAGATGTTTGTCTCAGGAAGCAATGCACCTCCTGTGTGAACAGCCCAGAGCAGGAAGTGGTGAACACACACTGGCGAGCTGACTGAATCGCTTCTTTCTCTTCTCCTTTGTGCTATCTGATCATCTTGATAAAGTAGGGGCAAGCGGCAGTGATGCTCTGGGGTTTCTGGTTTACTGCGCTGTGGGGGCCACAGCTGCTCTTCACCTGATCCCACTGTACCAGCATGTAACCCCCAAGGAAGATAGGCGACAGAGGCGACAACTGTCCCTCCTACTTGGTACTCAGCTCCACTCGGGTGAATCCTTCTTCGCATATCCCATCAGTCCCTACGTTCCAAGCTTTATGAACTCAGGAGAACTCACGTCACACTGCGGGGACTGAACTTCAAAGTTGCTCAATTAAGCTGAAAATTGTGAGCAAGGACAACCTGACAATGGACAGTTCTATTAGACAGTGAAGGATTGCCGATACCGACTGCAATAGACTTCAGCTGTTCTCTCAAAACACTTGAGTGTCAGGTCTGCGGGTATAGGCTAACTGTAGAATATCTTGCCTAGCATGTTTGAGGTCCTGGTGCCATACCTAGCAATGCACACACGCACGCATGCACACACACATGCGCCCATGCACCAAAACAAGTCAGATAAAATGTAGAGTGAATGAATAAATGGAAAAAAAACAGGTGTCTAAACTGCTGAGGTGACCCATGAGCATAAATACTAGTTCACTCAATCTGCTTTAACAAGAGAAACGGGACTATACGTTAGCAGGATTTATGCTTATAGAGCTACTATAAGAGTTTGCTGCACCACCAATTTATTGTCTATAAGGAGAAAAAGCCCTACACATTTCTCAAATTAAATCAGAGTGTCTCCTTCATTCAACAGTTCACGTGATAAGCAATGTGTTGATATGAGTGGAGGCAGATTCGCTACAGTCTACCTATCAGGCACAAATCCCAGCAAGGCTCATTTCCCGTGTGTCTGTGAAGTCAAACCAGTACATAGGTCCATGACTAAGTTGTCACTGAGGCCCTCCTGGGACCATGTGACTCACCGGGGCTTCCACCATGTTTGGCTTGCTGTTCCTCAGGGTCTTTACTGCATGGAAAACATCCACCACGTTTTGCCGCTTCACCATCTCAACAACAATGCCTATGGCACAGAACATGCCGCTGCGGCCACCGCCATTCCTGAAAGCACAGATATGGTGTGAGCACCTTCGGGGGACTCGCACGTCACATCATCACATTCGTCTGGGAAAGGAAATTCGTCTTTAATACTTTTTCCATGTCTTTGGCCTCTGATTTAGGTTTGTGCATGCACATGTGAAGGGCAGAGAGGAATGGACTAGAAGATAAAGTTAGCTCAGGTGCTTAGAAGTGGACACATATAACAAGCATAAATTCTACAATGTAGATATGTTGTGATCCTAATGTATTTGCAACCTTATGAATCAAAGAGGTTGCTCGCGTAGGGGTTTGAAAGAGAAATCATATAACAACTGCCTAACTTTCATTATTTTATTCGTGCATGTTTATTTGTGGACCACATGCATGCTGTGCCCATGGAGGGCAGAAGAGGGCATCGGGTGTCCGGGAACTAGAGTCAGAGAGGGTAGCGAGCCACCAAGTGAGTACTGGGAATCGAACCCGGGTCCTCTGGAAAAGTAGCCAATGATCTTAACTACTGAGCCATCTCTCTAACTCCAAGTATATCATATTTAATAGTTAGAAGACAAAACAAAACAAAAAACCCTAAAACTAGTAGTAAATTATTCATTCATGAGACCAGATTTCTATTTTGGAAGAGGACCTATGGTAGGCCTGACAGGATTTGAACAGTGCCTTTTTAACGTAAGAGAAACAAACGTGAATGAGGAATGAACTCATGAACTCCAAGGTCCCTGGCATGGCCAGGACATGCTGCTCTCCTCTACTCACAAGCAGTGGATGATCGTCCGGCCTTCCCCTTCCTCACATTCCTCCTGCCATTTCTCCACCTGCAGTATCAGTTTCAAAAACGAGCGTTTGGAGCCAGGCACTTCCCGATGAGAAGCCCAGCCGAGGTACTGAAATTGCTGCACCATCAGGTAACCTTCCTGGGGCTGGAGAGAAAGCAAGGATTTTCATGGGAATCAGGATAAGAATACTGAGGGAAATACCTACTGGACGGAGTCTAGTTGACAACAGTTCAGGTGCTTTGACAGAAACATTCTGCACTGTAAGTGTGAGAACAAACAACTTGTCCTTTTGACCTGCCCGTGATGGTTTATACTGACTGTCAACTAACTCATAGGATCCGGAATTACCTCAGAGACAAATATTTGGGCATGCCTGTGGAGAATTATCTACACTCAGATAATTGAAATGGGAAGAGCCCCCCTAACTTTGGGCAGTAGCATTCCACAGGCTGGGGTCCTGGTCGGCCTCAAAAGGAAGAAAGCAAGCTGAACAAAAGACAGCCGTCTCTGCCAGCTTCCAGACTGTGGATGTGATGTGACCACCTGCACTAGAGTCTTGCTGACATCATCCTTGCCGTGACGGACTGTATCTCTCAAACTGTCAGCTGAAGTAAATGTATCTCACCCAATTTGCTTCTTGTTAGAGATTTTGTCACAGGAAAAAAAGGAAAATAACTAAGATGATGCATCTTCCTCACCTACAAAACCTTGAATAAGACACTCAAGTCCTGCTCTCCAACTTCCTAAAGCCTTGAAAATCCGCTGTCCCTTTATTGCCTCAACCCACACAAGTTGTGGTAACTCTGTCCTGGTGATGACGCTTACTGCCTTCTATCTCCCTGCCATCCACTCTTAGTACAGACATTATGATTATGCTGACGTTTAAAAAATTATCTTGTCACTCTTAAAACCAATGACTCCCTAATGTTCTTAGCAATCTGCAGTGACCTAAAACTCCTTTCATGATCTGGTTCACCTGGCCTCCCAACCTCCTTTCCCTCCTTTGGAGACACTCTGCCTTCCGTTAGCTCCTTTGCCACTTTACTTCTTGCCTTGGAGCCTTTGAAGAGGATGTCCCTGTTCGTTTTGAAAACGTCTTGCTATAGTGCTCTTCTCACTATCAAGTAGAAAAGCTAACTTGACCCAGGTTTGCCTGGGGACTTTCCTGAGAGGGCACAGAACCAAAGTATCCCGGGGAAAAGTTCTCTGCCTCTGGCTATCCCACCGACAAATAATACCTACTAACTCTTCAAAGTTTTTCTTAAATCCCCTTTTCTTCAGAAGTTCTCTGGTCACTTAGCTATGCCTGATGGTCCAGGTAAACAATTTCTATTCCGTGCTTCTCCTCTGACACATGTACATCATGTCAGTAAATAGACACTTGCACAATGAGTAGCGTGATGCCAGCCTTCTCTGGTAACGTGTAGATTCCTTGAAGACAAGGAATGCTCTCCTTCACCTTAAGCTAGGTATTGAGAGAACTTTGCATGGTACTTTCAAAACAGCAGTGCTGCTGGGATAAATAGAAACCCAAGACCCTGAGTAGAAAATACAGAGAAGAGTCCATAGTACACTGAGTGCCCTTTTCAAAGGGTATCCTATCGTGAACTTCACATGGAAGGGCTCATGCACCCCTTGGTAGGGCAAAGACCGTATCTACCCTCATTCCCCATTTGCATACTAAACTCACAATGAAGTGAGTGATACAAAATAATTATACTGAGAATAAAAACATCAGGTGTAAATAAGCACCAGAATATAACATATGCACAGAAATAACCAAACCAATATATTTCCTGAAAAAAATTCCACAGATTTCAAATCATTCTAGAAAACTCTCTATAGAAAGACCGCGGCTCACAGATGAGTGTTGCTTCTGCACTTGAACAGCTACTGTTGCTTAGTTAAAATATGACAAGACAGAAATCGAAGCAGATGTGCAGACATAATGAGATTCCATTTAAACTGAAGTCTAAGATATGCACGAATATTATGACATGGTTGAATTCATTCCTCTTTTTTCTCCACTGCAATGAGTGATAGAATTGGTTATGAGTTTATCCCCTGTTCCTAGTTATATTCACATAGGCTAATTAACAAGACACACATATAGTCATTTTGATATAAGAAATATGACAGCCCTGATCACGCACTTAAAATCATTGTCTTAAGCAGACCTGATGACTTTGAAACAGGACAGTCTCTTCTCCTTAACGTACTATGTCATGGAGGTTACTATTTTCAAATTCGGCTTACTATCTTGTTGAAAGCTAAATGGTTTTACTAGTGTATTGTTGGTTGGTTTTTAGGAAAAGGCCTTCAGAGTTGCTATTGTATAAACCATGTCAGGGAAAGAAAAAACCCCTCTGGGACACAACTGCCAATCAGCTGCTGGCAAAAGGCACAGCAGAGGCAACCCTGATTCCTCCTTTGGAGCTGGGCAGAATCAGATGCTGCAATGTTCAGAGCATCAGACGTCAAAACAAGTAGGCGGGCGAAGATTTAGCAATAGATGTGGCTGACTTCTCCCTCAGGGTCGGGTTTCCCATTACACACTGGTCCTGAAATAGTAACACGCAAGTCTCCTGTGATGTCTGCCCTGTTTCATGCTGCCCCTCTCTGTGGTTACCATGATTATCCTTCCTTTTCACCGGTATGCTCCTTTTTTTCTAGGCTGAAGGTCAATATTAATAATTAGGAAATATATCATCCTCTACCTAAGTCCACAGGTGCTCTGGGGCCAGGCCCAGACTGTAAAAGCTGATTGAGAGACTGCATCTGACTCTGTTACTGTACTCACTGACTGGAGAACCTAAGCTTTCAGCATTATAGATTTCCTGCATCTCGAATACCTTTTGTCCTGGAACTAAGACATAAGGCGATCAGTGACTCTGGCCTGGACCATGTGGGTGCTTATTAATTCTTCTCTCCCTATTGTCTGGATAGAATTAGGTCCCATCAGGATCACAACCTCCTTGGTCTGAAGCAGGTCAGTTAGAATGACCCGAGAAAGACTTACCCTGGTTAGGTTGCATATCCTAAAAATCCGATTGATCACATCACAGTCCATTGAACAAGACATACACTCCACTTGGATGGGGCCATATCGCAGCATCCCTTCTTCTGGCCAGTACTGAGGGCAGCCCTACATGATTAACATTTGGAAAAGAAAGAGAAGAGGTCTGGTTTTGTTTTAAAGTTCTACAAACTAGAAAATGGAATTTGTTACTATTCCGTTAGGATGCATCCAGAACCACAAAATTAACCCACGGCCACCAACCTGGGACAAGTCCACTTCATTTAGCATCACGATGGAGGTACAGCCATAATCGTACACTAGTCTCCAGAAATCCTTGACAGTGTTCGGCAGTGGGTACTGTGTGACAATGAAAGCCGCTGGCTGCCTGTAGCTCTGTGGAGAGGCAGGAGAGTTGAGAAATGTAAGAGCTTACAATGTAAAGGGGGCTGGACATGATCATATTTTCATTGTACATATTTATGAAATTCTTTATGAAGAAATAAAAATAAATAAATGCACAATGAGTTATGCAAACATATTCAATGTACTCCATCGCAGGATCAGGTAGGTGGCAGTTGCTTTCAAGAGAGAGGAAGCCACAGTGCCTCCTAAGCCATGGTACCACTGGGTTGTAATGGAACCAGGAATGAGTAAATGACATAGACTTTGATGTCGCTACTGTATTTGAGTCCCAGCTTTATTTCACTGAGGAATATTAATACAGGACAAACACACAGGAGGACAGAAACCCCAAGCAGGCCCTCAAGTTACAAATGGCTGCTCAGCATGTGGACAACTGCATCCACATAAAGCCTGAAAGAGCTTGGGAAGTAATTCTAGATAGAAAAGAATAGAATAAAGCATGGCTTCTTGGTAGCAGCAATTTCTCAGGTCTGCTCTGTTTGCTAGAGGCAAGCAAGTGCTCTCATTTAAGAGAGGTTTCCTGACTCAGCTTTAGCTGTAAAACCTTGCAGCTCTTTAAGAGGTCCTGCCACGAAACACTTAAATGGTATTGTTAAAAAGCTAACCACATGCCTTTTGGTTTTCAGCCATAGCAGGAAAAAAAGCTGTGCTGTTTTAAAATGCTGACTTTCTGGACCATCCTGCCAGAGCAAACTCTGACTCTTTCAGGCAGGCGGTCCGACTGCAGAGCATTTGAATGTTGTTTGTGGACACACTGTTGCAGCTTGCTTGCCGGCAAGACCTTGAAATGCCATAGAGTTGTGGCAATAAACATGGCTCCAGCTGGTACCTCTGCCAGGAGGCTGGAATCTCAGAAAGCTAAGAAATGGGCTGGATCTAGCTGTCAAAGCCATGGCTTTAATTCTCTCCATATTATTTAGCAAATTAAAGACTCATGTGGTCAGAAAAAGAGAGAAAGACACAGTAAAGAGAGATTCAAAGACAAAGAAAACCTCTAAATGGTTTACAATCTGTTAAAAAATATATGCGGGCTTGGGAGAGAAAAGAAAAAGGTTAAAGCCCTTAAAATTAAAAAAGAAAGAAAGAGAGTAGTTGGGTGTGGTACCACACACCTTTAATCCCAAAGCTTGGGAGGGGGAAGTGGTGTGGGACAATTGTCTAAATTCAGGGAGGGGAAAGACTCCTATAGTTTCCTTGCTATTGTTTCATCAGCAAAATGAAAAAGAAATAAAAGTGATAAATTGTCTTAAGGATGCTGAATCTTGTCTGCTTTCTTGCTTCTTCCCAAGATAACAAAGTAAGATCACTAGTGACACAATTTCAAATCCCCTTTCCTGTTGTTCTGTTTCTGGGCAAGTGGCCCACAGAGGATGTGTGAGAGCAGCGGCAGGGGGTCAAAATAAGTGTTCTCCTGATGATGATTTATTTTCTTAACATGATATTGCTGATGTCTTCCTTAGTCATTTCTAAATAGTTTACTAAATAAAATTAGTTACCTTTAAATGATTAAAACACTGAGCATCATAGATAAATATTTCCAAATGAAAACCCCACACTTTGGTAAGATATGGCATTCTGTGATTTTAAAATGTATTCCCACTACTCAAAAAGGTATGGTATGAGTCTTGCTTCTCAAAATAATTAAGGTAAAAAATATAACTCATATTTTTCTATAGGATAATACAACTATCAAACTTCAAATCGACACTACACCTATAAAAATTAGATTTGCTAAGAATCTCTGGAGGTGCAACCTCAAATCCTTTTCTAAACAATTTGTATTTCACTGACAGTTTCTAATTTTCCATTCTAGTCTATCTTATAATTCCAAGAAATGAAAAGTAGCCAGTGTTCAGTTGCATTACAGAGATTCTCGGGGCATTTTTTTACTAACAAAGAGTCAGTCTCTTACATCCATAAGAGCAGCATTGATGTAGTTACTGCTCTCCCCATCAATTGTAATTAAAAAAGGCAGACATCTGTCAGGTGGGAGCATGTCCATGAAACGGTTCTTGTCATGGTTCCTTGGCAGGCAGGCGATGCTGCAGTCTTCAGCTTGGAGTCGAGGGGTAACAGAATTCAGAGTCTGAGAAAAGAGAACCCAGGTTAAAAGACAGGGACCCACTGAATAGCATAGCGCAGACCCACCAAGTATTTGGGAAGCCAGGTGGAAGGTGAAGGGTTTGTGGAAGGCAATGGCAGTTGTGCCTCTGTGACCGCGGCTAATGGACTTTTTAGTTAAGTGAATGGAGCCTGTGAAGGGAGGCAGTCACGGGACACATTTTATTCACATGCCTCTTCTCAAAAGGAAAGAACAGCTAAACTACACATCTCTCCATGAAACGCACTCCCCAGACAAAGAAAATACAAGGGCCATCCACGGAGGTAATGATGGGCTTCAAATGGAAAGCGGCCATTTGCAATCACATTTTGTCATGCTAGAACACTACACCGAGAATCTAGGGAGCAGTTTCTCAGGCCACGTGTGAACTCATTTTCTTCCACATTGAAGGTTGTATAAAAGCAGTGAACACACTGGAGCTAAGACAATGTTTAGTGCAAATCTCAGCTATTATTATTAATATGCTGATCTCACATTGAGCATGCCATTAAAGGCCAAAATAGTAAGGCTGTATGGAGGAAAGGAAAAACTTATAAATACAAAAATCATAACCAGATTTGACTGTTATAATATCTTTTTCTCATACCCTTTTCAGAATATGAATTCATCTGCCCTTCAGGACATAGCAGATATCAGTGCAAATGAATTCATAATGTACATAATGAAAGACAAAAATCTCATATTATAGTTGCAGAAGGGTCAAAGGTTATATATTTGACCTGAAAGACCTTTTCTAAAAGAGTTATTAGTGCCCAGGACAAACTGGAAAAGTTTTAATAGAAACCTTAGAAACAGTCAATACCTGAAATTCATCTTTGAGATGGGAGGAGTTAGTTTGAGAGTCTATTCTAATCATATCAAAATATGCAGCTTTAAATTCACAGACAGGGATGGCAGTCTCTCCACATAAGCAAGCTTCTAAAATGGCATCATGAATAAAAATGTACTGCTCCTATCAAAAGAAAAAAAGAGACAATTTCATACTAGTTTAGCAATGTTTAGTTTAGAGGAGATAGAGAATATACCAAAAAGGCACTATTATTGAAGATAACGGTTCCTCTATGATTTAATGAGTCAATATTGATTATATACTAAGAAATAAGTAAATTTCATTTGGTAAAAAGGAAAATAAAGACAGATTAAGGGCGAGACGATCTACCTCTGTCTGAACCATATTGATGCGGCGCGATCTTAAGGCTTTGACACAGTTGTAGATGTCAACCACACCCTCTCTTTCAGCCATGTCCAGCATGATGTCAATCACAATGTAGCATCCTGTGCGCCCAGCACCAGCGCTGAGAAAACGAGAGAAGTATGAGAAGCATGTTTCTCTGCGTAAGCTTCAGTCTCTAGTCTACCTTGAGCTACATGAAGTCGAACTGACTTATCAGAATGCAAACACATAACTTTATATGTCACACAAAAACATACTAATGCATAGACAACTATGTGGAGTGTCTGATTTGGCATGGTGTACTTAGGTCAGAACGAGAGTTGCAAATTATTTCCACACTGAACAGAAAGACTACGTATTGTTCAAGCTGCACACCTCTATCACACGACCTTCACTTCATGCGAATTTAAATGTGACAATTTTATATTATTTTTATAATTTCACACTCGTGGGACTGAAACAGTATTGGCATCAAGCTACGAAATTTAGCTCCACATTGAGTTTCCTTCATGCTCCTGTCGTCAGTCATCCAGCAGTTGCGGGATCTAGTTATCCTAGCTGGACTCATGTAAACAAACACCAAGGCCACTGATCCTAGAACCTTCCGATGGGAAAGGAAATGAGAGGAGCCACAGTTCACAGGAAATGCCAAGGGAGATGGTTGGAGGAGAGAGGGATACAACCAGAGAGGAGAAAGTCCCCAAAGAGAAAGAATATTTAATACTATCTGAAGGGAAGCTGAAATTGTTCTGTGAATTAGAGTGTGATCTCTCTCTGGTCAGGGTGCTAGCCAGCATTTAAAAATGTATTCTCCATACTTACTTCAGTATTTTCACTGTATAAATGTCTTGCTTGTATGTATGTTTACCATGTGCATGCCTGGTGCCTCTGGACACGAGAAGAGGGCATGGGACTTCCAGGACTGGAGTTACAGTTAGTTGTGAGCGGCCACATGGGCTCTGAGAATTGAAACCGAGGCCTCTGCAAGAGCAGCCAGTGCTCCTAACTACTGGGCCAACACCAACCTGATAGCCACTCTGCTGTTTCATTTCTAAAGCAGAATCACATGCTTTCAAAAAGAAGCATAATATGAAGATTTCCCTCTTTGGAACAATTACAGGCA
Source organism: Myodes glareolus (assembly GCF_982192425.1). Taxonomy (NCBI): domain Eukaryota; kingdom Metazoa; phylum Chordata; class Mammalia; order Rodentia; family Cricetidae; genus Myodes; species Myodes glareolus. The sequence continues at coordinate 106,731,607 of NC_142026.1, forward strand.
ATAAAATAGAGAACACAACCGAGGGGTGGGGAGGGGTAGGGGAGGGGGTGAAGGATTCTCTATCCAGCCAGTCTTCATTTCTCTACATACAAAGATGACATCATGAAATGGAAAATGTCATCTCTGGTTCTGGGACCCGGAAAATCCAGAGCCCTTTCGAAGCAAGCAATTCATGAAAACACAAACCCTCCTGATGAATCAAGAAGTCACTGAATTCCAAACCTATTTATTTCACTTTCTAAACGCTCATCTGTGCTCCTGGCATGATTTCTTTGTTAGCCAAGTGTGGTCATCTCGCTTACACTTGCTATTCTTTTATGTTTAACCAAAGACAGTCGGGTATCACGATTTCTCCCAATCCTGCTTCTCAATCACTGTTCCCAGTGTCTGTGACGGGGAAATAATTGAAGAGTCCATCAGATTTCTGGAAGATTGAAGGGATGGATTTCCCCCTTTAGATATGTCCCGAGTCTGATCCTGATGGGATGCAGCATCCCTTACCTTTGTTTATTTTCTTTCTTTCTTTTTTAAAAGGTCATTGCAATTCTGAATTGTTTGGATTTTACAAAAGGAAAAACAAAGACGCTGAAGTTCAATGTGGGAAGTAGCTGGGAAGGAAGGAGAACGATCTGAGAACGGTGTGCGGCCTTCAGAGCTGCTTTTTAGGATCTGTCCTTGTTCTTCTGGCCCTGTTTCAAAATGAGCCATGCAGTTTGCTTTCGTGCCTTAAATTGCTTCTTTTTTCTTGTCCCTCAAAGAAGTTTTTAATCAGAAGGAATCTGGATTCAATATTCATGTTCTTGGCATCTATTTGCTGAATCGCAGCAATGTGCTTTTTTAGGTCCTCTGATGGATAGTGATTTGTTTGTTTGTTTTTAAAGTTACACACCTGTTTCATAGCCCCAACTCTTGCAAGTTAGGCCATTTAGTAATCTCAAATTCAGCTTTAAAAGCTGTGATTCTACTGGGAATTAAGTGGACTGGAAAAAAAGATCTCTATTCTAATATCGTTCTTTACAGTACGGGATTTTCCAAAGTGATAAAACTGGCCAACACAGGGGTTCCCACTAAGAGACCCTTTCCACACTTGGACCTGAGAGCAACACCGTACCAGGATGATTGTGTGGCTCTGGAAGTTCCTAGCTTATGTCCTACACAAGGTCAGTTTTTAGTTCTGCTTCCCGTTGTCTGTAGGATAGGCAAACGCGAGCCTGGAAAGCGACATCTAGCTGTCAGGCTGAGCAGCCCTGTCTGGACAGTCATTTGAAGCTGGGGGTATCACTCACCTGCAGTGTACGACAATGGGCCCAGCACTAGGCGGGTTGGACAGCTTGACTCTCCTGATAAAGGAGAGAAGCCCCGTGGCGTGGTATGGAACCCCATGGTCAGGCCAGCCAGTGAAGTGGAACTGTTTGACTTCTCGGATTTCGTTATAGCCTCTCTGTGCAAAGATAGAAAACAGAGCCTTAGAAAGGATCCAGAGAAAGTCATCAAATTCACTCAATTTGAGGGACCATGAAAACAACATTTATTTTACTTATTTTTTTTAAAGGGTACTGGTCTAACATGGCTTGGGGACTTAACCTTTATCACCACAGAACTGCCAGGAAAGGAACTTAGTTTTGTTCGCTTCCCGGGGTAAATTTTTATTTGCCTTGACAGCTTGCTTCTTACTGGGAATGATACCACATGAAATTATTGGGGGGACAAGGAAGAAATGGAAAAGTCCCCCTGATCTGGGACACTGAGTTTTCAAGTGGAGATTTCAATACCTTGCTTATCCATGTTGAAAATGGTTTTGAAGCATGGTATGTAGGATTTTCCAGGACAGTGCCACACTAGATTGGTTTGTGAAAATACACACGCAGCTAAACTGTTCTCTGGGTAAATGATCGTTTCTCAGCTCTGTGAAATAATTTGGCCCACCAAGCATTATCTCTAGTAACAACACAATAAAAGAAGTGAAGCGTCCGCTGCTCTTTCTCTCCCCTTCCAGGTTAATCGAAGGAAACCTCATAAAGGTTTCTACAAAACCCTCTCCCGTTTCATAAGAGAAACCGGAGGTTTGAGGAAGCATCGGCACTGTAAATAAAATACTGAAAAATTCATTTTTAGGATCTGTCTTCCTACAAAAGAAAAAAATCTATATCAATCTAACTTTAGTGTGCGCTACCAGTGAAGATATTAATCTTACTTGTTCAATCAGGAAAAGCAAAAACATATGAACTAAATAAATCAATTTGAGAATGGCAGTTTATCTTCATAGCCTGTCTTACAGAAATCAGAGTTATCAAAACCTCAGGAGCTAGGAATCATGCCTTATAATTCTTTCCAATATTAATTCCTAGCACACTACGCTACACAAAGAAGGGATCCACAAATAACCTCAACAGTCCCATGACAAAAGTCATCCTGAAATCACAAATATGGGAAAATCACCTTCTTTTTTTGCTACTTTTCACATCCTCTATATTAAACTACTTCGCCAGACTGGTTCCATGGGCTGCACTCTCTTTCTTCTCCCTCCGGTGACATGCCAAAGTCTGAATTCTAAAAAATAATTTTTTCCTATCTGGTAGTGAACATCTCACCAGGAACCTTTCATTTAGAAATCTCTGTGTAGCTGGGGATGTAGCTCAGTGGAAGAGCATTTGCTTGATGTGCACAAGGCATGGGTTTAATCCCTAGTACTGCCAAATACATAATACATACAAACATACATACATACATACATACATACATACTACATACATGAAATTTCTGACTAATGACCAAACTGTGTTCTACTTCCAAAACCACTGCTTTATATTATCCATAACAGAAAGAAAAAAGTTCAGACTCTAGTGGCATTCTGTTTAGAATGTAGATAAACCTGTGTGGTGACTAAGATCTCACACATCCCACAGTCTGGGGCACTTGTTGCCTCTCATTTTATGACATCTGATATTAACCAAATATATTTTGTTAATTTTAATTAGCTTCTCTGGCTAAAAGAACGGACAAGCACATTCTTTCAAAGGATAAAGGACAAAAATCTCAATTGCAAAACCACAGCTCCATTTCAATGGTAAATTTAACAATTCTTTTTCCCTTTCCCCTCCCATCTGTTCACCCTTATTTTTGAGCCAGTTTTTGAGAAATAAAATTTGCTGGACAATCGGTGTGTCTGGACCAAAATGCATGTCTGTATGTCAAAGTTTATGCATGACTTTAAGAGTAACTTTTCTGACGGTAAATGTGATTCTAGTTTACCTATTCTTCTTGCTTTCCGGTAAGGTGCACTTTACACAATGTTTGAAATTTTTCATTGCGCTTCATTTAGAATTAGTGATTTAGGTATTTTATTGATCATTTTAAGCAAGGGCTTTAAATGTATTTTTCCTAGTTGGCATTCCTCTTTAATATATAACTTGTCTTTATGCTATTATTATTTTTCTGAGTTTCTAATTTTGTAATATTTTGTGTGTATGATGATTTGACTTTTTTTTACTATTCCATGTTTTCAGCTATCTAGAATTTTCCAAAAATACAAATGAGGATGACGTCCCCTCTCCTAGCAAAGTTTGCCCTCAGGCTTAGGGACATCATTTAGGGGTTGATTATAATTGGTATACAGTTGAGGGATGGGGAGGAATTTTATAGGCTCAGGGATCTTTCTTGGAAAAAATAAAGAGGGATAATTGAATGATGGGATAATAGATTGGTACTTGTGAGTTATTGTTTTTAGACAATTATATTGGTATCGATTCTTATATATTGATACAAAGTTAAATTATATTGAATATTGTATGCATGTACGCTTCTACCTCTGTTTAAAGCATTATTTATGTATTGATATATATTTACCACATTGCAGTGTACATTGCTACCTCTGGTCAAGATACTTACACATTTGAAGGTCTTTGTCCTCATTTATTGCACAGTTGTTTATTGTCTTTGTCTTTAAGTTAGATAGGTATTGAGAAGTATATAGATCAATAGTCATCTGTGTTTGTCATATTTATAATTAGACTAATCAGGTTCTTTAGATACATAGAGATTATATTCAGTATAGATAGATAATCTTCAACCTCTTCAAAGAGCTGTAAAAAAATGGCTTTTAATCTAACTCAGAGTTCCGTGGTAGGGAGACACAATCGCTCCTGGCAACACCGATCTATTCCCGAGACAATGTTGAGCACCAAAGACACTCCACCTGGAGCCTTTCTTCTTGGCAGAACTGGCCTTTGGGTAAAGAAATGCACATACCTCAATCACTGACAGAGATACAGAGTATCTGTAAGTGGATAAAACAGGACTGTCATATCCTGCCAAGACAGGATAAGATAGTTTTAAAAGTTTCTTGCCTTTAAAAATGGTATGTCAGTTACGTTAGGCCTTAGCCAAAGTTGGTTGCTTCAACACTGCAAGTGAGACTTTGGGTGATTGCCCAGGTAGCCAGTTGTCTCTGTCATTTGTTGCACATTTTGGAAGTTTCTCGATTGTACTTCCTGTTCACTCAAGTAATATTGTTTCCCTTCTCAGATATTTGATGGAGTTGAAGAGTAGGTAATTGTAGCTACCTTCCTCATGATTTAGCCAAGCTTAATTTCAATGCAATATTTAGACTCCTTGAAATAGAATGCTTAGTAAAACTTTTGTTATGCGTTTCTTGCTTAATATTGTTTATTGCTTGTAATTTTATATTTGGTATCTATTCCTTCTGTATATAGTTGTATTGGGTTTGGCTCAATCTTGTTTAGACAAAAGGGGGAGATGAAGGGGAAACTATCAACCAATCACATTTAATTAGGGTGTGGCAACCTGAGACCCAAGTAGAAATACTGGGAGATCCAGGTGCGCCACTCTCTCTGCGCGGTGCTCGCTGGACTGATAGGATTTCGGACCTCCCACTCTTGTAGCATGAGTTTCCCCTGTTCAACTATCAAAATACAACTGTTGTTCTTGAGCTTGTCTGGTTATTTATCATGCCGACCTAATTCACCAGCAAAGCATTACATATAAATACATTCCTAAGTATAGACTTAAGATAGGTAAATGATTTAAAAACCTAGATGTTTAAGAAATTCTACAGACAAACTGTTATACTGATTTGTAGAGACCCAAAGTATTTGAACTCTGATCACTAATGAATGCAGTATCTAAGTGATCACACACAATCAATGAGGATTATTATTCTTTGTAAAATTTCTTGCTCATTTGAAAGTACAAAACAGTATATCCATATTCATTGAGCATTCTCCATAGGCAGTTTTGTAGCTGCCTGTCTTCGGAGATTCCAGTGTCTCATTTGCATTAACACTACAAATTGATCTTACTGATATCCGTAGACTTGCATGCCCCTTTGTTTACATGTTTGTGTGTTCTACTATCTGTTAAGCACTTCTGCAGTGTCCATGGCTCTCGGCCTATGCCTGGCTTTTCAAAGCGCTCTCCGTCTCTCACTTCTTTAGTACGTCACTTTAAATGCAGCCGGTCACAACACGAGTAAAATTTATGAGTAAAGGAAAAGGAGAGAGAACTGACAGGGGTAGGAGGTAGGAATAATTAGAATGCATTTTAGACTGTGACAATATCAAGGAAAACTTCAATTAATGAAAATAAAACTAAACATTGATGAGGTATTCTCACCTTCAAAGCCCTCCAATGGCCACCTAACTCACACGCTAAAATCACATGGGTGCCGACTAGACCTGGACATCTGGCTGCGTGATTCTTGTCTTGAATACTTCCTTTACCATTAATTACCTATCTCTGACATCTTCTGCATGAGTCACTTCCCAGAACAGGAAAAAACTAAGGCTTAGGGCTAAGGCGTGACTCAGTTCTTGCAGGAATACCTTCCCCTGACATAATCTCGGACCCTCCGTTCCATCAGGCCCCATGCCATTTTAAATGTTTTCTTCCCCATAACCCCTTTATATTTGTCAAGTGTTTTCTCTTCTACCTCAGTAATATTTCTTATTTCAATTCCCAAAGGCTACTTTATCACAGAGCTCTGCAGCTATATAACATAATCTCTTGTTTACAGTTTTTGTCTGTCCCCCTTCAGGTGAGGACTCACGAGTTGGGATTTTAATATATGTCCCAAGGCTCAGCTCTCAAAATAGAATTTGTAGCTTGCTGAGTTTAGTGGCATATGCCTTTAATCTTAGCACTTGAAAGGCAGAGGCAGGCAAATCTCTGTGAGTTTGAGGCCAGCCTGGTCTACGTAGTGAGTTCCAGGATATGCAGAGCTATGTAACGAGACACTGCCACGAGGAAAGCTAAAACATCAGCAGCAACAACGATAAAACCCCAAACAACAACACCCCCTCCAAACAAAACAAAGCAAAATGAATTTGTAAACTAATGGATGGATGGGTGGATGGACTTCTTAGTAATTAAAACAAAAACTTGGTAGTGTTTTTTTTTTAAAAAAACTGCAGTAGTCACATTTTCAATATAAGCTTTTTAACGCTTACCCTCTCCAAGGTGAATGTCCTAACGACGTATTCAGCAAGGGGTTCCATTTCTACACAGGTCACTTTGAAGTCACCATAAACCTCGGTATCATCAGGCCAATATTTATAGCATTTCACCTAACGATAAGAAGAATGCATAGGTATAGATTTATCTGAACACATACCCAGTAGCCAAGATGACTTCATTCCACTGATGCATTTAGGTCACAATTCGAACACAGCTGAGAACACGTCACACAATAAACAGACTGTGCGCTTTCAAAGACTTTTAAGTCTAATAGCTAAGCTATATTTCAGTACAAAATTCAAGCTTGCATTACTTCCTCCAGGCATTCCTTCATAAGTGGTCTAGTCCCAAGTAACCAGCCCTACTCATAGGCATATATGAGCAATGCTGTATGGACAAAGTAGGCTGTATAAACATGTAAAGAAGAGACTGTGAATTTGGGAGCAGGATGTAAGGAAGGAGTTGGAGAAGGCTGGGGAGTGGTCATAAATAAAGTTTCCAAAAATTATCTTTAAAATTTTAAATGTTATTTTATTACCCAGTGAGACACCAAATATTTTTCATTCATTGAAAATTCACTTAGGAGCATTCAATTGAAATGTTCTGAGTATGAAATATTCTTTTTCATTACTTAAATTTATTCATTTACTTTTACATCCAAACCTGTTTCCTCTCTCTTCTTCCCTCTCATTCCTTTATCCCCCCTCCCCTCGGTCCCTCTTCCCCCAATCCATTCCTCTGCTGCTTCTGTATAGTAAAGGGCAGGCCTTCCATGGGTGTCAACAAAGCATGGAATATCAAGTGGAGGAAGGGCTAAACTTCTTGCCTTGTAGTATGTCTGTGCAAGGCAACCCAATATGAGAAATAGGTTACCAAAAGCCAGCCAAAGCATTAGGGACAGGGTTCCCACAGCTAGGGTTCCCACAAACAGACCAAGCTATACAACTGTCCATGTATAGAGTGCCTAGGTCTGATCTATGTACGATTCTTGGCTGTTGGTCTAGACTCTGTAAGCTTCTTATGAGCCCAGGTTGCTGCTTCTGTGGGTTCCCGGGTGATGTCCTTCAAGCGTGACCAAATGCTTGGCTGTGTGTGGGTCTCCACACCTGTTTCCATAGTTACTGGACAAAGGTTATCTGATGGCAACTGGAGTTGCCACCAACCTGTCCTTCAGACTGGTGTGGACTGTCATGTGACGTATTCTTAAACTACTGGATAGTATTCTCTAAGTGAGTTGATTATTGCTTTCCAAGAATACCCATAAAAGTATCAAAAAGAAAAAATTAACATAGTTTTCTCTTACCCGGCCAACCTCCACTAAATTAGTCACCATGACAATACAGGCAGACTGTTCTTGCCACACCATCCTCCAGAAGTCATAGACGGTCTCATGAACTGGGCCTATGAACACAGTTTTTCCGTATTGTGTTATCAAAAACATAGTTAATAAAAAGTTTAGATAACGCAAAAGGTATGTGAGAAGAGCTAAAAGAGATAAGACTCTAATTCAGAGTAGAACCAGAACCACTTAATTTCCATTCCTACCAGAACATACACTACACAAAACATGGTAGGCATGTCCACTCTTCTCTTCAGGTTTCTTCTACACTTAGCAATCCATAAGACGGAACCACTACTTTCTAACGTGTTATTTCTGTCCCTTTCTTTGGCACTCCACTGTACATGTGCATGTATGTGGATACAGAACTCTCTGGACGCTTGGCAGAGGAGCAGCTGATATTGCTAAATTAAATAATCGTCCATCATTTATGAAGAGTGCATGAGTGAAATTAGATGCCATATCCTTACCTCCTATTATTACGATTGCTATTATTCTACATGGTGATCTACCTTCAAAGGCATGTGCTGCTCTGTCATTCACTCAGAACCACAAAACTGGTGTCGGGGTCAGCACAATAGTGCATATCTCTAACTGGGAAGAATACTTATTCAATTAAACCCAATGACACAAAAACAAAGGGGAAAATCTGGACAAAATGACCTCAGCTAAAAGAGCAAATGCCAGGAAATAAATTTAAGTCCCTGGTAGCATTGGCCTGGCAGGCACAAGGCCCTGGGCTATGCATTCATCACTGAAGGAAGAGATGAGCAAAGCAAAGCTAAACACAACAAAACCCCAGTAAATGAGTAAACATGTCTTTGGTCATGCTCGGTCTTCTTTGGAAGACATGTTGAGGAGATTACAGACTTGTATACTTGTTTCGATACTTTTCGTTTCCTAGAGCACCATGAGACGATCGACCTACTTCATTTTTATGTTCCATAAGGAACACACTTTACTACAGTCCCTTGGGTCTATGTTTTATTCAGTCTTGATTTGTCAAAAATTGCCAGATGACATCATAATTATTGGTCTGTGTCTTACTGCTTTGCAGACTGACAGAATTGACTGCAAGATGCCAGTCACCCAAGGCAGAGAGAACAACACACTCCCTATTTATCAAAAGTAAGTAGTTCCTCTTCCCAGTACTACTGACTAGTGTGTTGAGACATCTGACCACCAAAGATCAGATCACAGAAATAATCAGAGGATTTTAATTTAGAAAAGAATCAAAATCAAGTTTTTCTAAGTTATGAACAAGTATTTATACTACACAATTTAGGAAGAGCCAAAATTTTTCAAAAGATCAAATTACAAAATAAAATTCCCTACTGGATAATAATAAAGATGAATATAATATTCAATATAAATAATTATAAATACAGTATTTAACAGACAAAGTTTTACCTTGAGTGGCAATGTAGTGGCTTGGTCTCTGGTAGCCCTAAAGTAGGAAAGCAAATTGGTTATCATTTTAAATAGCTGCCAAAAATAAATAAATGAAGGCATAAAAAAGGGGAAGACAACCACTTGTCAAAATTAGATTACAATAAAAAGACCAAACTGAGTAGCGAACACAGAGTTCACTTCTCAAACCTACGTTATATAAAAGGAAACAGAAAACAAGGCTTAATTATATTAAAGGCTCTGATTAGAATTTAAATCATATAGTTGAATTTTGTTTGTCACAGAATAACCTCAGAGATGGAGTTCAGTTTCACTGAAATGTTTATGCCTTCATATAAATTTTAAATCACTCATTCTTGGTAAGATTCTGCTCAAAAACATTAATTCTTATTGTATCATCCAAAAGTACAACACACCGCATTACAAATGGACAAGGACATATTAGAACCAGAAAAAAAAAAAGAAAGAAAGAAAAGAAACAGATCATTCCAATGTTAGAGCTGGACAATGCATGTGTGCTCAAGTCAAAGTCCTGCCGAAATTAATTTTTATTCGCTCTGTAACATGTTCAGGAATCTGTAGGCACTATTTTGTGTGTGCTGATAATGATATTTACACACACATATATAGGGAAAAACAATTTAAAACTGCACTTTTCCTTGAACAAAAATTTTAGTGCTTCCTTTTCGGTGTACACATGCTGTGCATAAACATTTAATATACTGCTTCCATGGATTCTTCCTGATAAAGAATGATTTGTTTGTTAGGTGCTCTCAGTGGGTCAACTTGCCAGAGATGTGTTGAAAAATACTGATGGCATGATAGGGTTAAATTGTAAATTTGCTTGCTTTCACCTAAGGCTATAGGAAGAATCTGTTAAGATGTGTCCATATTTGGTATGGTCAGCTCTGAACATACACAATGAAATGTGAAAGGCAGGCTCTGATCTAAGAAGGAACACAGTGTGCACCAGACTGTTGAAAATACTGAAAATTAAAATTATTATTATTAATATTTTCAGACAGGTTCTCACTAACCCTGGCTGGCCTGGAACTCACTATATAGCAGGCTGGCCTCTAACTCACAGAAATCCACCTACCTCAGACTACTAGGTACTAGGATTAAAGGTGAGCATCGTCACGCCCAGTTGACTTTGATTTCTGAGTAAGTCAATACTGCATCATGATTCATAGAAACATGTTTCAAAGTTTCATAAGCATTTCGTGCTCTGTTTTTAAATGAGATCTACCAAATGCAGATGTATTTTGTGTATAACAAACAAACAAGAAAGGGAAATTATAAGATCGCACTGTGTTTAGCCAAAATATACTGGGATCTTAACAGAGTTGTATTACAAATCTCATTTAGAATAAAGTCCTACCCAATGAACCATAAAATAGTACTATGGCAAGGATCTCATGTATCTCCATCATGGCAGAAGACCCAGGCTGAACTAAATAGCTAAGAACAATGACAAAGTTGTAAGAGAAATGTTGATGTCTTTTAATCTAGAGAACATGTTTGACAAAACTTAAAAACGTTATGAAAATAAAATTATGATGAAAAAATTAACCAATACACTTATAGACTATTCTTAATACATGAAATTGATTGGCTATAATTGCTGAAATATCTGTAAAACATGAAGTTCGTAAGGGTGGCAAATAATCCTATTTGTAGAATTTAGACGAGGTGGGGTTTACATGACATCTTTATATGAACACTGATAGTATGTACATGCTGCAGTACTATATTATACACTGACTTAAAATAAGCATGCTATGATTCAATTCATTCAGAGCTTGGGTTTTTAATTATTAATAGCTGAAATCCAGCAAGTGCTAAATGCATGTTAGTCACTGCAATAGAGGCGCTATCTGCATTACTTTGTTACGTTTCCACAGCAAACTGATAAGCCTCAAACTATCAGGATCTCAATATGCAGATGAGGAAACTGAAGCAAATCATATCCCCAAGACCTCCATGATTTTATTATTCATGTTTATTTTATTGTATTTATGTGAGTGTTTGCCTGAATGAATGTACATACACCATGAAAGTCTTGGTATTCAACAAGGCCCAAAGAGGGTATAAGATAATCCTGAACTGGAGCCACCGATCGTTGTGAACTCCACGTGGGTGCTGGGAACCATGGCTGGGTCATCTGCAATAAGAGCAAATGTTTTTAAATGCTGATGGCCCCATCTCTCTAGACCCTCTAGTGTAATTTTAAACCAGGTAATAGAGTCAAAAAGCCAGATCTTACATATAATACAATGTATTTCTTCTTGGCACTAAGTTTTATTTTATTTGATAATTACTGTCACTTACCTAAAAAATTTCCCTGTCTATATGTATAACCAAATTTAACAGTGCAATATGTAATGAAAGCAGACTTTAGTGGTATGATTCGATATATATATGTGTGATACATATGTTTCAAATATAATATAGAAATCATATTTGCCCTAAGAATTTTTACTTTACAAACCAATATCACACACCACAAAATAGTCTTCCTACTATTTTATTTATTTATAATTTTGCGATAGGGTCTTATTTAGCCCAAACTGGCCTTGAATTCACTATGTCTTTTAGGATGCCTTTGCACTTCTAATCCTTCTGCCTCCATCTCCCAAGTGCTGGGATTACAGGCATGAGCCACCGAGCCTGGTTAATGCAGTATTTGGGACTGAACTCAGGGCTTCCTGCGTGCTCAGCAAGCATTTTACCAACTGAGTCACATCCCTGGCCCCATTCTTATCTTTTAGTATCAAAAATCAATATAAAAGGTGAAATTTCAAAACCACTAATACACATCATACTATCCAGCTTCTCACATATGCTTGGGAAAGGTAAGAATAAAAGCCAGAGACAGAAATCATCAACAAATAAAATTCAAATGCATAATAAATTGTCGAAGCCAGAAATAGCCCTGTTTTGCTACACAAGAAAGGGGAAGGAGGTCGAATAGCTCTTTACACAACGTAAAATAATTACAAAAAAAAAAAAAAGAAACACAAATATACTGTATGAGACTAATTAGGTGATGCATGCAGAAACAACTAGACTAAGCATTAGTAGTAACTGTGATTAAGGGTATTTATAGTAAATATTTATCATAGGGTGCTGTTATGTACATATAGTGGTACTTACATCCCTGTACAGCCAAATCTACAGCCCAAACCAAAGTCAGGTGTGAAAGAAAGCACAACAGCGTCAGTAAGTACTAGGATGTAGAACAAGGAAAAGTGTACAGTTTGTTCTTTACTTTACAGCTAGCATTAAAGTCACAGGTAATAACAGGCATCAAGCTCCCAGACGGGAGCTGATATAGTGGGCGCCCTAGGGAAACACCCTGGAAGGACACTTACATCGATGTAGTTGGCATTAATGTAATCTGAAGAGGGGTCGTCCTCCACGGGTTGCAGAATGACTCTGGAGTGATCATCTGAAAGGTTTAAATAATCAAATGCAAGCTGTTCAAATTCCTCTGGTTTGAGACAATGTCAGTGGTAAAGACTTAAGGACAAATTTGGTCTGTATAATCCACACTTGCAATACTCTGCATTATTGTCAAATCAGTCCTTTGGGAGAAAAGCCAGAACTATATGGGGCTCACTACTTACACCAGTTACAACTATGAACAGACATTCAATGGCTTGCCTTTCAGATTAGGAAGCTTGTAGGCAGCATAGTATGGTCTGGATGGCTCTTCATTTGAGATTTGGACTTGACTACAGGACTTGCGTGGCTTCTAATTTTGTTTCTCAGGAATGCTTTTTAGCTGGAGGAATTCCTTTCCCTCTGGATTTTACGGCAGAATGAGCCACATAACTAGACTGTGAATTCTGAATCTATTTCTCCTTTATTCCTTGAAAGACAGGCTACGTCTGAATGTATTTTACATAGTTTAAAATGATTTCAAACCAGAGTAGACTGGCTTAAGGAAAACAGCAGATAATTAAAAGTCAGACCATCTGCTCTCCTCAGTACTCCCAAGGTTGCCCCTAGTGATGACTTGGCTTTTTGCATGTCCTCCTCATGAAGACATCATCTGAAAGGAAATTCTGAGCGATTAATGACTCGCGGTTACTGGGGGTCAAGACAGAAGGGCACGTGGAAGAAATACCTTCAGGAACCTCGACTAGGCCCAACATGAGTGTTACATCAGTCCAAAAGTGAAAAAGAAGTTTGGCATTTCCCCAATATCAATATTCTTAGACATTTGATAACAATCCCCATGGATTTATAAAAAAAAACTTAAAACAACAAATTTCTCAAAGGGTGAGATTGAATTTGGTGAGGGTGATGGCAATTTCAGAGTCAGCTAAGATTACTTTTAATATCCTATAGACCAGTTAACAGACCAGTGTGCACCACTTGGGTTCCCTAACCTCAAAACCATAAAGCTGTGAGTCACTGTACATTTTACACATGCAGTGTTTACATGTACCAGGAATTCTTAGGGAACTTACATGCAATAATGTTTCCATATCGGTTTTTTGCTCGGTTTTGATCTTTTTTAGCTACATCCCAAGATGCTGACTGACCTTCAAAGAAGCTCTGAAAAAAAAAAAAGTTAGCAAGCAGACCTAATTTAATTCTGTTTCTCACAACAGGTTTATCTGCCCTACAAACTGAAATAGTGAAAGCCACATTTGTGGTGTTGGGGGCAGGGCTGCCTGCAGTAGTAAATACATTTCCTGCTCAGCCCTCAGGCCTGTTTTGTGGGATGTTAGGTTGGGTGAAACTCATCTGAAAGATTGGCAGTAACTTTAGAGAAACATAGAACCTTGAAAAATCTTTCCATTTTAAGATAGCTATAATTTTGTGAGTTACAAGTAGAAGGGGCATCAGTCTTTTTCAAAAAATTCTAAATAATAGTATACCCAAATTTGCAAATCTGCTTTTAACGATGGCTATCTTTCAAAGGTGTGTTCATCAGCACTTATAATGGAGGGAAAAAAAAAATCACTCGTATATGATCTGTCATCTTTCTCTCTTTGAAGGTCATGAAGACTGGGTCTTTCATTAGGGTACAGACTTATAAAGATTCTTGTTCTGTTCTCCAAGCATCTACAGACAGATGGGTTCTTTGGTGGCTTCATTATGCAGAAATTTAAAATATGGGTAAAGATCTTTTTTTTTGTAGAAAAACTTGAACTTTGCTCAACACAGGAAGTAGGGTCTTCAAAGAGCCTGCTTTGAAGCAGAGTACACAGGAATGTACATGAAATGAACGAACAGAACCAGCTCCGGCAGAATATTCTAATTCTTTGCTCTTATTTTGGGTGTTTCAGCACATATCTAAAGGCAGCATTCAAAATTTCAAGATAATTTTTCTCACCTCAAATAAAGTGTACAGGTGGTCCACATACAGAATGTAAAACTTAAAAGTCTTCCCTTGAAGTTGAATGTATTTTGGTTGCTCTTTGAAATAAAGTATGCTTGGCACCTTCTGCTTTAACCATGTGTGTGTGTCTGTGCAATTCTATACTTTGTGCAGAAGTATAACTCAGCTTCAGTGTCCACAATGAAATTTTGAAGCAAGCCTTTTACCTTTTTGCTGTTTATTGGGATGTTTGATTTAAGTCACTTTTTTTTTTTGTTAGATAAAGCCTGGTATTTTGGTCTGAGTGGGAAAGAGAAATACGCTGGGAGAAGAAATGTCCCACATCTGATTTTGTTGTTTAGATACTGTTTATTTGCTTTGTGACACTCAGCTTTTCTTCCCTGCCATCCTCAGCCAACAGTTCGCAAAATTAAGGGGACCGTGGCAAGCAGCATATTTAACTTTAAAGAGTATGTAAGCAAGGACACAGAAAAACACTCGGAATTTAAGCCAACCAGTGATAACAAACCTAATATTACAAGAGGTCTCTGGGAATCTTGTGCTTAACTTTTGAAAGGAAGAAATGTAGGGAGATCGAGCAAAGGGTTCATGATAACACACTGAAACATTACTGAATCCGTTCTCAAGAATCTTACAATGAATGTAGCTCCAAATACATTCCAAGGGAACATTCTTTTCTTTCATTTCACCCCCTTCTCAACACATATATTTGATGGCATACTCAATGCTGGATTAGTGAGGTTGTAGTGTGCCCCACTCTTGGAATGTTAAAGGGAAGAAAAATGCTACATGTCATTGAGCATCAGTTAAAAAATCAGATTCAATACAGTATTGAAGTTTTCACCTCATATTCCTCTTTGAATCCATAGCTGTCTGATGTCTTCATGAGGTTGATGTGCTGCAGTAAATCGGCCACTCTGATGGCTGGGTGCAGCTGTCCTGTCTGGTAAGGGGACTCTGTCCCTTCACAGAGGTAGCGAGGAACATCCAGAAGGCGACTAGACTCGGCAGTGGCACTGTGGTTCTCATCTGGCAGATTTCATATTCCAGAACATTAAGAAAGAGATAAAGTTATCTTGTTTAATAGACATCTGTGCAAAAGAGATTTAAAGACCTTAAGATCCTTCCGGTAGTAGAAGGAAGGAAAAGAAAAGCCAGCCGTGGGGGTGGAGGTGGGGCCTTGGGCAGCATCGCTCATAAAGACAAAGCCATCACCTTTCATTTCGACTCAAGGGTTAAGGTCAGAGTATATATGTCTTTCAGTAATACAGAGGATGCTGGGAGAAGCAGAGAGACACTGGATTCACTTTTAAAAAGTATAGGCAGGACATTTAGCTGAGTCAACTCTGTTTTTAGCATTTGAAGTTACAGCGGCATAGGCTGGGACCAGAGGACAGAGCTGCCAACTGGAAAAACGTTTTCACCATTGACTGTGTTGGATGAACTCTTCCACACTCAAATTCCAACCTCCCTGAGAGACTCCATTTAGACAACCCATCCCCGCAGGGCCTCTCATCTTGCCTCCTTTTCCCTCCTTTTTTCTACCAGCTGGGGTTCTCAATCAGCACAACCCCAACACACCAGCACAAAACCCCATTCCCACCCTTCTGCCCACTAGGAGGTTTTCCTCCTTGGATTCCTGTCACTACCAGTATTGTTTTGATTGCCAGTACACTTTGACTCCTCTCTCAGCCATGTGAGAGAAACCAGGAGTACTGGAGATAAATACAGGCACCTCCCTTCTATTCCCAGCCCCTCCATGATGCAATATCAGGCGATTTCTTAGTTTCCGAGACTTCCAGATTCCTTGCATGCTACTTTCTTGCCCTGTATTTTAATCATTTATTTACTTATCTGGCATTTTTGGAGATAGACTCATGTACTAGAAATTCAGCAAATATTCAATGAATTAATAAATTCAACAGAAGCCTCCACCACCCACATTTAAGTGTAGACCACATCCCCATGGTTTTAGTTCAAAACAGAAAGAGACTTTTAATGCTCTTTCTGCCATGAAGATGAAGAAAGAACCAAGAACATTTTGCCTATAAAGAATAAACAGCATTTTAATGACCAAAGAACTAAGCATTACAATGAGAAACATGCTTATATTAATCACATTTAAACTTACCACTTTAAAAAAAAACAAACGTTGAAGGGGTGTTACTTTGAAAAGCATAATACGGTCACACTCATTAACAGAAAGGAAAGTACACTTTTAGGGGAACTTGCATTTGAAATGATAATGCATACTGCAGAGAATGATATTTAGTGAACAGTGAAACATATTTCAAGGGCTGGTACATCTGCCTGCCCTATCGCCAACTCTACAAATAGGATATGGCAAAAAATGAATTGTTGTCCCCATGACAAACACTTTTTCTTCCTGGAGAAGGAAAAACAAAAAAGAACCCTACAATCAGATTTGTATGCCTCTATAATTTAGCTTGATTGCATTTATCTTTACTCTCTCTTATTAAACTGATTTTTTTGGCATTCATGTCTAAAGATAGCACACACTAAAGAAAAAAAAAACAATAAAGAAAATAACATCAACAGAAAAAGGAAGCCCTTGGAGCCTGTTATGACCTAAGCACTCAAGAGAACTGCTGCCTTTTATTCAGGTTTTACCCACTACTCTACTTACAAACATTTGCTAGCAAACATGATTGGCTTCAGTTCCCCCTGCCTTCTGTGAGACTGCAGTCAACTGGTCTACCGTCACTAAAATATCACAATCAATAGACTGGCATAAGGAATATAAACATCGCCCAGTAAGATTAAATTCAGAAGCAACTGGTTAAGGCTCTGTCACAGGGTATACAATCAATTAGGGGAGGTCAAAGTAAGAATGTGGCGGGGTGGAGGGTGCGGAATACAAGCACCTAGACAGTGGGAAGGTAGACAGGAAACCCTAGACAGAGCTCATTTCGAACCTGCTGGAACAGCAGAAGTTTGACAATTTTAAGAGGCTCAGAAACAAACTTTACTCACATTGCACATCTTACAAATGACTGTATCCTAGCATGAAATAGTATTGCCTCTGTGTGGCATTAGGCTTGAATACAATAGTACAAAAGGCAGCAAGGTCTCAAGAATAATCACATATGAATTATTAATTTCAATATATTTCTACCTCATTAAACTACGTAATAACATGAGTCCTAGCAAGGGTGCCTGCGCTTATCATTATCCTTATTATACACTGAAGAATAATAACTTCAACTATGGCTTGATTGAAAGGTTTCTAGAGTTCTTTGTAATATACTTACCCGTTATAGGGACTTAAGCCCAATGAAGCAGTAAGACACAAAAGACAAAAATATGAATCAATATGAAAATTTTCTGAGCTTTTCAAAGTCATCAAGTAGATATCAATATGAAACAATGTTTGAAATTATTTCAAAAAATTGCTGTATAAAATGAACGGATGAAAACAACCATAAACACCACAATCCTAAGAACAATGAAAAATGGAAGAGATTAATCTGATGTCTAATGGAACTAATGAGAATTACCTTTCAAAGAAAGCTAATCATTTTTAAACCAAATATGCCCAATTTCAAAATGAAATAAAATGTGTACAAATAGGTCAGATGACACTACTGGGCTAGCTCTACCTTTCCCTAAGCATGACCAACCCTTTCCATTTGGAATATTTTAAGAACAGCTTAGTCTTTGTAGTTTGTAAAGCTCACACGCATTATCTCGTTTGCTCTCTACAATTCTGAGCGGGGAAAGCATGACAGGAGTGGTTACCCCGTCTAGAGGGAGAGGAGAAAACCTGTGAAGTCATTTTCTAAGTTCATATTGTAATTCTATATAGACCTCGCAATTTAGAATGAATTCTCTATGCCATTAGAAAAGTACAATGATGAACTTTAACATTTAGGCAAGCCATCTTTTCAGATTTACTATTTTCATTTAAGTGAACTCTACTTATCAACGCTAGGTACTGATAATATCTACAATCTTCAAGAGAAGACAGCATATGTAGGGGCAGGTGATAATGTGATACAATGTGATACCTTCCCTATGAGCACCCGTTAGAGCTCCTCCCTACGGAATCATGTCACCTGTTAACGAAAATGCCTTAGTTCACCTCTGTCTCACTGTTGTTGTGCACAGCACAGGGAAAGTGCAATTAGAATACAGATTCTATTGGAGCCTTTACTATTCATAGAAGCTCTAAAATTATAATTCAATATGATTATTTTAGTTCACGAAGTACATTTTACTTAACTGATCAGTTGCAAAATTGCAAAAATATTTTGTAGTAGACTTTTAAATTGAATAACTATGTAAGCAAAGAGATGCATAAGCTAATTTCCATATTCACAATAATTATTAAATATGAATGATAAATATAATGTGGGATAATGTTAAATATATGAGTATTGATAATCTGCTACTTTTAGGTAAGCAGAACCACTAGGGTGTTACTGATAGAGAACCTATGAACATACGATGCATGCTGAACAAATGATTGTTGGAGAATTTGTCAAGAAATAGGAAGCAATTTGAAATTAAACTTGTTTTGCTTTGAAATATATAGGCTTAAAAATTAATGCCATTTTACACTGAGAGGCCAGAATCATCACAGGTGACACCTATTTCCTTAGATGTGACCCAGGTAAACAGGGATTTCTTTTAACTTCTTGAAACACAATACTACTTATCATGGAGTGTATTGTCTATGCCAAACCCCTGCATCAAGATTCTAGCAACTTCCTCACTTTAGCAAACTATTAAAAGAACAAAGTCAAAGCAAATGAACAGAGTCGCCCTTTTCACCTCTGACTGCATCTTTAATTGCTCTAAAGTTGAAGGACTTAGACAATCCCTTTGCTAAAACTGCCTTTCCCGCATCAGCTAGTTGCTCAGTCCCTCCTGGCCCCTGGGAGTGGAGGTGTTTGGGTTTATTCCCATTAGTTATCCATTAGGGGCAATTGCACTTCTGCTCCAAATCCAACACAGCGTAAAGCTGGTGTGTTGTTCTAAACAGTGTGCCTACAATTCAGATCCACAAGACCCAAATGTGTTGAACAAAGTTGGCTGTCTCTGTCAGAACTCTGGGGATCTATCTGAAACACCAAGGGACTTCCGAAAGGCAAGGGGTTACTATGTGGACAAGACACAACCCATGCAAGGAGTTGTAATGCATGCAAAAGAGGAAAATAAAATACAGACTGGTGATAAAGGTTCTGGGCCTCACCTAACACAGCAGTCGGCACAAGTGGATCATTGGGCACTGTGGGAAAACAGAGCTCGTGAAGCAATGCTTGGCTCTAAACTCTACTTTTCATGCGATGTTTATACGTTTATAATAATCTTTACAATTGATTTATATTTTCTTAAAAGTATTGTGACACAAATTGCTTTGATTTCTGTATTTTGCAAGGGTAACATTCCTTTTTTTTACCAGGGTTATTGTAAATTGTCAAGAGAGTTGTATCTATAATTATAGTCCAGGTCTCTCTTCAATTTAAAAAGCCAGATTATTCACCTTGACATTATAAAAATGATAAAATTAGGAGAAATGGAAACATGCATTTTAGATCTATCAAGTGTAAGTAAGGTATTTACAGAAACAAAGATCTTATATTCATTCTAATCATTTTTCTCAGTTAATTGTGGGGAATAGATTTAATCATTTTTCTAAGTTCATAACTGGATATTTATAGATACACACTCAGAATTGTCGCTTTATACTCAGGTACTGACATGGGTAGCCTACAGAAGACTCTGTGGAACAAAAATACAGTCAGAACTACAACCAAGTAAATATTGAATCAAGTACTTGGAGAGATGATATACTCATATTTTAAGCAAACTTTCTTTTAAAAGCCACAGAATCTTATGTCCTTCTCTGTTGTTAAATCTTAATAGCGAAACAAAAAGAAGACAGGCCACAAAGGCCCTATCATGTCTAAAACTGAATTCCAAAATGACTGACAACATAGTACTTCGAACTTCCACTCAGTGTGAATAGACACAAGAAAAATGACAGCTTGTATTCAAGGTCAACAATTACTGAAAAATTTTACCAGCTAAAGGTTTTAAAAAAATTCCCTTTATGAAATGACATAAAAACATAGTCTAAAATATTGCGCAACCTTATCATTTCTTAAGTTTATGATTTGCATATAAATATGAAATTTATTATTTACTTCTTGTTTCTTTATACCCATGTTTACCAAATTAGGGTGCTACCAAAATATGAATGTTAATGACAAACTTGATTTGTCCATCTCAATCATCAATTTTACCTGAAGATTTGAAGAAATGACTTAGGCATGTTAACTTAAACAAAGCTAATTTAAAAACATAAAGCTTGGAAAGAGAATAATTTTTATGTGAAATTCAAATTATGCAATTATCCAAATCCCCCATGCTTAAATAAGACTTAGATGAAAACATTTCCAAAGCACTTTCTTCAATAGGTCAACATTAGTAATACTGAAAGAATCTATGCTTGGGGGAATGGAAAGATGAGCGTGGATGTGATCTCATTAATCTTTGTGAGCCAGGTAGCACAAGTATACTTTTAGTTTCCATACTCGATACTTAGAAACGTAAAAGACTAATCTTTCAAGTAGTTACTCTATTTCTTGTTTGGATGGTATGTGTGAATGTAGGCATGTTGCCATGTGTGAGGACACACTTGTGTGGCTCCAAAGAAGTTGATCTTATGTGGTTTCTTCAGTCTTCCAGGTAAAACCTAGTCTCAGGTTTACTGAGATAGGGTCTCAGGAAACCTGAAGCTCACCAATTCCAGCTATTCCAGTTAGTCAGCTTTCCCAGGGGACATCTACGCCTCCCAAGTGGTAGGATTACAGGTGGATGCCACACCTGCCTGGCTTCTATATGGGTTCTGGGAATCTGAACTCCAGTTTTCATGCCTGTCTCGTAAATACTTTCTCCAGCGACTTAGCTCCCCATCTATGTGATTTGTTTTTTAGTATTGGAATGGCCCAGGACAAATATTAGATTACCTTAATGGAATAATTACTTATGTCGCTAATTCCTAGAAAGCATTACTGTGTTTCTTCTTATCTCTAATAAGCATTTATCTTCTATAAAGGAAAAGACAAAAGTATAAATTGACGAACACTAATTTTATGTGGAAAACACCATTTTTTAGCTTAATTCAATGACACATGCTGCCTTAGTATCTTATTTTGGAATGTTTCTTATACTTTCATAACAAAAACACTAGTTTAAAGTTAAACTAAATCCTGTACCAAACTGAACAAAGGTCTTTTGTAAATTCCATCTTACTCTTCTCAGCTGGTTTGTCTTCTGGCTGCTTCTTTCATTATTCAAAAGATATTGTGGAAAATTAAATGCACTTAATAAGCCTCCAAATCATTAAGCAGAACTGTAATGAACAACTTACATCTTGGGCTGAAGTTATGCTGGTCCATGAAGGTGAGGGAGAGGGGGTCCTCCGCGTGCAGGGTGCTCTGATCCGCATAACTTCGGTCCATAGCATTCACCATGTGAGTCATCTCCTGCCGCGTGTTCCCCATCGCGTCTTTGCGCTTTTTAGCAAGCTTGCTGCCAAAGCAAATACAAAAGGGAGCCCTGAGTGTGGTGGGCCTTGAGGGACAGCTGACACAAGCAATAAAGAAGCTCAAGCGAGCCAGAGTACAAGGCTACAGACATGTATTGGAAAACCTACGAACTGTTCATAATCTCAGGAGTCAAGGCAACACACAAACCATTACATCGGCTGGTTGATGTAGCACACTTAGTATTTGTTAGATCCTTAAAATTCAAGATGCCAAACAATCATTTCTTCTATTTGGGTCTGGGATCAGAGAGAAAAAAATGGAGTAAAATGAGGGTATGGGAAGGTCGATATAATCATACTACATTGTTTATATGTATGAAATTGTCAAAAAATAAAAAAATAAATAATTTTCATGAAAACGTGTCTTCAAGAGTATAAACAAATGCTTCTAAAGTACAGTTAATTCACAGATGACTTAAGGAAAAACTTTAAAAATTCAAGTTCCTCCTGAGTGACAACTGCCTTTGATCAAATGTTTAAAGGTCTTGCCAACAACATGACCTACCTTTGCTTTAGCAGGGCCAGCCAACAGAAACAAGGAAAAGGCCCATTCTCCTCTCTGCTGCTCCCAAGTAAAAACACAAACACACAGAGCATGGACACACTGAGCAGCGTCTTTACAGCACCCATCACAACTAATCCAAAATCTTTGAAAATCAGCCCTGGCCATATATGATCGAAAAACTCATAAAAAGATCAAACTGAATCATGTGCTGTGTAAGACAGGTACTAGGGAAAATTTGAAAACTGTTATGCAAAGTTGGAATATCGATTATTGTTATCTTGGAGAGTTAACAAGGTCAAACCCTACAATGTATTTTAGACTTCTCATGCATACTATCCACTACAGAAATGTCTGGTGACTACCGCAGGAGAAGGATTTAGGGTTGTGAAAGTCAGCGATAACATTGCAAACTGCACAAATAGTAAGTCTTTGATCTTCCACATCGAGAACGTATCTTTTTGTTTCTCTGTTATCCATGAGACACGCACCCAAAATCTACTAAATGCATATAAAATATTTAACTCATATTCACCAGGAAATGTATGCCCAGAGGCGCTGTAAAGCACTGTCCACTTTAAACTCCCATCACTCACTTTATGGTGGCAATTAACGCTGCCTGGGAAATACTCCCTGGTTGTTAGGAATGCCATTTCGGAGGTCGATGGCAAGGCATTCTCCTCTGGTCCCCCACTACTGTCTATATTAAACATATCACTAGTACTACAAAGGTTCATTGCATAGACGGAGTTTATGTCCATAGGCTGAGAGTTGCTCCAGTCTATTTTTCTCTGAGATTTGCAGTCGTTGACCACAAGGGTACACAGCCAACACACAGAACACAAAAACCAGATCTCACTCACAACTGAATAAAGCAGGTATAAACATGACTTTCTGAGGGCACCCCTCAAGCATTTAAAAGGAACAGTAGGTATTAGTAATATTAAAAACAAGGACAAAGGATTATTATCTACCGCGACCAGAACGATTCCTACACCATCACCACCATCACAGTCATCACCACTGTCGCTTATTGACAGCATTTGCTGCCCACACTGAAAGTGCTACCAACTCTCCCTCCTTGGCCAGAGGTAAAGCCTGAAGAATTATAAAGATCTAGACAGAGCGTCCAGATCTAGGTGAGAGGTGAGACACTGTGCGGGAGGTGATAACTGGGGAAATGGGGAACAGCTTAGGGGTGGCAGTTGACCCAAGACTCGTAACACTTGACCCAAATGTTGAAATGGCTTGAAGTTGTAAAAATATAAGCAGTGTTTTAAAATGGGTATCTTAGTTTTCTTAATCATTTTCAGGAGTTTTTATTTTATTAAAGCTCTCTCTCTCTCTCTCTCTTTCTCTCCCCGTGTGAGTGTTTGTGTGTGTGTTTGTGTGTGTATGTGTGTGTGTGTGTGAGTGAGTGTGTACACACCTACATGAGCACAGTTCCCTGCAGAGGAACATCTCATGCCTCAAAAGTTTGAGTTAGAGACACAGTTGTAAACTGCCTGACAATGCTGTTGCGAACTAAACTCAGGTCCTCTGCAAGAGCAGTGTCTGCTCTCAACAGCTGAGTCATCTCTCTGCTCCCTGGTTTTATTTTTCCAAACTTGAACAGCTTATTCATTTGATATTAGAAACAATGATTGTCATTTCAAAGTTAAATGGACAGAAGAAAAATACAATGGCTAGTACAACTAAATAATTTACTTATTTAATTGTGTTTGTTTACTTATTTATGGGGGGGCATTTGAGACAGGGTTCCTCTGTGTACCCCTGACTGTCCTGGAACTCTCCTGTAGATGAGGCTATCCTTAAATTCACAGAGATCCACCTCCCTCTGCCTCCTTAGTGCTGGGATTAAAGGCTTGTACCACCGCTGCTCTGCAATGATTTTATTTTATTTTTTTTTAAAAAGTGTCTTACTCTAATTAAATACAACTAGGCTGTATGGAGCTGACAGACTTATGAATTCCAAACTTCCTGCTAGTTAGCCATCATTTTTGTTAGCAATATTTTTGTCCTTAGGCCTACAACATCATTAAGTCTCTAAAATCTGGCTAGTTTCTATTCACTGCGACTCCAAATAAACTTCCTTGGAAAGGCTTGATATGGCTGCTCCAAGTGCCATCTGATTCAGGTGATTTTTATAGTAACGTGCTCATCTCTTGAGATGACACTAGTCACGCGTCACCAGATCATTTTTCAGTCATTTTCCCAACTGTGTGCTCAATAAAGAAAGATCACCTGTACATTCTGGGCATCAAAAGAGTGATAGAACACTTAAGACACAAAGCAGGCTCTCAATAAATACTTGTGGAAGAGATAAATTGGGCCTGTTATATACTTGGCACTTTCCATTGGTTAACTCAATTAATTCTCGGATCAATCCACTGAAAACTGTTTAAGGATTCTCATCATATAGATGAGTTCATTGAGGCTTAGGGGAGTAAAATAACTTGCCCAAGGTTGCTTATCTAATAAGCAATGAAGAATGACCTCATTCCATAGCTTAAGCTACTACACAATACCCAGCTGTTCATACTATGTTTACTGCCACACTAGGCAGCCTACTGCAGTGGTTAAACACCAGTTGCTAAGCATTAGAATAAAATATGAATCTAGTGCAAATACGCTGTCATTTTACATTTTGAAACAGCAGGGAACAAATGCTTGACAAATAAGTTCTAGCCAGGGGTGGTGTTGCCCATCTCCAATCCCAGTAAGTAGAAGTAGATAGTGGAGCCAGGGACTTTCAAAGTTTTCCTGAACTGGGATTCATGGCAAGACCTTGTCTCAAAAACCAACAAGTGAAACTTTCAATTTTCCTTCAAATCTTTGTGCTTTGGCCAAGGTTAAAGTGTTGATTCATTTCTTTAAAAATGTGAGAGATCAATTTGAAGAAAAATAGGACAATCTGAAATTTGGATTCCATGTAACGTTAAAATTTAAAGATGGGTATGCAGAAAACGGCAAATGGAAATGATGACTCCAAACTTTCCAGGATTTACGAATGAATCATTTATCTGTCTTTCATGAATGGGTAAAATTAAAAAGTATTTTTCCAGAAACAGAAAGGGAAAGTGTTCTCGCAAGGGTGTTCCAGATTCATACAAAGTCAGAGAGTGAGCAAACTGCGCTAGTCTATAACCTTTATGAATAACTGAAGAGTCGGGCACAATCAGACAGTCCCGTGCGCCTCCACCCTCACAACAACCCTGAGAGCAGGCTTTCATGTAGGGCATTCTGAATTGCCAGGAGCAAACATCAGTGCTAAATGCTTCCATGTATGTAAAAAAAAAAAAGTTATTGTGACATAATGACATTAAAATTAACTCAAACATCGTAGGAGGATTCTCTTTAATTTTCTATTCTACTTTATTCCTCCCCTTTATAAAAGAAATCAGATTGAGATTAGTAACCCTAGGTGTGCTTAAGTAACCTTTAAAAGTATACATCCCTAGGACATTAAGGTGCCAGTAACTCTAAGTGTCAATCACAGCGAAGTATAAACTGCTACACTGTCTGGAAGAGAGATGGTAACTGTGCACCAAAAAATGAAAACCCATTCTAATTTCACAGATACATTGACAGATAGTGGTAGGTTTATTTACATTCTTGTAACTAAATACATATTGATTCTAGTATGTCTCATACTTTGTCTGCCCCAGAGCCATGAGCACATGCAACGTGCACTGGAGGGCGGTTAAAACAATTCATTTTGCTAGTTTGAGTTTGACAGATGTGCAAATGACTTTCATTGTCAAAACAGCCAACAGCATAAACTTCTGCAGGTGGATGTATGGGTGGGCCGTAAAGGGGGAATGTACTCCATCATTGTATGAGATTGTATGGTTAATTACCATCGGCTTCATCAAACATGATTTAACAAGCATATTATGATTCATCACAGTAAGCTAAGAGCACTGTTATTTTACACCTGCTTGTTTTAGCAGACTGTGGGAAGCCAAATGCTTGTAATATTCAAAATGTTGGCAGAGTTGTATTGAAGTGATTGACTCGTAAAATTTTGCTGTAAAGCTAGCGAAAACCTTACCTACTGATATCGACACTGCAGGCTGTGTGCCTCAAACAATCTGAATTCTTGAGCCTTGGACAGTGCTGTATCCTTTGAACTGAATGGCTAACTATCTTGGATTCTAAAAACACGAACTGAAAATGGCTTAGGAAGTTGACTAGCCAATATTCTCCCTGCTGATATAAAGAAGACTTACCGTACCTTAGTCTTGGGTGAGTTGGAGATTGCAAAAAACTGTCAAAATGTGATATCTCTGTTCCTCAGTAGGTTGACAGGTTTTGTTTTGGCTTAGTTTTATACAGTCTTTATTTAAATTGCAATAAACAAACTCCTTTTTCCTACCCTACAAAAGATGTACTTATGTCTCTGCCTTCACTACATTATGATTTTATCAGTTTATTTGGCAAGACCATTATAAATGGTTTTAATGGGCAGCAAGGATATCTTGTTATGATCTTTTTGAATACCTGGTGAGGTAAAAAGCGATGTTATCAAATGCAGGCCTGATATGGCTCACACCCTTCAAGGACAGTCTGGATGCTGCACAAATATCTCACTAGGCTCATTTTCTCAAATGTAATACATTATGATATAGCTTGGGATTAGGAAGCTAAAACCACATTTGTCACGAGATGCATAAAGTATCATATTGCTAAGAGAGCTCAAACTTGACATAAGTAAAGAAATGATGCTCTTAGCTGCAGACTAAAGCTTCTTATGAAAAACTGTAATTAAAAATTAAAAGTAGCTGAACACACAGAAACACAATATCCCTTTTAAAAAAGAGAATCACAATAGATAACAGGCTATAGTTTTAGGGTCCAGAAGGTTACAGATTTTGAAACACCACCAAACACACACTGTTTCTGTGGGTTTTTTGAAAGGGATATTGCAATTGGACACATGTAAAGTTGTAATGACCCATTTTCTACTTACAGGTAGTAGGAGTAAGAATAGTAGCTCCTCCTGGCAAGCAGATCACAGACAGTGGGAAAAGAGAAGCAATGGTGAATGAGAAGCGTGACTCCGTCACATCCAATAGAGCAGAAAAATGTGCGTTAAAAAGAAAACGAAACAAAATGAAATTTGTGGGGTTTTTTTTTTTTTGCTTTGCCATTTTAATTTGCCCATGCGTTGTTAGCATTCTTATGCCATGCAGTTAAACAGACAGATATGCAGCAAAAAATAAAATTTTTAATACAGGATTAGGAAAAAAAAGTAACATGCTGACATTTCCTATATTGCCAAAGGACTGAAAAATTAAATGGCGTGTGTGTTTTTCAACATGCAGTTAAAGCATAATGTCATCCATTGCCATCAAAATGTCATGACTGATGGATCAGCTATGTGTAGGATGTGTATACTAAACATAGGAGTTTATTTTAAATACAAAACATAAAGATATGATATTAATATATACAAAGTACTACATTTTTACACACCGGGTATATCTTAATGGTACACAGTATATACATGTTGTGTGAATACAGGTACCATATGCTACATATACATGAAGGTATTCCTACAGTAGATGCATGTGAACATGATATACACACACATTTACTGTATTGAAACATGATTTCAAGTGGATGTTTGGAAGTTTTAATGTGTTCATGCTGTGCATTTAAATTATACACAATCAATGAAAAATGGCATATAACTGGAAATAATTCAACAGCAATTAAACTGAAAGAAGAATGACATTGCGTTCTGAAAGTTGCAATATTCCTTTCACAGCCTAAGAACTTACTTTCTATATAATCTCAGCCATAAAGTTTTAGTTGGTTGAATTCTAAGCTATTCTTTTGCAACCCAAATCACATGGAACTATTTTCAGCGAAGCAAATAATCCTACATTTATTATTCACACTGAGGGATAGTCTAAAGAAACTTTACAATTTCACATGAAAACGCAGATGGTAAGAGGGTTCCCATTTCCACTGTTTTTACTGTAACTTTCTATACTCAAAAGGAACTACAGAGTATCACAAAATTTTAAGCTAAACTCTGTCTTATCCAGGACTGCTTCATGCTTTTGGGCAACGATAATAACCTACCCTGGCTTAAAAAACACAGGATGCATGTGTGTGACGTACACAATCCATGATTTGAAGCCCTTATGAATGTGCTGAGGTAAGCAATGAGTTCAAGTAATTTAGGCATGATATAACCAGAAGGCAGCAAACACAATCTCATCTGTCTGTAAGAGTATGGTCTTCGCCGGTCACATTAATGTTACCAAGGCAGGTAAAAGTTCAGAAGACTTTCTATCCAGTAAAACAGTTATGGAAACTTAAATATGAAAGATTTTAGTGGAGGCCTAGTTATGCGATCATTGGAAACGTAAACCAGAAGAATCAGCAAAGATGTGCTATGTTAGCGCACTGTTAGAACATATCCCCCAAGCCCCATGCTTGCTTTAGTGACTGCAAGCTTAACAACTTGAAGGACCTTAGTTTTCATTAGTCATTCTTAGTACAAATCCAGCAAAAGGAGGCTACTCAAAAACAAACAAGTTTTCAGATCAACAACAAATGCAAGTAGATTGAATTCCATTCTGAGGAGGGCACAGTCAGAAGCCATTCTCGAGCATCCAATCGGATGTGACAATCCTTTTAATGAAGAAGCAGCGTTAAGTGGGTTCTCTAAGCTATTTGGCTTTTTTGCTCTCCGAGTACAGATTTAATTTAAACAGAGATATAAGGTTTGAAGGTTCTATTCCATGATTTTTATGGAGGTTCACTGGTAAACTAGTGTTTCTCAAAGACTTAAGTCTTCTTGCCTCGCCTAAGATGGGTTTTCCAGTCACAGAGGTAGACAACAGCCGAGAAAAAGCACCGTTTGGAGGAAGCACATATGTAGCTAATTGAACACAGAACGCTGTAGTGCATACCTAATATTTCTAATGCAGATGTGTCTTCTCCAACATACATGTCTCCGGGGACAAGTGTAAAGAGGCAATATATTAAAATCGATGCTCATGGAATTGTTATTAACATATGAGTCTTAGCCACAATGCTAATGTCTTATTTCAAGTAGAAAGCAATAATAATTGGACACTATGAGAACTCATGTAATATAAGCAACATCATTTATTATACAATCGGTACAATTCATAGAGCAAAACCACTTCTATAAGCTGCTGGAATGCACTCTGCATGTAATTTTTCTTTCAAAAGTCCTTCTAAATTGTAGAATTATCCAAAATGTTTGCTTGGAAGGAATGAGATGTCATCCTAGTTTCAAAGAAGACGACATACAGATTCTGAAAACTTACACAAATGGTCAAATAGCTCCAAGCATTAAAAACTGTGCTGCATTTCGAAAATGCATTTGAGCAAGAGTGTACTCTCATCTCTAGAATACAAATTTAAGTTCCAGGAAGTTATATCTTTACAAAAACCCAGGAGGTGGCGACATTTACTGACATAGTATAATAGATAAGGCTCAATTCACGCATTTACTCTTCTTTTTAAAAATTTTAGTCAGTGAATATTTAATATGTAATGTCATTTAAAAAAGTTTCTATTATCTCCATGCCTCATATTTAACGCATATTTATGAAAATATAGATTAAGAATAAAAATAATTCTGACTTTGGTCCAAGCACCATAATTGTATAACCATCAATTGTATTACGCTTAATAATAACAACACCTAAAATAAGATGAATTTCTCATGTATTTCTGAAAATTCAAATAATTTACAGTTTTATATAAAATACATGTTAACAAAACAAACTTATATCCCAGAACAAACTGCAAATAACTAAATAAGATTTTACTCAAAAATCCCAAGTAAGAAGGGACCGAGGGGCAGACAATCTTGTTAGAACTTGTCAAAGAGTTTGAGGGAAAAACGTGAAAATCAGTGGCAAACACATGAGTGTACGGTTCAGGACACTATTGGATCTTACCTCTTTTTCACAATTACTATGACAACCAGGAGGAGGAGGATGAACACCAGGATCCCAGCACTGATGCCCGCAATTTTCACCACTCTGTCTGTCTGCTTCGCAGGGTCCGGGATCACCTCTGGCTCTTCTGTTGCTGCTGCTAAACAAAGCAGAGAAACAGGTGACTAGAAGCCTCCACCATGCACAGGAGACTGCCCCCAGGCAGAAATGGCCAAAGCAGGACAGGCTGGAGCAGCAATAACCTGGACACAGAAATCTAGAAATGGGCTCCTCTAAAGCACGAAAGACTTAGGGTCATGATAGGGGAAAAGTCTTCACTCCAGTTTTATTTTGCTGCTCTGTTTTAACATAAGAAATAAGAAGAAAACCACAGAAATTAATTTGAAAAGGGATGGTGGGCTACTTTTCTTCAAATGCCTTCAAAATTCAGGACAAGAGTTTCAGAACTAGTACACTGGGAAGAGATGGGATATAGATGACCATTCATCAGTTTATTTCCTAAAATAACCTCCTGATTGGCTCTGGTGGCTCATGTTGTTGCCTATAATTCCAAGACTCAGGAGCCTGAAGAGGAAGCATTGAGAGTTTCAGGCTAGTAGGAATTTGCTTATAATCCATTATAAAAGTTGAAATAAATAGTTTAGCATAAGGAAAGAAAAAATAAGGAATGTACCCAGGAATATTTCACATCCTCTCACTAGATAATAAACGTGGGAAATGACTTGAAGAAGATTATAGGCCCTTCCTTTTTTTTTCTCTCAAAAATCGTGCTCAGCCCTCATGAAGGTACACAATTAAAATAGAAAACTTTAATCAATACATAAGCCCTGGAAAGCTTTGGAAGACATTTTCCTTTTACCTCATTTACCTTGAAACTGGCAAAGAAACTACTATTATCTGTACTTTACAGATACAAAACCCCCGAGGCTTAGAGAATTAAGGCTAGCTTATGAATTGCTGAAGGGCAGAAACAGAATCTAATACATCTTCTACCTTCTAAAACAGCATTTCTCAGTTTTCATGTTTGGGGGCCCCCACTGTTGAGATTATATACGACAAAAGCTGGGCAGTGCTATGGATGAAGCATATTGGAAATCGGGTTTGAATCTCCAATCACAGTGCCTGGGACTTAGAGTTCAGAGACCCCAGCTGAATAAATATGCTACCAACAAGGCCTGTAATCTGAGTCGGTTTATCTCCAGGACAACATGTCTATTCTCTTGAGAAGGTTATCCATCTATTCCTGTTTCAATTCTTCCGTTTTCAGTTCCTTCAGTTGATTTCTTTCTCTCCAACACCCGGGAGTCTACGATCTCAACGTCTGCTTGAGTTTTTTTTCCCCCACTGCCAAGTTGCTGCCATGAGATTAGCATAATTTTTCAAAGTAAAATCAAAAATTAGGAAGCAAACATCTTCGACTAATATTTTCATAGATGTTTTACTTGATATCTATGCAGAAGATACACTTTTGAAAAGGTGCAAGTTTGTAAAATAGTCCACTGAACCATCTTTGTTTCAGTCGCACGGGTTAACTATCCCAATAGTTTAGAAACTGGAACCTGTTCTTCTCAAGAGGAGACTGCAAGTCCACAGCTTGCTTTTTGTATGAAGTGTAATGAGCTCGCTGGGCAAGGCCATTCCCATCCTTGCAGCGGGAGAGAACTCCCAGCCTTAATTAGGAGTAGGGGGTCACTCAGTGCATACTACATGGCCAACTATCTCACTGTCTACAACGCATTCAAACCTGCCCTAACTCTGCTGGCATTCCTTTCCTTGTGTGGCTTAATGAATGCATACACAAATCCACACGCGCTGCAATCATAAATACCTAAAACAGGTGGAGTGTCTTCCTAAATTGCACGCAAAAATCTAAAAGCAAAATGTTTATTGCTTGCAATTATCAAACATTTGGTTTACAGAGATACGCTTTCACACAGGAATAAAATAAAGTGATTTAGAAATCTCCTAAGAGAAACTCAACTGTGGGATAATTTCTACAGTTCACTCACTAAAGTCTCCTCTGATCATGTTCTTTGCTACACTTGACTCTCACAGGACAGAGATGACAATCAGTTGGTACTCTGACATACCTAACCTGTGGAGTTAACTGCTAGTGTTTGACAATCAGTTCTTAGTTCTTGTTTGATGCATGCTTTCTCTCTCTCTCTCTCTCTCTCTCTCTCTCTCTCTCTCTCTCTCTCTCTCTCTGTGTGTGTGTATTTATGTGTTCACATTCATGTGTTTACATGGGAACATGGGTGTCTTCCTCAAGCGATAGAATTTTTGAAATCGAATTTCTTGCTGGACTGTTAGGAAAGGGATCCACTGAAGATTACAGCTTCTTCAGTGCTAGGATTCCGGGTGACACAACTTTTTACATGGGTGTTACAGATTTGAACTTAGCTTCTCAATCAGCTCCTCATGCCTGTGTAGCTTGCACTTTACCAACGGGTTATCTTCCCAACCCCAGCACTTTTTGTCTGCCCTTGATTAACATGGCATAGTTCCATTACATAGACACCATTCTGAAAACACTCTTGAGATTCTCTCATATTGTGAAAATGCTTTGCAAATATTGTTAGGAATTATGTGTAGACTTTAGTAGTTTGGATAATGATGACTTGAGGATCAGACTGAAGTCCTCTTGCTTTTACAGAATGTTACCAATTGTATCATCTCTCAGCCAAGGTCCATCTCTTTAATATGTTTTAATTCGATTGTCACATGTAGGTAGCATGCTATATTTTATAGGAAACTTCAGAACATAAAAATGCACACAGGGACAGATAAAATGGGCATCGTGAATATAGGTTCAGAAATAATTTACCACCTGAAGAAGCTGAAATACTATCTATGCTGTATCATTAAATAACTCCCATAAAAAATGGTAGGCAAGAAATTCAAATTCAGAGGCTAAAATTTTTTTTTTAAAGAAAGTTTTACTAAAAAGAGTATTTCTGTTAAACTGATCTAAATATATTCCTGGGAGTGGAATGTCAAATCTAAAATTTAATGTTTGAACAAAGAGACTGTTAATCTTGCAAGTGTGTTCCTTGTACAAGGTGTTAGGATAATTCATGAATTGTGTAAATCCACGTGCAATTTAAAGTGATAATCTGTGGCTTTCTTGGAGATGGACCTTATTTATAGTTACCTGGGCAGGTATGCTCTGTGGGTCATGATTACAATCCATGTGCAGATTATTGACCAATTGTCAATATAATTACCAAACTTGAATGAGAGTCTCTGTGTATGTGTGAAGTGATAACTCTTTTCCCTGAACTAGAAACTTTCCTTAGAGGATTCACCAGTTATTATTACTGATACCACCCATAACTGTGCTTTTTAAAAGAAAACGTGCAATTTTATTAATCTGTATGCTTGTCTTTGGGGGACAGCACCATCCTACAAAACTCGGGTTGGTCTCGAACTCATTATGCAGCAGAGAGTAACATGCAATCCTCCTGCCTCATCCCACATGGGTGGCTTCCTCTGTACGCTTCAGTCACATTTATTTTTTTAGGTTTTGCTCAGTAGAACCAAAGAGTATAAAACAAAATTTTCCATTTTTAGATGATTCGTTAATAGAAATACACAATAACTTTTAAGTGAGCTTTCGTTTCCTAGTTTCTTCAAAGACACAGGAAACCTATTACAGTGGCTGCACCTCTGGGCCTCATATAATAAATGCATGCACAAAGGCAATGGAGAGCGTCATTTTCAGAAAGTCAAAAAATTGGTTCGTATTTTATTTGTCAGAGAGCATCCAAAGAACCCCTAGGTTTTCAGAAGTCTAGAGTGGTGTAATTCTTTGCACAATGGGGAGGGAAAAAGCCAGAATCTTATTTTTATTTATTTTTTTTAAATATTTATTTGTTTCGTATACAATATTCTGTCTACACATATGCCTGCAGGCCAGAAAAGGGCACCAGACCTCATTACAGATAGTTGTGAGTCACCATGTGGTTGCTGGGAATTGAACTCAGGACCTTTGGAAGCAATGCTCTTAACCACTGAGCCATCTCCCCAGCCCCAGAATCTTATTTTTAATAAGCACATTTATGAAATACGGTTTTGAGGGAAGGGAAATAGTTAAGGAACCTTTTTATATACCATACTCTTGCTCCCATGAATAAAATAATTTTGTTCCAACTCTAGACCAAAAAAGTAAAGTCACATAAATTTCCACAGAAGTCAAAACTATTCTAATTTCTATGATCAAACAGAATCATTTCCCCTCCATGATGGATATTACAGACGACATCTCGAAGCATAGTCTTCTAGGGAATCTTCCAGTGTTTTAAGACATCGCACTCAAATTCTACACATCCTCCTGAAGCATTATGGATGTTTTTCCTTTTTCGGCTGTAAATTTAGAAAACCATTCAAACGTATATCAGTCATTTCTTAAAATCCCCAAACAAGGGCTACAACCCCCACTGCAAGCAAGGCAGCAGCATCAGCAGCACTGACTAACTAGTGACTGGAATTCCAGAGGCACATGTCTCTCTATCTGAATTCCAGAAGCCACTGACTTTCCGGACCACTAACTATTGGCAACACAGTCCTTTTATGGGAAGTCCTCTGCAGCGTTCCTGATAGTCTCATGACGTCATCTTTTCAAGGCACTGTTTATCCAGAACTTTTTTTTTTTTTGTAAATGTCCCCTGCTTTGTTCATCCATGCAGAGTAGGTGTCATTTTTAGTTTCTCAAGGGCCTCGGCTTCTTGTTGTGGTTGTTCACACTTTCTGACTTAGTGATGTCATGGTCCCATCACTTTGGTTACCATCCATTCCGATCATCTCAAAGCCATGCATTTCTGACCAACATCTCCTTGATCTCCTGACCCTGCAATGGCTTGATTATTGACTTCTCTCATATGTATGATTCCCCTTCAACACACTGTGTCTAGATTTGAGCCTGTACGTTCTCCTTACAGCCCCCATCCACTTCCGCCCCCTTGTAGTACATGGCTCTGCCACTGGCTTCTTGAAGCTGAAAACCTGGGCAGCATCCTTTTGTCCTTCTCCTTCTCTTTATCTCTGTATAAGCGTATACTTTATTATCCGCACCTGGATGATTTTGAATGTGCAGATATTAATAATTATGAAAAGATAAAATGGAAACAGGTATGTCTGGGTAGACATAGAAACAAAGCCTCTGTTCTGTGCAAGAATTATAAAGTACTAGTCCTTCGTAAGTATCCACTTCCTACCCTTTCTCTGCCCCTCTGCTACATCATTAGCCCAGACCAGCATCTTCTCCCATGTACAGGACAACGGTTTACTTTTCCTCTGCATCCTGCCTGTCCTTCAGCAAAGCACACGTTGCATTTCCCATATTAGGATGGTCCAATCACTCCACCGATTACAGCCTTCTCATGGTTTCCCATTCATAACACAAAGATTATTAAGGCAAGAACCACTTATACTTTGTTGTATTTTTTTTTTTTTTGTCTAGCAGGGCTTGGGAAGGAGCCACAACACAAAAATATTAAGCGAATAAAAGAAAGAATGGCACTATGCATGCATAAAACAAACTGAATGGGCATACAAAAATCAGATAGTTCCCTTAAAACATAAGGATTTGCTGTGTTTTACTGCTCGAGATCTAGTTTGAGGTAAAGCCAGACATAAAAGGATACCAGTTAGTCTTTCCTTAACAGGGCTGTTTCCATCTTCTGTCCCAAACCAAGTTCAAGTACATCCCAAGGTGAGACTGCATGGAATCTGGTATTGATAAGACCAATTCATTCCACTATTTGGAAAGGCATGCTACCAGTTAGCTTTAGACCTGAAGAAGTTACCCAGGGTTTGGTCTATGGAGCTAAGATCTCAGCAGAAGAGAATTAAGCACATGCCTGTCATGCATTATATAGGTTTGAGAACTATAGTAGTTAAAAACATGAAATGCTATAATGGAAATGATTTTCTGGCTTTGGGAAATAATGTAAAACCTAGAAAGCGACCCCTGCAACTATGTAAAGAATGACGCAGGAAGAACTGGCTTTGCGGCACACCAAGTCAGTATAAGGCTTGCATACATACAACTAGACATTTATGAGAGACACAAGGAGCCTTGGACTACTTTGCTAACATTGTGTTAAAACACGATGACCAAGGCAATCTACTGTAGAAGGCCGCAACCACACTCTCCACCATAGATGGCGCTGCACCGCCAGGTGAGCTAGAAAGCTCACACGTGTTGGTATTTTTCCACTACTCCCAAGGTTTCACCTGGGACTGGGAGCAGTTGACCAATCCAGGAATGACACGTCCAGAGCAGGGGCTGTTTCCTTTATAAGGGATGGGTTCCATCTTATCTGGGTCCCCGGCCATGTTGGCTTATGCTCTAGCTCCCAAGAGGATTAAAGCCATTCCTGCAGAAGGATCCTAGTGTTCCGCGTGGTTCTTGCTGGCGAGACGGTAGCGTGGGACAACTGGTGCCGAAACCCTCGGGACGCCGAGGAATCCTGACCACCGCACCGACGGGGATCTCTTGGATTCACCTTGGATTCAGGAAGGATTCAGAACTGCGGGTCTGCATAATCAGAGAGGTAATGTCTGTTCCTGGATTTTTCGGTTTTGAGCTTGACTTGTCTCCGCATTGGGAAGGTTTCATACAGGCCTTGATGCTTATCTTAGCAATTCTCTTATTTTCCGTCAGAAATTGCTTAAAAGATGAATCTTGCCAAGCGGTTGTTGCAAGGGCGGAGGAAATTCAGGACAGAATATCAGAAACTGAATACAGTGGGAGGTTAGACGCGCGCGTGAGAAAAAAAATTAAGGAAAAAGGACCCTCCAGGAATTCTAAGGAAGTAAAAATGGGGGAGAACATTGGCCCACAAGGCCAAAAGCTTTCTGGTAATGCAGGTTTGGCTGCAGCCATCATGCAGTCACAAAAACACCCTTTTAAAGGGCCAGACAGAAGAGTTTGCTTTAAATGCGGGAAGCCAGGACACTTAAAAAGGGACTATAGGTCATCAGAAAAGGAGAGAGCGCCCCCTATGCTTTGCTCACGCTGTGGTAAAGGTTATCATAGGGCAGAGCTCTGCCGCTCCGTTAGGGACGCCCATGGTAAAATCCTCCCACCATTAGGAAACCCACAGATTGATGATCCAAAAAACGGGATGGCGGGCCCTCGATCCCAGGGCCCCCAAAAATATGGGAACAAGTTCGTCAGGGCAACGACCGAGGGACCCTCGGAGGCAGAACAAGAGTGGACTTGTGTGCCTCCACCAACTTCTTATTAATGCCTCAAATGGGGGTACAGCCCGTCCCTGTGCAGCTGCCTGAGCCCCTACCCCCTGGAAGCGTGGGCCTGCTTTTAGGACGTGGCTCGCTTACCCTACAGGGATTAATCATCTACCCAGGTCTTGTTGATAGTCAGCACACTGCTGAGATACAAGCCCTATGCTCTTGCCCTAGTGGAGTTTTTTCCATCAGTAAAGGAGACAGGATAGCTCAGTTACTGTTTCTCCCGGCAGACATCCACCAGAGGCCGGAGAATAGATTAATGGGGTCAACAGGACAGGATTCAGCCTACTTGGTTGTTAGCCTTCAAGATTGACCCAAACTGCCCCTTTGGGTCAATGGTAAATGCTTCGAAGGCATTTTGGACACCGGCGCGGACAAAAGTATTATCTCATCGCGCTGGTGGCCACAGTCCTGGCCAGTTACTGAGTCGTCTCATGCCCTACAGGGCTTGGGCTACAGTGCAAACCCCACCATTAGCTCCACCAGATTAACCTGGGAAACAGATGAAGGGCAGTCAGGATATTTTACACCATATGTCCTCCCCCTGCCGGTCAACTTATGGGGAAGAGACATGATGCAGGGCATGGGATTGACCCTATCTAATGCATATTCATCTCAGGCCCAAGATATAATGATCAGAATGGGTCATAGGCCAGGAAGGGGCTTGGGTCGCTCCCAGCAAGGAATACGGGAGCCAATAAATCTTAAACCTTATATCAACAAACAGGGCCTGGGTTTTTCCTAGGCGCCACTGGGACAGCACGGCCTATACCATGAAAAACAGAGACCCTCAATCAGTTATCTACCACAGTGGCTACAGCCCTGGATCAGCAGGCTACCATAGATACATCTATTAGAGGTGGAATAATGGTTCTTAATTAAAGAATTGACCTAATGCAAGAACAGGTGGATAGCTTATGACAGCTTGCCCAATTGGGCTGTGAATGGAAAACTCCAGCCTTATGTGTGACCAATGTACCATATGAGAACTTTATAAAAATGGCTAACTTGTCCCGAGAATTGTCTTTGTATCTTACAGGAGAATTTTGATGATTTGCTGTCCTCCTTGAGACGGTCCATCATGACAATCAACTCCACGCGAGTGGACATAAGCTTGGCCGAAGGATTCCAGTCCTGAATTATGTCCTTCATCCCCTACTTCAAAGAATGGGTGGGGGTGGAAATGTTTTGGAACAGTCCTATGTTATGGATTAGTGTTTCTCCTCTGGATGGTCTGCTGACTCAAATCCCAAAGTCGTAGGGACAAAGTGGTTATTGCACAAGCTCTGGCTGCCCTGGAACAGGGGGCCTCTACTGATGTGTGGTTATCTATGTTAAAGCAGTAAGGTTTAAGCCAACCAGCTCCTGCACCCCTAGGACTGTGGTCCATTGCACAGGGTGGAGTGCTTGGCTTAGCTAGCCCTGAAGGTTGTCGAGCTTAAGAGCATCGCACAGAGAATGACCCTCTCTGAGAGATAAGTCGCTCTGCTTAAGGGTTTCCTGCCGTATATTCCCTTTCCCAGAAAATTGGCAGAGGGCAGGCCGGATAGGTTCCAGGTGTCATGAGCCTAGGGACAGATTCCGAGTAAGCCCATTTTAATGTTTTCATTTTGGGAAGTGCGACCTCTATCTTTACCTTCCTAGGGAGTTGCCTTTCTGCAAAGAAGTAAAATTAGGGGGAGATGTAGAAGGCCGCAACCACACTCTCCACCATAGATGGCGCTGCACCGCCAGGTGAGCTAGAAAGCTCACACGTGTTGGTATTTTTCCACTACTCCCAAGGTTTCACCTGGGACTGGGAGCAGTTGACCAATCCAGGAATGACACGTCCAGAGCAGGGGCTGTTTCCTTTATAAGGGATGGGTTCCATCTTATCTGGGTCCCCGGCCATGTTGGCTTATGCTCTAGCTCCCAAGAGGATTAAAGCCATTCCTGCAGAAGGATCCTAGTGTTCCGCGTGGTTCTTGCTGGCGAGACGGTAGCGTGGGACAACCTACAGAAAATGTCTACTTGGGCTTACAGCACTCAAAAGGGGAGAGTTCACGATGGCAGAGTGGAGGTAGCAGGGGGCAGATACTGAGGCTGGAGCAGAAGCTGAGGGCTCACGTCATCTTGAACCATAGTACGAAGTGGAGACAGTGAACTACAAATGATCAGCTCTAGAAACCCCCAAAGCTCACTCCCAGTGACTGAATTCCTCTAGCAAGGCTACATCTCCTGAACCTACCAAAACCAGGTAGGTCGTCAAATACTAGCACGAGGGATATTTACCATTCAAACCACTACAGACCCTAATGTATATTTACCTGCTGCCATCGTCCTAAGGATACAATTTACCACTGATCCAAGATAGTGGCATAGCAACCAGATAGAGCTGACACCTTCCGAAAGAATAACTATATGATGTGCCTTTTAGGGATGTCAAGTTGCTTAATGCTGTGAGGTGATTTTATAAATGGAAACATATAATAGAAGTGTGAGCAGACAGGATGGCAATGACAAGAGGTTAGCCTTTGAATCCATCATGTAAGAATGAAAACCTGCAAATAAACCAACTGACATCAGTTAAAAAAATAGTTTTAAAAAAATTAGCAGTCTGTCATATAAATAGATAATGATGGGTTTTGTAAAGTACATGTTATTACTTAAATAGTCCACCACTGCAGACTTCTAAGCCTTAGGGGCATCTTGAAGTATTTATTATTTAACTCAATGATCCTTTGATGTCATCTTGCTTTATCACCTCGCATGAACCTATGATGAAATTTATTCCCTCTTAGATTGCTGATTATTAGAAAAGGTCACTCAGAGGTTTTGATTGTTGAAGCAAGGAAACAGTCAGATCTCATACATTGATTTTGTTGTAAGAGTTGAGAAATATTTTTGTTGTTTAACAAAGAAACTTTCTTGAAAATTTATAATGTTGAGAATGTAAGAAAAGAAGATCATGAAGATCTAAAATTATAAAACAAAAGTATGCCTTCCTATTACAAATATTTCAGGCTAATTTCACACAGTTTAAGGTATCTTCTTCAAGTCTGAGATTTTCAGATTTGTTTTTGTTTAGCAATGATAGCACATAAATGCTACCAAAATTCTAAATAAATAATAGATACATTTTTTTCATGAACACATTAGTGTCACATTTCAGGAGTATACTTAACAATAAAAAAAGCAGAAAGCGGTATTCCACTTTATTTTCTTTTGAGAACAGATATTTGATTGCACATATGAATTTTTCATTAAGCTTCCCATTTCCCGATATGCAGGAAGTGGGCAAGATAGAACCATGGTGTGCTGTCTTACTACTTAAACACAGTTGGGTCTAGTCACAACATTTTCTTGAAAATCTGCCTTGACCTCTCTCTTCCAACTCCTGCTGCATTCAAAACTCAATTATCTTGTTTTTTTTATAAAATTTTTAAAATAGGCCCTATGACTTCCCGCATCAGCTTTCTCCAATTTTGCCTGTTTTCTGCTACCAGGGTGAGTTTTCTAAAACGTGAATTTAATGAAATAGCCACTCCAACCACTTCAAACATACAAGACTTTCCCAAACTCAGCTGCAGTCAACCCTTAGATCCTCAGCCACTGACAAATACATTATGTTACCATATACCGTAATTGTCTAGAACCAGTGGCCCATCATCAAATAATCTAGTCACACCTCACTTTACTTCCGGGGTTAGCAGTCTGTGACTCAGGGATTATACCCATTACTGTGATGGAAACAAACACAGAAAACACTCGGCTTTGCACGGATGTAACTTGTGACTCATTGTTCCGTCCACCAGCATTGTATGCAATCTCCACGCAAATGATGTCGTAGCTCAGCACCATCAGGCCTTTCATGTGTTTTAAACATGCTGTTGAAATATGCTCTCTAATATTCACTTGACAAAAAATGGCCTAGAGATATTTGAATATTTAAACCTGTTTCTTCTATGAACAGCCATGTGAACACCTGTTACCTATTTTTTTGTGACTTAATAATACACACACACATACACACACAGTGAGAGAGAAGATTCAGTTATGTACCACTGACTGACTGTGAATTCCCTAGGCAGATCAGGCTGGCCTTGAACTAACAGAGATACACCTCTCTGTCTCTGGAGTGCTAGACTAAAGCAATGCACTACCACACCCAGCCTTCATCTATTTTTAAGAATTTGTTCTTACCTTTTTGGCTTTATGTAGATACTAACTTGCTGTCTTTTACTTGTGTTGCGAATCCCTTCCTCTGTTGAGCAGCACAAGAGGAAAACATATCTTTGTATTTTAACCTCTAAATTCACCAATTAAACCTCTATAA
Source organism: Myodes glareolus (assembly GCF_982192425.1). NCBI lineage: Eukaryota > Metazoa > Chordata > Mammalia > Rodentia > Cricetidae > Myodes > Myodes glareolus. The sequence continues at coordinate 106,773,785 of NC_142026.1, forward strand.
CTAAAGATCAATAAAAGTATAAACATTAGTGTGTGTGTGTGTGTGTGTTCTCGCGTGCATGCCTGCCTGTGCGTGAGCATGCGCAGATGCTTCTGAAGCCTGTGTACAGACCAGAAGAGGAAGAGCTGGGCGGTTACCTTGATCCCTTTCTGCCTGTCACCTTATTCCCTTGTGACAGTGAATCTCAGTGACCCTGGAGAGGTCTTTCTTTTGGCTACACTGGCTAGCCTGGAAGCCCAAGCAATTCTTTCTCGGTAGCCTACTCCCAGTACTGGGGTCACGCGCATACACAGACATTTTCAGCATTTTATGTGGATGTTTGGTAGCTGAACTCGGGTCCTCACACTTGCACACTGAGCATTCGTACCCAGGGAGCCTCCTTTCTAACACTGCAGTATGTTTTATATGATATGGGAGGCTTCGTAAGGAAATGAGGACTCACAGCCATAGACAGCTCTGAGTGCTTTCTGAGTGGATCCCATGAAGTATGCACCATCAAACAGAAAACAACACTACCAGCAAAGGAGGACACAGAATGAGAGTTGGTAAACAAGGGGGTCTAGCAAGGCCTTTGTTCACAAATTCCTTTCCTCTAATTACAAGGCAAGGCACCCCAAGTTCAGGGCTCATGCTATTTCTGGTAAAATGAAGGAAATCCTTCCTGAGACTTGCAGACTCCTTCTGAGGGAAGGTAAGGAGAAAGCCAAAGAGACCTGTTCAGCTCCGTCATTTCTTCACACAGAACAGCACCCTCTCTAATTCAAAGCTCCACTGCAACTTCAAGTAGTTGAACACTGCCACATTTTGGAGTAAAGTGCCCTGAACTCCATGGCTTTTCATCTTACTTTATTCATGGTATAAAAGTGAATTATTGTTTTAATATTAATGAAGTAAAATACATTAGTCTATGTTTTATGAGTGGTGCTTAGCATTCAGTAACTTTTCCAAGGCTGAATTTATTAATTTTTTTTCATTTTTCCCCTAAAAATTGTAAAAGCTGTGCATGCCATATCTAATCCCGGATTTATGCTGGTCTGCTTCCCCAGCAGCATGGACAAGAGGAGGCATCTCAGCCCCACCACCGTCCATGCTATTAAGCACATAATTTCCGCACAATACTTTGGGATGGACGTAAAGGTCTTTGAAGCTGCGTCTGTTCATATCAAAACACGAAATTGCAGGAGTCACTGTTTAGATTTATCTACTTTTTAAGTCCATCTTATGCTAGCATGACATAGTTTGAGTCAGATGGACTGAACACGCTGTGGTATGGGTAACATGTTCTTATTATGGTTCTTTTCTTGAGCATATGTTCACTTTTCTCCATAGATCTCACTCTGAGCATCTTCTTTAGAGATAAACCATCTCTCTTTTACTTTCCTTCTAGGACTGTCATTATGATTCGTTCCCCCTTCCCCCTCCTAAAGAAGGCTCATGTGTTGAAAGCTTGGAGGCCAGCTGGCCACCGTGGGATGAAGCATGAAGGATTTGACCTAACTAATGACTTCCCACACCATTATTGGGAAGCAGGGCCTGGTTGATGGAAACAGGTCCCTGGAAAGGTCTGCCTCATCCCCGGACTCCTTTTGCATCATGTTCTCTGCATCTACCTACCATGAGGTGATCCACTTGGCCCACTACATGTCCTGACCTCATACCCCAAAGCAACAGAGCTAAGTGACCATAGGTTGGAACCTCTCAAGTTCTGAGCCCAAATAAGTCTTCCTCTATGTTGTTTTCTCAGTGTAAGGCTGATGAGCACACCTCAATTCAGTTACTTTTAAACTTGGACAAGTATGGTTTTCTAGCCTACAAATTCTATTCAGATCATGGTATACAGTTCTTTGTTTGGTAAATGATGACAACATCTTGTTAATCTTTATTCGTACATAGTCTGGAAAAGTGTTTTGTATGCAGCAATTTTATATTTTGACTCCACAGTCAATACCTGCAGTCCTGGGAGGACTTAGGGGGTGTTTCTACTAACTCCCACTGTGACATACTTTCAAGAATGCTTGGTGACCTTTGATTGTGAGTTAATTGCTTTATGTTAGTCTGCAGGACTCCCGCAGGCCTGAATTGATCATGCTTTCATCTTAAACAGAATTTGCACCTCCTTGTACCAGCAGCCAGAAGGTACCTATGGATTTAGGCTATCTCGGCCAGCTTTGTATAGAAATCTCTTGCTATGCAACTCCCATTGCTAGCCCAGTGATCAAAGCTTCAAGATTTCCCCTACAATGAACACTAAATTATCATTTGGCTTCACTCTCCTCAACTCTCCCCTCCACTCCTTTCCTTTTCCATTCTCCTATCTCCTTTCCTCTTGTAGATGCTGTGAGCTCAGCAATGTGCAAAAAATTGTTTTCTCCCCACAGTGGGCCTGTTCTACAGAGATGCCCTGAGCACATAATCTGCTGAGCTTCCAAAACAGTAACTGACATCATGGATTCTATTTGGTTTTGCAGTGCTGGGGTTTAAACCCAGGGCATTTTGCATGATTGGCAAGTGTTCCACTACTGAACCAGGACCCTTGGCCTCAGATCACGGATCTCAATCCAGTTCTTTCTTTTATCAAAGATTTACTCTCTTAACTTAAAACATCAGTCCATTATTTTCCCATGACCCGCAAACAAGATTTTGCTGACAGTATTTTTTTTTCAGCAAAGGTGTAACAAACAGATTAAGAGCTAAAACTGGTTAATAAAAATTCAATCATAATTTTAACATTTAAGATTTCATGATGACCAACAAACTGAAAAGTGTTGAGGTGCATTAACTAAAAGAGTATATATCACCTATCACCTATCGTATACTATAAATTTCTAGATTTTTAAAAGAAATCCATTAATGATAAGGTTAAAAACTAGTTTATAACTCTAACATATTTTAAGGAAAAAAAACACTTTTCACAGTCCCACTATTACTCGATATATAATCTATATCATTCAATTAATTATATATGCTATTCTACTATATATCATGTATTAATGTATTTATAATAATTATACAGTATATAGTTAAAAACAAAAGGTATTCTTCTTGACCCCATACTTGCGCCTTTTACTTGGGAAGAAGTATGATCAACCTAGCATTTCTAGCAGCGCCTTAAAGACACAAACAAATGAGGTAGGAGGAGGGCAATATATTATTGATGTCAACCTGAATCACTAACTCATAGAAAGAACGAGGAGGAGATAGAAATATAAATGAACCGGGAGTTAGTTGTATCAACTCCTCTTAGGAGATAAAGTAAGCTAAAATGGGAGAACTGATCCTGAGAGAGAGCAAGAAAGGATCACAAGAAGTAAACTGAAGGCAAGGACAACATACTCCCCCTTGCACTTAAATCCACAAATAAGGCATCTGTAGCATTGCTTTATTTTCACCAACTCTCCTCCTTACATGCCCAATATATTCCTAGTCCTTGCAAAATTATTACTGGGTAAGATGGATGCTATCTTTGCAGCTGCTGTCGCTGAGGGATTCTGAGAAGTTGTGCACAAGGAAACCAGTACCCCTTGGTACAGAGAGAGCATATGTGTGTGTGCCCCTAACATGGGGTGTCTTACTCAATCACTATACAAGTCATTTTTGTGAGACATGGTCTCACACTGAATTTTGAGCTCACTCTTTTGCCTTGGGGGCCTGGCTAGCAAGCCCCAGGGATCCTATTGTCTCTACACCCTGGACACGGTGAATTGAATAAGAATGGTCCCCACAGACTCATATCTATTTACCAGGGAGTGGGACTGTTTGAAAGGATTAGAAAAAGGAAGTGTGTCCTTGTTGGGAGAGTCGTAGCCTTGTTAGAGGAAGTGCATCTCTAGGGATGGGTTTTTAGAATTTAAAAACCCACACCAGGTCTCCCCCCCCCCCCTTCCTACTGCTATTGAATCTGGATGTAAATCTCTCAGCTGCTTCTGTAGTGTCAGGGAAGCTACCATTCCCCCCACTGTGATGATAATGGACTAACCTCTCAAATACAAACAAGCCCCTATTAAATGGTTTCCTTTATAAGAGTTGCCTTGGTCATGGTGTCTCTTCGCAGCAGTAGATCAGTGACTTAAGATGCTGGAGATAGAATGATAGGTTCTCATTGCTGGGCTCACCTTTTCACATATGAGCTAGGCATCCAAACTCAGGTCTTACTGGCTGTGTAGTAAGCACTTTACTTACTAAGCCACCTCTCTCCCCAGGACTGGCACTAAGGAATTCTACATTTGGAGAGCCACTCAGTGACCATGTCAGAGGTGGACAAGAGGGAAGACATTTCAGAAGATGGTCTGGGGGTAGATGGTGGAGCCTCATCTAAGCTTGGATGCAATGTATCACTAGCACCACGGCTTGGTTGAATCTGTGCAGTTGGCCTTAAAGGGAGTACAGAGTATTGGAGCCACTTATTGACAAAAACAAAAACAAAAACAAAAACAAAAAAAATCCTCATTTCAAGTAATAAAAGATAGAAAGGGGGCAAGGAAAATATCAGTAATAGTGATTAGCCCTCTACACACAACTAGACTGTTGAGACATCTCAGTTGCAATGGTCTATTCAGAGTAAAGTGGGTTTGGCTAAATATTACTGGGAAGTAAGAGAAAAGAGTTCAAATAAAATGCTGGCCCTTGCATCCTATTCACACACAGTGTTTATAGCAAAGAAAGCTACCAACGACTAACTATAACCTTCAAGTGAAATGTTTGTAAATGATCAACGTGGGTAGCTGCAGACATCAGGGAAAAACAACCCTGATAATGTCAGTGGTATTTTTTCTTCCCCCTTCCACAAACGGCAGGATCAGAAAAGTCTCTTCCTCAGGGAAAACTCTGGAATATTAAAATGTAGGCACTGCATGTAATTAAAAGGCAAATGCACTTGACATTTTTGTTGGCACAAACTCAGAATGCCAGATCTGGGCCAGTCATCCAAACATGCCATTCAAAGCCCAAGCAGCAAAATTAAAACAACAACAACAAAAAAAGGATTTAATTTGAATATTAGAAAAACAAACAGAAGTCAAGCAAATTCTTTAACAATTTTCATATGATAAGGCTGAAATATGATCTAAAATACTAAACAGGACCTACCTTTTGACCTATTTCCACTGTTCTTTCTTGTAAACTCAAGGATTAAAAGTTCTTGCTATTTTGGCTGCTTTTAGTTATGAATTTTATTTTCCTTCTGAGCAGGTCATTTTCCACCAAGGCTTAGATAATTCATTAATCTGGCATATCTCAGGAGAACACACAACAGGGTTTAAATCACATTAATAGAGGTTGCACTGCAATTTTCTAAGGTGTTTATTTACTAAATTAGAGACTGCCCTGATATGGGATGGAGGGACCAGGAATTTTGGGGTTGGTTTTTTTTTTTAAATGATTTTATTTGAGTCACAGCTGTTCCAAGATAATTTAGTATAAGGTTTAAATTATTAATAAATGCTTTAGAATTTGAGATTGATTTTTAATCCTAAAATGTCATTTGGCCTCAAGTGAATGAGTAAATCAGAGCCACATTTTTTTTTAATCTCCTTCCCTCCCATGGTGTGTGTGTGTGTGTGTGTGTGTGTGTGTGTGTGAGTTTAGATAGACTAAACTCAGGTCACCAATTTTAGTAGGAAATGCTTTACCTGGCTGAGACTGGTCCCAGAATCACATCTTGAAATGGTTCTGATAGTCTAAAATTATCCAATCACCAACTTTCAATTGTCAAAATATTACTTATATCCAATGAATAGATTATGTTGGTCCACTTACAGATAATAAACCCAGTTTTACTTAATAGTCCCAATAGGACTCTTTTCATATAAGAAAGGCACCATGAAGTCTTCCCCAGAATTTTCTCATCTTGGTCTTCTGAATTTCTTGGCTCTTGTTGGTGCTACACCACACAGACACCCCCCCCCCCACATGCCCCCCCCCACACACCCCAAATACATAACACATATATATCATATATCATAGCATGATGGTGGTAGAGGGTTTGCACTTTCTTGCTGCTTGACACCACTGAGAAATCAAAAGCAGATTCTAGGACTTCACAGCCTCTGGGCAGATGCTCTACTCTGAGATACTTATTTCCTGGACCTAGAGTGGGGTGGCTTTTATTTGTCTTATCTTTTCCTTAAGCAAGACCTTGCTGTTGCCCTGTGTCGCCTGGACATCATGTAGAGCAGGCTAGTCTGGATCTCAGACAGCTACTTGTCTCTTCCACTTGAGTCCTGGGATTAAATAAGACAGAGTTTTAAAAGGAGCAAACAAAAAATTCTGAAGCCTCTCCTCACTGATATTTAAACTTGGGTATTTATATAACTTCTCTGAATCTTAGTTTTTTCTATATTCTACATTGAAGGAAGCTTCAAAGAAGCTGGTATGTTTTCCACGTCTGTCTTCTTTGAGGGGACAGACCAGCATTTTCACTCTCCAGCAAAAAACAAACAAACAAACAAAAAACAGATTACAGAATTACACACTTTCTAAATTCCACACTTTTACATTACTGTTTGGTCTAATTTGCCACCTGTTGGAACATATAGTTTTATAGCATATATGCAAATCGCTGTTAACCTTTTGCCTACAATTCCACAAGCTTTAGCAGTTGGTAGAAACAAGTGGCCAACAGCAGGATCATTAGCTTTCTAGTACTCTGAGCCATACATTTTTCTTCTTCAAGGCTACATTAGGCTTTCTATGTTCCCATTGTAGTAGTTTAACTTTTGGGGGTCTTAGTAATGGTGTCACCCAAACTTGTTCAGACTTGCCAGAGACTTTCAACAATTGACTTCCTTGTCCTTTGACCTTTTGTTTATTTGTTTTTTCAGTGCCCAGCTCCTGAGATAACTGCTCACAGGCTTCTTCCACTTACTGTTTGGCTACCTTAAAGATACTGGGTTGGGGAATATTATTTTCAGGTGTGTGACTTTTGTTTATGTTGCATTTGTTTAACTCTGGGAAACTGTGTTACTGTGAGTGTCTAAAACATCGAACAGTTCTAATAAAGAGATGAAAGGCCAATAGCAAGGCAGGAGCAAGGCAAGGCAGGACTGGCGGGCGAGAGGATAAATAGAAGGAGAAATATGATAGAAGGGAGAATGAGGAGCAAGAGAACACAGAGAGGAGGACATCAGGGCCCAGTCACCCAGTCACCCTGCCAGCCACGGAGTAAGAAGGAAATTAGAATATACAAAATTAAGCAAGATAAAAGCCCAGAGGCAAAGGGTAGTCAGGATAATTTAATATAGGAAAAACTGGCAAGAAATAAGCCAAGCTAAGGTCAGGCATTCATAACTAAGAATAAGCCTCTGTGTGGGACTTTTCTGGGAGCTGGGTGGCAGGCCTCTCAAAAGGCCAAAACTACTACTCACACAATAGTAGTAGGTATCATGCTCCAAATGAGTCCTTAGGTATAGAGGAAGGAAAATGTTCATGTATTCTGAAGGAATCCCCAAGGCATGACTCTCCAGAAAGACTGGGGGTTCTCTGAAGTTGGGCTCAACAGGGTACATGCCAGCTCCTCTTTACCCACTGGCTACAGTGTGATTTTTGCTCCTTTCTGATTAATATGCATTCCATAGTCCTCCTACCCCTAATATATTTTTTTGTATATTTTGGAAGACTAGACAGCGCAGCTTTTCTATGGAAAACCTCTTGTAGTAGTTATATTTATGTTGCTGTGATAAGGCACCATGCTCAAGGCAACTTACAGAAAAAAAGTTTATTTGAGCTTATGGTTCCAGATGATTGGAGTCTGTTATGGTGGGGAGGCATTTTATCAAACAGTAGGCATAGCAGCTGTAATAGAAGCTGACCAAGGGAAGGGGGAGGAGAGGGGAAGGGGAAAAACAGAGAGTGTGTGTGTTTGTGTGTGTGTGTGTGTGTGTGTGTGTGTGTGTGTGTGAGAGAGAGAGAGAGAGAGAGAGAGAGAGAGAGAGAGAGAGAGAGAGAATACTAAAATGGCAGGAAACTTTGAAACCACAAGACTGCTTTAGATATCCTTCAGCAGGGCCAAACCTCAAGACCTCCCCAAATAGTGCTGCCAACTGAGGACCAACCAAGTGCTGAAATATATGATCTTATGGGGGACTTTTTTATTCAAGTCACTACATCTTTTCTACATTTTACATATCCTCAGTAGAATTGGATTTAGATTCTTCCTAACCTTAGCTATGAATTGATACTTCTAAACCAATACCCTAACAAAGGAAAGAGAGAGAGAGAGAGAGAGAGAGAGAGAGAGAGAGAGAAAGAAAGAAAACGCAAATACTCAATCTCATTCCCAGAGCATTTTCTTCTGCTTCTGAACAACTTTTCTGATGTCCAGCGAATTGAGAAGTGGGTCTGAAGAGGAAAGGGCAAGGAGGAGTTAAAACAGAGACTACCATCTGAAAGTTAGAGCAGAATATGAAAAACAGATCCATACTTATTCCAAAATGGTGAAGACTAAGGAGTTCTAAGTGTCTCGATTTGAAGCTGCAGTGGAGAATTAATGAAGTCATAGCCTTTACTTTTCTTTTCCTTACTACTTTCTTTTGCAAGAATAACAATTCCTTCAGTTCTGCAAGAACAAAATGTTCCGTCCTTCAGTTCTTCGTCCTTCGTTTCCTCTCGCAAAGGCACACGCTGCTTCACGTTTCTCGCTGTAACACAGGAGCCATGGCATGTTTGCATAAGCTACTCTCCTGTTTGCTGAAAATGTCTGTAAGTTTACTTCCCACTTGTGAATGTCATGCTACAGTCATGGTGAAGTGAACTCACCACATTCTAACCACTGTGCTTGCCAGAAAGAGGCTCAGAGTCAAAGGACCCCTGAGAGCAAAATGAATAATGAATAATGAGGCATCTCTTGCAAATGGGCAGATTTCAGAAGAAGGAAGGGAACACAAGGTTCCTTTGCACAATGATGGACATGCCTAGAAGCTGTAGGCCTCATTTATTAACTGGTGAGACCTGCAATCATGCTGACAGGTGAATCATCCTATTTGGGTTTAGATTGTGTTAGATGCATAGGAAAATTATTCTTACTTTTGGAAACTATCTGTAATGGTTAGATTTTTGTTAACTTGGCACAAGGAGTCAATTGAGAAAAGATAACTCAATTTAAAAAGGGGGGGGCAAAAGACTGACCCGTAGATAAGTCTGTGAAATATTTTCTTGATTTATTTAATGATTGGTATGGGAATGCTTGGATCACTAGAGTGGGGCCATCCTGAGCATCTGAGCTTGGGTGGTAAAAGAAAGCAAACTGATCATCCATGAGAAGTGAGCTAGTGTGCAGTGTTCCCCCATGGCCTCTGATTCTGTTCCTGCCCTGATTTCCCTCAGTGATGAAATGTAATTGACATGTTAGATGGTCATTCCTTTTATCACACCAATATAAAGTAATCCAGGACAGGATCCTTAGATCACAAAGAATTTAGTAAAGAGGGCTAACCACTACGTCCCCTAGCTGGGAGAGAAACTCTCTTGGAGTTTGAGCTCCCCTAGCCTTACATGATACGTACAACTGCAATCTGTCTTCACACCATCCTCACACTTGACTGAAGACGTGGAGTAAGGAGACATCTGACCAATGTGGGAGGGCTTCACTTCACAACGTGTAAAAGAGATGGAAGGTTGGTACCTTTTTGAGGAAATGCCTGCAGGGAAGGATCAAGTCTCCAAAGAGTCCCAGAGGAGTCATGAGAAGGTAAGGCTAGCAACAGGAGAAGGAATTGTCCTTAACAGAACTTCAAAGAAGTCTAAATATAGAAAAAGGCTTCTCATAGTGGTGAAAATCATAGGCTACATTAACTCGCTCAAAATACCCACACTTAACATTTCTTCACTGTTATATATACAGTTTTCTGTCTGGGTAGAATAAGACCTTGGACAGCTGTATTTACAGTTTGAATTTTTGGTCTGATGGAAGAAAAGGGACTTGGCTAGGAAATGAGAACCAATATCACTTTTTGTGAATCTAGAAAATCTCTTGCTTCTTAAAATGATTATTATAAACCATACTATTCAACAGCAGTCTTTAAAAATAAATAAAATATTCTTAAAATGAGGATACAAAGGGGTGACTTGGAAATGGGGATAGATGTGGGCAGAGTTGAAGGGAGGAGCATGAGTACATTCAAAACACGTACAGAACTCCCAAAGAACTAATAAAAATAAAGAAATGTACAATTGTGAAAGCTGGGCTTTCTTTTTCATCCCTTGACCACTGGGGTACAGGACTCAAACCTGACTAGACACTAGATAGAGTTGTCACTTAGAAAAAGTGATTTGAAAACTATTTCACAGGAAGGGTTTTGTAGCCTGAATTTTTTTTTCCATTTGCTTTCTGCTCGAAACTCTACTAAATTATTCTATTACAGTGTTAATGTGCAAACTGCACTGTTATGTACAGGATAAATTATGGCTTTTAAAAATTAAAATAGCATGGTTTCCTTATTGCAAGTTTGTCATTACCAAAAAATGTCTAAGCTCAATACATTATTTGAGCAGCGTACATGTATAGTATCTTAGGTTGACTGGGGTTTAAATTCACCAAAAGTGAATTTTCAGAGAACTCTGGGCAGCACCCCACTGAAATGACACAGGTTTTTGTTTGTTTGTTTGCTTTGATGTTCTGTACAGCTGAATAAAGAGAGCCCCTTTTGGACAGGACCATATTAAAGGTCCAGTTAAGAGAGAAAGGAACGTATGGAACCATTGTTTGAGATCAGTGGGCCCTGGTCTTCTGAGAATTTCTGTGCCCTAAACATAAATATGGAAACCAGCCCTGCTCTTCAGGGACCTCATTCTGTCTGACATGTCTGAATGACCTCATTCTGTCTGGATGTCCCCACCAAGGTCACAATGATGTACTATGACTTTGAGTAGAAACTCCATCTGATGTATTTGGAGATGGGAGTGATTTGGGGTCATGAGGATGGGAAGAGGCCATGTGGATGTGACCCTATAAATACATGTGTGGCTTTATAGGAGGAAGAGAGAGTAACTAAGAGGGATGTTTCATTGTATTATTGTATGCACTATCTTGGAGTACCCACTAGCAAGAAGCCCTCTGCAGAATCAACTATGGCATTTTAGTTCAAAGAGATGAATAAATGAAGACCAACCACTGTAAGATATTTGACCTGTGATATTCAGTTAAATCAACAGAAAAGAGACTAAGATTATTCCTGTTTTTAATGAAAGAAAGTCTTGTTACATGTACACTGACTTCTGACTTTGAATTTATACATTTCTGAAATTAAATAATCAAAATGAAATTTCTCTGCAAGCTAAGTACACAGTCTCTGTCGCTCTAACTTTCTCTGCTGCTCCTCGGTCTGAATGGATGTTTCTTCCCTTCTGATCCTCCATTTCAGATTCTCTTCAACACAGAACATACTCTCATTGCATCTCATTTTTAGTTATAGATTTCCATTAAAATTCCACTAAGATATATTCTTTTAAAAATATGATAAAAGCAAAGAAACATATCACTTTTTTTTAAAAAAAAACAAAATTTATTTATTGTGCATACAGTATTCTTCCTAATGCATACCTGCAAGCCAGAAGAGGGCACCAGATCTCTCATTACAGATGGTTATGAGCCACCATGTGGTTGCTGGGAATTGAACTCAGGACCTCTAGACAAGCAGGCAGTGCTCTTAACCACTGAGCCATCTCTCCAGCCCCTCACTTCTCTTTTAATGTGTTTTTAACAAAGATGATTTCATCTCTTACTATTTTTAAGTAAAGAACATTTCTAGGGCAACCAGAAAAGTTGTCACAGATTTTAGTCTCTATTTGTGGTCCATCCCCCCCCTTAAACAGACTTGTAGTTCAAAGCCCTAAAACATTCCCAGTCATAGCAGTAACTTACCCTTCAGGTATGTAACCTGAATAAAAACACTAAACATAATTCCTTGCGTGAGCCCAGCAACCATCTGGACACATTGGACCTTGCCGCTTCACTGCGTATTTACTATACTACTACAAGCACATGACCCCAAGTACTGGCATTGTAAGAGATGATGTTTGCAGTATTAGAATGTTGCTATGGTCTCAGCAAATCACACTCCCAGGGAATCTCTTGTTTACCAGGAATGTTTTCAAGAAGACGAAAAGGATTGATGGCTGCTGGTACCATGTTTACATGAACAATAAATGTAAATTTAGCATCAAGTATGAAAATTAATGAGAATATTTTTCCTGATGTGCAGGACCAGAACTAAATTTTACATAATCTCTGATAACATGCTGAATTTCTCAGTAGACTGAAGCACTCATGGCAAAACTTTGCATGCATTAAGAGTGGCCAGAGAAAGGTGGCGGCGGGGAGGTGGTTACTGGTGAGCTGAAGTTTTTGCATTTCCAGCTATGGTCACGTCAGTCTATTTTATTTTACACTGTAATACATGTATATCATCAATGCAATACAGTAAATTATGCCGGCTGTTCTAGTTAGTGATGCTATTGCTGGGATGACATACTATGATCAAATGAAACCTGGGATGTAAAGTATTTATTTGTTTACATAGCCGGAGTCAAAGTCTACTGAGGGATGCCAAGGCAGGAACTCAAACTAGGCAAACACCTGGAGGTAGGAGCTGATGCAGAGGCCATGAAGCTCCTTACTAACCTGTGTCTCATTTTTTACTCAGCCTGCATTCTTAGAGCAACTACCAGTCCAGGTGTGGCCCCACCCACAGTAGGTTGGGTCCTCCCACATGGACCACTAATTAAGAAAACACTCTATAGACTTGTGTACAGCTGGATCTTATGGAGACATTTTCTTAATTGAGAATCCCTCCTCACTGATGATTCTACCTTGTGTCAAGTTGACATAACACTAGCCAGCACTTCAGTCAACAGCATTTTCCATTCTTTTAAAATGAAAGTATCACAAAGTCTTCCTAGATCCCAAACAAATGGTGAAATATACTTTTGCATTCAGCATGTATGAACTTGGCTCACGACACAGATTTGCATAAGACATTCTCTCCCACAGAGACCAGGTTTTGTTTTCCTTCATTAGTCTGTATGCATTCATATTCCAACGTCTCTGAGAAAGATTGTTTTCTCCAACCTTTGTTATATCAAAGTCATTTAAGATGAACCTCAAAGGATGCAACACATAAATCTTTGGCTAAATTTTTTTACCTTATGGAAAAAGAATAAGTAAACACATTTAAATAAGGATGAAAATCAATGTTTTTTAGATGAGAAAAGTCTGATTTTTATTCCATCTGTATAAGATGCTGACTAAACACTGCGAGGAAAGGTCATAAAGTAATTTTGTGTGTGCATCTAGGTTTCCTGCAGCCACTGTTTGGTATTTCAAGTCTGGTAGCTAAAATAATATACCCTGATTGCAGTCTGGGAATGAGAAATCCAAAGGCAGCACAAAGGGGTCAAACCAGATGTCAGTCCCTCCCAAGACTTTAGGGGAGCATGCTTTCCTAGCCTCTTCCTGCTGCCTATGGCTGTGGGCACCCCTTGACATGGAGCCGCATCACTTGGATCTCTGCCACTGTGGTCACGGTCACACTGATATGAGAAACAAGTGACCCTTGAAATTGGTTCCCTGCCCTCCATACATGCACACCACAGCACAGCATGCATATGTGTACACGGACAATCCCCCAGGCACTGGAGAGATAGCTCAGTGCTGAAAGGCACTGAAGGCCCTTTCAGAGGCTCCAGGATCAATTCCCAGCCCCCACACAGCAGTTCATACTTGTCTGTAACTCTAGTTTCAGGGAACTTGATGCCCTCTCACACACAGGCTGGCAAAACACCAGTGCACATAAAAATAAAATAAATTATAATCCCCCAGTCACATATAAAATAAATGAATGTAATAAAATATTTAAAAATATTTTAAAACATGACTTGGAGAGTAATTGATGACTACAGTTGATGTCAACCTCAGGATACACACAGGAGGCAAGCACACATGAACATACATGGATGTGTGCATATACATACCCCTTCTAAAACTACCAACTGCCCTATCTGCCAGACCTAGGCAGGCATATTTTTATAACATTGTGCTTAACTGGTTTTTTTTAATTATTGCTTGCAGAATCTGTTTTCAATCTTCACTCATTTAAATTTTTGCCGTATAATTTGTCAGGCTTTTCCTCTTGGATCTACCCTTCACTTTTCACCCACTGGTTAATTTGTCAAGTGATCTCCCTTCATATCACATAAAATAAGTCTGGTCATGATAGCTGTTTTTCAATAGCCAAAATGATCGCACTTGTATTAAGGGTGGAAATCTCAACAGATATAAACTGATACACTTTGAAAATGTATCCAAAAGGAAAAAACAAACAAACACATGACTTTATGATCTAGGACAAATGATTCTACCTACTTTCAAGACCCGGGTCTCTCATTTTCAAAATGAGAAGAGCCGTTCCTACTCTGTTTTGAAGATCAGTGACTGTATAGTGAAGTACCTAGACATTCTTGGCACTTAGTTGGAACTCACTCAACACAGTTATCACTACTATGAAAGGGAAGTAAGAAATTACTAGGATGTAACACATCTTTGCAGTGTTATAAAATTTGAATGAAGCATAATTGTGCATGTTCTTATTTACTGGCTCATTCACAAGAGTCTTTTTGCTGCTGTTTCTTTGCGTATGCAGCAGCAGTTGAGGAGGGCACTCCTCAGCACCTGCCTCCCCACTGTGCAGAGCAGAGCACAGCATCACTGACACTGTCCGTGACCCAGAACTCTAACCAGTGCCCCATTTCATTCACCCGTTTAATAAATATTTTCTTCATCTGCTGTGTCACCCGTTGGGGCAGGCTTCAACAAATAATTTCAGTGTAACATAGCAAAAAGGACAATGACTCCTTTTCTTAATCCCTCATATCAGATTGCCCAGGGGAGTTTTCGTGACAGCTCTCACCATCAACCGCCTCTTTACTGCTAACAGATAGTTTTCCTGGCAGAAAGGGCAACATTTACAGAGGTAAGTTGATCACGATGTGTTTATCCATCCCATCCTGGACTATATATGTATTAAGTCATTAATTCTACTACCATATTTCCCACTGGGCATCTTTCTAGACAGTCAATCAACAGGTAGGTACTGGCTGGACATTCATTACTATTCACTGAAGTCAGTCATATAGTGTGGTGATCACATGACATGAATAACACCTCTCCCACATTCAGAGTTCAGGGTCTTCAGAAAACTAGACAGATGCCTAAGAAAGTGACCTTTTAAATTCTTGTCCACAGCCTCTTCGATTGACTTCATTTAGAAGTCATTAATGTCATCTTCTGTTAATATATTATTTCAATTAACTTTCACAAGCAACCCTGGGCTTGCTGGATCTCCTTTCACAGGAAAGGCTGTGAACCCAGAGGCTGGTACCCCACACTTGTTCTCCACACAGCAGGGGCTCCCTTACCGTCAGTTCTGAACACCACATCACTTTACTCCCAATCCAAACACAGCTCTCATGTGTGCTTAATTTACAAAGACTTAAATATGATCTATTATTGTCCTGCTTAAAGTCATGCATGGAAAGTACGAAAATGGGGAATGTAGGTAATAGTAACCACATGACTTATAACTGTCTTTAACCCTTAAAAAGAAAACCTGCAGTAAAATAAAACATGCAACAATGTGGGGAAACAGCAGGAAAAAAATCTCATCTCTTATTACAAATAACTACAAATCATGATCGCTGTAAGTATGAAAAGTGTTTTAAACATTTAAAGAAGAACACAGAGGAGTGAATGGTAAAAGATTTTGGAGCACTTGATTTTGTTTTGTGGAAAGGAAGTGCGGAGACAGGGTTTTGCTAAGCAACCTCAGCGGCTCTGGTGATTTCCATGTAGCTGAGTCTGGCCTCCAATTTGTGGCCATCCTCCTGCCTCACCCTCCCTCATGCTGGGACTGCAAGCACTCACTACCTCATCCAGCTTGAAGAATACTTTAAAAGTTTACAAAATTATTAAAACAACTTTTACAGTAGAGAGGATGAATCCCTAAAACACGCTGGTGATTGCCCCTGCTCTCAAGGAAGTCAATCTTCAGTCACAATGTCCTCCTTTGACAGCTTACTATAAGCACATATTCTAACCAAAATTGTTAACAATTTCTCTGGATCTCTTTCCTGAACCTTTCATGTTCATGTACTCTTGCACCTGTTCCCTACATGAATAGGTTCCTCATGTTTTCTATGTAGAAATAGAAGTCTCTAGACCTTACTATCCTCTCTCTCTCTCTCTCTCTCTCTCTCTCTCTCTCTCTCTCTCTCTCCAGAGACACAGACAGAGAAATTTTAGTGGTTTCTGCCTAATAGAATATTAAACACATTCCATCTTGATTTTACAGTCATCATAGTCCTCGATCCTACCATGTTCCTGATACTTTAGTGACCTGAAATTCAAATCAAGAGCAGGCTAGAACAGTGATGAACTGCTGTAACTTCAATTATTCACCTTCTACTGTGAGCACTTGGAAAATTTAAGGTAAGATGTCTTAATTTGAACACTTTTCAAAAAACTTTTGATTTCCGTATTTCTTGGGCTAGGGAGTAACTATGATTGGTAAAATGTGTCAGAATTCTGTTCTCGGATTCACTGTCTGAAATCAGACTCCTTTGAAGCAGAGCCTGGGGCATGGACTGAGGTACGCAGGATTCGTAATGGGCGTGTGCTTGGTTGAAAAAGAGAGAGAGAAGCAAGATAGATAGGGTAAGCAGTTGAGGAAAGATGCGGTCTAGGCTGGAGTCTGGATTCCACTTGATCTCATAGCGAGTGCTGAAACAGCTGTATCTTGAAGTACGAGGATCAATCTTTGCCTCATCCCTTTACAGTAGGGGGCTGCTAAGGCTGGAAAACAGGAACACTGATCAAGTCCCTAGGCTTAGATAGACAGATCTCTCTGCTGGCAGTCTCAGTCTTGAACACTTAGAGAAAAAGGGAACGTTATAAGCTGTGTTAAAGGAATCTGGCCAGAAGATCAAAGGGAACTAGAGTCACACAAGAGTTCAACCTTCAGTTGACAGTATAATTGGCACTTCAGGATTAATATAGACCAGGAAAGAAAACTCTCTCTTTCTCTCTCTCTCTCTCTCTCTCTCTCTCTCTCTCTCTCTCTCTCTCTCTCTTTCTCTCTCTCTCTCTCTCTCTCTGAAAAACAAAAATCATTGAATATGTAATTTAGGTTTCTAGCTCAGCCAGAAATGGCTTAGGTCACCATCTGGTGAATCAGGGACATGGGTGTGTCTTAGATCCCCCCACCTCTTCCAGTTAATCTTCAGACCTTTGCTCCCTTGGAATATGTTATCTTATCAAAGCCTTCTGTGTGACTCAAACTGGTAAGAGGAGGGCACCTTGACTTTCACAGCATGAGTGTGGTCCATCAGAGAGCAGTAGGGTTTGTCTTGGAGAAGCAAGTTCACATCAGGTTTGTCTTCTACTATCCTAAGTCAGAAATCAAGTTCAAGAAGAACTTCATGCTCCCTATACTATAAAATGTCTTCTCAAAAAGATGCCATGCCAGTCTCACATCAAGCCTTTGACGTGGGAGTTATCTGGGCCTCTGAACATTGTGTCATGAACCACAGAACTTGTTTTGAACTCTCTACAAATATTTCTTAGACGGATTAGGTTCAAAGATGAGTGAAATGACAAGAGAAATGACAAATTTGAAGAAAATGCTACATTACAAAAAAACTGCTGCAAGATCACCATACAGGGAAGCTTAGTAGGAAAAAAGAAATTGAGACAGAGTCGTATTACTGAAACCAGGGCAACCTTGAATTTTTGATCAGCCTGCCTCGGCCTCCCAACTGCTGGGACTGTAGGCGTGCAACATTGTAGGCATAGAATAGTTGATATGAAAAATGGAAATAAACCTGCATGTAGGAGCTCAATATTTAAAATGATGGAGAGGACATGGTAATTGAAGCGGAAATAAGGGAATTCCAGTTTGGAATATGACTACTTATCTCATTCATCTGTATTTATAGTTTATGTAACCTAAACATGAACAAATCACTTGGCCAAGGCCACACAATGTGTTGGAAGATTCCAGATCATTGAATTCCATCCTGGTACATAACATAAATTTTTCCTAGGTGCAGTTAAAAGAAATAATGGTTACATCTGGTTTGGAAAATGAGAAAAGTACAAATATTACCCAGGTGCCTTGTAAATATTGTAGGATCAAAACTGCGGATCCACAGGAAGAGGGGATGTGAAGTTAAAAGGACCTACATCCACAGAAGGGGGTGAAGTGTGGGTAAGAATGGACGGAATAATGACCTCCTGGTGGCGCTCTTGGGTAGGAAGCAAATGATGAGCCATGAAAATGCAAATTCCACACTTCTGCATTAATTATGCCCGACTCCCAATAAACTATCCACCCTTAAATGTTTTTCTAAATCACAGTGTTTGATCTTGTCCTTAGTTTTGCCCTCCTTTCAATTTGTGGATCTTGAACTTAACAAAGACATTTACCTCCATATTACCATCCCAATAGGAAGAATAACGGTAATGTCCAAAGTCTGTCTGATGCAGCCTCCTTGAACTCAGTGTCTTTTTTCATTTTTATTTATTTTTTAATGTGCCCTCCCCAAGTGTTCTCCAAGTGTGAAAAGCTACCAAGTAGCCAGTGTGGTACGGTTCCACAGATAGGGTGAAAGTAGATCCACAGCAAGGCTTCCTGTGGAAGGCAGATGTTATTTGAACATTTCAAAGTCTCTGATGTTCTGTGCCTACTCTCATCTCAAGGCCTGTTCCCAATTTCCAGCTCCTAGACAGTGCAGATCCCAAAGGCTACATAGAGCTTCTTGCTATGACTTGACTCCTAATTCCTGTTCCTTCACTTATCCTTCTCTTCTGTTGGGTTTGGCTCTACCCCAGCCTCCGTGTTTGTGTTTTTCTGCGCTGTTTTTCAGCCTTTTGTGGTTTTCCTTCTCCTGGTTTCTGGTTCTGTTTGAAAGATGAGGCTGTTTCCCACAAATATAGCCACTTATGAAATTCAGATCAGCAGACGTGCTTGGCTTCAGGTTTGTAAGGGTCATCACACCAAGAGGCTCATCAGTCATACTTCCTGAGGATTGAGGGACGGTCTCAGAGATGTTCCACTGCATATATGCATTGTTACTCATAACGACACAATGACCTTTCCATTATAAGATACAGAAATGTTAAGGAAATACCAAATACAGCTCATTCAACTATGGGGAAAACCTCAAACCTTTCCCTTTCTACAAAGGATGAGATGATTTAGCAATTCCTACTTCTTAGTTGAAAGGACTCCAAGGTTTGGTAGGTTCTACATTTTTAATATTTTAGTTCATTCCCACGAAGAAAGGAATCAGAAACATTGGTCACAGATATGCATCTAGTGTCTAGGGGAACACCAGCCATACGAAGGCCAAAACGTCTTAGCATATTTATTGGAACTTTAGAGGATAAATATTTTTCGGAACTCAACTGGGACACACAGGTCCACCCCGAAACCAATTTATGCTATGCAAGCTTCTGGGGTAGAACGAAGTTATGTGAAGATAATATAAAGATGGTGGGAAGTGGAGGAGGTGAGAGATAAAGGACCAGCCAGGAAAGGGGACTTATTTTACATGTTTCTACCTCTTTTCTGGTAGCCCATACTGCTCAGGAGGCAAAGTAGGGAAATTTTACTGATTTGGGAAGGAGAATGAGGATGCACTTAGGCTTGGGCACCTACCCTCTCAGTTGGAGAGTGGCTGCAGATACCAACACCTGACTATACTGTTTCATAAAATCAGGGAAGATAGTGGCAAGCGTTTGCTGTAGGAAAACAGTCTTTTATCCTGTCACGTGTATTATTTTTTAATAAAATGATGATTAGCCATTAGCCAGACAGGAAGTATAGGCATGGCAACCAGGCAAGAAGTAGAGACAGGGCAATGAGAACAGGAGAATTCTGGGAAAGGAAAGCTCAGTCTGTAACCCTCATCCAGACAGAGAAGAAGCAAGATGTGACTGCCTTGCTGGAAAAGGCATTAAGCCACATGGCTAACTCAGACAAGACTTATGGGTTAATGACAGAAACCTCTGTCAACAGAGTGGCACTTGGTCAACAAATGGTGCCCAATGTGTGGACAACTGCATCCACATAAAACCTGAAAGAACTTGGGAAGTAATTCTAGACACAAAATAACAGTGTTAAGCATGGCTTCTTGATAGCAGCACTTTCTTGGGTTTTGTTCTGCTTGCTAGAGGCAAGCGCATCTCATTTAAGAGAGGCTTCCTGACTCAGCTTTAGCTGCAAAACCTTGTAGCTCTTTTAAGAGGTCCTGCCATAAAACACTTAAATGGTGTTGATGAAAAGCTGACCGCATACTTTCTGGTGGTGGCGGCAGGGGCCTTGAAACACCATAGAGTTGTGGCAATAAACATGGCTCCAGCCAGTACCTCTACCATGAGGCTGGAATCTCAAGAAAGCTAAGGAATGGGCTGGATCCAGCCATCAAAGCCACAGCTTTAATCCTAGCCATATTGCTTAGCAAATGAAAGACTCGTGTGGTCAGAAAAAGAGAGATATACAATAAAGATAGATTCAAAGACAAAGAAAATCTCTAAATGGTTTACAGTGTGTTTAAAAATATATTGAGCCTTGGGAGAGGGAAAAAAAAGATTAAAATCCTTAAAAGAAAAAAGAAAAACGAGAGTAGTTGGGTGTGGTGACATACACCTTTAATCCCAACACTTGGGAGGTAGAGGCAGGCAAATCTCTATGAGTTCAAGGAGTAGCCAAAGATACATAGAGAAACCTAGTCTCAAAAATCCAAAAATTAAAAATAAAAATAAAAGAAATAGAGTTTAAAATAAAGTCACTTAAAGATGGAAAACACACAGAGAATCTGGATACTGTATATTATTATGTTCTCTTTCAATTATTTGAATGTTGAGTAAGGAGAAAAAGCTGCTAAAAGATAATTGAATATAAATGCTGCTGATTAATCCATTATATATATATATATATATATATATATATATATATTGAAAATGCTTTGACTTTAAAATTTAAGTCAAAAGATATGTTACTTCAGAGAAGAGGTTTTGCTTTTGTTTCCACAGGAAATGAGAGACTGTGGATTCAATCTGTGTTAAGAAAAATCAGGTTTGACCAAGGAAGACCCCTTGAAAAATCTCCGATAGGAGAAATGGCCCAGATGTCTGAGTTCTACATCCAGAACAGTTCAAAGACTGCTGCCTGAGATATTCAAGCCTCACAGGATACTACAGTCAGGGTTGATCATAATTCTAAATTTTCGTTAGGTCCCCATAAAATTACCAGCACCCCCAATCAGCAGGAAATAGCCTAGAAAACTATGCACACATTCCACAAAAATGAACTATAGGTATTTTCCTTTGTTTAGAATGTTGGTTACAAGTTGTTATGGATAATGGTCAGAAGAAAAGCTAAACAAAGGATATTAGATTTGGAGCTCTTGTTTAAAAAAAGGGGGGGGAATAATGAAGGACAGTAGTCTTTTATCCTGTCACTTGTATTATGTTTAACAAAATGCTGATTGGTCAGTAGCCAGGCAGGAAGTAGAGGTGGGACAATGAGAACGCCGGATGAGGGAAGCACACCCAGCCACAGAGGAAAAAAGATGTGATTGCCTCGCTGAAAATGGTACCAAGCCACGTGGCTAACAGACAAGAATTATGGGCTAATATAAGTTATAAGAGTTAATAAGAAGTCTGAGATAGTAGGCCAATAAGTTTATAATTAATTTAGACCTCTGTGTGTTTTTTAGGACTCAACAACTGTGGGAATGGGGCAGGACAGAGACCTCAGACAACAGAAGATGTCAGGGTTCAAATGTGAGCAGCTGACTGACTCAAATACCTCTTTTGAAATACTTCATGCTTCTCTTCAAAGTTCTCAGGGCCAAACCCAGCTTCACAGCTGTCCCATTTCAAGATCCCTGATGAAACCAGAGTGTGTCTGCCACGACTGCAATGCAGCCAACTGTCCTGCTTGGCTTACACATCAATTCAGACATTACATGAAATGATGGGTGCATAGTTACTGAAAGAGGAAGAACAAGGAGCATTTGAAGGTCACTAGTCACAGGTCAGGCAGAGTTGACACAGCCCTGTGTCTGACCCAGATCCTGTGAGCACCATGGAGGATGTGAGATCTTTTGATGACACCCTTCTTCACAGAAAGGGAAACAGTCCCTTCATGAAGAACTCCCTCCATGAACACAGACTAGATTGCTAGTAAAAACTGTGCCTTGCCAACACCCATCTCAATTATCTTCAAAATTAAATTATAGAGGCTAGTCCATTTAAAAAATCCAGAGAAATAGCTATACACATAATTATTTAACTGTACAAACAAATTCACTTCATTAGAGGGGAAGGGATCTAGGCAACCCCATCAGTACCCTTCCGTGTCTTCAGAAGTAGCCCTGCAGGACAGAAGAGCAGGGCTATGCATTCAAACTGATAAATAAGTTTTGATCAGCAGAATTTCAGTTAGGAAAGTGTTTAGTAAAGTTTTCCTTGGATAAAAAAAAATCAGTAAAATCTTCATTGATGAAATATATTTACACATTTTAACAAAAAATCCAATTAGGAAAAAATATTAAGTAGTCAGATTACTGTAAATACCCTGGGCTTAGGGACTGCAATAAAATAAAAATAACAGTTCAAGTTTTATGAAACTGATAGTCCCCTTAATACAACTAAGCAGCTATCAGAAGGTAAAAAACAAAACTGCCGACGTGGTATAATGTTTAAACGGTGCTTTCTGCTTCACTTTTAATTTCAATAAAACGGGGTAGGTGATCCTAAATTATGGGTGCAGGGATGTACGACTGAAACATGAATTGGATCGTGTGAAGTGGATGAACTTAATAAATGCTCATGGACCAGCTGAGTTACATGTTTAAATCGCAGTGAAACATGAAAGGCGCAGGTTTCCACAGTAACAGCAGGTGTCTGGCCGTGGTGTCAAGAAAGAAAAAGTGCACAAGCAGGATGAAGGGAAACAAGCGCAAACATTTTGAAACTCTTTGTGGCAGTCACAGAAAACTTAGGATGTCCTCTTCCCCTGCTTAAAACACGGCCTACCACGCGAGTGCTATTAACAAGCCTCTTAGCTAAAAATTACTGATTCCCTCTGTGTGCTCTGCCAACGTAACCTGAGCACAAGATGACAATATGGGAGTGATGCACTGTCAGGAAAGTCAAAATTTCACTTTCTGGTTCATCACTGAAGTTGCATTCATTAAAAAACGAAACAAAAACAAACATACAAACAATCACGTTCAAGTCAAAGGGAACAAGACTGAGGGCAAAATCTTCAGAAAGACAGACGTCAAAAAAGAGCAAGGGTGTGGACATTAACCCTCTACAGCAAGGTCCTCAGGTGGATATTGTGTCTTGTTCTTGTCATTATAATCGAGGCTCTATATCAGTGAGTCTCAACCTGTGGGCATCAAAGGATCTTTTCACAGGGGTCGCATAAGACCACTGGGAAACACAGATATTTGCATTACAATTCATCACAGTAGGAAAATTACAGTTATGAAGTAGATCGAAAATAATTTCATTGTTGGGGGTCACCACCACATGAGGAAGTGTATTAAAGGGTCACAGCATTAGGAAAGTTGAGAACTATGCTGTTCAGCTCAGGGCAGTTCAGTGAAATAGGAAGAGATACACTGAGACAATCAGGGCAGTCCGCATTAGTTTTTTTCTGTGAGTCCAAGAGAAAGGCCCACATTGACGACTCCTCCCACTTGCTAATGTGCCTATGTTCAATTACTGCATTACATACCTACTGACCTAGTCTTTTAGCTCTGTTCAAACATTTATTTATTTAGTTTGTGAGTATGTATGTACCATGGAATGTCTTAACCTGCTGAGCCATCTAACTAGCCTGCCGGCTCTTTTTTTTTTTTTTTTTTTTTTTTTTTTTACATTAAAGTTTGAAAAGCCTGTGTAGCTTTAAAAATAATGGATGCTAGTACATGGAACACACTTCAGTGTATGAGAGTAAAAATGGGCTCAGGAGTCAGGACAGAGTTGTCATACTTGCTGTCTGGTTGAGTGGGTGATGGCTGTTCTGTTGGAATGTCTCAAGATAAGAAGGAAAAGAAGTACTGGCAATAATACATATTATTATACTACTATATATGTCTATGCATGAGTACATATGCGTGGCGTATGTGTGGTGGCCACAGGATAAGAGATTGTGTCTGTCCTCAGACCCCGTCCATCTTGTCCATCTTTTCTTTCTGAGAAAGGCAGGGGCTGCTCACTGGCCTGATCCGGGGAACAGCAGGGCTTTTCCTGTTTCTGCCTCCCCAGTATTGGGATTACAAGAGCCTGCCACCACATCTAACTCTTTTAAAACATTGAATCCGAGGACCAAACTCCTATGGTAAGTACTAACTGACGTATTTGTTTCCCCAGCCTCTCAAGGAGGACTTTGGAAAGATACTTAGTCTTATGGATGGCCAAACTATCAGCAGAATAGTGGAGAGAGGATAGCAATTTTATAGATCCCCAAACAGCCAAATACTGGTTCAATGATTAGCCACGTACTAAGGAGGAGACAAATTTCCCCCACTGAACGTGGCAAGAGGAAGAATATGAGATGGTACCACGATGTGAGGGCCTGGAGGTGACAACAGACATCTTGCTGGTGTTTAAGGTTCCCGAGCATAGCTATACTTCCTGACATTGCAAATGCATAACCAAAGACATTTCTGAACTAAATACAAAACCAAGCGAGTAAAAGGCAAAAACAGACAGATCAAAAATTACAAAGGATGCCAGGAAAGGGAACGCTAGACTTCAAACGCAGACAGCACAATTTGCCAGTGTTTTTTCTAGCTTATTATCATATTTGTGCTGGGAGGTGCATCTTGTTTCCTGGGTGGGTGCTCCATACTCCTCCCCTTTATTTTGGATCAGTCCTGTTTTTCTTCCTGCTCCCTAAATAGGCCTGCTCACTTGATCTCCAGATTTAGATCTCGATGACTGGTAGGTTCTCTTTGGGAGAAGATAAAGAGACAGAAACACTAAGTCATTTAAGTCACTTCTTATTACAATGGAACTAACTGGCATCTCACGGGGCATCTTGAAACCAGTATCTCTTATTCTTCTCTCATTCTACTTGCTGCAGAAGTATTCATTAGGGCACCCTTTATGAAGAACAGCTGTTCGCAGGAACGGAAAAAACCAAAAGTGACACAAATGTGGGACGAGTCAAGTATCTGGCACTTACTCAACACTGAGTCTCCTACAACATTTATCTCTCATGGTTTTAGAATGCCAATATGAAAACAATGTTGTTGTTGTTGTTTTCTTTTAAATCAGTCTTGAGATCATTATTTATTTAAAACTAATACATTCAGGAAATAAGCCTAGCATGATAAAGACATTACTGCAAACTTATTTCATGAAGTCTGGATTAGATAAACAATAACAGAAAGCCATCTGCCAAAATTAAGTCAGCATTGTTGACTGGAAATAAATATGTTACCTATGAGAATAGATTACAGGGAACATGTTCCTGATTATTTTCTAGTCTTTACCTGCTCTGAAACAACAAGAAAACAAACAAATAACACTGATTCGAACAATAAAAATCCTCTGTCATTTTTCTCTGCAATACATCTCCTATAATTATTCAATATTTCACAGTGAAATATGACACTGCTTCTTAAGTTTTTTGAAACAATCATTTAGGGAAAAACTACATTTGGGGTTTGTGAAAATTTAACATTGATTTTCAAAACCATATCAACAAGCAGGAACTATAGATTAGATGTTTCCCTGAAAAATGAGCCCTAGAACATCATTAGACTGAAAAGATTCCTATCAAAACATCTGGTAAACAGCAGTCAGAGAGTGACAGGCGTATTTTCCTGACTTTTGTTTTCAACCTGCTATACATCTTCGAAGAGATACATGTATTTATTTTTCAGGAAATTTAAGATACTAATGTACATCATGCATTTCTTTATGACTGTTTTGACAACCATCTTGTAGTCACTCTTCAAAGAATTATGTGTGAATTTTTTGAATAGTGACTTCAAGCCAGACTTTTTAAAAAGCAGTTATCTTCACAGCAAATTTAAAAATATTCTCCACAGTTGCTTCTGCCAACTGGCTTAAATGATGTATCCCAAATCATTTGTGTGGCTATGTAAGTTTTCCTCACTTTTTTTTTTTTGACACATTTTAGTTTTATTTAAAAACAAAGTAGAGTTTTTGCACCTTCTGGGGACATGGCCCCACTCAAGGAAAATGTCTGAAGAATTCTGATATCAGAGACTAACAAGGAATGATAAATTTATTTTACAAACTTAGACAATTTAGAACCTATTGTGGCTTAGGAAATGACAGGGCCATTATACACTTAAAGGAATACTGTAGCAAACTGAAACAGCTCTAGGATTCCCTAAGGAACATCCATCAATAAAAAGCTTTGCACGTTTACTGAATTTTTTTTCATCATCCACTTGAAACAAAATGCACCACATAAATTGAATAGTTAACTGTGTTCTTATCTTTGTTCTTTATGGGACGTTTTATATTGGCAATGAGTAATACTATTATCTAAGTCATTTAACAATAAAACATCACAAAATGGGAACAATATCTGTGTGTCAGACAGTGCCAACTAGTAATGAGAAGAGTATAGAGAAATAACCATTAAATATATGACATGGAATATAAATTTGTGCAATTCTTATTTAGAGGATTTGGGCTATATCTTAAAGTAGACATATATGATGATTAGATAGTACTGATTCTAGGAACTCCTCCTACTGTAGAGTTCAACCAATGAATTTTTTCTATAACTACTAGAAACCGAAACAACATAAATTGCCACCACCAAGACAGAAAGAAATTTACATAGACTCAAAGGGTCACCTATAGTTTTGAATATGAAGTATACCCAAGATACAGTTTAAGTTAAAAGCCGCAAGCTTTAGATCATTGTTTGAGTATGAAAGAAAACATAAAACATCTTTATATCTAAAGATTGATACAGAAATATCGATAACTCTGTGGGTTTCTGGAGGCAAGGGTACTTGTGGTACAAGCCTAATGACCTGAGTTAGATCCTTGGAATGCAAGAAAAGGTAGCAGAAAAAAACTGAGTACACAAAATTGTTCTTTGATCTGGACACACGTGACTTATCATGTGTGTCTGCACACACATATATGGCGGCCAGACATGATAAGCAAAGTCTGGACAGGTCATTCAAAGAAAGTTCTTTACTTTCAACCATTATCACCTGCCAGAGCAGAACTGGGTCCTCAATAAATTTAGGGCCGAGTCTCAGTAGTTTACCCTGAAGCAATACCTGGTAGCAGGTATTACCAGACCACTGCCCAGGAGCAGACCATTCAAAGGAAATGCCAAACATTCCAACCGCTGAAGGTAGGATCACCTGCCAGTGCACCTCACCAGGACACCTCTAGACAAATGTCAGCCAATCAGGGGTCCTGAACCTTAGAGACCCTCTCACCCTCACTTTTACTACTATAAAAACCCAATTAGGGAGGGAAATGGGAGGAGGGGAGGAGGAGATAAATTTTTAATAATAATAATAATAATAATAATAATAATAATAAAACCTGAAAAAAAACAATTCTAATTGAACTCAGGGCTCTCGGATTATTCAAATACATTGGATATATGGAGAGACCGAGTTTGCAAACGTGATTAAAATGAAGGCTCTTTGCTTTTACATATGGGAATCAGTTTCCTTGTTGGCCTTGAGGGGACTTCACAGATTTGGGCATACCAACAAACATGGACATCAAGCACACACCATAATAACAACATTAATAATGAAAACTAGCCAGATCTTGAAAGATATCCACACAATAGTCAAATATATAAAAAATGCAAAGTATTAAAAAAGCAAACTTGTAAAAATTTCTGTCTATAACACAACAGTAAATTGGTGACTTGTTTTACAAAGTCAAAACCCAAACAATCTGTATTTATTTTAAATAAGAATACATGTGGCTCATAGAGTTGATGAACCAACTCTATGTTATAAGAATTTCATGAAATGCTACTTCATGAATGGACCGTGCTTAAAAAAATTGGAAAAGAAAAAGAATGGGCTGCACTGAGTTGGGGAGTCACTGACAGAATGATCTTATTTCATGGCTTGTTAGAGACACAGCCTCTGTCTCCCACCATGTATGCAGAAGTCATACTGTCCTTTCAAGGACACATTTCCTGGGCCTCGGTATGATGACGTGAAAATGGTGTTAAAGGAATCGCACACCAGGAAAGTAGTGTCTGCCCATAGTGTTATAAGAATGTCACCCAGAGAAAGTCCAAAGTAATGAGACATTGTCTCATCCTGCAGGCTTCATATGCTTTACATATGTTAGCTTTCTCCTAAGCTTCTTGTTTGCTACAGACCCTTCTACAGAGACAGGTTAACACAAAATTACAGTTATTTCAAACCATCTCTCCTAGCGACTGAACTTGCCCAAAGAGTAATAATTGCATAAGGTAAAGTGGGTTCTTCTATGGGATTCAAAATGAAGGGGACAGTTTTCAGTGTGAATGAGGCAAAGCCTGTCCCAGGTGGGTTTTCTTGGGGTAAACAGCGGCAAATTGGAAATGCACAAGACTTGGGTGGCTTCCTCAAACAAAGGCAGGCTGGAAGGTTAAGGACACAGATGCACAGTCAGGTGTTGTAAACAGCAGCAGCAGCCAGCACCTTGAGCACTGCCTTGGAGCCAACCACAGGGAAGGCACCTGCATATGCAAACTTATCCAGAGACCGTGCATTTAAAAGGACAACTGGGAGTTTTCCCACCGGGTCAGTGGTATTCATTCTGCAAACTTCTGCCACTCCCAGGGCTGCACAAAAGCTAAAAGGATCATTGTATCATGCACATGTCTGCGTTTCTGTAGACACCGGGAATATGGACAATGGCTTTTCACAGACTTATGTGAAACGCTGGAAACCATGACCTCTTTCCCAG
The DNA here is from genome assembly GCF_982192425.1 of Myodes glareolus. Taxonomy (NCBI): domain Eukaryota; kingdom Metazoa; phylum Chordata; class Mammalia; order Rodentia; family Cricetidae; genus Myodes; species Myodes glareolus. The sequence continues at coordinate 106,802,781 of NC_142026.1, forward strand.
TGGACTCAGCAAGAGCTGTGAAATATAGAAAAGTACATGTAAAAAGTAGGAACAAGATCCTAAAATGGAGCTCGGCCAATTCAAGTGTGAGACAACAAACCAACAACTATTCAGATATTGAGAAAATATTTTCTCTGTCCTTAAAATGGAAGCACACTAAATATTACACGTGTTCCAGTATGTGTCATCTTTTTCTATATTATGCTCTGAAACTAAAAAGAATTTTTTGATAAATTACAATTTTGCCATGAGTTTTGCAAGTGTAAAAGTGGTCACATCATTTATGTAAAATAAAAAAAGAGCATACCAAAGTCATTTTCTGTTCGGAAATAATTTTAAACATATAAGACAAACTCAAAATACATCATTTATTATCTTTTCATCCAATCAATCACTCATCATGGTCACTGCTCATTCAAGAAAGATTCAATTAACTGTCTACTCTAATGCCATTTATTAAATCAGAGATAATCTTCAAAGTAATCCGCATTTCATTAAAATCTGAATAGAATCCATAATTTCAGACACCAAACTGATAGAGGATAAAGAATATTTTGTTTGTCTATAATAGAGCAATGATCATAAACCAGTGTTCTATAATACTCTGCAAATGTGTCTTGATGAGACCAAATGGGATTTTAATTTCTTTCCCTACAATAGGATAAATATAGAAAGGTCGGCAAAGAGAGCATTGCTATAATATCGCAGTGTGAAGTATATAATCCCTCTAAGGCAGGGATTCACTCTAAAGACCCATTTTTAATTGCTGGGAACAAAACACAAGCTTTTCTGTGACTTAGCATCTACCTTTTCAAACAAAGGATTGAATCTAGGCATCTATTCTAACACTGTATTGATAACAGAGTCAGGAATTCAGGAGTTATGCTTCAGTGAGAGATGCTTCAGTGGTTAAGGGCACTTGCTACTCTTGTAGACGACCCAGGTTGGGTTCCCAGTACACATGCAGATTCTCCCCAACAGCTGGGACTGTAGTTTCAGTGGATCCGATGCCTTTTCCTGGCCTCACTGAGCACCAAACACGTATGTGGTGTACATATATACATGTAGGCAAATGCTCATATACATAAAATGAAATTTAAGTCCTTAAGGGTTGGAAACATGGCTCAGAGGTTAAGCTTATATAAGCACTCACACCAAATAGCCAGTAAGTCTAACTTTAAAGCATGTGACACTTTGTTCTGGACCCTGCAAGGACTTGCACTCACATCCAAATACACACACACACACATACACACACACACACACACACACTTAAAATATATTTAAAAATAATTTATATTATGTATATGTTTCTATGTTGTACTAACATTATGTATATGTTTCAATGCTTCATATATATGTATTAACAGATATACATACACACTTAGTATATGAGTGTGACTATGTGTCTGTGCATGTGTGTATCTGTTTCTTGGAAAGAGTATGTCTTCGGTATTTTTTGGAAACCTCTTTACCTCATAATCAAGTTAATGTTTCATAGATTTTACTTCCTAGGCTACAGCATGACACAATTCAGTTGGATTTCTGATCTGAAATGATTCACTTCCCTCCACTTTCCAGTGACAAGTTCTTCATCTTTCTCTGAGCCTTGCTGGAGAGACCTCTCTACTAACAGCTTTGGGAGTGCAATCCAGACTTTTGCCTCTCTGCTCTTCACAATTCTGGAAAGCTTTGCTCACTGCTCAATCCCAAAGTCACTTCCACGTCCACCGGTATTTTACAGTTGGATTCTATTTCTAGGTGTCAAAAACCTTTCCTTGATGGGTTTAGTGGCACACACCTTTAAGCCCAGCACTTAGGAGGCAGAGGCAGGCAGAACTCTGTGAGTTTAAGGCAAGCTCAGTCTCCATGGTGAGTTCCAGGACAGCCAGAGCTACATAGTGAGACCTGTCTTGAAAATAAACAAAGAACCAAAGAATAAACAAGCTAAACACATTCCTTATTAATTAGTCAGTTTGTTACCATGACGATGACTGATTTGTGGGCCAAAGGAGCATAAACATTATCTTATTTCTGAAACGGTGAATTCATAAACAAGTTCTGTAAAGCTACTATCCAGATATCGGTGTGGTTTGACTCTCTGAGATGCAAGGGGGATTTCCTGGCTTTCTTGAGCCCCCACAGGCGACCTGAATTCCTACACCCAAGCTTCTTTCTGCTTCAGAGCCCATCATCTTTCCAGCTTTTGTTTCTGTCAGCAGGTTCCTTCGATGACTTTGACTCTCTACTTATCAAGAATTTACAACATTGAGCATACCCGAAGAATCAAACATAATTTTGCTATCATAACATCCACAATGGTCAATGCCCACTTTACTACAAAAGATCACATACATATGGAATTAGAATATCAATCATGAGAAACTTAATCTACATTAATCAATATGAGTTAATGTTAAATGTTACAGTTTTGATTGACACCTTCAAAACGGATCAAGGGAGGGGAAACTTTTGTCATCTTTGCCCTGTCATAAGTACCTATGCCAGTTGTAAAGTTATTCCTGTCCTATTAGTCACTCAAGGCAACTTTTCTAGAATTGAATTTAGACTCCTGCTGCTGGTATTATTTGAATGAAGTGCTCCATGTTAAAAATCTCTCCAGCGAACAAATGGCACCCTTAGTTTCATGGCGATACTAGTCTCCAGATTGCTCTTTAATTACTAGAGAGCTGTGTGCGTTAGAATGGGCCACTGTGATTGTACTGGCCTGGTTGACATGACGGTGGACACTGAAGGAAAATAGTATTTGAGCTAATAATTGTGGCATGTCCTGCATAATAAATGTGTTTTGTGGAAAAGGTACAGGGAATTGATATTGGATCCCAAAAGACCTGATTTACCAACGGAAACCAAATTATCAGTGAACACTGGACTCACTAGAGTAAGAAGGCATTGACTTATGTCAGAATTTCTGAAAAGTTAGCATAAAAGCATTTTGTAAAAGAGAGGAAAAAGTGGACTATACCTATTTTATTGTTTCTACATTAAAGCTTACTTCTTACAAGATTATTTTTATTTTTTATTGTAAATCCCATCAGCACAAACAGATTTCCAGGGGCCAACTTGAATTCAGAGGGCAAGTGAGCCAAAAGCAATTTATGATCACTCTCTACTCAAATATTATTTCTTTTTGCTCATTAACAAATATTGAGTCTCAACTAATGCTGTCACTGTAGCAGCTTCCTTCACAATTTTAAGGTGCATTTAGTATATATTATTGTAAAACTTAAATGAAGATATTCATTAGTGTTTGGAAAATAGCACATTTGTACATAAAATCATTATTGTCAATTTTAGAAATAGTTTATTATAACAATAAATCATGGACAGGAGGACATGCTCATCAGGTAAAAAGCATTTGTTGTGCAAACTCACAACCTGAGTTCAGTTCCAAGAAAGCCAGATGTATTGGCTCACAACAGTGAATGGCAACCGGCAACTGTGCTATGGCAAGAAGGGAAGCAGAGACAGAAGGATTGGCCCAAACCTTCTATATGCTTATAGCATCATAAACAAAAGAGACCTTGCCTCAAAAAAGGTAGCAGAGTTGTTCTCTGATCTCCACACATGTGCTGTGGTGCATGTGAGCTTGCACACACACACACACACACACACACACACACACACACACACACACACACACACGACACATACTAGAAATCCCTACATTTTTTGCAAAATAATCCAGGTATATCTTTGGATTATATATACTTCATAAATAACTTCTGAAATCTGAAAACTCCACGATTGTATTTTATCATGAAGAATGATTCTTTTTCTCCATGAAACACCCCACCCCCTGGTACCCATTCTTTCTGTGATGTTTAGGGTTACCTGTCATTTTGATGGGATCTAGATTTACCAAGGAGATAAACCTCTGGGTACACCTGTGTGGGACTGGAATTAAAGTTAGTTTCTGACAGTATCTGTGAGGTGTTGTTTTGGGTTAATTAATGTGGGAAACCTGATTTTAACTGTGGGCAAGGCCACTCATGGGATCCTATTTATATAAGATGGAGAATATTAGCTGAGCCCAAGAGTTCACTGTGCTCTGCTTCTGGACTGTGGAAGCAATATGTGGAAGCTGCTTCCAGAATTTGCTGGTTGACTTCTCTACTATGATGACAATAGTACCCTTGAACTGTGAGCTGAGAGAAGCCCTTTCTCCCGGACGCTGTTTTTGTCAAGGTGTTGCTATCACAGCATCAGGAACAAGAAACTAAGATCCATTCTTCCTTCATTTCTTCCATCCTTCCTTCTTTATGTCCTTCCTACGCCAGTCCCTTATACATGCTGAGTAAACACTCAACCACCAAGCTATGTTTAAGTCTTCAAGTCCTAGATTTTCAATTTCCATATTTTCCAAACAGTAGGAAAATACTTCATGAATATCAAAGACAATTGCTCTACAATATTATACAACCAAATTAAATAGGAAATTCATTCACTTAATTGCACCAGTCAAAATTCTGCCTACCTTAATTTTTCTATTTTCATATACCAAATTTAATCTAATCAAGAAGTCCTATTAGCTTTATTTCTTGTTTCCACTGCCATTGATTTAGTCCTGCTACCAACATGCCTAGCATTTAAAGATCGCAATAGCATTCCTAACATGTACCCTCTTAACAGAAGCTGACATTGTCATCCATTCTCTGGATCATCCAGAGTAATCCTTAAAAGCAAGAAGAAAATCCTAATTCCCCACTTAAATTCCACAGTGGCTTTCCTTTATATCTAGATCAACACACACACTCAGCATGGCTTACTAGCCACCATAAGCTCCATTATTCCCTGGATATTCATTTGGTCCTAGGCCCTTGTTTGCTGTCCCTTCTCTTTGGTAAGCTTTTCAGGCAATTTATACAACAGGCTCTCTATACTTTTCTCATTTACGTCTTAGCTCAAATATCACTTGAGAGCATTTATTTGAAATCCTATAAGAATTAGCTTCATTTAGAGAAGTCACTTGAAATCACATCAGACAATTCTGTTTTCTTCATTGAATGTGTAATGAATTTAAAATGAGATTATTTCACTTGTAGGTATATGCTGTCTGTTGTGATTTGAATGAGAACTATCCTCTACAGCCTCATGTATCTGAATAATTGTTGGTGAATTATTTAGGGCAGTTATGGACCTTTTTGATGTGGAGCCTTGCTGGAGGAAGTAGTCTCTGGGGTGGGCATTAAGGGTTTTTGGCCTTGCCCCACATCCTCTCTGCTTCTTCTGTTGAGATGTGATCTCTGAGCACCTTGCTTCTATGCCTTGTGTCCCATTACAGACACCCTGCACGTATACGACAAAATAAAAACCAAAACCCACAAACACTCATCCTTAAGTGGACTGAGCTATGATATTTTATCTCAGCAGCAGAAATATAACTCATACAGTCTCCCCACCAAAATAAGAGTTCCTTTAAGGAACACATGCCAATTCTGTGGCTTAGAATGATTCTGACACCTAAATGGTATTTGACTCATCTGCTTATGTTTTATGATTTCATTGAATAAATGAATGAACTTATAGGGAGAATTCCTCAAGGAACTTGTTAGCTACAACTTTGCTGTTGGATCTTTTGACAGTTAAGTGGCTAAACGTTCAGCTGATCTATAAAGCTGGCAATCAGAACTCATTACTTTCCTGACATTTTCCCTGTGAGAGAATTCCTCTTTTTCAAGTCTTTAATATGTTAGGTGGATATCTACAGCCCTGCACACAATGCACATACTTACACAAAATGCTTTTTAATTAAAAGAATTACATTAAAGCATTAATTTTTTAAACCAGAAAAGTTTAGATTGGAAGAACTCCTAAAAATACATAGAATTTCTGTTTCTGATTTTTGCCTGTCTCTTTTATAATTAAAAGAAAGTGAACACTTGACATTGTTTTTAATAGTCACCAACTGAAAAGTCTAGCTAGAACATACCTGATACATCTTCAGAGCAGTGAAAAGAATAATCCTAACGAGCATCAGAAAATTTTGTAAGATAAACAGTAAAATGGAATAACTTACTTCATTCTGTCACTCAGGTATTTTAAAAAGATGGGCAGATTTATATTACACATCATGTGTAGATTTCAATATAAGCAGAGTGTCACCTTCCACCCATGTAAACCATACACACCATCCAGACAGGTCACTGTGGTGGGATTTTCTTAATAATAACTCCTGTGACCACTTAGCCTTTGAATCCATTGTGGAAATAGTGCATGTTGTCTACTCTAGTTTTTCAGCAACAAATGGTATTTTAGATTTGCAAATGGGCTTTAAAATCTATTTGCTATTAACTTTTAGGAATATTTCTCTCCATTTTAAAAGTAAAAAGTTGACAACGCTATGAACTTTGACAGAGCGAATGAAAACATTGGTGCCTAACAGGTTGTTCGTGTAAACCAGGACTATGCTCAGAACTTTATTAAAATTACGTGTTCCTGACTTGATGTCATTTAGAGATACCATCATTTTTCCCCAGGGAATAGTCTAAACTCTAAAATTAAATGGACTTTTCTCTAGCTTTCTTTCTCTGAATTAAGGAGAAAGAAAATCACCAATCAGATTAATTTTTGAAAATAGGAGCACAGACAATGCACAGGAAGAGATACTTGGGAAGAGCATGAGCTCCAGCAAGGACACAGCTCAGGCATGCAGCAAAGGTGACAACCGATCTCTCTGGGTACCAGCTTCCCGATGGGTAGATAGTTTCTTTATAGCTGATCTACCCCAAAGACAAAAGACAGCCAGGCTCCAGCCCAGAGTATTTTCTTTCTCATTTCTAGAAATGCATTTATTTTTATGGGTGTGGGTGCTTTGCCTGCATGTGTGTGCATTTAACACATGTGTTCAGTGCTCTAAGAAGCCAGAAGAGGGCATTGGATCCCACAAGACTGCAGGTACAGGTAACAGTGAGCTGCCATGTGGGTGATGGAGACTGAAGCTCTTTATCACTGAGTCATGTCTCCAGCAGACATTTTCAGTGGCTGAAGGAAACTATGACAGGTTTCCCCATTTCCACCTGCAAAATGATCTCACAGGAAGAGGTAAGAAACAGTGCTTAGGACCTTAGCAGCTGAAGCCCACTGAATGGCTGACTTCGGCCTTAGCTCTGCTGCTAAGGCGTCCTTTGCAGCTATATTTTGTAAGGGATGAAGCACGGGAAGCTAAAGGTAAAGAGTCTAATTCTATAATATGGAAAAATATAAACAACTCAATATCCTACATATGACTTAAAGATTAAAATAAAATTCAACTGAAATGAGTGTCATGTTAATTGGTTCAATGTGAATTAAAATATGTCTAGAATTGTACTTTTAACAATAAACTGCTACCCAGTAAAACACTCCTTCCCTCCAAATTTTATTCACAGTATAAACTATAAACATTATGGCATAAGATTCATAGTTACTAATCTGGGAGTGTGAGAAAAGCACATCAATTGGTTACCTAATACCATACGGTCAGCCCTAAAAACATACACACAAATAATGTTATGCAGACAGAGCAGCTTGTATTTAGGAATAGACATGTATGTACTTATACACACTTATACATGCAATAACAATTCATGAACAAAGAGGCCATGAATTTGAATGAGAGCAGGGAGAGGAATGTGGAAAGTTTTGTGGGGAGAAAAGGGAAGGGAGAAATGCTATAGCTATATTATATTCCTAAAAACAAAACAATAACAAAAACCCAAAACAACAACAAAAACCGCTAAGATTCTTAGGTGCTAACACGCATGGCTGTGTGTGTATATACTGAATTGGGATGCTGTAAATCACATTTCAAAAGAAAGAGCAAGCCAGTATCAACTAAAACCCATACCTTCCATTAGATACCTAAGCCTGATTCTCTTAGGCACACAGGCTACAAGAAGTGCCCATCTCATTGTACGAGAAAACGCATGAAAAGTTCCAGTTCCACCTGCGACGGTCCCTGCTCTCTTGCTGGAATCTCTCATCTCCTTAAGAAGCCCAGTTTACTTTCATCAGTCAATGGTATGGAGCACTGGGTACCTACTGAGCTTGCTGCAATTCAGGCAGTCCCGTTCCCAGGTGTTCCTATGAACTGAAGTTACAGACTGCATAGACAGATAACTGCACTCACTTATGCTCCTCTCTTTCTTGCCCTCCTCCTTTCTCTCCCTGTCTTTTTTGTCACTTTGCCCTCTGTGCTAAACAACAGAGGTTTGACAACCTATTGCAAAGGAACAAATTTCATCATCTTTAGTTAATAAAGATGACAAAGTTAAAGTTGGCAAAAGGTAAAGTCAAATTCACCCTTTCAAGTATACATCCTCAGAGCACTCTAGGAATAAAATATAATAATAAAAGAGAAAGGAAGAAAAAAAAGGAAGAAACATTAGTTTTACTTGTGTAGTGTAAATACGGCTTAAACTTTCCATAACGAGCAAAGAGTATGATAGGTCTTTCCATCCTGATATTTGGTCTTCAGATAGATCTGGGCTAGGTGAGACCTTCATTTCCTCTTGCTCCCCTTAGCTCTATGCTGATCTTAACTATGAGTTAAGGGAGCTGTAAGCAGCTCTGGGAACTTTCCCTTTGCTTTTCTTTTCTTATGTGCTCTTCAATTTCTCTGGTTTCAGCTGTGTTCAGTATATATCACATCTGCCTAGGGATAATTCATCAACAAAGACCTGTTTCTACATATCATGTCTCTACAAATCACAAATTATGCATTATTATTTAGTTTAGTGCAATTTTATGTTGATTTATTTTCTTACGTTTGAAACAGGTTCTTGAACAGCTCTATTTAATCTATTCAGGTAAGATAAAAAAAGATGACGCTGTACAGGTACTGAGTATGAATAACAGTGTAAGCATATATGGACGATGAGGAAACATAATTGCTCTATGATTCTGCAGAGAGTAACTACTAATAAATGGTGGTATAATCAGGTGTTTTGTTCTAAAGGCAAAAGCCTCAATAGATATTGTTTCTTAGACAATTCTAAAGAGGATTTTTAAGAAATTCTTCTTCGGGTGTTTTCAAAAGCTTGAGCAGGCTTTGAGGAGATAAAGACCATCTCTTGCATGGATTCTCTTTAACAGGGGTCATGAAATCACCACCCAGGACTCGCCTTTATTATACCCCCTCTCTCCAATTAGAATTGAATTCCAACTAGATTCATTTCAGTCACATTTCATGTGTTAATTTTTAATTTCATTGATTATAGACAGATATAACATTTGAGATTCTCTTCAATTTCTTCAAACATTAAAAGAAAAAAATGAACTATTTCTTGGGACAACTGATGAAATAGTTTCAGTGTTATTCACACCTAGTAAATAAATACTTCTCTTTATACACAGGTATATAAAGATAAGTGGAGTTCTCACCCCTCGTTAATGAAACTTCTTTTTGCAACAGAAGGGGATTATTACAAAAACCAACAAACAAAAACAAAACAACAACAAAAACAATTGAAATGCAGAGAACAAGAGAAGGTAGGGTGCCCATTCCTAACTCATAAATCTACAACATAAACCTTGTACCTAAGGCTCAGGGATCACTGTGCAAGGGGAGTGGGGACATTGTGAGAGTCAGAGGAACACAAAGTTTACTATGAGATTATTCCTCCTAGAGATTTCACAAAAGCTACAGTCATGAAGTTGCACAAACATGAGTGCCTGTACAAGACCTGAACAATGACACCAAAGGGTGTGCTAATATGGAGAGTGGGAGCTTGCACGATCTCATCCCTACACAAAGAACCAGAGAATGGTCAGAGTGGGAGAAAAGACTTTCCTTGGAGAAGAGTCTCCCAATGGGTTGCCAATCCAATACTAAAATCCCTGAGATCAAACACATAGAGATGACATTCTGTGGACTGAGTAGGTTGTATTTATGCACTAGGAATGTGTGTGCTTATGTGTGTGTGCACATGTGTGTGTCTGTGCGTGTGTGTGTGTGTGTGTGTGTGTGTGATGTGTGTGTAACAATAATCAACAGCAAAGAACAAGATGTGAATTTCAGAGTTGAATGGATGGATCTGAAGAGAAGAAAGAGAAAGGGGGAAATGATGTAGTTATCATTTTAAAAATAAAATATTGAAAAATTGTTTTTTTTCTACAGTTTTCAGGGCAGATGTATTGTCTATCTATCTATCTATTTTTTCTGTTTTTATTAGATATATTATATATTCATAAATTGTTGTTCTGCTTGCTCCTGTTAATTTTTAATTTGTTTTTGTTTTGAGAATCTCACTAAGTAGCCTGTGTTTGATACAAACCAAATAGGCCAAGTTGGCCTTGAAGTTATGGTGATCTTCCTGCCTGTGCTTGCCAAGTGTTGTGATTAGAGCTACACACCACCATACCAACCTAAGCTATTGAATATTTTAAAATATTAGTTCTATATAATATAAACTCTTTTTTTTCTTTTTAGTATTTAAGAAAGGGTTCTCTGTGTAGCTGTGGTTGTCCTGGAACTTCCTTTAAAGACCAGAGTGGCCTCTAACTCAGAGCTCTGCCTGCCTCTGCCTCCCCAGTGCTGAGATTAACGGTGTGTGCCACTGCCACCACACAGCTTCTGAATTATCCAAACTTATTGCTTCTTTTTCTGCATTAGATTATCAGTTCTTTCTGAATTACTGTCTTTCTAGTTTCTCACGAATTCTTTACTGCAGTATTATGATTTCGGTTGAATTTTTTAATTATAAAAGAGGAGTTTTATTGAAAGCAAGTCAAAATATCAACTACGTCATAGAGAATTATATCCCTAAATTTGTAGTTATAGAAACCCATAGCTTCATATGGAATAATAATAGTGTCCTTCCATTTATGTTAAGATGCTGACACTACGCACATTACATGCTAATTCAACATTCTAAGAGAGGTTATCAACAATTTGAATCAAGTTCAAGCAAGTTATCTAAAGTGAGGAAGTTGATTACATCCATTATTAAAAACCATAATCCACCAATCTGCAGTTTTAAAACGGCCTCTAATTATTTGAGGTCAATTTGGAAAAGTTTCCAATCAACTAGTCTAAGCTGCTAGCCCTTTCCTATTCTGACATTTAATTAGTGTTTAAATACGTTTATGGCATAAGAATGAACCGCTCAGAAGCGCCTTTCTCCTCTCCAAACCCCAGCAATTTAGGTGAAAAACAAATGGCAGCGAAGGAGTATCTAAGTGTGTGTCTGTCCATAGCTTTGAGCGATGGCTTGGCAAGCCGGAGCCATGATGCCATCCTCTCTCTCCAGACTCTATCATGAATGTGATTTATCTCTTTTAAGGAAGTGCTGGCGACAGGTCAAGGTCATCTCGTGAAACAAGTGAACTCCAAAGAGTGAAAATGCTGGAGTTATTTCTAAGCGGTCATGGCAAGAATATGCAGCTAGAACTAAATGTTGACTAATAGGCACTCACTCTGACAGTCACTCAACTGTCTACCTATGTCTGATCAGGAAGCAGACCACAGGGATAGATGTACAGATTCCATTAAGGCAGCTGAAAAAATGAACGCTACACAAGCAAAGTGTTCACTCTAATATTATAGCTGATATAGAGCCGGGAGAGTGTGAACAAGATCCTCTGAAGTTCAGTGTCTTTCATGTTTCATGAGCAATACATAGCGGGTGGGGGTGGAAAATCTACTTATGAAAAAGCCTGTACACTCATATTCATGTGACTGAAGGAAAAGGAAACATTAGAAGAAGAATATTTCTGGGATGTAGTGCTTATTGGGGAAACTGACACAGAACTTGAGGAATAGTTTAAATAATAAGAAATGAAAACTCAGCAAAAACCCTTGTTAACTTTATGCTTCAATTTTGTAATTAATATTCGAGCTTAATTAATTTGTAATTAGTATTAGTTGCAGTTATGATTTTAATACGCCCAACTGAAGTCCAAGAGGTTCACATCAGTAAAACACGGTACATTCTTGTGCTGCTAAGTAGCACTCATTTGTGTGATGTTTAATGGAATTTTTAATCATTCATCATAATGGCTACCTACAGAGAATCAGAGGAGTAAGAGATTTCCTTTAGAGTTTCTGCTTGGCTACATTAAATCATTTAATTCTTGTTAGAACACTAGACTAGTACCCTCACACTGGAGATCAACAGAGTTACAGCCATAAGTCGCAGTGACCAAGTTGAACAGTTTCAGTTAAACAGGCTTCCTAGTTATGTACACAGTTAGCCATTTGAATGAAGAAATCATACATTGTCACTTATCCCAGTGGGACGCTCAGTCAAATAAAATGCATATTAAACTTAATACACACCAATTTACAAATGCTATTTCTAAGTAACTACAGACTCACACAGAATCTCATCCTTGGAATTTTTTGTAAAATGTAAGGGGACCTATAAATTCACATTGCAAGAAACAAAGAAACCGTCCCAGTTGCACACGCCACTCACCACATACAAGTACTCTGATACTTTTCCGAATTGCAGGCAGTGCTGCAACCATTTTGATTAAATATTAAAAGCAAAAACGTGTACCTCAAATTTAAATTCAATTACCAATTCAACAAATATTTGTTGTACATAATAAGACTTTCATCTTGTACTCGTTCTTGGAATATAGTGATATATGAGACTACTGAATCACAGAATTAAACTTGACTAAGCAATTAAGTTACAATAACTACATATGAATACATATTGTCTAACAAAATTAAATATAAAAGGCCCGTGGAAAGGAGAATGTCTTACAGCAGAGACATCCGGACTTCTAGAGAATCATGCTCTTTTTAGCAAAACTGACTTATATATGAAGGACATTAGGAAAGCTGGACCCCACTTTCTTAGTACTTCTAGCTGAGGGGATAGAGGTGAAGATGAAGGCAGGGTTTTAGTAATGGAGAACACAGGGATGCCATAGGGATGCCACACAGGATCCAACAGATTCCAATTTTTCTGGTCAGCCCAGTCATTTCTGGCTTGGCTGTCCTCTATTGACACTATCTGAAAAATGACATGTTTTTGCTTCCCTGAGCATCAGGGGCAGCCTTCTGTGAAAGCTAGCAAGATTTTATACACACACACACACACACACACACACACACAGTCCTGCCATAGATTCACCTATGGACTCAGCATTGCTTCTACCATGCTGATACAGTTCTCATTACTTTGTTACCTTAAAAAAAAATCAAGGAACTACTCATGAGCCCATATATGTATGTATGTATGTATGTATGTGTGTATATATACACAAGCACACACACTCACACAACAGCAAAGCCCACAAATCTCAAATATGTAGTAACAGTGAGGCCCACATATCTCAACATAGAATTTAATTAATCTTTTACAAAAGTGTACTCTTGCTCAACAAGCTAGTCTTTTACTAGTAGGCTTCTTTCTATCCCTTCACAAGCACCATGGTTCTATCATTTTGACTAGTAATTAAGTCTTCAAGATCCTGTGTCTGAAATTTTTTTTTTTGCCATTCTGAATGATTTTAGACAAAAAGACAACTATATTTCCATGGTGTTAGTTTAGCTGCACTCAGTCAATAAGGCAATGTTACTTTACTAAAGTGTGCTTTTTCATAGGTAGAAAAATGTCAAAATTCAGAGCAAGAAATGGATTAGATCTTGTTAGAAATATTAAATCACAAAAATTTACTCCTAATAAATTTCTATCTCCAATTTAAGTCTACTTTAGTATTTATGGTTTTTCCCCCTCATAACTGCATATGATGATTGATGTGGTTCAAAGGCAAGGTAAAACATGTTCATTTAGGGACTAGGCATGGCAATTTTCTAGATTTACAATAGTAACAGAAAACACAGAGGCTCTTCCATGAGCCTCTGGGGAAGTCCATTAGTGAGGACAATGCCGTACTTTATAATTGACACGAGAAGACAGTGGCTACCATGTGTAATATGTAAAATGTGCCAGGGCTCATTCAAGCACGCTTTGTGCATAAGAGCTCCTTTAACTGTGGCAGCTGTGTTCCAAGAACCTTGGTAGATGACTAAAGCCACAAATAATATCAAATTCTGCCGCTACTACTTCTTCCACATGTGCAAACTTATGTTAAAGCTTACTATCCATATGAGATTACCAATTATGAATAGTGAATAGAACATTTGAACTTTGAAGCCACTAATCAATCAGGTAGGGTTTCAAAACACACACACAACAATACAGCAACAGGTGGTTACTGAGTTACTTGACAGGTGGGTAGTATATTCACCACAAATGCTGCGGACAAAGGGGCGCTCGGGTCCTGGGACAAGTAGAGTAAGAGAGTGAAAACTTGCATTATGCTACTGCCAGTGGCATGCAAAATTTAACATTTATGAATTTTTTATTTCTGGAATTTTTCATTTAATATTTTCCGGCTATGGTTTGCTACAGATATCTTAAATCATGGAAGAAAAAAAAATCCTAGGTGAGGAAGAAGTAGTCTTTATGTTCCCCAAATCCTCAAAATAATAAGGGCGAAGCACTTGGCTACTCTCCTTTGGCGAATGGAGCTTTTGTAATTTGCCTTGAAGCTAGCAGACAAGGTCAAGATCTAAGCTCAGATAGTCTAAGACCAGAGTCCTTCTCACACTGATTATGCCACTCTGTCAACCAGAGGTCCTGAGTGCCTCGGGATGCATGAGAACAGGGGAATGACCACAAACGGAAGGAAGCCTTCTCAGCACCCTCTGTGCTGCTACCAAATGTCACATGCTAAGATCGAATTCCACGATCTATAACCCTCCCTGGAGCATAAATATCAGATAATATTTGCTATCCTGCTTTTATTGGTATCCAAAAGGGGATAAAGTGACCCCAAAACAATTCACGAAAGCAGTGAATGAGAAGGAAATTCTGGCTGGCAATCGCTTCAGCTCTTTTGTCCTTTTATTGTTTTCCTATCTAAAGAACTTTCTGCCTGGATGGTGGGGGCACACGTCTTTAATCCCAGCACTCAGGAGGCAGAGACAGGGGCATCTCTGTGACTTCAAGGCCAGCTTGGTCAACAGAATGAGTTTCAGGACAGTTAGTGCTGTTACTCTAAGAAACCCTGTCTCAGAAAGACAAACAAACAAACAAAAAACAAAAACAAAAAAAACCCTTTTTTTTAGCAGCCTGCTATGATTACCTTTTACATTCTAGCATCTGCTTTAAATCTAGAAAAGCAGAGGTAACAACAGACTGCCAAATGTCTTTTGCGGCTAACTTCCAGAAATTTCAACTTGAACTCCTGATTTTCAAGCCAATTCTTAAAATAAAAACAAACAAACAAACAAATAAACCAAAAACAACCCAAGAAACAAAAAACCCGCTAGCACACTGCTTCTGCATATATTTTTCTTTTTTTTCCCCACTAGCATTGTTTACTTATTTTTTATTATCATGAGGAATCTTAGTATCTGAATGGAAATCAGTAGGTTTTTTTCTCCCATCTGTGAAGTTTCTTTATTAGTCCCATGAGTCAAGGGGAAACTCTTTATTGCTTGCACAAATCAAGAGAAAAACAAATGCTAATTGAGCAGATTGATAGAGGGAGAAAAAGATGAAAGGCAAGATGCCAACATAAACAGAATATGGCTATTCATTGTTACCCCCAGTGAATCAGCTACGCTCACAAATGTGCATCAAATACTAACTATGGCAACAGAGCTCCCAGCGGAACAAACCTCTGTGGAGGCTCAGGCAGGCGTGCAGACAGCTATTCCTTCTCCGCTAGAACAGACAAAGCGGTAGCCTCTCCCTTGTTGGACCATTCCATTTTTAAAGGACAATATAAAGAGAGGTATAGGAGCCTGCTCCAAATACTCTTTTAAAGATGACAATACATTCTTTCTTATCACAGCAGCTAAGTCATGGCAGCCAGGGTCAGCAGGCAGTGTTTTGCTTCTAGCCTTCACAGAAAGAATTTCCCAATGTTAGTTGAATCAAAAAGAAAAATTAAAATGTCTTCCTTGGAGTGATGAAATCGTGGAGCTGTTCTTCCCCCTCCGGTGCTCCTGCGGTGTTAAACTGGCTTTGTTCCTTTTAAATCAGAACCAAATGCAAATGAAGTGCTCACCTGAGTGTGTAGACTCATCAGAGCCGAACCTGTTTGATCTGTCTAGCACACAGAGTGATGGAGGTTTCCAAGTAAAGTGACTTGTACTTTGAGCTGCTATGGCTGATTTTTTTCCAAATAGGCTGATGGGCGGCATAAGGCCTCTCAGGCCCTAAATCCAAAGCTAAGCTGTTCTAAGGTTTCTAAGACCATCTTAACATCCTAACAAGGTTCCTTTAGTTAAGCACTAGTGATGGGATGAAGGGCTCCCATTCATCTTCAAGACACCCAAGTGTTCAGAGAACTTAGGGTTTAACTGGGTCCCAGTACAAATACCTTGTAATAGAGACACCACACTGTATTGGCCTGAAGCCGGGAACAAAACCCTTTCATGTTGGAAAGGAGTAGAGAATGGAGCTAAAAACAAAAACAAAATAAAAAAAGCAAACTCTTACCTTTTGTAGCAATTCGTACACACTGGGTTTTAGTTTCCTGGTTGAGTGAAATCAAAAGAAAATCATCAATATATAGATAATGTTTTCTGATCTGTAAATTATTATTATAATTCTTATCACAACACATCAAGGGTTAACAATAAGATTATGACTAAAGAACTATAATAACAAGGGAATTTCTTTCTCAATATATAGTTTTAGATAGTATTTTAAAAATTTGAAGGAGGTTTCTAGTAATTGCTAGAGATGTCTGTATCTGTTTCACTTTGTCATAAAGCAAACTGGTATGGCAGAGACAAGTTGGATGGCCTGCTATTTGCATTTTTGTTGCTTCTTGAGCTATCAGAAAGAGATACGGATCTGCAAAGCTAAAATAAATCAGAACCATATACAAATCTAATTTTCATCTGACAGCTCCAGACTTGGAACAAACCTGAAGATGATATACTCTCACTTGGATCTCGGCATGACTAAACAGCTAAACGATAGTTGTTAAGAAAGATTATTAAGACATCACATAGTAGTTTAGATGTAATTTATATGCGCTTCCTTTCCTGGAAATTTAGCTGTCAGCAACTAAATTTTTTTTCCTACCTCTCATTACCAAGGTAGATAGAGAAAATAGAAATGTAAGGGGAAGCAGCAAGAATGGTTAGTGCTGTGGGTACAAAGAGACACAAGGCCCTGCAGGCTGTCTTGGGCTCTGCTCCCTTCTCAGACACCGACTTCAGTCATGGTTGATCTCTGCTTGCCTTAGCTTTCTTTCTTCCTTTTCTTCCTTTCCCCTACTACTCCCTTTCCTCCCTGACAAGGTCTTGTTACATTGTCCTCCTCCATGAGTTCTCCCATGTGTTCCAAACCCTACAGAACAAAGGTTCTATAGTGGTGAGTTTCTCTGGTCACTGCCACCTGGGCTAGCTGTTGCTTAGGTGACACTGGACAACATAGTTTAGGAAGAGATCTGGGTATATTATAGCTGGACAGGGCTCAGCACACCATCCCTTCCTTCTGCCTCAGGGTATGAACAGACTGTTGTCCCCGGAATCCTAATAAATTGCTTTTGTGCAATCCTGGATCTACCTAATGTTGTTCTCTCTGTTCTGTTCTTTTACTTGTGTTAGCCAGGGTTCACATACTAGAAACATGAGTTTTTATGAAAGAGAGGTTATCTTTAAGAGGTATTTATAACTCTATCTTCAATGGCTTTATACTTTGATAAATAATAAACCAAATTTATATAATTCCTTCTCAAGCATTTACTTTGGAAGTCTAAAATATAGAACTAGAAGAAGAAATGTGTTCTTCTGTTTCTTCACTGTGGCTGACCTTAAGAATTGGCTGCAGGAGACTTTCATGAGCCAATGTAGACCCCAAGGGATTTTGATCTCCTAAAAGCAGTCATTGTTGAGTCTCTGTAGGCGTCACCAGCCTCTGCTGGTGCAAGGCTCATCAATGTCAAAACTCTTTGAAAATGATATGATTGCCAATACTCACAACCCATGGCTCTCAACCTTCCCAATGCTGCGACCCTTTACTACAGATTCTTATGTTGTTGTGATCCCCAACCATAAAATTATTTTTATTGCCACTTTATAGCTGTAATTTTGCTACTGCTATGAGTTATAATGTAAATATCTGTGGTTTCTGACGGTCTCCGGTGTCTCCTGTGAAAGGGTCATTTGATTGCCAAAGGGATCGTGACCCACAGGTTGAAAACCACTGTAAAATTTGATCAAATAGTAGTGTAGCTAAAGAATGTCAGAGAAAATCCCTTGTAAGTACACACGTTCATAGGTACTCCTGACACTCAACAGAGGGATTAACAAGAGTTGACTTGGAAACTATCACTTCTTTGAAGATGAAAACTCAAACCTGGAACTGCCTCCTGCCTGTGTGCTATTTGTGTTTGGGGGCAGGTTATCAACTTTTATCATGTCTCTGTTTTGAATAACCTAATTAGACAAGTAGTTTTTGCAAATGTGTGTGGTATGTGTATGTACCAAGGGTTCGTTAATCTTGAATGTCATTTTGATGGGATTTATCACCATGGAAACAAACCTTTGGGCATGTCTGTGAGGTATTATCTATAAATTAATTGAAGCAGAAAGACCTACCCTAAATATAGATCGCATTATTTGATGGACTGAGGGTCTCACGTTAGAGGGAGAGGTTGGGAAGAACACCAGGATATTTTGGTTCCTGCTCCCTGAATAAGGACCCATGAGACTAGTCGCTTCCTACTCTTTCCACCATGCCTTGCACTCCATGGACTTAACTTTCACTGTGAACTGAAATAAATCCTTTATCTCTTCCAATGCTTCTTGCCAGGCATTTTTTGCCAGAGCCAGTAAAATAACTAATACAACTTGGTGTGGACGCTAAAGAATCAAGTTATATAGGGGAAAAATGAGCAGGGAAAAACATCCTCAACTCTGCACGGAGACTACCTATTTAAAGTATCTCTGGCATTTTTCTTTGTCCTGTACTGTACAATGGTCACACTGGTAGGCAGAAAAGTACAGCTTGCGTGTAAAATCAATATTCGTATTGTCATGGCCCCTGTAGAGATACAAATTGGTTGTCTCCCAATTAAACTCTCCTATGAGCTAATATGACTCATACAACTGCTTGTCACATACTTCCTGTCCTCTCCCAGATGCCACCAATTATACAAAACCAAACCACTTCTCATGCAGCTACAAGTCCATCAAAATGCCAGTGTTCATCTGGATATGAAATTGTTAACAGTTTCTCTTCTCAACATGCTTTTTCTATCCTGCCCGCCTTTGTCCAAACTAGAAATAAATAAATAAATAAAAACAACATTAAGTCGCTGGGAAGAAAAGTCTTTCAAAGGTAACCAGCATGAGAGCAAAAGGCTAGGTTGTTTCTCTCTACATGCCCTGCTGTGCTTTCCGCTTCAATATTCATTTGGGATCAGCAGCGGTGCTCCACGACAACTGTGTCCAAAATAGGAAAAGGAGGGGCAGTCGGGGCCAGGGCCAGCCAACTTCTGTAATGGCTCAGCACCCAGCCTTCGCAGGCAGTCTTCTGTTTAGGGTCTGTCAGCTGGACCGCGGGCGTCCCATTACTTTGTAATCAGAGGATTGTTACTTGTTATTTACTATTTGGCTTGTACCCCCTGAAAAGCTTATAAAGGTTTATTAGTCCGCTGCAGAACACGTATTCTGTTTATCCTGAAGTAAATTTAATCTTTTGAAGCGGCCACTCCTGAGCAAGTGAGGCAGAACAATGGCGGGAATTTACTGGGGGTGGAGTCCCGGTGGCAGCACACCCACCTTTTCAAATCACTTCCCTCACAGTTGCACTGTGGGCATTCCTGAAGACGGAGCAAGTTGCAGTTGTTACTAGGAAACGGAGATCCTGTGAAATGCTGCTGGCTTACAGCCTGGGGCCTTCAGTCAACGTGCACGTTGCTGGCAACGGGAGAGACACTATACACCGATTTTTCCCTCTATCTATCTATCTATCTATCTATCTATCTATCTATCTATCTATCTATCTATCTTTCTTTCTTTCTTTCTTTCTTTCTATCTATCTATCTATCTATCTATCTATCTATCTATCTATCTATCTTTCTTTCTATCTATCTATCTATCTATCTATCTATCTATCTATCTATCTAGTCTCTCTCTCTCTCTCTCTCTCTCTCTCTCTCTCTCTCTCTTCAATTTTCCTTGGCAAACGCTACTGAGTGTTCATAAAATATAGCCATAGCTTTACAAACGATCGAGGGAAAAATCAAACGTCAATGGCATCTCACCTTCTCCACGCTGCTCATGGCTTGGAAATAGATGTTGTATCCTTTGCGAGGAGCCAGCGGAGGGTTCCAAAAGCCTTTATAGGTCCGGTTGTCACCCACGGTGAAGGGGGCAGGCTCAGGAAGATTCCCAGGGGGGAGTTCTGCAGCAAAGTAATAGTTTGCACCCCCACTCAGGGCGTTCTGGTATGTGACGGGTACCTGGTAGCACTCCATGGCCCCTGCTTCTCGCTTGGTCCGATGCGGATGCAGCTGCTCGACGACAATTTGGTAAGCACTTTGGGGAAGGGAAAGAAATGCTTGCGATTAGAAAACCATCAAGACATTGAGATTTGGGGGAAGGAACAAGGGGTTCAGCATGGGCACGCTGTCTCAGTGTATGTAACCAACACGCATCCCGTTTGCCATAAAACAGTTTCTCATGGGCTCAGATGCCCACAGTGCTGAGCTTACCATAAAGTCTTAATCACCATAAAGCGGTTCACATTTGCAGGAACTGAAAACGAAGGCCTGCTAATGAGGACGCTGGCGTTAACTATAGTCATGTCCTATTTTTCAGTGGAAAAGTTAACATTTTCCTGAGAGATTACATCAGGGAAGGCCCAGCTCCAAGGCCCACCAGAATGACGGCCTCCGGGAGGCAGTGGAAGCTGTTGGAGGCAGTTGTCACAGGCTCGGGGACTCAAAGCACTGACAGGCTTCTCCACCTCCTGACCTGGCCTCCATCTCCACTGCCTTACAGCTATGCAGATCCAAAGTACAAGTGACATGCGACAAGGCGGGCACAGATGGACAGAAATCTGTCCCCACAACAGAAATAGACTGCCTCCTTCTTCTGGGCTTGTTAATAATGAAATGTTACAAATTGGAGAGACAGATGGCATGTGGCCTATTAAAACTCCAATCTGAACCACAAACCCTTTTCTTTAAACACCTTAGAACTTTTCTACAACCACTGTTATTTTAGAGGGGTAATAAAAGAAAGAAGACCCTGAAAATTTAAAATAACGATCTCTGGATCACTAATAACTATGCACTGTCAACTTCTCGAACTCATATGTCAATAATATCCTTCCTTAGTGGAAAATGGCTCATGGGAAAAATTAGGTTAAGACTATCTATGAAGCTTGCCATTATTATTAATACGTTACATGTACTTTTAATGGCAGATAATTAATACAGTTACAAATTTCTGAAAACTGAAGGAAAATGAATTGTGGTGGTTTGTTTAAATTCAGTAGGAATAAGCTATGTGTGGGGCTCCATGCAAAATCTTGAGACCCTTAGGTAAATGTGCTCCATCTCGGTCTCCCAGAGGGGGAAGACAGCCAACAGATCTGTAGTAGGGAAGAAGACTGTTTGTTATGAGTCTCCCAGAGAGACTAAGAGAGAAAAACAAAGTTTGTTTCTAGGAAAATGAAAAAGTTCAGATCTAGAGCAAAATTCCAATTTAAATATAAGCTGTTATACTTAGAAGCGAAAGACCCCAGAGCCTCAAAGAAAGGATTACATTTAATTTAAAACTACAGTTTTATTTTCCTCCTAAATATTGAAGTTCTCACCCGCTGGTTTTTTTTTAATCAAAATATTGCTAAAATTTTAAAAAGCTTGTTATTTATTTCTTGCTCATTTGAGAGGGGACAAAGATCATATTAATGGCAGAGATTTGACCAAGTAACCAAGGCAGAAGTCGCTGTGATTTCTGATTGCTGACACTGCACCATCCTCTACAACTCAGCCAAGTTGGGTCACCAAGCTTGGAGGAATGTTACTGACAGGAAGGGTGCTCTCTGTCTCATCTAGAAAATGACATTTGTCAATTTTAAATTTAGGAAACAGCAAGCAGAGCCCCAGAGACACAAAGAAGAATAGAGCAAAGTTGATAAGTGCTTGCTAGGTGGACCTAGTCCTTATTTTATTTTGATTTTATTATTCATATTTATGTTACATGCTTCTATACTATGTATAAATCCACACACATATGCACAAATTAATAGATATATCATACTCTCCAGACAAATCTAACTTTATGCTCTTACCCTAATGAACAATAATGACAGTTAGCTATCTTGGTTAATAGCCTAAGCTAACCTTTGAAAACAAAATTCTTAATTATGCCATACACCTAAAAAAAAATCTAGTATACATCAAATCTCAACTCATTCCATTAAGTTGACATATTTAACATTTCATTTTCATGTTTTTCCATTTCAGTTAAATATAGGAAATATGCAAGACAGCCTGTAGCTCTCCAGATTTATTTGGAGCAAAGCAAACTGTTACCGGGGGAGAGAAGGAAAGACAGAAAGGTACAGTCTGCACTTTAGAAACCTTGAGTGTGGGTCCATCTGAGATTAAAATCAACAGCTTGGAACAAGCTTTAAGATTTGACATATCCCATTTAAAGAGAAAGTTTAGAATAGGACTGATTCTATAAGACATAGAAAATCAGAAAAATTCCCACTTATGCGTAGGAATGTTTTATTAGTATGGACTTTAATCTTTAGTATATCTTTTATGTAATAATACATATTATCCAAGAAATGAAGCACATCTTTATTGCTACTACAGAGAGACTGGAGAAAGAGATCTGAGCTCCTAGTGAAGTCTATGTGTGTCTCACTTGCTTCCTTCTTGTCCCAGCAAATGTCTGGGACCCCTCTCCACAGTTCTTACGTGCTGTGGTATTTGGAGATGGGCATCTATGGAAAGCAACGTGGGTTAGATGAGTGAGTGGTCTCAGCAAGTATTGATTTTGCCATCTCAGACTTCCCTGTGAGCTATGAAGAATACATGAATGTTCTTTGAGTCACCAAGGATTTGTCATGACAGCCTAAGGCTGATTATATAAATATTTCTTCCTTTAGAAAGCTTGCCTCCAAGAATATTGCCTTGGTTCCTATCTGTGCAATGACTGGAATAAGGTGAGAAGTTAGGGGAGACAACGTGACCTTACTCCACCCCCTTTCACTCCGCTCTCTGCCCTGCCAAGTGCAGCACCTACCCTGTCTTGGACTCGGCTCGATGGCTGAGTAGTTCTCAAACTACTCAGCAGTGATTATTCCATGGGCCGATACAGGAGCCACTTAATTTTATATTGAAATGGAATATTTTCAAATGGAATCATGGGCATTTAACTAGGCATGGGTAGTATGAACAAATCACTTTTGATTTTTCTGGTGATGTCTTTACTTAGAATCTATCCAAAACATTCTTTTTTTCCCCCATACAACGACGACCTCTTATGCTTCAGAAGTTCTCAACACTATTTGAATAATGAAGGTATCCTTAGTTAGCTTTCTTCCTAGGAATTTGAATCTGTCCATTCTTTCACTGACTTTATTCAACAATGAAGCCTTGGGCACTGATACTGAGGTGAAAAATTACCCCTCACTGTCAACTTTCTATTTGCTTTTCTGTTGTTGACATTACCAAAATTCTTTCTGTTATTTAAATGCTTTGTAACACCCAGAAGTATGATACACACACACACACCCCACACACAATGCTATCATCTTTAAAATCTCTCTACTTACAAACCGTGACTTTCCTTGGTTGATGGCTACAAGAAAGCAACTCACAAGTACACCTCTCGTCACCTTAACTCAGCTCCACACTTCTTTTTCTTCCTAACATTTAAACCAAGTTCAAGGTGATTTCCTTTTTTCTCTTCTATGACATCACTGGAAATACCTTTCTGGTATCCAAAATCTTGGTTCACGATACTGTATTTTTGTTTCTTTGTTTCTTCTGCCAGCACATTAGAAAACTCAGGTGTCTTTCCAGGAAATTATACTGGTCAAAGTCTTTCAGGGCGTGCTTTACTGTCATTATGGAGTACAGCCTTCAGTCAGTCCCCACCTCCACCCGGAGGCTAAACCCTTGTGTGTCTTTCTCTCCCTTTCTCTGGGTACAGGGAGAAGGCCTGTATATTATCTGTGCTGACCTGACTGCAACTGCAGTGAATTCATAAAAAATGTTCGCATGCAGCAAAATGTGCATCGAAACAACCAAATATCGCTACAGTGAGAACTACCCTAGGGGTTCAGATCGAACCCAAACAACCGCTGAGAAAGGCAGAAATCCCTTCACTGGCCAGTCTGAGAAGATGTGCCTCAGACACATGTCCCACTTCGAAAAAAAAAAAAATCTACTTTGAGGCTTTCTTACTTCTTACATGTTAATTCAAATTAATCAAAGGGCAGATAAATCAAACTAGGACTGGACTGACGGGTGACCGGAAATGGTCCTATGCTTTCATTTCTTAAAGTTTTAACTCTAGCTAAGTTTAAAATACTAGTGGAGCTTAGGACTCTAGCAATTAAATTTTAATTAAATTAAATCCATAAATTAAATAGTAATTAAATTAAATCCATAATATTTAATATGGTTGTTCATTGGCTAATCTTTCCTATTCATTTTTATTCAAAGTATGATATTTTTCTCTCTGCATAAAGACTATCAGCTACCGAATCACCAGAGTCAAAATCCTGGCATTAACTTAACGAAGTCCTCACTTCCTGTGATCTTTCCTCGTCTTTTAGCATGCGATTTCTTTCCATTCTCTTCCTTTATTTTACAAGTCGGACTCTATACTTTATCCTGGGATTAGTATTATATCGAATCCTTGTCCTTCATCTTCTCTCTTGATCTCACTATTTTTGGATATGTATTATTCATTTGAAGCAAGGACGTAAATACTGTCAAGCATCTTCTCAAGAATGTTCACAGAGTTAAGATACTTCTGTCAGGAATAATTCTCTGACTGTTTCCCTCCCCAATGTAGTCTTCTAGATTCAAGGCATACATACTTTGAGGTGTAGGGAATATATGGAGGCATCATAATTACACTAATTCTCTTTAAACATAGTCAGTAATTTACCAATCCCATTCATGATGCCATAGTCTCATTGGTCAGAACCCTCAGGACATGCCTCAGAAATTCTGGAACTGAAACAGGAAGACCACTGTTTTAATAAAATGTACTGCCTTCATGGTGAACATTGTACATGATGAACACAGTGTGATTACACTGTCATAAATACTGCATCTGACATGCCTCTTCCTTACTAGATTATGAGTTCATGAAAGACAGCAGCTATCGTATTTTTAAGTTTAGTATCTCTACTTAATCATTTATGAAATATCTGTTATATGCTGTGGAATATTTTTAAGTGGTGTGGTCTCCCTACTCTCCAGAGGCTGAACCTTTAGGAATATATATATATATATCGCACACCACATACACAAACTCACTATTTGTAAAGAAGAAATAAGTTTTCTGGAGAAAGACAGAAAGATAAAGAAGGGGCTGGAGAGACAGAGCAGTGGTTAAGAACACTGGATGTTCTCACTGAGGACCTGAGTTTGATTCCCGGTACCCACATGGCAGCTCACAAAAGTCTATAACTCCAGTTCCCAGGAATTATTTACCTGGTTGAGTTGGATGCTGATCTTTATGTTTAAAAAACAACACAGAGAAATTTTGTCCATCAATGCTTCAGTTTTAACACATGTTTAGTTAGAAGTCAGGTCAGTTCACCATGATGATGATCAAGACAACCAAGAAGTATTTGCTATCTTTAACATGTGGGGTGCAGTACACTGTCCACCAGTGGATGTCAATGGCCACACTAACGCTGCCTGTGCACATGCGGTGAGGGACCAGACCATCAGCATACACGGTTGGCGTGGATCACCTCTATATTGTGATCTGTGTTTCTGTTACATTCTCGCTTAAATCATTAGACAATTTCTTCTTAATCTAAGAAAAATTCTGGTTCTCACTGTAGTTCATGACTACATCTTAATTTCTTCACTAAACACATGTAGTGCTTAGACCCCAAATTTGATGATCCCCCCTCCCCATGCTAGGATGGGTTCTTGACTACCTAAAATACAGAGTTTGTATTCGGAAAATTCTGTAAAAAAATTTGCATCCATTTGTAATACCTTACCAGAAACTCAGCATCAACACAAAGAAAACCCATATATTTATAATATTCTGCTACCTAGAAAAAAATTAAGAGAAATTATGTGCTTAAAAAAACCTATCTTACGAGCCATGAACACTTCAAGTCATGGCAATGACTGTCAAATGTCAAAAAGTCATTTGGAGTTCTAGGCAAGGCAGGCATCAAGTTTACATCTTTCATATGATTATAAAAGTTAAAAAAATATGTTGAAGAATCACACTTGCCAGGACAGAATTACACACATTGTTCATTAACAGCCCCGGGGAAGCTTGGTACACGACGAGAAACCGGAGAGACAGCTCATGCTGAGCGCCTCATTTAGGTTGTTTGTAAACTGAAGAGTGTGTTATTTCTTTCCTGAGAACCAAGATCTCTCAGAAATAATAGTCACTGAAAATATCGATAAGGTAGGTAAAATATACAAAGTAACTATGGTTTTTGAAAAATACATATTTTTGATTTATGATAACAAACTGAAATTATTAGCGTTCCTTCAATAACCTTGAAAACCAGAATTGGCGTTGTTGATAAATGACTCTGCACTGTGTCACTTTAGGGTGTGGCTCCACCTCCCTTCCTTCTAAGCTTCACACAGCCTAGTGTGAGTGGTGCTTTCATTTCCACTGCTACCGTGTTGCTATGGTCCACAAACACTTTGCCCTAGGAGCATCCCAGCCTCAGCCTGAATTGGCTTCAGCCTGATCTCTGTTTCTACCAGAGTGTGCCTTCCACCCAAGAGGATAGCTCAAGGCAAAAGCTGCTATAGTCCTGTGGCCACCTTTCGTATTCAAGCTGCCAGTAAACAGTCTCACTCCCTGGCCTCTGTTATGGCTCCAGCTTCAGCTGCTGTCAATTTGCCTACATCCAACTTCAATGACCTCAACTACTTGATGTTCTAGGTCGAACATCCCATGTCCTATCATTTGCTTGCAATCTCTTGAAACACCCACCATCCCTTCCTTCTCCAAGTAAACCTCATTTCTTCCAGTCCTCAAAATTTCAGGTCTAACCCCAACTTTGTCTATGTGGTCATTGTCTTACCAGTGAGGCAGTCACACTCCAAACAGTCACACATGGAGGACTATTCCATGTATTCAGATAAACTCCTGGTATGAATGAATTGCTATGGAATCTCTAAATTTATGGGAACCATTGCTAAGTTTAGTTTTTTCATAAGACTATACTAAAGTAAATATATAAACTCCGAATACCGAGGACTTCTTGGTTACTATAACATGGCATTGGAGTGGGACATTTGGGAGACCAGGAAAAAGAATGTCCATCTGTACTAGAGTTGGGACAAATGGACAGTAAAATGCAAAGCAACAGAGGCTAACTGTATTACAACAAAGGGAAGATGATTCATTCAGGGTTGGGAGCAGAGGACAGGTGGATGCTTTCAGGTTTAGCTAGAGGTTAAGAAAGCTGGCATTCTTGGGAAGACGCGGAGCAGAATGGCAGCAAAATTTACATCAGTAACAAAATTTCAGGAACTAAGCCCGAAGAAACTGGGCAGAAAGGAAAGTAGTTTAAAGCAAAGCTGAAAGGCATGATGGAATCCAAGAAAAAGATTTGTAGAACCAGACCGTACTCTCAGGGCTAGGAAAATTATGCCAACAATTGAGACCGTCACTTTAAAGTAATTAGGACACTGAACTAGACCACCTCATGATCAGGCCCCATTGTCTGCGTGGATGCTGGAGGGAGGACGTGGTGAGGACACTGGATGTATAGACACCAGTGTCTGTGTGGATGGTTGGAGGGAGGAACGTGGTTAAGACACTGGACAAGACAACCCTATGGTCAGGCCCCATTATCTGCTTGGATGGCTGGACAGAGGAACATGGTCAGAGGGAAAGAAGATGCCACCCAACTTAAGGATCCCAAAAGCAAGGGAATCAAAGTTCAAACTCATCAAAGGTCAAAGTGCTGCCCTAACAGCACAAGTTTATCCCCCTGCCTATTGGCTCCACCTGCAGGTGCACTGTGCAAATGCAGCTAAACAAAGATGGCCTTGACTGGATTAACTCCTTAGAAATTATATACTGGTTTTCCCTTTTAGCAACACTCATCAGCTTTATCAAATGCTCATGTTAACTTATTTCTTACTCTAATAGTCTAGTAGATATTCACTTTTGTGTTTGGACATGTGAGATGTGTGTGTGTGTGTGTATGTGTGGCATATGCGCAAGTATGCAACCATATACACATATGCAGGTGAAGGTCAGAAGAATTTGTTGAGCTTCATCGTCTTTTACTCTTCACCTTACTTTTTGGGATAAGGTTCCTCACTGATCCTACTGCTTGTCATTTCAGCGATGCTGGCTGACCAATGAGCTCCTGGGATGGGCCTTTCTGTACACTTCAATGCTGGAATTATAGCAAATGTGCCCATATATGACTTTCACAGGGATCATTGGCCAATTCTTCAAACTCATGTCCTCTTGCCTGTGTAGCGGTCGGTCGTACCTACTGAGCCAACTCTCTGGCCCCTCAACTTGTTTTCTGGGCATTATCCAACTATACTATATAATTTGGAGTTCCTAGTCACTGGGCTCAAATCCTAGAAAGGTCAAATGTGTTGCCAAGAAATATAATGAAGTACATTTCCATGCCAGGGAAAGAGAAATGACGATTAAGAATTATTTTTGTATAATTATGATTTCAGATGAATCCGTAGTAGTTAGAAATTATGGACACATAAAGGCAAAAGAAGAAAATTTAATCAAACATGTAGAAAACACACAGAATTCCTGAACATTGTCTATGAGCACAGGATCTATAGAGTGAAACAAGCCTTGATATCCTAAGAAACCTGGGTAGAGGTACTGTTATGTGTTTCGGTATGGTCGGTGAATTTAGATTTATAATTGCAAGAAGGGTGATACGTACAAAGTCTGCAGAAAAATTTTGACAAAGTTAGCAAAGAGTTAATTATATAAGCACAGTGTTACTATGATGATATAATAATAATAATAATAATAATAATAATAATAATAATAATAATAATAATAATGTGAAGAAAAGCTCAATTCTCCTAAAATTTTTTAAAGATTTAAATTTTTTTTGGAATTTTATTTTATTTACTTAGTTTTATTTGTTTGAAAGTATGCCTCTGTATTACATGCTTTTTTTCTGTGGATGCCAGATAAGACATCTGATTCCCTAAGACTAGAGTTAAAGACATTTGTGAGTCAATATATGGGTGCTGGGGATTGAACCAGTTTCCTCTGGAGGAGAAGTCAGTTGTCTTAACTACCAGGCCTTCTCTCCAGATCCTAACAAACTCTAAAAGCCAAATCCATGTACCTGGAGCCCACTTAAACATCAGGAACAGGATGGCCACCTATGCAGCAAATTTTGTCACGGGTAGGGAGATGTCAATGACCACAATTACTTGCCAATAGAGAAGGCATGCCCACATCCAAGTGAGCATGACATTGCTTCTTCTTCTTCGCATCTGCAACCACCATGGCTCACAATCATGGACACACAAACACCATTGGACACTGACTTGGAATTCTCGAGCAGCTGCTCTCGCCGAAGCATGCATGTTACAGCCACCTTAGCCACCTCTCTTGCTCCACAATGTGGCAATGAGTCTGCTCAGTCTCGGGTAGACAGGAAGTACAAGCTTTCTTTGTGACTCATGCTCTTCTATCAATTATTTTTTAATTACGAAAAAGTATTTGTACAACTTTGATAAAAGAAAAAGACATCAGTTTCATTGGGTCAAGTGTGTCTGTCTTACATCCAGAAAGATGAATCTGCCTTTAAAGGAATTCACAAAGAGCATGACATAAGTCGGTTCTGCTGTCTATTGGGTCTTGATGTTGTATCTATCTGATTTTCTTATCAATACCAATAACAAAATGCCCACATATCTGTCTGTTTCAAATAGAAGTTTGATGAGGTCTTGAAGATTCATCTAATTACATTTCTTCAACATTTAAAAGGCTGAGGTAATTTGACCTAATTCCTAAAAATGACATGGATCAGATTTTTTTTAAATATTAGCAGTAATATGAGAGGTAATATGAAAGATTTTCATATTAAAAAGATAAAGGAACTAGCAGGCTGAACTTTAATATTTATCATGGAATTTCCGATAATTTAAGAAGTGAAAGGCCACGGAGGCTTCATTTGCGTTTATTTCCTCAGAGCTTCCTACTGATTCAGTCACTCACATGAAATTATCCATTACAGACACACGGAGGTGGACAGGCGCGCCTTCCTCATCCCCTTTGACAAACATTTTCAAGGCCTTTCCAGCACAGACACCAACACAGGAAGTGAAGTGAAGTGGGGATAAAGGAAAATGAAGAGAAAGAGTAATAGCTTCACACAGCCCAGAAAAGCCTTAAGAATTCCCGCTTTTAGCCATATTATAATCTTCCTTCAAATAAAGAAGGAATAAACAAAAACAAAAGAAGAAAAATCAAAGCATCCCTGACATTCACTATGAAATGAACGGCTTTTCAATGAGTTAGGCAACGGCAGGAGACAGTTCTCCCACTGGCTGCCTTTCCTCTTAACTATGCCCCCTCTTACCTGATAGGGGCACCTTTGGCTTGAGCTGGTCTCAGTAATACTGTGATTGTGGTGGCAGTTTCATTCAGAGAGGCATCAACTCCTTCATAGTCAGGTAAAGTCGGAGCTGAAAAAAGATCAACGAGGTGAAAAGAAAGTTCAATTGATTCGTGGCGATATATGATAGGCTGCTATGAATAAATGATCCTACCTTCAGGGAAAATCAATTTAATTCCTAATTAACTGCAGTGATCCTTATTTTATGGCATGACACTGAACCTTAACTGGGGGCAGAAGAAGCTAGGAAGGCGAGGGTGCCGGATTTTTAAAAGCTGTCTGGAGACTTAAACTCATCATATTCCGAACACTTTGTGTAGACCCATGGGTTTCAGCTTCCCAAGCTCTTTAAGCTGGCAAGCAAGACGTGGGAGAGTGGACAAGGAGAGTCAGCACTGGCTGGACAGTCACACATGAGACTTGGACTGCGCATGGCAGAAGGGAGGTAATGGGCTGCCTACTGGCCAGGCAAAAGAAAGGTCCAGTATTCTTTTCTGGACTAGTTCCATGTGAGCACACAGGAAACATGCTAGTCAGCTGTGGTGCATTGGAAAGGAGATTCTACTTTTCAATTACTAAGACCTAGTTCATTAACTGGCAAATAGTTAAAAACATAAATTTTCAACATGGAGGAGAGTGTTTGTGTTCTATGAGTTTTCCAACCTTGAGATGAATGAAATTTCAACTGCCTTTTACTATATAGATGAATATATACGGGAATGACCCATTGAAACATGTAGATTATTATTTAACCTTGACAAGTCAGGTAATACTTAACAAAAAAAGTAAACAAAACAAAAAATCTTTATCAAAAAACTTGCTGAATTCAAAGCATATGCAAAGTTTTATGAGCTGTGATAGAGTCACGAAGACAAAACACAGTCACTGACACAGAATCAAGATTAAGAATTAACCTTTTATGAAGCCAAGTAGTATAAACCAAAAATATACACACAGTAAACTTTCACATAATCGAAAGATGCAAACTTCTAAGCTCACAAAACCGTGGCACACTTTCATACAAATTCTAATTATTCTGTTATTTTGTTTGCATAGGTGTTTTGCCTGGATGTTTGTTTGTGCACCTGGTGCCTGTGAACATCAGAGGATGGCATCAGATTCCAGAAATTGGAGTTAGACGGTTATAGGATGCCCTGTGGGTGCTGGGAATCAAAACCACATCCATGGGAAGAGCAGCCAGTGCTGTCCACTGCAGAACCATCACCCCGATCCCCGAAACTAATGCTTTCAATGCTGGGAAATACAATGGCTAGATGAAAGGGGTAGAGAGGCATACACTATCTCAAAATGTATACAGCATCACATTGATCAGACGCTCCCCAAGCACAGCCACAGAAACGAGGCTTTTAAAGTGACAAGAAAAGGCCCCCTGCTTTCTAGCTGCAATAGGAAAACTGAAATCAAACAATTCAGAGGGAAAAAGAAAGCAAGAAGGGTGTTTCTGTCTACAATGAGAAATCTTCTGTTCGACATCATGTTGAACAGGGTATCTAAGACTTCAAAATGTATATGCGTATGCGTGTCTGTGCATTTATATATAAGAAAAGCATAGTTGCTCAGTGTCCTATTTTAAAAGATTATGTAGATTTTACATAAATTTCTATTGAAAATTTCAGTTGTCACTAATGCTAGAAGGGAAAAAGTTTGTCGTGACATTTACCAAGTCTTATTTTTCTAACAAAGTACTTTAATAAATATTTTAAATCAATGAATGCCATTAGGTTATAAAATGACAGTTTAATATACTATCATTTCTTAATATAAAGGATGATGTTAAAACATCAATTTTACCGGAATACTAATATAAGTCAAATCAGATGCAAATGAATACATTGGAATTACTCTTATTCATGATTTAAATTTTTAAATGTTATATTTTATTTAATACATTTCCAAATAAAACAATTTATATACATATATCTTACTCTTGGTGTAAATTTTTGGTTCAGGACAATGTTAAAAGTATATAATGTGGGTCTCTGCACCTGCTTCCATCAGTTACTGGATGAAGGTTCTAAGATGACAATTAGAGTAGTCACAAGTCTGATTACAGGAGAAGGCCAGCTCAGGCTCCCTCTCCACTATTGCTAGGAGTCTTCTGAGTTCTTAGAGCCCAGTCGAAAAGAGAGGGGAGGGATTATGTGGGCAAGGGTGTGTGTGTTAAGACCATGAATGGGAAACTCACAGAAACAGCTGACCCAAGCTAGTGGGAGCCCACAGACTCTGGACTGACAGGTGGGGAGCCTGCATGGGATCAGACTAGGCCCTCTGAATGTGGGTGACAATTCTGTGACTTGGTCTTTGGTGGGGTCCCTGGCAGTGGGACCGGGATGTATCCTTGGTGGATGACCTGGGTTTTTAGAACCCCTTCCCTATGGTAGAATACCATGCTCAGCCTTGCTACAGGGAGGAGTGGCTTGGTCCTGCCACAACTTGATATACAGAGGGGAGGGGAGGGAGGAGGAACTATGGTTGGTATGTCAAACGAATAAAGAAAATTTAAAAAAAAACGTGCAATGTGAATTGAGAGTGGCTGCTGTTATATATCAAATAGAATTAAAAAGGATTCACTAAATTAAAATGTGCTTAATACACTATGTGGTTTACCTTCAAAAGACCATTTTCAAATTTAACTCTATAGTTACACATAGCTCATAGATATTTTTGTAGTGTTAAACATGATGAACTATTTTATGAACTAGAGTAGACTTAGGGAGCATCATGATGCTAACATCAGCTGGAACCTAATCAGGGTGAATGGGCAATTTGACTAAAGGAGAATTAATACTCGCAAACGATCTAGTCAAATGCAAATTATAAAAGTAAATGTAATAAAAAGTGAAATTTAGTTATATTTACTTATCAATTCAAGAGTTTCTTGCATGTTCTAATTCTGAAAATTAGAGGCATTTATGTGAGGTGTTTTGTGAGCAGGAAAGGAAGGTCAGCATTTGTTAAAATTAGCATAATATTAGGGAAAAGGGGGCAGACAAGGTGGGAGGTGTTCCAATACGAGAGTGAAAGACCACAAGAACTTTTTAGACACCATCCATTTATAGCACACAACTGATACCATACTTAGTACCTCATTGAAAGCATAAGAAAGGTCCATAGTCATTTACAGTGAACTTGGAAAGGCTTGAAGTAAAGAAATGATGTAACCTTTTAAGACTACTATCATGTTTGTGACTGCCTGAAAAGTGTTTGGATTAGAACGTATCACCAGGAATGATTCATTCTCAAATGGTTGAAGAAACTGCCCTTGACCTCTTGTAATGACGTAATGACTCAGTAGGCTACACGATAACACAGCACATATCTCAGTGTCTAGAATATGTTATTGCAAACCAAGAGTATGGACTGCTCAGCTTCTATGTTACTCATTTGCTTACCTGAGATATTTGTAGTCACATTGATGGCTGTGGCAGGCCCAAAGCCTTTGACAGTGCTGGCTCTTATGAAAAACTGGTAGGTGGTCCCAGGGTGGAGATGCATAAATACATGGTGTGTACTATTCCATAAATTTGATACAGTCTGTGGAGGTCCAGCCACTGGAACTGCGGGGTCAAATGATCTTATGCTGCTATAGCTCACCTAGTGTAGAAAATATAGTTCCCATTACATATCAACTGAAGGCCATAATAAATAATAAGCAAGCCCTTTCTAAACAATATAGCGCGCAAGAGCCTCAAGTGATCATTACTTTCCTCTTCTTTTTCTTTTATTTTGGTATGGTTATTTCTGGCATCTCTCATCCGTCCGTCCGTCCATCCATCCATCCACTCTACATATCTATGTCTGTCTGTCTGTCTGTCTGTCTGTCTGTCTGTCTATCTATCTATCTATCTATCTATCTATCTATCTATCTATCATCTATCATCTATCTCTATCTATTTTTATATTGGCATTGTTATTTCTGGCATTTCTCATCCACCTATCTATCATCTGTCTATCTGTCTATTGTTTGTCATTTATTGCTCTATTTAAACTATCTCACTATTTCTCTA
Source organism: Myodes glareolus (assembly GCF_982192425.1). Taxonomy (NCBI): domain Eukaryota; kingdom Metazoa; phylum Chordata; class Mammalia; order Rodentia; family Cricetidae; genus Myodes; species Myodes glareolus. Next base: position 106,837,624 of record NC_142026.1, read on the forward strand.
TCACCGACAACCTACCTAATGATATAAGTAGCTGTATACTTAATTTGTCAAATATTTATATTTTTAAAAAGTCTATTAATAAACTGATATACTTAAATATGCATACTACATATAAAATTTCTTGTTGCCCACTTTAATGCATGTGAAAACAGAAAGTTGTCATCAAAAGTATGTTATTCTTCTCTTTTTTGTCTAAGGAACACAGAAAATTCTAGAAACATTAGCAGCACAGGCTTGTGATCTGAACTACTTGGGAGAGGAACACAAGCTCAAGGTCAGCCTGAGTTACAGAGAGATTTCATGGCCATTTTGTATTAACTTAGTAAAACTGTGCCTCAAAACAAATTAAAGGACACTAGCGTGCAAACATGCTAAAATAGTCAAAAACATTCATTCTTATTCCTATAATTTATTCTTAGGCATAAGATATAGAAATGCTTATTCTATAATCAGCACAGACTAACTACATAGCCGAAAACTTCACAACTGTGTAATTAAGAATATCCATTTGAAAGCGATGGGGGAAAGGAAGAAAATTGTCTTTCAATAAAAACATATTTAGAAATTCATTTATTCTCCATACCTTCTTATTTGAAAATATAGTGATTTAAATTCAAAGGTACAATGAAATTCTGAAATGGGTTTTTAATCTGTTTTGCTTTGGGGGGCTATTAATTACTTACTTTGAAAAACAGGCCATTCAATGGCCTCTCCTAAAGCACAGTGTGATACTGGTTTCTTAATTTTAGAAAAAGGGACTTAGCAATTTTACATGTAATTATTCATTACAAACATTAATTGGGTTTGACAAGGACATAGTCCAGTTACACACAACTATAGACACAAAACTAGCATATATTCCAAGAATTTGAAAATCTTTGCTATTGTACAGTGATTAATTTTAAAATCAAATACTTTGTGAACTAGAACAAAGAGAGCTGATGATGTGTTACTATTCTCTTCTCCATCCTTTCTTCCCTATTATTTCCACCCAGCCGTCTCCTTGGCCTCTTGGTATCTACACCTTCTCCTCATACCTCATACTGAGTGATGATTCCGTTTGGTTCCAGTGGCTCTTTCCAGTTCAAGAAGATCTTGTTTTCAAAGGAAGTTCCTTGGAGGGATTTGACTGGCACAGGCCCGGGAACTACAAATAACACACATTGGAAATAAGAACCCTTACAATCAAGGTAAACACAATTTAAAGTAGATGTCATGGAGCAAAAATATATCTTTAAAAATAACATGAGCACATGAACGGTATTCAGACTTGACCCTGATAATGGACACCAATCGTCAGCCTGTAAGTTTCTAAAGCAGGAAATGTAGCAGTGTAAAGTTATTGTTATTCAAATGAATATTCAATCACCTTGGAGAGTGGCATAGTGATGTAGTCTGCTGTTCTCTCTTGTATACCCCTAATAACATGAAGTTCTTATTTGTAATTTGCTCTGAGAACAGAGATGCACTTCCCTAAAAGATTTCTAGAAGATTATGATAATCCCCTAAAGAGGCTCCATCAACGAAGTTCATAAAATAATGAATTATAATCATAATTAACGCTCCTTAGACTCAAAAGCCAAATCATACAGCACTGACTTGAAATGCCCATTAAAAATCATCCTGACTTTTGTAGCGATACTTATTAAATTTTCTATAATTAAAAAGATAGCAAATGATTATTACATTTTTAAAAGTTGTTAGAGATGAATACACTAAAATGTACCTCCTTCATGCTTTTACTTTTTCTCAGCTAAGGAAGAGCTTATTAAGATCAAGCTGGTTTAGGATTCAAGGACCTCTTGATTTGCTTTCTTCATTTGGCAGAGCCTGGCAAATGCAAGCCAGCGCTCTCCCACTGAGCCATCTCAATACCTCACTGTACTCTTTCTCTCTGACGACAGGCATGGGCCTCCATGCTCCGTCTTATGCCACATCTGTGTTGGGTCCTTAATTCAGAACTCCGTGTATGTTAGGCAAGAATTACAACCCCTGAGTAACAGTGCTCCAGTCCTTATTTGCGAAGGCCTCATAAGTTTCAAAATTCTGTCATTAATCAGCCATGTATTAGTTACTATTGACAAGCTACAAGATATTTCTGTTACTGTGTATTTCTCTTTTTGTAGATCTTACTTTAAAACCTGGCTGTTTATTCACACAACCCAGATTCTTCTAATCGTGCTTAACAATACATATTACCTCACACTCTTGACTTAAAAACTTCTTTTTTTAAAATACCAACTCGGTATTGGGCAACTACGGTTTTTAATTAATATTTTCCCCGAATCAAACGTTTCAGTGAACTTCACACATGACATTATCTAGAAATGCCGTTTCAAAGTACAGAGCAATTTCATGAGGATTGAAATAAATTAAAAACCACTGGATCAAAGGAAATGTATTTCTTCATGGCTAGCAGCAGCAAGAAATTCTGAATGATATGCCACCAGATGAAGATTTATTTCATTCTACAAGGAGACTATGAATGATGCTATGACCTCTGAGGCAGGCAACATGAGGTGACTCATAAAAGAAAGTAATCCAGAAGAATAAAAGAAAAAGAAATCCATACTAAAAGTAGCATGGTAGCCCTTAACTTTGGACATGTTCATGGCCCTGTCGGTTAACCATCCCTTACCCATCCATGTCCCATGCTGTCAGCACAGGCTACTGTGCTCAGCAGGGCAGAGAGCCTAACAAGGATTCTTTGCAGTTTCTGGCAACGCCAAGGCCCCCAGAGACATAGGTTCATTGTGCAAGAGGATATCTGTGTATGTGTTGATTCTGTTTAGGACTGCAATCAAGGAAAATATATTTCTTCACACGTTTGTCAGGGAAAGTGGCAGCTATAGGTAGGAAGAGTCAAAACACCAAATAGTGAGGACGTGTTATAAAAAGTCCTGTGTCTATCTACCATAATTTGTTCTATAAATACTATGAAATAGAATGAATATATTTTAAATTATTCTTATTTAGGGATGGTTCAAAATAGTTGTGTAATTCTGCACTGAAAGATGGGCAGAAGTGGTAAATTGTTTCCCTGCAACATTGATATGATCTCCTTCTTCTCACACATATTCTACATTGTCATAAATCTGCCTGAAGTATTTACAAGTTCCATTTTTCAAGACTGGAAATGTGGGAGAAGAATCATGCCCAAGATAGGCCACAGAAGTGATCATGACTTGGATTAATAAGTACTCCAATAACAACCACATAAAGGAAATGTGGATGAGCTATGGGCACAGACCAACTTCGTTCATGTATGTTCTGCACCTGAGCAGAGATGATGCCTCTATACACAAAGACAATGTCTCAGTTCAGTGATGATTTGCCTAAATGCAGCATGAAGTGCTTAAAGTCATTTCATGCCCAGCTTCAGACTGTGGGGATTCACGTCACATTTCCACACCGACGACTTTTAGTGGAGACAGAATGCTGACTCCCATTCCTGTGCTTGTGATTTATTGGAGAGCCGTTCCAGCTAATTTTGTTTGGAGCATGAGAAAGTCCTTCAAATATAACTTCAAAAATGGAAAAGAAAAATGAAAGAGGTGTGGAGAAAGATTATATTAAATAAGCATTATAGCCTCTAAAACATAATAAATGTACATTTAAAAATGACTTTGTAGCTTTAAAAAATGTCCCCAAACCAGGGTTTTCTGCTGAGTTAACTTCATAATATTGATTTCCATGAATGCTGGAATAAAAAATGAAAATGGAATCTTATAGAAAAAAATTCTGCCCATGCATTAAAAAGCACATGTAATAAATTAAGCATAAATTCTACCCTAAGGTTCTAGTTGGAAATGGTTCTAGCTTTGGGAGTTTGATTTATGGACGTCCCCAGAATTCTTTTCACACAATTATATCTTTTTATTAGGTGGTTGATAATTTATTCTTTTTCTATGCATATAGGGCAGCAGTAATTTAGTAAGACTGACTTAACCAGATCATCACGATCCATTGATCTTTGCAACAATAAGCATGATTTAGTTTTTCTTCCTCACCTCAGAATATCGAAATACATCAAGTATTCTGTATAGAAACTCAAGCTCATATGAGCAGCCCTGAAGAATGACTTACAAATAGTCCATGGAAGTTTCTTCATCAGTCGTTAAGAACAACTTATAGAAGAGAAAACCAACGAAGAAAGGAAATAACCTACCATATGGGATACAACCGCAGGGGTTACTCTGTAGTCATATTATGTAACAATAATGTGCAACTTCATATAACTGAAGCTTATACAAAAAAGCATTCAACACAGAAACTAAAATAAAAGTAGACTCGAAAATGGTACTGAAAATAAATGTAGAAAAAAATTTATTCTACACAACATGAACCTTGCCGTTATGAGTTTGATTGGTTTAGGTCAAAATTCCACAGTAATTTCATTCCCTGAGTATTAACATAGCCATTTACGTAACCAAATATTGTTTAAAAACATATTGCAATTAAAAAGGAACATTATAAAAGCCTGACTGTCTTTTTTGTTTGTGGGAAAGAAAAGCAAGATAAACTACATCAAAGGATAACACCATAGGAAATTGCATTGTTGGAGGATGACTAGATAAAAACCAACAAAAATATCAAACTCATGTAGCTGGATCTAAACGTTATCAATCCAGACATCCTGGCCTTAAATGCTGACAGCAATCCAGATAAATGTGACTATAGTCTTATTATTAAAAGCATGTGTTATAAAATGCCTAGCATGACACAGACACTAAAACCTTCACCACTCTTCAGAAGATGTACAATTCCTCAGGATATTTGTGTAGCTAGTTTTGGACTTTCATTGATAATGGTGATGCCCGAATCCATTACCGTTACCTCTTCTCTTCTGCACAGGTAAGCGTTGCATTATGGGAGGGTGGGGCTAACACTGGAGATGGGGGTGAGAGCTTTATAATCATGTTTGAGCTGATGTATTCTTTAAATAATGTTGCCAGATTGGTTTCAATGTAATGAACTAATGTAGTAACTGCAAGAGGACCCTTTGGTTAACTCAAACACAATAACAGACTCCTCTTAAGTCTCAGGGTTTTGACTCTCGAATTTTCGTAATACGAGGAGGACCCCAGAGATCATGGTGTGCAGTCCAAACTGGGTAAGGTTCTCACTTCTCTAGGACAGCAAGGCAACAGATCAACCAGAGTCATTTTCAAATTTCACAGGAGAAGAGCTGAAATGAGCATTTCTAGAAATTATAGCACACTTACTTACTTTATGGCCATCTCATTCCTATTTGTTAGGTACCATAAGATACACAGTAGCCATGTGAATACATGAAGGGAGGTGTGTAAGAGGGAAGTCTGATTGTAAACTACACCCTTTACTCTGAAACTCAAATAAAAATACGGGCCTCTTATCAAGCTGTTGAAGAAAATATTAAGAAGGAATAGGAGCACAGAGACCTCATGACTTGGTTCCTTTACTTGAGCATATAACTAGAGAGACAGAAGAATTTACTGATTATGGAAACGATTGGTAAACCCCAAGTTCTGCTAAGACTGGCCTGAGATCATTACATTTTCTACCAACATACATTCATTTATAAAAGATCATCAACAAAATAAAGTGTCACCCTAAAATATACAGTTGTTAGTAAAGTAATAGCTTTGGGATTTTTGTATATTATTTTTATTCAACAAAGAACAGTATTCATATTCCTATTAATGATGTGCCATACTATTAGAGAAAAGGCATCCATATTATAGTGTTAATACAAATATGCATTCTTATTACTTAATTTTTATATGTATCATTTCTTAGATTGTAATAAAAGATTATAAAAGATTATGGCCTGTTATTTCCTTATGAGGATCTTTATTTGGACTAAAAAATGTCCTGTGTGATGGAAGAGGGTTATCTGTCTATTGTGTTATTTTCATTGGTCAATAAAGAGACTGCCTTGGCCCTTTTATAGGACAGAAAATTAGGTAGGCGGAGTAAACAGAACAGAATGCTGGAAAGAGGGCTGTGAGGCAGACGCCATGAAACCAGCCACCAGGTCAGACATGCTGAATCTTTTCCAGTAAGCCACCATCTCGTGGTGCTACACAGATTATTAGAAATGGGTTAATCAAGATGTGAGAGTTAGCCAGTAACTAACTCTCTAGAGATAATGGGCCAGGCAATGTTTAAATGAATACAATTTGTGTGTTGTTATTTCTGGGGCTAAGCTAGCTGTGCAGGAATGGGGTGGGATGAAAAGCAGGCCTGCCCGCAGCTCCTCACTACACCTGTGTCTTCTGTGTTTTAATTCAATCAATCAAATGGAGTATTTTGTCTTCAAATATTGGGAAAACAATAGCATCTTGCATGATTTATAAAATGCACACACAATTTGTAAGAAAGTGAATTTTATCAATTTTTCACATTTGGTAAGAAAGTCTTTATTTAGGCTTTAAGCACCATTGCCACTTCTACTATCATTATTTAAAAGGTCATCCTGGGTGCATGCAATTTAGTATCTGTATTACTTTCTGAAACCACAAAGTCTGCTATAGGTAATCCAGCTGAGACAACCTGGTAGATTTTTGAATTCAGTACTGGACAATGTGTGTGTGTGTGGGGGGGGTGTAAATTTAAAGAAAGGACAGTATTCTCTGCCCTCTTTGTGAAGACACCAAAAGGAGCATACCATCTTCATCAGTCTGAATGATCGTCTCCTCACTCTCCTTCCTGCCCTCTGGATTGGTTAGGATCATCTTGAGGCTGACATTTGTATAAGGTGGCAGGTGGTTCACAACGTGCTGAGGGGCTTTGGGGTCCATGTCCAAGCAGTCTGCCCTGCTTTCATTGTGGCCACGGAAGTAGTGGTAGCAGATCGTGACATTGAAAGTATGGCAGCGTGTGATGTTGTAACCCAAGGACTCCCAGTCCACAGCGATGCGCCGTGCCTGGATTTCAGCAATCTTCAAAGTCTTCGGGGTCCGCATAGGCTCTGCAAAATAAACACAGACAGCTGTCAATTCTATTATAAATTCCTTCTGGAGAGGGAAATACTGAGCACAACACAGCATATTCAAGTCCAGCGCATGTCAAGAGAATCTTTGGCTTTTAGTGTTTTGTCAAGAGAATCTTTGGGTTTTAATGTTTTGCCTATTCATAGTTTCATGCTGGTAAGTTCTGACTGATTCAACAGAAAAAAAAAAAAGAAAAAAAAACCTTAAAAGTGAAATGATAACAATCACTAGTACTGATGAACTTAGCAGAGAAAACCAGCAGAAAATATAGAAACAATGTCTGACAGTTGTCGCTGTCCCGTTCCTGTCCGCTTCCTTTGCCACGACTGACCAAGCAGATTAGCTCATATATCAGAAGGGACAAGAGTCAGTGTGCTCTGCTCAGCGATTTGTCATGTCACTAAGCCATGGTGTGTACTAATTAGTCTAATTGGAACACTAAACTACCATTTACCAAAATGACACAGATATTAATTAACACTAATTATTCCAGTAATGATGTTGTTCATCAAAGCAAATAAAACTTTAGAAAAATTACAAGAACACATGTGGATATTAACACCAACCACCTTCTCTCCTTCTTGATCTCTTTGTAACTTATTTTCTAGAAAATACTCAGGCCTAACCACCCATGCACTGTCATACAAACCGAACTAGAAGCTGAGTTGTCATTCAGCTGAAAAACCCTGGCAGGATTGAACACTCAGAAGACCGGAGTCCATCCATCACTGACTCCCAGTGGATAGTATCCATTCCTCATGCAAGACTGACTTTAATCGTCTAACTTAATCAAAATAATTACTCTATGAAAGCCAGGGCCATGGCGAACCCCATACAGCACAGAAACCAGAACACAGCAAAATGTTAAGACATTGATTAGACACAACTAAAGAAGCTGAGGCCAAGTTCAAGGTCTTGCTGGTTTCTTCCTTAACTCACTTACGATGGTCAATACTATTGCTAACTGGAAATCAGCAGGGATAAAAGGAAAACAAATGTAAAAAGCCCATTCGTGTGTTCTTATACATTTTTATATTTGAGATTAGAATCCCAGTCCTATAAAAATAATGAGGATGCAACCCAGATGGCAAGCCCAAATTGGGAATCCAGTTCAATGGCTGTAGTGTGGAATGGGAAACAATCCCAAGTCGGGAGTATTTTAAAATTTCAAAACTAAAAATTCCCCATGTACACATGCAAATTAAACTCTGGTAGAAACTAATGCTTAGGCTTCAAATGTGAGCAGGCAATCTTCCGACTTCAGTCTGCCTGCTGGATCCGATTTGTTTTGTGTACTGTCTTAAATCCATAGAGAGCCCGAGAGGAAGAAGTGGCTTTTTAATCATACGTGCCGTGCCATTGTATATCTAACCCTATGCTAATACTCCCCCACTGGGCGAACCATACCAAGAATGGGTCATTCTTTCATTTTGGATCAATGTTTGTCTCTGGTGTCCAGCGGCTGACCAAATAATAACAGCTAGATTAACTAAACCATCTCAAGAGAATCCGTAATTTTACTACTGCTGGATAACAAGACTTTTTTTTAGTGGCCAGAGTCAACTTAAACCATACGCTGTTACAAAGTATTCATTTGTATCCAGAAGGAGGAAGTAAGAAACTATCTAGAATATATGAATGAGCGATTCCTAGGCATCAATGGTAGAAAACACCACTGATGAAATTGCCTGGTTAGGAAGGCTACTTTCTTACACTGATTCCCTCTTTTGGAATCTAAGCATTTCTCTGTCTCTGAGCCACCAGCCTCTTTCACCATTTTTTCCCCATTTTGTTTCACTGTTCACCTTGTAGCTATTTCACAGTCTAATACCATTTCACACACCATGAAAGAAACCAGTGCCTATGTGCACCCTATGTTCCCGCATAAGCTCAGAGTTAGCAGAAGATGTAATAATTACTGGGCTAGTTAATTGTTGTCAAACCTAGAGACACCTGGGAGGAAGGCATCTTAATTGAAGAACTGCCTTCATTAGACTGGCCTGAGGGCAAGGATATGAGGCATTTCCTTGATGTTTATTGATGTGGGAGGGAACAGGGCACCAGGGCTGTGCCACCCCTGGGCAGGTGGTCCTGGGCTCTGTAAGAAAGCAAGCAGAACAAGCTGTGTGGCATAAGCAGGTAAATACTTTACCCCCATAGCCTCTGCTTTGGGTCTTGCTTTCAGATTTCTGCTTGAGCTCCTGCCATGGCTTCCCTTGATAATGGAGCCTAATTGCAAGAAGTAATAAACCCTTTTCTCTTTAAGTTGTTCTGGTCAGTTTTATTTCCTTACTTATTTGTTTGTTTAACTCATTCATTCCTTTACATTACAGCAAAAGAAACCAAACTTGGACAATTAGTTACTAGATAAAAGTGCACTGGTGAACCTGGATAATTTAGCTTGTGTGCACTTGAATGCTGCTTATTTGATTGGCATTAATCGTGAATAACACATGAAACTCAATACAACTCAGAAAAAAAATACACTGTTCATACTATGCATGTTTGTCACCACCAAAATTTCAGTGCCAATACGTAGTTAACAAAATAATTTTTGGCATAATTTTCTAAGATAAGCGAGTCTCTCAACAAAGTCAGCATGTTACTTGCAATTCTGCTTCCGTAGATTGAATTATGTGATCAATTACCCTATTCTTGTTAAGTTGAGATTTAAACATAATTCTACATCCTTTTGTTTTGCTGCAGACGGGTTTGGAACCCAGTTCCTTCTCATGCTCATATAAAAGAAATGTAGGCAAAACAAGAATTGAAAAATGTGATACAGAACCATAGGCAGAAAGACAATAATGCAGAGGCCTTAGAGCAGCAAACAGTCACATAAAAATGCCTACCAGTTACTCATCTATTATGAAACAAAAATGGACTCTTATAAAGGTATGCAAAATGATAGAGACAGCAGCAAAATGAATAAAACATAATAGTGTTAGGCCTAAGGAGCTTACCTCTTATTTATTAAAGATGATAAAACAAGAAAAAGATTATATTTTGATATAAGGGAGACATGAACGGAACATAACAGTATCTCTGAACTCATGAGGGAGTGATAACTTTTCCCTGTCAAATAGAGGAGACATGTGCACTGGATCTCAGCAGACAGAGCCTAGATCTACAGACATATTTTGGATAAATAATACAATAGCAAAAGAAGTAAGATGAAAAGAAATGTGGAACGTAATTGAGAAAAAGAAAACTACAAATTCCCATTTGGTAACTTTACAAATACCCAGCTGGATAAAAATTGTAGGAAAAATTGGTTGGACAAAAAGCAAACAAACTTTGATGGTGTCATGGAGGCTGAGTTGAACTTGAAGTAAGGGTTTCTGGGCAGAAAGTTAACACAGCTGCTTTAGAAAGAGACAAACTGGAGGCTATGTCATAGGTAGACATTGGGGTAGAGAAATTCAAATTCTGCAGCATGTAAGGAGATAATACGGGCTGAACAAGAAGGGGGACATGAGAGATGGACAGACTAGATACCACATTGGAGGAAACAGCTGAAACACTGGGTGACCATTGGGATTCAACATATAAAAATTGGTAATACATAACTGTTGTGTTCAGACAGAATGACATAGAAAATCATGGTGCTCTAAAAAGAAGCAAAAAAAAAATCAAGATACCATATACTAAGAGGTGAAATATATAGTGACTCAATACCATTTACATATTGCTTTCTGTTAGCCATTAAGTGCACTAGAAACGAGGAATGTGAAGATTGATTTAACCATATCCTAATTTAAGAAGCAAGGTAAACAAGAAATAATTGAACTAAGTAAAGCATATATGCAATCATTGGAGCACTTTATGTTTTAACTAACTGGGAAGCATGCTGAAGAAGAGATCTGATAAGAGGCATTGGTCTACCTTAATAAAGGGAAGGATACGCACATTCTTTCAGACGCAGAAGGACAAGGAAGAACGGTAACAGCAAGAGAGGGAGTAGAAGAGGCTAAGAGGGTGAATGGGAAATGGAGGGAGACTGTGAGGGAAAGAGAGAAACAGAACTGAGGTAGAACACTAGTGTGTTACAGAGCATGAGAGGGGCCATAGACCTGAAAAAGGAGAGAGTGTTAACAAGACATAACTACAAATTCATTCCAAAAGAACCTGAAAGAGTCCATCACAGTCTAACATCGATTTTAATCCCACCATTTTCTAAACAAATATATTCTTAGAGTGAGCTGCTTTTCTAGAGACCCACTAGCTAAAGGACCAGCAGAAGTCAAACAGAAACCAGGTCTTCAGACAGCCATGGCATCCTATTCCTCCCAGGGTCAGCTAGCCAGGAGTTACCCCAGTCTATAAACACTGGCCATGTTCTGTGGGCCCTCCAGGATTATTTAAAAAATACTGTGTTCCGAGCCCATCTTCTTATAGATTAAGGAAGCATCAACACCAGGCAGCCAGATCTTTTGTTTGTAAAGATACTAATACTTATGTAATGGGTTTTTTGTTGTTGTTGTTGTCCTTAGAACCCTAGTCCTAAAAAATTAAGCATGGTTTACTGATATTGTTCAGAATGGAGAAGTTTTGTCTTTGTTGTTGTGGTGGTGATTTTGTGATTTTTAATTGACCCCTAAATTAGTGAAACAAATTGCTCTGAATCATATTTTATTATTTTGCCTCCTCAATGATAGGATTTGTGTGTGTGTGTGTGTGTGTGTGTGTGTGTGTGTGTGTGTGCATATTTTAAACTGAAATGGACAAACCAAATGCCCCAAACATGAACACCAAAATGCTAAAAGCTCAGATTCATTCTCACATGTGGGGAAAAAAAAATCCCGGACAGTGTTATTCTTCTTCATAAAATGTTAGGTGATTAGATCATTGAAGAGAAGAGATTCAGGAAAGTGTATACACACACACACACACACACACACACATATACACAACACATTCATATCTACAGCATCAACTGCAGGAGAGTCTGGAGAAAGGCTGGAAACTGCTTTTGTTTCTAAGGTCAGATGAGATGTTGTATTTTCCTCTATTAACTCCGTCTTTGGGTCTGTCGATTGCAAAATTTGTTTCTCCTATTTTAAGATTTGAAAATATATTTTTGTAACAAGCATAATCTTGTCACACATCTCTAAAATTATTGTACCCTTTTTGATGGAAGAAAATAACAGCTACATATCTCCCTACCCCATCCCTGCGTGTTTGTGTCTTAAAAGAAAATAACTGATTGTTTAATAAAAAGTAAGAATTCAGCTTAGGGACATGAACTTATATACTTAGTAGAATCAGCCAACACGGTAGTTGACTCTCCTTCCATCCTTTTTGATGTTAAGCATTAAAACCAAAGCCCCCAGCATGCCTAGAAAGAAATCTATCCCCCAGCTACACCCTTAAATCCACCAATACAGCTTAGTCATTCATTAAACAGTTACTATGCACAACAGAAAAAAACAGTGCTTTTATCTGAGTTTGGAAATTATCAAGTTAGGAACTCCTCCACATTAAGATGATAAAAAACAAACAAAAATAAAAGCAAACAAAGTAAATTCACATGGTCAACATTATTGGACTATTCAACTTATTTCTTGAAACACTGTTGACTGAACACATTCCTTCAACTTCTCTTCTAGGCTGTCAACTAAGAGGTGAGGCTGGGCAGATACTGTGTCTTTCAGACTGGCAGAGGACCTGAGAGTTCCTGCACTCTGCTGTCATAAACAGTGCTGAAAGAAGAGGAAGAAAAAGAACAGGAAAGAGATGCCAAGTCCAGTCCTTTTCACAGCCTGAGGAACTTCAAGACCTCTTAATAGAGATAACGCATAGTAACAGATAGGCACAAACCTCTATCCTACTTTCCTTTCCCATGGATTCAAGGAGAATTATTTCCTACTACGTTTTTCCATTTACTTATGTAGTGCATGTCTGTACATATACAGGTACCAAAGTGCATACAGAGAGAGAGAAAAAATATTATGGGAATCCATCCCCTTCCACCACAAAGAACTAGCTGCCAGACTTCTTAACAAGGTTTGGTGCTAGCTAAGCCATCCTCCTATTCGTAATTCCCCTTCTTCTTTTTTTTCTTAATGTAGTGAGAAATGTCAGAATTAGAAATTTTCTTCTAGCTGACTAAACGTTGATCAGTATTTATTGTCCATTTATTTTTTAACAATTTCAGTAATAATAGGTAATATTACATCTAGCTAAACTACAAGGAAATGTCAAAAATGGTATCCAAACCTACAGGCAGTATTAGATAATTAGCATGTAGGTAAGGAAGTCATGTTTCATTGAATTCATTTCAATTCTAAACAGATCAAAGCTGGGATTTACACCTCCAAGAGCGATATGTCGTATTTGATAGGAGAAAAGGAGGAACTACGTTGATCCTTCTAGAAAGGTTAGTACAAGGAAAGGTCACATGGACAGAGGGGACCTGTTGACTTTCAGTTACCTCCTTATATCAAGAAAAAGCTCTACACATCAACAAATGAAAGAGAAGTATTTTCCTTCCTTTTTTTTGGGGGGGTGACGACTTGCTAAACAATGTGACACAGGACAGGTCAATATTTATATCTTTTTGTAGCACCAATCCCTGGTTATTCTGAAAGAGTTATGACAACAAAAGCTTTAGCAGCCGTAAGAGAACAGAGGCCAGGGATCCTATATCTCTAGAATCAGTTTTTAATGATAAAACTTATTAGCCAGCTGTCAGTCAGAGGAAATCCCAAAGCTCACGAGGAAAAAAAAAAAAAAAAAGGAAGATCTTGTCAATGCTGTACACAGACTGAGGACACTGAAGCATGACGGGAGCTACTTGCTCCTGGCTGTCTTCTCATCAGAAGCTTTAGAAGCTTGCTGCAAAACACACTTTCCATTCGTTCGTTGAAACAAATACAAGGAAAGTGAATTTTCTGCCTGGCAGAGAAGGCATCTGCCAGTGTGAGCTAAAATAGGATGGAAAGAAAATGTTGGAACATGAGTTAATTAAAAAATTAATAAAAAAAATGATGCTGCACCTTGGGAAAGGGGACTGTGAGATCCTAAGATGGTATTTCCTATTCTTACCTTAAAGTGCTTGGGTTCTCGCTCTTAACCTCATGGTAAGAACCGAGTGTGATCACGGCTTTACATTTCATGTCTTTTCAATGTGACAGCATCATTAGCCATGCCCAAACAATTTCATCTCTGCTCCCACGGGTCAAATTGCGTTAATGGCAAGTTGAGGGGATGACTTGATTAGCGCTGTAACATGAGGGAGCCTCAGGACCAGGAATAATCACATAGCAACTGTCAGTTCTTTTGGTTTTCTGGCTGAGTGGTTGAAGTGACATGCTTAGACTCAAGGGAAGCACAGTGACAGAGGGCGTCTGGCTCACTCAGCTATCCTGCAGAGTTCCCGTAATATTTACCAGGTGCCATCGTCCCATTACAAGACAAGCCATTCCCATGACCCCCTAGATCCTTCCTGACACTCACGAGATGCTACACACATTAGGACACGCTCTGTAATAACACTAAACAAACAGTTGATTTTAAAAAAAGAATAAAATTAACAAAATAGCATGAACTAAAAAGAAAAAGACAATGGTTCTCTTTTCCAATGGATGCATCTTCCCAACAGACCCAGTTTTCACAATGTGGCTAACTGAGAATTCAGGAACCCCTTGTTAAGTTTCCTTTACCTATGTGTTGTTACAGTGTGTTAGGTCATGCAACTTAACTCAAGGGACACGCTTTGATTCATCTTACATTGTATATCACACATGTTACTTAATGAAAATTTAAAGATACCCCTATAGGTAATTGTCTATATTTGGAGAAAAAAAAAGGGGGAATTGAATTTACAGAAGAAAAGGACATTCTTTGCTCGTGTAGAAACAAGCTTCATTTTTTTTTCATAAAAAATTTTAGCATTAGGACAAGTCAAAATCATAAGAGTGTGGTAAGTTCTGTTACCCTTAAAATGCAAATTGTAAAGTGCAGTTTCATAGCACATGGTATCAGCACAGTGACATCACTGCAGATGAACGACAAATAGCAAGATCTAAGAGGGGGTTTTCAACGTCTTGTTGTCCCTTACCAGAAATAAGCTACCTTCTTCATAGGATGGCCTGAAAAGTGACATGAATACTTGGTACACTTTCCACAGACACTGGCCCACAACATTTGCTGGCAAGCTGTAAAATTTATGAACGAAAGAGCAGATACTTTCACTTAGAGAGGTAAGGAAAATAAGGCCTCGAACACTCATTTCCCCCTCTAAGATCTATAAGATAACTCTAATTCATCCTTGTTAGATTCCCAGTTCTCTCGTCACCTAACAGTCTCTCACAAAGCAGACAGTGCTCTATTTCCCCATCCTCTGGGATCAGCCCTGTCTCCTATGACTTGCTTCAGTTACTAGGGTGAGGAAACAAGAGAATATGTTGGCTTTTTGCCAGTATCTCATTAAACCCAATACTCTCCTGTTTGTTCATACACCTTCTAGAACAATGGTTCTCAATCTGTGGGTCATGACCCCATGAGGTTTCAAATGACCCTTGCACAGGGGCCACCTAAGACCATCAGAAAATACAGATACTTACATTACGATCCCTAGCAGTAGCAAATTAACAGTAACGAAGAAGTAAGGAAAGTAATTTTATGGCTGGGGGTCATCACAACATGAGGAACTGTATTAAAGAGTTGTAGCATTAGGAAGCTTGAGAACCTCTGCTCTAGACTATGAGATGGCTGACCTGAACCACAAGGGCTATACCAGCATCAGACACTCATCAGCAGGCTTCTGCATCAACCAAGAACATCAGTATCTAAAGTACATACCTGATCTATGCTTCTATGCCTCGATAGTGACACAATATTTATAGCTATTCACTATACTTAGTAAATCAATTTGAATATATATATATATATATATATATATATATATATATATCACACACACACACATGCTACAAGCACAGTCCAATAATTTAAAAGTTTGATTTCATTACTAATGGGGTGCTCTGAACAACTACATGCTTATTTAATCGTCTGCTTTTAGCAATAAGAAATGTCTATTAGCCGCGTGGTAGTGGCGCATGCCTTTACTCCCAGCACTTGGGAGGCAGAAGAGGCGGATCTTTTTGAGTTAGAGGCCAGCCTGGTCTACAACAAAAGCTAGTTCCAGGACTGGCTCCAAAAGTGACACAGAGAAACCCTGCCTCGAAAAAATAAAATAAAATAAAAAAGAAATGTCTATTAAATGACTGATGTGTCACACACTATCATAGTTTGGTATGTGCTTTAAAACGCATCTTTCTGGAGAAGCAAACAGTTGGTCAGAATCAATTCCTGGGCTAAGAGATAGCCCTTTAAAAAGGTAGAACCACCTTTAGGAAAGAGGGTCACCCTAAGACATACTGAAGAGATAGACAGAATAATTATTCCTTCACTAAGATAACGGACATTCCCTTCCCAGATTTCTGCCCCAGGTCAGTAGCTTACCCCATCCCAGTCATGAGTACTCCTAATTCTTTGAATTAGAAATGTTCTAAGCATGTCTTCCTCCAGACTCTAGGCTACACTCTTTATGTAAACCTCTCCCTCCCACCATGTGGCTATGTGTCTCCATGTGGCTGACACCTTTCCTGCCTTAACTCAAATCACATGGTCTTTCTTCCCCACCCCCCCCCCTTTTCTTTTCCATTCCTCTCTATCACACAGATGGTGGACGGACACATTGCTTGCTCTGGAGTTTTTCTTATTAAACTCTAATAAACTTCCCTGGCTTAAAAACAAAACAAACACCAGTAAAACCACATGACGTACAAATAGATTCGTTTTATCTTTCATTCCTGAGGCTCTGTGGAGGCAGGTTAATTTCTTCACTGTTCCCAGAAAGACTAATAATGTTGAAATAATAACACTTCTGAGTTTAGTACCACTTTGACACTGTGGCTTCCCAGTGGCCTTCGCCACCACTGTAGCTGGCACTTGGAAAAATATTTTAACTTTGTACGTCAGCGAGTTCATGATGTCTCTAAAAGCCTGTCTGCAGTATAGTTCAATATCTTTATGTTGAATGATTGGGTATGCATATTCTTACCCAAACTCTAACGGTAAGTTTTAACTATAGGACCCCATCAGTCAATTATAATGGGTGGTATATCACTTGATGCAGTGTTCCACGGGCACAAACTGACATGGAACTCTTTCTCTGCATCTCCAAAAATTTACCATAAATACTACATCATCTAACAGTTCAAGTATATATCATTAAAATAACAGTGAGTTCAATGTTACAATGAAACTTCTTCCATTCCTTCTAGATACTGATTACAGAGACTGAATTGCATCAGACACATATCTGGAGAAAATAGACTTCTGAAGTATAATAGAAAAACGGTAGAGTGGGCAAGTGTCAAAAGTGATCACAGCCATTGATCCGCTTTAACACACACCTTGATTCCATAAACACAAATGCCTGGCTATGTGCTTGCATCAGCGGGGCTAAAGGAAAGATAAGGGCTGTGCAGCAAGTGATGCTTAGTGCTTTTCCTTTGCCGAAGCCACCATTTATTTTGTGCTTTCATGCATGATTAACAGCTTGTGGATCCTTCACATGTAATCAATAGTTGTGAGGTTTTATATTAGGTTTGGAGATTAGACAGCCTTGATTATAAATTTTATCGATTTGCCCAGCTTAGCTGCAGAAATCCCTGGACATTTTCAAAGATTAAATTAAAAGGAGATATATGGCCTGCACATACTAGAAGTGTTTGCTTGTTTATAAGATCTGACCTCTTTATACTCATTCCTCTAGATGAATAAAACTTATCTACTTCACTAAAACATGAATCAGTGTGTCAACAAGCATCAAGCTGAGATAGTAAACACAGAGAAAATGTGACAAAAAGAATTACAAAATTGCTCACAAATCTGCCTGAGACTGTAATTAATACAGGCAACCTGCAAGCATTAATTGCTTCAGCTCATTTGTAAATTAGGAAATTGACAGAGAGAAGAATAATGAACTCTTTAACTTCTACCTGGCAGTTCTGCTCCCATGTTAAAACTGAAGATTCATGAGCTCCTTTGAAATAATGGAAAGATAACATTGCTTTGATGCCTAGAGAAGTAAATATGGCTATCTTAAAGACAATAAATAATGTGTTGATTATAAAATCCATAATTAAAGTTGTTCTGTGATACTGTCACCTTTAAAACCAATGTATCAAGGCTTTATAGTCTATGTCCAGTATTTCAAATTCTAAGGCTATGCATAACAAATGTTAATAAATATCAGGTCAGGTTAATATTTTTAAACTAACTCCAAAAGATTAATTTTCACCCATTTCATGTTGCATTGTGAAATCTGTAATTACCATATCAGGTTTTTTCCTTTGAGAAATAAATATCATTCAACAATTAATCTGATCATATTCTGGATCTATATATGCTCTAATATGATGAGGAATATACCAGAAATACTAAAGTATTTATCTTGATAGGAATCCTGAAAGTATTCATCTTTGTTCTGAAAAATATCCTGCAGTAGGTTTTACTAAATGTACCTCCTTGAGTTTGTTTGTGTGGCAAATTATATGCTCCCTGTGATGGCCTTGACAAAAGAGGAAATCTGCTTAAGATATATAAGTAAAAGAGCAATCATGTATCACCGACTATTTTATGGAAGATATTTGGTACAGATATTTTCGTTTATATCTACTAATGGCTCTAAATGTTTCCAGAGGAAAACACACACACACACACACACACACACACACACACACACACACACACACACAAAATAACCAACATACTCTCTCTGTTCCTGCATGCAACATCCTGACAAAACAGCAGTTTAAATCTTATGAGGAAATTCCTGGTTTCTATATTCACAGAAGAATGGCGAACATGAAAAAAATTGTGGAAAAGCATAAACACACTGGGATATTATTTTATGTTTTTCTATACACATGCTACTTTTGGAATTGTGGTCTTTCCTCTTCTCAATCTGCATTACCCCTTCAATCTATCACTTGAATTCTGGCTCCAAATTTCCACAGTCTGTAGGGTTCCATGTGGATGCTGACATAGAACATCGCTATCTTTCACTGAGTGCCCGTTCTAACTTTCCAGCTTCTCTCAAAGGCATGAGTCCCTGGACTAGAGCCTTGTACATGTCATTGGCTGCCCCGCTTGCCACATTGCCCCTCATCTGTTGACAAGTCTACTTAATACATCAGCTCCTTTTCCTCCTGTGAAATTTCTTCACACCTGAACTATTAAGAATGTTTGTTCCTGCCAATATTTCCAGAATATTCTTTAGGCATATATTTCAAAATGCAGTTTTTATGCATGACTTATCCATTCAAAAATTTCTGGAGGTTTCCCAAGTTAAACAAATAAATAGAAAGTCCTTCCATTTACTAGAAACCAAAGCTATCTTAATACAGTGTTTAACTATCTTATTTAACTATTTAAAATCTTGCCACATTTTTGACAATCTTTCATTGCATACAAAGTCTAAGCAAAGGTCTACTTTTAGTATCATTATTCATTCCATTCCATGTCATTAAAGCACATTTTCCTTTGTAGATCTCCTTACCTAAGACTTTCAATGCCAACTGAAACTATTCCAGACTATACAATTAATAATGCTCAGATTGTTCTCAGTCTCTCCATCTAATGTGTAGGGCCTTTCATTCATTCTATGCATCTGTCTGTTCAAGTGGCCAATGTCATCACATAAACTATTATCTTATATGCACATATGCTGAGTTCATATAAACTTGGACATAATTAAATAGTTCTTAATGAAATATTGAAATAATGAATAATCATTTTCTAATGTATATTTTTGAAGCAGAATAAACTGTAAAATCAGTTCCTATTGACATTTAAATACCAAAACAATTATCTCCATAAGATATTCACAAATAAATATAAATGGGTCAGTCAAAGAGGACAAGTTGTCTAGACTAGTTGCTTAAGATTCAAATGTGGTTGATGAAGACATGGTTTCTCTTGTCTTTCAACTCACACTGTGATGCAAACACAGACCCCTACACAGGGTCTAAAGAATTCATGAATAGAAAAAACAGGTCAATGAAATATAAAAAGTTATGTTGGGACATTTAACATGTTTCTCCATGGGGTAACAATGAGGATGCTATCTAAAGAATGGCTAGACACTTTCTTTGTGGTGGTAGCTTTTTATGGAAGATATGACAGGATTACAGTCAATTCACACCCCATAGTAGTTTCAGAAGGTGTTATCTGTTTAGACTGTTTGTATTTCTCTGCTGCTGTGTCCCTTCATCCCATGTATACTTGGGGAAGTTGAGCATTTCTGAATATTAGTCTTCAGTGGAACTGTTCCCTCCGCTCTAGATTTATAACCCACTGCATGTCAAGCATCTCAGATTAGATGTTCTGTTGAGCCTTTTCCACTAAAACACCCAATCAGAACAAATGTCATCATCTCAGGAAAACAACTCCAATTTCTAATTCTAGTTGTTCAGGTCAGAAACGTTGAACACATCCAAAGCTTTCTCTTATCTGACATGACCCATCCATTGCAGCAGTTTTCCTCCTCTGTGTGTTTAAAATCTGACCACTGGCTTTTTCTTTGGCCATAGTCATCGTCACCTGGACGCAGTGAGGGAAATAGTCATCTACCTAAGTCTGGGGAAAAAGAGAGCCTTGGTGATCACCATGCACAGTAACCTTGCTCCTCACCATCTGACCTTGGTTGATACTATGTGGCCACAGCAGCTACCTCTCTTGCCTCTTCTCCACCTAGAAAGCATCCTGCCATTCACTTGCCTCACTCCCTCAGGGCTATATTCAAATGAATCCTTGATGAGACTTCCTGGACCACCTTTCCTAAAATCCATTTACTTTTACACTTTTCTCTTGTGGATTTTTCACCATCTAAATCACGTAGATTTTACTTATTTATGGTCATCATTTTTATTTTCCTGCACCAATCTGGCTTTAGACTGGGAAACACTTGGTTGAATGAATGCATGAATGAATATAAGCAGCCAGCAAGTCCTGTAACATGAGTTCCCTATGCTGCTGGTTGAGTATTTCTCATTAATAAAACAAAAACCACCAAAAGAAATATGTATATGAATTTAGTTATGGGATGATAAAACCTGAGCAGCCCATCTTCTTAGAGTAGCTTTAACAGCGAGTGTTGAAAGCACAATGAGGATTCCAAGGTGAGTACAAAGATGGCAAGTTCCTGGGCGACACAGAATGACAGGCCAGGCCAGGTTTATCATGGCTTCCTTGGAAATGAGGGTGAAAAACCCCAAAGAGGAAGAAATGAACACTTAAGATGGGTACTTGAAAAGCATTTAAACCCTTTCTCATGAAGTTAGACTAAGTTAATGGTACTTGTTATGAACAGCCTTTTTCGCTTTTGTTTTTTTGACCTTTCAAATATTTTCCATTTCATTTTCAATGAGAGAATAAGATTCTCCAGGGCAGGAAACCAGTGAATCTATTAACTTGAAGTAATTTTCCCTTTAAAGGAGATATCATGAAACCCAAGGGATATTTACATAAAAATTATCAAAGTAAACTTTTTCAAGATATAAAGAAAACAGCCTGGAAGTCAGTGAACCAGTAAGTTCAGAACACGGGAAGATTCACAATCTTAGATTTCTTCATAACCCAGTTCAAAAATGAGATATTCTACAGAAACCAAGTTTAATTTATAAACAATTGGTTTTTAGGTCACATTGTAGAACAGATGGTGCCATTAAATACACATTAAATTTCCTTCTCATTGGCACAGAGACATAAAAGTTAGTTCTCTAATTGGAGCCTAAAACATTACTGTTTACCAAGAGTTTCCTGTCAATCACGCTCTCCGACTCCTGTGGTCATGGTATCTCTCGGTGGATGCTGCTTGTAAGTGTTCTCAGCCTGCTTATTACAGGGACACAGTACAAGTATTCTGGCTTTTATGTGTTTGTATATGTTACATACATCCTAAAAGAATAAATGTAGTGATGCTGGAGGCATAAGTTTTTCACTTCCCCTCAAATCTTTCCACCCCAAACACAGTGACTTAGGGGCTAGGCAGTGGAACCAGACTTCATATAACTTAAATGACGGCTACTTCATATTCATATCCAAAAATGCCAAAGCCATGATGTAGGCATCAAACGAGTTTGTAGCTCAGGAAATAACAGTAAGAGAAGGCAACTTGCTACTCATAAAGCGCTTAGAAGGTGTTCTTGTTGGTTTTGTGGTGGTGTATATTTCTGATGAGAGGCAACGCCTCCTCTCAGCTTGGATGCCTCGAAGGACTTGGAAAGAGTTGTGGTCTTGCTCTGTTCTTGTCCTCAACTCCAGGATGCAACATCTGAAGCAATTTATTCACCTTCTCCTCAACACAGAGACAACAAAATAAAAAATTTCTGGATTTCAAGATGATTTTTCTCTCAGAAGACACAAATTTCTGGATTATCTTCACTATCCTAAGTCTTTAAAAAAAAAATCTACGGGACATAGGATGCTAGTAGAAACTCCTGAGTGGAAATAAAAGCAGTGCTAAGAGTCTAACAGTCACCCAACACGTCGAAAACTTTACAAAAGAATAGGTAATTTCCGTAATCACAAAGCTTTTCTATAATGCTAAATCCCCTGGGCGAACTCACTCATCTTCATACATGAATACAAACTGTTTTTCCACCACTGAAACTTTCAATATGTCATTAAATGTTAATGATGACTATTTCAAGAATTCATGTTCTGAATATAAAGCTATAGGGAGAATTGTTTAAAAGTTTTTGCTGTTTATTTGTCTTTTAAGAGTGGGGACTCAAGGACATTTCCAGCACCCAATGTCAAGATCAAACCATAGCTACTTGTATTGCATTATTCTGATATTTTTTTTTATGCTTTGGGGGGAATGTTGCAGAATGCTCTCTGCAAATATGAAAAGGAAACCAAACATACAAAAATATGAACACACAGTAGAGTAATAGGACTTCTTTAAAACTGGATTTAAAGAAATATCTATTTAGAATGCTAGGCATGGTGACCCACAAAACTCTATCCCCTAGTCCTTGGAATACTGGGAAAGGAAGATAACTCAAGAGTTCATATCCAGCCTGGGCTGCACAGAGAGGCCTTGTTTCAGACTCCAAACCCGTAAAAATTCATCTACATTTAATTTTCTGATGACATAAATTGTTCTGAAGATTTGTATGAAAAGAAGTCTAAAATATGTCCAGACAGTCAGTAATGTGTTTAGATAAATAATCCAACTTTAATTTAACAATTAAGGTTATTAATGGGTTAGCAGCAAAATGTAGCTAATTGAAGAGCCTTAAGTAAATCATAAAATAAAGTGCTTAGGAATTGGGTTACAGCAGTTTGTTTTCAAGTTTTCTTTTCTATGCCTTAAAACTAGATTTCCAGCAGGGCAGTGGTGGCACACGCCTTTAATCCCAGCACTCAGGAGGCAGAGGCATGCCAATCTCTGTGAATTTGAGGCCAGCCTGGTCTACAAGAGCTAGTTCCAGGATAGGTTCCAAAGCTATAGAGAAACCTTGTCTCACAAATTAAAAAAAATAAATTTCATGATGATTTTCTAAAGGAAAAAAGGTAATTGATTACTATAAGTCATCAAAGAATGAAGAAATATAGATTTTTAAAACATTCTGATTTTTTTTTGTAAGGCAGAAACTTAATAATTCCTCTGGGTGTACCTTGCAAAGTTACATAGAAATAAATAGTATTTGCTCAATGTCTTCAACTGTAATTCATATTGAATTAAAAATGTGATTATAGCAGGGCATGAGAGTGCATGCCTTTAGTCGGGTGATCTCTGTGTGTTCAAGGCCAACATGGTCTACAGGCTGAGACAGTGAGGCCAGGGTGACACAGTGAGGCTCTCCCTTCTATTGTAAATAAAAGAATGACCAATTATTCTATTAAAAATTGAGACAAAATCATTAACAGTACATCAGTTTGTTTTAATTTATAAGCATGCTATTCCATCATATTTCTATTTAAAATGTAATAAAATACCTGTGTAAAATCATAGTAATCTGCAATAATTTGAAGGCACGAAGACATTTCAGCATGCAGTGGAAACCTTGATTCCTTCCTTGTAGCCCCATGTCTTTGGGCGGGACTCACACTGGGAAACATAATTGCACTGTCACCTCCCACTGATTCAGACAGCAGTCCCCTGCATGGTTTCCTGCCAGGCAATGGGCTCCAAGGGGCCATGATTTCCTCTTTTACACATTCACTTCCCTTTCATTTGTCAACAGTTTCCATCCATGCAATTTTCTTTTAATTTCACAAGAGTCTGAAAGTGATCTCGCCACTGCTTTATTATGTCACCAGTGCATGATGCCAAGAGAGAACCAAAGCCCTAATTAGCAAAATATCTCCCCTTCTTACACACACACACACACACACACACACACACACACACACAGGAAATTATTTCCCAACTGTGCTTAAGTGTCAATATCACTTGATACACAAGTAGAAGAGTCATCTACCATCTGACAGTCATTCTACCTTTGGGATTGGTGCTTCTTCCTTGTAAGGTGAATTAGTGATTTCAGTGGTCCAAACTATCTAAAGGGAGGAGTCATTAGAGGCATCTAGGTCACATAGTGCTTCTGCAAAGGGGCTTGAAATGTACTCCTTCATCTGAAGCTGACACTGACTCTAAAATCTAAGTACTTTCCCCTTTAGACTTCATGCAGGAGAACAGCTCTGAGAGGAGAGTATTTCATGGGCAGTTACACAAGAATTCAATTCTGATTTTAATGCACACGATAAAACTCCTGTGACACCCCCCCCAATTCATACCTCCCAAACACCAGGATCAGTCCACAGATATTTAGCTCTTATCACACAGGAAGAGATGAAAAGCTATGAGCACAGTAAGTGAAGATGGAGGTGACTACTCTGGCAAGAGGAACATTTTCTTTACAGTGCTGTGAATCTTCCGAATACCGGCGCTTCAATGTAATCGCATCAATTTTCTAAGTAAATATCCCATTTGCACCCATCCCTTCCCATATGTCTTGGAAGATAAATTATAGTCTTCAATGGGCCCCACCGTCCTTACTAAATGTGTGGCTCACATCTTACTGGCCCACAGCATTTTGACGATGTATGTTATTTGCCGACATCAAATGTACTTTTTAAAATATTACTGCTTTGTTTTTACAGTGTGTCAATTAAAAGTGTGTTTACTAATGATGTATGTTTCAGCCTACAAACAGTGATGAGCAGAGGCAGGCCCTTGACATAATGAACATAACTTTAATACTAGGTGTATTATCATAAAGTGTTAAAATGTAATGTCTTTCATCCACGGGAAGTAGTAATAAAAGAAGAAAGAAAAAAAAGCTCAATTTAAGTATTAAACTTGGATTTTCCCTTGTTGGTGATCTCTAGCTCTCAGTGCACAGTACAAATAAAGTGTTTCCAAATATTGACTTAAGTCCAGGGAGACCTTTTCATTCCTAAAACAAGCTCAATGACCAGCGGAGCAAACCAAACAAGGCTCACAGAAAAATCAGGGGAAAAGGTTTTCATCATGAAAGGGAACCTTTTAGTTACCAAAACAAGAAAGGACAAAATTCAGACACTTCAACTTGATTCTCTTAGGATCAAAAATGCATGCGTATTACCTGAGTGTTTTTGCAAGGCCACTGAGAAAAATTAATAATAACTAGTGTACACTTAAAAATTATTGGAAAAACGTCCACACCAATGAACACTGCTCACATCACATGCCACCAGATTGGAGGACTCAGCCAGTGTGGAGAAGCAGGGCTTCTCTCTTCGAAGCAGTTATAGACATTCCATTAAACAGCTGAACCAGTGTTTGGGCACTCTGTCCTTGATGGGTGCATGGAATAGATGGGAGGGCAAAAGGCTCCCTAACTTTTTAAGTCAAGAACCAGGACCACCCACACAGGCTAGATGCAGGACTACCCACAGATTAGATGCAGGACCACCCATATAGGTTAGATGCAGGGCCACCCACACAGGTTACATACAGTACCACCCACACAGGTTAGATGCAGGGCCACCCACACAGGTTAGATGCAGGACCACCCACACAGGTTAGATTCAGGACCACCCATACAGTTTAGATGCAGGGCCACCCACGCAGGTTAGATGCAGGGCCACCCACACAGGTTACATACAGTACCACCCGCACAAGTTAGATGCAGGGCCACCCACACAGGTTACATACGGTACCACCCACACAGGTTAGAAGCAGAGTCACCTACACACGTTAGATGCAGGGCCACCCACACAGGTTAGATGCAGGGCCACCCACACAGGTTAGATGCAGGGCCACCCACACAGGTTAGATGCAGGACTACCCCTACAGGTTAGATGCAGTACCACCCACACAGGTTAGATGCAGGACTACCCCTACAGGTTAGATGCAGTACCACCCGCACAGGTTAGATGCAGGACCACCCACACAGGTTAGATGCAGGGCCACCCACACAGGTTAGATGTCAGCACAGCAATGAGTGCTAAAGGGAAAGTAGACACTTTGAAAAATAACTAAATAAAACGCAAATGTCAATACAGACATTTTATTCATCTCAGAACAGCCAGGAGTTAAGCATAATACATACCATTTGTTCTGGAGTCAATGCTGAATGAAATAATAAAAACTGTGAATAAAATCATCATACTGAGAAAAAAAGTGGGTAATGAGCAGAAGACTCCTATCGGATGGTTCATGAGGGTTTTCAAAGAAGGGTCAAGCCAACACATTTGACCACACCTTTAAAGAGTGACTTCAAGTATCACACCCAAATTACACTCTTTGGGCTGTGACTAATATGTTTGTCTTATAACACAGTCTAAATCCATCATATCTTAACCACAAAACCACAGCATTTTACTTTGAGGACTAGAAAGATTTCTTAAATGATTATTGTAGAAAGGAAATAATAACTGCTAGGCTAACACAATGACTTTCTGTACTTTTAGCCAAAATTAGATAGATCTAAAAACATATCTAATGTTTCAATAAAACATGAAAAAAATAGAGTATCTCTGAGTGCAACAAAACACAGGCAAGGTCCTTAGATGAAAATAATTAATCTTTTAGCCTCTGAGGAAGATATATTGCCAATCTTGGCCGCTCACAAAAACAGCTTTCCAGTAAAATATTTCATTTCTGGGTCCACATTAGATCTAAATGCTCACAAGTGCCAGCCACCAAATACTTGCTAGAGATCATTTTCATCGGCCTATAATTCTGGGTTACTACTTGGTAAGTCAGAGAGATAAAAGCAAGACACTAGACTAGAAGTGTTCCCTATCTCCAAGCAGTCACCCTAAGCGCACACAAAAACTATTCTGCCATCACATCCCGAATGGTAAGCAAGATGAAAAGCATTTGTAGTTGTATTTCCTTAAAAAACAAAAGAGTAAAAACAAAAAACTTCAAACCCTTTATCTGTTCCAAGTGTATTTTTGTGTGTATGTGTGGGCATGTGTGGCGGTCACTGGACAGTCTATGGAAATTCGCTTTTTCCATCCGTCTATTTAGGTACCCAAGATTGAATTCAGGTCATCAGGCTGAGTGCATGCCACAGGACTTGATGAAATGTCTCTCTAGTCCCGGAACTGAGTTTTCTAAGTACTATTAAATTGTGCCTTCGACAATCTTTAGGTATTAAAACTGGGATGAACGTTAACCTGCGCCATTCAGGAAAATTCCCTAGGAAAGCACACAAATTCATCAGCAACCTGGGCTCCCTTTACCTCTGCACTGTCTTCTTTTCAAACCTGCTCCCACCCTCTTGTTTTTGGAATACTTGACTGTTTCCTTCCTTTCTCTCTCTCATACGCACCAACACACATACTTACAGCATCCCACCCCAACCCCTGTAGCCACAGGCAGTTTCTTTTCCCCACAATTCTTCCCCTGCTGTTTCCTCTAATACCATGAAAAGTGCTGACAGACCCAGCCCTCTGACTAACTCTCCCTATCAACCTCTAAGACCACAAAGATCAAGGGCTCTCTGCTCCCAAAACTCTACATTCAAACTGCTGCCTCTGAGATGTGTTCTGATATGATATCAGATATCTTGTATTTTTAAATTACGCGTTTATATGCCTGTTCCTTTTTGTGGACTATGAGTGCCTCTAACTTCATTTCCATTTTTATATCCCCAGAATCCGGGATGATAGCTAACACATAGGATGTGCAGCCATAAATGACCTACAACTGAATGAATGCTCAATTTCACCTGTGAAGACAGAGGGGGGGAAGGTGTTGGTAAAAGTTTTACAGCATTAATAAATTTATTCTTCTAATGTTGGCTCTGTTCACACTATCTCTGCACATGAATGGTGAAGTAAATCTTGATGAATCAGACAGCTGGCTGGGAGGGATGTTTGCTGAGCACATAAGTTACATTTAGAAACTGAACTGTGGCTTACTCCCTACATTCTATATCATTCTTAATGTACGTTCTGAAAGGTCTGTGTGGACGGTATTCCATGGTATGCATGTGGAGGTCAGAGGATGACCTCAGGCATTGGTTCTTGCCTTCAATCTTGATAGATTTCTTGTTGTCCAGCACT
Organism: Myodes glareolus; assembly: GCF_982192425.1. Classification (NCBI taxonomy): domain Eukaryota; kingdom Metazoa; phylum Chordata; class Mammalia; order Rodentia; family Cricetidae; genus Myodes; species Myodes glareolus. Next base: position 106,866,186 of record NC_142026.1, read on the forward strand.
GCCTATACCTAGCTAGCTGGCTTGTGAGCTTGCAGGGATTCTTCTGCTTTCACCTCTCTTTTCATTACAATTACAGCTGCATATTACCGCACCCAAATTTACATGACATCCGATCTTCATGTTTGTACATTAAGCACTTTACCCATTAAGCCATCTGTCCAGTCCTTAATATATGCTTTATTTTATGGAAATAAACTCCTGGTTTTCTGTACTTTATATTGGATTGGTAGCAGAAAGTTTTATTAAAAAGAATGAAGAAAATATGCAAAATAATAGCGTCCAATATCAGTATATAGGGTATAGCTTCTTAAACTGTTTATTGCTTTCTTGGTAGAACCCATGTTAAAAATGTTAAGAGATTAAAGAACTGGTACTTTTTCCACTAATGTAAGTTCTTTGCACTTGATTTTATCATGGAGAGTATAAACCAGAGCAAATGATAATAATATTTTTTCTGGTTTAGCAAGGGAAAACATCATTCATGAAATCCACAGCACAGCAGAAACATGTGATATTATTACCACCACCACCACAACAAGAAAAGAAGCACGTTACAGGTTCAGAAGACTGGAAGAGTTCTCGACAGGTAATCCAGAATGGCAATTGCTCTGCCAGGGCAAGATCATTGTCAAAACACAGCAGACAAGTGCTTCAGAGTGCTTATATAGTATCTCCAGGGGAAGAGGAGCCATAATCTCCCTGAATAATTTACTAAGCCTTTACTAACATAGGGGCTAAATATAGTTTAGCACATAGAGTTCAGAGGCCATGTTCTTTTGCTTTCTCTTCTTCAGTGAATTAGAATAAAATAAGTCCCTGAATGTGGTTTGATTTCTTGAAGGCAATTCAAACTCTTTTTCAGCACTGAATTTATCTTCCCCTGACTCCCTTTACAATATGCAATTCCACAGTCACTTCCACACTCTGTAAAATCAGAGCATGTGCTGAATGTACTATGTCCTCTCCACAACACTTAGATGAAGCCAGGCTCCGACTTGGCCCCTACACTCCCTGAAACCTTCCTCAGATTTCCAGTTCTCATGGAGAGGAATGAAATCACATCTTTACCTATTTCCTATATCCTACATCGTTGCTGGTCAATTATAAAGGAAAATACTCTTATTTGGTATAATAGTTACACAAAATGGACAAAACGTAACTCGACATAGAAATACATATATGGGTTCACAAACAGAAGGGGAAATGAAAAGGATTGTACCAAATTCTTAAAAGACGTTGAGTGCACACTCTCAATTATAGAGTGATAACAACATTATCAAATCGCAACAGAAACCTCATGTATGTGAAATTACCTCCAAAGAAAGAACAGTTGTTAACTCCCTACACACACACACACACCTATATGCACATATCTGCATCCACGCACACTAGCCTTAATATTCCAATGCATTATTCGCATATCCCAACAGTGCTTTACATAGTTTGATTCAATGCTAAAAAGGGCAGCCAAAAAGGAATGATTACGACAGACGACAAGGGAACTTTGAGAAACAGGCTTGAAGAAAGTCTTCATCGAAGAATGAGCTCACATTGCACCCTGGAAGATAAACAGAAGGCACTGATTTCTCAGAGGTGGCAGAGAAGTGTTTCACACAGACTTCCTAGTGGAAAGTCCCCAGGCAGGGCAGGCAGCACAGGCCAAGGGGCCACGAAGGCGATGACAGGAGTGAATGGACAGGAGACGTGGCGTCCATATGAAGTGCTGCTGGGTACATATCACAACTTTGACGCTTTTACCATCACCTTTCGCTGCTTGTGTCTTAATTGTTAAAGATAAAATTCCCAGGACTGACAATCCGAAAATACAATTCCCATCATTCACTCCTCTGCTCCTTATCATGTCCAAGCTAATGACCAGGGCTGAGGATTCGCTTAGCTGGTAGAATGCTCACTCCTGCCTAAATCAGGTGTGGTAGGGCTCTCCTGAAATCCTGTCACTGGGAAGGAGAACCTCAATGCCATCCTTGGCTACAGAGTGTGTTTAAAGCCAGCATGGGCTCTAAGAGACCTTGTTTCTGCCATCTCTCCCCAAATTATGAAACAATATCAAATACTCTAGTATGTGCTTTAAATATAAAGCATTCTGGCAAGTTCAGGCTATTGCCCTGTACCTCATTATACATCCCAAAATCCAGCTAAGTACCAGGCAATCTGAAGAGTTTATTGACCCTGACTCAACAGTTACTTTTGGTGTCTAACTCAGATCCGCGTACCCTCTAGGGCTCAGTGTCCTATTTACATAGGACATTCAGAACAAAGGGCTCCGTTCCTGGAGCAGTGTCCCCAGGCAACACAATTCCCACAGTCACACAGGCAGTCAGGAGTGACCACCTTACCTCCACCTACCTACGGGTCTCCCTGGCACAATTTATACACACGTAGGTAGCAGTGAGCAGAATGCTGCTGAAATATAGGAATAGGCAGATGCCACAAGGGAAATTTATTAAGGAAGATCGACTATAAAAAGGAAATTAGCAAATAATCACTTACTTTTAATAATAACCATTTAAGATGAATTAAAACAGTAAAGACAAAATCTCATACTCAAGTAGGAAATTTTTAGACACACTCCCTTTTCAGTCATTTAACTAGCAATGCTTATACACATTTTGAAACACGCTGGAAGTTGAGTTGATACTGAGTAAAGTACAAAATGGATTCTGAAATATGATATGCATAAAATATATTTTATTACTAGTGTTGAACCTAGAATTGCAAGTCAAAAGTTAACACCCACATGCTTTTATATTGAATAAATCACACTTTAAGATATATTAGATAGGAAATATGGGAATTTGCTATGCAGTACAATGCAATGCATATCTTTTAAACATATTTGGTGTGTGTGTATGTGTGTCGATTTGTGTGTATGTGTGTGTGTGTATTTAGAGGCCTAGAGGCCAGAGGTCAAACTTGGAAGATTCCTCAGAGGTCTCAGGGACCATAAGGTTTGTTTTTCACACAGAGACTGTCATTGGGCTGAAGCTTATCAGGTATAGCATTAGAATTACACCCGGATGGCACACCATGCTGAGTTTTCGATGCCCTTTGTGCACTGTGAGGGCTGAACTCAGGACCTCATGCTAGGGTGGCAAGGGCTACCCATCCTAGTTTTACTGCACACTACTCTTATATGTAAACGCATGTTGTAACCTTAGCAGTTTTAAAGTTGCAAAAGCTAGACAGAATAACAACATACATTGCCAAGAACAACCCTCTCCACTAGGCCCTGACGCTTCACTCCTGGTACCTCAGCATTCCTCCCTGACCTAATCCCGAAGGACAAACAAGTGGTTCCACGTTTGACACTTTTATATATAGTTTACTGTTTATCACAAGACTTCCTACTCCTTTTGTCACTGTTAAGTTTGTTTGTGGTGTTTCTAACTGGACCTTAATTACTAAAAGGCCTAATCTCTCCTCTATTTATAGTTTCAGTTATGGATCAGATTAGGTTAAAGTTAGAAGAGGCAAAAATCATTTAAATTAAGATAGAGTTCTAAACCTTTTAGATGACGTAAGTTGTTGGATCCTTCTCTTAATGATGTTCTAATTAGTTGGTGTGATCTATACCTAATCTCTAAAAATACTCTACTAAATATTTAAAACAGCATTTAGATTTCCTTTTAGACTAGGTAATATTCCTGCTGAAAAGAAAAAGATGCTAATATGTTCACAGTTTTATTTCTGCAAGAAATGACCAAGAATTTTCTAAAGTAATCTTTCTAAGATACCATGCTTAACAACCAAAGGAAAATGCCCAAGATGGGCTGGTAAGTCATGCTCAACCACAGAAGAAGAAATCCAAAGCATGGATAAAAACGTATCTAGCTATTCTTTCTAAGTCTTTACTAGCCATCCATACTTTTGAATGGAAGTGCAGGATAAGAGCAAGGTCACTGGAGGTGAACAGTTAAACACCAATCAGACCTGTGATTAGCTGCATGAACACAGTTAGTGTCATAAAGCTTTCTGAGTTGTTGCAATACGGTTGTTGCAGTAAGGCAGCCCGCTTGCTGTTTGCCAGCTACCTGACTAGCTCAGCCGGTAGAGCACGAAACTCTTAATCTCAGGCTTTTAAGTAGATTTGGTCAGCCCCACATTGGACAAAATTTTGTATTTTGAGGTTTCTATCCCGCCTTGTCCTGAAGTATTTATTAGTCCCAAATAAATACACAGAGGTCTACATTAATTATAACACTGATTGGCCAGTACCCAGGCAGGAAGTATAGGCAGAATGACCAGGCAGGAAGTAGAGGTGGGGGCAATAAGAAGTCTGGGAAGAGGTAAGTTTCAGTCTGCAGTCACCCAGACAGAGAGAAAGCCAGACACACAAGAGCCAAGATGTAGCTGCCTTGTCAAATAAAATACCAAGCCACGTGGCTAAAAAAGACAAGAATAATGGGCTAATATAAGTTATAAGAGTGAAAAAGAAGCCTGAGTTACTAGGCCAATCACTTTATAATTAATGTAGAACTCTGTGTATTTATTTGCAACTAATTGGCTTCAGGATTGGGTGGGACAGAAACCTCAAAAAACACTGAGGCACAGGTCACGTGACAAAAAGATAATGGTAGAGATATGAGTTGAAATATAAACATAAAAAATTGAAGTTTAATTTTAAATTCTAAAATTCTGAAATGGATTTGAAGCATTTATGAAAATAGTAAAGCCTTCTGATGAACAGTCCTATTTCATTCTAGACTATAGATGGGTGATAGCATTCATCGTGGCTTACAGATCTCCAGAAAGAAATATTTCTGTCAAGTAGAGCCGGAGAAGCCTTTCTCTATATTAAGGTTAGTACATATCGAAAATAACCATAGCAATTGAATAAAACAAGCAGATTAGGCAATCCCACTGCAAGGAAACTGACATCTGTTCCTGTATAGATTTTTAAGCTGGAGAATAGTCTCAAATTACTAAGGATAGTAGCACTAGCTGTAATAACAGAGGTTTTATAAGCACTAACATTTTAAAATCTGTTATATTAAAATTCTGTAGCTTTCTAAATTTTCACCTCCCTAAGATAATTTACTTTATAATTTTCTCATGCAGCCTCTTATCTAATTTCAGGAAATAAGCAACTGCACTATTAAGTCATCATTTACTTTTATAACACAACTATGTAATTTTGATAGGGTAAATATGCAAACTCCGCAAAAGACCAATGGCCAACTCATCACCTGGAGACTTTGGATTGCAACATACTCACAAGCAGAACCAACAATGTCAATATCAGTCATAGTGTTGGATGTGATTCAAGTAATTCCACTCATTCTTGATCTAGATGTAATATTTTAAAAAACTTATGGAGCGATTACACCTGTTGGTGACACATCTATGACCATGGACTTGCATGCACGTGGCTGCTCTTTATTGCTTAAATACGCTGGCACTAGCCTCAGCTACTCCAGGTAACAGGCAAGAGAAGTAAAGAAACAGAGTGTTCTTCTCTAACATACATAACATGTTTTATGCATGACTCTGTGCATCTCTGTACTTTTTTTCTCTACTATGGAGACCTCTGAAAAATCGGAGAGAGATTTCAGAAAAGCAATAAAAATGACAAATTTGTCTTAAATGAACATAAAGCTTTACAAGTTTCTGGGTGCACATGTTAATCAAGTACTTGGAAGGCAGGGTCAAAAGAACTCCTATTTGGAGGCCAACCTGAGCTACTCAGCAAGTTCCAGGCCAGTCTGACTTACATGGAAAGTCCTTGTTTCCAAACAAAGAAAGAACAAAACAAACAAAAGAGCCTAAATAAAATTAAAACAAACAAAATAAAATTACAAAACAACAAAAATAAAATTATCTCTAGCAATTTTCTTTGAATCATTAATATGAAAGGACATGATAGTCCAAAGTTTGGAATTAACTGTTTTGAAATCGAACTTTTCCACGGCTAAAAATGTGAGCTTTGTTTTAGCTGCTTTGTTATGTTTTTCACTATGGTAACTATAATGATTCTTCGGAATGATTAGCAAATTAAAGCTCCTAGCGCTCAAACTGTCCAGAGGCATCCCTACAACTCAGCTCTTACTGTAAGTCCAATAGTACTCCCAAGGTCTCAGTGTGGCAGACCAAATTTTGCTCCTTCAAGAATTTATTATAAATCAATGAAATGGGGAAGCAAGTGCTCACTAACAATCAAACAGTTCTTAATTAAAGTTATCTGTACCCTTTCATTTTATGCAATTTTGTTCTCATAATACAATTTCGACTTTATTTTATTTCTCAAGGATGATTACAGCTGCTTCTTTTACAAGGAAGATCTAGGGTTTTTATTTCTGTGCAAAGGTATTCTTAAGCAGAAGATTAAAAATCATACACCTGAAAACATTCTTCACATTCCTCTCTTACTATCAAGAACTACGTGAATCTATAATAGTGTGTTTAAAAGATATAGCATAGAATTACATCATTTGTTTTGTTTTGTTCACAAAGCAATTCATATCCTAGAAACTGATGTATTTTCAACCTAAAGCAAGTTTGAATGCTCACCTTCCTAGACCTGGAGGGAGGAGGGAGAGGAACTTGAATTTCCCACAGGGCAGGAAACCCTGAGGGCTCTTAGGGCTGGAGAGGGAGGAGGAGAGGGAGTGGGGGGAGTGGGAGGGTATTTGGAGGAGGGGCGGAAGTGGAAAACTTTTATAAATTAATAATAAAAAAAAGAAAGGTAGTTATGGCTGCAGATGCTCTGCAGTTAAGGTCTACAATTGAGTTGCGGCTCTTTGGAGTGGAAATGTACATGTGTTGTTAATAAAGGACATTTGAAAAAAAAAGAAAATACACGGACATCGATCTTTTGTCAAATTTAGATTATTCATTTTGGAGACAGCAACCCTCCAGAAACAAACAAACAAACAAACCAAAAGGGTTAAAGACATAGCTCATCCCCATGACAAGCATCACATCTTGAAAATCATTCAATGATTATGCGTGCATGTGTGTGTTTCACTCAGAATCAAATTCAGGGCCCAAGTTATATAAAACAAACACCCTATACTGAGCTGCATTCCCAAATACATTTAATAGAAATGGATGGTTAGACTCAAAAACTAGAAATGAGAAGAGTAAATATTTGGACCAATGACCACACTTTAAAAATGTGACAATATGTGTTCTTATGTATGTTTGTGGGGAATTTATTTATTGATTATTCACAGTGACCAAGACTGAAGCTTTTTTTTTGTAAACAAACATGAAAAGTTGTCAGGATGACTGGAGACATCTGAGAGAACAGAAAAAAATCAGTTCAGCTTTATACAGTTTATTTCAACACACCGAAATGCACACAATTCTTACCATAGGAAATATAATCTTAACGGAAATTTATAACACATTTAAGTAAAGAGACATGTACATTACTAAAAATATATTTTTCACTCCAGGTGAAAAAAATAATATGGCAAAATCAACATTTAACCTTTTATTATCCTGTCTTTGTGTATCAGTGCCTTTGAAACTTGTGTGCACCCAAGTACGTTTTGAAATAAGAAACTAATCAATACAATTTTTTTTTAGTCCTCAGTTTTAAGGGGGAAAAATGCGTGGTCTCTTTCTTATATAGGACTAACAGGAAAAAGTCAGTTTTAGAAAGTGAGGAGAGGACACTGGGGAAGGTGGCAGAAGGCCTAGAGTCCTAGCTCAAAAGCCTGAGGCCATCCTCAACAACACAATTAGGCTCCCATCTCCAAGAAGAAGAAAAGGGGGAGGAGAAGGAGAGGAGACAGGAGAAAGGATAAGTGGAGGGAAAGAATATCGGTTTGTACAGATCAATAAAAAACATTTAGAATGAAAATCTCTTTCTAGAATAAAGTACCCCCAAGCAGTCACACTTGTGCAGAAACATTAGGAAATGGCCGCTGAAGTACAACCTTGTTAAACAACAAGCACTCCAGAGTGCCGCTTAATAAAGACAGCAAAGGGCAGTCACAGAGGTATGTGTACACATATGTATATATACATACATCATGTCCTCAGATGCAGTGCAGAGGAAGGCTCCAATAAGATTTGGAGGGTTGGACATTTAAAGCAGAGATGGGGGTGGGTGGTGGGTAGTGTGTGTGTGTGTGTGTGTGTGTGTCTGTGTGTGTGTTTGTAGGGATTTCCCCATTTTAATGGAAATATTCCCAGTAGGGGGTAAACTTTCTCAGCTGAAAGATTCTACCTAATTCAAATGTTAAGGAAAGCAAGCAACTATCTTCATAAGGAAATGAACTGTTTGAACGACCTAATTTGTGTGTGTCTTTAAATATTAGGCTATCTAGATTTTCAAATAATTTTTGTCAAAATAAGAGATTTAAAAATAGTAAAAAATTTTTAGAATCATATTCTATTACAATCTTCTTAAGGCTCCGAAGAACAAACATATCCACACAGAAAACATTATTTTATAAAAGGTGGCCCAAAAGTACTGCTTTACATATGAAACTCGGGCAATTAAAAAAAAATTCAAAGGAATAAGTCATAACAGCTGCTACCTTTTCCATAAATGATTGCCTGTTTGGACTTTGTACCTTGCAAATGCTGAGTGAATTTTAAATGGCTTTTAATGTGCAGCGTTTACCCACCCAAGCAATCAACGTGAAGACTGCATCACACCTGCTCTCCCATTAAAGTTTCACTTTTTGTGAGCTTAGCCTGAGACTCCAAGAACTGAATTTAGCTTTCTGGTTGATGTCTTAAAAAAAAAAAAATGAGCCAATGGAGTGTTTGCTAATTTGTGACCATCCATCAGTTAACTGTGCCTCTCTAGTGCTCAGAGATGTCTCATTCTAGGATCCAAGGGCAGTTAACACCTGTAAGGTAATTATATCTACCAAATGCTGTTGGCCAGAGCTATGAATATGTAATTGTTCCTGCCATCTGTTAATTGTTCTATTTGAATCACTTACTTCATCACAACCATCTCTCTCGCAGCTCCCTATTTATAATGGCTTCTGGCAATGGTTCATTTCTTCACAGCAGAGTTTACCAGTCTTCCCATTATTAAGAATTAATTTTTCAGCCTTTGGGGGAGACAAAAATGAAATGGCTACAAGCGCACACTGGGGCCTGTGGGGTGGAGGCACTGCAAGGTTACACCTATGGGAGCGGAACCTGAACAAGCAAGTCCAGAGGGATGGGAGTAGTAAAGAAGGAGGAGTGGGAAGAAGTTAGATAATGGTGGTGGGATTTGACCAGAATTCCTGAAATTACAGGAACGTGAGTGCTCTACGTCAGGACGTCCTCTTAGCTGCAAGACTGGTAAGTTTTCACACAGAGAAGCTGATAATATCTTTCATGTACACATCCTCTCCCATGCCTGTCCACCGAGAATGTCGGAGAAGCAGTTTGGTAATTATTGTAAAAACGGTTAACACAGGATGGGGATTCAGCAGCTCCCTGACTTCAGGCACACTTCTTTGGTCTTGGGGCTGTGGTTTCAGCTACAAATAAAGGAAAATCAAAACACAAAAACTAAAAGAAGGCATGAACAGAACACTCCTGTCAGTGAGTGGCACACTATGGCATGTGAAGAACCGCTTCCTATTGTCAGATGTAGCTTGTGTTCCCGTGTGCACTACAACTAATGTGTTTTCTTTCGCATACCCATGGGAGTACTTCAATATCTTATAGCTGTGACCCATTAGAAATGATTTAAATAGTTGTTTCCCCCACCCCCGAAAAGGTAACAGTGTCTTCAGCTTGGGCTTCACTGGAATTATGTTCTTTTCAGAGGCAAGGAAAGGCTAGCAGGAAACTATCACACAGGTTTGGATGTGTCGTGGGTGAAAGGATGCCTGTCACTTGGAATCCAGAAAGCAGAAAGCAGAAAGCAGAGTAACATGAGAAGCAGGCACAGTGAAGACAGAGGCAGATGTCGGAGCAGTGCATTTGAAAGTTCAGGAAAAATATTAAGGAAAGTCGTCAAAATCAGAAAGGAAAGGGTGGCTCAGACCCAGCAGCACTTTGCAGCTGAACACAACCCCAGAGACACTCATCTCAGACTGCTGGCCCTCAGGATGCTGTGAGAATAGACGGAGCCATTTGAATACAATTCAGACTGGATATGTCTACACCGGCCTTCCTCAAGACAACCCAATAGGTTCACTCCAAAACAATGCCCAAGCAATAACATTAAAAAATAAGAAATGCATAAATAAGAAAGTCATAAACTTCTACAGGAAATTTGCAGACTGTCCCACATTTATATAAAATCCAGTTTCCTATTATGATTGCTGTTAAAATTAAAGGATGTCTTGATACATTACCAAATGCCTTAACCTGACTTATTCTGAGTTTACCCAATGTCATTTTCCTTTGCCTCATGTCCCCTTCATTTTCCTTTCTTCTGGGATATAAACTTTGTTGAAATGTGGTTTCTTGATAGTTTGGGGAATTCTCCTAAGGCATTTTGTAGAATATCCCTGTAACAAGTTTTACCAGTTGTTTTCCCAGTAATTAGGCTTCACATATAGATGACATGTGAGAAAGCAGGAAGGTGCATTTCTACTTTCCCGCATATTAAGTGAACATGTTACCAGTGTGATGCTCACCTTCATTGCGTGGCTCAAATGTTTGTGTGATCCACTCATTTGAGTCCCCAATAGAAACCCATGTAACCCTTTCCTTTTCCTTTCATGGCATCTGTTCTTCTGAGTCACACCCATTCAAGTTCAATATGAGTCCTTACATAAAGTTGTGCCCATGATGTAACCACGAAAAGCCACGTTTACACGTTCGGAGGATGAGCATGTGTTTGTTTCTTTATTAGAGGGTTCCCACTCAACCTACTATTGTTGCTTCATTGCCTTCAAAGACCTCCAGCGCCTCTCCTGTATCTCTTGCCCTGGAACATAGGTTAACCACTGACCTCCGTTGACTGGAATTGTTAATTCTATATGTCAACACGGAAGGTGTTCTTAGTTGATAGTATGGAATCAACTGGTGAAGCTGGTGTAATACAGTGCCCTAGTCCTTTTCAGCGTTGTTATAGCTCAGCCAAACAGTTTGATAACTAAAAAGACCTAACAAAACTGGGGTCTAGAAGACAAGAAATTCCCAGCACACTGCCTCCAGACTTCATCTACAGGACCGGCTCCTCATACATCAGCTGAGCACTGGCTCCTCGGGGGTCGAGGAATTGTGAATTCTTGTCACTTCTCTGGGGTTCTCAAACTGTCAGCCTTCTCTGGCCTGAGCTACATATTTACGACTCACCAGACACCTAGCAAGCTAATTTTTTTTTCAGCAAATCGCCTCTAGATACAGACACAATCTACTGATTCTCAGCCTGCCCCTAGTGGAATGAGAACCTAACACATTGTCATTATAGTTTCATTTTTTAAAAAAAAAGTCTTTTTTTCCCTCTTAGAATTATATCTGTAACTTCATGTTATGTTCCTCACACTGAATATTCTTGTCTCTCTGGTTTTTATGCCTTCAATTACTGTCTTCGCACCGCACTCATGTAAAGTGGCCACCACTCTCAAAAATGCCTTAGCTGCAATCTTGCATTTTAAGATTTCAGTGATCTGCAGCCAACTGAGATGTGAAAGCACTAAATGGAGTGTTCCTGGAAGAAACAATTAATGACTTTAAATTACACAACCTTTTGAGTAACATGACAAACCCTCCGAGCTATCTAGATATTCCTGGGATATAAATCATCCCTGCGTCCAGAATTTCCATGGTGTCTTTAATTCCATCAGCTAGCCATATAGCAGTCACTGTGACTGTGTTCTAGTAACACATCAATAATGTCTTCCAGATCCCAGACTAGCCATGTTGGATTTTTATTACAGTATGTAGCTACAACTGTTGTGCTTTATTGTCAGTGTTGTTCATCATATCATTATCAGTCTATAAAATAATGAAGAACAAATGCCCAGAAAGGGTTTGCTACTATCTGTGTGTGATGCAGGAGTCTTCTAGAGATTGGACCACAGGTCTCCTGTGGATAAGGGGGAGATTACAGTTGTCAGAGTTTATTTCTTCACCAACTGGAGGTTATCATGATTTCTTGTAGTCTGGAGGGACTACATATACAGCACCTGTAAAATACGCTTTATTCCTCACTGGCTGGAAGAGAATGCAATTGCCAGACAATGTGGCATAATTGCCACATTGCAAAACAAAGCCAAACATTTGGGCTAAATTCATATGAGTTTCTTTAGCATTCTCTAATGGACTGCACTGATAAGTCCATTCTGTCTCTCATATTATATCATTTAACTCATTAAGATTTTAGACATTCTTTAAATTCAAGGATAGAAGCCTGCCAGCTTGTTCTCTTCCTTCAGTACTATGTCAGGTATTCTAGAACCTCTATTACAAAAATTTTAGAACCAATTTATTGATATCAACTTAAGAATTTTGATTAATTTAAAAAATGAAGCCATGGCAGATTCTAGTAATAAAGACTATCATTTCCATTTACACTGATAAATATCTATTTTTTATTAATACTGTATAACTGCTATATATAGAACTGTGCTAGATTTATATTTAAGAACCCACATTACTAAAATACCTTATTTAAAAGGCATTTATTTTTAAATTAAACCTACCCACAACTGTCATAAGAAAAGGAAAATAACATTCAAAAAAACTGACCAATTTGTATATGACACTATGAGATGTACTGCTATTTTTAGGAGATTTTTGGTAGAATCATCGTGGCAATTATAGCATGTATAAATAAAAATGATTTCCTTTGAATTCTTTTAAATTATTTCTTTTCTTTTCTGATTATTTATCATAAATCATGGAGTATCTGTATAATCCCACAATATTGGATACCAGACATCTACAGCCAAAGCATTGGCAGGGTTGGCTCCCCTCTATGACGGCAACACGGAAACTATCCCTTGCCTATCTCCTATATTCTGAGGGTTGCTGAACATCCCTAAGGCCCCATCATTTGAATTAACATGGCTTCAAATTTTATCTCTTATTTGGTTATTAATTTTGTATTTTTCTTTTCTTGATAAAGACATTATTGGATTCACGATCTACCCTAATCTGGTAAAATGTCAACTTCTTTATACCTTAGTTATATATGCCAAACAGATCCCATTTTCAAGTAAGAATCAGCATCATGAACACCAAGGGTTATGGCATAAGTGTATATACTGAACACACTACACGTACTACAGTGGAGTTCTCATAAAAATACCCACCATGACATGCAACTAGAATGAACTTAGTACTTGGTTAGGTTGCTGAGAATCAAGATTATAAAGTGAAGCCTATTGTGAGCTCACTAAGGCAGCAGTGGGAGTAAGCACAGTCTCTCACACCTCCTGGATGCTAAGTCCAATGACTTTCAGTGTGAGATAACTCAGTGTAGTACTTTGTATCACCAGAAGTCTTTCAATGACAGTGATTCTGAGAATGTTATCAGAAACCAGTGCTCATCATTAAGAATGAGGCACGCTACCGGTGGACTACTAAAGGTAAAATGGTTGTTCTTGTTTTCCTAAGAGCTTGAAGAGCATTGGTAAGTTGTTTATTTGAGAACCAACCCAACCACAAATCTACAGACGGAACAGAAGCAGGTCGTAAATTACCGAAATGGATGCAAATAGGACAATACAAAGGAGCACTGTCATAAAGAGCTGGGTCCTCGAAAAGATTCAAAACCCTTAGCCAAGGGGCTGGAGAGATGGCTCAGTGGTTAAGAGCATTGCCTGCTCTTCCAAAGGTCCTGAGTTCAATTCCCAGCAACCACATGGTGGTTCACAACTATCTGTAATTAGGTCTGGTGGCCTCTTCTGGCTTTCAGGCATACACACAGACAGAATTATGCATACATAAAAAATAAATAAATAAATATTAAAAAAGTCTATGTTTAAAAAAAACCTTTAGCCAAATTCACTAAGAGAAACACATCACCTAATTAATAGTTTATATTAATAAAGCTAACGAAATGGGAGACATTAGAGGGCATACTAACTAAAGTTACAGGATCATTAGAATATAATTTGAAAACTTATAGTCCAGTAAATGAGAAAACAGAAAAATAAAAGAAATGAATGATTAGTTTTCTGATTTTAGCTCTCAAGAGACACAAGGAAAATGTCTCTGATGCAATGTATGCTAATTTCTCTACTGGAACAATGCACTGGATGATACATATGTCACTACTTTAAAATGGTACCGTTTAGGTTTCTGGTTCATTCCACGCACATCTGTACCAGCCAGTTAGCACCGGAGAGCAGCAGTAAAACTTTTCAGTGTCTCAGCAAGAAAACCCACATTTTCTAATTATCGCACTCTCAGCTTAATAAGAGATTATCCTTGAATGGCAAATAAACTATTAATTATGTTTTTTCAATTATGTATTATCTATCTGAATGAGGATTTTACTGACACTGCCAAAACTAAACAAAATGAAGAAATCAAATGGACACTAAAGATTATTTAAGATGTCAATTGTCATCGGAAGCTAATAACAAACACTTTTGTTTTTATCAGAGTATTCTGTTTAAACTCATTACTTTAAAAATGTTGATAAACTTCAATGAACTATAAATTAATGTAAGTATTCACCATGTTTCTTCGAAGAACTCACTTTTCTATTGAAAAGAGATCTTTTTCTCACATAATGGATCCTGATTAGAGTTCCTCTTCCCTCTACTCCTCCCAGTTTCCTCACACCTCCCCTCCCATCTGGATCCATACCCATTCTGTCTCTCGCTGGAAAGCAAACAGGCTTCTATGCAATAATAAGAAAATATAACGCAATAAGATAAAACAAAATTGGACAAAAGAAACAGAAGGAAAAGAGTCCAATATGAGGAATAATAATTGGAGACCCACTCCTTCACACACCCAGGAATCTTATAAAAAAGACTCTCATTTAAAGTCTGACTGCCAGAGTAAAGGACTCCCTAACATACTACATAGATACAGACTGAAATCAACAGCCCGTGTAGTGAGGCAATCAATGTGGTCACTGGTCACCATTCCATCTACTTTAGCCACTCTCCCTCCGGCTGCTGGGTTAGGCACTGTACTGCAGCCTGGAAGGTTCTCCCCTTTTCTATGCATCTATCCACAAAAAGAGCTTTGACCACTATGTACGGCTCAGCTAACATTGTTCTTCACAGTGGAAACATGTGGAGTCACAGAGCCCCGATTAAGACTCCAAAAGTCCTTGGGATCAACACCACAAAGTCACTCCTCAGAGACCTCTGTACATCTGCACGGCACTGTCCCACATTAGACGATGTGTGCAGTCCTTGTACACGAGAGACACTGTGCCACAAGTGTGGGTGTCGTTCACCTGTTGGAAACAGTGAGGATGTCTTCTAGAGGGAAACACGAACGATGTTGGGATGGTTTCCACTAAGACACCAGAAGAAGAGGGTAAGATTGACACAAATTGTCAAGGTGCAGCAGAAATTTTCTAAACAATTTCTCAGTTGAACGTCCCATTATACTCACCACTTTCCCAGAACTAGCCCATTACTACTTTTTTTTAATATTGAAGTGATTTGACAGGAAAACTTAAAGACCAAGTTAATTTGCATATTCACAGGCTATCACTTATCAAAATGAATTTTGGTAAAGATAGAAGTGACTTGTTGTTAACAGGAGGAACTCAAATAACCTGGAGTATACTCCCATAGTGCTTCCTATTGAAGATGTCACCGTGCGCTTTCTGCAAAATGGTTAAAAGGGGCCAACTGCAGTCCAATCATTGCAGCATAGTATTCTATCAGAGTTAAAACCGTCTTTAGTCAGTCTTCACTTGTTCTGAAATATCACATGCTTGAATGGCCTAGATTCCCCCCTTCATTTTAGTGGGCTTGTGCTGTTATTCTGCTATTATCCTTCTAAATCCTTCCATTTATACCTCTAAAGAGTGTTTCCTCAGGTGACATCTTGCCACTTCTCATGTTTTGCCAGCTCACCACAGCTAGCTGCTCAAGACATGTCATATGTAGGGTAATTTTCCATGCTAACTTGGCTCATTCAGAAACTAATACCTTGTTTCTCTGCATCTACTGATCATAAGAAACACAGTTCATTTTGTAAAAATTTCATTATGGACTAGTTTTGATTGTCAGGAATTAAGAACTCACACAAAGCAAGCTGAAGCTGTGTGCCCCTCTCTTTTTGTGAGTGACATTCATATAAAAAGCACTTTCCAATGTACATGAAACAGAAAAATTATTCATGCAAAGCTCACCAGATTGTGCTGGGAAGAACATGAAATGCCAACACTTTCCTGTGATGGAGGAGTGAAGGCAAATGCGAGGTGATTTATGATTCCCAAGAAAACCAATATGTATATCTAAGTGTATAAACATTATGGTTTCTATAATACATTTACAAGTTGAACATCATTACCTCCAGAACAATATCAAACTAATAGTATTTAGGAGAAGAATTAAGGTGATGCATTTTATTAGGCACATTCTGACTCCCGCTCTGCCCAGACTGTATTGTCACTTCACAGCCTGAGGTGTCATTATGTCAGCTGAGAACATTAATCTTGCCTAGACCTCAGATTGTGTAGGGGGGGCATCATCCAAGGAGAGCAATGAAGCATTCCACTCTATCTCTTATGTTTAAAAGCTTTCCGGGTGTCATCAGATAATGTCACATTCAGACAGCCATCTTACCAGTTCTGAATATACAGTTCTGCTGAAACTGTATGACAGGAAGGTGAAAGAATGTGGTGAGATTTCTATATGCTAGGTTTCCTCTAAGGCATCGTGTGTGTTCCAATGACAACAGTGCAGAAACGAATTCCTAAGGTTAAAAGTTTAAGTTTCTCCATCGAAATGTGGTTTATTCCACTTCGTTCTTGTTGTAATGTTTGCCTCATATTTTAAAGACCAAAAGCCTCACCTACTTTGCATATCAAATCCATTTCAGAGCAAACAGTACACTTTATTGAAGGCTGTATTCTCAGAAATAAATCTTATACAGTATAGACACACCTGCCTTTTTAAAATAAAGAATACAAGCCACAATTTTTACTGTCATGACAGACGTGAAAGTCAACATAGATTTGCATGTCCTGTTGAAAGCACACCCCACCAACCACTACACACCCCAAATCCAGCAAACTGTTCATGTTCATGCCATGGTTCCTCTGAGCGGTCTGACCACCTCTTTGCCTTGTGTCTCTAAAAGCCATTAATTCTCTATCTATACGTTAATCCATTGGAGTCTGATCAAAGCAGGAAAAAGACCATAGACTGTTTTTTTTTTAAATTATTACATTAAATGAATCAAACCAGTCTAGTGCCACAAGAAAATTATTTATCAGTTGTATTACAGACGGATACTACCTGATTGGGCAGTATACTACTTTCCCACAAATGGGGTATGGTATTGATATAGAAATAAAAAGATTTCAGACAAGCCATATTTGGTGGATAGAGAACATATTCAAATAACTGAATAATTACAACTTATATAAGGGAATCCGAAATGAAATCTGTGGCCTAGAGATCAGCTCTTGCTCACAGACCCACATGAGACCTGTTGCATGAGTGAACCATGATTGTCTTAGGTCATAATTTCCCTCCATTTTCAGTCTCATGGGATTCTAAATGCCTATTTCCCCCTTTCCTCTCTTTCATTTTAAATGGAGAGAACCCAGGGAAAGGTGGTCCACAGTAAAGAAAAACCAGTTTCCTAGGAAGCAATAAAAAAGCACCACTGAAATCATGTGTCAGGTATCACACAGGACAGAGCTCTGAGCACTCAATTCATAAACAGGCTTTCCTGTTTCGTCACTGCGAGACGAAGGAGCAAATGCACTACAGCCATTTTCCAAATCTACTTCTCTGGTAGGAAAAAGATGGACAATAGGGTGAGATCTGAGCAAAGGATGTCCTAATAAAAATAAGAATAATCCTGAAGAGCAGCTACATCATTTGTGACACCTTCAATCAAGAACTCTCTAGTCTGCTCTCTGTGGGATGACAGATAACCAATTAATTATTATTCAACAGTAAAATTAGTTCAGTGCTGCTCCTAGGCAGGGGGCATCTTAGAACATAACAGAAATTCATTTCTCACTGAGGTCTGGCTGAAATTCTTCCAATGTCCCTCAGCTAGAAGTAAAAATCTGATAGGGTAAAATGTCTTCTTTAAATCAAGTAGGGGCAATGGATTTTGTTGTTGCTATTTTTCTTTGTTTGCTTTAAGCACTGAACTGGTCTTTAAAGTGTTGACCGCCCTGTTTATAAGGAACCCTATCTCTTCAAGCATTCGTTTCTTCACTATATTTACTTAACGCCAAGTAAAAGGCAGCAGACTTTGTGACGGCCTGAAACAGGAGGTGAAGCTGGAGCTCTCACCCACCAGTGGGGCTGCTCATAAGCCTCTCTCTCGTTGTGGAAGGAAAATGTTGTTCTATTCAGCAATTTGTGTATGAACAATTTAAGTGAATTAATTCCACTGATGCACAAAGAATTTGTGCTGAGCGCTCAAATCAAATTTTCAGACAAATAATTACAAACTACTGTAGAGCTAAAAACTCTACTGTAATCAAAGTAGTAAAAAAGTACACTAAAGACAGATCAGAGAGTGAGTCAAGAGTTGAAGCACTTACGGGCTCTGATCTCATAAAACAAGGACTGTGCCATGGGTCCCAGGGACTCCCTTTGATTCCAATGTGTCTCATCATTATACCGAGCTACCCTGCAGTTACTTTTGCAATCACACCAATAAGCCACAACCAGATGAACAAAATATAGTGGCATTTGTTAAATTTACCATATACTTCATTTTATTGAAATCCCTAATCCAAAATTCTGTCTAAACCAAACCTCAGCAAAAATAGTTATTATTGTGTAAAATCTGGGTCTTCTTTATGCACACGTACCTCATAAAAGACCAAACTGGAGCAGACCTGAGTGGCCATCTCCCATGAATCTCTGTGTAGCCTTGAAAGCATACTCACACTAAAAAAATGGGCTTGATTTTCCCAACAGTAATATTTGAAGGCCTGTTGTCAGCATCTTCCATTGCAGTAAAGGAGAACATTTCTATAGATCCTCAAAATATTTGAAGCCTAAGATTTGTACTCACATCACACTACTACATAATAAAATAGAGATATAAAATAATAAAGTTCATTAGGTATGTAAGTCCTAATGAGGAGGTATGGTAGCGCACACATGTAATCCTACCACGAAGAGAGGCTGAGACAGGAAGAGTCAAAGATTAAGGTCAGTCTGAAACACACAGCAACACCATGTCTCCAATGCCAAACCGAAGAACAACAAAAGAAAAGAAAAAATGAAAATTTTTTGGTATTAAGAGTTAGGAATAAAGTGGGAGGTTCAGTGGTCGAGGTTTGGCCTCATGTGAAGAAGGGCATTTGTTCAGTTTGCAGCACAGGAATAAAAAATAAGCAGTGAGAAAATTAATCTTTAGAAAATGAAGAGCAGGGGTTGGAGAGATTTGTCAGCAGAAGCGAGCATTCTTTTCATGTCCTGCATCAACATGGTGGTGGCTCACATTTCTTAGCTTCAGTTCCAAGAAATCTGACACCCTCTTCTGGCTTCCTTGGACATACCAGGCACACATGTGGTACACAGATATACACGAAGGCAAAACACACACAGCCATAAAACGCATACATTGAAAAGCAGCTACAGAGGAACAGCTGAAAACTGTATGGAACCAAGGGCGTTTGTGTGGGTGGAAAGTACTACCACCTACTTAAAACTCGTCATTGGAAGGAAAATGGTTTGCACAAACATTTTTTTGTGTACATCTGTTTGGCACATTTTCCTGTCTTTTCGGTGCTGTGACCAGGTACCTGAGAAGAAACAATCTAGGGAGGTTTATTTGGTTCATCCAGGATCTGGGAATCTGGCCCACGATGATGAGGAAGGCATGGGACAGAGATGCTGCGGGCTCACTCTTGGTGGAACAGGAAACAGAGAAGAGAGGGAATGGAGTCAACCAAATTCGGGAGAAATCTTTGCCCTGAGTTAATCCCCTTGGAGACACTCACATAGATCCTAAGGGCGCTTCACCTATGTCCAAGGTACGTCCTACTCAGGATGGCAGGCAAAGTTAGCCTCCTCAGTTTCTCTTACTGAGCAGTAATCTCATCTTGCAAGGGTCAAAAAGACCGGTGTGATTTGCAAAATGCCACCTGAAAGCAGTGCATGAATGATTTTTTCTGGCTTTGAAATTCACACTGGTTTAATGTTTAAAGCAAGCATAAGAAACACTAAATGTCTTCCTGTTTCTGGTGTGGCACACAAGGGTTAAAAGCTGAGCCTGAAAAGACCCTTGGTGTTGTTCATGGGCAGGGAAAAAACTTTTCACAGTATGCAGAAAATTTAGATTTCATTTTTTTTTTATAACTTCAAATCCTTCTGGAGTGATTACATTAGACTCAAGTTTATGTGTTCATGACTGATGAGCAACGTTATCACCAAGCTATCATTTTTAGCCTCTTCTGCAGAATAAGAAAGACAAGATTTATATTCTGAGGAAATGTATTCTACCAGATAAAACTGAAAGTGGGTATCTCGGCGTGCCATTAAGTAGAAAAGCTAAAAACAAGCAAAAACTATACTTTTATAATAACTAAGAAAAATTTTAAAAATTTGAAAGCTAAAACACTGAAGACTTCACATATTTAGGGAATGCTTCATCATCTCTTTTCTACAACAGTCTAAATTTAAAAACTTTACTCTTTTGTAGATATATATTAGTAGCAAAACATAAAATTCCAAATACTTTGGGTAAACATGAGTTCTTTTTGGCTCTGAATGGCTCTCATCTAATACAACTACAATGTCAAATATGAGTATTCCCTAGAGATCACTAATGGAAGAAGGGTAAATCATGAATTATTTATAGGGCTAGAGCTATTCCTATTTACATGTTCAGATGTACCCACATTCTTAGGGTGGAAGGCTTCCTTGGGGGCAGCCTTAATCCATTTTTGAACCTGTATTATAAAGTTCCAACAGTGACTTTGGAACAAAATTTCTCTAAATTTAGAGACAAAAATTTCTCTAAAGAGCATTGAAACTACAATTTCCAGTACTTTAGACTTCAGTGTGAATGGTGTTGACTTTATTGGCTGAATATCAGCAGCTTCCCATAACACACATGCCGGTTAGTTTCATATTTCGACTTGGGCAGGCTCTGAGACGCTGGGCCAGCAGAATATAGACGCTATGCAAATTCTTTCTGAGATGGGAGGAACATTTAAGGAGTAGAGGCAGTAAAATGGGCAATAGCCTAGGTCTGTGGGGCTGTGGGAGGAAAGGAGCGCACAAGGAGGGGAGAGGAAAAGATGTCATGCGCGGGAAGGAATATGAATTAGATTAAGGACCTTAATACAGGAGAAAGTTTTATCTGGAGATGACCTTAGATGATAAGACTTTGACAACAACCACTTCAAGAACTCCAAAAGTGCTAGTGTGTCCAGCAGATTTGAGACTTACCTGTCCCCACGATTACGGGAGATAATTTCTCTTTGTGTGTTGGCAGTTTAGTTATCTCTGTATATGTTGTCACACACATATTTTCTCTGTAAAAACTTTAAACACTATCATTTTTTTCAGTTGTCTTGGATGTAGCAGGGTCTACCCAGGATAAATTTGGAGTCATTAAAATGTCACTTGAGATCTCTTATCCACTCCAGGTTCTCACAGTTGTCCTCCGACCTTTTGACGGGTTAGAGAGCTTGGTGCTGTAAATGACAGAACCAGGGCTATAGTTCTCTTGACCAGAAAACTGCTAAAACTGATTCAATGTTTTATCTCTTCTGTAGACTCCCTCCAGTATGAAGAGTTGTATGTTTAAGAAACACATTGTTCCTCCTAAAATAACAGCAAAAATCCTGTGGACCTTTTGCTCGTTGTCACACACATGTAAACCATGACCTTTCCTACTGGTCACTGTCAATGCTACAGGTTTTTCTAGAAACTAAACCTGATGTTGTCATGATATCTTGTTCCTCTCCATCCTTGTGTACTTCCAAGGGCTGTACAGTGACTGTTTTGTTCATTTCCTTTAATGAAGAATATCTTCTTGGCTAGTTGCTATGATCTGACTGTGTCTCCCATACTCACATGTGTTGATGTTGTTAAAAGAACATAAGGTTATAAAGAATCGCCCTTCCCCTTTGATACTAACAAAATTATGAAGAGATAAAGGGAAGTAGATCTGCCTTTTTGTCCATTTATCCCAATGTCGTAACATTGTCCCTACATCAAACATAGGACTTATCACTACTCGAGACTCAACAAGGCACCATTTTGCAAGCAGTGGCTTGGCCCTTCCTAAGCCTTGAATGTCCTATCTTCAGAGTTGTGAGGATACACATTTCTGCTCCTTATGAATTAACTAATTTCAGGTATTTTGTTACAAGAGCAAAGTCCAAGTCACTAGCTTCGCACTAGGATCATGTCCCTGCTTCTGTGCTACTGATTCCAAAAGCTGCGGATAAAAGATGCTCACATGAAGCCTGTGTGCTCTGTGTTTTCTGTGAGGATTATAACCATTCTTAGAGTTGGTCTTCATCATATAGTCCTCAAACAGATGAATGCCTGCTATCACAGGATCCCCCAGATGTTTCAATGTATACAGGGCTGTGGGCTACATTCTCCACAGTCATTGTTTTCTATAGCTAAGTCTTAAATCTCAGGATTTCAGAATATGAATACCTTTGGAAATTAGGACAAACACAGTTGAAAGGGTCATAAGGATGAGCTCTAGCCTAAGAATTGAAGGGAATTTAGACACATAGACACCATAGATGTCATGGATGCATGTTATCGAGCAAGAGTTCGGCATGGATATACGCGTGCAGGGAAGCACAATCAGAAGGTAGACATCTTCCAGACAATAAGACAGGGGTCAGAAACCAAACATTTAAGCTACCCTGATCTTGAACTTTTCTCTCTCCACACGGAGACACTAAAGCCTGCTCTTTAGGCCACACATTATTTTTTAATGGGACCTCAATTACACTAATATGCATGGCATCAGAAAACGAAGGAGTAGTAGACCGTCTGAGAAAGGTGTTAGAAATACGTCTCAAGGAGCATTTCTGGGAGATACAGTATATTTTCTGAACACACATCCCGTCCAAACCTGTTAGAACTGGGAGTCAAATACGAAGGGAACATAACAAGGAATCTGGGGGCTTTTATTGTGGAAACACAGAGGTGACATGAAAGTGCATTTTCTTCTGAGCTTGCTGATCTTCATCAACACACTGCGGATGCGTTCTCATTTGATTTACAATTTCCCCCACGTTGTTTCTTTCTGCTTACATATTTTGAGACAGGACTGGTAGACCTACGCTACATGTGGGGTGCCGGCCAAGAAAGATGACACATACTTGCTTTTGGTCTCATTCCATTAATTATCATGAAGGGAACGCGTCCTTTGGTCAGGAGTATAGAGATTGTCCATGGACAATCTCAATTCCTATGTAAATTGAAAAATACACACTAGTGGAATGTCAGTGCTTTAAGGAGACCCTTCCTGTCCCACTGTCCAATGAGCTCACATCTTTTTCCTGAAGAGCATGCAAAATGCCAGTAGCTGCTACATGAACCACTACCTACCTATACTCCCTGCCCCCTTTGTAGATCTATGTTCTACAGGTGGCAAGCACTTTTATTTATTAGGCCATTTTACTGGCCCTTGAGTGGGTTTCAAAATGTGTACTTACCAAAGGGCTTACTTTTTTTTTTTTAAAGAGAGCAATCTGTGAAAACTGTGTAGCTTTCTACCATGAAGAAGCAGTCTTTTAAGGCATATTTGATTTGCGTTTCTACTATTTTCTTATTGCAAGATTAGATCTACTTATAAAACTGTGAGACGGGTAAGACATCAGTTTGCATTTTAAAACCCAGATCCCTCAAGAGAGACAAAAAGGCAGATAAGTAAGCGATAGGGTAAGAGATGGAGGATATGGCATAAGGTAATAATGGCACAACCCAGGTGAGAGGAGAGAAAGAGAGGGAAGAGTATAAAGAGTACTTCAAGTGTGTACTTTTGAAATCCTAAGTAAATATATACAAATATCAATATGAACTTCTTCTATATCCTAGCAATAGGCTACCCGCCTAGCTAGGTTTCTCCATGGTTTAAACTATTGTATAGTTTGTGTTCCATATTCAGTTTACCAGAAAATTGAAAGAGGGTGGATCTCAAATCTTGTTTTAATTAGACTACTAATCAAATACCACTTAAAAATAATCTCATACGTTCTCACTCTACCATGCCCAAACATTATAAAAACTTTTCTACAAAAGAAAAGTTTCACCATCAAAAAGAGCCAAGTAATTATAGCAAATAGCACCAATTGTAAAAATTACATACACTAATGCAATACACAGTCTACCTGAAGTGTCCCAAGTAGTGAAAGAATATAATCAATCTCTGAGGAATCATTCTGAAAAAATATTGTGTATCAGTGAAGAAAAATAAATGAGAATCATGTTTCAAATTTGTTGTTTTCCAGGCCAGGGTATTTCCACTCCATCTAGAAAATAAGCATTTGCCTTATATTTATAAAGATGAAATGTTTGAATATATACCACTATAAAAATAAAGTCACTTTTATTAAGACAAGACAGGTATGTGGTATTATGACATTAATTATCTTCACAGGAACTAATATATATCAAGTCTCCGAGTAAAACTAAAACTAGCCTTTGTGCCTCACTTAGGTGTTAAAAAGTAGAAAGGACACATTGAGCATAAATGGTCACTATCAATATCAGTGATGAGCAAGGATAATTTTACCGTCCTTGAGAGCAGAGAAGGTTTTCTGCTGGCCAAAATGAATATAAAATCACTACATAAATTAGGTCATGGTTCTCACTCTTGCCTCTTTTGGTTCTTTCCCTCAGAGAAGAATAGGCACACAAAGAGTATTGATGAGTAACGAGCAACCAAGATGGAGAAGCCTCATGAGCTCTCTTATATTGTAAGTATTTCCGAACTTTATATCTTATTCCAGAAGATTCATACTCTTGGACTTATTCGACTATATTCTTTATTGGTGTTTTTACTATATTCATTTACATTTTTTGCTTCTCAAAAACACTGGTCTGAATTGTCTCATCTTTCTTCCTTCAGTGAAATTTAATCACCTTTGGTCTTCTTTATTTTCATTTGACACGCTAAATAATTTTACTTTTATATGTAAAGCATGGTTTTTTTAACCAATCACCTGGAACGCCAGGGGACCAGAGAGTTTATCCCTGAAGCAGAAGCAATACTTCTTTCAGAGCCTCTGTTTGGTTCTGAGAGTGGAAGACTAATGGGAGATAACGTGGGGGGCTGTGCTCGCGAAATGTGATGGACACATTGAATAATCACTTGAGTGTTTTTTCCACACAGAAAACGCATCAGACAAATCACGTGGGAAATAAAAAAGAAGCGATACAACTTCTGTCTCCCTCAGAGACTTCAACCAAATGGGGGTTGGAGGGGGTTGACCTGGCTAATTAAGCAACACATGCGGCGGCTGGCTGTCTACTGTCACATTTCAGTAGAGGGACAAACAGTGTGAGCAACAGCAGCTCAGAGTAAGCAGCATGAGGTCAGGAAGGAGAGGGCTGGGTCTAGTGGGAGACTATGCTTTCCTGAGATAACAATGGGAGGCAGAAACAGCCCACGAACAACCATCTGATGAAGAACTTTAAACACCGGATGAAAATTTGGACTTGCTGCAAGCAAAAAAACACCTTGGCAAATTTTAAATACAGGACAGAATGATGTCAAAAACAATGTGAGTCAAATGCCTACCTGAAACTGTTTAGATTTCTTTCCTAGAAAAATCTCAGAAAGGTAGGAATGGTGTGCTATGGGATGTTTGCACACTGTGTGACAATACGTTTCTGTGATTGGTTTAATAAAGACGCAGAATGAGTTGGACACACAGAATGGAGAGAAGTAAAGGCCACATGGTAGAACACAGATGAATAAAAATATGGGTTAATTTAAGTTACGAGAGCTAGTGGGGACAAGTTTAAGAGAAGGACAAACTTCTGTAACTAATAAGCTTCCGTGTTATTACTTGTGAGCTGGCTCATGGGACAGAGAAAGACCTGCTATAATGCTGCCTAGTGCTTAATGTCAACTTGACACAGCTAGAATTATCTGATAGGAAAGAACCTCAAATGATGAAACGCTTCCATAAAAGATAGGGCTGTAGGCAAGACTGAAGGGCACTGTATTGTGTAAGAATTGATGTGGGAGGGCCCATCTCATGGTAAGTGAGGACCGTACTGGGATGGGGTCTTGGGTTCTACTACAAGAGTAGACTGAGCAAGCCATGATGATCGAGCCCATAAATAACACTCACCCATGCCCTCTGAGTCATTTGCTGCCTCCATGTTCCTACCCTGCTTGAATTCCTGTCCTGACTTCCCTCAGTGATGAAACACATGCAAAATAAAATAAGCCCAGAAACCATAAGTTGTGGAGGGCCGCAACCACATTCTCCATTGCTTCAAGGGACAAAGGCAGAGATTGACCTCTGTGACCTCAAGGTGTGGTAGTATACGCCTTTGGTCCCAATGCCTGGGAGGCAGAGACAGGCAGATCTCTGTGAGTTCAAGGTGTTGTAGCACAGGCCTTTAATCCCAGCGCATGTGCTTGGTAACTCTCTACTGCTGCGTCCCTGCCTACTTCCGAGGCATCATCTGGGATAATGGGCAGCGGACCAATCCAAGAGTGACACGTCAGAAGCGAGGACTGTTTCCTTTATAAGGGCTGGATTCCCCTCATTCTGGGTCTCCGCAATGTAAGCTTATGCTCTCCCTCTCAAGACGCATAAAAGCTTTGCTGCAGAAGGATCCTAAGTGTCCCGCGTCGTTCTTGCTGGCAAGGCCGAGCGCGGGGCAATAAGTAAGAGAAGGGGCGAACCTAGTAAAGAGTTCAGTAGGCCATCGGTGGAGTCCTGCGGACAAAAAAGTGTTAGAGGGATCTCATCTGCTGAAAAGAGAAAATCAGGAGGGGCTATAACTAACTGGTAGAGTGGTTGCCTGGAACACATGAAGTCCTGGGTCCCCTCTCCAGGACTCACATAAACCAGATGTGCTGAGGCATGTTTGTAACTCCAGGACTGGGGAGGAAGAAATCAGACGTTCAGACATTTGAGGTTATGACTGACTGTGCAGAAAGTTCAAACATATTCTCAGATATGTGAGACTTGGTCTCAGAAAATTACAACTACACGAGAAGATAAAAATTTGCTCACCCACAGAGTTACTACCATAATGAGGGGAATTTTCATGAAACTGAAGTTTAATTGGAATCCCAAGTTTTGCTAAAAACCTGCAATGGAGATCAGAGTTAGGAATCCTGAAACATGTAACTTTGAAGTTAATCTTTTGAATGTCAGGGTTTTTTATTTTTTACCTTGTAAATTCAAAAGCATGAATGCATCTTCCAACCTCTCCTACCATTTTTTATTCTAATGAGTATACCATACATAAATCCTGGTGTCCTTACATTGACACGTTTCTGATGACCATTCTGGACCTGACAGTCAAAATCCAATTTTAAGCAAAAGGCAGGCTACCGAATAAAGTGGGGGGGGGGCCTCTGTCTCCCACCTCACTTTATAGAACAACTGTTCTGTAAAAAAAATGGTACATTGGTTTCCCTGAGATTTCTCCAGGATTTTTTTTTAAAGTCTAGATACACTAACAATGATTTGTTAAAAATCAAATTAAAAGCTGATCTGGGCAGCTCAGATTTGCAATCACAGCACTCAAAAGGCCGAGACAGGGTGACTGTCACGAGATGGATGACAGCCTGAGCTACACAGTTAGCTCCAAGCAGCCTGAGCTATAAAGTGAGATAAAAGATTAAAAGATAAAGAAAGGTGGAAAGACAGGAAGACAGAAAGAAAAAAGAAAGAAAAAGGAAGGAAGGAAGGAAGGAAGGAAGGAAGGAAGGAAGGAAGAAAGAAAGGAAGAAAGAAGGAAAGAAAGAAAGAAAGAAAGAAAGAGGAAGAAACTAAGAAAGGAAGGAAGAAAACAAGGAAGGACAGAAGGATAGAAGGATGGAAGGAAGGAAGGAAGGAAGGAAGGAAGGAAGGAAGGAAGGAAGGAAGGAAGGAAATATTTAAAGAAAATGAAATTGAGAGCTCAGAAACTACCAAGAATGACTTAGCACTACAATGTCATTCCTATTCTTTTTCAGCAACAAAGGAAGCCAATGGCCTAATTCATGATCAAAATTCTACTAATCCCACTGTTGTTTGCAAATTCATTAATTCTCCCTGGCTCCATTACATTGCCATACAGAATTCAGGAAAAATACCAAGTTACACTGAAGATGACAGCACATTTTTCAAATTACTTTGAAGAAGAAACCTGTATATAAGACATTATAGATAAAAAATAAAAGCAAATGTAAGTTTTATCAGAAGAGGTACAATTTCTATAGGAAGTCTTTGAAATTGGTAGAACAAGAAAAATATTCATGCAAATGTTTTTACTTATAAACATAAATTTAAAAACAAGTATGTCAATGTAAGACTTTCTATTTCTCAAGACCACATTGTAAAAGTCAAGAGATTGTTCAAGCAGTTCTATTTTACAATCCTAGTGCTGATACTCATTACTGTGGAGATTTTATGAAAGCTTGATTTGCACCAGGAACTTGATCTCAACATACTGACCACTGAGTCATGCTCTTTACAGCAGTTTTTGGTTTTGGTTTTGTTTTAAACAAAGTGCTTCTTTCTTCACGACAGAATAAATCCGAGGAGCATTTTAAAATGCATTGAGCAGGTCAAGATAAAGGAGAAAGATAAATATAGCTATCCTCTCAGGTTGCATTTCTTCATTACATCTTACCCTAGAAACTATTCAAAACTCATATAAATGCTAAATTTTCATGAGAAAGTATTACATCAATAAAAATGTTTCAATATTTTTAAATGGGCAAATTAGTTATTCGAAGACAAAATAAGAAGGATATGGGTTAACCAGACAACACGCTATTTATTTCTAACCTATGAACTTGGAAGAACTATTTTGATGATGCCCAGCCCCTCCTGCTCAGTTTTTCTCTGGTATGTCAGCGTACTAACACTTTTACATAGGAAGATAATGTGGGAGTCCCCTCTCTGTATGCTATGAACATGTTTTATTACCATAAAGAAGATACTTTGGCCTATGGCAGGACAGAATAGAGTTAGGCAGGAAAGCTAAACAAAATATGGGGAGAAAAAAGGCGGAGTCAGGTAGATGCCATGTGGCTGCTACAGGACAAAGACACTGGAACCTTACAGGTAGGCCGCAATGTCACGGTGACACATAGATTAATAGAAATGGTTAAGATGTAAGAGCTAGCTAAAAATATGCCTGAACTATCAGCCAAATAGTGTTGTAATTAATATAGTTTCTGTGTGAGTATTCAGGTCTGGTCATCGGGAAAACAAATGCACAGTCTCTATTTATATAAAGGTGCCCGATTCCGCAGTAGGTGGAACTTGCTATCTTGATCAGGGAGAAAATTCCAATTTCTTCTTTTACAGATTAAAACATATTCAGTTATGTTTCTATGCGTGTATCTTGAGGAAGGGATGGTATGTGGACATAAAGAGCAAGTGCTGACAGGAACCAGAAAAAGGAGGTTGATTCCCTGGAGTAGGAATTATAAGAAATACCTTAATGTGCTTGCTGGCAACTGAACTTTGGTTTGTCGCAAAAGTAGCATGTGCTCTGAACTGTTGAGTTATCTCTCCAGCCCCTCAATCTAACTTCTTAATGAAATTAACTACAAAAATTGAAATATATCATTTTATACTGATCAATGCTTTTATAAAAAGTTATCAAAATTAGTGTGGTGCACATGAAATTTTCAAAAACTATCTACTACAGTGTTATACTGATTTAAACTTCCTTATGGCTCAGGGAAACACAGTTGCTCAAAAAACACATTTTCAGTATATATTATTGACAAATATCATCACACTTCTGCAAACAAAATAATATGTTTTATATGCTATGACAAAGAGATATCTGTTATAAACTTCCATGGAACAAATATTTACATCTTCCACTACTTCTTAAAGAGCTACAAACTGCCACGGGAGAAATATTTACATCTTCCCCTACTTTCGAAAGAAGACAGTCAAGTACACTAAGAGGTAATACATGTGTGAGGAGAATTTAGAGCAATTTAATCATTCGCATATGCCACAGGAAAATAAATCAAAATATAAACAGCCAGATGTGGCGGTTCACACCTGTAATCTCAGACCCTGTGGGCAAAGACAACTTAATTCAAAGTAAGCCTGAACTACAGAGCAAGATTCTTCCCCTACTGACCTCCATCAAAAAACAAAAACAAAAACAAACAACCAAGAATAAAGATTTCTGTGACCAAGGTCTGAGGGACTTTTGCCGAACAGCTCTTCCAATACCACAAGAATCATCGAACAATGCAGTTCTATGGGCAGAGTTCAGCTACACCTTTCTTTGCGACTTTTTACCTTCTCCACTATGTGCCAAATCAACTGCTGTCAAATGGCTCCTGACGGACTAATTCCACTCTGGTTACAAAAGCGTTTTATACTTATTAATTTTTTAAATGATATTATGCCATCCCATTTTGGCCTTAGTCTCAGGAAACTCAATTTTTTATGTGTAGAAATGAGTTTAATGATCTGTTTATCACTCCTTACACACAGAAGGCAAAATATAAACAATGAAATAGTTGTTTGTAAGGAAGTTCATTCTGAAATGATAAATCAAGATAAGCCTTTCTTAACTGCAAATACCATTTTTCCCCTTGGTACCCAAAAAGTCATATCTCTCCTAAAGACACACAAAAAAGACTACATAGTAGCATTCATGTGCGTGTTATCAGTGCATGCATTTGGACCAATATGCCTATTAATATATGAATGCATAAGTGCATACACATATGTGCATGCATATTTATAAAACCCACATAGTATAATGCATCCCTTGGAAGTGATGATCCTGAACTTGAGTTCTGTTTCCTCGTTATCATTCTGAACCAGGAAGCAGGAGTCATTCAGAACATGAGCTCAACAAGCAACACAAATATATTCACTTTTACTTCCAAATTCAGGCAGAGAAGCCTGCAAAGGCGCTGATAAGCTGTTTGGTAGAGCATAAGGCATACCACAGGCCTTAAGATCTTGCCCAGGTGGGTTACGTTTAATGAACTAAAAGGGATAAATACCATGTAAGGTGAAGAAATACATCACACCTCTGACACAGGCAAGGTGAACATCAGAAGCACACAAAAAATTATGAATATAACATAACAGCACAAATACCTCAAAAAGGGCATATATAGTTGCTATCATGGATATGACTTACAAATGTAGCTATACTGGTGACAGATGAAAAAAAATAGGAAACATTTGAGGTGTCTATTATTTGTATATATTTCTTATTCAAGAAAATTAGAACAAGCAAATACGAAAACATCATTCTGATTTTTCAATGAATGTTCTTATCTTTACTTGGTGTTTCATCACCTAGGTCTTTGGGTAAAATAGCAGGGTTCAGACACAAAGCAAAGGACTTAGTATTCTTGTGGTGTATTCAGCATACCACGGCTGACGCAAAAGCCAACTGTAACCTCACACATGGTTGGTAAGGACATGTCAAATTACTTTAACATAGGTCTCACAGAGTCTTATGGCTTCAAATTTAAAGTATTGTTTTACTTTTCAGATACTTTTGCAGTTAGAAACATTGAAAAAAATTCGACAACTCATTACATTTCATTATTTTATATAGATGTTTTAGCTGCATGTGTGTTCTGTCCCTTCTTGCCTGGTACCCAGAGAGGCTAGAAAACTGTGTCAGGTTTCCTGCAATGTATGTACAGAATGTCGTATGCAGCCACATTGGTGCTGTGAATCAAACCCAGGTCCTCTGAAAGAATACAGCCTATTAACCACTGAGCCATCTCTCCAACTCCGGCATTATTTTTTCCAAATATGAATGATGCCATAGTGTAGTACATTATCTCCTTTCATTCTGATAGCTAAAAATTCTCAACAATAAATCCCCTGCCCTCTCATCCCAGACAAAGGGAAGCATACAAGAGTCAAAAATCCTGACACTAAGCTCCACGCTAGCAGACAATTCCTTCTGTATCCTCCTTCTTTCAAACAATCTCAGTCTTCACCATGTTTTCACCTTCAAATTAGTTTCCCTTACAGTGGCTACACAGAAACAACTAAAACAAATTCAAGGAAAGCATCAGAGGGCCGGGGTATGGCTCAGTGATGCTTGCCACAACATCTACAATACCCCAGGTTGGCTGTTCATCACCACCAACAAAATGGAAGGGGGGGAGAGAAGAAAAGAGAGAAAAGGAGGAGGAGAAAAGAGAGAGAGGAGGAGGAGTAAGGAGGGATTGGAGGGATGGAGAAAACTTAACCAAACAACATTTTCAATTAACAGATGTAAGTAAACTGTTTACACATGTCTTATTAGGACCCTAATCTCTTCTTCCTGACGATGACTGGCCAATCTAAATTCTCCTGCTGTAACACTACTGTTTATAATATAATGAGGCTGAGTGCTTTACAACTATGCAAAATGATATGACCTCTTTGTAACCTGCTGAATTACCAGTAATTACAAGTCAAAAATGCCAGTGTGACCTGAGCTCTCACTGCCCTCCTGTTTCTCACCGCCTGCCTTCAGGTGTGCGGGCTCTATTAGTCTCATTTCTGGGATCTTTG
Source organism: Myodes glareolus (assembly GCF_982192425.1). Lineage (NCBI taxonomy): Eukaryota > Metazoa > Chordata > Mammalia > Rodentia > Cricetidae > Myodes > Myodes glareolus. The sequence goes on from NC_142026.1 coordinate 106,898,920, forward strand.
ATTTTCCTGACGATTGCACTGGCCACTGTGCACAGCGCTCTCAAGTCTCCGTCCACTCAGCTAAATCCCAAACACATCAGTGGAACTCCATTTATAACCTCAACTCGCTTTTCCCTCTTGATATTTGGGTTAGGCACCCTCATCACCCTGGTACATTCTGTTTTCTGGTGTGATGGAAATGAAGGATGTTAAAAAAAATACTGAAAGCCACACCAAAACCAAAAGGCAATGGGATGAGGCTCTCCATGCAAAGTTTTGACTAAAGACCAGAGATAAGGCCTCACCACAGTCAACTGTACGATGACCACGGCCCATGGCCTCCCCACGGAGCATCACATCTCTCTCCTTACACCCTATCTGTCCCAGTCACACTTGCTCAGCTTAATTCTTTAGAATCAGAGAACATGACTCTCTGTTCTCCTGCAGTAGGTTGAACCCGGGTCTTCTCTCTCATAACCCACACCACAACTCCCTCTTCCTCTAACCCAGGAGTTCATAGTAACTGCAGTATAGATCCAGCCCTAGCTTCCGCCATCTTGAGTGAACGTGGTTTTGTAAAAATACAATGAAAATAAATGATTAAATAATAAAATAAGAGAGTAAACATATGTAACACTTATCTCACTGAAAGCACACAAGCACTTCATCCAATTACTACCCTCTCCATCAAGGTTTGGTCTTCTGCTGTACATCAGCAGTAAATGACCAGTCCAGAGACACAAGTGTGTAGCCAGCCGTAACACAAACAATTGCCCAGGTCAGACCCAGCTCTGGCCACCTGCTGAACAATTGGTTCCTGAAGTGTGCCAAAGTGGCGCCTTCCTTACCTTTTTCACTTCAGTCCCAGTTCCTGACCTCAACCGGTGCCACAGTCTCCCCAGATACCTCTCTTCATCAGCCTGCGTCTTGTCGCCAGTGATGCGTTTCTTCACAGCACTGACAATCTCCTTGGCATTCTTACCTAGTCACTGTTCACGCTTTCTCTCTCCACCTAATCTCAGCTCTTGGAAGACAATGGCTTTATTTCTATGCTACAGGGCGCCCAATGTTTAAATTAAAATATTACTTCACATTACTTAAGGGTATTGGATGGATACATAAACTGCACACAAAAAAGCTAACTGCAGCTAGCTAGCATGCAATTATCAGGCAGTTTGGTGGGAGGATGGGAATGCAAAAGGCTCCTCGGATGCATTTCATAAACACCGACACAGATTCCACCATGATAACAAAAGTGTGACGCTTTTCGGCCATGCACTCAAAGACTAAGGGTCTAACATCTGCCTTTCAGGAAGGCAGTATTGTGAAGGTAGGAATAATATTTTTTTATGATCTATTTATTTTTATTTTATGAACATGAAGTCTTGCTTTAAAAATGCATGTTCACTATATTCATGCTGGTATGTGCAGAGGTCAAAAGAGGGCATTGCATCTCCTGGAGTTGGTGGCTAAGAATGTCAATGTGGGTGCTGGGAATTGAACCCAGGTCCTTTGCCAGTGCAGTGAAGTGCTCTTAGCGATTAAGCCATCTCGCCAGCTTCAGGCGCTAAATTTTTGCTGCTAATTGTGCTCTTTAAAAGAAAGTTAACTTCCTAACAGTTAGACAATAACATGGATTTCCATTTTGGGGGAGCAATTAGGGTGAAATAAAAACTAACATGCTTTGATATGAGGAAACTCATAACACAAAGAAAGAATGAGCCATGAATGTGTGTTGCCTTTCAAGAAAGCAGTGGATTTATACCATTATTGTTTTTATTTATTTATTAAGAGGGTAGAACTTACTTTAAGTGTTTTTAGTACACAACGGGAAAACAACAAAATTAAAGGAGCACAAGAAAGTGTCTAGGAGATGGGCAGAGGCGTGACAGGGCTGATGCTCCCACGGTGTGTACTTATCTCCAACCCATTACCTCATGTTCATTACTAACGCACGGCTTTGAGTGCAAAAGTGATGCTCAGTGAAGCAGTTCCATGTTAAAAAAAAATCAATCAGGTTCCTTTTTTTTATACAAGACTTTCAATAAATCTACTCTAATCCAAAATGAGTTTACTTGTAACTTTGGAATCTCTCCTGGAACTAGCTCTTGTAGATCAGGCTGGCCTTGAACTCACAGAGATCTGCCTGCCTCTGTCTCACGAGTGCTGGGATTAAAGGCATGAGCTACCACCACCAGGTTCCAAAATAAATTTATTCTTTATTTATTACATTAACCAAAATATTTAAAGGAAATTCAGATTTTGGAGTAAACAATTTGAAGAAACAATAATATTTTTTACTCCTGATGTTAAAGGAATAAAACCCTTATATTTAAAGACTAAAAAGGAATTGGGAATATTGGTGCATGTCTTTTATTCAGGCAATTGGATGTAGAGGCAGACAGATCTCTGTGAGCTCAATGACAGCCTGATCTACATTGTGAGTTCCAGGACAGCAAGGGCTACATGGAGAAAGCCTGTCTCAAATAAGAACAATAACAACAAGCATTAAAAATGACAAGACAAAAACTGACTTTTTTTTCCAAAACACCATATTCAATTTCTGAAGCTCTTACTGACTATCTGTGGGCCCTAGATCCTTATGTTGGAAACAACATAGACCCCATTATCTTACAAAATAGTCATCTTGGACATACATGGTGAAAGTTCTTGTCTTAAGAAACACACCAAGTTTACTCTTTTAGTTCAAACCCATTGAGTGCTCTCTCTCTATATATATACATATATAATGCATATATTTTTATATATTTTATTACTGTTTTTATATATTTATTAAATATATATGCATATATGTTATATGCATATATAAAATATGCTCTGTCTATCTATCTATCCATCCATCCATCCATCTGTTTTAAGCTTCATGTGTGAGATTCCTGCCTAAGAGATTAATGCAGTGGCCTTCTGGGAAATGTTTGCTTCCTCCCTCTGTAGAGTAAGATCTCCTTCTCCATCTTCAGGACACAAAGAAACTGCTAGGTTGTATTGCTGGGATGGCAGCTGTTGGGAGGGTCCCTGCCTAGCCTGTGAACATAAGGCCCTTTCCAGTAGATCTGTGGAAAGGCTCACTCCCTTTTGGTACTGCGTGCTGGGGACTTCTGATGGAACCAGCACAGAAGTGTCATGCCAAGCATGAGCAAACTTCCTTGGGATGACAGAAATACACTAGAACTTGATTATGCAGTGACCTGTGAAATTCGTAAATTCAAAGAAAAAAGGGGAAATTTTATGCCATATAAATTGTAAGTTACTAATTTTAAGATGAAAATCCTAACACACTGCTTTATATCTTCCATTGTTTTCTGGAATTATAGTTTACTTGGTAGCTCTAGAGATGTTTTGATGCATTTCCCAATTTGGTACATGTATTATTATATTTTTTTGAGGTTTCTTCTGTATATATGATAAAAGATGCCATGGCACGGAGAAAAAAATTAAAACTTTCATATCAGAATTGTTCAGTGTATAATATTCAACAATTTCATATCTCATTTGAAAAATCTACAAGCACCATAAAATTGCCTCAATTAAGAACATGTTTTAATGCAAATGAATGGCCTGGAAAAATGGGCACTTGAGAACCAAACTGAGAAAATTTCTCTTGTTCCAATCTAATTAGCTGTTTCTTCTACAGTTTGTTATCTTCCCAAGTATTGTCTTTGTACAGAAAGAACACCGCGTCTGTTATAAATAGCATCCCTACGTAGTAAATAATGCTACTAAATAACTGTAACTGCTTATATTCATATATAAGGATATGCAACTTAGAATATAGATAGATATAAGAAACACCTTGAGGAAAAACAACAATTAGAAACATTTTAACATTCTAATAATGCAGCATTCTGTTTAAGAGCAAGAGATTTAATAACTTTTCCTATGGTCTTTTCTTCTGAAATTGTAAGAAACCAAGGGCCGTTTATGGTTTTGGACAAATTAGCCCTCATCACTCTTCTTCCAGGGCAGCCCTTCAGTTGTCCATCACTGAGGCACACTTCCCAGTGGATCTCCCATGGAAAAAACTGTTTTCAAGAATCTGAGTCCTTAGTATCTCAACACATCAGAATCGACAGAAACCCCAAGACGTATGACTGTAATGTTCTTGAGAGGTAACAAGTGCACTTGGTAACCCAACCATTTCCAACTTTTTTTTCAAAGTTTATTAAATTATGAAAGTTTCCATTTCCAACTTTTATACTGAGCAAAACAGTATAGAGGAAAAGAGTGTAATCTTAACAGTTTCCAACTTTCATACCCAGAAGTTGCCCATCAGTAGTAGAATGGTTCAGAGGGACAGAGTCTGATGCAGAATCTTCCAGGTATTTTTTTTTTAATTTTCTCTGATGCATATGTGGGTGGAGACTTCAGTTCAAGAATAAGTAATATGAAAACAACGTAAAGAAACCTGACAACTGCGAAGGTCTTCAGAATAAGAAAAATATTTAATGAGAGCTAAAGATGTAGCTCATTAGAAATACATGTGTGAAGCATGCAGCCTCCCAAAGAATGGCAGGAGGAAAAAGGAAAGAAAATCTCTTCAGTTCAAAATCATGCCGACTCTCTCCTCTTCCATGCTTCAAAAGACTTTCTTGCCTGCTCAGTTTCCTCCACTTCACACCTCAGAAAAATGTACAGGCTTAAAGACAGTGTGTAGAGGTTAAAATGCCAGTTTAGGTATAACCTTGAATGTTATGGAGAGAAGGAAGCAGAAGTGCATTGGGATCTGAATGGGATATACTACTTGAACAAGTAAAACACTCAGAGTAGAATGGGATCTTAGGAAGCAGAGGTACAAGCACATTAGGTTGTACCGCTGCTGATGAAGTAAACAGTCTATGCCCTATTTTACGAGGGACATTGATGACTTATTTTGAATGGTCAGCTTCTGAGGGACTATCCACTGAGGAGGAAGAAGCAGAATGTGGCTTCATTATCAGGATGGCAGTAGAGGGTAGCTGTTCATTATTAGGATGGCAGAAATACATTTTAGTAAAAGTTGAACTTTATCTAAAATAAAAGGGTTACTTTGTGAGCTTGGATACACCAGGCTACTGAAATTTACAAATAGTCATGGAAAAATAGTTTAGCATATGCTAAGAAAAAGACTATGCAGTCTGTTATGAAACAATAGAAGACAATAGTAATAAGAACACAATGGTCTTTCCCCAAAGAATTTCTACTATACCCATCTTCTGGTAGGTATCAATAATTGTGTGGAAATAAGGAGAGAAGATACTCGTTCAGCTGGAGGAGGACACAAATGATCCTCTCGAATCCTTTTCGATTCAAATGCCTCCTGCTGACCATTAACGTCTTATTATGCCTTTCCTGAAGAGACTTGATAAGCCTTAACAGGTTACATACACATATTAGCATTTCTTCAATGTACCAATCAGAGCAGAAACTAAGAATTGGCTGATTGTGCAAAAAGAATACATTAGGCTTTCACTTCTTCCTTCTGCAAATTTTTCATATCATTTTGGAGTTATCAAAAAAATCTGTTAAAAAGTTCTATGTCAAGATAGATTGATTTACTTAGCACGAGCAATCACTTGTTGTAGGAAATTTATTTGCATGCCCATTAAAGCTGGGGGAATGAGACCAGTTTACTCCATTATGTAATGTCTAACTAACAAACAAAAAGAACAAAGTCAGAATTTGGAAAAATGACAGAATTTAATTACCCGTTTCCAAGATTTCAAAAAAATTCATTGACCATAGCTTCCATGAACGATTGATGCATTTTAATCAAAGGCAACTGTGAACTTAATCAGCTTGCTTTGATACAGTGGTGTAGACTGACACTGAATATCAAACAAATTCCCTATAGCACAGCAGAGCCAATAAATTTAAAAGAATAACATTGAAAATAACTTGTAAGCAGAATGATTTACTAAAGGTGAAACGCACTGTAATGATGTTTTCGATGTGACTTACTTAATATTTTAATGTTCTAACAGTTTTCCTTTATTGTTCTAATGCAGTGTCACAAACACACACACACACACACACACACACGCACACACACACACGCAGGAGACAGCGTGGCTACAGTTTCAATCTCCCTAAAGTATTTCTTCATTTATTTTAAATGAGATTAGGCACATACATCATCGGGCAGCTGAAAAATTAAAACAGATAAGGTTATCTGTAAAACAGTTCATTGAAAAAGTGTAGAACTTGGCAGTACCCCAGGACGGAAGCTGTCTGATATGTGCACGCTGAGTTTCAAAGGTGAGAGCTGGAGCCCATTTGAATTGCCATGTGCATTCCTTCGCTCTAACCTCTCAGGAGAAATCAGCACTAGAATCCTATCTGTATAAATGGTAGGAGAAGTCCTCACCCATAGAAGTCTTTTAAATTGAGATCACGTTTGCAACTCATAGATGCGTACTATGGGGAATTGAAGGTTGATAACACACTGCCATTTCCTAGGGATTACGGAAATCTTCAATAACCCCGAGTAGCGACACAGACAGAATGCCGAGGCCTGGGTGAAAAACATGTCATCTTGGGACACATATTATGATCAATTTGAGGTTTGAATATGGCTACAATTCAGTGAATCTGACTTTTTTTTTTTTTGCAGCCAATGCAATAGTAATCGAACCAACCAACCAATCGATCAATCAATTAATCCTATAGGAGTAGTGTTACAATGAATAAAAGATTGATAATTACTTCACAGGGCTTGGTTACGCTTCTTTAAGCATGAATGTGACACAAAATCATCTCAGATTTTACTCCTTTTGGCTTACATGCATACTTGAAATGAAAGGGGGTGACTAACTCTTCCACTGTTTGTACAGCAGAACCCAGGACAGACAGTGACATGGGTCCTTTGGCCAGCTTCCTTGGGCTCTGAAAGTTCCAAGCTCAGCATTCACATTACTCCTTAAGAAATATGCTACCCTTCCCTCTCCTGTCTGTTCAGTTCATCTTTCCAGAGGCGACTGCAATGCTCCCCTTTGGTCTAGCCCTACCCTTCAAACTTCAATACTGACTGCAGTTCGTTCTTTGACAGCATGCCTGTTATGGCACTATAAAAAATTCTGTTTATCTTTTCTGCTCTAGATATCATATTTCCAGGGAAGGGTCACAAGTGTATAAATTTGCAAATGTGGGCTGAGTCCGGCGTAAAGCTTTAATAAGACTGATTAAATCAAGGTTAAATCTTGGCCAGGTCTACAATTAAGTCTTCTGAGTTTATTCCTCGTTCCTGGAAACTAAGAACATCAAACACACAGATCTGTTTTTGAGGAGCAAGTTAGAAAAATAATCAAATGACTAGTGTGATATTTTGCGAGAAATTATGTTTTTGAATGTCACTTATTGTTATGATTGGCGTTAGTTACTCAACGATGAAGTACCATGGGACAAGTGAATTGGAAGGAAAAGAAACAAAGGAATGCAGGGAACCAAAGTGATTGCATTTGGAACAGTGCAATGCTTGTTATTTAAACAGGATTTTAAGTTATGACAACTCAAGTAGTTTACATGTAATTAGTGTACAAGATTTGATCTTAGGATTGCGTGCGATGATTGTATATTTGAAGCTCTTACCACTCAAGCAGCTTACATGTGATTGATAGACAGGTTTTCTTTTAGGATTGTGTGTGACAATTGTAAAGGCAATTAATCAAGGAAGGAGTTAGCGAATGAGAAGCACTGTTCTACTAAGATCACAACTTTAAACATGCTTGTAATATGTCATTTTGATATCCCAGGTATAAAAAGAACATAAGTGGTAAGAGAAAAACTGCTACAGGTAAGTACAAAGCAAATGAAGTGCCCATACAACTTACACATATGAGTGAGGATGTGGAGTAAGGGGAACACTCTTCCATTGCTGGTGGGAATGCAAACTTGTGCAACCACTTTGGAAATCAGTGTGTTGGTTTCTCAGGAAATTGGGAGTCAACCTACCTCAGGATCCAGCAATATCACTCTTGGGAATATACCCAAGAGACGCCTTATCATACTACAAAAGCATTTGTTCAACTGAGTTCATAGCAGCATTATTTGTAATAGCCAGAACCTGGAAACAACCTAGATGCCCCTCAATGGAAGAATGGATAGCGAAAGTGTGGAATATATAGGCATTAGAGTACTACTCAGCGGTAAAAAACAATGACATCTTGAATTTTGCATGCAAATGGATGGAAATAGAAAATACTATCTTGAGTTAGATAACCCAGACCCAAAAAGATGAATATGGTATTAACTCACTCATTTGTGGACTCTAGCCATAAACCAAGGACATTAAGCCTATAATTCACAAGCCTAGAGAAGCCAAATAACAAGGTGAACCCAAAGAAAAACATAAATAGATCCTCCTGGAAATTGGAAGCAAATAAGATTGCTGGGCAAAAATTGGGAGCATGGGGGTGGGGACAGGGGTGGGGATGAAGTTGGGGAAAGGGGAGAGGGGGAGAGGGAAAGGAGAAGGGAAAACCTAGGGAGAGCTTGGGGAGTGGGAGGGTAGAGATGGAAGGGCAGATATAGGAGCAGGGAAGATATCTACATTAAGGGAGTCATTTTAGGGTTGGCAAGAGACTTTTCTCTAGGTGGGATCCAAGGTGTCCACAGGGATTTCCCCAGCTAGGTTCTTGGGCAGCAGAGGAGAGGGTGCCTGAACTGTCTTTGCCCCACTATCACAATGATGATTATGTCAAATATTACCATAGAATCTTCGTCCAGCGACGGATGGAGATAGAGACAGAGACCCTCATCAGAGCAACAGACTGAGCTCCCAGGGTCCAGTTGAAGGGCAGAAGGAGGGAGAAGATGAGCAAGGAAGTCTGGACGGTGAGGGGTTGGTCCACCAACTGAGGCAGTATGCCTGTTCTAATGGGAGCGCACCAAATCCAGCTGGACTGGGACTGAACAAGCGTGTGGTCAAACCGGACTCTCTGATTGTGGCTGATAATGGAGGCTGACTGAGAAGCCATTGATAAAGGCACTGGGACTTGTTTTTACAGCATGTTCTGGCTTTTTGGGATCCTAGTCTATATGGATGCACAGCTTCCTAGGCCTGGATGTAGGGGGGAGGGCCTTGGACTTCTCACAGGGCAGGGTTCCCTGCCCTCTGTTAAGAAGGGAGGGGGAGGGAAGAGGGTGAGTGGGAAAGTGGGAGGGGATTCGGAAGAGGGGAGGAAGTGTAAATTTTTGAATGAAAAAAAATTGAAAAGAAGAAAATTTTTGATTAGGAGTGCTGATGTAGCTCAGTTGGCTGAGAAATTCCCTGGCATCCACAAAGTCCAGATTCTATCCTAACCACCAACTCCCAGACTGGACTTGAGACCTGCACGAGAAGAAGGAAATCACACCTGCTATGGGCACCTAGCTGTCTGCCCAGGGCTCATGGATTCATGGATCTTGGATAAGAATCTACAGCTGCCATTTTAGTAGATCAGAATAATCGTAACTCTGTTCTAAGTTTTTGTTCTTGTACCCACAGATAAGAGTAGTCCATAGCCCACATCTTAAAAAGCTGTTTGTGTTTTTTAAAGCAACAAATGAAGACTCTTACAGAAAACTGGAAGCAATCAATCAAAATGCATAGTTGTAGAGCTCAGTATATATGCCAAATGGATACATTTACAATAAAAGTTCTGCAGTTACGGTTCCAGCGTCATTGAAGAATAGTGAGTGCAAAGATTGTAAGAGTCAGGGGATCATGAAATTTGCTTTGAGATTGTGTCTTCTAGAAAACTCGGAAGCTACACCCATAAAGTCAAACCATCAAGACTGCCTACATGTGACAGACTTTGGAGCGCGCAGCAGTAAATGAGATGTCTTTATCAAACCCTTCCCCCAAGGGCCAGTGATCTATATAGGAGAGAAGGGAGAAAGACTGTGAGAGCTAGGGGTGGTGGATGATGCCAAGGCAACAGTGTTTTCTAGACATTCCAAGTCTGATGCATATAGGAACTCCCAGCATCTGTACAAAACCTGCACAGGTTCAAACCCCAGCACTGAGAAGAGGAAGTGGCCAGAGTCACATCCTTAACAGATAGCTCGTTGCAGTTGATACCTTTAAAAGAAAGAAAGAAAACAAGGAAGAAGGAAGGAAGGAAGGAAGGAAGGAAGGAAGGAAGGAAGGAAGGAAGGAAAAAGGAAGGAAGGAAGGAAGGAAGGAAGGAAGGAAGGAAGGAAGGAAGGAAGGAAGGAAGAAAGAAAGAAAGAAAAAACACAAACTCAGGTTTAGAAATATGACTCAGCAATTAAGAGTTAAGAATGCTCTTGCAAAGGACCCAAGTTTATTTCCCAGTACTCACATGGTGGGTCACAACTGTCTATAACTACAATTCCAGGAGACTCACACCCTTTTGGAGTGTACCTTTAGGTTTTTTGTTTGTTTTTTAGTTTGGATATTTTGTCTTATTTTTTGTTTGTTTTAATTTTTTCTTTGAGAAACAGAGAAAGAGGATAAAGTTGAGTGAGTACAGATGTGAGAAAGATCAAACAAACAAAAAAGCAGTATTGGAGAAATGTGACATCTAACTGGTGACAAAAATCAACTATGATGAAGGAGTAAAAAGAAATCAGGTAAGAGCCAATGAGTTAAAGCAGTGTCTAAAAATGTAAGGGATGGCTGAGAGCTGGGAGATCCAAAGGAAGGGAGGTGACAGAAATAACAGGGACCCACCTCAGCCTCGGGGACAGCCTGCATCAGGAGAAAGCTCAACATGTTTGAAGAACTCATCCCTTAACCCAACCAAACTCTGATAAAATCAGAGTTCAGTTTGTCCTGTGACTTCCACTTCCTAGCTACAAGGGAGAAAAGGATCCAAAAGAAGAGGCAGTTTTTGCCTTCATGGACAATATAATAGGTATGAAAAGAAATCAGCTGATGAACAAGATATCACATAAATAACTGCTCTGTATTATGTGTGAAATAAAAAAAACAGATGAGAGAATCAGAGCTGCTGTACATTAAAATGGAACAATGAGAGGACGGAGAGAGCAGCTGACACACAACTTTGTCGGTGTTATAGCACCGTAAGTTACCAACACTGAGACACTGTTGAGAAAGCTATGAACATAAAGGAGAAGAGTCATGAGTAAATCTGTTTAATTATTCTTGTCATTCATTTGCATGTGGATTTTCATGTGAGCAAAAACATGCTTGCTACAGGAGAAAGAAAATGTTTTCTAGAGTTTGATTTAAATGACCACCAGAAGGAATGGCAAATTGAAAGTACCGCTGTTCAGGGAAGCTCTACAACTTAAAAAGAAAAACAACCAACCAAATTAGAAAGAGTTTAAGATAGACACAATACAACATTGTTCTGATAATAATATTGTTTGAGATATTATGAAAGACCTAATAAAGTGCTATGATTGATGAAAATTTATTCATTCTATTTTCCCAAATGAAAATATCCTTTTTCTCTAAAACACTAAAATACACAAAGACTTTGGATGTCTAGCAGGAAGGTACATGCCAGGCTTTGGATGTCTAACATGAGTGTACATTTCAGGCTTTGGAAGTCTAGTATGAGGCTCTATGTCAGGTTTCCATTCATCTAAACGTGTTTATTCTTCGTGGTCCAAAGGAAAAAGGCGAAATTGCAATGTTAGTGTCAGCAATGATACAGGAAGCCTACACATTTGGAAATGTGCATTCTTCAGCTAAGAATTAATTTATGATTAGAAAAGTTCATGGAAGTTTTAAAAGAACTTCACAACCATAAAACAGCTGTCAGAGTTATATAAAAAATAATATTGCATTAAAATGATGCCAAGTTTAACTCGGTGATCTCATTTACATGTCATATCTCACAGAAAAATTTGTGAAAAATAGATATTATTAAATGAGATATTGAGTACTGACAGAAAGGAGAATTCAATTCAATAGACAAATGTGAGAAATACAGATCTCTATTGAAGTTTATTGCATACAAGTATCTACAGAAAAATATTAGAAAAGAGAGAAAACAAAGTCATAATTATTTAATTTCATTTTTAAATCTGTACCCACAAATTGATTAAGTTCCTGAGGTCTGACCTCAGAACTACAGATGTTCCAAGCAACTGTATACTGTTATGCTCTACAGAGCTCAATTTTGTTATTATTAATGCCTATGGTTAACATTTAAAGATACCTGAAACAAAATGTCACATAGCTGGCTTCAACAACAGTAAGGAGAGTTTAATAACCATACTCTGTTTTAGAGGAAACGTCTTCCTTTCAAAGAGTCAGTTCAGTCCCTGGTAATGAAAAAAAATCCATGCGTAATCTTTGCAAAGACAAATTAACCTAGTTAATAAAGAAGTTTAAAAACTTCAAAAGGGCATAAATTAATTACACTACCTCACGTCCCATTTTCCAACCATAATGTAACATGGGCAATTAAAATTAATCAAGAATGTTAAAAAAAAACCAGTGGCTCATGTAAGGAATTACTTCATCAGAGGAAATAAATATATTAAGAAATTAGTGATGATTTTAAAAATAATGAAAATGACAACCGAGTCTCAGCTGTTGGGGATATACTGATTTGCTAGTTGGGTAATAATACAAGTAGAAAATATAATTAGATGCACAATTATGTTTCATTGTTATGATTCTTCTACAAATGCTAAACGTATAGGCAAATAGAAGAATGTGATGAATCCTCATGCATGTAACTGATAATTAACGGCTTTGCCCGAATCAGGATCAAAAAGAAGCGCACATATCTTTGGCAGATAATAAGTTGGCAAACTATCAATTGGTAGACTCTCGCTCTTTGTCTCCCTCTTCCTCTTCCTCTGCACTTGACTGATTACTGAGCCCAGATTATTTCTACAGGTTCCTACATCCCATAGCTTTCTGCTTGTATATGTTTTGTGTTACTTGCCCCAAACTTCCTATCAGTTAAACAGACAGCAAAGTCTGACTAAATTGAGGTATGGGTATTTTTGGGAAAGAGTGTTGTATGGATACTGTGATGCTAAGTGTCATCTAAGACCATCAATAATCTATGACTTTACTTTCATGGCTAGGAAAACATCTGTCCTATCCCTTTTTCTTTCTCACTAGCTGGAATAATTCTTCATGAAGAGTGTCTCTTTTTACTCATTAGTCACAATGAGGTACATTTCATGGACGAGGTGGAGTAGTGTGGGGCAGTCTGCTCCCACTCCTCAGATTTGGGATCTGCAAATTCCTCAGCACGAAAAGTTGTGACAGTAATTTTGGAAACTGTGACTTTTGAACTGATATTTGTTTTCACTTTTTGCAAACTGTGGTTGTGCCCTTGTATTTTTGCATTTTACTTTCCAATCTTATTTTCTTGCAAAGTTTTGGTTAGTTGCAGTTACCTGGCTACTTCATGATAAATGCAGTGATTTACTTGTTTTCTGGCATGACTAGACATGTAAGGATCTTTTATATTCTCTGGCCCAGATTTGATATCAACCCTTTTCCACAAAGCAGCAGAAAGCTGATAACAATATGTACTGAAAAATGAAGGATCAATAGTATGACATTACATACTTAAGGAGCATTCTCAAAGCTGATGCTATTAGAAAAAGAATTTTTTTTTTCAGCTGATTCGTCTCTTTATTCCAACATGAGATCATGGATACTTCATAAAACTAACTGAAAATAAAGCAATTGCTCTGATTTATTTTTCCACAACTAAATGTTCTTGTGTGTGTGTGTGTGTGTGTGAGTGTATGTGTTTGTGTGTGTATGCGTGTTGTGTGTATGTATGGGTGTCATACTGTGTGTGGGTACAGGAAGACGTCAGAAGAAAACAGAATCCCTGAGCAGTGGTTCTCAACCTTCCGGATGATGAGACCTTTGAGTACAGTTCCTCATGCTGTGTGACCCCAAGCATGAAACTATTTTAGTTTGCACTCCATAACTATAATTTTGCTCCTGTTATGAATCATAATATAAATATCTGTGTTTTCCAATGGTCTCAGGTGAGCCTTGTGAAAGGGGTCATGACCACATGTTTGAGAGTCCCTGTCCTGGAGCTAGGGTGACATGAAGTGAGTGGCAGGTCCAGGGTGACAGGAGTCACACTCAAGTCCTCTGGAAGCACAAGTGTGCTTAATCTCTAGCCATCTCCACACTTCCCAAGCCTGCATGTTTTTTTTAAAAAAAAGTTACGGTTTTGTTCTCCTTGTTTGCTGTCAGTACTTGCACTTGGTTAATTAAATATTTCTGCTTATTCATTAGCCCTAAAGTTACAAACTTTAGTGTGAGTCGGTAGTTTATAACAACTAAATATGAAAAACATGAAACACTTGATGAAAATAGAAGAGAAAATATAATTAGTAGCAATAATGGGATGTTATTCTCTGATGACTTAGTGTGTGAGTAGATAGATCAAATTAGTGTGTCAGTAAAGAAATAGTTAAAAAGCATCAGAGTTTCCCAAATAAACCACAGGCACTATAAATAACATCACCTCCCCAGCGGCAGGTGATCTGACATTTGTTGGAATTATTAGGCACGTGATTATTCAAAACATTCGTCAAACAACACTGACTTTTACATTTCTTTTAAAGGCATTAAATACAGCTGGGTGATGGTGGCGCACACCTTTAATCACAGCACTCGGGAGGCAGAGGCAGGTGGATCTCTGTGAGTTCGAGGCCAGTCTGGTCTACAAGAGCTAGTTCCAGGACTAGACCCCAAAGCTACAGAGAAACCTTGTCTCGAAAAACTAAAAATAAATTTTAAAAAATTAAAAAGACATGAAACACAATCTCAAAATATCATTTAACCTGATGATGACAATATTGTAAATGAATGGCTTCTCTGTGGAGTTCAAACTGATGGGGTTGCATTTACCCTGGGACAGGAACAAAACATAATACAGGTAGGTCAAGGTTACTGCACTAAGTTTAAAGGCATTAGGCACATTATCCTCGTCCAATGATATAAAATAAATGGCAGGGAGTTATCTTATGCAAGTAGGCAGAGGCTTCCTGGATTTAACTACATGCATAGGAAGCAGCAATGCTCTCAAACACAGCGTCTCAGAAATTGCAAACACACTGCATGGTAGACACTTTAGCTTTCAATAGTCCCACGAATCTGTTTCAGACACATGTGTGTGGCTTTATATTTTTTCCTTGAACCTGATGCCCATTTAATTTTCCTATTGTTAGTAACATGCATGCACGTGTATTTGTTGTTTTTAATATATCTTCATTCTTTTAAAAATTCTATTAATATGTATGTATGTTGAGTCTGCATGAATGCTTGTGGACCTCCTCAAGAATGCTTGGTGTCCACTGAAGCCAGAAGATGGTGCTGAAGCACCTGGGACCAGAGTTACGGACAGCTAACTGCAATGTGAGTGTTGGGAATTGAACCTAGGACTTCTGGAAGAGCAGTCAGTGCTTTTACAAGCTGCACCTCTCCAGGCCCACAGTGAATCTTTTTAAAATGTCCTTTAAAAATGTTGACATATATGCATTACTCATAGGTAATAATTTCTGAAATTCCTCTTAGCTCCCAGAATTAATATATATGAAAATGACTTGAAAGTTGAGAGTGCTGTCCTTGACTTACTGTCGGGCTCTCCCTTTGGTGTCTGAGTGCATGAGATCTGGCACAAGTGGTTGAGATGTTTTCAGGGCAAAAGAATATACTGAATTGCTTTTTGTATTCAGAAAGGTTTGGAAACACAGAACAGAAAAAAAGACATCTTTCACGGAATAAATGAGTAAGACTTGTTATAGGAGTAAGTAAGTGGTTTTTAAATATGAACAGTCTTGAATACTTAGAAAAAGATAATTTTTAAAAAGATGTGAGGGCATACACACACACACACACTCCAAAGTTCCACTCATGATGTTTAGGAGTGAATGAAGCAGATTAAAGACCACAATGTGAACTTTCCCAAAAGTATACACATCAAAGCTCTCAGTAGCTTCCACCATGTGGTGGGCTTTGCCTCTCATGAGATTCTACAAGACAAGTTTGTGACCAACTTTTGAAGTTTTGCAGAATATGACAAAATGGGATATATTCAGTTACTGCAGTTTCTTTGGCACTTGCTATAAAATGATTTTATACTTAAGGTACAAAATAACAGTTGTGGAAAGCCCGCTATTTGAATTCTTTATAAAGCATCATAATCTGAAATGGTTTTGAAAGGAATTACAGAATAAAAGCCAAGTTTTTTGTAACTTTTGAAAGTACTAACTTGTAACGTGCAGGTTCTAGAAGGACAGGAAAACCAACATAAAGAGAGGGGCATTATCTTGAAAAGGCCACTGGTGCCAATAAAGTCTATATTTTTCCTGACAATCTCCTTTTTAAAAGTGCCGCAAAGACATGAAGATAAATGTGAGATATCAATCATTTCCATGGCAATAGATTGTGATGTCAAAACAGAGAGGAACATGAATTTATAGAAAGAATGGGTTGGCTGCAGAGAAACAAAATTTGGCATAAGGTCTTAAAAACAGACAAAAGACCCAATTATACCTATTTATATTGAGATTATTTTCATAGCAAAAGTTGTATATTGTTACACAAGTATCAGACTTCAATTATAAGCTAGCAGTTATAAAATTTTTCAAAATTATTCTTATATCAGGACAATGAAGAACTTAGATAACTTAAATCACGGTTATTACTGTAATTTTTTAATAGTCATCACACCCTAGGAAAATAATAACTAAAAATATACGTTTGTATATTCCTCCCTTGGAGACAATTCCACTCCAGAGTACTTTCTCATTTTTCTTTAATAAATCTATGTTTCTTTCATTCAAACAATAGAAAGAAAAATCCTAAGCTTAGGCAATGAAAAGTTAAATATAGATATACTCTATGTGGTCTCAAAGGAGAAATCGCTCCCAGGGTGAATAACAATTCCCAGAGGAGGCAATGATGCATTGCTTTTTGCTTATGCACAGTAAAATGCATAGTCGAATAGCGATTACAAAATCTCACTATGAGAGACTGGGAAGGAAGAATCATTCTGAACAGTCCAGAAGGGCCAATGATGACAAGGAGATGGAGGAACACAAGTTACATCCTCAGTAACTGGAGACAACAGGTGGGATAAAGTGGTAAACGCAAGAGCCCCAGGAAGTTAGTCTCAGAAGGAAAAGTTCTGGTACTCATAGAGTAAGGAGGTACTTCAGACTGAGATCACTGGGGTTGAAAATATCAATAGAAGACAGAAAATCCTAGATGAGCCTTTGACACTGTCAAGTTTTCTTAAGTTGCCTTCTGAGATTTACAAACATAATTAATTCATCTACCTGATACAGTAATACTTAATCCAAAGGTTAATGAATTGGAATAATAGATAATTCATGTTATAAATAAATATGATATAATTTGTTAATATGTTTATATTGATTGACTGAAATATTAAACCTAAATTTATTCTTTAAGTCTTATCCAATGCATATACAAAACAGATTTCAATGAAGAAGATGATAAAAATATAGATTTCCATAGATCACAGAGTGATCAAATTAAAATATGAGCCACAGAATAAAACTTCAGTGCCTCTATTTATGAAATTTAGGTGCACACATGGCCATCTGTTTAGGATGATGAAAATATTTATGAGTCTTAAGAAGAAGGGCTAATCCAGATGTTTGTAAATCCTCTTTCACCTCTATTAGTCTAAAACCTCCAATCGTTTGTGCTAATCAAACACGCCACTTCAAAATAGCATATGTTCGATGTCATGCCAAGGGTAAGACATGTAAAAAACACGGTGGCTGACATTTCCAAGCAATTCGCTTGGCCTGTGAAACATAGCACAAAAGGTAGGGAGCACTGACAATTAAGAGGACATCCCCTTGTTGAATACAAATCAGAAAGCAACAACATTTTATTAACGTTATTTCAGAAAGGTCTCATTCTTCTGGCCCTATGAGAGTTGAGCCGGTGCATTCCACAGCTCATTGTGATTTATCTTCATCAGCCATAGGCCAAAATTACCAGACTCCCATTCTTTTGCTTTTCACTTTCAAGAAAAAAAGAGGGAAATTATGTCAGTCCTACCACAGGAGATGGCTAAAAGTGCCTGAGGAAGCGAAAGTCATCTCCTATTCCCTGACAATCACTGCCTGAAAGTCGTTCGCATTAACAACCATTCAAACTTGTTTAGTGCATGCCAATTGCTTCCATTTCCCCCTTGCCAGTTACAAAAGCGCCAATTCGAATTTAACCCTTCTAAAAATTAAGAAAATGAAATAATGTAAGACTCTCTTAAATTAGGCCAAGGCCGCTTGAGGATCCTGAGAGCACATAATATTTCTTAATAGAGCGAGTTTAATATAATAGTGTGTAAATTTTAAGAAAGAACATTCTTGATGAGGGATTAAATATATTCTCCAAAATAGAAAATATCAAAACAAATTTATACACTTATTCTATCTATAGCAAAAGAAGAGAAGAAAAAACTAAATTGTCCCTAATTACAACTAGGGCCATGTCATATTTATGATGATGAGGAAGTAACCAAATTATATTTCAAACTGCATAATATAATCCAATATTCTTTCACTAAGAACTATTAAACTCATATAACAGACCATTAACTTCCAGACAATTTAGAGCTTACATCAGGTTAACATCGGTGCCACAAAAAGGAAATTGGGATGACATTTAAAGAACAGCAAGCGCCAATACACCACTATGAAACCTGAAGAGGGCCCTGGTTCTGATGTACACCTATTATATTGAATTAGGAGACATTCACATTTTACAAGGTGGTTTACTATTTGCTTTTCATTCTTTAAGATCTAAATTTTAATAGTGTGATCAAAATATATGGTGTTTATAATACAAGTGCACAAAAATAGAATCTTACATTTTCCCATGCAATTTTTCTTAAATTTACTTGATAGTCTAAGAGTTTGTATGTAAAAGGAAAACAAAGTAGGGAGGAGACACTGGCTGGAATTTTCTAGGATTTACTTGGCCAAAAAAAGAAAAAGAAAAGAAAAGAAAAACCCAGAGTGTTGTTATAATTCATACATTACCTAAGACTGCCTTATCACACACAGGAAAACAGCCTGAGGCAAAAGCAATAGACTCAAATATGTTTAGAAAGAATTCACTGTCAAACCTTTAGAAGGAACATTCCAAGTCAAGAATGAGCCGATACCATTTTATATGTTTGACTAACATAAAAAGAAAAGACTTGCCTAGCTAAAACACTCTATCTGGGAGAAATCTATTAATGACGGAAACTGAGCAATCAAACCATGTTTAGAAAAGTACAAATACAGACAAACATGCATAGGTGAAACTCAGAGGTGGTAAGCAGTTACTAAGTAGCAACACATAACACTGGCAAGAGCTTTGCTTTCCAGAGAGGAGAGGAGGGGTGGGGTGGGGAGGGGGAGGGGCAGGGAGGAGAGGAGAGTAGAAAGAGAGAGAGGAAAGGAGGGGAGGGGAAGGGAGGGGAGGGAAGAGGACAGGGAAGTGGAGGGGAGGGGAGAAGAGGATAGAGGAGAGGAGAGGAGGGGAGGGGAGGGGAAGAGAGGGGAGGGGAGGGGGGAGGAGAGGGGAGGGGAGGGGAGGGGAGGGGAGGGGAGGGGAGAGGAGGAGAGGGGAGGGGAGGAGAAAAGTACTTTCTACATTGTTTTATAGAGGAAATCACTGGTGTTACTGACAAAGTTATAGCTTGTGGGCAATTTATAATGAAAGAAGATTCTGGTACAAAGATGCAAATTTGTGGAAACAGGAATTTTCATATTTCAGTTCTCTAATTGCCAAAATAAAATTCATGGACTTCAAGAAAAGAACTCATTAGAAGAGAACTTGTAGTTCCTCCGTTAGCATCCCATGACATACAAGTCCCCTTTACTCATCTTCCTCAGGAGGGCTTTCCATGGCTGCCTCTAACTAGGGTAGGTTCCTTGCTGTAGTAGATACCACAGGCACTGCTATCAACATGCTCTACCCGATATACACAGATACTCGTATGTGAACAACGTTATTTGCAAGGAAACATAAATGATGAACTCAGAGACAGCGATTAGAGTTCAAAGGTGCTGCTCTGCACAAGAAATATAAACCTGAAAGAAGCGAAAGTCTCGACTTTTCATGAATCCTAATTCCACATTTATTCCCAGATGTGTTATTCACAACAGCGATTGTCACCCACTAGTTATACTGGCATGTGTAGAGCTTTCGATTTTATACGAGCCATTTAAAATGAAATTACTATTAAATTGGCTGTCCAGTTCAATCATGATCTATTCTGGTTAAATTGCAATTCTCCACTACCTACAACTACAGTAAAGAATTAAACAATATGCATTTGCCATTAGTCAATTGATCAGTGCCATTAATCCTGGGCCAGTACCATCACCTTTAAAGCTCTGGGGAGTCGAGATCTAAGTTTAAGTTAATTTCTACTTTTCAGTCGTTAGCTGTAATGAACTCATGGCTGACAAGCCTAGAACGGCCATTGCTTTAAAAATGTAATTAAATAAAAGAACGGTGGAGATGAGAGAGGACAAGAGAACTTAAGAGCCTGTTGAGAAGGAGAAGAGACTGGAAATATGGACAGTAGAAAAACATATATGGAAGTGTGTGTAATATAAATAATAAAGTGACCAAAGAAAGACACGGAAACATCCAAATGGTTTCCGCACTTTCAGAGGAATTCCAGACACTCAAGTTCCTCGAGTGAATCACAATGAGCATCTGAAAGAGCAAAATTAGATACTAAGGGAGCAGATGGACATAGCTGGACAGATGCACAGAAAGGCACAGCACTAACAAATGCCATGTCTGAGTCCTGAATACTCGGTAAACAGGCAAACCTGAATAAAGAAAAACCAATCACCACTCAATTTTCAGCTTTAAGATCAGACTAACAGGCTGACGTCATGTTTTGTAAATTAAAGGTATTATATTTAAAACTCCAAGTCTAGTAGATTAGACTTACTAATAAGTAAAAACTTTGGAGATGGGCTTGAAAATGTGTACTAAAAAAATCAAAATGGTTATAGCATATGAAACTACCATTATAGTTTGATTTATATGTCATGGGTATGTTTTCTTAAAGGTATAGTCAAGTATGTTCACAACTGCGTTGCTTATATTTTTAAAAACTGTGAAAATAATTACAATAACAAATAGTGGATGGATAGCTAAGTGGTTGAGTCACAGAAATCAGATAATTATAGACATACAACTCAAGGTTTTCATATTCATGAATACAGAAATCTAAAGTAAGAGAAAAAGTATTATATGTATTTCTAAAGTTTATACTTAGTATTTACCAAAATTTTCCATGGTTGATCAATTTCTCATTTAACTCTTAATTAGAAGAGTGTCCCTGCTTGATGCTCATAAGGACAGTCACTCAGATGCCGCCAAATACAACTTCCCTGCACAAATTATGAACTGTTCTTAGGAGAGGTGCCTTTTGAAAATCAATTTTCTTATGGCTTTGAGACCAAGAACTAGTAGTGACAGGGATGTTCCCAAGGACGGCAGGAGAATGTCCAGGATGGAACTACTGTGTGCAGTCCCCTCTTTGTTCTTGAATAAAACCTAAACACTGAGCTACGGTTCTTTTCTTACCCTCAGACTCAAGAGAAGTCTACGTTTATTCAGGTTTACTTCCTGATGAAAACAATGGCATCCTTTAAGGCTTTTGGAGTCCTGTTTGCCAGTAGCAGCCTGTGTTATCTCAACAAAGACAGGACTCAGGTACGGTTTGGGGGAAAATATGGCGCCTTGTTGGGTCCTTGTAATGATTAAATACATAGCCTTGTGTCAACGACTGAGCAGTTTGCAATTTGGGAGACTGTGAGTATCAGATATGGTGAACATAATAATACACACTGTAATCATGATTGTGAAGATTTTGCTGTTATTTGCAATTAATTCAGGATCTATTGTTTCCTGCAAACATGCCTGAGGTTCAGAAAAGCTCTATTGTTTCCTTCTATTATCCAATTCACTTTCCTTAACTTTAATGTCAAACTTTATACAAGATTGCTTGCCAATTCCATAACCTGTTACAATTGTAAGGTATGGTAATCGTAAATTAATATTTTAAACTAGTAAGAGTAGAAAAATGTATGCCTTTCAGTGTAAGTGAAACAAAGACTACTTCAATAACATATTCTGAAAACTTTACACTGCTATTATGAATTTTGTAAGCACAGAGTCACTGTGTTCTGAAAATTTCCAGAAATCATTAGCAATAAAGTACACACACTTTAGATAAAATATCCAGTTCCTACCATCCACAATCAGCACTTCAAAAGACTCAAGCAGCTTTGCTAGAAATCAGCCCAGTGTCATACGTGTTTTGTTATACTGAAGTATAAGGGAAGCATGCACCCCCATTACCTGAACTGTTACAACTTGTATGATGACCCAGAATGTATTTAGGGAGATGAAAATAATACTTAAAGTAAATATTACAATGACATGTTGTTTGATAGAAATAGCTCTAAAAATGAAATTAATTTTCAATTTCTAAGTTATAATAAATTGCTAGATCACATGTTAACATATCCAATTATTTTCATATTTGCCAGGAAGCCTTATATACCTTATTTTTAAATTTAATAAAAACATAGAAAATTACTTTTTGAATGTCTTCCGACTGTCCTTTTTAAACAGATTTTCCTGACATTGAGTTTTTATTAATGTCTCTTAAATACGTCCAAATTATCAGCCTCCTTCAATTAAGATTAAATTGTGTTTTGTTGCTACCTCAAAATGATCACTGAGCTGTATAACCTAAGTAGATGTTGTTGGATTAAAGGAAACATTTACAATACTACCTATAAATCTACACATCACTGCAGAGGGCACGTAGGAGTATAAAACTTAAAGTAATCAAATCAATTTGCAGCATGCAGAATACTCACATCTTCCAAGAACTGATGTATCAGACATGAGAAACAATGAATAATTGGTCTTTTCAGAAATCGAGGTCATATGTGAGCTGGTATGTGTACAGATACACATTAACTTCCTTCTATGTGACATGGCTCAGTATAATAATTTCACATATTTGTAATAAACAAGGAATGTGGAGCAATCTGAACCCAGTAACTGAAGAAAGAGTGGGGTAAGTAGAAGAAAGAAAAACAAAAGGTAAAAAGTTAAATATGTCAAATAAAATTCTCTTTTTGATTAATTCGGTTAATCCAGAGCCATTTCAGGCAGCAAGTCACAAACTGCTTAGACATGGGTGAAGTACCTGTGACAAAAATTTGCCAAGCCAGAAGTGAGGCAGTATTTGTCAAAAAGATTAAACTGCATTTTCACATTAATTCAAAAATATGACAGTGCACGATTATTGCCACAAGTTTTTTGGGGGCTAAGGCAAGCACCTCAGCAGTGGACAGTGATGGAAAATGTCTAAGTTGCTTTCTTTCCTTTCATGGCAGGTGCTTGTAATGTGCCTTGTTAGTCTGCCAAACTATTTCTCTCTCCCAAATACTTAAATGCCACCTGTCCAAGCCGAGAACACATTTTTAAATGACGACATATGCAAAATTACTTGCTGAAAAGAACAATATAACAAATGCCTTACTGGTCTCAGGAAAATTAAAATGTGTGCATAGGAACAGGTATCTTTCTCATTCTTCTGCAGGCAGGTACATATTATTTCTCTTACTCAGACACTGGGGGTTCTACACTGCTGGGCTACAACTGCATCCTTTTGGATATGAAAAGGAGAGTATTTCCAATTGCGAACAAATTTCATCGGCACAATTCTTGATCTTAGAATTGAGATAAGGGTAGCACTGTCCCAGTTTAACTACAGTGTCTCTAGTTCACCTATACATTCTTCTGTCAAATATGTCTTCTAGGGCTTGGTAGAGTTCCAGATCTGTTTCTCTCATAACCAGTCTCTCCAAAGCAATGGCATGAATACATGGTTTTACATGCACATTAATGCACTGACCAAACAACTTGAGGGGATTTGCCAGAGTACAGCATCTGAGCCTTCCCACAGCACAGCACTGGCAAAGGCTTGGTTTCCAGAGTGGTACTCAGGTGAGGTAGGGGAAGCTTTAAGTGGGGGTGGCAGGCTGTGATTACTCAAATCTGATAGCCTAGAAAATAAAAACTTTTGTCTTAGAATGCCTGGCAATTTCGCCGGTTATATACCAGACCACAACGTAAGTGGACACAAGGTAAGTGACTTATGCATGCTTCAAAGGGGATTGTGGGAAATCCCACCCCTTCATCTTTCCTTCTTCCTTTCTTCCTTCACTTCCCTACCTCTTTTTTGACCACAAGAGAGCAGGTCAATTCAGCAACACACTACTGCAAGGATGGGCTACTGCAAACCCCTAATATCATGACCAACCAATCACAGACTTAATCCTCTAAGACCATAAAGCAAAGCAACCCTTCCCTATTACACTGAAAATACCAGGAATCTGATAAAGAAACAGAAAGTTGGCTGGCCTATTATTTGGCGGAATCCTTTCCAGAACTGTACCCGACTGAATTATGATTTGACTGACCATAGCTTCAAAGGGGGCTTATTGGCAATTTCCAAAATAATAAAAACACTGTCAATGAAAAGAAATCATCTTAAATCGTGGCAGCAAAACGCCTTACCCTGTATGTTTCACATTACAGCCAAAGCCTGTTTTGGGAATGAGTCACTGGCATGTACCCCATCTTTTCTTCCCAATAACCGGCAACTGTGGAGTTATTTCCTTAAGAGATCCATTCTGGAGATCTTAGAACTAAATAACGCAGTTTTGCTGACCTACTTTCCTCAGTTTATAAGAACATTCCAGTGGAGTCAGAGAGATATAAACATCCGTACTTTCTCCTGAGTCTAGATATATACTTATTTGCCCTGCTCTGGTCAAAAATCCCCAGGAAGTCTAAATATTTACTTTTGTTCTACAGAGGCTTCTGATTTGAGGCTTTGCAGAATTAGACTGTATAGACCATAATCAAAGTGCTCATAGTTGGAATGGGGGAGGAGGATTACTACCACGGAAGCATCAGGCACTCACTACCACACTATCTGTTGTATCTAGTAGCCCACAAAGTAAGAAGGAACATGGGTAGGTGGCTGCTATTCACCATTCATATGTTCTTGGGGTGTCCCAAGGAGATGACGAATACTGCAACTTTAGCAAACAGAAATCAATAGCCTTAACCCGAGTGAGAGAGCCCTGCTGTAAAGAAGAGAGAAACAGGAACTGAACAGTAGCTACTTGCAAGACAGCCTAGCATTGGCTGTGGAAGCCGACGAAAGCGGAAGTCCACACTGTCAATGCTAGCCATAGAGTTACCATGATGCTCTGTCTGTCCATTAGTGAGAACACGTATGATGCACCAAGGCAGGCCACAGTTCACCAAACGGGGGGCTCTGTGTAAGGATACACTGAGCAAGTTTCATTCTTAAACACAACCCAATCTATTACACATTTTACTGCTTTCTATGTGAGTCATTAACCGTTTCCATATCTAAACCCATATGATTAGATTCTGTTCAAAAGTCGAGCTAAGAGACAATTTGGTGTCTAATTCAAGGAAGTCAGAGTGCACTGTGACATCAGAAAAGGAATGAAATGGTGAAACACTCAAATCTGTACGCACTACTCTCGGCCTTGTTTGTTAAACCGCGGATCCATGAATATAATTGCCTTCCCACTATCTCATTTCTCAAAAAAGCAGATATTTTCTTTATGAGACTGCCCCAAACTTTCACCCCTTAAGTGAAAGCCTGTCACTACACCTTAATTTCCCAAGCTGTAATTCACTTCCAATGTGTCACCAAATTCTACTGATTACACATCTCTTCCAGCCTTGCCTGCTCATTGGAATGCTTATCTCCACGGCTTCAGCCCAAGTGCTGATCAATTTTTGCTGAGACTGAAGAAGCAGTCTTCCAATCTCTCAGAAATCTCTCACTCCTTTCTGTAGACCACAACTAGAGAATTACCTCTGGAAAACAAGCCATAGCAAATATTCTAAGAAAACATTCAAAACCATTGATTCTTTTAAGAAAACTGTCCTTTGCATTAATAGTCAATGTATTCATAGAAGGATGCAAAGATATATGCAGGGTATCCGTCTCAGAGCACAACACAAACTGTAATGACTGTTGATGACATGGTTTTTTGTTTGTTTGTTTTTAGATTCTCTGCATACTTAGACTCTTCATAATGTAAGGAGGGATGTCTTCAATGAAATAGCTTATCTGATAATAAGGCTTACTTGTTTCTTGTGTGTTTAAAACAGCATTAAAGATTGAATATTCCTAATAGGGGGCAGAAAACATGTAACACTTTTAAATATTCTTTCTGTCCTTCCATAGAGGTGATGAAGGGAAGCTGCACTAACCACTGCTTCATTCTTTGGCACTGCTGCTACTACAGCTCTCATTTGCCAAGACCAAGAGTGAAGCATTACATAGTATTTCCAACAGAAAGGTAGACCACACACTGATAGCTTTAGGAACATATACGGTCAATCGCTATAGGCAAAGATACAAGACGAATTTGGTGCATATACCTCTGAGTAAAATCATTAACACACTAACTAAGACATTCATCTACTTCATTTAAAAAAGTCATTTCATAACCAGAGACACAATTCCTGGAAAATGCAGAACCAATGCTGGAGTGTAGCACATGGCTCACTGATTAATTAGCTCCCAAACATGAGAGGGGTAATTTCAATTATTCGCCCTTATTGTACAAAACAAAGATGAGACATTAGAGAGACTGGGTGAGTTATTCATTGGGAGGCACATGGGCCACATTCAAATATAGAGTTTACCAATGACCAAGCCTTAAATTACAAACAGGAACTCTCTCAATCTGCTGCTTTCATAAAACTCTAGCTGTCTTTCAGAGACACAGCATGCACGGCCAGAGAGCTCATCTATGTAAACTTTATCACAACCATTTTCTAAACGATGGGAACTGTATTTAGAAATTGAGTAACTCAGCACAGACCAGCACGTATGGAGCCCTGACCTTCAGCCAAGAGCTTAATGCTCTGCCTAGCACATCGTAAGCCCAGATCCAGGTTACAGATTATGATTCTTCAGACTGCCCCGAAAGAACATTCAGCTTAGAATAGCAGTCTGATTCGGTAGTGTCTGCCATACCCACAGGAGACACAAAGAAAGCGTAATGTGAACAACCCTCTTCCTTTATAACCTAGTGGCTTTGTGATATTGATCAAGTCAATGGACTAATGAGCCCAATTGTCCAGAGTAGTGATTCATGGGGAAGCTGCAGATGAAGAATTACAAAATACTTCCTCTCAACCATGGCATGGGGGAATGCATCTGTTTGTTCATAACGGCATCATTAGAATATTTGGGGGAAGATAAATAAGTGAACACTGTGTGTCAAAACCACATTTAAGACATGGAAAGATAATCACAAGATTTTTATTCTAGAATTCACAGTGGCTAGTTAGACCAACCTGCCAGTGATAGAAGAAAGGCTAAATAAATCTCAGCACATGTATGTAATAGAATATTAGATAGTGGTGAGACTGTCCAGCAGAAACAGGGGCGGGGGAAGATGACAGCTAAAATAGGCAGAACATAATATTACGTGTACTTTATTCAATTAAAGAAACTCCGACAGGCATAGCCATAGGAAAATGAAGCCAGACAATATTGTCACAACATTCATATAAATATGATGGCACTAAGAAGGGTTTTAAAATGTTCTTTGTAGGCTGGCAATTTTGCTAAGTGTGTAAACACATGTATTAGTTGCAAGCATGATGACCTGACATCCCAACATCCATGGATGTTGGAAAGACCAGTGTATGAAATTATCCTCTGGCCTATGCATGCACACAAGGAACAGAGAAACACACAACCAGGTTAAACATAGTAGAACTTTAAGCCAATTTATAAAAACTTAAAAATTATTTTTAAATGCTCCTGACAAATGTTCCTGTTCACATGAACAAGTGTGCTCACGTGCATGCATGTTGAGACCAGAATTTACTCTAGAGTGTTGTTTTTCAAATATTCAAACAAATAGACATATATTTTAAGACAGGGAGTCTCCCTCACCTGGAGCTCATCAAGCAGGCAAGGCTTGCCCTCTAGTGAGCTTCCTTCCCATCCCAGCACTAGTATTACAATCATGTGTCACCATGTCTGCTTTAAAAAAATAAATAAACATGGGTTCCACAAATTGAACTCAAGTGTTCCGAGTACATTACCAATAATATTGTTTTGTATGCACATTTGATAAAAATAATTTTGGTACGTGAATTTTCATATAGTCTAAGAAGCATGAGATTTTCAGTAAGGAAGCTCCAAAGATATAGAGTTGGAGCATCAGTGTTATATCTTGTATAGCTCATCTGAATAGGGATGATGGATTGGAAGTGAGGCACGTGCGTAATTTTCATAGATATCTATACTGCAGAATTTGCCAGAAGTGAGAGAAAGGAAAGAGGAGCAGGAGAATGACTCTGCAACAAAGAGTTACTGTGTAATCTCCGTCAGCATCGCCTTTCAAATGCTTCCTAATCACCCCCACAAAAATTACCCATAAAAGGAAATATGCTAGCCTTAGAAAAGAATACACCCTTGCTACACATACCTTACTTGGTAATAAAATATAGGCTTACCTATAATAGTATAAATTATTAGGAAAACATATGCTGAATGTAGAGAATATATCTATAAATGACTTAGTAAATAAATTATGGTAAGCAACAGATGAAATATTTTTCTGATTTCTTATTATATTATTTAAAAAGAAAATATGTAGCAATCCATAAAGATAACATGACTGACCAGAAAATAGAAGTTATCATTTAAAACGACCCTCACTGAGAAGATTCATCTGAGACAATTAAAATGGACATCACCCGGTGATTTCTAGGCCACGTCATACGTAGTGACAGATGAATTTGCACAGATCCTGCCTGAGGTTACATGAAAAGCATCAGTTCCTACCCTTAAGAGTTCATTTTCTACTGGGATCACAGAATATAATATAACTTTTAAGACTCTAAAATAAAATTCACTTATTATCTCTTTCTCTTGAGTAAGCTTTCCCCTCTCCTCTGGTACCATGAATGTAAAATGAAATTTAAAAAAGATTTTTAAAAAATCATTAAATAAATAAAACATATTTTTTTTGAAAAAAACAACGAAGAAAGAATCACTATGTACAATGATACCATAAGTCAGAAGCAGACAGTAAAGATGAGAGAGTGACTTCTTCTTTAGTAGGGGAGTGGGCAGACAGGGTTTCTTTGTGTAGCCCTGGCTGTTCTAGAACTCGCTCTGTAGAACAGGCTCTCTTTGAACTCACAGAGATCTACCTACTTCTATCTGTTTCCCAAGTGCTGGGATTAAAGGCGTGCACTACCACTGCCCAGTGGGAAAGTTACTTCAGTGGATGGTCTCATGTTTAGATCTATATTGAGTTAAGCAAAATGATGGAATGATTTTTATCATGAAGAAACTGTGCAGAGTGACTGAAGCTCCTCAAAGTACTAATTGGATAAATACAGTTAATGGGTTCCAAAAATACCAAATAGCGTTACCTCAGCACCACCCATGCAAATGCAATGAATGAGTGAATATGTTCGAGAATGAATAATTATAAATGATTTTATGTTTTTTGCCTCAGTATGATTCGTTTTTTATTCTAAATCAAAGAACACATGTTATAATTAAATAAGGAATTGAACACAGAATGATAATTGAAGGCAGAAGTAACTTATAATCAAGGAAAAAATTGAACTATTGTCATGATTCACTGAGGTTGGAGGCTAACTGGCTGCCCCTCTTGAACTTGTTCCCATAATTAACTCATTTTTTTCCTCAAGTTAGTTCTACATTCTCTTTAATTGTACTTAGGTTATTTTGTTCATCAGACAAGGATGTAGAATTATTGTTTAAGACATTACTAATGTATCATTTTTGGGTTTAAAATATGGTTGTCTCCTTGCTTTATAAAATTCTATTTGCTGCCCAGTGGTGATGGTACAAGCCTTTAAACCCAGCATTTGGGAGGCAGAGGTGGGTGGATCTCTGGGAGTTTGAGGTCAGCTTGGTTTACAAGAACCAGATCCAGGACAGGCTTCAAAATTTACAGAGAAACCCTGTCTCAAAAAACAAAACAAATCAAAACAAAACAAAAATTCTATTTGCTATCAATAACAAATAAAAGTTCTAGGCTTTGAGAGGAAGTCTGACATAGCATAAGATTGATGATTATTTCCACCTGTCAGCTTGAGTGTACTATGCGAAACTCAATAGAAAAGCAAATGAAGCCAATAAAAAGTACTTAATGATACCATTAACAAACTCAACATGTGGTAAAGCACTAAAGATAAATATGCACAGTGTCACTTTCATGAGTTTCCAAATGCTTTTCATCAACAATGCAAGCCGGCTGAGAAATTACAATGCTGAGGACAACCGAACCCTAGTTAGTGAAGGTAATTACATTTTTACTGAGGCTGTTACCTTTACGGAATTGTGAAGAGAACTGAGATGTGTGGACCACTGCACATCCTGTTCCTAAGCCCATTACCCTACAACTAAGAAAGTTCTGTATGTGTTCCTCTGTCATGACTCTGGGGCCAAGGGACCCAAGTCCAGTCGCCCATTGGCAGAACCATCCTGTCAGCTTCCTGGCACCCGTGCCTAAAGTACAGAATATACTTCCAGAAATTATGAGTTCTACGGACAGTTGCAAAATTGGCAGCATTCTGATGACTGAAATTATGGAGTAGATTATTATCTTTGATGAAAATATCTTTTAGTATTTTCTTCATTATTATAGATTGGCTCAGGACAGTAGAAGGATCAACTGAATGACCTTCATGGTCACATGGACAGGGGTTATTATATGCATTATATTACAAGTAAGGACTTGGGAATAAATAGGCTTGGGGTCGTTGCAAAGCAACTACGAGACCATCTCTGTTTAGAAAGTTAATAGTGCTTGAAGAAAATTTATTTACTGATGAGAAGTTGCCCCATATTTCTGATTTTTTTTTTAAATCCCCCTTTCTTGTTGGGGAATAACCTTCAGTGACTCACAAGTGTTAGACGTGCCTGCATCTCTGAGCAACATACCAAACAACAGTTTGCATTTGTTTGTTTGTTTGTTTAGGGTGTGCTTATAATATTAGAGTCTTGGAAGTAAAACTCTATCATATTGTCGTATCATGCGATCAAATGCATGAAATGAATGTATCCTCAAACAAACCTAGAAGATCAAAGAACCAGGAGTGGAGCAGCCGCCAGTCATTTCCTTCCTCTCTAGTTCTTTAGTCCAAAAAGAGCTGAGATCTTTTCTATACCCCACCTTATCCCTTCCTGTCTCTACCTCCCAAGTGCTGGGATTAAAAGCACTGGCCACCACTGCCTGGTTTCTAAGGATTTCTACTGCTAGTAATCTGCCTGCTGATCTCCACGCAAGCTTTATTTGTCAGAACACAAAATATCACACAACAAAGGTTTTGCTACAAGCAGTTTGTACCAAAGGTTTCATAAGCATATTAATGAAACTGGGAAACCCACAGACTTGAAAACAAAAGGTATTTCGACCAAACATAAATAAATAAGTAAGTAATAAGAGCACTTACAGAGCTCTTGTAAAATATCTCTTTGAGAATTACCAGGAATGACAGGATTTATAGATTGACTATTAATTATTTGATATAATATAAGATTACAGGATATGCCTTTTCTGTAACACACACACACACACACACACACACACACACACACCCTACAATCTTCTCCGTAGCAGTATTAATAAAAGCACGCATGCATAAGCAATTATAGATGCATGTTCATGTTTTGCCTGCTATTGGATCTTCCTTGGATCACACTCCTCAGGAATGGAATGATCTTTGTAAAAATCAAAGCTGATAATTTCAGTCTGCTCGATCCAAAACACATGTTAGAGCTGACCACAGCTTAGCAGCAGCCACAATTCAACCACAACCCTAGGGCTGGTCAACACCCCCCTGAATCCATCATCTATATTCAGAGCCACAGATGACCAACAGTGTTCACACCCGAGTGAAGCATGCACTTCCCTCTGCTTGGAATGTTCCTAGCATGTCCTTGCTCTTCACTCTGTTTACAAGTCAGGATTGACATCCAAGACATGACCTGTGTCACGCTGAAGCGTGGACACTTACATTAGGTCTGTAAACAAAGAAGCCAGCTATGAACACGTCTTGGGAACAAGTGCTTTTCAAATAGAATAAAGACTAGACAACCTGAACAACAAAGTGAAATCATTATTCACTCAAAAGAAAGAAACGGAATGGGGCATAACTTTGTGACTGCTAAGGAAATCGGTGAACTGTTTTTCATTACTTTTATATTTCCTCTCACATATGCATGCAGCATTCATCTCTGTGTATTATGAACGTTCACCTAAGTATAAGTGCACATATACGTGTAGGTATGGATGCACATGAGTGGTAAACGTGTATGCGAAAGCCATAGGTTGACATCTGGAGTGTCTCCTGCCTGCTTTGACCTTATTCATTGAGGTCAGAGTCTCTCATCTGAACCAAGAGTTTATTGATAAAGTAGGTTTACAGAGGGATCTAGTCTTGCATGTCTTCAGCTTTCCTGTGACTAGAATAACAGGTAAGCCATAATGCCCAACCAGCACATATGTGAAACCTTTCCCCACAGTTGCTGCTTATACAGTAAACGCCATAACCACTGAGCATCTCCCAAGCCCCATACCAGGTTTACTAGAGATTTTATCTTTTGCTTTTTTTACTTTCATTAAAAAAATAGGCATCTGTATGTGTCTCTGTATGTGAAGTATACACATGGTCATGCCTGTGGAGGCTAGGAAGGCATCAGATACCCAGTAGTTGGAGTTACAGAGGTTGCAAGCTGACTAATAGGGTTGCTAAGAACCAAATGCAGATTCATGTGTCCTCAACGGCTGAGCGCTTAGTCCAGCACCAGCTTTAGTTTCCTTGACCTCAATAACAGAATCATTGTTTTTATTAAATTCATACTCAAAAATGATTTTAATAACACATAAGTCATATGCAAGTTGAAATACTTTTTTGAAAAATGAAAAAAAAACACATTAACACAAGCCTTCAATTTAAACTGAAGAAATAGCCATGCTAACACTATTAGAACAAACCAATTTTTACAATCCAATTTTATTTTGTTCCAAGCTCTAAGCTGAGTGTTAGCGGTAACTAGTCTTTGAGACAGATAAGTATCTTGGACCAGAGTAAAAATCAATATTCCTATGCTGATGAAGCTATAGCTAAAGGGTGGAAATTCAATCCCACAAACTGCGAAATCTGGAAAACGCCCATCTATGATTTCTTTTCTTCTCCTCTGGATTCAGGGCAGAAGAAGTACATGCTCAGTAAATGTTCCTTTTAAAGGAGGACCTTCTCCCTCCCACGGTTTCATAGATCTACATGTCTGCTAAAAACCGCCGAGAGCATTAAACTTTAATAGAAGAGGACAGAGTAGTAACCCCAAATGTGTAAATACATTACGTTGTGGACACTCTAAACGACTGACCTTGCCTATGAAGGAGATGTTGCCAAAAGTCAGTTATCATTAATCAGTTCCACGATGGCTTCTCTGGACGCAGAAGCTAATTTAAAGAAACAGTTTTAATGTGCAATTGAGCAGGCGTGCAATGCAGACAGTTCCTGGGGATGGCATATTTTATTTCCATTTGATAAGAAGGAGAAACTGTATTTTTGTTCTGCCTATAAACCAGATGGTATGCCCAGAGGAAACAGACAGAAGGGGGAACAAAAAGCAAGTATACATTCTCAGATTGTTCAATAGAATCTTTGAGTTACTTCCCACTTAAGGCAACTTCACATTTGGGGCACTTTTTAAAATTTATAAAAACCCTGAAGAAACATTATGTGAACAGTGACATGCGTCGGCTTGTAGACTAACGGTGAAATAATCACTTGCCCCGGGTTTGTGGAGAAGCATGAAACGAAGCGTAGGTGGCTTCAGTCACTACAATGCATAATTACCACCTCTCCCAACTTGAGACCTTGAAGCAGGTAATTGCATCTACCAAATGATTTTAATGTGCCTCAGAAGGTAAACAAAAATGTTTTACCA
Source organism: Myodes glareolus (assembly GCF_982192425.1). Lineage (NCBI taxonomy): Eukaryota > Metazoa > Chordata > Mammalia > Rodentia > Cricetidae > Myodes > Myodes glareolus. The sequence continues at coordinate 106,932,966 of NC_142026.1, forward strand.
ACTAGGCAGGACATTTTCAGAAAACGGTGAACTAATCCACTTTGGGATGGTAGGGGTTATAAAACATGGCATGTATATTTGAGTGTTCAACATCAATCTCTGTTGCTTTCAATACGGGTAAAGCTGAGAGCACTAAGCAGTGCAGTTTCGGGGAATAAGTTAGTCATGCATGTGACCCAGGTTTTATCGGCTACAATTTTTGTTCATTCATCTTCTATTCGTCTATTCATTCATCTAGGATTGGTGAGATTACATCATGTGACACATAACTTTATGTCTAAAGTCGTACTAATCAGTATTTAGCCATAAGTCTTATACTATGTAAGCTTGTAAACAATGTGCACAGTGAAAGCCTTTCATGGTTGGGCAATTATTCTCTGTCAGATGTCTTCCAAAGGACTTTCACCGCTACTAGACACAAATTATCAAAAGTTTAAAAGTGGACTAAAGTGAAATTTGAAAATAAATTGTGTATGGTAATTAATTCACTCTTTGGCTGGCATTATTCTTGGTATAATATAACAAGACACAGTAAGACTGTCTTAATGGCAAAAAATGATATTATCCCTTTAAAATTACAATGATTTCACATATATAAATCAAAAAATACACACATATATACATAGAGAGACAAACAGAAATGTAAAGCAAAAGAAACAGAGGGAGACAGACAGACAGACAGAGAGAACATATGAAAAAAACCTTTAAGGTTTTTTTAATGATTTACCAGACTTAGCACACAGTGTATAAAAAATATCTGAAAATAAATAACAATCATTCAATATACTGTCTTTCCTGATTAAAGAGGATGTTTTGTAGATCTAGAACTCAACTCTGTGTAAATACTATTACTCATGGCAAGTACAGTTTGACAGCATTTGATGGGAATTTTCATCTTGAAGTCTCAAAGGGATCATTTCTGTGAATTACAAAGCATTTTTAAGCTTCTGAAATTTCTGCTAAAAAAAAAAATCAGCTAGTAGCACGGTTTGTGTGGGTTGTATTGCAGTTTACTGCTTTGTGGTCTCTGCTTGAGGCCAAAGGTGAGTCCATAATGACTTAGGGAGCTGCAGTTTGGAGAAAAGGAAATGAATCTTGAAAAGAGGTGGGAGAAGGGGTGAAGAGATGGAGGAGGAATCACTTTATGATTTTTCAAAATTATGTTCTGATTTAGCTATTCAGGGAATGATTAAAATAACTACATGAGCTTTCCCTATTTTCCAAATGTCAGGTGTTAATACTGACCTTAAGTTGACCTTGGTCGGTAACCACGTCTTCTCTAATACACACTTGAAAAAAATCTAGTCTATAGCTCATTTCCCCTAAAAATCTAGATCAGAGTAACTTTGGAAAGATACTAATTGCAACAAACATTGGCAATGGTTTATTATGGGTTCAAGATGGTCTGAAATTCCTATATTTTAAAGAAAAAGACAACTGATTGGGCCTGATATCATTCAAATTCATCATGAATACACAAATTAAATGTTTCTCAAATAAGGAACCAGATTAAAGGGCCCATATACTTCCTAAATGTCAAGACATTTCTAAGTCGTCAATAGCTATGACTGGGAGATATTCGTATGCTGCTGCCTCCCTCAAACGAGGCTATGCTTGTAGTGATTTCCAGTCATAGTTTCCTTTTGTTGGTTCAATACACTCTGAACACACGCATCAATACGGAACAAATCAATGTTCATTAACACGACGTTTTCACCCACTTAATACAGCATGATGGCCCTCAGAACATTCGCCTGTAATCTTCGCAACTCACTCACCAATAATGAGTGTCAAGCAATTTTGAGGTTAAACGGTTTCATAAAAATTCGTTGTGCAGCTGCTAATTCCTAATGGCCTGTTCTGATGAAATAAAATTAAGAAAGCACAAGAGATACGTGAAAGGAAGTGCAGACAAAGTCAAGAGGAAGACTACTGGAATAGCATACTGCTATCAACTATTAGAATTTTATTAGAATTTATGAAGATTAATTGTTCAAAGACTAATTTCTATAAAAAACATGCATCGTTGCTATGTTTAGCAAAATAAACTCTCAGCTGTCATTGGTGTTAGCATGAGATAATAATTTCAGAGTAGAGAGTAAGTTTGTCAAGTTCCTCACGTTTTTCCCTTTGCAGTGACTTCTCTGACTAGCTGAGGCTGTGAGGTCAGCCTGCCTTCCCTGCAGAAAGTTGCTATAAGAACAGTTTCTCACAAAACCTGGAAGAAGAGGTCACAGATCTATACAGAGTATCTACAAACTAACTTTGAAGCTGAGCCACGGGCCAACATGAACTAGAGGAAACCTTCTCTGAAGCTTGCAACTGCCAGATGTAAGGAGATGTCGACCAACACATTAGTGGACTCTACTTTCTCACTGCCACTGCAGTGACTCAACAGTTTAATGCCCCGAAGTTTAAAACATTCAACACAGGTGTTAGTCATTTCTATAAACTTCATTGCAACAAAAATATTTATCGACTACTGTGTGCCAAACCAGAATTCTTGGTGAATAGCCCAATAAAATTGTAAATAATAAGCAGATGTTCAAGAAGATATTTTATAAGTATTTAATAGTCTCATAGCTTCCCATGGTGTTGATTTCCATTTTCAAAAATTGCCTATTTAAGTATTCCATACGTGTGTATGTGAGCGTGTGTATGTGAGTGTGTGCATGCATATTTTCACCTAATGCTCCACTGATACAAAAATGTCCCCTTAAACTGAAAATTGTCATTTTGACAATTATTAAAGTAAAAATGTGCTCAAATAATAGATGGTCAAGTGTTTTATCTTTGCATAGCTAAGAATATTTCTCCAGTAGTATAGCATAGACCATATTATGTTGCAGTTTTCTTATGTTTTATGAGGGCATTGTTTTCAGCACTCATTTTCAGGCAGAATTAGAGCAGTACTGTAGTAACAGTTCATTTGTGTTTTAATATAGAAAGCTTGCCTGAAGATCAGAGAGTGAAACAGCTCCCACTGGTCAGTCTTATAGACCAGGCAGTGGTAACACACACTTTTAATCCTAGTAGCCATACTAGTTTGCCATAAAAACCAGGCGGTGCATGACTTTAATCCCAGCCCCAGAGAGGATTTAAAGTGGAAGGAGACAGCTCTCAGATTCAGTCTCATTCTGAGATCACTGGAGGCAGGACAGTCATTTCGGACTGAGGCTGAGGTAAGAGTCAGTGACTGGCTGTTTTGCTTTTTCTGGTCTTCAGGTTGAACCCCAATTTCTCTCTCTGAGTTTTAATTAATCCTGCTTCACAGTACCAGAGAGGAAACTTCCTGCATTCTCTAGGAGGTGTCAAGCTACTGGGCTAATCATCAACAGGATCTCCCACACTCAGCAGTTATGTCACTGAGGTACCCTGTACAATTATTTTTCATTTGTTTCTATTTTTATCATGTGTGCACATCGAGGCCAGAGGTTGACATGGGGCACCTTTCTCTATTATTTCTACTGAGTTCTTTGAGGCAGGCTCTCACACCTCTCTCTCCGGTAAGAACTCACAGACTGCCTCCAGTCAGTGAGGCCTGGGGATTGATTGGCCTGTCTTTGAATCCCAGAGGAGGAGTTACAGTTGCACATAAACACACCCAGCATTCCTGTGGGGGCTGGGATCTGAACTGTTTTCATGTTTGTTGGTCCAGGCACCGTAGCAAATGATCTCTCTCTCTAGTCCTAGAGTCAATTTTCTTATCTCTATTATGTGACCTCTACACTGAAGATAAAAATCAATGAGGTAGATCATTTCTATATGGTTAGAAGGTTTACAGTATTAACTTGATGGGAAAATGCTCTAGAGCTACCTGAGATATTCTGCACAGAAAACAAAGTTCATCAAAGTTACTGTGCAAGAAAACACTCTGACAATAGTATCAAATAGTAGGATAGTTTCAAAGAAGCACTCGATCTGCTCCTAAATCAGGCATATTATTACATAAAGAAGGTGGAGAATGAACAAATTCAATAAAATTCTTAGAAGGGTAGACCCTGGGGTCAGGGATCTCAACAATAAGAATTCACATTACACATAGGTGGAATTGTCAAATAAAAAAATTCAATAAAAATTATATGTCTAAATCAAACACCAAATAATCAAAACTTTTAATCCCATATGTGTGCTAATTATGCTTGTGAGACTCCTTTACCTGGGATCACGCCTTACCTGCACACTTGGTTCTGGTTATGAGCGGTGGTCCTGGGAGTCCAGTGCCTCCTTCACCAGGTCTGGTGAGCAAAACACGGATCTCATATTCTGTGTCTGGATCTAAATGCCATAACTTGTAGGTTGGAGCATTGACTGCATGGGTTTCTGTCCAAGATCCTGATGTCATTCGATACTCCACTTCTTTCAGGATAATAGGGCCATCACCAATGATGGAGTTCGCGTTTAGTTGGATCAGCAAGTAAGTAGGCCCAACGCCAAGCAGCTGGGGAGGAGCAATGGGTCTCGGTGGTTCTGGGAAAGACAGGTATGTGCACACTCTAGTTAGACAAGAATTTAAACTCCAGAACAGAGATATATTAACAGTAACATATATATTGTAAGTAAAGAAGTTCCATATAATATCCATATGTAACCAAAGGCTTAATAAACAATTTGGAAACACATGATAAATGTTAAATAGCTAGCCAAATCAGGGTTGGTGGAGCAGGCTTGCGATCCCAACACAGAGGGTGCAGAGGTTGAGGGAGTATTGCAAACAGGAGGTCAGCATGGTGACCAGACTGGGGTAAGTGGTAGGACATGTCCCCCCAAAAAAATGAAGGAAAAGAAGGAAAGGAAGGATGGAACAAACGGAAATAAAATAAAATATAAACTAGACAGCAATGATGTAGCAAGTATATTTTAAAGAGCTATTGGTTTTATGAAGGCCTTTAGCCAATTGAGCAAAAGACGCGCATTTCCAGGAGAGAAAGTGGCAAATGCATAGCAGTAAACAGGGATATAAAGCAAGCACTGGAGAGGAGCAGGTCTCCTCAGATGCGGAGGAGGTGAGCTCTGATATTATCTTCTCTTTCTTTATTTTTGCTTCTGCTCTTGCTTTGTTTCTTGCAACTTCAAAGTTCCCACAGATGAGCTAACGACGAGGCACAGCAAGCTTGAAGGAAAGCTGGTGCCATACTCCCACCGCACAGAGTAGGAGATTGAAATTTACACCGAGAAGAAATCCCCAATCACTATATATCACTGGCCCACGTGGCAGCAGGAGATAGGTAATATGTCACTTATTAAGCTCAAATGTCAAAGGGACATTGCAATTTAATTTTGGGAGGCTTAAGATATTTTGCTTGACAGAAACTTTGGAAAATATTATTTCAACATCTGAACTTATGGAATGATGAATAATGCATTAGAGCAGGTTTTTCCCCAATGGCAATGTTGGTGAAAGACTGGGCTGTCTCTGGAGGACTCTACAGAGCTTGCTCTGTCTGCCCAGCCTTCCCACTGGAATACAGAGCATAGGGGCCTCTTTAGTAGACTGTCACCAAGTGGTGTTTCCTTTCAACTTCTGGACCATTCTCGCACTTCTCATGGAGTTGAAAGGTTTTAAAAGAAAGTATTAATCTTAATAAGGCGATAATCGTCCCAAAATTGATTGAAAAATGCATGCTTAAAAGTCATAGGAAATCAGAAACAGGAAAGCTACTAGCATCAGTAGTAGCTACTAGCTACAGTGCTCTGAGCTGGAGTGGGCTCGAAAACAAGCAAGTCAAAACTACACGGAGAGTAACTTTTGAACTATTAATGGCAATACAAAATGGGAGGGATGAATTCCACAGAAAGAACCTCAAGACCGTAGGCAAGTTTAAATGGATCAAGAATTTTCAGATAGGGTTCACCATTTGGGTTTTATTTATGGTTTTTAAAAGGTTACTAACATAAAAAATCCTCTGAATCACAAATATCCACAAAGCTGGGTCAAGACTATCTGGCCTGGATCTACAGATGGACTAAAATTAGTTTTGAGAACGCAACTTCAAAGTTTAAGAGACTAAAAACATACAACATATTTACTTACTACTGATGACTAATTTCTGTATATTGGGTATTTGCGTAATATGAGGGGACTTTGTTATTTTTAAATGGGGGTTGTATATAAAAAAAACAGTTTACAGAAGTAAAGAATAGTAGACAAAAAAATGAGCATTTCCCTATTGGAAATAACAATGAACATAAGTAGTCTCTTCCTATAATGGTCCGTCCATTAAGAAAATAGCTTTCAGACTGGCTGTCAAAAAGTAATGTAAGTTGTGATTTACCAGCCTCATATGTAAAGTGAGAACAACCCTAACTACTGTGTGTTATATGTGCCATAGGCATCCAGCACTATTTCTACAGGAAGACGTTCCTAATGTCTGCTCTGTAAACTCTACCCATGCATATCTTTTCTAATGGATTGGAAAAAAAATTGTAATGGCTGAAGTTTTTTCCAAGGTGAACGATGGCCTGTTTCACAAATGAATTCAGTGAAATTCACCTCAAAAGGAAACACTGGAACCATACCAACATTTTAGAGTTTTCATTTCTCAGATAAAATAAGATAGAGGCTAATTTTATTTTATCTGAAGAAACTGCACTAATTAGCCTGACAACTTCCAACTCAGAGCTTACAAAACTGTTATTAGATGGGAAGACAGATAGGCAATGCATTCTCTACATGCTAAGCTGAAATGGAACCAAGAGATGAACATCCCAGGAAATGCCGTTATCTCTCAAGCATTCTAATTACCAATAAGCTGGACTGCTTCATATATATATATATATATATATATATATATATATATACACACATAATGAAGACATATATATGTCATATATATATATGTCATATATGTGTCTGTTTTCACTCCAGACGGCTCATCTACTGACTAATTTTTGTTACAGTAGGAAACCATGTTAAAGTCACAGCTCAGAGAGACTCCCCCACCAAGCAACAATGTCTCACTCATTTCAAGACTCACCAATGACATGGAGGTCTGATACTTAATTCAATGAATGAAGAGAAAAAAAAACGGTAAATGATTGAAAAATTGCATACCTTACTACCTTACTTAAACTCCCACTGTACGGATACTCGAAACCTCACCTATTGTGTGTGCATCAAATGCTAGATCTCACACATCCAAAGCTTGCCCACGTCCACCAGAGAAAACAAACAACGGAAGAGGAAAGGAGATAGAAAGAAAAGGAAGAGGTGAGGGACGTGGGCAAAGTCAGCATAAACCAGCGTTAGGAACAAGCACAGGCTTTCTGCCATTTCTGTTAGAAACAATAACATATTAAGTGAAATCTGGAGCCAGGAGGCCAACTTTTGAAAACAAAAGCCTTCGCGTTAATGACAATGGTGCGGGAGAATTGTCTGTATTCTGTCAATCATATTTTAAATAAAACGCTTATTGGCCAGGCAGGAAGTATAGGCAGGAAAGCCAGATAGGAAGTAGAGGTGGAGCAAAGAGACTGGGAGTATTCTAGGAAGCAGGAAGCTCCCTCCACCATTCCTGCCCAGACCACCGAAGAGGCAACATGTGAGCTGACAGTTGAAAAAGGTACCAAGCCATATGGCTAACATAGATCAGAATAATGGGTTAATATAAGCTATAAGAGTTAACAAGAAGCCTGAGCTAATGGGTCAATCAGTTTATAATCTTATGGAGCCTTGTGTGTGATTTTTTTGGGGGTTTGACGACTTGTTGGGGTATCGGGCAAGAACAGATACCCCAACAAGCCGGCCCTCATGCTACATGACAAGGTGAACGTGAGTGTATTATTTAACTTTGCACAGAGCCTTTTCACACGTAGACTAACTATCATGGGAGAATCTAAGAAACTAAATTTTGAAAATGCACCAAAAGACTCTGTGTGATGCTGTTTGTGTTATTTTTGGTTTTTGTTTATTTGCTTTCATGACCTCCCACCAAAATAAACAACTTAGAGTTAGGAATTAATATTGAATCTAGTGGTGTATGTAGGTGAAGTAATGAGTTTGATGTGTTGTGTGCCCTGGCCTGAAGAATGGCAACAGCACACTAACCAGGTTGATTTTACTTGCTATGGTCCAATATGCAAAACGAGAGCAGTCAATAATCAAAGACCAGCTCAAAGCGGGAACTGTCACAATATGCAAAACAGCTGAGAAGCACACACATTGGTTAACGGCATGATTATAAGTGAAACTCACATTAAGGAGACTAATATCCCACTACATAGTAAATTTTTGATGTTGGTGGTAAAAAGAAACCTTATATTAGCATATGTATTTTGTTTTTGGACCCCAGAGAACCAGGAGATTTATTTATAAAATCTCTATTCATTTCAATAAATTATGCATGAATTTTAATCAGTTAGCAAATGAACAAGTAATTGTTTTGCAGCAATGCTAATATTCTTCATAACTTAATATGCTCCTAGACCCAGAGGTGTGGTGCAAATAAATCCCAAATGTACACTAGGTATCAAGTGAAGCATGCAATGCTCAAAATACAAGATAAACTTTGCCAACGTTCCCAATTAACTTTCCATTAATGACTTACATTCATTATTCTGGAGCCAAACTATGATGAGAAAATCTCAATTATATATTCAGCCCGCTTTACTTGTTTAGTATTTGAAATAATGTTTAAATGTCTTGAAATCAAGAAAGCCATTATGAAAGGATATTCTCCCTCAATTATTTCTATTATAATCGTTTTTTTTCAGACGTGTCAGTTATCAAAATCCAGTCAATCAATAAAACTGCAAAACTCAGAAGCAGAAGCCAGAAAGTTGGAAAATGTCAGTAACATAGAAAGTGTCAAGACTAAAGGCACTTCCATGTCCAGCTTTTGAAAAAGGTAAAGTAAAAGTCTGTCTCAGTCCTATCTGCCTCCCCATTGTTTTATTGCTTTCTCAGGGGGATAGCTTCAGAAGGAGCCCTAGGTTAGCACTCCTACCATAGCAGCTGTTTGGGCGTCACATTACTGTCCTCCGACCGCTGTGACAAACCACCACAAGCTCAATGTATTTAATAAAACTCATCCTCTAAGAGTCTTTGAAACCAAAAAACTAAAATTAGTAAGAGTGGACAGGAGAGAACTATGGTATCAGGAAGGTTCCTGCCTCACAGAGAGTCTAGATAAAACTTGATACTTGCTTTTCCCGTCTTCTGGGAGCTGCTGGAGGCACAGCCCTTCCAGCACATTCCTGAGTGGCTGCTGTGCTATGACGTCCTTTTCACTTATTTCTGCTCTACACAAAGTCAAATCTCCCTGTTGCCCACTAGTGTAGACAGTAGGGTTTTCATGAGAAACCATGTGAAAGACACCAGATTATGTGACCATTTCAAATTCTCTGACATGACCACATATAGAAAAAACTGTGTTACCACTGGCAGGCCCCATGTGTAGAGAACACAGTAAATCTGGAAGGCATTTCTCAGTTGACTGCAGACATGGAAAGTGGTTTCCTCCCTCCTGGGAGACTGTTCCTGTCTCCTTCTTCCAAGTGGCCAAGAAGGCTGCAGACTGGCACTATTGTACATGAGAAAATTTTACAGCTATGCTGAAAGAAGTGGAAATATAGGAAGTTCCACTTCTATGTAGATATAAGCTTATCTACACTTATATGTAGATATAAGCTACATCTGTATATTTTACCTATTTAATTGTTTTCAAAGAAAACAAAATTAGAGCAGATGCTTTTGTTTTATTTTGTTTTTCAAGACAGGGATTCTTTGTATATTCTTGGCTGTCATGGAACTAGCTCTGTAGACCAGGCTGGCCTCAAACACACAGAGATCTGCCTGCCTCTGTCTCCCAAGTGCTGAGATTAAAGGCATGCACCACCACCAACAGACACAAGCAGATAGTTGCTAAAGGACTACAGGTACTACTACCCTTTGCCATATGTAAACTCTCATGGGACTCAACCTAAGAATATTACATGGAGACAGACTATTTTTTTAATTTCCTAACATTTGATGAAAAGAAATGTTCAGTTCAAAGTCAGTTTGATTTTTTCGATTTATTATTTCTTTCTGGAATGTGAATCCACTTCTAGTTTTTGCTAAATCATAGATTCACATGTCATGTTTGCTCTGTAGTCTACTGGATGTTTAATCAAGGGGGATGCACATCAGAGAAACTCACAGGAGGAAGAAAAATGTTACTGCACCACACTTATTAGCTCAGTTGTGACCTCCCTATGGTAGACTTAAATCATTTGTACTTGTAGCTCAGTGAGCTAGCAACCCAATGGCACTTAAGTATCTTAAAGTCAAATCACAACTTTGAAACACATGCCTTACGCATCCTTAGAAACAGAAGCCATGTCATTCACAACTAGAATCGTGTCTTTTGTACATTAACTATCAGGTATATGACAATAGAATAACTTACATTGGATGTATAGAGTATGCTGTAAGTTGATGCTCATTTAGCAAGGCTTTCAGGTTTCTGTTTTATGAGCTTAACCTGGGCATACTTACAAAACACATAATGCTGCCTCATGTTATCTCATAATACTATTCATCCACTACTTTTTGACACTTGACTTCCCAGGGCTAACATATTCTTTAGGCAGTCACAAAATTTCTCAATTTCCATTTCTGTCCACTGCCTTGCAATATTTACTAATATGAACGAGGTTGCCAACAATGTTCATATATTTCCTTTCACAAAACTTAACTCATCATATTTAACATATGGAAATTCTTAATCTTAAGTTTTAAACACGCTTTATTTGAAAACCCTGTTTACACTTTAGCAGTCTAACTGGTGTATACACACTCAAATTATATCACTCAACTAACTCATAGGAATGACTCACATGGACAACGAAGGACCAGAAAGACAAAGAACTTAAGCAGACCAAATCTGAAGGCTCTATGCCATCAACCACACATCACTCAAAGAGACCTATTGCAACTGCTGTCTTCCCATGAAAAGTAGACAGCTATTCTGAGCTATGGGTAGAGTATGGTTTCCCAGGCACTCAAATTTTGCCCATTAATAACTTCTGCAGGCCATGAAGCACAAAGGCACGGTGTCGAGCAATAAGCAATGACATAGCTGCTTGTGGTGACCTGAATTCCATCACTTACTTCCCCACTTAGACAAAGAGCAGTGGCTACAACTTTAGTAGTACAAGGTTAACCATTTACTCAACAGGCTAGGTTAGTGCCAAGGAGACAGAGAGAAATGAGCATTCATGGACCCAGCTTCCACAATCCCAGACAAGTGTACAGGCAATGATTTCTGAAAAACAATCTTCCAACACACATAAAAAAGGAAAAATGTCTTGGAAAATACAAGCGAATTCCATTCACATCTAGAACTCTATTATAAGGGAGTTTGGAATCTTTTTCAGAACAGTACTTGAACATGAACCACAGTCAATTAACAGTATTGCATTATGGGTGAAGTAGGAGAAACCTTACTATTCTGGCTAGGTTTCTGCCAACTTGACAACAGCTGGAATCCTCTTAAAGGAGGAAGCCTCCGTTGTGAAAATGCTTCCACAAGACCCAGCTGTAGAGCATCTTCTTAAATAGTGATTGATGGGGGAGGCTCCAGTCCATTGTGGGGGGTACCCTCCCTAGACTGGAGGATCTGGGTTCTAAGAGAAAGTAGGCTGAGCAAGGCACAAGGAGCAAGCAAGCAAGCAGCATTCTTCTGTGGCCTCTGGACCAGTTCCTGGCTCCTGAGCTGCTTGAGTTCTTGTCCTGACTTCCTCCAGTGAAGAACAGAGACAGGGAAATGAGACAAATGAATCCTTCCCTCCTCAGCTTAGTTCTGATCATGGTGTTTCATTGCTTCAATAATAAACCTGAATAAGAGTTACTTTTCAGGTACTAGAGATATATTTCAGCATGTTTACCTAGGGTGCATGAAGTACTGGATTAATTCCCAGTGTCACATAAATCCAGGCATGGTGGCGTGTGCATCTAATTACAAAACATGGGACATGGAGGCAAGAAGACCAAGGGTTCAAAGTTAACCTTAGCTAAATGCTGAGGTGCGAAAACTTTCTCATGCATACACATTCTAAATGTCACATAGATGAAAATGGAGAGGAAGAGATATAGATAGAAGTTACTAGCTTTCCTTTTGAAATGGAACTATTATTCACCTAAGCAGAAAAACTAATTGGCATCATCGGGAAAAGGAAATTTTCCAGCATCCAACATCAGGGACTGGGTTCGGTGAAACCCACATGGGTTAGTTTTTCTTTTCTTTTCTGTAATGCAATTAAGAATTGTACTTGGTCTACAAAATTTCTCTTCCTTGTTTTTATTCGCAGCATTCCCGCAAAACTATGAATACCATAGTTACCGTGACCGGATAGTTAGCCAAGATCCGAAGATGATATTTCTAAACTATGTGTATGGGCTTTGCATGTTCCATGAAGAATTCCTAGACTTCAGTCTAGGAATGAAGACGTGGGGATTTCTGTTTTATTAAGCTTGTTTTCTGAGGCTGAAATGAAGTCCTCAGAGAGTAAGATTTACTACTTCCTACTTTGAACTAACCATATAGCTGGCCAATTGTTCTGACATTGATACACAGCACCCACAAAATGTTACTATTTAATTAAAGGAGTTAGTTGACCGGAACAAAAGAACACTTTCTAAGCAATTGCTCAGTGACCAAGAGGCAATCCATGATTTATCCAGCTTGTAAAAAAAAAAAAAAAAAGCCACAATAACAGACCTAACCATAATATTCCTTTTTATCTTCAGGTCAAAGATGACCAATTAAAATGTTTTCTTTTTTAAATCTTTCTCTTAGAAAAATTTTCTGTGATGTAATTCTTAATGTGAATTATACTATGAATCAGAATAGGTGTAACATAATTATACTAAATTATTGATATAATATAATAAATGTTATGTCATAAATTATAATATAATGTTATATCATACGTAGTGGCATTTCATTCTATTTTAATAAATAAAGCTTTCCTGGAGATCAGAGAGTAAAACAACCCAACTGGTCAGCATTACAGGCCACGCAGTGGTAACACACACTTTTCATCCCAGTTGTCACTCTAGATTGCCACAGAAACCAGGCAGTGTATGTCTTTAATCCGAGTGATGCATGCCTTCATCCCAGAACTAGAAAGGATTATAAAATGGAAGGAAACAGCACTCAGGCTCAGGCTCTTTCTGAGGTTTCCTGGAGGAAAGGATCACCATTTTCAGACTGAGGATGAGGTCAAAGCAAGTGGCTGGATGTTTTTCTTTTCTGGTCTTCATGCTGAACCGCAATATCTGGCCCTGAGTTTTTATTAATAGTGCATACATAATGTATCATATATTATGTTATACTGTAGTATAATGAGGTGATATCTCACATATATATCATATACATACAATATCTCACGCATACCTACATATATACATATGTAGTTAAGCTTAGAAGGAAATTCTTAGGCTAAATTTCCATTCTTCATATTAAGGAGTGTCTCTTCATCTCAATTCAGTGTGATGTGTGTTCACACTCTGAAGGATCAGGTTTTTCCTCCCCAGGCTGCTGCTCTCTCGGGCAGCCTCAAGTGCTCAAATACAAAGAATCACTTTGGTGATGAAACTACCCATTTTGCATACTGGATTTTATATCCTATGTACTACCATGGTGTTTCAGTCACTGCGATTTGAAAACATTGTGGCAATCACTTTAATACCTCGTTGAAATAAAAAGGCTCAGAGCAGTGTGGTCTTTTAGAGCTGTCAGCAAAAACTGAGGCAAAATTCACATCTATGGTATAGGTAAGAATGAGGGAACTGTTGGCATATAAAGTTTATTACACTGTGGTATGAACATGAATTTGTATCTCATTTTGTCAATACACTACCCTTTTTTCTGTTTACCATCTATGCAAGGAATTGACTCAGAATTTGCAATTATTATAATAACTTAATAGTTTTACTAAGCATTTCTCAATGTTATAATTGACATGGAAATCAATGACGTGACACGTTATAATAAAATCATAGGGGATCCCGAATGTGTCACGTGGTAATTGATGCAGAAGCCGTCTCTTATTGTAGTTTAATTCCTCAAGTTAGCTTTGTCAGAGCTCAAACTGCTCCCAGCATTTCAAGGAAAGAGCATCCAGGTAGTTCCAGGAATAACAATCAACTTGGTAGTAAAAGTAGAAAAGCCATCAAGTCTACACTGAGTTCCCTGTAAGCCTAGAGACATAAACAGGTCAGCAGATCACAATCTCATCAGTCACCTTTATGAGGGAGAAGAAGAAAATCTATGGAGGGAGGATAGAGGGGAACTGGAACAATTGCAATAAATGTCAATTTATTGCAGTAGCATGTTCAATACACCTAGGGCACACAGTACAGGCTTTCAGGCCTTTCTTCACTGGGACAAAAGATATGGAGTCCAAGAACGTTGTTTATATTCATTTCATATTGATATATATTAAAAGACAACGAATAGCTGGATCTACTAAATTTGTTTTAATTTTTACAATGTTATGATCTTTCTACTGTGTTATAAACAACTATTTATACCTATATATATATATATGTGATGTATATGTGTAAATTCTAGAAAAATATTATTGGTGGATATTCTGAATATTTTACATGTAAAAAATTTATTACGATATCCCATGAGCTATAACCTCAAGTTTGTGGGGTTTTAATGAATTCCACATCAAGTGTAACCAAGTACATGGTTTGTCAACTTGTTCCTGGGTCTAAACACTCTATATGGTGTTAAATCACTGTAATAAAATGTGTTAAGTATATGTTCATGATAAATGCATCATTTGTGCTCATTCCAAACTGATTAAAAATGATACATGAGGTATTCATGCTAACGGATTCTTACACAGATGGCTTCCACTCTCCCCCACCCCAACTATAGTGATTGAGATTACCAATGGAATCAGGAGACACTGCGAACAATGGTGACCCTGAGTTTCAGAAAGGCATGCAAAATTCCAAGATTTACTTGCCCCAGGTCACTAAGACATGTGACCATTAGACTGATACTTTTACATCACTTACATGGGTACAACATAGGTTCTTCATGAAGGAAGAGGCAACAGTTATTTCCTTCTAATGCAACAAATGGCGGCCTTTGGTTTTTTTATGAAAATAATCCTAATGACATAGTAAAGCCAACTAAACAAGAACATTACATAAGAGAGACATGGGCACTGTCTCCGTAAGAGAACAGACGTTATAGAAATATTAGTAACTCTAAGGCAGTTAAAAAAAAGCATTTTCATTTCAAAAAGCATAAATCAATTTGTTAGAAAAATTATACGGTGGAATAAACTAGATTGTTGGTTTATAGAGTCCAACATAATTTTGGAAAAACTTTCATCACATATAAATTCATCACAAATAATGAACAAAGGCAACTGTCAAACATTTTCTCCAGTTGAGAATTCATAATGACAATAATAGTCATAGTAAAACATAAATTATGCATTCCATTGTTTTTTTTTTTCTTTAAGGGTTCTGGATTACCATCCGGAAACAGTGTTTCCAGTGAGAAGAGAATACATCCACTATGGTCATTAATTCAAGGTAAGCTGTTCCTAATGACAGCTATTTAGGTGTTTGGAATAACGATCAGAGACGAGATGACAGATTCCTATGCACTAGTGCTAAGAATTTATCAGCAGGGAAGAAGCGTTTAACAGGACGAGCAATGTGAGCGAGGCTATAGGACGTTTAAGAGACAGAGGGCATCTACTGGAAAGTTCTTCAGTCAAGGAGGACACTGTTCCTATAAGGGACTAAGTTACAGATCCAGGAACTCTTGAGTTTTTTCACGTGTAAGACCAGAAATGTGTACATAAGTGTGTTTGTTTGCATGTGTTCTCTTCTCTCTCTCTCTCTCTCTCTCTCTCTCTCTCTCTCTCTCTCTCTCTCTCTCTCTCACACACACACACACACACACACACAACTATGTCATCTCCTCAGAGGATTCATGCAGTTTCCTCGCAAAATTTGGAGCATGTTGCTTTGACTTTCAATTTCCCAAATTATAAGCTAAACTAGCTTCTTTTCTTTACAGGGATTTAGCCTAGAGTGGGTCATTATAGCAATGGAGAACTGATTACCACCATCCTCCAATTCCATGAATACCTTTTTTGAAGGCCAAAAATCTGTTTCCAATGGCCAGGATGAAATTAACAGTAAAATCAGTAGACAGAATTGTATAACTCAGTGGAATCAGGAGGTAAGCAGGAATAATTATGCAGTGCTGGATAAAGTAATATTTTTGATGATATACTAAAGGTGTTTAATCATGTGAAAAGCTACCAGATCAATAACATTTTACACTAACGTGACAAGCCAGTCGGCCAAAGACCTTTCATTTTCAGTTCCTTCATATACCCCCAACGTTCTCATCATAACAGGATACCAATATTTAAAGTACTGAAATAACACAAACAATGGGAAGTACTCTGATCAGTAAAAGGAAAGAACGCCTAGATTTTGTGGTTTTTTTTTAAAGCTTTCGAGAATTCACACTTAAAGCTGAAGGGTGTACTATTCCTTCACACCGGACATTCCAAAAAAAAACAAAAAACAAAAAAAAACCTCAAGTCTACTTTGACAGATACCATGGATTTAAAAATACGGGCTTGAAGTGGCTCCTAATCCTGAAAAGTCATATTTTCTTTTAACCCCTAAGCTCCATATCACGCCAAAAATTTATCTCCACCAACTGAAAATTTTCAAAAGGAAAAGTTTTATAACAAGAAACAGTATGTTAATATTTTCATGGCCACTGAAGAAATATACACAGAACCTTCATCGATCGATAGGCAAAGAACTGAGAAAGGAAGCCTGCTGTTGACACAGTTGAAGAGGAGACTAGATTGTGTGTTTTCTTGCAATCTTTCTTTTTGCATTTTCATCCAATGGCACTCAGCATTTTCCATACTATAAGTGAAGGACACCATTTCTGAATCCAAAATTTCAGGCTTTTCAATTTTTGCAACATACGTCACCATGTCTGTGTTTTGAGATTGAGTGATGACGTTAACATTGGACATGTTAGGGCAGCTAGCTCACAAATCAGAAATTGAAGAACACATGTAGCATTACCAGAAAGCCTGACAGTTTGCTCAAAGGTATTAATTGGAACTTTACTTCCCTCTCTCAAAAGTAATTTTTGTTTTTCAAATGTAAATGAAAATCACATTAAAAGGATAAAACTCTTCACTTTATTTTCCTCTGAATAAAAGTACATGTCATAAAGATATCAATACCCACAGTTGTCCCAGTTAGGAGATGTTCAAATCATAAGAAAAATGTACTAGGGTGTGTGGAGTATGCTAGACTTTCTGTTTATTCCATTATTAAAAACACCACAGAAAAAATGAAACAGAGGCATTCAATAGAATCATCACTGGGGAGTGATAGCACCCCACACATTCTCATTTAGTACTGCAATTAGGAAGCTGGGGTTGCTCCAACTCTTGAAGTTTTAGTGACCTCAATCCTGCCTCAAGTAGAGCCTAGGCAAGAGATGGAAAGAGACTTCTGAGGCATCTCCCAAAAGGCCAGGCATCCCACCCTCTGACTGCTGGAGCCTAGATTACTTCTTGGGGCTTAAGACTAAGTATGTTATATTTACAATTAACTGGAAAACCTATCAGAGCCCAAGTGCCAGGAATGTGCACACAGAGGTTGCCAGATGTTTCTGATCTGCAGGAGTCTAAATCACTTTAAGCTGTTCATTCTAAGATGTCGCAGAACAGGGCCAAAGTGTCAATGGCACAGAAAAAGCATCCCCTGGGGACTTCCAAATTCTGCAACACAGAATGAGTAGATTATACCAGTGATGTTTGTGACATTTAAATGCACACCATTGGGTAGAGTGTAACAACAAGTCTGCCAAAGGGTAATACACTATGATACTGGGAGACTAATAATTTTTTATTTAAAAAAAAGGTAATAACAAACGAGAGTCTGAGATTTTTATTTCAAATGACCACATTTTGTTGAGCAAAGCCAACAAGGGAAGGGAGTTTTTGTATTTTAGAGACAGAGTTTCTCTTTGTAACATCCTTGGCTGGAGCTGGCTCTGTAGACCAGACTGACCTTGAACTCAGAGATCCACCTGCCTCTGCCTCCCGAGATTAAAGCTGTGCACCACCACTGTCCAATATAAGGAGCTTTTCGGCATTAATATTAAATTAAGTTTAAAAAAATAGAAATAAGTTGGAGAGATACTCTTATCTAGTAAGTAATATAACTTCAGCAAGAGGCTGAGTTGTTGTTCTCTGCCACCAGAGATGTTCTAAAATAAAAGAATTCCATCAGGAGAAGTAACCCTCGGTTCATAATTTCCTTAAATTGATTTCGAGCTACTTTCTGCCTAGACTATAGCAGAGACCACACAGCTTCCTGGAATCTAGGCTAACTGCACACAAGTGTACAAGAGTATATATGAGTGTGCACAGGTACAGGAGGACGTGTTTGTGTTTCTGTTAGTTCACCAGGATCTGGTTACTACAATCACTAAAATGCCTGCCACTTGATTTAGAGAAGATAAGACCAAGTGCCTGTTCCTTTATGGAGAATAAGGAAGGCAAAAGTGGTAGATCTGAATCCTGACACTACTTGGTAGGGCAATACAAGATTACGAACAATACCTTGATAGAGTTTAATAAAGCAGTATGATAAAAGCCAGAGCAATTGAATTGTGGGGGAGGGTAATAAAAAGGTTCAGTCACCATTCACATTTATTAAATCTTCCTATCAGAAGTGATCTTAATACCTCCCGATGAGTTTAAAGAAATCTACTAAGTTTTTACGTATCCATGATGAAACTAAAGCAATGGCTGTGCTAAGGCCTGAGACACAGCCTGGGCCTGGACCCTTAGGCACATGAACCAAGTCTGTTTATCAGATTCAGGTTCCTTAAGAATCAAGAATATTAATGTTTTGTTACTGGACTAGATAAAAAGTGCACATAAAACATCTCTCACCCCATATAGCACATTGTAAATAAATTTTGGTAAGTTTTTTTGATGGGACCTTACACTCAACATGTCTGTTTTATTAAATTTACTAGAGAGAAGAACACATGCCATTATCTCCTATTATATCACTTAGCTACTGGAATAAAACAATGAGTTATAATTATACTACTAAAGAGAAAAAGAAGATATTCTAAAAAATCAAGAGGAGAGAGAGAGGGAGGGAGGAAAGAAGGGAGGGAAGGGAGAGGAGAAAAGAGAAGAGGAGAGGAGAGGAGAAAAGAGGAGGGGAGGGCAGGGAAGGGAAGGAGAGGGAAGAGGAGAGGCGAGGAAGGGAGGGGAGGGGAGAAGAGAGGAGGGGAGGGGAGGGGAGGGGAGGGGAGGGGAGGGGAGGGGAGGGGAGGGGAGGGGAGGGGAGGGGAGGGGAGAAGAGAAGAGAAGAGAAGAGAAGAGAAGAGAAGAGAAGAGAAGAGAAGAGAAGAGAAGAGAAGAGAAGAGAAGAGAAGAGAAGATCCTGGGGACATGCCTCACTGACTGGCAGGGCACTTCAAAAGAAAATTTCAGTGCTTCACTAATTCAATTCCAAACAGATCCCCTTAGATGAGAATAAATGAGGAAGAAAACAGATTATTAAAAATGCTTTGAACATTATTGAAGAAAAGCCAGGGAAGGAGGATCACAGAAGAAAGAGAGGAACAGAAAATATAGCACACTGCAATGCTGAAGATGAATTGATCCACAACTACAGAGGCAGCTACTACTGGCTATTTGTTTTATCTGTTCAGTTGGGAACAACCACAATGTTAATAATAAATGTTAATATATGTTATCACTTCTTAAACTCTCATCAGTGAGTAAATAACTGGTGAGCTTTGAGTGAGACTCCAGAAGCGTGTGTTTGCCCATGTGTGCATGTGTGCCTCTGGATACCAGAAATCAGCACTGCTGGCTTCCCTGTGACCACTACCTGAATTTTTGACACAGCATTTTTCCACTGAACCTGGAGTTTGAGCTACGGTGACAGGACAGGACGCCCTGAGGATTCTTTTGTCTGTTTCCCCAGGACAGGGATTCCCGGCTGACACTGCCCGCCTTGCTCAGGTTTTACATGGGAATGCAGACCAGGTCCTCTTGCTTGGACAGAGAGCCTTTTCCACACTGGGTCACTTGCTCAGATCCAAAACCGTTTTGATGTTCAAGACAAAGCATGGTTTGCTATTTAAGGGAAATAAAAGAAGGGGTGAAATGGGATAAAAAGCAGGGTAGGGTTGAAAATCAGTTCTATTAAAGTGGATACATTGAAGTTTCTGGTTTTTTGGTTTTTTTTTTCTAAGAGCCACAGTAAACACAAGGCCAGCAATAGTGCACGCTTCGATCGCTCAGTGGAAAGGGATGTGCTGAAAATGATAAAGGGATTCATCAAAACAGTTTTAATGTATCCCTCTCTGACCCAAACCATCTGATTAAGGTGCTGCTAACAGGAAAACACGCTATTTTAACTCTTAAAGTAGGAGCTTCAGCATTAGTTGTTTGTACTCATTGGAATTAACAAGATACTTTTAAAATACAAAGATTTTTTTTTTTATTATTTTGTAAATCTATGACCTAGTCGACAAGCACTGTAAGACCAGTTCCATAGAACACTGGAGGCTCAAAAGGATGAAAGGTCACTGATAGACGGCCCAGTGCATTTTTATGAGATAAATTCAATTATAATCGCTGCAACTATTCCAGCCACAACTTAGACATAGAATCCAATTATCCATTTCATTTTCATTTATACCTCATGGACTAGATCATTTATCATGTTTCATGATAATGATCAGAAGACACAAGGAAAGTGATTTCTGGAGGTAACAAATTACCTCCCACATTAGCATAGCTTACAAGTTCCTGTCAACATCCACTATGCAGAAATATGAGGTAATTAAATTTACAATGTGCAGGAGTGTTTGATATGCTACTGGCTTCCTTCACAGCTGCCAAAAAGCCGGGTTGCTAAACGCAGCCAACCTGTTTGGTTGCAAATCAGGAATCATTAGGACCCAGAACTCCAACAGGTAACAGTCTGCTGGGCTCAAGTTGCTGAGATGTATCTTTCATCATTTGGTATTATTACTTCTTGCCACCAAACCATCTATCATGACTGCGTAGACAGGTTGGAATGATAGTCCTGGACCCTCACGTTACTGCTCCTTGAACTCTGTCTCATCCATCTTCTCCGTCATTCCTGCTTCACAGCGACGTGTCCTCTTATGGCTGCAAAACCAAGTGCGAACCAGTAATGCCTTTAACCTCGAGTGCCTCTCTAATGGTAATTGATTTCTCTTTATCCAGCAGCCACTGCTGAGCACAGACGACGCAGGGCTGCTGATGCTGAAAGACGATTTTTAAAAGGACTGATGCACAGAATTCCAACAGTTCTAAGGAGATGCACTTTCCTCCGTTAGGCTTCAGCATACCTCAGCTTTTCTATGTGAATATTTATCCACCACATCTGAAAACAAATGCACAAATGCCCAAAATGTTTTCTCTCTCTCTTCCTCTCTCTCTCACGCTCTCTCTTTCTCCGTGTAAGACATGCACTGTTCAGACCAGAAAACTATTTATCACTGCTTCAAATATGCTTGGAAAGCACCGAAAATTTTAAATAACTTAATATTTTGACACCACAAACCATGTTTATCAGCAAGAGAATCAAACAAAAACAAATGTAAAGTGATATTCATCAACACAGGGATAAACTGTCATATAAACCAAACCCTCTTCCTATTCTTCCTTTCTCCCTTCACAGATGGCAAGAACCTTCAAAAATGATACCAGTGAAATAGTGGATGGTGTACAATAAACTGTCCTGGGCGAAAGTTCTTAATTCAGCTCCATCTGAATGTTGTTATAAAAGTTCAATAAATCAAAATGATCAAAATGCTCCCAATGGCAGGTGGGGATTCGGTTTCCAATTCAAATTCTCTTTAATATATGGCTTCCCTGACACCTCGCATTTCTGTCGTCCATATTGAATTCCAAACACTCTGCTTTTCATCACTCCTGAGCATCAGGCAGCCTGGTCATGGTAACTGCTTTCCAGCAATCCTGCACAAAACCCCGAAATGTCAAGCCGAGGGGGAGTTTTAACACAGGAAAATTATGACAGGTGGAAACTCTTTATCTGCCCATAAGTAAATATTTCCAAACCACCTGCTGAACTGAATGACATTCTTCGAGGATATGAAAATGCTTTGGGCCAAAAGTCCTAGAAGGAAAATCTCACTACACATCCAGACTTTAAAAACAAAACAAAACAAAAAAAAACCTGCTAGAAGAGAAGACAACATATTGTTATCAGCTACAATCAAATCCTGAAGAGCAGACAAAGGTGAACTCTCTACAGAATGTACCTCATTTCTGTGCAATAAAAAGTTTTATTTTTTTAAAAATCAGTGAAAAGATTTTACTTAACATTTCTCCCCCTGTTTTTCTTTGACAAGGAATCTCTACGTAACTCTGGCTAGCATGAGACTCACTATATAGACCAGGCTGGTTTTAAACTTTTGATGCTCATCCAATCTTTCTACCAAGTGCTAGGATTACAGGCATAAGTCAAACAGACAGCCTTTAATTCAGCCAGAAGTTTATTTGGAAGGCTGAGGAACACAAACTTAAACATTACTTGCCTGTGTTTGAATATGCAAATGTTGGTGATAAAGATATTCTAAGCATCCTTTTATTTACAAAATTCCATTTAACTAAATATATGTGCACTTACCATGAGATCTCACAACGTAAAATTTTCTAAAAACAGAAGTTAAAACAAAGAATTTCATTCAGCATGCACTGTGAATTCACTTTGTATGATTCTCATTCAATAACCTGTAGTCAGTCTGAGCATGACACACAAACCCCAATACTCTGAGCCTGATGCGTTCCTTGCACCCGAATTTAGAAGTTTACAATGAAAACCGTCATCTACTTGCTGAGATAAGCCCTTGTACAAGTCTTCTGAATTAATGTCCACAACACCAGATCTCAACTGGAATCTCGGGCTCTAAGTTTGAATCTCTTTTGACACTACACCATGTGACCAATATACCTGCCATAAGTAGGCAGCAGTGCCCATTCTCACCATGCCACTCCTTCCACCATGACCTTTCACCACTTCAAGCTTTGGGGACTGTCAGCCTGCTGAACTCAGTCCCTGAAGTCCATCATGCTAAAAACTATAGAATATCCTAGTCTCCCTTATGACAGATACAAACACACAACACCCCATTTTGGCCTCCTAGAATAGCAAATATATGTGAAGATTTTGGTTTTTACATTCTACCTCCGGAAGGCTTATAGCACAACTTTGGGTACACCTTTAGTTTCTTCCCTGGAAAATACTTTATGACAGCTCATGCTTCATGTTCATCCACAAGAATATGTGTGTTCCATGGCTTTTCTTCTTGGCACATCTAGTTATTTTAGCTGTTAAACCTATCAGTGTTCAGAAGGATCCTCAATGGGTTGCCCTGCCTCTAAAGGCTCAATCAGTGACATTCTTTTGTTCCTGAGGGAGGGAAAAATCATACAGAAGAAGTAAAGAGACAGTAGAAAATGCTGTGTGAGAATGAATGAGGTCTGGGCACCCAGAGCCGACTTAATAAAATACAGATTATGTGGAAATCATCACATAATACATACTATTTCTTTGGTGTTGTGGTTTCAAGAATTCAAAGAATATAGGACTGTTCTAAACTAATGTACCAAGAATCGTCATCAAATAATGATTTTTTTCATAACTAAACAACTTTAGAGGGAAAATTATGTAATTAATTAATCCTATTTCATATGGAAAAATCATGACTGTTTGGGTGCCAGGCACATGAACAAATGATTACAAATCTGAATGAAATAAGACCATGAAAGAAGAGCTGTATTTGGGGGGGACGGAAAGAGGAGAAAGAACTAAGGATGGACGGACTGGGGAAAGGACTCGATCAACAGCAGATTTGTGAGAGAGCCTAGTATGCCCCTGTTGATTAAAGACTATGGGGACAGGAAAGGAATTTCCAGCTGTATTCAAGAGGGAAAGCATTTGGTGTTTTTGCATGGCAAACAAAGGACTGTGGCCAGGATTTCTTTTTTAACTTAATATGAAGAGAAGTCACTTTAAGACATGGCAGGTCACGTAAGATACACTGTGTGTATCTGAAGATGACAGAAATAGCCAGGGAACAAGTGGGGTAATTAGATAGAAACTGTGGGTACAGATCCTTCCTAACAAACACAGAGGTAATCATTGTGCCCCCTACTTTATTTTAATATAATCACGAATTCTGTGTTCTTCTATTTAAATATGGTTCCAAACCATGCAACACGGTAAGAAAACAACAAGATGTTTGCTCTTCTAGGTTAAGGCTCAGAAAGTAAAACTTAGTGTGCATTAAGTGTTCTTGCAAATTATGCCCCAAAGTTAAGAAAAAAAATCCTCTCCCTATACTGCTCAAGAGAAGAGAACACATTTACAAGCCATGCTTTTTCTAAAAGAGAATTCCCAGAGTGAAGATATTGCTGCAAAGAAAGAGGGTACTACAGATCTAAGTGTGGTGGCCATTGTCACCTTTGTCCTTCTATTTACCCTTACAAGAAGCCCCAGTCTCAAATTTGAGTACTTCATCCTGAAAGGGTAAATCTGTTTCTTTTTCTAAAACTTCCTAACTCTGATGTAAACAAAAGCCCTGCTGAGATCTAACAGAAATGTAAATGTTTATCTATGTTAGCGACTGCAGCCTGGCTTTCAATTGTTGCTCAACTGAACATTTCCTAGAAAAGACAAAAATCCACTTACACTAACTCAGAAAGAAAGTGGGTTTCTATGGTATTATGATAACCAAACAGGTTAGAATAGACATATTAACCATAATATCCAAGTGCATGTTTAGTTGGTTCTCATGGTTAGGTTTGTAAGAGTTCTGAATGTGTTTCTGCTTTCTGGGTCTTTAGTCTTAATAAAAGGTCACGTACTACGAAGCCGAATGAATGCACATTACCCAGCTTTCAAGAGGACACAAGCATTTCACTGACAAATGATTCCTACTAAAAACTCCAAACAAAAGCCCACCCATGGTTGAAGGACTGAGAGGCAGAGTGAGTGTTGTTGACTCTGGTGAAGACAAAGGATTGGAGAAAGTAGAAGAGACCCAAGAAGAACAAGCAATGAAATACAGCAATAGTGTAATAAGCTCAATCACCACGTTAACCCACTAAGTCTCCCAACACTGTGTATTATCTCTCTGCCATTACTGGCTGATTTCCATTGTTCAGTTACAGGACTTCTGCCCAATTAACACCCTACAGGACTCACATAGAGTAACATAGCTGACTACATTAGTGCTTAACAAGAGACCTTAATACAATGTCTGCTTTGGTTGGGCTTTTCAGTTTTGTTTTGTTGGGTTTTGCTTTGTTAGGGATTTTTTTTCTCTCTCTCACATTTATAAATTTTACCAAAATCTAAGTCAAAATTCCATGCCAAGATAGTAACTCTGTATTTTCCTATTGAATTACATTATAGATGCTGCCAGGCAGAGGCGACTGTTTGTTTTGGTCTTTTCTCTTGCAGACTTGATAAGGGCTGACAGTCGATTTCCCAATGACTTGGCAAAGGAAGGCAGAGAGATTGAAACCTTAGCACAGACCGACTTCGCTGTTTTCTTTTGGGGTTGAGATCAGGGTAAGGAAAATAGAGAAGAGGAAGAAGGCTATAAAGAACAAAGACACTGTTAGCTCAAGGAGAAGAAGTCCCCTGGTAGACATCAGTCCCAATTACATTCATCACCAACTCCAAGAGCGGGGAGCTAAAAGGCTCCAGAGGAAAGACCTACAGCCTATGCTTGGAAATCAAATTCCCTCAAGATGTACACAAATAATTATTTAGCATGTCAGTGGTGCGCTTCCTCTCTGATTCTTTGTAAGTTCTTAAAAAGAATAGTCACAAACCAAGCTCCCTAAAGATTCAGTTCAAAGAGCACTGGCTTGCAGCTCCCAGTTAGACATTGTCTAGTGCTTCATACCAGTCAATCACCCTAAGAAAAACTTGCAGGTGCCCTCTGGGAGAGGATTCATGAGGCATGTTAATTTTTGAAATGAACTTAGAGAAAGTAAATAAAATGACAACGGTGACACTAGGTCAAAACATGTGTTTTGCATGCTACGATTTTAGAGAGTAGCTATCAGGAGACTAGGCAATAGAGTTTGGAACAGTGGTATACATAAGCAGGCAAAGCACTACAGGCTAGTGTATACGTTCTAGAGAAGAGTATATTCTCTAGAAAATCCAATTACTTTTCAATGAATGAAGATCCTATTACACTTTTTAATATTTTTCAATTTAGAGAAGCATCCCTCCAACTGATTATAAGAGCAACTCAAATCTGTGACTGCCTTCTGGTTTCCTAGCGGTGCAGTACCTGAAATAAGAATGATCTCTGGCTCATTTGGAATTTAGATGTGTGCCAGCCATCTCGAATGGTGAAACTCCTGAATCAGAAGTAGGTACCCGGAATGAGAGGAGACTCTAAATGCGTCCTTTATCATCTTCAAGGGTACAGTAGCAGAGCAAAAAACTAAGCTACGAAACTTTCCAATCTCCTATAAACTTAGAACAATTGGTACCTGCTGACTGTATGGCTTTTCCTCTCTTTCTAAGAGCATTAGAGAGAAGGAAAATTAACAGGTAGTTTATCAGTGTACTCTATAACTTTCGTCATCATTCAGATTTCATAAAATGTAGGCATTTAGATTACAACCTCCAAAAAATTGGAAAAAAAAAGATCTTCTCACAATATAAGTAAAAAAGGGGGATCTTAAAGTCATCATTAAGAAAAAAGATCTTTGTATGAATTCACAAGTTTGACAGCTATACTATGAAAACTGGTTAAAAAAATCAATATCCTGTGGCATTAAGCAGGCTGCTGACGGTCTGGAGCTAGAAATTCCATGGCCTTTAAACCACCAGCTAGCAGGAGTATTAGTAAAGTATGTCATTCTTTCCACTGCCTGGATGCCATTGCTGTTAATAGAAAAATGAAATATTTAGAAGTGATTTTTTTTAACTAGTATGCACAGAGAGATGATAGAGACAGAAAAAGAATATTGGACAAAAACAAGACTCGTTTTTCAGGTAAAAAGTGAATGTTTTGAGCCAAATGTAAAAGCAGCGCCTCGAGTTCACCTGAGAAGGCAAACAACAGCTCATGCACCATAGGAAGGAAATGCTTGGTCCATTTCTCTCCACCCACAGGACGGAGGGGGCAAGATACTCCTCATCCCTCCTCTAGCCTCACCCAGCCTGGTTGCTTTCACTTCCAGCAAACCATTGTGTTGGTAGTTTTGAGAACACTGCTGAGCTTACGTAATGATAATGCTAGTTATTAAAGTAAATAAGTTGCACTTAAACCTACAAATAACTGCAATAAAAAACGGTCTTAACGTTCACATCCAAATTCTGTACTAATGTTGACATCTTCTCTCCACAAGTGATAAATGGCAGTAGAACAGTAAGTCCACTATCACTGCACAGCCTGGAGGAGCTCGCGTGAAAGACCCGTCTCTAACACTGCCATAGTCTATACTCTGTATGCTCTCGGGGATCCACCATACTCTGCCTTCTGCGGAAATGTCGCCTTGGTTACTGCCTCTCTAAACAAAATGAATAACCACTCTGAATACACTGTACTCCAGAACCCTGTGTGCACACACAAGTTCATTCCTGATTCATTTAACAGTCTAGTTGGCTTCCAACATTCAGCTGTGCTTCACGTCCCCACAGGAATTCCCTTTCTTAAAATTTTTTAAGTTTATTATTTTATTTTAGATGCATTATTGTTTTGTCTGCATGTATGACTGTTTGTGTGATCGGTGCACAGAGGTCAAGCGAGGGCAACAGATCCCCTAGGAGTGCAGTCATAAATGATTTTGAGCTATCATGTAGAAGCTGGGAAATGAACCTGGTTTCTCTGCAAGAGCAACAAGTGTTGTTAGCCACCGTACCATCTTTCCAGTCCCCTAAAAAAAAAAGATAATTTTGCATTAACTTTTAAAAATTAGCATATAAAGGGACATGTTTTGCTGTGGCCTTTTCATTTTAATGCACCCTTTGTTGCTATTATGCCTCTCCCTCACTGCTCCTATGTTCATGACCAGTGGATGGGATCAGAGAGCATTTAATTATGCTGGTATCCAAATCACTGACATCACAGTAACAAATTGCAAAGAGCCCAGGCCCTTTGGAACTGCATCAACCAGCCCAGTATCCTTCCTCCACACCAGCTAGACAAAGGTGTCAATGAATGTGTCACGTGTCTTACCTTGAGGCTCAATATCAGCCACACAATTTCAAACACCAACGATAAGTAAGTTGAATACAAATATTTAATGAATTTGGGTACAAGATACTAAGAATTACCCTATTCATAACTAGAGTGGACTTATTCACTAAGATTAGAGAAATGTATTAACTGAACAGGTGTCATTTGTAGAATACTTTGCAATGGCTAAAAATAGATTGAAATTTTAAAGTTCAAAACAGTAACAACTATAAAACCAAACCAAAAAAAACCCTGTAATTTAAAGTTTTTAAAAGCTGGCCAGGCACTGGTCATGCCTGCCTTTAATCCCAACATTTGGAAGGCAGAGGCAGGCTGTTATCTGTGTGCCAAGGCCAGCTTGGCCTATAAAGTGGGTTTCAGAATAACCAGGCCTAAATAGTGAGACTCTGTCTCAATTAAAACAAAGAAACTTAAGATCTAAATGTATCAGGTATGATGGTGGATGTCTGTTACGTTCTCACCTGGGATTTGGGGGCTGGAGAACCAGGAAGGAGTTGAAAAACAGCCTAAGATGCAAGGGACCTTTCCCCAAAATTATATAAAACTAAAAAATATTGAATGTAGACTAGGATAATAAGAAGTTTAAAATGCAAAATGTGAAAGAAAATATTCTCTAAGTGTTTAGTGGATCGTTTTTTGGACAGATGAAAATTGACATGAGATTTAGATAGAAAAGAAAAGAATCCCAAGTATGAAACGGTGAAGGACAAAAGCAACCACCACACAGAGTCATCATGAAGGCTAGCGTTCACCGTGAGGCTAGCAAACACTACTTCTGAACACTTTATCCAGACATCACTCCCTAAACTCATAGCATCACTGAGCAAAACACATCTCTTCTTCGTCTCGGATGTGCAAAAGGTTCTTTGTCAGTAAAGATCGGCTTGCACAAGCTGCAGAAGTTATTATTACTCAAAACCGTCTGGAAGCAAAGGTAAAGTTATGGCAAAGTAAATTCTGTTCGCCAACCCATTCTGCTATTCCCGTGGCTCTGGGAGCACATAGATCAATACTCCTCGGCATGAGGATTTTGCACTGAAATTTTCACTTGTAGCAAACAAGAAAAAAAAAGCCTTAAGCATGTCCTGTCACTTCCAGTTTGAGAGAAAATGCACTAATAAACTCTTACCCATGGGCCATGTTTGACAACAGGCACCACTATGCCAACTCTCATTAAAGACTATTCATATCACTGCCCCAAAAATTTCCTTTAAAATTACCATCTTTTGTGTCCATATAGCAGGACATCAGTTGTAAATGTGCCACTGAGTGATCGGTCCTGTCACCACGGCCAATCTTCCCCATTGTTTCAGTACCAGGACAGCTGAATCCCCAGGAGCCTGGGTTTGGTCAGCAATCAGACAGCTGACCCCCAGGGATATGGTTTGAGTCCTCGGTATCTATTTTGTGGTTATCTGGACAAATAAGGAAATGTATTCCTCCATATCGATTCTCAGATAATAAGACATGCAAAGTATCACCTGCACATATTTGATGCAGATCCTAAAATATGTTGAAAATAAGTGAAACTGACAAAAGAATCAAAAGGGTATTTATAATGTTAGCAAAAGTGCAGCCAATACATCCAAAGAGCTACGACACTTTAACACATGCATAACAAAAAACCTAAATGGAACCTAAAAAACCTAAAAGTAAAATGGATGACAAGTAGAGTCGTTTTTATGAAAGCAAAAATATTAAATGTGTGAAATGTAAGAATTATTTTTTAAATGCTATTTTTAAAACAATGTATTTGCCACCAACTAAGGAAAACTAGGCCTCAATAAAATGATAGAAATTTAATTATAAATCAAGCAACAAGTAACAGGGGCATAACTCAGTTCTTGCCGGATTGAGATTTATGTTCTGGCTTTCATATCTAGCACTGCCAAGAAATAAATAAATGAAAGAAAAAGAGAATTACAAACACTGAAGCTCTAAGCACAAGTGTTTTTAATAAATAAGCAAAAAATTCCATTAATCGGTATAGCCTATCTGTAAATGGAAAGGATATAGATAAAACTATCACCTGTCTTACATCAGCATCCCATACATCCAGTGTGGGACACCTCCTTAAGAACTGTATGTTCTCTGTGAGTTCAAGGCCACCCTGGTCTACAGAATGAGTTCCAGGACAGCCAAGGTTACCCAGAGAAACCCTG
The DNA here is from genome assembly GCF_982192425.1 of Myodes glareolus. Lineage (NCBI taxonomy): Eukaryota > Metazoa > Chordata > Mammalia > Rodentia > Cricetidae > Myodes > Myodes glareolus. The sequence goes on from NC_142026.1 coordinate 106,963,459, forward strand.
TCTTGAAAAAAAAAAAAAAGAAAAGAAAAGAAAACAAAGAAGTGTATATGTAACTCTGTGTGTTTGTTCATACATTATATATACATATACACATACATATACATATATATTCACATGTTTTACTACGTGTTGTAGTAGTTAGATTGTACAAAAGCGGTCTAAGCGCCCTAAGCAGGTATTACTTCTTTTAGGGTTGTATTCTTGTGCAGGACTTGGGAGATGCAGTGAGCATGGTGCTTTTAGCCTGTGAAATAGCTAAAGAATGATCAAGTATATCTTGTGTCTTCAGAATTAGACTCATACAAAAGAGACAGCAAAGGCTCCCAACACCGGTGAATTAGACTCACATGAAAGGGGGTGAAATGTGACTGACACTAAGGAGTAAGCACTGCTCAGTATGAAGGTATAGGATGTCATCTTTCTGAGACAGGCTGTAAAAGAGTGTGATGTTGTCTTACTCTCTAGTAAGAGGGTCTATCATTCTGTGAACTTGTGCAGGTGATATGAGACAATGCAGCTATAAGGAAGGTTGCATTGAAGCCAAGAGCATATTCATCCTGCAAAGATCAACATTTGTTTTGTTTATCATGAGCTACAGGATCTCAGCAAGGTATATAAGAGATGAAGAGGATTAGTAAATACTGTAAATGCTAGAGTAAGCTGACTTGGTAAAGAAGAAACTCATCACTAAGAAACAAGAAACAGGGTATGCAGTCTGGCTCTGTCAAGTATTATACTGTTATGATTCTGGGAGTAATATCAACTAACCTGAACTTTAATTTCCTGTCCTCTATAGTTATTAAAGAATAATGTATGAGAATCAAGTACATCACCAAACAATGTTCCTAACAATTATTCATCATCAAGATTATAAAATAGATTAATGAGATATGAATATATCTCATTTTTCTTTTTAGCTCCTGGGCTATGGCATGTGCTATGCTTTCTGCCTGTTGCAGTTTCTCCTTGTTGTTTTCTCTTTGAAGATTTATTTATATTTATATTCACATGTGTGAGGGTGGTTGCAAATGAGTGTGGTTGCCAAAGGAGGTCAGAGGACAGTGGTTGGATCCCCTGGAGTTCTAATTATAGGCAGTTGTGAGGCACCTGATGTGGGTGCTGGGAACTGAACTTGGGTCCTCTGAAAGAGCAATGTGCTCTCTTAGCCACAACGTGATCTCTCTATGCCCATGCATGTATGTTTTACCCAACGTCTTCTCCTAGCTACATAACTCTAGAAAGGTACTTTCATCCTATATTTCTCTGACTCAGGGAAGACTCATTCACAAATGGCTCCCCTATGGCTCTGCACAGTTTCGAGTTCAGTTCCCCCTAGGTTGGTCAGATGTCTCCATGTTGAGGTTTACACAACCTCACATGGTTTTCATTTGTGTCAAGATTGCCTGATATTTGATTCAACAAAGCTCCTTGGCTTCTAAATCTTCATGAAACTAATCCTCTTTCCCTGACTGTATTTCATTTGTCAGCTCCTCAAAGAAACTGTGAAACCACTTTCACGAAAAGAGCAATCTTCACAGAAACAAATGCCACAATTACATGGTGCCCATGAGTACATAAGATTCCTACAGCGCCCACTGTCAAGGGTCATGGTCCCAGGATCTCTGTGTTCTCCCTACACTGTGTACCTCTGGCCTAAATCACTCTCTGAGATAAATGACAAATCATAATTTTAATAAAGGTAATATAGATCTTGACATTGTCTATACTTTCTCTGAATTCACAACAGAGATGCCTAATATGTCAAGCTCTCCCTTCCTCTAATAACTTTAGCATCTAAGATTAGAAAAAACTCATTCTGACTTCGTAAGATTTGAAAAAAGACCAGAAATAATGAAACATTTAATATAGAGATTGGTTCCTGATAATGTCTACTGTTCTACCTGTAATATCTCCTGGGACCTTGTTGTTACAACACTTCTTGGGATAAAGCCCTGTAGCTGTACCTTCAGAATGTCTAAAACAAGAGGGAAAATCTCTGACGTTGGGATGAAAATTATTAGGTGATACGGAAGAAAATACAGTATATGTTTCATCACATTAAACGTGGCAGAATCAAATTTCATTTGATGAGACAATGGTTGCACAAGTAACTGATCAATTTTAAAACTAGGCTCCACTTTAACTGACATTATCAGAATTTTGCTAATGATACGGAATAGTGACTTGCAATGAAGAATACAGTGGTTTACAAACCAATCACTTTGTCTACAGACTTTCTCAGTTCAAATAAAGGCATGCAATTTCATAAAGCAGGAAGTGTTACCTCTCACAATAAGCTGAGCAAAATTGGAGACCCCAGAACCTCGTTCTGACTGAGTTACGCAGCGGTACAAATCCTGGTCGGTTTTTGTCACTTCTTGCAATCGGAAAGAGGCAGCAAATCTTCTGTGATTGATGTTCTTTGTCTGAGCCACGGGTATGTCTTCTCCATTGCGTCTCTGCAAACAGAAACCAATCTTTAGAAACAGGCTATTCCCCATGCCATCAATCTAAAGTATCTCAGCAAAGCAATATCTATGATAAATAATTCTGGCTACTAAACTATTCGGAAGATGGCTGCCATAGACCCATAGACTTTCACCTTTGTCATGTAGTAGGGGAAAAGAGATATCAGAATCTTAAAAGGATGTATAGTTGGTTCTATGTTCTCAGTTTTCCATAAAGTTACTATGGCAAAATAGACACATTAACAAAAGAGCTGATGGAAAATGAGTCATGGCCTCTTTATGGATAAAGAAGATTTTTTTCTTTGTGGTACTACCAAGACATCCTGCACACACAATGTTACAGTCATCCCCAGGGAGATGAAGACCATGCCATATACATTCTTATTCCAAATATATAGCATGGACTTGCCACACAATGACAACAATATTCTTATTAATGATTGAGAGTCAACCTTAAATCTGTGCTCATGGCAAACTACTATCGCTTCAGGATTAATGACACCCAATTTATACTTTTTAAAGAAGTAATCAAAGAAACCCTAAATGTTAAAAGCATACCTGTCAAGTTTGAAAATGAAAAAGTAGGGAATATATTTATGGTATCACAGTATCTCATACAAAACCAATGAGCATAAACTATAAAGGAAATGATGGTAACTTTCAACTATAATAAAATTTATAACTTCTATATGTTGAAAGACACCATAAATAAAGTGGCGGAGGACATAGACTGTGATGAGATATTTGTCAAAAAATGTAACAACAAAGAGATAAACAGCTAAGATATGTAAAGATCTTCTATAGTTCAATAAGAAAATTGATAAACAACCCAGTAGAAAACTAGACAGGCTACAAAAAGATTAAAGGCACATGTCTGAGAACAATGAAAGGAGCCATCAGTCCAAATTTTAAAATTGTCTATGTCAAATACAGATACAAGTCAAAGGAAAGCTCTAACTATAAGAAGCAGTTGATTAGGAGCTCAAGCTCATGTCTCATTGGTGAATTTCTAAGTATCCACGGGATTAAAATTACTTGGAATATTGTGCCAAAGAACTACACGTAGGTAAAACAGCATGGAACTGCTCATCACCTTCTTCTCTAGGAATTATTTCTAAAAATGACTGATTACTCTTTAAGAAAATGGAAGATGGAGCTACGGTTGAAGCTTAGTTAGTAGAGTATTGGCCTAGCATTAGCAAGGCCCAGGTTTGATTCCAGTATCACATAACCTAGGCATGGAGGTACACAGTTTATCTCTGCACCTGATGCTTAGAGGCAGAGGCTCAGAAGTTCAAGGTTATCCTAAGTTACAAAACAGAAAGAAATAAACAAGGAAATGGAATAAGCAAGCAGTGGGCAATGTTCAAACCCCAGCATTTCCACTTCTAGACTCCTATTTTTGGATCATGTGCATAGGTGTGAGTAAGAAAATATATTTGAATGTTGACTTTGGCATTATTTGGGAACAATCAAATTACAGGGAGATCCGAACTCTCAGAGTTTTTCTCCATCCACAGAGGCAAAGTCACAGTTAAGGAAGTAAACTGGGAGCAGAACGGAGCTGGTACACAGCACAAGTGCTGGTGCTTCAGTCTCTCATGGTGCTCCTGGCATGTCTTCACTTCTCAGAGTGAAACAGTCTGTGGTCAGCAGTTTTCCCATTATCACTGTGATACTGTGACCTCAGGAATTTATTTTGAAAATTAACAATTACTTAACATTCACTGGTTCCCACATCCCTCTGGCTGGTAATATATGTGTATGCCTACATAGACTGGAGGGAGGGAGGAAGGGAAGGAGGAAAGGAGAAAGGAAGGAGAGAGAGAGGGAAGGAGAGAGAGAAAATGGGGGGAAGGAGGCAAAGAAGGAGCCTTGACAAATGGAATGCATAAACACACAAAATACAAAATATTTACTCCTATTAAATTAGAGCGTGAGTACATGAATGACCATTTTGAAAGGTTTGGGGAACTTCTGTATATTACAAAAGATTTATTATATTGCTTTAATTTTCTTTCTCTTTTTTTCCTTGGGGACGGGGTCAAAACCAGGGTCTGATAATTTTATAAGTCTTTAACCTCACTGTTTCTTGAATCAAACTTCTCAAAACATGAATATTATGGAATACAATTATCTGAACATAAGAATATATGTACATTTAAGTCTCACTTATGTCTTTATATTTTCATTCATGATTTTGTTAATTCTTTCTTGATCCACTGATTTTAAGACTTGTTTATCAAGAAAACCTTCTCAGGAAACTTACATTATGTGAAAGAAATCTGAAAGAAATCACCAAATAGCAGGGGAGAAAAAGCCCCAACTAGACCCCTTTTGCCACCAAACAAAACCTTCAGTGCATCAGTCATATTCAATTGAGATGTTGACCAAAGAGGCCTCACAGAAAACATGAAGGACTCAGGCTATTACTTGCTCTCCAGAAACTGAAATTGAGAGCCTATGGCTAAAGACAACACCTTCCTATTTCATTAAACACAGGAAAGTGAAGCTGATACCTAACTAGACTAGTGTTCTAGTCCGATCACTAACTGCTGACTACTATTCATGGTACTGGAAGATGCTCTGAACAGTACGTGAGGATAAAGTTAAACACCAACCCAACTATAAACCCTTCCACCTACAATGGTGATGTATCTAGCCCAACAGACCGCTGCAATAGTGGCACAAAAGTTGTGGAACTAACCAACAACCATCTGATTGGATAAAAGGCCGGCACCATGAGATAGAATCCATGCCTGATGGTGCCTAGGTGGTCAAGAACCTAAGAGTAGATAGGTCATGGACCTAGGGGCAAAACCAAATATCATTCTGCTAAAGTAACACAGTAGTAAAATGATTCATGATGTCATTCTGCTATACCTGTAGACCAATGCCTTTCTCAGCCAGTATTAGGGAAGCTTCCTTCTGCAGGAGATGAGAAGTAACACAACGACTCACCACTGGACAATGTGCAGAGAGTAAAAGATCTTGGAACACTAAATGGGATATCTCCACCAAATCTCTAGTCTCAGGACTCGAGGAGCAATTGTGGAAGAGGAGGTAGAAAGATTATAAGAGTCAATGGGAATGGAAACACCAATGAAACAGTGCCTTCCAGCCACAGCAGTACCGAACGTCATATGAATTCACAGAGACTGTGGGAGCATGCAGAGAGCCCATACAGGTCTAATTCACTGTTGAGAAAGGAAGTAGATAGGAGCCTGCATCCCTAACCCAGACACGATCACCAATTTACAGTCCATGCAAAGAAATTAGTGTCTCACTAAAGGAGTCTCACTGGATATAGAAACCACACATAAGGGAGCCCCGTGCCCAGCAGAAGTCAACACAGTGGTATTTTCGGAGGTGTTTTTCCTCTTAATAATTTGTTGGTTATTTATTTTGGGGGTATTTTTGTTTTCTTTTGTTTTGTTTTTTAAACCTTACTTGTCTTTTCCTTCTCTATAGTTTTGTGTGTGTATTTCTCGGGAAGTGTATGTCTTTTTCATGCTTTTTCCTTTTTATTTGGGGTTTCTCTATGTTCTGTTATATTCTGGTTGGCTGGTTGGTTTGTTAATGGTATATATGTTTTCTAAAGAAAGAAAGAAAAAGAAAGCATGAAATTATAAGGGTGAGAAGGTGGAAATTATCTATGAGGGGATGAGGAAGAGGAAACAGTGATCAGAATATACTGTATAAATGAATATTTTCAATTTAAAAAAAAAGAAAGGAAGAAAAACCAGCTAATATTCAAAAGCCCTGAAATATAAACCCTGAAAGTCATCCTAAATTCTTTCTCATCCACAAACCATATAGACAAAAACAATCATTACACATGCAAATCTTAGGTTCATTTCCTTTTCAATTAGCAGGCCATCTCCACGCAATCTTTCTAATTAGAAGACAGACACATCAGAGCGTCCCTCTCCCAGGAGCCCAGCCTCTTGCAGTCCTCTCATTATCCTCTGGCAAGGCTCTCAGTGTTCTCTGCCTTTATTTCTGCCACTTACCCTTATTGTTTCTGCAAAACAATTCCTATCTTGTGTCCTGCCTCCCAGATCCTCCTGCACAAGAGCACACCCCTCCATCCAGGACTCTACACTACCTTTCCGAATAGTCTGCTGGTCAAAGGCATTCCAAGCACCTGGAATGTTCTCCCTAAGTACTTAATGCATACAAAACCAGCACCTAGTACCGTGATATTTTCCCCATGAATCACAATTACTTGTGTGTGGCAGTTTGAAAGAAAATGGCCCCAAAAAGGAGCGGTACTATTTGGAGTAGTGGATTTGTTGGAGAAGTGTGTCACCATGGGGGTGGGCTTTGTGGTTTCTTTTGTTCAATCTTCCCTCAGTGTGACTGTCAGGTGACTTCCTGCTGCCTGTAAACAGCAGCCCTCTCAGCTCCAGCACCACATCTGCCTGCACATGGCCATGCTTCCCCTCATGATGACAATGAACTGAACCTCTGAAACTGTAAGCGAGCCACCCAAATTGAATGTTTTCCTTCTAAGTGTTGCCCTGGCCATGGTGCCTCTTCACAGCAATAAAAACCCCAACTAAGACATTCCGCAATTCTTTCCCCCCACATCCACATCCACATTAATCTCTGCTCATTTACTTTATTATCTGAACACGGTTTGCTTCCGATCTCTTGGCCTCGGTTCCTCACCTCAACGCTATTCTACAGACTTCTCAATTCTGATCCCTGTGGACAGTGTCATAGATGCTGATACAGAAGTATTCACAATAAAATATTTTTAGAATGTATTTACCGACTTTGATAATTTGAACTTTTGATAATGTAATATATTCTATAAATGTGATTTTTATCATTGTGCACTCAAATAGTCCTGAAGATAGACACAATTTAAATGAGAATGACCCCCACAGTCTCATATGTTTGAATGCTTAGTCATCAGGAAAGGGAGCGGCACTTCTTGACAGTGGTACTACATGCTATGATCATGGTGTCTCTTCACAGCAATAGAACACTGCCTAAGGCAGCAGAGCTTCATGGTTTAGAGCCATCAACCTTTCACTACTAACAAACATTTTTTCACTGCACAGATATCACAATGCAGAAGATGGGGATAGCCTACAGCCATCAAGAAGGAATATCATGAAGCAGCTATGTCTTATTTCTAATTTTGCTTCGATTAAAGGACATTGATGTGTAGCTATAAATGTATATGTATTTAAATGACTCATAAAATAAGTAATTAATTAGTATAACAGACTATCTTTTCAAATAATGCAATTAGAAACACTAGTTGATCATAGATTTAGTTTGTTCTCAATAAACAAGAAATAAGCACCAAATAACTGGTACTACAGTAGCTACCTCTTTGGTTCTATTATCTCTCTTTCCCATAAACAGACTAGGATAATAGTTTCCAATTACATGATAAAAATCAGGATCCACAAACATCAGAAAGGAGACAGATAATCTATAAGTAGTAGTACTAAATCTCAACTGGGGTGATGACCCCAAAGCTTCTGTTTCTCGGTTTCATTAGAGGTCTGGTTCTATGATTCTCTGTTGGCTGCTTAGCGTTGATCATTACATTGTTCTAAGAAAACATAAGCCACTGAACTAGCTTTTCTTTCTTCACTCAATTCCTGCAACTTGCGACATTTAAAAGAATCAACTGAGAAGATATATGTAACAAAAAGGCCTGAAGAGGATACCTGAGGCTTTTCTGAACAAGGAGAAGTCCCACACTTGAACAGCAATATCGGCTACACCTTATACTGCAGACTGACTGTCCCAGTGACTTTCCCTGATAAGACAAATGCCTGATTTCTCAAAACATAGTAAGTTTAGTACCAGAAGTTTTCTGGGAACAGACTTCTACATTTGGGCTTCCGGAAAGGGTCTGGATTTTCTGGAATGTGTTCTTTATTTAATTGGATAAAACACATTGACTCTCTCTGTAGCTATAAAGAAGAAAATGGCAATCCACAACATGGAACAACAATAAAACTATGCTACCACTGCTGGATATGGTGTTCGCCAAATATTATACTAAAAAGGGTGAACACACATGATTTACAGTTATGAAGTCATGCAAATTGTAATAAGGGTGAAACTGAATATGTCAAGAATCCCAGTGGAAATGGGGCAGGGGTGTTCTCAAAATAGTGTTTTCAGAACAGTTCTTCTACAGTCCTGAATCTTGAACATGAAAACAAACAAACAAAAACTTGTAAAGAACAACAACAGATCCAAATACAAGAAGAAGTGACAATAAAGTCCCCAAACCCCAGAGAAAAAATGACCATGTATTTTAGTGACTCAGGGAGATTCAGATACAAGAGGAAATAATGGTAAAGTCCCGAAACCCCACAGAACAAATGGCCATGTATTTCAGTGACTGAGAGAGAAAGAAGAAGGAAGTGCATGGATTTTTGAAAGGTTTTCTGAACACTCATTCATTCCAAATTTCAAGAAGCCCTAGTTCACATAAATGTGAACACCTGAGGGGCAGTGAGATAGATCAGCAGAATTGTCATCAAGAAAGTGACTTAAGTCCAATTTCTGACCCACAAGATAGTAGAAGAGAATGAATTCCAAAAGTTGTCCTCTGAATTACACATGCTAGGACACATACAACTTTTTCCTTTACTTCTCATTCTTTCTTCCTTCCTTCCTTCCGTCCGTCCGTCCGTCCGTCCTTCCTTCCTTCCTTTCTTTCTTCCTTCCTTCCTTCCTCCTTTCTTTCTTTTTAATGGGAGCAAAGGTGATGCCTCAGTTGTTCTTCCAGGGAAACCAGGTTTGATTCCCGATTCCCAGTATCCACATGATAGTGCACAACCATCTATAATTCCAGCTCCAGAGAATGTCACACAGCTTTGGTGAGCATCAGACATATATTTGGTGTATAATCATACACACAGGCAAAGCACCCATACCCATAAAAATAAACACATTAATGAAATATTTTAATCAACAAAAGTTTTACATAAAAAATTTTAAAGTATGAAAATGAGACCAGAGAAAACCTGGTGTTCCCCTAGACATTGTAGTGATTACAGACAATGATAATGGATCATATATTTCAAGATACATAGAATAACCTTGCACCTCTAAGTTGTGGTGGGGAATGCCTATAATCCTAGCATTCAAAAAGCAGAAGCATAAATAATACGCATTTAAGGCCAGCACGACGTGGATATGGAATTTCAGACCAATCCAGGATATAAAAGACACTTTAAAAAAATAAGAAGGAAGGTACTTAAAAAACAAAACCAACAATCACACAGTCCCTGTGCTGGCTAGATTTACGTCACGTTGGCACAAACTTGTGACATTTGAGAGAAGAGAACCTCAAGTTCTCAAGTGAGGGGAACCTGAGACAATGCCTACACAAGAATGGGCTGGGGGCAAGCTTGTGCAGCAGTTTAAATTAGTGATGGATGGGGAGGGCCTATCCATTGTGGGTGGCGCCACCCCAGGTAGGCGGTCCTGGGTTCTTTAGGAAAGCGAGGTTGAGCCATGAGGAACCATAAGCCAATAAGAAACACTCCTGCATGGCCTCTGCCTCAGCTCCTGCATCCAGGATCCTGCCCCGAGAAGAAGAGTGAGATGGAAGCATGAGCAAAACGAATTCTTTCCTCCCCAAGTTGCTCTGGATAAGGGTGTTTCGTCACAGCAATAGCAATACTAACAAAAGCAGTCCCAAGTAAATGAATAATTATAATTGATTGATATACTTTATATGCACAATAGTAACTACATAAAATATGCTACACACAAAAAAGGGAATTATAATTATTATTAAAACCTATTTATTTATTATTTATTCATTTATTATCACAATAATAAAGAGGGCAATCCCACTAAAATTCTACACTGAGATGAGCCTGGAGGAGAGTATGATTAGTGAAACAAGCTAGCCATAAGAAGACAAACACTGATTCCACGTTCACAAAACATCCAGAGCATACGTTATTCATAGACAAGCCAAGGGCCAAGGAAACATTACCTTAGAATGGCGTGACATTGTCTCATTTTAAAACTGATCAAAATCTAGGGATACATTTAAGAGCAATGTGAATGTAATTAACACTACTGAACAACACACCTAAAACTAGGTGGCAAAATTTGTGATGTTGGTTCTTCTTTTCCACATGAAAAATATTCATTTCAAAATGGAAGAAGAAAATGAGTTTAAAGACATGCAAAATTAGTGCAAATACAAGACATATAGACTAACATTATATATTAAGAACTGTTACAGTTGGAATTAAGACTAAAATATGGTCAAGTATGAAAATATAATCTATCCAATATCTCTATAGTTACAATGTAGTTATGGAAAAAGTAATTATCAGGGGCTAGAGAGGTGGCTGGATGGTTAAGAGCACTGGTTGCTATTTCAGAGGACTGAGGTTCAACTCCCAGCACCCACATGGCAGCTCATAGCTGTCTATAAATCCATTTCCAGAGGATCCTCCACTCTCACACAGACAGACATACAGGTGAAACACCAATGCACATAAAATATAAATAAATATTTTTTAAAAAGTAATTAAGCAATATACCCTTAAAACAAACAAGTAATTGATAAGTGTTGTAATACTCCGATGTTACTGAAAACCAAGAATACACAGATTGCTGAACCCCACAGAAAAGGGGGAGGAAGGATTGTAGGAGCCAGAGGGGTCAAGGACACCACAAGAACACAGCCCAGAGAATCAGGTAAGCAGGGCTCATAGGGGCTCACAGAGACTGAAGAAACAAACCTGGACCCTGTATGGGTCTGAGATAGGTCCTCTGCATACAACTTATGGTTTTGTAGCCTGGCGTTTATGTGGGATTCCCAACAGTGAGAGTGGGGGGCCGTCTCCAATTCTTTTGATTGTGCATGGGCCTTTTCCTCATACTGTGTTGCCTCATCCAGCCTTGCTATGAGAGTTTTTGCTTAGTCTTATTGTAACTCACTAGGTCACGTTTAGTGGATATCCATGAGAAATCTTCTCTGTTTTATTTTTGAAGGGGAATAGGAGAGGAACATATCTTTTGGTATGGGAGAGGGGAGGTGAAGGTAGGGGCTGGGAGGAATGGTGGGAAAACTACAGTCAGGGTGTAATGCATGAAACAGGAATAAAAGAAAAATAAAAGATGCCAGGAATGGTTTTACACATCTGTAGCACAACCACTGAGGAGATTGAAGCAATCGAATCGGGAGTTCAAGACTATTTTCTTTTGTTTAAACACACAAAAGTCATTTTTAAGAACAGTTTCAGGCTCACAGAGAGTAGCATTCGCGCGCATCCTCACATACAGCCTCCACACAGTCAGCACACCAGCGGAGAGGTACATTGTCACCAGTGAAGTCCCCACTCCAAACACCACTATCACTGACTTCATCATACTTCATCCCGTGTTTCCTTCTGAGGCCGAATTATTCTCTGTGTTTGTACAGACTCAGATCTGGCAGCTCAGTTGCCACGTACACATAGTTAAGAAGACAGAGAGAGGTGTTGTACGATACTTGTACATCATGTGAAAATACATCGTTGTGATGATTGGTTTAATAAAACACAGGATGGCCAATAGTTAGGCAAGAGAGAATAGGTGGGAATATGGGGGAGACGGGAACTCGGGGTGTGGATCAGGCTTGCGAGAGATGCCAGTGGGACACATAGGAAGTCAGACATAAATTACGTAGGTGAGGTAATGAGCCACGTGGCATAACAAAGATTCATAGAAACAGGTTAAGTTATAAGACATAGTTGGCAAGGAGCCTAAAGGCCAAGCTTTCACAATTAATAAGTCTCCATGTCCTTATTTGGACGCTGGTGCTCCAAAGAAAGTCTGACAAGAAAGTTTGACCACAGACAGAGAGGCTGTGGCTCCTTGATGCTGTTAATAAAGAAGTGGCCCAATATGGATAAGATGTGGGCTCAAGAAGACAATCCACTCTCTGGTGATGAAGTCTACACCACTGTCTCCTCCATTTCACTTCAGCAGTATGCGCTTGGAAAACGTGAACTCTCTGGTTTTCCTTTGAAACCTCCTGGGGACATACGAGCCCAACAACGATGACATGACCATGGTCTTAACCGTCTTCTGGAGAGTCAGTCCATGGACAACTGACATTTGGGTCTGATCCAGCAGGTATTCAATGACACTGTCCCACCAGTTCATCTTATCATCCACCAGCTTGATGCTGTCATGCTCTGGGGACTGAAGCTTGCCCTAGCCTATCATGGTCACTCCGCTTGGGGGCTTAGCAAGGATTAACAACACAGGATTTCTGCATGATGAAAAATCTCCTGTCTTCTCTACCATGCCACTTCTCTCTTCCCCAGGGTGAAATGTAGTCTCTCGCGATTGGCAGACACAGAATGATTCGGGGGCTTCCAGTACTGGATCCTTCCACTGTCATCATTGCTCTGTCACGAGGATCCCCAGCCGACTGGCACATAAGATGACTGAGTGGGTCCTGGAGCACAGTGGTCCCTCCTCTGTGACAGGAGTGCATGCACCAGGGCACGAATGCTCTACTACGGCCACATGCCCAAGAAATGGTGCCCGAGTGTCAGCGCTGAGAGAGCTCAAGGTCATTCAGATGAACTGTGTAGTGTAGCAATCGAGTTTGAGGCTACGCTGAGCTACACTGAAACCTGGACATTGTCTCAAAATAAACAAAACACACATGCAAAATCCAAGAACCATGAGTGATGAATGACATGCGATAGAGAAAACATTGAGTAAAAAAATATCTTTAGATTTGAACTTGAAAAATCAATATTAACTTTGGAGACATTTTTATTGCAATTGTGTGTGTGTGTGTGCGCATGTCCTTGTGCGTGTCTCTGTCTATGTTTCTTATGGAAAGGGTCTAGCAGAGGAAATACCTCAACATGTAGATTACTACACTGATAATCAATTTACCAATTACAAAAGGGAGGCATGGGTAAAGAAAGTGAACTCCTTACTGGCAATAAAAAAAACATGGGGCTAACACACAGTCCTACAGGCCATGATAGCTGCTGCTTAATATTTCTGAGACTCTCCCTCTCTCTCCTCTCTCTCTCTCTCTCTCTCTCTCTCTCTCTCTCTCTCTCTCTCTCTCTCTCTCACACACACACACACACACACACACACACAGAGTTTTGGCTTTGGCTTTTTGAGACAGCATTTAACTGTGCAGCCCAAGTTGTCCTAGAACTCACTCTGTAGACCAGTTTGGCCTTGAACTCACAGAGATTTACCTGCCTCTGCCTGCCTCCCAAGCTCTGGGATTAAAGGCATGGGATGCCCCATCACTGACCACCTAAGCATGGCATACTTTTAACTGCAAGAGCATGTAACAATATTGGAAAAAAAACAGAATCACTCATCTTTGGGGATGACAAAGCACACATTTGCTATATTGAGAACAAATAAATGAACAAAGATTGCTGGAGCATCTGTGGGCAGTTCCAGATCTCATCAAATTGAAACTGGGATTAATCATCACACAGTGTGTGACAGGCATGAATTAGAAAACACGTTACATGAAAGCAGAGAAACATGGAAATGTGTAGGGGCAGCAAAGGAACAGCGAACAAGATAGAGAATGAGCAAAAATAAATTATGTATAAAAATAATATCATGAAATATATTATTTTGCATGCTTGTTTTAATAATAAGCAAAACACAGAATAAACAGAAAAGAAGTAAAATCCAAAAGGAAGTAAAAAAATTCACCATTTTCAACTCAGAGAATTAAGTGCATTAAGGAACAGCATTGCTAAGATAATGAGAATATGAGACCATTTGAACCTTTTGCTGTCATAACAGGTACCGCTTACACTGTGATCAAAGGACCAAATTTGACCCTAGACCTGGCTGTAAATTCCTAGAAAATATAGAGGAAATGGAAGCATGTTGACCTGAAGTTAGGGAAAGAAAGTGAGAAGACAAACCTACGGATGAAAGGGCTTGTTTGTTTTAAATCAGTCAGAGTACATGACAGTGAGCAGCGACATAATTCAATGTCATTTCAGTGTGTAGCTCAGATGTAGTTCAGTAACAGAAGTCTGCTCTGGACTGTACAATGACGCATGCACACATGAGCACCTCTCTCTCTCTCTCTCTCTCTCTCTCTCTCTCTCTCTCTCTCTCTCTCTCATATACACACATGCATTTTCACATACAGTCATACACACATAGTCAGAATAAGGAGTAGGTGGGTGACTGGGTGACTGTTTATAGAGACAAAAAAAAAAAATCAAGGATATAAATTAATTATCCCTGGATAGAATAAACGGGAAATTCTCCAGGGGTTGCTGGCAATGTTTTATTCTTGACCTGTGTGGTTTCTGGTCGTCGTCCCCCACCTCATGCCGCTGCCGCCAAATTAACTGGGGTTTGAGGAGGATGCTCGGTAGACAAAGTGCTTGCTGCACAAGCATGAAGAGATAATTTAAAGCCCCCCCCCCAAAAAAAATGTCTGTGAAAAAAAGCTGGGCATGGGGGCACGCACTTAGAACCCCAGCACTAGAGAGGGGACAGTCACCCTAGACTACTCAGTGAGTTCCACGGAGAAGACTAGGGCTCAAAATCCAAGATAGATGATTTCTGAGTCATGAGGGGTTAGATTATCCTCTGCACCCCCAGGATAAATCTACATCCAACACAAAAAGGGACTCGTGTGTAAGCCCCTCCCCCATACACAATCAGAGCCATGATATTTTTTTATTTAGACTGGCTTTCACTATGCATATTTTATTGTATTACAAAATAATCTCATAAATATTGGATCTACTCATTGATCTGCTATTTGGAGAGAGAATCAACAGAGATAAATTATGTATGCAAATGTCCCAATGAAATATGTTACTTTGAATGCTAATTTTAGAAATAAGTAATTTCTAAAAATAATTAAAAAATAGGAAATTTAAAATGAGGTAGGAGAAGATGACAATTTCCCAAGGGAAGAAAGAAAGATTTTTGCCACAGTCAGATGTGATATGTATCACAGTGATTCATTAAGGAAGGTGTGATGTGTCTTGCAGGAGAACACTCTGAAAGTTCTCTCTATACCCACTGCATGGGTGCTACTCTCAGGTACAGGACAACAACTGTTATTTGCAGACTTTGATAAGAAGAACTCTTGGAGGAGGTAAGGATTTGAAGCCTGTGCCATTATCTTTCACTTACAATACTTTATGTAGTTTTCCGATGTTTTACCTAGGTTATATGAACTATTTTAAACACATCCGTTGTGTCTGTAAAGAACTCTCCATAAAGAAAGCATAAACTGCAAAATGAGAAGAATAATACTCCTAAAATTGGCCCATGATGAAACTTTCCCGTGTTCACAACGCAGCAAGGCACACATACATCCAAGATGTTAAAATGTCAAAGGTAAATTTCCTGATCCATGGTTAGTGACTTTATCTCAAGATCTGCACGCAAGGTGCTTTATACAAAGACTTCCCAGGAAGGCAGAATACAATGTGTGAGCTGCAACAATTAAACAGCACAAGAAAAAAAAATACTGGGC
Organism: Myodes glareolus; assembly: GCF_982192425.1. Lineage (NCBI taxonomy): Eukaryota > Metazoa > Chordata > Mammalia > Rodentia > Cricetidae > Myodes > Myodes glareolus. Next base: position 106,979,434 of record NC_142026.1, read on the forward strand.
TTTTTAAGGTGATGGCTATAAGCTGCTAGTAAGTACTAAGCCCCTGGGGTGGAAGAGGATTCACTGAAAATACAGGAGATTCCTAGAGAATTGTTTAATGAGAGAGTAAACAGAGCCAATTAGAATTAAATAGGAGGCTAGATTCCATCTATCAGTTTGCTTCAAGGTAGGCAACAGGAAGCTAGGGCAGTGTGAAAGGCAAGGTCTAATCTACTCTCGTTTCTTTTCTGAGACCACAGCCTCAAAAGCAAAGGCACCGAGAGTTTTCAAAGAAAAAAGAAATGTTTCTCACAGACAAAACCAGGACCACAAGCTTCAACCTGTCTGAGCGAGTTTCACTACGGTGAAAGCCAACATCCATTAGGACGTCTCCCCTTTCACTCTTATTTAGGATCCTTTATAGGCAGTTACGAAAAAGAGCAAGAGGAATCGGTGGTTCCAGAGGCAAGTTGGTTTAAGTCAGAAAATGAGAAACAGGCTAACTATAAAAGTCGAACCTTGAGGTTTGGAGAATTATACCGCACAGCACTCCCATTTCCTCAGGATCTTTTAACTGCTACCTACTCGATCCAAAACCATTCGTCTTCTTTAATCCGTGCCTCCCGCAGATTTTCCGATTGGCCTGCACTGCCCAGTCTGAGTCCTTTATTGCCTGATGTCACTACTGCCAACGGCAGCCGTCGCTGCTGCCAATTCTGTCCACGTTCATGCTCCAGCCTTTCCATTCATTCTATTTATCGTCCCTCCTCCCAGTGGCCCCTCGATAAGGTCTTTCTTATACTACTGCCCTGCTTCACACAACTAAACGTTCACTTCCTGCCTTCTAACCCTGCAGAAATGGCCACCACCCACCGATCTTCACTTCCCTGGGTCTGTATGTGCTGACTTCCTGGTCTTGTCAAAGCTTCTGTATCGGTCAAGCATCTGTATTTGCTGTGTGCTCGCCTCTCTGACATGATCGCTGAGGCTGTATGTCTCTTTTCTCCTGAAATCGTCTCTTGAGGCTAAAAGGCCCTAGTTAAAAATGCAGCCTTAAATGTAGATGCTTTCCAGGAGTGTGAGCAGCCTGGACTGTACTTGGACCGTTCGCCAGCTATGCCTTCAATACATCCTCCAGCAGCGTGTTCGGTCTCAGCAGTCCCACAGTTACAGGGCTCAGACTTCAAATCAGCTTATATGACCAAACACATAGCTTAAAACTTAAGACCAGATTATTGCACTTCAGGGACATATAAATATAAAATTGCATACCGCTTGCGTTAACCTTTAGAAGCTGAAATTCTATGAACCTCATTTCATCTTCCACAAACCTCCTGAAGCATGTGAGCTGTCCTTTTAACCATACTGACATCAGTTTTTCAAATTTACTTCCTGTCTTGATAACTATATACTATCTTTGTTATTCTAGTATTTCAGACCTGCTGAAGACTCTCACAAAGCCAATTATTTGCAAATATCAAAAGTTTGAAAGTCCTCACATCTGGAGAGTTTACAAAATATTACATTTTTTCTCCATCTTTTCAGCTTTGGATGGCATCGACGCAACCTGAACATGAATTAACACGTCTACCCGGGTTAGTTTTGAAAACCACCCTTCATTACTTTTCGATAGATTTTCTAATAAAAACTATCCTATCAAGATATAAGTTTCTTCAGGAAACTTTTCTTCTCTCGTGCAAAAAAAAAAAAAAAAAAAAAAAATCCAGGCATTTTCTCTAAAGGAATAGAACCTATCATGAACAGTAAAATCCCTAGAAATGGGGTATGCTTAGAATTCCAGCTTCTCCCATAGGCAGTGGAGACAAGCCTCGATGTGGGAGCTTTGGAGATGACTGGAGGCAAAGTGACATGGGAAGCAGGACCAGGAGATATTTGGCCAGGGGAAGATTTTGCACTTTTAACCCCCGCATTGTCTGAAAGTCGTGGTCCACATCTTCATGCACAAACAGACAACCTTGGGCAGTCGCGGGACACAGTCGTGGCAATGGAGCAAGCAGAATTTCACGTAATCGGAAGTTTCAGATCCACCACGTTGATGGACTCACAGCTGGAATCAGCTGGGACCGGAGGAGGTCAGCCTCTCTCCAGTTGTTTTTCAGAGCAATTTGCATCTCATTTTCCTAATTTCACTCTCCAATTACTACTCTCAAGCCATTGCCTAAATTATCTGTTGCTCCATAAGGAATGACATTTCCTTTGGCTGAGAAACTCACTGCCTCACACTACATTAGCAGCAATGTGCCTCACCAAGGGCAGAGTGGTGGCCGACTCTCTCGTTTTGGCAGGCCCGCTGAAGAGGCACCAGGCCAGTGCTAGGGGCGATTACTGACAGATTGGCCCAATTGTCACGGCTCTGCCTGCAGTCTGCATCCAACTACCGGTAGCACACTATACAGCCTCATTGCAGCTCACCGAAACAAATGGTGCCACCAAACCTAGCCGCACATTTTGCTAGATTCAATAAATCCAATGTTGAATCTCCCTGCCCGGTCCAATGATGCATGGCCGCCAAGCTCTGTGATGATGGATGGAGTCATTAGCATCTTAGGTTTTACACAGAACCTGAAGCCAAAGCATATGGTCGGACAGATGTTCCAGCAAGGGGCTCTATTTGAGCTGCCATGTAGCTGTCCGCTTACACTGGACCTTCGTGGACGAATACTCATGTATTCATCACAGCAGGACCCATTTCAGCCCTCCATCCCTAGATTATAAGACATCCTCAGAACCCCAAAAGCAGCCTCCCTTTATATTTTAGTGAGACTCATGATCACAAATTACCTTGGAACTGAAACAAATCGTTTTAGGTGGACAGGATTTACAAAGGTTCCTTATAGTGCAACCTGTCGGTCATTTGCTTATAAATTCACTCTTGAACTATTTGGAGAAAAGTGACAGGTATGTATGCCAGGCTGGCCTCAAACTTCCCTAGATGGACTTTAACCTTTGAATCCATTTGCCTTCACTTACTGAGTAACTGAGATTGCAGGTGTAGGCCACCATGCTTGGCTGATGTAGCGCTGGGGACTGCACCCGGTTGCTTCGTGCATTCTAGGCAACCAGACTACCAACCGACTTACATAAACCCCAGTCCTATTCACTTGTGATCAGGTGCATTATCGCTATTCATATAAAAAAGATAGCATTAAAAGGGAACATGAACAATATTAACTTATAAAAGATGTAACCTCATATTAGCTTCCTGTATGAACATTATCGTCCTGTCTCAGGAATATAGGCAGATATTTTTAAATTATTATTATATTTAAAAAATTATTTAAGCATATATGTAAAATTCTACTGGTGTTCTTAATTCTTGTAACCTGAGTTACAAGAGTTTTTACCATAAGCCTTAACATGTGGACTACCAACTTTCTAGAATTAGAGTTCCTTAGAAATAAAATAAAAGCTAAAAAAATTAATAAAAAACATATTTACAAGCAAAAAATAAAATTGTTAATTTGGCAAAACTGTTCAGCATTGAAGCCTACAGCACATATGACTTCACTGGGCTTCACGAAAGGAGAAGAAGGTGCAATGCCCGGGACTAAATAAAGGCTTTATCCTATCTCTTTTACTATATCGAAAACTGTGTTTTATACCATATGACAGTATACATAACACAAGTTTTAAAAACTATCTCCCAGAAAGCCTCAGAATTTCACTACAGGGCTAGCCAATAGACTGCCAAACAATTTCAGAAAGTGTTTCAGCACGCTGCACTATGAACAGTGAGATTACTCACTGGGGACAAGGAGGTCACGTGGAGCTGCACATTTGGTAAGAGTACTCTATATAGCTAGAGAAGACCATCTTCAAACACCAAAAGATAAGTCCATGGACTCATGCTCCCCTAAGCTCCTACAGCCACCATGATAGAAACAGAGAGATGTCCTGGGTTTGCTTAGAGTCTCTCAATGCTTGCTCTCCCGTTCACCTCTCAACTTACCTAACAGGCATGCCACTAGAGGCAATAAAAATTTTAGAAGTAAGTATCACAATGCAGAAACTACAAGTAGAGGGAAACTGTAGGCCTCAGATGTTCTTGTGTTCTGGAAACCTGGAAAGGACACTTTCAATGAGGAATCACACTAGGCACACTCCAGGGAGGAATGTGGCATGTCGCTTTTCTGTTAAAATGGAATATTGGAGGCTGCTGTACCTTAGGGTACTTTAGTCCATAATGAGACCTTTGCTGACTGAATTACCACAAGGTGACGTGAACTGTGTGGAGGACCTGGGAGGCTGGCCGCCACTTATTAGTCCACCCAACTCCATGGTGCGGCACACCACCACCTACCTCCAGAAGAGAATGTGGTAACCTTTCCAGGTACATTCATTCTTGGTACTCTGGGCGGACATTTTCAGCACTTGTTCATACAATGAAAATTAATTGAAGAGACCATTTTTTTTCATATAAATCTAACAGCATAAAATTTTTACATTATTCCATCACAAAAAGGTTATCAAAGGCCACATTTCAGATCATCACAAATAATAGAGAGACCAAATTTAATGTTTTAGAGCTGCAAAGGATTTTAGTCTCCACCAAACATCTCCTCTTATAGATAAGGAAAAAAAGGCCAAGCCAGGCCACTGAAATCTAAGCTCATTACAATGAACGAGGTTAGAAGGGGTAGAAATGAGGTGAGAGTTCATCCCTGGTCTTCTGAAGCATAGTATTATTCTATGCTTAGTATTATTCTCTACCCTAAATAAAAATAACCTAACATCTGTTCATATGACTAAGTATGTATGGCTTCACCGTGGAATCACAAATCTTCCTGTTGACTTTGTTTTTTAGTACTTTGGGCAAAAGATTGTTTTTGAAGTACTAAGCAATATTTGATAAGCTCATGTATACATAAGGACCTGTCAGTCTTGAGTGGTTAATTGTTACATATAACCAATTCAATAATGTTTTATTTAAGAGAAGCTGGAATCATGGCTCAGTGGTTAAGTATATTTTTTGTTCTTCCAGAGGATCTGGGTTCAATTTCCAGCACCCACAGAACAGCTAACAACTAACTGTAACTCCAGTACCAGGAAATGTGGTGTTCACTTCTGGCCTCTTTGGGAACCGCATATGCATGTAGTTCACAGAAATACACAAAGTCAAAACAAGCCTTGCTGGTGGTACATACCCTTAATACCAGCACTTGTGAAGCAGAGGAAGGCAAATTTCTGTGAGTTTGAGCTAGCCTGGTCTACATAGCGAATTATAGGCCAGGCAAGACTGTATAATGAGACCATGTCTAAGAAAATTACAAAAGTGAAACACCCATACAATAACTATTCAATTAAAAAAATGTTTTCTATAAAAGCATTACTAGACTATTGTAAAGTATATATTTTAGTGTCTTTTGAGTGTAAAAAACAATTTGAGAGAACATTAAGTAAAGTTGTGTGGCATTATTGAAAAAAAAGTAGAATTGCTTTTCGGTCAGTAAGGTGAATTGCACATTGCTGGAGACCCATGCAATGTCAATGTCAAAGTTGGAAATAAGGACACAAAATCACCTTCCATGGTCAATGCAGACTCTAAAGAGGGGACGAGCAAATAGAACAGAGCAAAACTTCCAATGAGCTTTTTCTACTATTACTGTTTAAAAAATGGCAGAAGGAAAATTTCAAGAAACCATAAAAAAAAGAGCCAATCCACAGATAGGAAGCAACAAAAAATGTGCGGTATTTTGAGTGCAGCCCACTCAGACCAGCATGGTCCAGAAAGGCTTTGTTGCCGCAAGGCAGCTGGTGTCTGTGGATACAAAACCCTTTTTATTTCAATGTCACATTAAATCCTGGAGCATAAAACCAGTGGCGGACTGCAGAGCCATTTCTGGTTCCCCAAGAACAGACTATTGGTCTTGCAGCTTACATCAAATATCAACCAATGTTCCCATTGTAATGGAAAATAAAAAAGATGCAGTATGATTAGAATATACATCTGAAATCCTTTTCTAAACTACTTACTTGGCAGACAGAAAGATCTAAAAAAACGGCCTTTACATTTAGTCCATATGACAGATTGTACTTTATACAATATGCTCCCTGGGATAAAGTATTCTAGTTCCCAATATCTGTGGATAGGAAGAATCGGTATCATGAGAAAAAAGAAGGAAGCCATTACTTCCCTTCTTAAATTTGGGCTAAAAAGAAGGCATTATAATAACTGCAAATCAAATAAATTACCAAAGTGGTGATGCGTGGGTTGATGTAACATGATGTACATCTGTAGTAACATCTAATTGGACTGATACAGGAATCTGGTGATGTCTGAACACCTAGCATAATCCTAGACATTATACTATATCTGCTTTTAATGATGATGCACTATAACCATCATCCCTAAATAGCTGAAAGCTAGTAAGTAGCCTTCACACTAATTTCACTTTTCTGAAGATAATAGCAAACTAAATCTCCACATCTGTGTTCACAAAAGTCGTTTAACTTATAATGTTTTGTCTTTAAGAAAACTGATGGCATTGACAGGAACTGAAAATTCTACACAAGTCAAATCCCTTTCCTTTCTATGATATATATATAGAAGCATACAATCAACAGATCAAAAGTCAGGAAAGGCCTTGTCTCATAGGCCTTAGAAGCTGTGTGTGGATTGCTTGAAACAACAGAGAGGTGGCTATGGCAGCATTATGTCTCAAGTAACAGCCCTGAAGTGGGAAACGCAGGGACATGCCTGGGGCTCACCAGTCAGTCAATTTAGCCTAATGAGAAAAGCCCAGGTTCAGTGGGAGACCTTTTCTCCACATAATGCAGAAAGTAATTAAAGAAGATATCCAATGTCTTCCTCTGGCTTCCAAACACATATACACATGTACTTATTCATCTACACACACCTAACTGGACACACACATACACAAAGCGTTGCCTTTGTCACACACCTCCCCGCAGGCCCCCTCCTAGCACCTAAGAGTGAAGGCAAGACTGTTAGTACTTTCGTTGAATGCAAAACGATTTCATGCTCTTCAGCTCTTTCTGATTCTTTTGAAACATCATGGCATGTGCATTTCACCAACATGCATGTCAATCACAGTCAATCCAATAAGCATATATTAAGGGCTTAACATGTACAAGACAGATATCCAAATGTCAGATCTCCAATCAACTTTTATACAGAAACTTCTGAGAGAGAGAGAGAAAGAAAGAGAGAGAGAGAGAAAGAGAAAGAGAGAGAAAACACTTCCATTGTTACCCTTGCAAGTGCCCTCTTGAAATACTTAACAATAAGTTTAAAATAAGTTTCTTAAACTAAGAGTGTCTCGCAGTCCCTATGTGACCTCTGTCTTCTTAGTTTGCTTTTCAAAAATATTTATTATAAAAATTTAGTTTTACTTCTTTTTCCATGTATTGGAAAGTCTAAGAATCAATAGCTGTGAATAGACATCAATACCAATATCAATTAATTACATACTCTCACGTGTTTTGTTAGATTATTTAAAAGTGAAGTGTGTGTTATGACTCCCCAGAAAGCCAAGTAAATCTAATTTATACAAACAGCTTTCCCACATGCATGGGGAGCAGAGAGCAGAGAGGAGAAAGGAGAGGGAGACTGTGTATGACAACCACAAACAACACAATGACGGTTTTTTACCCAAGTAAAGCCTTCAGCTCAGCAGCTAATGGTGTCTTACCTGCAGCCACAACTTGTTATGCACAGCGTCTCTCCCGGTCGCAATGCACTGAAATGTAGCATTCTGCCCTGCGTTGACCTCCACATCACCCAGACGGAGGAAATGAGGAGATTTATCTGTGAAGAGGGAGAAAATACATTTCGTTCAACAAGAAAAAAAAAATCATGCAACTTTTTCACAACACAACGCTATTCTTATTATGCCCACATATGTCTAGCATTAATATTCAGAGGAAACTTCACATTCCTGTCCTCTAGAATACACCATTTCCTCTCTTACTCTCCTTTCTAAATGCCGCTCATACATATCAGCTCGTTTTTTGTAGAGACCAAAACTCAAGGCTTACTGCTAATAGTTGCTCTAGCATGGGTAGTGATAGTAAAAGTTATGTTCAAGGAAGTCAAAGAGATTAAACAGGTAGCTATCAATCTATGAGAACCAGAATGGAGGCACATCAAGACCCTAACATTCTGATAGCTACATGGTCTTGTAACTATTTCCCCACAATTTAACCAACTGGATAACTATTCCTCCAGTTTTTCAAACTTTAAGAGTTGTATATCAGAGAAGGGAACATTCTTGTTTATTAAAAACAGAATATCTCCTTCCTGCTTGCTTATAGCCATTGGAAAGTTACCGAAAAGAAGCATCAGACCAACAAAAGGGGATCTGTATCATGGAGCATTCTCATGAGTGACTTGACTGTCAAATCCACTCACTATGAAGTTCCTTTAAATCTGAAGCTCAATCTATTTTTACCATCGAAGGAAAAAGTGCACAGCCAAAGCTAAGCCTCGGTGAAGTTACACAATAATATTACAGGTCTTGAAGAACCACACCACACTGCCAATGCCACTGCTGTGCCCAACTCATAATCATCAATTTCTTTACTCTCAAAAACCTTTATTTGGCATCTGACATTTAAGATGCAGACATGAAAAACATACAAATATACAATTCAGTTAAACTGTGGAGTAAGTGAGTTTAGTAAGCCCCACTTGAACCGGAAGAGGAATCACACTGTTACTTTTACATATAACCCACAGGATAAATGATTTCATCTTTGGAACCTCTTTCTCTGGGACTTCAGTTGGAGCTCAAGGGGAGAAAAAACTCACAACTGAGCAAGAACAACTTAAACCAAAACGAACTCCAGCCAGCAGTACCACAACACTGACCAGTAATGCAAATCCACAGGTCCCTGTCTCGGCATGGCTATCAGAAGATAAGAGCCAACGTCTGTGTTCTTCGCTGTTAACGTGACACAATCACTAAGCGGGGGAACAAGCCTTGTCCCTGACATATTGACCTTATAAATTATGCTTGCAGTGCATTAGCGATGCCTTGCCATGGAGGACTATGGAGCACTGGACATGTCATATTTTGTTACTGGGAAATCGTATCAAGCAGAAATCTGAACTGCAGTCTGTAACTTCTTCCAGGCCCTCCTCAAGGCTTGTAATAACTGTTCTGGGGAATGTGATTAAAGCGCAAATTTAAGTATGAAGTCTGAAAACCTGTCAGCACTTATCCAGAGTTCCATAAAACTGTATCCGCAAACCGAGATTTGCTTTAACATTTAATTCTGATTAACTCATATATTTAGGATAATAATCAAAAATAGACTTAAGTTTGGAAGAAGGTGAGTGGATTCATTATTTTTACTTCCCGCAGTATAAAATTAACAGATCAGATGTCATAGACAGCTTTTTATTTCCTCCGTTATTGAACTCAGATTTGTTACTTGCTTCTGTTTTCCTAGAAAATGGCAAGACACCCTCTATGTATAGAATGTCCTTGTGTAATTGTGTTTGTTCTTACATTTGGTTGTCACTAATTAAAAACAAATAAAAGAACCATGCCATACATGTAGTTACATGCTGGGAGAAAACTTGATTTGAAAACACTAGTAAACACTTTAGTGTTTTCTCCAGGAAGCGTAAGAGTAACAATAAAATGGACAACAATGACCAGTCAATAAACAATCAACAGTCCCCGCCAGTCCAAGGCGTGTGTTGAAAGAACACAGAAAAATACAACTCTTAATCAAAACCTACCACAAGGATAGCTCAGGACTTGGATGTCATCAATGGCAATATAACCGCTTCTCCCTCCTGAGACTTCAGCCTCAAATATTACCTGTCAGGAAGAAATGGAAAACATTTACAACAGTCACTTTTAAAGAATGTCCACGGTAGAAGATAGCCATAACGCCCTAACAGGAAATTTGATTTTTCTTCACTAGGAACTTTTAACGGGTATCTCTTATACACTTTGATTTCTTTCTTTTCTTTCTACCTTTTTCGGGGAAGGAGGGTTGAGACAGGATTTGTCTGTGTAGGCTTGGCTGTCCTAGAATTAGCTCTGTCGATTAGGCTGGTCTCTAACTCAGAAAATACCTCCTGTCTCTGCCTATTGCTGGGATTAAAGAAGTGCACCACCATGATTCAGTTGGTATTTTTGATTTCTTAAACCTTCTGCATATAACCAAAGTCAAGTTTAGATAGTAGCCAAACGACTGAGTTCACACAGTTCCAATACGCTTAAGGGGGTACTAAGGTATGTTGCAAGATTTCATGATAATTTAATAGTTATGTCAGGAAGTTAGCTTGCCACCAGTCCCAAATGATCAATTCTCAAAAAAAAAAGATCAAATATAGTGCCATATCATAGAGTTTTACTGATAAAATTTTATTGATTTATTTTATCTATGCATATATGTATGTGTCTACGTATATATGAAATGAAACTACATGAAGTATTATCTTTTAAATTAATGTGTTGTGATAGAACTCATGTTTACAGTAACAATGTAACATAAAATGAGGATAATCAAAAAAAAAATGGCTAATAGGTGAGAAATAATCCAGAAGGTGCAGACAGGCAGTTTTCTAGCAGCCATGAGAGAACTTAAATGAGAATCTAAAGGGAAAAAAATAATAGTTACATTGAAACAGACAAGGCAAAAGTTGTTGATTTGATAGGTGTGGAGAAATACAGATGGCACCGGAGATTTTTAGCACAGGCTACCAGCTGAAGGATGTGAATAGGAACCTAATCAGAAAAGCTATAAAGATCAATATGCAAACTTGAAGAACAAGATCACTACCAAGTACAATTTACTACTGCAAACCTGATTTCCCTGGGGCACCTACAAGGAGGACTGCGGAGACATAACTGGACATCACTGAGGAAGACTGCGTGAGTCCAACAGGAAGGAACAGAACTGGAAGGAAGTGAGCTGCCAACTGAAGAGTTAAATGGATGGCAAGATGGCAGGGTGAGGGGGGGGTGGGAGGGTTGTTGGAAGGGGAGAGGGTTAGAGAGAAGGGAGTAGGGGAGGAATGGAGAAAGCTCGGTTGACCGGGATGGGGGGAAGGGAGGAAGGAAGAATGTGGGATCAGGGAAGAATATATTTCAACTAAGGGAGTCATATTAGAGTTTACAGGAAATTTGATTATATATGGGATCCCAGGTCCAAGGAGAGATCCCAGATTGTTCTCTGGACAGAGGAGGGGGGGCCTGAACCGGCCTTGGCCCGTGACCATACTGATGAATATTTTGCTTATCACCATAGGTCCCTCATCTGGCGTTGGATGACGATACAGATGGAGGCCCGCGTTGGAGCCCCGAACTGAGCCCCCCAAGATCCAAACGAGGAGCAAAAGGAGGAAGAAAATGACGAAGGACTGCGAGGGATACTATCACCCACTGATACAAGGGGTCGGATCTAATGAGAGTTTACCAAGGCCAGATGGACCGTGACTGAACGAGCATGTGATCCAACCAGATTCTCTGAATGTGGCCGGATTTTCTGAATGTGGCTGGCCTGCAGTCTTTCCGAGAAGCCATTGACAATGACACTGGGACTGGTTTCCTCTGCATATACTGGATTTTTGGGATCAAGTCTGTTTGGATGCTCACCTTCCTGGACCTGGAGTGAGGGGGGAGGAACTTGGACTTCCCACAGGGCAGGAGACCCTGACTTCCCTTGGGGACAAAGAGGGAGGAGGAGAGGGAGGGGGGAGTGGGAGGGCGTTGGGAGGAGGGGCGTAAATGGAAACTTTTTATAATTTAATAAAATTACTAAAAAAAAAAAAAAAGATGGCAGGGTGAGATAAGGGAAGAGAAGCAAACACTGGAATGGAAGCCAAGATTGTCAAGGGAGCTAGCAGATGTAAATTCACTAAGGTAGGAGCAAGTCCTGACCAGGAAGAAAGAGAAGCGCTCAGTGGGTTCAGCCCGGTCACCCATAGCACAGTACCGAGTATTATGTCAAGGAGTTATAGTATCAAAACAGGGCAGGTTTCTGTGCATCTAATACACACAAACTTAAAAGCAAAGATACTTTTCAATACCATCTGCTGCTCTCCAGCTATGTTTCTCCTCTGTAGTGGAGATAGCTGTGAATCCCGGAATCTGGCTGTAGTTCTAGTAATGTAAACATTGTGGACCTCTGATGGGAGCTAGCGAAGACCAGAGAGCTTGAAAAGGTTGTGTAAAAGCTAAATGACAACTTGCAAATTTGGGACGTTGGATTTTGAAATATGACTGTAAGAAATCATTTCTAATATACAAGAAAGTCCAGTGAAAATAAAATTTAGAAGCATCTGTTGGTATAAGCCATTGGTAGTACTCTGGTAACCTTGGGCAGATCATTCTTAATGTACAGGAGGAAGGGAAGTGTCTCTGATGAGATCTGGGATGTCATTCATCAAATACTAACTTTAGAAAAAGGAGTGTCATAAACTACTATGCATGTGCATGCTTGCTTCGGCTTGACAGGAAGGAAGGTAGGCAAATAGGTAGATAGACAGGTATGTAGGTAGGTATATACGTATGTACATACATACACAGGTAGATAGATACATAGATAGTTTGGATGGGAGGATAGACAGACAGACAGACAGACAAAAAAATAGAATGCACAAGAGCTAAAGCTAATATTTCTGGAATCCAGAAATATTGGAGAGGAGACAGAAAGATTGTAAGAGACATAGGATCAGGGAGTTTGATGTGAGACTGTTTCCCCCGGAAATGTCGGAAGTTACACCCCTACAGACAGTGTATGTATGAGCGGAACATGCACAACAGCAATGGACATGCCAGGGTGGTGGGAGGAAAGACCATGAGGCCTCAACTCGACAGAAAGTACTACAGGCAACGAAGGAATGCCGAGGGCAGGAGAAAAAGTCTTCTCTGGGGAAGAGCACATAAGCGAGTGGTACGATACCAAAGAGTCATGCCGTAAATACATTACAGGGAACACTATACAGACTGACTAGATTATATTTAGGAATGTATGGATATACATATGCATGTATCGACAGGAAAACAGTGAAAAAGACGCCAGGAATTTGAAAGAGAGCAGAGAACAAAGTTGGAGAAAAGTAAGCAAAATCTGAAAGTACGGGCACAACGAGAGGTTTTAGAAAAAGAAAGAGGAAAAGTAAATGGTGTGATTATATTACTATCTCAAGTAAACTATCAAAAAACTATTCCTGCAATCACATAGGGTAGTTGTATAATTTTCCACAACTTTATTTTGAAAAAGAGTTAAAAACAGAGCTGGATGAAGCAAGATGCACCAGGACACCCAGCCTTCAGGGGACTTCAGTTACAGTTATCAAATAACGTCCTGATGGGAGTAGGCAACAGGTCCGGAGGATGTCACTTAAACTGAATGTAGGCTTTAGTTTCAGTCGAAAGTCTAAATTTTTAAAAACACTTCAACTGTTTTTAAAAGAATCAGTGTCATTTGAACTCCCTCACCAAAGAGATATTAACGGGCAGAATGGAAGCCTTTGGCATTAACCCCTTCCCATTCTTTCACCACCTTCCTACATCTGCCAGAAGTCAATAAAAATGGGGGCAAACAGGTGAGAACATGTGGTTCCTCTTTATTTCAGCCACTCCCATTACAGTCTCCGGATCACTCTTTTCTATTCCCACTTTGTCCTTTGCGTCTACAGATTTTATTGGAACAGGTGAAATTAAAAAGAAAACGGTGGCTTAGAAGAGAAAAAAAATGCTTTAGGAGAGAAAGATGACTGATTTATGAATGCAAAAGTGGGGAGGAAGGTAGAAGGTAACCTCACAGGGGCCGGATGCTTTCTTCAACACGAAGTAGGAATGAAATCACCACACAGTGTATTTAGTATCAGTTTTATCACCACCACTTGCTAAAGACCTGAATAAAAGTTTGGTGCAAACCAGAAAAGAGAATGGAAACCCTGACGTAACGTTTAACTTAGGCGCTGATGGGAAAGAACTCTTTCTTCAGGATGAAAAGGCTACACCAGACCCCACCTCTCCTAGTTCTCAACTCCTCAGGAAATCACAGAAATCAGAGACTCCCAGGCCCAGAAGATGCACACTGTAAGTATATAATACAGCATTTAGGATCCAGTTTTCATAGCAGCGTATGGAAAATGCTACTGGTGTGACTATCACTGCAACCTCTACATGTGACAGCTGTGAAAACAGACCCTGGGAGAACGAGTTCCATGTGCGTGAATGTTACATGTTTCAAGGAAAGGAAGTATCCAAGGAAAAGGTCATCATATTTTCTAAACACGTTTTAATAAATAAAGCACAGGCCGCTGAGCAGCTGGGAGCTGTGGCTATTTCAGTTTGTTCTGGTCGGAACAGACTCAAGGATTCTAACTTCTTGACATATCCGAGTGCTACTTCAGAGTTCTGCAACTTCCCTCGCTCCCCATAAATGTGAGTTTAAACAACATTACTACACCCTTGAGGAAAACTTATTTGTTCATTTAAATTGAGGTTTATTCAGGACAATAAATTTAGGCCCGGATTCAAAAGGAGGCGAACTGATTGGCTCTTCATTAAAGCGGGGGGAAAGGGTAAGTTTTCTTTCTACTGACCTCATTTTCCCTGCTAAATGCTGTCTCTGCCTCATTAACAGAAGCTTGGAGAGATTTCTGAGCTCGGATGCCTTTACTGCGAACGTCGGACTCAGCGCTATCACTTTGCGGAGCCGTCACCTTGTGGGGCTCTTCTGTCCAGTCAGGGGAAACGAATCCCAGCAGTTTAATTACGCAGCTTGCTGAGGCCAATCTTCAGGTCAGAGCTGATGCTGAGTGTCAAGTGCTTGACCTGGGCTTCCCGGAAGGGGAGAGCTGAAGAAGGCATGCCAGCTGTCAATTTTAACTTGTCCATGGAGGCGCCCTGGGGACAGGGTGCAAGGGTTCTGCCTTTGGGACTGTTTCTACGCCACTCCATTACCTGAGATGCGGAAGGTGATGGTTCTCATCAAATTTCTGCGAATCCAGCAACATTCCCGGATTATTAACTAAACAAATGAAGTTGAATTAAAGTGGAAGAGCAAAAAGTGGTATTTCCTACAGAACAAGGAGAGTTTTATCCTCTGGCAAATGGAACTGATGCAGAGGAGGAAACATCTCTCGTCATGAGCGCTGAACCTGGTGTCACCGAGCTTGGCTCTAGTTGTGGGTCAGTTGTCCTGTGTCACTCATGAAATTACTTGACTATGGGACTATGTAGCTTCACCTGGATGCCTCTGATCTTGCTTACAAAATAGGATCCCTGTGAGAGCGAATGGTCTAGGTAAAATGATGAATTGATGCGTGAAATGCCATGTGAGACACTATTGATACTAGACAGATGAGAAAGCCATTCGCGCTTAATTTTCTTTCACTACATCCCAGTGGTAAATGCCCAAATTCCCAAGTTAGCTATGTACTGAGTTCATATTCCTTAATTATCACTTCAAATCGTATATAAGCTTATATAAATTAACTTGCATAGCTTTAGCTCACATAAAATTTAAACTTCAGTTTTCTTCCTTAAAAGTGGAACTATTGACATCTACCTCAGAGCTTTGGGAAGGATTAACTCAGATAAAGAATATGAAACAGCACAGTCGCTTGCCCACAGAGACTCCAGGATGAAAAATGCCATCGCAGCCATCATGGGAGAAAAGCACCCGTTAAAGACAAATGCTTGGAAATCAAATTTTCTCCTATTCCTGTCTCCTCTTCAAAACACAATGTACACATTTCCAAAGAATATAAAATCGTCTGGTATTTCATTCCTATAAACTTTCTTAAATCTGTGGCTTTGTGATTTTGACTTTTAAACAGTAAACTGTGCTAATATAAAAGAAATTCATAGTAATTAGACATCTGCCTTCATTTATAAAAGGGGCAGGGTTCCATCATGCCAAGATGTCACCTGTAAAGCACACGAAAGTCACCGAGACTGCAGCTCCAACCACAGGCGTTTTCAGCAGAGTACATATTTCCTGGTCCTCTCACCACAAGTGAGATCTTAAAAGGCATATTTATCTTGTACCATCTTATTTTGTTAACAATTTAAATAATTATCATATTGATCATATTCCTGCCTTCTCTTCCTCAGGTGAACTTCAATACATGAATGCTTGTACTTTGCTTGTTTTCTTTTTGAGAAATATATAGTCTTAGCGAGTAGCCGAGACTCACCTCAAAGTAGCTATGTGGGCCAGAATGGCCTCGAACTTAGAGTCATTCTGCTTCAGCTTCCCAGGACTGGTATTACTCATGTGAACGTGAATATTATCACCCCTCAAGGCCTCGTGCAAAAATGCCTTCCCCTTCCCGCTGCACTTTCTGCCTTGGTGGGACTGAGGAGAGAGTGTGGGAAGGTTGGGGATTGGGAAGAGCTGCAAACATGTAGAGATGTAAAAGGAAACTCTGGCTTAGGGGAAAGGAGAGCTCAATGTCGGAAAGAGAGAGAGCTGTCAGAATCAATACTGTTCAAGCACTGAGTAAAGGCAAATTGAATGCACTCTGCTGTCTGCACCACTGAGGCCAGAGGGCAGAAACTAAGGACCTAACTGTGTAGATGGTAGTACTGACCCCATGCTGAGTCATGGCCAGAAAAACAGAAGAGAGTTCTTAACCTTCTAATGCAGTGGTTCTCAGCCTATGGATCACGACCCCTTTGCTAGTCAAATGACCATCTGTAGATCAGATATTTACATTATGATTCAGAACAGTTTCAAAATCACTGTTATGTAGAAACAATGAAAATAATTTTATGACTGGGGAGTCACCACAAGATGGGGGACTGTAATAAAGAGTCACAGCACTGGGAAGGCAAGAAACACTATTTACAGGAAGTCTGAGTGAATAGACAACAATTAAATGAAGGGTCTAAGAACATATGGGATAAAATAAAAATTTTGTTTCATTTCAAGATGAGAAATACTTAAATGCGGTTATATTTTAATGGAGATGATCCAACTCGATAGGAAATATTTGAGGACACCACAGTGAGGATGGATAATGGCATAACACTGGATGAGATCTACACTTTAGTTTGATTAATTTAATTTTAACTTTAGGATTTATGGATCAAGAAGAATCTATAATATGATCTTAATTTCCTCAGTTCTTAAAAAAAGGAAGGATGGCTTAAGTTTAGAATGCATGAAATGATGGAGAAAAGAGGAGAATGAGAAAAAAGCTAAAAAAAAAAAAGAATACCGCATTCAGGATTTCTAATGAGATTATAGTGCCAACTAAAACTGATGGTTCTAAATAACTCTTGATCAAAATATATCGTGTGGTATAATTGCTAGCATCACTTGTGTGGGTTTAGTACCCCCTAAAAGTGGGTACAATAAAAAAACAAATAATTTATTTAAAACATTGGATACATATGGAAATCACAATAAAATCAAACTTTAATGTAAGTTGATGAGTTGACAAAGGTCAGGTAGCTCGAAGGCTGAAGCTGCCTAAGAGGAAGCTGGGATATGTAAGTATGATGGCTACAATAGAAGCAGCAGCCCTGTAGTTAGAAGAGGAAGGTGTACGTGGGAAGTCAGGACCAAGGTAAGATGGTCATAAAATTCATTTAGCCAAAGCTAGTCCATTCTCAGCAAGCCCTAGCCATTCTCCTGTCTCCACCCCACACACAACACGGGAGTTATAGGTATATGTGTGGCCAAGCAGGGTGTAAGGGTGCTGGAGATTGAAACTCAGCCCCTAACCTGTTCAACAAGTACTGTTACCCCCAAAAGCCACCTCCCCAAACCATGTAATAGTAAAGTTTGTCAGAATACAAGGTCACTGGGGCAGGGATGGGTCACTGGGGAAAGGATGGGTCATGCTCTGCACATCATGGCAGAACCACAAGGACCCTGTTGACAGAGATGGAAACAGCTTCAATATGCGAGAGAAAGAAACTACTTAATATTAGTGAATTCTAGTTAACTGTTTTGCCTCCCAGGAAAAAATAGGATTGGGTGCTCAGCTCAGTTTACCTAGCATAAAATTTTGTTGACATAAGAAACTGATGCTCCCTTAAGAAAGCTAGAGATAATTTTACCACACTAAGTTAGAAATCATGAAAACATAATCACTTCCCTTGAATAGTTAAATAACACTGTAAGGCATCAATTTCTGCTGATAGGTCCCAAAAGATCTTCTACAGAGTATCTTAAGTAAAAACTAGAAATTCTATAACCTAATTTATTTCATGTATATTTTCTTAAAAAAAAAGAAAGGCATGAAGGAAAGAAGGAAGGAGGGAGGGAATGAGGAAGGGAGGAAGGAAGGGAGGGAGGGAGGGAGGAAGGAAGGAAGGAAAGTAGAGAGGAAGAACTGTTAGACTGGGCCATGGTGGTACATTCCTTTCATCTCAGCATTCAGGAGGTAGAAACAGGTGGATCTTTGTCAGTTTGAAGTCTGCCTGGTTACAAAGCAAGTTCCAGGACAGACAGGGCTACACACAGAGAAACCCTGTCTGGAAAAAACAAAAATAAATATATGTGTGTGTTACGTTATATATAATATATGATGTGAAAAAAATCTATTTCCAATAATAGAAAAGAAATTGTGTTAGGCTTGGTGCAAGAACCTTTGCCCACAGAGCAATCTCACCTGCCCTAAAATGTGGATGTTGTGTTTCCCTAGTATGTAAAGATGAACAAACATAAAAAGACAGACAACACCAATTGTCTAAATGACAATTATCAGCCTCCATCACCCACTGTAGGTGCTGCAGATCCAGGATCAATTTTGTGTTGTCTTCTATCAACTAAAGATTAGCAGAAAGTAACTTGGATGCGGGGGAGGGGAGAAAGCTAAGGCATGGGGGGGGTTGCCTGCTGGCTCTTGCGATGTAGGTGGGTTTTCTGTGTATGTGTTATTCTCATTGGTTAATAAAGAGACTGCCTTGGCCCTTTGATAGGACAGAAAATTAGGTAGGCGGAGTAAACAGAACAGAATGCTGGGAAGAGGGCAATGAGGCAGACGCCATTGAGCCAGCCACCAGGTCAGACATGCTGAATCTTTCCCAGTAAGCCACCACCTCGTGGTGCTACACAGATTATTAGAAATGGGTTAATCAAGATGTGAGAGTTAGCCAGTAACTAACTCTCTAGAGATAATGTGCCATGTAGTGTTCAAATGAATACAATTTGTGTGTTGTTATTTCTGGGAATAAGCTAGCCATACAGGTGCCGGGCAGGACGAAAAGCAGGCCTGCCCGCAGTTCCTCACTACACTCTTGTAACAGTTTTCTTCTAAGAATCCAACCAGTAAAAACAGCTCTGTGTAGGCATCCATCTATCATATGTTGATCTATGCATCCACCTAGCTAATGTAACATAATAATGATTTGAATTTATTGTAGAATGCAAAAGCTATGCACAGAATCATCTAATTTTGTTTAATAAACAACCCAACACTTATTAAAACAATAAAACTCAAAGCACTCTGCCGAGTCCAGGAAACAATAAATATGAAGCCTGCTGGAGATGGAAGGCCTAATAGAATCTACCTCCAAAGTAGACTGTATAAAGGAAATGCTCAGAGACGAGTATATCCAAAGACTTCACATGATAATAAACATGCAAGCCCAATGCATTTTTGGGCTTTAGATTAGCCAGAGAATTGGCTATCGCTGATAGTGTCAACAAAGGGTTAAGAAAATCTAAGTGAAAGCTTCAAGAGTAATCATTTTTAGAGAGTATGTTCACATGTTTCACGTCCACGACAGTACTTACTAATTATTAATTTAACTCTGTGTTCCCAAAATCTTGCACTTTTAATAACTTGCTGATGGATTCTTAAATCTCAATAGATATCAGCTCAAGTTAATATAGATCAAAAGCACATGATTTCTGAATCACAATGTGATAACTGTGTTCTTGATGAGTTTTTTACCTCTGACAACAAACCTGAGACTTAAGTTAAAAAATGAATAATTTTCATAAAAATTCAAGTCTTTGGGTTCTGTGCATAGTCAGTCTCCTTACTGTAAACACATCTTTGAGGAAACAGCATCTACTGCTTTCTGCCAAGGGTTTTATATCAGACCCTGAATATAACAAAGATAATTGTGTATATCTATCAGGTTTATAAAGACACACACACACACACACACACACACACACACACACACACACGCACATGCTAGAGAAACAGAGACAAATGCCCAGCAACTTGAAATACCAGAGCCTGAACTCTGATGAACTGACTTCCATTCAAATGTTAGTGCTTACTTCATGAGACCATTGGGAGGGCTGAAAGAAATCATATACATTATAACATATCAGCCATTTTCTTTCAATTCCTGACCTGAAGACCGATTCATCAGAAGTACATGAAGGAGGCACTAAGATGCAGACCACCTCTCCCTACATCACAGACATCATCCCTACAGAACCACATCTCAATCACTGCATCTTCTCCCAGGATCCCTTTCTCACTTCAAGTCAAGGCATAAGGATGGTGATGCTGCCTGGTTAGAGACCACTGAACAAAGTACTAGGGCTCCCATCTCTTCCGAGGCTTTTATAGCTGCACAGGCAAACAGACAGGCAGAGGGAACCAATGTATTCCAAATGACTTCAAAAGACGCACTCAGAAAACAACTAAAAATCCAGCCTTTAATCTCAGCACTTTCGGAGCACAGGAAGGATAATTTCCATGAGTTCCAGGCCAGCATTGTCTACACAGCGATTTCCACACCAGCATTGTCTACATAGTGAGTTTCAGGCCTGCCTTGTCTACACAGTGAGTTCCAGGCCAGCCAGGATGATATACTAAGCACCTCTCTCTAAATCAAAACAATTGACAACAATAAAAAGAAAGCAGGGGCCACTAGGACAAAACAAGATACATTCAGAAGTAAACAGGAAATGAGATGCACCATCCAAAGTGTATCCTAATTTATGTTACATTGGAGTATAGCAACAAGGAGAAAACAAAAACTAGCAGGGGAGAATTAAACCAAAGTATACTGGGCCCTCCAAAATTTGCTGAAATAATTCAACAGTGGAACACACCACACAAACCCACCCAAAAAGAGATTTTATTCTATGAATCTGCCCTTGGATACATAAACAAGCAATAAACAAGCAACTTTCACCATAAAAGGTTTTGTATAAAAATAAAAGTAGGAAGTAATGGGTAGGAGAAAATTCATCAGCAAAATGTCATTTCTGTATCTTTACTATCATGGGCTCTCCATTGGGGCTATATTTTATAGGTGCTTGTCTGAGCCGAAAATAAAAGATGACTAGTTAAGGTTCCTATTTCTACCTCCGTGACATTGAATTACAGGACTATTTCCCCTCACTCCCAGAGACGCGCCATTTGTCTTCCTACAATCCACAAGCAGAACCTTTTAAATTTTAGCACCAACAGTCCAATCTTACACACAGCCGAAGTCCATCACTGCACTTACACATCTATATCTACAAAAAATGTGCTCCTGCTTCCACAGGGAGCCTGCTGCCTGCCGAACGTAAGTGGTTCCCCTGGGATCACACGCAAGGTCCAACCTGAGCTAATAGTAAATATGAAGTTTGCACATGGAAGTCATAGCATTATGTACATATGGAGGAAAAGTAAGCTTTAGGTAAACTAGGTAATTTTCACTATAACTGAACAGGTAACATGAAACTAAATTTATCCCACTACATTACAGATCCAAGCGTATTAACAGTTATCTGTTTTACCACAAACAGGTAAGAGCATGGTGTGGTGGTGCACATCGACACTGGGAAGAAAAAAGCAAGAGAATTACCACAAGCCTCAGGCTTGCCAGGTCTTTGTATTGAGACTCTGTCTGAACAAAAAAATGCATACACACACACACACACACATATGTAAAAAGAATATCATACTATAAAAGATGATAATGGCTTAATAAATAATATATATAGTATCGTCAGTCTTACTTAATTAGAATTATGTTACGGTTCTGGTAGGGACACACTTACAAAGTACACAGAATAATCAAATTATTTACTCTTAGTTGAATGTAGGAATAGGAAGATTATGAGTTCTTTCTATTCCATTCTGAAAGTCAAACTGACAAGGAAAGTGGTATTTTTAACTACAAGGATTAAATTAATGGTGAAACAATGCCACACCAGTTAGGTTTCAAAGGGGTATTTATTTTGGGGGGTAAAACTTACATAACACAAATGGTCAGGAAAGGAACCTAGTCACTGGAGCAGGAGCCGGAACCAAGAGAGCAAGCCGAGGCTTGCCGCTCTTTTTTAAAGAGAAATATACCATGCCCCAGTGGGCTGGTATTTCAGTGGCTATTGGCTGAGGGAGCAGAAGGCACTTCCACAGCACCATGGGCTCGTACTTCAGTGACTATTGGCTGAAGGAGCTGAAGGTACTCCCACAGCATCTCCACCTTTTGTTTAAGTAAGAAAGTTCTAAGCCTACTACGAAATTATATACAGTAAGTACAAACCTACAAAATTATATACAATAAGTACAAATATCCTATTCTAACTAGCTTAAGTCTTGTATAATAAATAACTTGGCCAAGTCATGAGAGGAAAGTAGCTACATTTATCTAGTTTTCAACCCCATAGAAGATCCAAGAAGGGAAATCCTGAGAAAGTAGGAAGTGCAATCAAAGAACTTCCAAAACATGCAACAAATCACAGAGACAACTGGCTACCTGGGCAATCACCAAAGTCACGTTTGCAGCATTGAAGCAACTAACTTTGACTAAGGCCTAGAATAACTGACAGCTTATTTTTAATTGACAAGAGATTTTTCAAAACCATCTTACCTTCTCTTGGCAAGATTTGACAGTTCTGCATATCCATTTCCGGATTTTAACATGTAACTCATAATGTTGGAGTTAAAAGTTAAGAAAAGCACCACTCGAAGTTCAAACGCATAAGCAGCAGCAGACAATCCATTTTATAGCCATGTGTTACAGAGGAAACTAATGGGAAACTTTGGGGGATTTTATCCTAAGAAACCATGAAGTTTAAGCCCCAAGGTCCATGTGCAGATCTCACTGACTTATCAAAGATATCATGTAGGATGAATACAATAAGCCCTCAATAAGTTCATTTACTCCTTTGCAAAATATTGAAATAAATATTTTATATACTCATGTGTCATAAATGAGCCAATATAGAATTAAGAGCTTAAGAATCGGAGGCTAGAGAGATGGTTCAGCAGTTAAGAACACTGGCTGCTCTTCCAGAGGACCTGGGTATAATTTTCAGCACCCACATGGAAGCTCACAACTGTCTGTAACTCTAGTTCCAGAGAATCTGACACTCTCATACAGAGTAAAACACATGCGTACATTAGTTAATTAATCAGACAAGACTTTAAGAATTTTAGAAGCTGGGTATGCTGGCACACAACTTTTATCCCAGCACTAGGAGCCCAAAGCAGGCAGATTTCTTTGCGTTCAAGGCCAGCCTCGTCTACATTGCAAGTTTCAACACAATCAGGGCTGTATAACAAGGCCCTGTCTTAAAAAACAAAAGAGAATCTTGGTAAAATAATGAAGGCAAATAACCTGCTATTAATATTAAATTAACTTCTTCCCTTTATGCTGACTCTTAATCTTCTAAATAAATGCATTTTAAAGTAAAAGAAAATGTTGCTGTTTACAGTCTTCAGAGGCACAAAGTTAAGTCAATCAAAACAGGAAGGGAATAGCACACAAAGCCAGCACTCTTTCTCAAGAAAACAATTAGCCTATATGGCAACCAATAACCCTGAGTTACATATGGCAGAAATATTTAAAGAATTATAATATTGGAAGAAAAACATGTCTTAGCTCTGTTGGTACAACTACAAAGACCTAAAAAACTATTAAAATGAGACTGATTCATGGACCAATTTTGACAGCCATGTAAAACAAAGGGAGTGGAGCAAAATGGAATTTTAAACTGACAGAGATAATGAACCTGGTAGGTGGAATATGGGAGGAGAGAAAGCCTTAATTTGATTGGTAGGATTTAAACAGCAGTGAGGGAAAGTGAGAGACACCATAATGAGTAAGTGCCTATTATAATGACTCGTATAAAGAACAGAAACATACCTAACTGCTTTCTGGGACCTCAGAGAGACAGACTGCATTTAAAAGGATTCTACTGTGTGGAAATCAAATGCTTTTCCCGGGGCCTTCAGGAGATATTTAATGTACTACACTATTACACTGATACTGCATACAGACAAGTAGCAATAAATCATATAGATGCTGAAGGCAGAAAATCACTGCAGAAAAACAGGTCAAATACTCTCAAGGTGTTGTTCTGATCTTCAGGTAACAGGACACCTGGGGGTGGCTTAGGAATGCTGCAAGTGATGCCCAGTGGTGGGAAGTGATGCCCAGTGGTGGGAAGTGATGCCCAGTGTTGGGAAGTGATGCCCAGTGGTGGGTAGGCTTGTCATTTCTCCATCAATGACCACACAGGCAATACAGAACTCATCTAGATGGCCCGGGCAGTCAGATGAAGAAAAACTGGGGCAGTCTTAGTTCTATAGCTGGAAGAATAAGTCCTAAGACGTGCTCAGTATACTTCAGTAGTGTTTTCTTAGCGTGAAATAAATCTGTATGACAGCTTATGTTGGAGAGGATGAGGAGTAAGGGGAACACTCCTCCACTGCTGGTGGGAGTGCAAACGTGTACAGTCACTTTGGAAATCAGCATAGCAGTTTCTCAGAAAAGTGGGATTCAACCTTATCTCAAAATTCAGCAATACCACTTTTGGGTATATACCCAAAGGATGTTCAATCATACATCAGGGACACCTGCTCAACTATGTTCATAGCAGCATTATTGGCAATAGCCAGAAACAAGGTGCTGCTCAACCAAAGAATGGATAAAGAAAATGTGGTACATTTACCCAATGGAGTCTCACTCAGCAGTAAAAAACAATGACATCATAAAATTTGCAGGCAAGTGGATGGGACTAGAAAAAAAAGTCATCCTGAGTGAGGTAACCAAGACCCAGAAAAATAAACACTGTATATAATCACTCATAAGTGGATAGTAGATGTAAAGCAAAGGATAACTAGGCTATAACCCACAGCCCCAGAGAAGCTAGATAGCAAAAAGGGACACACATGAGTTGCCCTAAGAAAAGGAAATAGGTAAGATCTCCTGGGTAAACTGGGGAGAGGTGAGGGCAAGGGGGATGAGAACATGAGGGAACAGGATGGACTGGTTGAGGGAGCGACTGAGAAGGAGAGCGATGCAAGAAATATCTTGATAGAAGCAGTTATGTGATTATGGAGAAACCTGGTACTAGGGAAACACCCAAGCATCCACAAGGAAGACCCCAGCTAAGATTCCTAGCAATTTTGAGAGGGTGTCTGAACTGGCCTGCTCCTGTAATCAGATTGGTGATTACCCTAATTGTCATCATAGAACCTTTATCCAGTAACTGATGGAAACAGATGCAGAGATTCACAGTCAAGCACTGGGCAGAGCCCCTTGAGCTTAGTTGAAGAGAGGGAAGAGGAATTTTATGATGGGGGAGTTGGGAGGGGGACAGAGTCAGGGTCATGACGAGGAAACCCACAGAGACAACTGACCCAAGCTAATAGGAGCTCATGGACTCTGAACTGACAGTTGGGGAGTATGTATGGGACCGAACAAGGTCCTTTGCATGTGGGTGACAGTTATGTGGCCTGGTCCCCTTGTGGTGCCCCTGGCAGTTGGACCAAGATTTATTCCTGGTGCATGAACAGGCTTTTTAGAGCCCATTCCCTATGGGTGGATGCCTTGCCCAGCCTTGATGCAGCAAGGGGGCTTGGTCCTGCCTCAACTTGATATACCAGGCTTTGTTGACTCCCAATGGGAGTTCTTTCCCTCTCTGAGGAGTGGATGGGGGAGGGGGTGAAGGGGAGGTAGGTAGGAGGAGTGGGAGGATGAGAGGGAATGGGAACTGTGGTTGGTATGTAAAATGAATAAAAAAAATTTAAAAAAACAAAAGAGAAAAATAAATCTGTAGTAGATGGCTTTAAGGGTTCTTCATCAGAAACCCAGTTAAAACGAAACTACGAGCCTGTATAGAATATGCACAATATAATATAGCCTCATTAACTCATCCAAAGATTTACAGCTTCTAAAATTTTAATAACTAGCATTTCAAGAGATACGTCACATTTGATTCCTGGCCCCAAGAAAGTCACAATGTGCCAGAAGAGGCATGCACATTCAGATCTAAAAAGCTAAAATAAATGAGGACAGAGAGATAAGATAGGCTTCAAAGGCGGGAAAAAAAAATGTGTCCACCTAGGATGAAGCAAAAAGATTCAGAGAAACTCCCCCTTGAAGTGGTTCTCTACCAAAGAAACTCCTGAGTATAGCAGGCTGCAGGCACTAGGAATGCAAAGGACCAACATCAGAACCACGACTTCTGGTAGGTTCCCATCTATGAGAAATGTGAGCAACGACATGCAACCTGGGAGAGAGCAGGCTAACTATTTCCCACTTGGAAAGCAATGGTGGCAAATGATTCCAGAGAAGAATTTTAAAACACGAAGCAGAAAAAAGAGGGCATTACCTATCAAAGGGGGACCATTTGCGAAAGACCAACAACAGGAAAAGTCATAAGCAATTAGCACAAATGGTATCGTTAACGGAGGACCGTGGATCAGAGGGCGAGACCTTATCTTGCAGAGACTTTCAGGCCACTTGCAGGCAGGAGTCGGAGTCTGCCCTTTCTTCTGACAGTACAGTAATGCCTTTGATGGGTTTACAAATGAGATGATGCGATTGATTTGCAGCTGAAAAAGGTCACTGTGGTAGCAACCAGGAGGCTGAAGGGCTGAAATAACATCAGCAAAACCTAGCATCTAACAACACATTAACCATGCTTGGGTTTTGAGCAGTCTGTAAGGAAACAAATACTGCTCTTTTATTATGGACCTTAAACAGACGTTTGAATCCTACTACTGCGTTAGCTATGTTCGTATTGTAGATAATACATGTATGACTACATATCAAACTAAACGTTGCATTTATCTTTTTATTTTGGGGGGGGGTGGTCTCTAAGTGAGGTCTATGTAACTCTGGCAGTCCTGGAACTCTCTATGTAGAACAGGCTGGCCTCAAACTCAGAGGGATCCACCTGCCTCTGCCTCCTAAAGGCACGCCCCACTATGACTAGCAACTATACTTTTCTTTCAAACCCCAAATTGGAAAGAAAGGGAAATTCTTAAGAAAAATACCTAAAAATTCTACAGAGGATTTATTTAAATTTAAATTGTGATTTAAATAATAATATAAATGTCCATATAAGATAAACAGAGTGAAGTAGGGGTAATAAAATACCAGCTTTTCACTCCCTTCATTTTAACACAAATAAATCTAGTTCTGATAGACAGAGCAGTGGTAATTTCATCTGTAAAAGTCTCCATACTGCAGGTCATCAGAAAAAAAAAAAAAAACAACATAGTTAAGTGGACTACTGTCACTCAAAGTTCCAACCCTAAGCACCGGGAGATTGTCTGACCCATGAACAGATTTACATTTCGCTGGTCATGAGCTCAAACATGATCTTGTTACAAAGAATTATTATCAGAATATTTTTTACTTAGAATTTACTTAGAAACCAATTAGGACTAAGAGTTATTTAAACAGAATAATCTGCAGACACGCATTCAGGTAAGAAAATAGTGAAAACTATGATCACTTCCTTTATACTAAACAGTTCAATTTTATTTTTTAAATAACATTTTTTATTTTTATTTATCTATTTATTTATTTTATGAGACAGGATTTCTCTGTGCAGCTTTGGTGCCTGTTGTGGAACTAGCTCTTGTAGATCATGTTGGCCTCAAATTCACAGGGATCCATCTGCCTCTGCCGCCAATATGATGGAATTAAAAGTGTACACCACAGCACCTGGCTTTAAATAGCATTTTTTAAAGCACCGTGGTGTTTCTGTTTTCTTCTGTAAGATAAAAATGGGTTCTATAAAATCTCTTGAAATGTTTATATTAAATCTCGATAGGTAAGACCAAGTAAAACAAGGTAATAATTACAACCTCTATTTGAATATACTAAAAAGGTCAAAATATCTCAATGAAAGCTCAAGATTAATCATGCATAGACTAATTAGCTAATAGCAGTTCTTGGATTCTTCTGAAAATACTCATACTCATACAAGAGATAACTGACAATAAATACCCAAGGCATCTGTAAAAAATGAAAAGATAAATATGAAGCTAAAACATGAGTTTGTCTACTGGTATGTTGGCATCTAAGATGTACAAGAGACTAGCAATGTGAGAAAAAATGATGCTTCATGGAAAACATTCTTTTGTAGAGAATAAATCACAGAAAATGAATGGCATGGAGAAGAAGCTATAGAATATAGAGAGACTTTGAGTAGCCGGAGTGATAATGCAAGTCTCTAAGAAGACAACACAGTCACAGACAGACGGGCAGGATATCATTCCATGCAGATGAGCAACAACCTTCGGAAAGGATGATCGCATAGCACTGTAAATTCCAAAGTCAGCACGAGGAAGGTCAACAAGGACCACCAGACAACACGGTGTGGAATCAGATCACAGCCAGGCGTCTGCATTTGATGATGCCTCTGTGAAAACGCTGGAGGATTTGGGGGACCATCCAAGTCCTAAAAACTAACACTTGTTCCAAGACCTTTCTGCTGCCAGAATAGCCTATGGAGGAGGACAAGAAGGTAAACTGGGAAGGTCACAGTTTAAGCCATGTTTGAGGTAAAAGACAGTGGAAGCTTGGACGGCCACGTGGCTTCCTAGCAGGTTCTCATTTGATGGAGCAAATGAAGTGATAACAGCTGAATAGAAATTTGGGGTAAATGGACATGACAACTCAGAGTTCCAGGCTCCAACCTATGGGCTGAGTTCCCAAGATGAGACTCCGTGTACAACCGCAATTACACTGCCAAGAACACCAACCAACATAGCATGACACATGGTAGTGTAAGGCCTAAGGTCTAAGAGTCTGTCAGAGATGGACAGCTTGCAGACAACCTGGATTGCAGAGATGGACAGCTTGCAGACAACCTGGATTGAGAAGAAATCTCTTCAAACAGTCTGAAGAAACTGAAACAGTGTGTGTTTGTCTATTGAGTCCACACAGGTATAGACTAAGAGAGACACTCATGACTGAGACCATCTCTGGGAAGAAAGTCTATAGGTTCCTATCAGTTAGGGTGTATTTCTTGCAATGGTTTCATTTTTTGAGATAAACTTGCAATGGTTGAAGGTCAAGGATTGTATTCATAAAAGTTTGAATTGTATTTCTGTTCATCAAAATAAGTTAGGTCCTTCCAGATAAACCCCTGAGAATGGAGACAAGGAAAGAAAAATTGGAAGTATATTTTAGAAGGATGACTAAGTGTGTTTTCAATTTTTATTCATTTAGTGAAAAATCATAATGCTCAGGAAAAGATTATAAACTTGGTAGTGACATTACTTTATAGTAGTGAAAGATAAAGCTGACAACAGAGTTAAGAAAAGGGGGACTCGTTCATAGAGGACCATTCATCCTCTGTGTCACATGTAGGCAAAAGCAACAGATAATATGGATGTCATTTCACTTAAGAAGGTCTTAGCAACACAGAAACTTACAACAATCAGGGCAGAAAACTGGTGTGAGAAAGACTCAGAGACATCTGAATCCTACACTTTCTTTTCTTAGTGCTTGTAATTAGAATTTTTAAAAATACGGATGAATATATTGTTGATCTAATTTAGAACATTTTGGTAGACCTATAGAGTATATAAATACCCTCTGTGCTTATAGTTGATAACAAAGCTTTCTCAAAAAGCATTTCTCCATGGCCTGGGAGGTAAGTTGGTGGATAAAATTCTGTCAAAGCATAGGGACCTATGTAGGACGCCCTCAACCCCACATATCATTGACATAGCAACATGAGCCTGTAGATCTAGCACACCTTTGGAGAGATGGGAGCCAGAGAGTAGAATTTCTGAAATCCATGAACAAGACTAGCCTGGCATACATAGAGGTAAACAACAAAGAGACCACGTTTAAACAGGGTGTAAGGTGAGGGTGATCAGCTTGTCCTCCACAGTCACAACCATACTTATACAAAGACATGTTCACACACGTACATACACAGAGATTTAAAAAAAAATAGTGTGGGGACTGGAGAGATGGCTCAGCAGTTAAGAGCATTAGTTGCTCTTCCAAAGGACGGAAATTCAATTCCCAGTACTCACACGGAAGCTCACAACAATCTGTAATTCCAGTTCCAGAAGATCTGAAACCCTCATACAAACATACGTGCAGGCAAAAGCCCCAGTGTACACTAACAAAATAAATATATCCTTTTTTAAAGTTTAATTTTCACCTTACTTTTTAATAGCTTAGATATTGTTCTCAATGTCACAGTGCAGGCATCCACGAGGAGAGTGATGCAGTGTGAATTATGATCTACAGATGCTTGCTCTGCAGAGGAACCATGTGGACCTGTTTTACAGCAGATTTAAAGCAGAAGCAGAGATCATGTGAAGACCACTACAGTCATTCACAGGAGGAGGAGGAGGAAGAGGAGGAGGGAGAAGAGGAGGAGGAGAAGAAGGAGGGTTGATGGAGAAATAGCCTTATCTAGAAAACACCTGGTACAGCAGTAGCGTACAGTGGATCCTCTATGTCTGCAAGTGAGAAAGGCAAGGAAGGAAGATTAGCCAATGGGAAGGCAGGTCTCATGACACTGTCTTCTGAACTGAAACATGACTGGTACCAACGCATACTACCTGAAGCACTGACAGACGTCAGTGGGTAGACTAGATTATGCTAAAGGCATTTAAGAAAGCATTTAGTATTTAATTATAAAACCCTCTAAAAACCTGAAAATGTATTTTGAACAAAATTAGCAAACTGGTTTATTTTCCCCGGACTTTTCCATTTTTCTTTCTAGTCATAAGCTGACGCCACCACTCGGTATTTCATCCTGACCACGGCTAACCACAATCTTGGGTTCTCTCTCTCGACCCATCACTACTCCAAGCCTCTAATATTTAATTTAGTTTTGATTTAACAAGTAATCACATGCCACAATTGGCTATCTCATAGAAGAAGAATCTTCAGAACCAATTTCACCAGGCTTGTGGACTGGCATTTATAAGTACATTAATGATAGCGAAATCAATAGAAAAAAAGAAGCAACTGGTTTGTCATTGAAATTTACCACATAATATAATATAAATTCCACAAGAGTCAAGAATCTGAGTTCTACTTTTAAGGACGGTCTCAAGTTAGGCCTTTACGTGGACTAATTATTTCATGGCAGCAGCAAGCAAGGGTGACTTGACTAAGTCGGGGATCCAATACTAGGAGTTACTCAGCCTGAGACAAGTTTGTCCACACGTGCAAATGACTGAGGCAATCAAGCGTGCTCTGTGTGAATCAGGCAATGCTATGTGACTTGCTATTACTGTCAAAAATTGCTTTCCAGGTTTGGAAGACATCCCAATTTTATGGATGACAAATTAGACAGCATGAAAGTTACACTACAACTTGGAATTGTTGATGCCCCAATTTTATGTCCAGTTCCAACCTGCTCTCTCCCTAGATTCAGTGTGGGAAGCTCGACTAAATTATGGAATCCAAGTATGCTCCTACTGGTGAAAATAAAAACTAACTTACTTCGAAACAGGCATTTCTCTTTGGAAAAATCAGTTTTAGGTTCCTAATTTAAAATAGACCACAATCATCAATATTTGCGTCTTGCAATCCTACATTTCTGAGCCTCTGTGAGCTCTTCTGAAGAGCATTTGATGATCCACATAACAAAAGAACATTCACAAATAAAGAATTAAGCTCCTTATTGGGACAAATTACCTTTAACAAATTAGATCCACTTTCCAGAGGAAAGCATAGGAGTGGTAGCTAAGAAACCTTCACTAGCAGCAACTGAACTCTAGAATGCTTTGGAAAATCAGTGTAGGACAGATGCTATGCAAAGTCTGCCTTTTCCTGTGATTTACATTTTAGTGTGATGCATTTAAATAAAGTATATACTTTAGTAAATGAACCCTTAAACACAAAATATCTATGGCTTTTTAAAAATCAAAGGTGAGCTTTGGTTTTAAGTTGTGGCTTCTTCTCAAGAATTTGGTTTTAAGTTGTGGCTTCTTCTCAAATCCAGAAGGGGGTAAGCATCCTTAGTGTTTTTACATTCGAAAGAGTTCATGAACAACTGGGCCACTCTTCCATCTTCACCTGATTGGCAGTGGCAGGCCAGTCCCAGCTACAGCCTGCCACCTCCAGAGGATGCCCAAAGAAAGGGACCATCACTGAGCACAACACACACAACATAGGAGTAAGCGGGCTATCAGCCCCACCCTGCTCTGAGCCAGATAAGATAAGATGCTAAAATGCTGTAGTAGCTCCTTCATCTCCTTCAGCCAACAACCATTAAGATACTAGCCCACTTCTCTCATCAAGGTGAGGTCCTCTGTCAGAGGGCCAGGAGGTGACTCACAGGTAAAGGTACTTGCTTGCCAAACCTGATGACTCCAGTTAAATCCCCAGGGTTCACATGATAGAAGGGGAGAATCAAATTCCCTAAGTTGTCCTCTGATCTC
The DNA here is from genome assembly GCF_982192425.1 of Myodes glareolus. Classification (NCBI taxonomy): domain Eukaryota; kingdom Metazoa; phylum Chordata; class Mammalia; order Rodentia; family Cricetidae; genus Myodes; species Myodes glareolus. Next base: position 107,011,958 of record NC_142026.1, read on the forward strand.
CCAAAACATCACACACAGGCAGGCATGCAAGCAGGCACACGCACACACACACAGAGAGAGAGAGAGAGAGAGAGAGAGAGAGAGAGAGAGAGAGAGAGAGAGGAATGCAGAAACACACAAAAAAAGGAAGAAAGGGTGAGGGAGAGAAGGATGGAGGGAGGGAGGGAGCGAGGGAGCCTCAACAGAGAGGAAGGTCAAGGCAAGATTGTGGCTTTGGCTCACAGCTGATGTCAGTCTGGTTATGGTCAAAGACTATATGCCTGTTTACAGTCCACATTCCAAGTAAGAAAAGACAAGGGAAACAGTTGAGGGCTCTGTCTCAATACCTAAGCTCCAAGTCTAGGTGATGGGGGAGGGGATGCAAAATATGAAGATGGGGAGGGGGGCTGAAGGTGCAACTCCATTGGCAGAGTTCTTTCCTTGAATGCCGAGAGCTCTAAACTGGATCACCAGCACCTTATAAACCATTTCAAGTTAACCCAAGGATGCTTAGCAAATTTGAGGCTATGCTACATAAAACCCCATCTCGCTGCCTCAAGCTACCCTCTCCCCCACAAAAATACGGCCGGCTCAAACTGAATAGATCTAAAATACCCAAAACCCATCAAATATGGTCATCATGTGAATGAAAGTATGGGAAGAGTGAACTGAAAGGCATAACTGAAAAAGAAAAGTGATTGCTATTGACAGGCAACCAGATTACTCCTTTCTTAGGCTGAAATGTCTATGCAGAGAAAGAAAATACACACCAAGGTCATAGCTTAGAAAGGGTGCTACGTGTGCCACAGCTAACAAGAGAATTTTAAATAAAGGCAAGCATGCCGTTTCCTTTTTCTTAGAAAAACTAAGCTGATAAAATACAAATGGGTATGAGTGAGTGTGTGTGTGTGTGTGTGTGTGTGTGTGTGTGTGTGTGTTCCTGTTCCTATTATTTCCATGTGGGCACTTTTCCAGCATAGATTTAAACCAAATGCAAAGAGCCAGAAAGTGCTCTAAATGAACAAGGCCCCATCATTAACAGTGACACTGCAGCCACTTTAGAGAGGCCTTTGGAGTTTACAAAGTATTTTAATGTACATTAGTTCATTTGACTCTCAAGAAAAGACACCCTGGGTAGGTAGAACAGTTATTAATAGTCTGATTCCTACAGATACTAAAAATGAGCAACCAACACTGAGATTTGACATGTTCACCTGGAAGCCAGAGTGTGAGCATTCGGGAAGTCTCTCACAGCCTAGTGTTCCGCATACTCTGCTCTATACAACCTTCACGGTGAGGAATGATCTGACTACAACAAACGCTGGGCCTAACATGCATACATCTGCTAGGTAGAGCCAGAGTCTCTCACAGCACAGATTCAGCTTTCAATGTTGGGGAAAGTTAACTACCAAGACGAGCATCTTCTGTCTTTGTCATGCACTTAATAACACATTAATAGTGACGTCCATTTACCACACACACACACACACATACACACACACTCAAAAAAAAAATTGCAACTGCTTTAAAACATTAATTCAGTTGGTCTTCGGAGCAACTCATTGCAGGCAAGCCATCTTTATTCACTGGAGAGACAGTTGCTTGTATGTCCAAGAAAACATAGCCAGCAAGAGGTAGCACCAGGATTTAAACTCATTAAAAGTTTGGCACCAGGCTTGCTGAACAGCACTACCTGTACAAGAGTTCACCCATGGGATCACCCTTCACTTCTACACCCTCAAGCGCAAAGGCAGACATGCACGTACATGACCACCCCCTGATATGCTTCAAGACTCACTGGCTCCTTCCAGGGTATTTGAAACCCATAAAAACATGTAAAAAAAATAGCATGTACTGTGCTGTAAGTATTTATCTGCTCGGAACTTAGGCACTGAAATTCAGGCCTCCAAAGGGTTAGTGTCAGAAGGTGAGGTCACTGGGAGGTAATGAGGTGGCCTGAATGAGATTCCTGCCTTTGCAGGAGAGACTCCAGAGAGGCCGCACTCCTATCCTGTGAGGACAGGGTGAGAAGGTTCTTCCAAGAACCAGGAAATAGTTCTCTCAGGCACCAGTCTGTGGGTACCTTGTTCATGTACTTCTCACTTTCCAGGGCTGTGAGAAATAAGTTGCTATTTTTATTTTTTTAGCAGCTACACCATTTAGGGTATTTTGTGAGAGCAGCCTGAAGCACTAAGACAGCCGGACACCTTTCTTACCACAAAGGATCACAGCAGGATGTAGGAAGAAAAAGCAAGTGTCAAATAAGGCCAGAGGTGCAAGGAACAAATGCCTGTAGCTGGGGAAAGGTGGAGAAGGGCGTTATGCGGACTGTAGAGAACACTAGAATAGTGTGCACACAGCTCACTGCACAGAAGACACCACCAGGCATCCCGCTGAATCTATGCCCCAGTGTTAAAACAGTTAACATTTACTCAGATAAACTGGCTGTGCTGGCACAGATGTTAATCCTGCCTGTGCTGCTGACACCAGTGCATCTGCTGGACAATCATGTCTCAGGCTATGGGACTCTCCTCTAATAAACAAAAACTCAGGCACATTATCTAAAATCTTTCCTAGAATTATGATTCTGCATCATCCACACAGAAAGCAACACAACTGAAGGAACAAGGTAGAAGCTACAGATATGAGGACAGAAAAAGAAAGAAATGAGAAGAATTCACAAAAGGCTTGCACTGTTAGAAACACCTGAACGCCAGCTTATCTTTGAACTCAGAAACTTTTATAGACCTCCTGAAAACAGTGTTTCTAATTAAGTCTAACAGACAGAACTTCCATGGGAGAGAGGGGATAGGTAAACCATAAAATGCAAAGAAATACATGGGAGAATAATTTTTAGGGAAAAGCTGCTGAAAAATACAGGTGATAAATGCATTTCACTTTTTTTTTAAAAGAAATAATGTCAAATCACTGTTGGCTAGCTTTCATCACCACCAGACTGTGTTTTGTTGGCTGCTAAGGAAGAAAAAGAAAAAAGATCAATAGTCTTGCCCAACTATGAACGCTGTGAGCTACAATAATAACCTGTGGGGCAGGGTATGCCCATGGGTGCAATAGTGGCTGCAATGTTATATGGGCAACCAAACACTTTCTGCTTGAATTTAAGATTTATTTCACAGGAGAAAACGTAGACCTTGTACAGTTAATCTGCCCCCATAGGCCCTAGAGCTCAAACCACTACTATTATTTTGGTAATTGGACATAAGTTTAGTTATCATCAAAATTTGTATCCCTACATCCACAGATCTCGCAGCTCATCGGAGAAGCTTCTTTATGAAGAGAATAAGTATCTGTGGAGGGCTTAAGCACTACTAGGACTGTGTATCCCACCCTGCAAGGCTCATGGACTATTTCAGAAAAGGAGGAGGAAAGATTTTAAGAATCAGAGCTTGAGGAGAATGGGAAGCAAACGATGTCTCCTGACATGGCAGGACCACCGTGCTTTTGAATGAACTCACAGCAGCTGTTGCTGCCTAGGCATGATCAAGTCGACAGCTTTCCAGGATGGGAAAGCCAGAAGGTATATGACCCCACCCCTGGAGCTATTGACAGTTGTTGGTTTCTGGGGGAAGGCAAGTCAGTTTTCTTGAAGAATATGGCTCTTGCTAAGTAGACCATATTCCAATGGAGGTTCCATACCCAAAAATACATGGGCAGCATACACTGGACTTAGTGGGTTATTTCTAAAAATGAAAAGAGAAACAAAGTTGGGAAGGAATGGAGATGGATCTGGGAGGAATAGGAAGAAATCAGGGGTGAATACAATGAAAAATTACATGCACATAAAAAATTCTCAAAGAATCAATAAAAATAGTATGTGCAAAAGTGGTACCATAATGAAACATTTTATCTTTAATGTTATGTTATCGATTTTATAATATCATTGTTAATTAAGTGCTACTTTTCATATTTAAATTTCACAAATAAGCTCAAACATAAATATATTCACAGTCATGTGCTTTGGAAGGTAGGAAATCAACATCAGTGAGGAGCAGCTAAGGCTGCGGGATCCATGCTGTGTCATCTACCTGCAGTGGCGGGTACTTCTACTTTTTGAAAAGACAAACCAAACTCATTTTTTTTTTTCAAACAGTAAGCCAAGAAAAAAAAAATCACCAGGAATGTCAATAAAATATGGATGGTTTTATGTTCCCTTCTCCATTTTTAATTTATTACCTCACCCAGACTAGTTGGTGATGTATAATTTGAAATCAATGTATTCCTGGATGAGTATGGGGCGGAAAGAAAATCTCCCTTATTTTTGTTCCTCATGACGATAACCCGGATGAGAATAAAAGTCCAGGGTGGCTTGTGCTTGGGTATACCGCAAGTGTGCAAATCAGTGTGCCAGTTATGTAATCAATAAACATAATAACCTAAAATGATTTTAAACACCTAACTAAAAGAGGCATCTTTAAGGTTGGCTGTAAGTGAAAACTGGGTTTCCAGCTGTTTTTATACATCACTTGGTGCAGGAGAGGTGGGACGTCCCATCCCCCCATATCTGACTCTAGCAACTTCACTCATGCCCCTCATATGCCTTTTGAACCCTAAACTGTGTCACTTAAAGGACGTGCAATCATGAGATCAGTTTGAGTAGGCTCAACAAATCCCTAATTTCCTACTGACAGGGTCATGACTTGAGGGAGGGGTCATATGTACCAATCCCAGCAAAGACCTCCAGATGGCTGACGAGAAACAGTCCCCCTGACATAGGTCGAAAAGCTGGAGTCAGTCACATTATCCCCCAACTGAGAAGCAATGCCTGGGTTCTTTCCATAAAGCTATCAGCAGCTACCTTGACCCAGCCCCCTGACCCACCACACATACTCCAACCAGACATCAGAACATGACATCCAAGGGAAGAAAGAAGCATCAACGTGTTACTGTTCATTATGCATTTATCTGCCAGACAGTGCCTCAAGCACTTCTGTACAAATCTGAGACTAAACAAAATGAGTAAGCATTGCACAGAATGGAACCCAGCTGGGATTTCATTATGTCTGGACTTGGTTCTTAAGCCTATGCTATTTTAAAATCATGTAACTCTGTATCTAACAGTTGTTTATTATCATTATTATTAATAATAATAACAATAATAATGATGTACAAAATAGCTTCCTCAGAAACATTAATAAAGTAAACTGCATCTTCTAAAAGGAACAGTACAAACATACTCTTGAAAAAATGGGTGTAGAGGTTCACACACATCTATAATTTCAACACTCAGGAGGTTGAGGCAAGATTATGAGTTCAACACAAGAAAGAATCTCATAGAGAGAACTTGGCCCCCAAACCACACACACACACACACACACACACACACACACACGCACACGCACACGCACATGCACACATATACACACACACCATTGTCATGTCACAAATGGAAGATTTCTTAAACAAGAATCCTGGCAAATCATCTCAGGAATGACGTGAGGAAGGGGATGGAAAAACTTTCTCTATTATTTCAACTACAGGTGTTAATGAGTTATTATTTCTATAAGGAAATTCACAGTTCACCTAAAATATCTACTGAACCATCATAGAACTACCTGCATTATATCTGAGAACAAAAGTTCTATTAGTCTTCTCTCAGTCTGGTAGAATAGGACAGGGAAATTGAATGGTACTGGCAGGGTAGGCTAGAATGGAAACACTCAGTTTTTTATGAAATTATCATTATGTCAAAGACATAGATACATTGGCTTGTACCTTTCCCATCTCTATGTCCTCGGGGTATGTGATTATCTTATAATCATTCCTGTTCCCCACAGAAACACATTTTGCTTCATGACACACTTTTTAAAACTGAAAAACGTATCACCAGAGGTGTTTGTTAAATTGATGATGATGGTTTAAATTAAAGCACATTTGCCACGAAATTCCAAGGGTCATACATTATTGAGCAGGCAAAGGCGTCTTTTCTACATGAGAAGAAATATAAAATGCAAAAGAAAGCGAACGAGCCAGTAATGAAAGTTTACGTAAAAGAAGTCAAAACTCTTACAATTGCTTATGACGGCAACCTTTCTGAGAACGGTGTCTCCAGGCAGAAAGCATCAGAGACCAGCAAGAAGATTATATTTACCACGTGCATACCAATAGAAAGTCATTATTCGGCAATAATCACTAAGCCCCAATGAACAGTAAAATTATTTTTAACAATTCATTTATTTTACAATCTCTATAACATAATGGCTTCTAGTTAAATTACTGTACAATATCCTGTTCCTGAATTCTGAAACAGCCCTGTATCTGAAGCACCGAGTGCTCTTTAAATACAGCTATCAAAAACAAAACATTTTCAGTACAGAAGAGACTCATTCACTATATTATTCTCTGCCAGCTATGTGTTCTTGGGAGATGAAATCTGTATCCACAAGCCTACCAACTAAAGCAGAGAGCTACACAGAGCCCAGTGAGGGCTTCTGTCCAAGCTTATGGTCCCACCTTGGTAGGAAATTGAGACCTGTCTGCTTAACTCCTCTGAAGAAGCGCCCATTAGTTTTCTCCTTTACTTCCTCAAAACAATGTGAATGTATGACTGAAGAGGATATGAGACTGCTCGTTTCTTATGTGATTTCTCTCCAGCTACTTTCTGTAGTTTCACTCTCACTATTAAGAAACCATCCAGATGAAGAAGCAGGCAGGAAGTCATCACTGTGAAGACATGAACGGAAAGACAGTTCACACCAATCAGTAGCATCCTTGTCCAGTAAAACCAAATGGGAAGACTACAACTTGGTAATAAGAATCTCATATCTCACATAGTAAGGGCTAATTACTTCTAACAAACCCACAAGGCAGGAATTTTATTCTCTTCAATAACATAAAGGGAGTTGAGGAAAATGTTCTCTAAAACTTAGTTCTGGAATCCCAGTTTATTAATCTTATAAGAAAAATTATTATCTAACTGCCCTGGAAAAGTATAAAAAATCCCCCCAGTAAGTTTATTAATCTCTTCATTTATAAAAGTTGAACAACTCTAACTAGGCACTAACTACCACTAGCAAATATTGCAGTATAAATGAAAACTAAATGTTCACAATTACATGTATTAAAAAGAAGTGTGCAATATTTAAGGGATAAAAGTAACAATGTTTTGTACAGATAAATATCTATGCAACAAAAAACACTGCTGAGCATAAATCAGGGTAAGGAATATCAAGAAAGGTTCAAGGAGTAGCTCTTAATTTCAGTACCAAATTTTGTGCCTGGTACCATGTAAAACAATATGAGAAAAGGGGATTAAAGTATAGTATAGGGATCCTGTTCTCACTGAAGAAAGATCTCACCAATATCACCCACTTACAAAGTGTCAGGCAGTTCTATGGGACAAAGCCATGCAGTGCTAAAATAACAGAAACGGAGTCAAGAAGCTAGAAGTTAAGACACAGAAAGACGGCTCCAGGAGGACATGAGAATGGCCGCAGGGGCAGCTATGTAAACGTGCAAACACACAGAGGGCAGACCGAGTGTCAGGGTAATCCACAGAGCCTTGGAGCCAGCTTCAACCCACAGGAAGGTAAAAGAGGGTCAAGATCACAGAGGCTCGGATATCTCCAAATGGAACTGATTAACCCTGAAGTCAGTGCTTAACAGATATTAAAAGCAAAAATTAGTAAATTGCTCTAATTAGGATTGCAGCCAGGGAGGCCAGTTGCCTAGGAGAAAACCGTGGATGAATTCAGGTGATGGTGGGGATGCAGAAACATGAAACAAATTACAAAGTACCATCATTCATTAACTGATTTTACAATGCTAATGTAAGGGAAGGTTGTACGGGGATAACACTTGAGTCATCTCTAGCTGCGAAGTGTCTAGGCCAAAAGATTCAGAAAATGACTCTACCGTCGGCAAGGGGACCATTCCGAAATAAAACAGCCAAATATAATTAGGTTCAAGCGGGTTATTGACGTGCATTTCTTGTGCTAACCACGAAAGCCCCAAGCTGAACTTGACAAATGAAAAGAATGTCCTGTTAGATTTCAGGTAGGGATTTTTACGTCTTCCAAAGTTACTGATGTGATACACAGAAGATAATACATTCTCCAAAAGCAACTCCCCTCCTGTTATATTGTGAAGGTTCTCCATGCAGTGAAACTAAAGTCAATTTAGCATTTTCTTGTGGCTGCGAGAAAGTCTTTAAACCAATTAAATTAACTTTTCCTTCTGCTGATTGTACCTGCTAGTCGATTATCCTGAGCCCCTAACAGACAGTCCTTTCTTGGGGGCCACGATGGTTTCCTAGAAACTACATTCTGAAACAAGCAACTGTTAAAGGAATTAGGCCTCCCACTGGAATGATGCTAGACCTCAGATGAAAGCCTCTAGCCGTATATGACAACAACGTTAACGAGGTATTACTAAAACAGGACAAAAATGTCCATATAGAATCACGCACACATAGAATCATTTTAAGTCATAAAATAGGTCACATCACCTAGGATTTTTATACTATAGAAATCTTTGAAATTATGTGAATGGAAGAGCTGTTTTATCAGGTCAAAAAAGTGAGGTCTCCAGCGTGATTCGACTCCAAAGGTATCAATATATAGAAATGGACTTGAAGTTCTACTGATGGAAACGTCAAGGACCTTCAGATGTGGACATAGTTTGTCCTTCATCAGTCTTATAAAGCACATATAGCGATTATTAATTCACACTGCTCATATAAAGGGAGCAATTACTACACAATAAACAAATGCCAAATGAAACCTACAATTCTACTTTATCCGTTGCTGACATTATCCGCGTATTCCTACACCCTTGTACAGTTAGGGTACTGGAAATATTAGGGGGCATCATTTATACAAGCACTTCCAGTGAGATTATTGATGCAGAATCTGTGGTCTTCAGCATATATTTCTGGAGATACTTTCGATAAAACACATTTGCTCAAGAAGCTGTTAATACATTCCCTAGCCCCAAAAGGCTTTTAAGCAAATCATCTCTGGAATCTTTGTAAATGTAGCCAGCATAGATTTTTGTCACAGGGAAATCTCCGTACTTGTCAAGCATCAAGAGACCAAGACTGTGACTCCCGCTTTGTTTGTTCAGCTGCAAATGGGATGGATAAAAGCGAAGGGCTGGGCTGGAGAGTCAGGATCTTTTTATCTACAAGTGCTATGATTCCGACTTCAGTTGTCAACTTTTGGCAAGGAAGATTTGCTTTATTCTGGCCATGCACAGCAGCCTTGAAGGAGTAAAAGGGACAGACAAAAGACTTCAGGAGCTCTCGAGTCTATGGAGGGAGGGGACTGAAACAGCAGAGTTCTGCCTTGATAACAGGGGGAAAACACAGAAACTCAAAAACCTCCTCTGTAGTCCATCCAAGGCCAGGGAGATGGCTGGCAGAGGACCAGGTACTGAAGGAGCCATGGTGATTTGCCAAGTCCAAAGCAAAAGAAACATGGTGCCCAGTTGCTGGAGTCAGAGCAGTGATTACCAGGTTAAGCGCTTTCCACTGGCAGGATGGAGAGAGCCCTGTCCAGGTGTCCCTGCTGCAGACATGTTCCTCCCAGGTTCTTAAACAAATCAAGAGCGAAGCACCACGGGAAGGCTGCAAGCGGATGATTTCTCTCACCACCACCCTGTTATCAGCATTAGAAGAGCTGGGGCTGGAAAATGGCTGATAAAACCAATGTACTGATCTCCCCTGCTAGGCTTTGATCTGGTTTTCTGGCAGAAGCAGTTATTAACTACTCAAGAGAAAAAAAAAAAGAAAAAGAAACAGGTCTAATCGGGTGCAAATCCCTCTGGGCACTGCAAGACTGAAGTCAGTAGGGCCCCTCCTCTATCAAAGTTTACAGCAATTCAGGAAATGCTGGCATGATGCACTCTCAACATTGAAAGACTCATTGCTAAGACTTGACGACAACTGTAGGCCCTTGGCCCTTCCAACACTATGGATTAAAACTCATTGGCTGACACTTTGATTGCCTTGCACTTTTGACTGTTTTGTTTTTCCCATTACTTGCAAAAGTTAGAAGAAACAAGCTTAAAATGAATATGAAAATCAAAGGTTGATGGATTGGAGAGATGACTTGATAATCTTCCAGAGCACACAATGCTCTTAGCACATCAAACAGACCTACAGATCTAACAGCAGCTTCTGATCTCTAGGGGTACCTGTATATATGTGATTGCACACAGAAATGAGTGTGTGGACATGTATGTGTGTGCATACACACACAATGGTAAAACAAAAGGGTTATGGAGTTTACCAAGGAAACAAAAATATTATATTTACAGCAAACGTCAATACAGCAATAATTTCACTTCTTTAAGACAACACAAATATCATCAGGCCGTGGTGGTGCATGCCTTTAATCCCAGAACTTGGGAGGTAGAGGTAGGTGGATCTCTGTGAGTTTGAGGCCATCCAAAACTATACACAGAGACCCTGTCTCAAAAAAAATTATTACTGAGATGTGGGGGGGGGGGAGAAAGAAAGGAAGAAAGAAAGAAAGGAAGAAGGAAAGAAGGAAGGAAGGAAGGAAGGAAGGAAGGAAGGAAGGAAGGAAGGAAGGAAGGAAGGAAGGAAGAAAATCAGTGTGCCAATGAAGTTTTTGCACCTTAGTTGCAATCTATTCACCCATATTTATTTTAAATTGATCATTTAAAAAATTAAAACCACAGACAATTGATTCCTAAGTTTCGAGAGCAGTAGCACTTGATCTTTGTGAAGTCCCGGAACCCATACTACAAAATCCAAACTCCTATCTAAATGGAGTGTGTAAAATTGAGTTTACAAGCCTTTGAAGCACAAAATGAGACAACTTAGTGATCTACATAGCCCAGACGAGGCGCCTTCGCTGCCTAAATTGCAGCACCCTCTAGCTTCGGCCACTTTAAGGTCGAACTCCACCCAAAAGCATGTCTAAATGCCATGGCCAACAGTCCTATTTCAGATAGGGAAAGTCTAGCATCGTCTCACTTGAGCATACTCATGGGCTTTCCAGATTCAAACAGAACCTGAGAGGAGGAGGGATGCAAAAATTAGCAACGTGTTGTTTTTATGTTACTATTCAGTTAAAATGTGTTTTGTGGAAATTATTAGAGTATGAGGGAAATAGCAGAAAGTAATAGGTTAAAAATATCCAGAGACTAAGGTCATATTATATAAAATTTACTCTTATAAAATAACTAAAATTTTACCTTTACAATATAGTTATAATAGAAAAATGGCTGCTGGCATAGCGAGTATAAATCAAGACTCCCTTTCATATAAACATGATTCTTACAAATTACAGCACAAAAATACTGTTTGGCTGATATTTTTAGTTTTCAGGAGGAACTTCATTCTGACACTACAGAACAAAGGCCTGATATCATCTGTCAAAAGTTTATTCTTGATAAACAAATTCCATTTTCCAACTCTTTAAGATTCTTTCGCTCTCAAAAATGTCAGAAAAATGACATCTATAAATTTAGTGTTTTACTAAGTATAGTCTGGGCCTAAAAATATAAGAGTGTTTATAAAACTCAATATGAAAGCTCTGTGTACTTGCTACTTTGGTTTCATTTTGTTCAGTGAGCTGGTGGCAGTATTTGAACCCAGGCTTCCACAGAACTTTCTGGAGAGCCCAGACCATTTCCTTGAGTTCCTCCTGTTACAACTGCAGGCATGCATCATGACACTCAGCTGGAAACCGTTTGCGTGAGCACTTTAAAGTTCACTGCCCACTTAAAATAAACTGTTTCCTGGTATTTACGACGCTGCTGAATAAATTTAAAGAATGCCACAGTCCCACAGACAGATGGCCTGCAGAAACAATCACTGGTATTCCAGGCAGATTAAAAACGTTGGGCGGTTCCACTGATTGTCACATAAGTAGTCATGAAAATATATTTATTCTGTCTAAACAGGTGGTTCAAAAAAAAGAAAGAAAGAAAGAAAACAAGCCCCCTGTAAGTTAAGAGAAGTGCCACTCTAAGAAATGTGTAGGAAGATGGACTTTGCTTGACTGAAACGCATGTCTTTCTGTGTTATTTTAGATTATCAAGGGGGGGGGGGGGCTTAGAAAACAGTATTCAGGTTTAAACCACAAACAAAAAACAGTATAAACCAACAGAGTTGATTACCACTGGCAAATTCCTTCAGCTAAAATTACTCAATAGAAATCCACCTTCTAACACTCTAATTCAATACACTCTGAGCCCTGTGTGTTCCTGTCGCCACACACTAAAGTATGTTACACTAACCATGCACATTACCGTGTTTTATCAATAACGTCCATCACAAAAAAAAAAAAACAAAAAAAAAACAACTGGTCCACTTTAACCATTCCTGCACACTGACCAGGAAAATAGTCCACTTCCTGGAGGGGATGATCCGAAGTTTCACTGGCCACGCTCACGGTCACTGACTTTCCAGGAACTGACAACTGAACCACATGCTCTGGCTTTGCATCCCAAGCAGATTTGTGATATGAACTGTAACATCCATGTTCACTCTTTCAATGTGGAGCAGAAGGTTCAGACTCTGAAATAAACAACCTGTTCATCTTTGTGTGTGTCTGTGTGTTGTTTGATGTGTTTATTTAAGACAGATGACAAATTGCGAATTGTTGCACGCAAAGAGTAAAAGAACAAAAGCCTGCAGCGGATTCTCACTCGGAGCCTGTTGGACTGTAGAAGGACAAAGCCAAGGTCTGTGAGAAAAGCAGTACAATTTTGTTTTTAAAATAGTTTCAATTGAGAGGCCAAATATTAAAAACAACAAGAACAACAAAGTCCAGCAAATTGGAAGTTAAAGGCTTAGAAATAAAGATTAGAATGCTCAACTCCTCAAGACACTGTACAGGGATAAGGATGGTCCCAAATAAAGATTAGAATGCTTAACTCTACACGACATTATACAAGGAATAAGAGTGGCCTTAAAGACAGGAGGGTTAATATGCATTTGAGGGTTCTGAAACTGCAGTAGATACTACCAGAAGAGACATGGCAAATACAAAGACACATGGACGCTCTGCCAAGGGTTGGTGATCTAACTCCTAACATGTCAGAAATGAAGTGCAGAGCATCACTAGGGGGAACTAGATTGGAACTAGGACTCCAATCATTTGAGCTCACACAATGAAAAGGCAGGGCAAAATACATCCTAAGGTCTATTCAATACTTAATTTTTATGAAAATAAACAATTTGTACTCGATGAGACAGGAATAATTCTTAAGATTTCAAAGTGATAAATCTTACTCCACGTGATATATAGTATTAGTGATATAACCATGTGTCTTTGTTCTAGTTTGTTTTGTTTTTGTGGGGGCTGGAAGAAACTAGTACCTCAATCAAGGCTTTAAAATGGGGGTAATATGCATACAAACTATACCTCGTGTAGCATTTATTTCAGTGAGAAGATACACTCAGGCATATATATAAGACAATATTAAACATTTAATCACTAACTGCTAATTACTATTTAGGGCACACTAATGTGTGATAGTATGCATTAGTTTATGGATATCAATATAGTAAATCAACCAATAAACAGAAACAACCCTCTATTTGATAACATAAAGTTTTAAGTTACCTTTAAATAATATAAACATAAATTAATATCTGCTACATCAACCTACTACATTTTTTACATAAAATATCAAAAACATTGTCTTTGTTCTCAAAACAGAAGTTGCAAAGAATCGAATTCCTGTTTTTGAAGTAATGCTTGCTTATGTAGAGGTGTTCCTTCTTTGTTTGTAATTCCATCCCAGAAAAGACGAACAATGGCTTCAAAGACAGATAAACCCTTTAAAAAACTCGCACATGTTTACAATAAACATTTTAAAACTTCATATTAGATACCCATACACTGGTGCAAAACTTCGTAGCAATAATGCAACACACAGCTCACAGTGTGATCTGATTTGGTGAGGACATACCATCAGGACACTAGCTGCCCTGGTCCTTCTGCCTGTCCCAAAGGGGGAAAAAATGTCTTCTTTGGAAAGACGTTTTGGATAATATCGGGGAAGTAAGCTTGGCCGGCTTTCAAACAACCCAGTCCAAACATGCCTTCCCTTTAGACACCTATAACTTCAAGATGGCGACTTGAAAAGCATCCAATCTGGCATTTCAATTCAGACCTGAATGTTTTAACAAATCAAAACTTTCAGCAAACTGTGTATATTTTTTTCAACTTTTTTTTTTTTTTTTTTTTTTTTTTTAGCTGAGTGTCTTAGTACAAAAGGTGATTGCCCATTTGCAGAGTGCACAAGTGCAGGCCTGGAGGTTTCTCTCTACATCTTCGCTGTGCAAAGCCAGTCAAGGTCCTCAGCTTAAATGGTGCATCACACACAACCAGGCACTGAAGCAGCACCCGGAACAGGTCTCTCGAAAACATCTGCTTTCTACTCAAGCTCACAGAGCAAAGAATTCAATAAAATGTATGCTGACATTTAACCTGGAGATAAGCATTATAAAAGCATCTCTGAAGTATAAATCAAAGTAACTGGTTGGATGGATCTTTTAAATTAAGAGTCATAATATCGTTACCAGAGAAAATAACACAGCTGTGAAAACAGTTGTCAATTTATATCACGTTTTGATTTTGTTGACAAACTATGAAAGTGTCAAACAAAAAAAAAAGCCAAAAAAAAAAAAAAAAAGATTATCTTGTGTCCTCTCTTAGGGATCCGGCATCTAAGAGCACTGCCAAAACACTGGGAATCAACTTAGAGGAGAGAGGTCAGAACACAAACATACGTCATCCTAATGAAATATGTGACCTGATCTCTCAAAACAATATTTTTGCTGACCCTGACTCTAGAAATAGTTATAATAGAGACGGATTCAGAAAGAGGATCGATAAAGGAGCTAGGAGCACATGAGGAGCTTGGGCAGTCGAGCTCAAAACTGACTCCTGACCAGGGAAGTAAAGGTTGGGGAAAGGACACACATCCATTTCTGTGTGGTTAGAATAACATTCTCGCAAGATTTATGGATTGAACTCAGTCAATGGCTTAGACTAAAATTAATTCCAGTCTCCTAGTCCAAGCACGAATAAGACCCTAAAATAGGAAAAAAACATGTGAAAGAACCCAGCTTTTCTCTGGAACGTGGAAGAGTATCTTGAAGGAAAGGCAGAACAATACAGTGTACTATGTAATCATCCTAAAAACAATAAAAATGAGCAATAGGTAAAAAATTAGAGACAAAAAAAACCTCTTGTGTTTTTTAAAAAGTGTAAAGGGTTTTAACAAAACACCCTAGAACCTGTATTTCCAAGTCAAGTCATGGTGACATTATACTAGTCCTTTACATGAATAGTTTCCAAGTTTGCTTCCTAAAGCAAAGCCAGCAGTGTCAGAACAACCTGGAAAGAAAACACTGTGTGAAAGTCAGATAATGACATCATTTCAGCCCATTCTTAATACTTAACAATAATAATAATAATAAAACATTTGCTTAAGACATTGTTAATCTACCAAAAAGTGACTGCAACCTGCTGGGGGCCTGGTTTCTAGACTTTGTCTATCCATCAACATTATCCACTTTTGGTACAGAATGGAGCTAGCAAACGCTTATCAAAAAACAAACAAACAAACAAAAAACCTATAAAGACTGTAAAGACTGTCTACGTGCACCGGTTGCAAAAATTAGGATAAAAATCCTTAGAATGAGATAATGAGATATATCTAACAAAGTAAGTCTCAGTTCCTACACAATCCTCCTGGCTTCTCTGCTCAGTGCTTTTGTTATACTTGAACAAATTCAGATGTCAAAAAACTGGATAATTCTCATCGGGGATAAGATGGTCAAGGAAGGGGTTTCAAGCAAAGGGTCCAGGATGGGAGGAGAAATGGGACGGGTTTGATATGGTCTTCCCTTCACAAAGGCCCATGTGTTTGGCTTTCCCACTCAGTCATTAATCATCCCAAGCTCTTACTTAGGCTAGAAGTAGCTCACACTGTGACCATTGCACGGAGGATTAAACAGAGCTGAAAATGAGGCCAATCCCTGGGGAAAGCACACATTTCTACTAAGGGCAAGTTAAAAATGAAGAAGGAGGAGAAGAAAGAAAATGGGCACTTGGAAAAACTGTCCAGTGCTGAAACCTGCTCTACTCTTGAAATGTGGTTCAGGTTGATTCTAATTAATGACAAAATAATTAATATATATCAGACCAAAGATCAAGAAAAAATAGAAAGTTATTGATTCACAGTGGTTGAGAAAATGAAAAAGCAACAGGTACTTCAGTATTAAACACTTTTAATTAAAGACCCAAAGAAAATGGATTCATTCCCTTCAATGACTGATTTTTCTCAGGGGACTACAGAATGATCTTCAGGTAAATCTGTGCAAGCATCAGGCACACACAGATAGGGATCAGTGCAGTCAGAGTCTCTCTCTCTCTCTCTCTCTCTCTCTCTCTCTCTCTCTCTCTCTCTCTCTCTCTCTCTCCTCTCCCTCCTCTCACTCTATCTCTGAAACTGCAGAAAATATTCTGACAAAGTGTCCCCTGAAACAGAATTTCAGAGTTAAACGCAAGGAAAAGACAGAACTGTGTTCTCCAGGAGGCCACTGAAACCATTTGTTTTGATTTTGCCAAGAATGATTGTGACGTTTCTGCTACACAGCTCCCCCACTCCAACCAGCAACTTTTAGTGTTTTTAGTGCTCTGAGAGGAGGAGCACCCACATGGATCATGGCTCACACTTCTGTAATTAACAGCCATCACATTCCATCCAGCCATATCCTACCATCCCAGGAACTGAATATCTGTAAGAAATAGTTAGCAGTAGGCTAGAAAAGGCCATCATGCAGGGAGGGTTTTAAAATTAGCTTTGACTAGGAGGGAGAGAAGAAGGGTGGGAAAAGGGGGTGGGAGAGAGAATGGAGAAAAAGAGGGAGAAAAGAGAGAGCAGAGATAATAGACGTGTTATGGTCCCTGCATGCGTGGGCATAAATGTGGCTTACACAAATATATACACCCCATAAGTATACATTTTAAAAAAGAAATAATCCATTAAATTTAAGAACTCAAATAGATATTTTAGTTGTGCCAGTTACATGAGCATGTTTTTCAGTTTTTGAAAATTATAATTACAATAATGTCAAAATAAGGTAAAAAAATCTTATGACAATAAAACATTTTAAAATTTTAAATATTTTATTTAAACTCTCTCTATATATACATATATACGTGTGCATATATATAATGCATGTATATATTCAGAAAACCCTGGGAGACATACTGTGTTGATACTTAAAATCTAGATAATTTTCTGATACTTCGTGTATCATACGCTTAAATAATTCCTTCAATATATGTCATTAATTAAGTAAATTGAACTTCCAAGTGGAGGTCTGGGAGACACTAATCCCACATTTTGACCCTTCACAAGGATCATAGGAAGCAAAAGAAACCTGACACTGTGACACAGGGCCACATTAGGGCACAAAGCACCAATTACTTCTCTACATAAATATACAAAGACAGTTTGACACTGAGCTGGCACCACAGACAGGAGACATGTGCTGAACCCTGCTGAACTGGTCAAGGGTCAGAGGGCAGATTGGTAGAGCAGAAAACAGAATGAGCTTAGAACAGGCAGCCAAGACATGAATATCTCTAAACAAATCAAAGCAGGGGGTGTTGACTGAGCTCTGGGGTCCAATGGGAAACAGAATAATCTTGTCTTTCAGTTTTTAAATGTCCACATTTTAAGTATGTTTTACATAGAAAACAGAATCCACGTTTTTACAGTCACACATGAAACAGGCGAATGTTAAAGGGAGTTGAAGACCAAACTCAAAGCCCCTGAGGATGAGAGAAAGGTAACCTTATTTTCCCAATTCCACTTGGAGCACGCAAGCTTTGTTGTAACTTCGCCAGTGTTCCCCTATGTTTTTACTGCCGTGGTTCATAGGCAGCTAAAATGAAGATGCACCTCAGTCATAAGATTCAATCCATCCTCCAGGACCCCTGGACCACAGATGAAAAATCCCCAGCTCCACTCATTTAGACACACTTAGCATCCCTCTCCAATGAGACCCTGAATCAGGGACTTGTAGAGCATTGGCCATCTACTGATCCACGAGTACAATTTTCTTACAACTCCCAGGTTTCACTAAGATACCAGGGGTCATAGCTGACACTAACTTGCTTATCTCTGTGTGCTTTTGACTAAGGATCAAAGAGTTGAGAGTTTTTCCAAATTGTACAATAGAAAGAAGTCAAAGGGAAGGTGGAGAGAACCAAATAACTGCCTTAAGTGAAGAAAAGACAAGAACAACATCTTTGAGGGTAGGCAAGTGTATCAGCTGCCGTTGTTTGTTTATTAATTACTCTTTTGTCTCTTTAGGGGCCCAGGACCCAGGTCCCAAATAATCACACAGGGGGGCTAATTTCTTATAAATACCCGGCAGTAGCTTGGCTTGTTTCTAGCCAGTTTTTTTTATTTATTTTTAATCAACTGGTCTATCTTTTGCCTCTGAACTTTTCTCATTCTCTGCTTCTGTATCCCTTTCTTTCCTTCTTTCTCCATGGCTTGCTATGTAGCTGACCCATAATGTCTTCCTCTGCTTGTTCTCCCTCCCAGATTTCTCCTCCTATTTATCCTCTCTGCCTGTCAGGTCCGCCTATCCTTTCTCTTGTCTCACTATTGACTCTTCAGCTCTTTGTTAAACAATGCAGTGTTTTACACAGACAAAGAATCACAGCTTCACAGAGTTAAACAAATGCAATATAAAAGAATGTAACACATCTTTGCACCATTAAAACAATTGTCCCACAGCATAAACAAATGTAACACGACTTAAAAAACATTCTACAGGAATCAGCCAGTAAAGTGCTTCAATACAAGTGTAAGGACTTGTATTGGATACCCAACATCCACATAAAGGCTGATGTTTCATCCAAAATGGCCATGCATAGTCATTATGGGTTTAGTTTTGAGTTTGAAGTTACTGTATATTTTAGCTGACCAACTTTTCCAGACTCTGAACATTCAGTCATGTACCCAGTATGGGGCTGTAACCCAGGGTTAAGAGCTGAGATCCAGAAGAACCACAACAAACTCTATACAAAGCATACAACATCAGACCATGGGTTTATTATACCGCAACTTGTGAGATTAAGAAAGGAGAGAAAATAATACAGTGATTAGAATTAAAATTAAAATTAATTTGCATTCCCTATTATCAAGCTATCATCAAAAACTACTAATAATATTACTTCAGTGATTTATGTACATGTGTATGAGTTCCTAAAGACCACAGAAGCTACCCGCAATCTACAAGAAATGCTATGCAGAATCTTAGTTTGCCGTTCATCGAAGTCCCAGTTCTGTAGCTTACTGTGTCCTGTCACTCCCTAAAGGCAAGACAGTGGAAAGAAGCTATTCACCGGAGGGTTAGTGCACAGATCTGGAGCAATCCTTTAAACATTAAAGCAGATAAAGCTTGCTTTACAATTGCAATTTTATGCCGTAAACATGTTCATATATTTTGCCCAGGGAATCAGCTTACATCCATCTTTACAAATTTATGTACTTGGTGAATAAACATTTTAGCATAATCATAATCCCCCATCACAATAGAGAAACTACTCAGTCTAGTGCCTGTGTGTGGTATGCCCTATCCAGCTGTCTACCTCACGGGGATCCTGTAAAGATTAATTAGCAGATACCTGTAGGAAGAACTGTGAATGCTTTTACAAAAAAGGGGGGAGGATGTGAAGATGCCACGGGTTTATTATACCGCAACTTGTGAGATTAAGAAGGGAGAGGAAATAATACAGCGATTAGAATTAAAAGAATAGCAGGTGGGGATCCGTGAATGCAGCAGCTTCTGAAAGATTAGACAAAGTAGGGAGATTATGACTAGATCAGGTCCTACAGATCAGATTTTACACATACAAGCAAGGCTGACACTACACCTCTGCAAGGACAACAGCAAGCCTCACTGGCACTCGGGGTTAAAGTCACACAGGCTTCCCCTAGGCAAGCAGCCTGACCCTTCCTGGAGGGAGATTTCTGCTAGGACCAAGCTTGCCTTTGCCTTGCTTGCCCCTCTTCTCACACCATAGCTACCCTGGCATCCAGAATGCTCACGTCCTTCACGCACCATTTCCCCCCAGGGGTGCCCATCAATTTATAAACTGACAAGGTGACACATGGACATGCAGGACAAAGCCTGAACTAAGCCTGAGCCAGTGAACAAGCGGGAGTGAGGCACTGACTGGGGAGCACAAGCTGTATAGGAGAGCTAAGGAAACAGACAGCAGACAATAGTTTCACAATTAAGGGGCCGTACAGAAGCTAGCTCATTCCTCTTGTGTCTCAAAAACAGCAGGGTTTTTATTTTAGAGCGGAGTCTTACAATGCATGTCCCTTTGTGTAGACATAATTAGTTAACAAGTGCAAATTCTAAGCATCAGTTGGCAGATGGAATAATCTTCAGTGTTCTAATCCAGAAAGGCTCTTCATTAACCATCATTTTCAGATACAGGAACACAGACTAATTACATAAATGGAACATGCACACATGTCTACACACACACACACACACACACACACACACACACACACACCACAAGTTAAGATCAATGATACTTAAGAAAATAGGTAACTAGTTTTAAACAATTAAACTACAGTGGTCTATTAACAAGTCCACCTGCTTCCATATAGCTCTATGTGGCTAATAAATAATAATAATAATAATAATAATAATAAATTCTATTTCCCTGTAGACTCAGTATTCTACACCTACTCTTTCCCTCACTCCTTCCCCAGTCTTGAACTTACTCCCCTCGCACTTAAAGCTCTTCACAGTTTTACTTCATTTGGTGTTTTATATTCTCAACATTTATTTCAAAACAAATTCTAATTTCTACTTAGACTTCAGTAAATCAAATATGACCGTTTTTTATTCTTTGAGCACATTTTAAAGAGGGCATCTGGTGCTTACAAGGTCTCTTCCAATGTCAAAAGAGAAAATCCAAAGAATACAAAGCTCTCTTCATCCTCACCCCTGATGTAGGAGAGTCTTCTATCGATCTGTTACTTTCATTGGTTAATAAAGAAACTGCCTTGGCCCTTTGATAGGACAGAAATTAGGTAGGCGGAGTAAACAGAACAGAATGCTGGGAGGAAGAAGGCAGTGAGGCAGTCGCCATGACTCTCCTTTCTGAGACACACGCAGGTTAGGATCTTTCCTGGTAAGCCACCACCTCGTGGTACCACACAGATTACTAAATATGGGTTAAAGCAATATATGAGAGTTAGCCAATAAGAGGCTGGAGGTAATGGGCCAGGCAGTGATTAAAAGAATACAGTTTCCATGTAATTATTTCGGGGTAAAGCTAGCCAGGCGGGCTTCCCGCCGCTCGCCATTCCTTTCACACACCCCTACACTCAGCATATCCTCACCCCTACACTTAGGAGTCAGCCTTGCCAACAAATCTTAGACCAGTCACACAAATTGACTTGAACATAGATACTGACCCATCTTTGTTTTAAGAAACACAACAACCTTCTATCTTTAGTCTTTATTGTTACCTTGCTTCAAATGTCCCCTCCTTTAAAGGTGTTGAATGAAAGAATAAACGTTTCTCATTGTGAGCCGTATTTCTAAAGGTCAGAACACATTTCACCAGAGTTTAGAAGGACAAAACACAGTGATCTACTTTACAAAAATCTACATGACATCAAAGGAAGATGTGTTTAGGATTGGCACACAAACCTTAGTGGGAACCAAAAGCTCTCTAATTGGACCCACCCAAAAAGTGGGAGAATCATGCCTGACAGTGGAGATCTTGCTAACTACTCAGTGTTAGTGAAATCATTGTTATCAGAGAAGAATTTATAACCACTCATTTACTAAACCAGGAAATCCACTAATAATCTATAAACAATTCTCCTTACCCAACAGATAGGTGTAGTCTTCATTTCTCAACATGGAAACCTCTTTTTGTAACAGAGACAATCACTGAAAACCATAACCAATTAAAATGCAGTTGTGGATCCCAACCCCGGTAGATACCCCCTACCAAACATTCCCACACCTAAGGCTCAGGGAACTATGCAAAAGACAGGTCAAAAAGTTTGTAAGAGTCAAATAATCAGGGACTTTGCTATGAGATGGTGTCTCCTAGTAACAGCAGAAGCTACATTAGGAAAATCTCAACACCACCACCACCCACACCTGAGCTGAACAATGATGATACGAATGAACTTGCAAATGAACACAGAAAAGCCTACAAGGCCAGAACCATACACCAAGAACCATAAGCAACTGAGGAAGGGTGAAAATGAGAGAAATTACCTTCCCTGGAGATGAGAACACAATCTGGTTTTCCAAATGATCAGTCATGAAAACATGAATGCAAATACCATTATATGAACTGAAAAGGTTATATTTAGGAATATATATGCATTTACATGTATATGTATATATAAATATATATGCATTCCATAACAATCAATGACAAAAGGAAGCCAAAGATTTGAAGAAGAGTGGGGAAGGTATATGGGAGGGTTTGAAGGGAGACAGGGAAGAGGGAAATGTAATAAAATTATAATCTTAAAAGTAAAATATAAAAATATATCATTTAAAATTTAAAAACAAAGAAATAAAAGACATGTTTAAAAAACATTTTGTAATGTCTATGAATCTTTGTGATGATTATTACTCAAATTACAGACAAAGCAGGTCAGAAGCATCATCTTCCCTTTGGGACCAAGGAACTTGGACTGACTGTATATCTGTAAAGTCATACAAAATAAGTACCTAGTCAAGCATTACTGGAAAAGATGTACATTGTGTTGTGTTACATATATATTAAACTTTTATATATAATACACACACACTCTTTTAATCTTAAATTGTTTCTGTATTAAGTGATTGCCAGCAATAAAGAAGACTACAGAAAAGGTCATTAAATATTTTAAATCCAATGATGTATGTGAGGTGTCATACTTCATATTCATTAAGGTTTGATGGCTGAAGGAAGGAATGGCCTTACTCTTTGAGTTTACACACCGGGACTCTCTATACATACACAGACTATGAGGGACACTCCTTGTGTCTCCTAATCAAATTTGCACAAGTGCAACTAAAATTTGACTTTAGCACTTCTGCAATAATGAAGCAGAAGAAAGCTTTGCTGGAATTGCACTGGTCATGTGTGAGAATCAAGCGGCCAATCTCAGAAGGCAAAGTTAGGAAAACAGTGCTCACTCTTTAGCACCGCTGGCCACGCACTGCCACCACGGTAGCCTCTTCCAATTATTGCTCTATGTAGCACCTATTCTGGGGAGCTGGACATTTTTTGTTCAGGAGAACAACAGCCACAGTTACCCCTGCACAAAGCTGGAAAGTAACTCTCTTCTTTCAAATTTTCGTCAGCCTTCACCCTGCATTACATCATTCATCTGGACTCTGGTCACCTGGGACCATTGCTCACCCTGGCCTCTATTCTTCAGCCTCTCAGACTTCAGTAAAGCACATTATTTTGAATTTCATCAATATAAACCAAGAAAACCAGACAACAGAGCACTTGACTATTTTCCGCAGAGTCAAAATTGTGGACCATCACTACTTTTTATCTTCTCTCCCTCTTTCTTGGTAAATAACTTGGCCACAGTTTTCCCACGGTCAACTCCACAGCTCTGCCTACCTGCCTGACTCTCCTGCCCTCATCTTCATCTTCATCTGTGGTTTTAACATTTCATTTTAATCTATTTTTTGTCTACTTTTTAAATAAAGTGTTTGCATAGTCTATCCTTTTTCCTTCTTAAATGGTCTTAAGTTTCTATCACTGAATTTCCATGAATGTTTGGCCTGCATGCATCATGTGCGCCACAGGACAGCCTGTTAGATGCCCTTCAACTTTGGTAACTGATGATTATGAGAAAGCCTGTGGGAGCTGGGAAGCAAACCCAAGACCTTTGAAAGAACAATGCTCTTGACCACTAAGCCATCTCTCCAGTTCCCGAGTCTCTCATTTGTTCAATGTTTAATTTCATCATAATTACTGTGGAGTTATTTTCCAACCAGTCTCATTTCAATCAAATTTCTACGACCTACCTGCTCCCTGTGTTTTCTTATCTCCTAGTCACCCGTCATCCCACTGATACATTGCTTCTTTACCCAATGCTGGGGAACCTTAGAGCCAAGACAGGCGGCATAACTAATACATACAAAGATGATTCTTAGGCTCTGACCCCTCCCATCATAGGGCTTCACTATTTTGGTTTCCACATAGCTACCTTCTATTTTATTGTGTATTCATTGATTTCCGGAGGTAGTTCTGAATGGTAAGGCATTCATTTTTAAAGGAGAAGTCTAGATAATCTGTATGCACTCAGAAGATATTATAATATGATCTACTTGGAAATCCCTGTTCAAGTTGCATTTCTAGAAGCAGAGTCTGTTTCAGAATCCAGAAGCATCCAGCTTCATTAACTTAAAAATACACTCCAGCTAGTACTCTAATCAGCATTCACATTATACCAAATACAATTCATTACGTGTGTCTCTCTTAAAGGAAATGAGTCACAAATCAAATTTATAAAAATCTGAGTCCAGTCTGATTACAGAACTATTAAAAGAGAGCGCATGCTTTGTATAGTTTCAATGGTCCCAAACTCAAATTATGGGAACAGCGCATCTGATTTTCTATTATTATTCAATCAATGCAATGATATTAAACATCTTTTCAAACTCGTGTTTTTTAAGAGGTCAATTAATCCATACTTTTTAAATAACGCAACTGAAGGCATTAATGAGACACACTTGAGCTCTTGTCCCTCCTTTATAGTCTCAGCCTTCTACCACATAGACAAGCTCGGAAAATGTGAACCTATGTCACATTAACATATTTCATGTGGACAAAGGAAGTTCCAGAAACTTACACAAGGACTCTTTATCAAAGCAATCTCAGGTTAAACACGACAGAAATCGTTAGATGGGAAATGCCGCTATAATTCAAGGGCAATTTCAAGGATGTGCCCAACATTATTAATCTCACGTTTTGTTTTTCATGCGTTATATGGCAATGAAGTATCTTTATGCTGCATAAATGTCGCATTGCAAAATAATGGCACTATGTTTAGTAACCGCAAGACAGTATTATTAAAAGGCGCTTGATTTGTGAAGCAGAGGCAAACTCAGATGGAACCATTCCATTTTACAATTTTCACAATTGAAGAACAGCCTGCTCGACTGATTGGTAAAAGATGGAACAACCAGCAAACCCCATGTGAGTCTTAATCAGCCACTCTTTCTCATTTAGGCAGACACCCTGGTAACTAGTTGCTGTTACAGCACATTCTTCTTCAAAACGGCACTTCTTTTCGGGGCAGATATATATATATATATATATATATATATATATATATATATATATATATATATATATATATATATATTCCAGGGGGGGATATTTTGCATTTCCATGAAAATTTGTCATTTTCAGCCACTATTCTACTCTTTGCAGTGTCTGGGAAGCTCTCAGTTAAAGACTCAGAGACATGTTTAACTACACAGGGGAAGGGAGGTCTGTCCCCCTTTTCTTCACAGATGTTTCTAGAGCAGTCCTTCGAAGTGTGGCTCCTGACAGGTCACATCAACAGTCACTGGAAACATGTTGGAAACAGGAACTTCTGAGTCCTTTTCTATCATGTACAGTAAGACACTGGGAATGGACCTGAAGTCTACATTTAGCAAGATTTCCAGGTATTCTTATGACCGGTTTAAGCTTGGAAGGTAATGATGTAGAAATCTAGGGAACAGGAGAAATTAGATTGCCAAACATAGAACTGCGGGGTGCTTTAAGGAACACTTTTCATAAGGAATTTGATTTTTAAACTCTCACAATCTCTAGCATATAGAATCCTTGCATATATGTTTGTTAGTGTACAAATAATATGTTGAAATGGCTAATCACTGGAGAAAATATAGATTGATTTTAAAAACATGTGTTAGAGTAAGCAAGAAATTGAGGGTGCAATAAGAAAAGCAGTGTGGAAAACAAGAAATCATGGCAGGCACCACTAACTGAAATCTTATAGTTTACCTTACCAGGCATGCAACCAGGCATTTCAAGAATTTTCCCTTTTGGTGGAATTTCTCAAAAATATTTACTACAACTAAGGAGTCAAATAAACGTTCAGTGTAACAGGCAGAATAATGGCTCCAAAGGAAATGGCAACATATTAATCTGAGGCCTTGGGAAGGATGCTGCATGAGGGAAATTTAGACCACTAATAGGCTGAATTTAAAAAGAAGACTTCAAATCCCTGAATTGTCCACATTGTAGGGTGGCACAATGTCACAGCAAATGTCTTTTTATTCTGAAAGACTGGAAATAGTGACGCCATGTCCCTGTAATTCCAGCACTGGGAAGACAGAGGCAAGAAGATCAAGAGTTCAAGGCCAGCCTCAGCTTCATTGATGTGGGAATCTCCTCTGTATGCTGTGAATACATTTTATGGCTACTGGTTAATAAAGAAGTTGCTTTGGCCTATAGCAGGGCAGAATAGAGTTAGTTGGGGAAAACTAAAGTGAATTCTGGGAGAAAGAAGGCAGAGTCAGGAAGACGCCATGTAGCTGCTGAAGGAGATGGACACTGAAAACTTACCGGTAGGCCACAGCCATATGGTGATACATTAATTAATAAAAATGGGTTAAATAAACAAAGGACATTAAGTCTAGAGAAGACAAATAACAGTTGAACCCAAAGAAAAACATATATAGATCCTCTTGGAAATTGGAAGCAAACAAGATTGCTGGGCAAAAGTTGGGAGCATGGGGGTGGGGGTAGGGGTGGGAGTGGGCTTGCAGGAAGGGGAGAGGGAGAGAGAAGGGAGAAGGGAAAGACTGGAGAGAGCTTCGGCAAGTGGGATGGTGGAGATGGGGGAAGGCAGATATAGGAGCAGGGAAGAAGATATCTACATTAAGGGAGTCACTTTAGGGTTGGCAAGAGACTTGGCTCTAGAGGGGATCCCAGGTGTCCATGGGGATGCCCCCAGCTAGGTCCTTGGGCAGCAGAGTAGAGGGTGCCTGAACTGTCCTTGCCCCACTAACACACTGATGATTATCTCGAATATCACCATAGAATCTTTGTCTGGCGACGGATGGAGATATAGACAAAGTCCTTCAGTAGAATAACAGACTGAGCTCCTAAGGTCCAGTTGAAGAGCAAAAGGAGGGAGAAGATGAGCAAGGAAGTCTGGACCGCGACAGGTTGGTCCACCCACTGAGACAGTGTGCCTGTTCTAATGGGAGCTCACCAAATCCAGCTGGACCGGGACTGAATATGCATTCGACCAAACCGAACTCTCTGAATGTGGCTGAAATGGGGGGCAGATTGAGAAGCCATTGATAAAGAACCTTCATCTTGCGATGGACGGAGATAGAGTCGGAGACCCACATTGGAGCACTGGACTGAGCTCCCAAGACCCAGATGAAGAGCAGAAGGAGGGAGAAGATGACCAAGGAAGTCAGGACCGCAAGAGGTGCGCCCACCCACGAAGATGGTGGGACTGATCTAATGGGAGCTCACCAAGGCCAGCTGGAATCGGATTGAATGAGCATGTGATCAAATCGGACTCTCTGAATGTGGCTGACAATGAAGGTGGACTGAGAAGCCAATGATAATGACACCGGATTTTGAATCTACTGCATGTACTGACTTTTTGGGAACCTAGTCTGTTTGGATGCATACCTTCCTAGACCTGGATGGGGGGGGGCGGGGGTTTGGACTTTGCATAGGGCAGGGCACCCTGATTTCTCTTAGGACTGGAGAGGGAGGGGGAGTAGGAGGAAAATGGGAGGATGAGAACAAGTGGAAATTTTTAATAAATAAATAAATTAACTAAAAAATGATTAAGAATCTATTAATTTAAGATGTAAGAGTTATTTAATAAGATGCCTGAGCTAACAGACCAAGCAGTATTGTAATTAATATACCTTCTGTGTGATTATTCAGGTCTGGGCTGCCAGGAACAAACAAGCAATCTCCATCTATACATCACACTGAAAACTAGACCGACTGGGCTACAGAAGACTGTGTCACAATAAAAGTAGGAGGAGAGAGAGAAATCAGTGGTGTAGAACTACAGAAAAGTTTAGGAACACATCTACCTCCTGCTACTTATATTGGCATAGACACTAAAGGAAGGGAAGTAAGCAATAGTCAATTCTTGCTGTAAATGTGAGAAAACACACTCATTCTTAGTATTTCCAAAAGAAACACACTCGTGCCAACACCTTGACTTTGAACTACTGACCTGTACATGGATCAGGACAGTTAGCTATTACAATTGCAGAAAGAAATTAATACAGTACAGAACACAGCCAAAGTCACAATATTACTAAGGGACCCAGTCATAATTAGAACTCAGATGCATAAGACCTTCTCCTGACACGGGGTCATGTTGTTTTGCCGGCTACTATTCGTGGTCATCTGGCGTCCTACAGATCTTAGAGCACTTTGATCCTTGTCAGGGCACTCTGGTCACAGCTCACAATCTCTCCTTGGAATAACACGCCTTTGTCCATGTGGGACCCAAACACAGCAGTGCTTGCCCAAAGGCAAACTTGCACAGGTATGTTTCCTTGATTAACATGGTACTTCAAAGCTACCATCTGTTTTCCTGGCTCTTCCAGCTCTCTATTTCCTCACAGTTGGCCTAGATCACATGTAAACGTACTAACAATAAGAAGCTGAAAAGCCTTTGCTTTTAGCCACTTTTTTTTAATATTTATTTATTTATCATGTATACAATATTCTGTCTATGTGCAGGCCTGAAGAGGGCACCAGACCTCATTACAGATGGTTGTGAGCCACCATGTGGTTGCTGGGAATTGAACTCAGAACCTCTGGAAGAGCAGGCAATGCTCTTAACCACTGAGCCATCTCTCCAGCCCCAGCCACTTTTATTACAATTACATGGTGAAGTTTTTGTCAGAATATCAGCTCCCTGACTATATATGGTTGGGCAAAAAAAGTCACTGGCTTTGAAAGTTCATTATGAAGTGAAAGAGAAAACAAACATATATCCTGCTGTTAGAGAGACGAGAGATAAGTAGAGAATTCTTTAGAGACGATATTGCGGGCCGCCAATAGGAAGCTGAAGAAAAGGAAAAGCTTATTTGAATTTACCAAGTTCACTAGTCAACTATTCAAAATGAAAACTAATAGATCTCAGAGACTTGGCAAAAATAGTTAACGAATACAAGGAAAACCTATTTTAGTCACAGAAAAACCAAGAATATACCAGCAACACAGGTAAGTCAGTTCTACAAATGATGTTGCTTAGTTTATGATGGTAATCTAGACATTTCTCAGGGAATTTATGCTGCGTATTGTAAACATAAGCCACCAAGTTTAGTGAAAAATGCACAAACACACCTTTAAGAAAAGCATGTGGAAAACGCTAGCCTAGGCAAAACATTAGACTATTCTAATTTTTAAATTTTTAGGTTTATTTATTTTCTGTGTATAAGTGTTCAGCATGCATGTATTTCTGTGTATCATATGCATGCTTAGTGCCCATGGAGATCAGCTGAGGCCATCCGGGCCCCTGGAACTGGAATTACAGATGTGAGTAACCAAGGAAGTGCGGCTCCGGCAACACTAACAAATAAGCGTGTGAACAACAACAAAGGTGGTTCTTCTTTTGAAAACATTTCTATTTCAAAGATTATTAATATTTTACCTCCAGGATCCAAACGCAAAGAAACATAATTTCCCAAAATCTTTCACAACTGTGGGAATTTATAGCTGCTATTTTCTCTATCTGATCCCGAAATTCTTCCTCCTTTCAAAACTCAAAATGTACCGCCCATTAAGGGTGCATTTGCATTATGCATTTTCCTCCACTGTGTTTCTTCCAACAAAGACATATTCACTTTGACTCTGAATTGTAATGTAAATATTTACAGACGTCCCTGCATATATACAAGATAGAAAAATAGGGCAATGTAAAAAGCTGTGCTTAATTTATAACGCTACCTCAAATTTCAAACTTTAAAAATAACCTCCAACATCCTTTATTTAGGAAAATAAAAAATGCCCTCCTGGGAAAGAATAGCCATGTACAATAAAATAGTTAATATTTCAGACCAACAAATATACTAGCCTTGTATCTCTAATTTAAAAAAAAATACTTCAGTTTCCTCTGTATGAAATGATAAAACTTTAACTAATTATGTAAAAATTAAAGAAGTTAACGCAAGTAAAAACTTTGTACAGAATAAGAACCTGGTTTTAATCTGCTTCATGTGGCTATAACAAAATAACAGAAGTAGGGTTTTCTATATGGCGTACATTTATTTCGCTCAATTCTGGTGGAACAGAAGTTCAAGATCACAGGAATGGATGGTTTGGGCTTGGACAAGTGTTGTATTCTGCTTCTTAGATGGCACTGTGGCTCCAGTCACGAAAATGGTGACTAGTGTCCTTCTGTAGTGGACATGAAAAGGAAACTTGGTTTCTTTTTATAAGAAATGGAGGGTGGGTAAAATATCACCTTGCCAAGACCTTGAGTTTTAGACAAGAAACATTCCAACCCTAACAATAAGGATTTTGTGTTACAGATCATTGGTAAACTGTCATTGTGACCTTATTATACTAAAAACACTACTTAATGTATTTTACAACTTTAAAATATTAAATTTAATTGTAGTATCAATATACTGGAAAAAGAGAGAGCAGTAACTACTTTGCTGTGGCAGCCAAGCGTTTGCGTCACTTTCTTCCTAACCTCACCCTGGTTTGCACACTCTTCGTCCTAACTGCCTATTGCTGGTTACCTGGAAGTCTTTCCTCCAGACAGCTTTGCCTCCACTTTTCTAGGTGCAGTCATTAAAGAAGTCCCTTTTCACGCACATGTCTCAATGGAGTGTATTCAGAAAGAAAAATGCTACCTGGGGAATTCTCTTCTTTTACTGCATGAATTAGCAAACTGGTCTACCAAGGAATCTTCCTGTCTTCCAGATTATAGCTTCTTGCTTCTCTGTAATTGGTGAAATGATAAAAAATGGCCACCGGCATTTTGCATATTTAAATTTATTAAATTAGTTTATCACATTCAATTGAAGGGCAAAGATAAAGTTTATTACATTTTTCTTTCCATTTAGATATAGTATATTTGAAATAACATGAAATATAGAATAAAAAATTATTTAAGAGTTAGCAACTTACTAATAGTATTGTTGCATCTTCCCCAAGATATATATCCTGTCTAGCCACAGGTTCCTGGCCACTTTAGTAGTACCATGTACGAATCCCATCTCATGAAATGGGCCTTAGAGCCAATCAGAAACCAGTTGGTTATTCTTATAATATGCATGCCACTATTGCACCAATGCCCATGTACATATCTTGTCTGGGCAGTTGTGGCTTTCAGTGTTCACAGCTGGGTGAAATTGATGCTTACTTTTCTCTTCCTGTAGGGTGCATGGCACTTTCCAGCACCCTCAGAGAGATGAAGCCTCTAAGCTGATTTCTCCATGTATTCTGGCTCAAGTACACACTGACCAGATATAAAGCAGATATTTGTTCATCTACTGTGAAGACTTAAAACAGACATAGTTCCTACAATATGTCAATAACATACATTATAAATATTTTAGACTAAACTCAACTATATTTTATTAAATAATACAGATGTAGAAAAATCATTCTATAAACATATGTAAATATAAGTAAATATATAAGTAGTGGACTGACCTATTGAAAAGACATAGTAAATCTGGAAGGACATAGTCCTCATCATACAAAGTCCATATTTTTGTGAGTTAGAATACAACTTTGTGGTAGCAATACAAAGAGAATATATATTTGTGTATGTGCACAATTATAGTATGGAACAAAAAACACATTATATCCCACATAAAGACGAATATAGTTGCGCTGGTGACTTCATCATTCTGTGTGAAAATCCTTCCATTAGTGATGCCCTTTTCCTTTTACAATTTAACCAGATGGTCAGTGCTGGTGCATACTTCAGATGCACACAATGAAGACAAAAAAAAAAAAAAAACTCTTGTGTGGTCTTGCAAATTTTTGAGCAATTTCTCTTCAAATGCAAAGCATTTTAGAAAATAGCATGACAGCACCAGGTTTCATTCACTGTTCAGAAGTAAGAAACTTAACTTGTAAAACCAGATGGAACTGAAAACGGTGCGGATCTTAACAACGAATCACTCTTTGCGTAGAACAGCGGAAAGTGCACGCAAGGCACCTAAGACCCAGAATAAACAAATAGCAAGGAAAGATGTGACATCTGAAGAAAGCTGGGTTGGGAAGACAGAAGACTGTTTTTATTCTAAAGTACCTTGAGGCATATGTGGAAAACATAACACATAATTAGAATAAATTTCTGAGCTCCAATATCCTGATACTATTAAGTTTCATTTCAAAAAAAAAAAAACCCAACAACCCTTTTACCTCCTCCCCCTTCTCCAAAATTTATAAGGGACAAACAATAAGGGAAGAAATAAAAGCTAAGAGAAACCTAAGATCTTCCAGTTGGCCCAGCTCAGTAGGCTAGGCTGTTCTCAGACTCACAGAGACCCGCTTGCCTCTGCCTCCTGAGTGCTAAGATCGAAGGCTTGCACCACCACCACCCAGCAGAATGAATAGCTTTTTAATGTATATGAGTGGTTTGCCTTCGTGTATGTCTGTGCACATTGTATGTAGTATTCTGAAGAGGAGAATAGAAAATAGGATACCAGGAAATTTGAGCTACAGATGGTTGTGATCCACCATGTGAGAACTGAACCCAGGTCCTCTGCAATGACAGTCAGTGCTCTGAGCATCTGAGCCATCTCCAAAGCCGAGAGTGGTGCAGGATTTGAAAGTGCTAGAAAACAATCCACCTATAGCAGGCATGAACATGAATGTAGACTTTTTTATTCTAGCTTAGATACAGACTCATAAATCATTGTAATAACGTCGTATCTTAAAGGAAGAGTAAGGTAATAGAAACTCAAAGCAGTAAAATCTGCCAGTCTACTTGTCAAAGACAAGGATGGTCATCTAATGTGTGCTCTAGTAAAACGCATATGCAACTCAAAGCAAACATGTCTGCAGTGTTTATCTCAGATTGACATTTACCAAACTCAGCGGGGGATTTCTCTATAAGCCAAAATTGCATTATAATTTATGTGAATTGGTATTACTTAAGATGAAGATATTACAAGACTGCAATCATAGATCATTTGTGCTTAATATTTTTTTTCTGGACTTCTTAAGCACTGTCACGTACTCTGGAAAGAGTTATAAATTTACCTGTATCCTAATGTAGTACTTCTCTTGCCTTAGAGCAATGAAAGTAATGAAGAAAAGGTACTGTGCTGGTTATATACTCAGCACCTGGCATTTGAACATTATATATACATATATATAACTTCTAGTTTAACATCTAAAGCAGATGACGTAGATAAAAACACTGTCATGTTTCTATGTGTAGAATTGCATTCAATGGTCTTTTTAAAGACAATTACCTTCAGATCATGAGGATGCTTACTCTGTTTTATTTTTAATTTATGTATCCTTCATTTGTTTGTCCAGGAGATATCTCCCAAGAATATCTCACTGCAGGCACTGTCTGCGAACCAAGAATGTGCCACTGAATAAAAGAAGAAAGTATTACGTACACGCAGGAGTGGGGCTTGCAGGGGACAGACAAGCAGTTAGTACTCTAAGACTCATTAGTAATAACAACAGCTCTGGAAAAGAAACTATAGTGAGGCCTAAGGGTGACTATATTCTTTGAAAGCTGGAAGACAGGTTATTAATGTAAACAGAATGGTCTGTGAAAGATTCACTGTGGAAGATTCTGGAGAAAGATGATGAGGCATAAGGGTATGTTCTAGAAAGTCTTGTCAGGTGAGGTACGAGCCTAGCAAAGGTCCTAATGTTTGGGGCCATGTTCTCCTGGCACTGGAAGGAGCCATTGCAGTTGTTGGGGAGTGTTCTGGGAGAGGGGAAAAGGAGAGGTCCAAGCTTTAGACAATTTCCCTGCCCAGAAAGACTGTCTACCAAGGATGCATGAAGAAACCCTTGGGCAGAGGACAGGCGGCAGACTGATTTCAGCGATGGTTTTTATTTCTTCAAGCATATGGATAAGCACATCAGATGAGCTCCCTTCCACCTCCCTCCTCCCTCCTTCCCTCCCTCCCCTCCCTCCCCTCTATCTCTTTCCCTGTCTGATTTGTGGCACCAGCAGTTGCACCGAGGACATGTTAAGCAAGCTCTCTACCTTAAATTCCCTTTCCAGTAGACACAGTGTACACAACTGACCACTTATGGTATCACTGGTTGACTTTATAGGATTTTGAAGGTTAAGGATACCGGTTCTATATACAAACTGTTTTCAGAATTTTGAATTCTAGAGAATTGTCATCAAACTCAAATTGTCATTTTCATTTGTAGGTAGAGGCTTCCGTGCCTATGGTTGTGAGGCTGCATTTGCTAGTGACAGGATTATTATTTGCAACTCCAGATTGAAGAGTTGACAAGAAACAGGACCTAGAAGGCTGCAGCCTTGACCCTATTTGAATCAGTACTTTGCTACTGTGTTCTAGTCTAGATCCAAACCGCATCTGAGTGGCATTGCTGGGTCTCTGAAACATTCAGATGAGCAGATCTCAGTCCATCATTGTCATTTCTACAGACTTGATTTTAATTATTACATTATAAATACTATTTTCCTCTAGAGAACTTGGATAAAATCATGTTTTATACTTATTTTAAGAGATAATATGCCATCCTTGCCCTGAAGTTTTTCCCTATTATACAGAAGTTTGGTAAATCACCTCTAGCCAGCCAAACCCAGCCTGAGGCCTGTTCTCATCTATACAGTGATACAAACAGTGATGTCTCCTACATATTTAGATGGATGGGCTTTAACAAGAAGAAATGAATAATATTTCGAAACACCGAAAATATATAAAGTAGACTCTGAGTGTTCACAAATAAGGTTTGATTGGCACATAGCCATTCTCACTCCTTAAGTTACTGTATAAATTACATCTCCCTAAATTCTTTTCCACATGAGCTTCCCCCTTGTTTTATAAGAACCCAGATACAGGAAGATAAAAAATAGGTTTATAAATCAAGTTTACCCATTATAAATAATAAATTTATATCGATATAACTATTTGGTAGGCAAAACATTTAAGCATGTTAAAGATGAGAGCAGATTTGAATACTAATAAGATGCATGTGTTTGATTATTTTTACTTAAAAAATTAAACTGCTGCTTAGTACTTGATGTTATAAGACACAGAGCCGCTCCTACAGTTTGCAGGGCTGACTGCTACATAGATTTTGTAATATTATTGCTGAAACGTAATGCTGCTCCTCATAAATACTGAGTACAACACGGCAGAAAAACACTAACAAGCCATTTAAGAAACTGTCAAGATTCTGCCTTCTTACCCTTGAGCTAACTTGCCAAATAAATTTTGCCACCTTTCTGTTCTGTCTCCAAACGATTTTTGACCAAACCTGCCTTTGCTCAGCTTATATTCCTACGGATCTCTTCTTTTAGCATAGAGGTTCTCAATCTTCCTAATGCCGCAACACTGTAATACAGTTCCCGTTGATGTGGTGACCCCCAAACATAAAATGCTTTCATTGTTACTTCGTAACTGCACTTTTGTTACTGTGATGAATAGTAATGTAAATATCTGATATGCAGGATATCTGATATGTGACCCCCAAAGAAGTCACTACAGGTTGAGAACTGCTATCTACAGTAAGAGTCTCTTAAATCAGTAAGTCCACCCAAGTACTGAGATTGGCTCTCGCTCCTCACAAGATCTCCCGAAGCTGGCCTCCCTTTTCTGCCTGCGATGTCTACCCCTGAACTCCCCTAGACATTCTCCTGAGACTCAAGCATTACCTTCAGAACATTAGGTTTCTATTGATCTATAAAAGACGGCCTCACTGTAGGACTATGGGTATGAAGATGTTCCTACATTGATGAGTAGGACTGAGAACAAACACTTTCAGTAGGTTAGTCCCATTGCGTGTGTCATCAGTGCTTTGTCCTCGTACTGCCTGGGTTGCCTTTGTATTGAAATCGGTTGAAGTAAGGATTGATGTAGGACCATATTAACACGCAACACTCTGTTATAAACCATGCGTTCTCCAAATAGATATCAAATATCCTTCTTGAAGTGAGCATGGCATGCATTGATGCATGTGCAGGAGTGCTTGCCCATGTGTGCATATCTGGCGGCCAGCGCTCAAGACTGGGTGTCTTCTTTTAGAGCTCTCTACCTCATTTATTGCGACAGCATCTCGGTGAACTGAAAGCTCGCTGTTTTGAATAGAAAGGATGGTCAGGAGGAGTCCCAGATACGCCTGAACTCTGAGGTTACAGATTCATGCGTACCGGGAGACAAAACTCAGGTCATCACACTTGCTGAACAAGCACTTTACCCATGGCGACAGCAGCTCTGGATCTAACTCCTCCCAACATGAGCAGCTGAGAAGAGTATCTGCAACAGCCAATGATCTGAAGCTAAAAAACCTGAGTCGAGCCTGCAGCGTTGCAATTCTCTTCGTCATTTTACCGCACTGAAGCAAATTGTTCAAGCTATGCTTTTTCAGAGACGATAAGATGCTCTTTGAAATATTTGTACTCTTCTTGCCTAGAACTTAAAGAGCATGAGATTTCTATTATGATTCTAGTTCCAAAGGCGGATTCTCTCCATTACGACACTCATTTAATAATTACTTGAAGTCTAGAGACGAGGTGAACAGCAGAGTTTACCTTAAGAGGACAAAGGCTTCAGTGTGGTTGAGGGGAAGGGAGACAGCCCTGGAAGACTCGATCACAGAACGCGACGTGCAGGTCTGAGCATGAAAACTGCCCGGCGGTGTGTTGATATTTTGTCTGTGGTGTACTCAACAGAAATGAGAGTACAGCCCTAGGTACTTTTCCATCCCTCACTGACAATCTACTGGGCATGGCGGGGCTCTTTCTATACGGGCTGGCAGCCAAAGCACAGCAGAACGCTGAACGGGAGAACACAGCTTAGCATCGTCATTCCTGAAGCAGGATGCATCACACACAGGCGAGGCAGGAGTCTATCAATGATACTTTTCAACTTACTCATCTCACCATGCTTTACAAGCCACATGGGACAAGCAATTTCAGTGGAAGGTTAGCAATGAAAACTTTTTTGGTTCAAAGTGGAGAAGGAAAAAAAGTTATTGATTGTAAAATACACAAAACAGCTGTGTTTTCTAACAGTCAGTTGAACAGAGGACAATCCCTGGCTTATTCAGTCACTGTCTGTGTGCGATACCCACAGGCCCCGTGGTCAATGGGTCTCTGACATCAGAGGTTAGAGAGAAAAGTCAGGAAAGCCCTCCCAGTTAAAAGATGTAACCCTACAAACAGCAAAACTAAAAGGCCACTTCACCCTTATAAAGAAACGCAATAAAGGACTTGTTTGTATCAGGGGTTGAAAAGAATGCTTTTTTTTCTTTTCTTGACACCTAACAGAGGCTTTTGGTGAAAGTCTCAAAGGGGACATAAATGTAAGTTTGAACACATGGTAAATGAGTTTTTGTTGTCTGTTTCTGTTGTTTTTTTTTTTAATTTTGAGGAACTCTTTTTTTGAAACTATCATTTGAGTAATCATAGCCACTTCAAGGCAGACTAGCCAATATTCAAATTAAAGCTGACTAGCAGAGAAGTTTGATTTTTAATCCTTTTGTAAAAAAAAGTTTTAAATTGTCTTAAAAAATAAAACCAAACTTTTCTACTTTGTATGAATTGCTAACCAACACTGGATTTACCAGATCCAGCAGAACTGATGAACAGGAACAGTGATTTGTCTGAAATCATGAAGTTCTGAGTTGAATCCATCAGAAAACCAGGTCTGTGCCTATATGGATAAATGAATCACTGGGCAGACAGCCTAGCGTAAAAGGCAAAATTATGGTTCTAGGAGAGATGCTGTCTCAGGGGAAAGGGAGAAACCAATAAAAGAAAAGTTATTTGATATCCTCACCTGGCCTCAACATGCATGTGCACAGGCAGGGACACATATGTTAATGCACCACTCACATGTACAAAACACACAGAACACGGCACAGAGATGTCTACCACAAATAAACAAAAATTAAATAGTATTAGATTTATCTTCAAATTCATCAGCATAGAAGATTTTAAAAGACTCTCTTTCCCTCCCCCAACAAAAGCTGGAAAAATACCCAGCATGGACAGTTAGCATTGACATTTCTATTACTTTATTTATAGAAAATGAAAGCATGGAAGAGAAAAAGAAAAATGTCTTGGCTCTGGAGAGCTATAGCTCGGTAGTGAAGAGCACTTGTTCTTGCAGGAGACCCAGGTTCCTTTCCCAGCACCCATGTGGTGGCTCACAGCCATCCGAAACTTCAGTTCCCGGGCATCCCATACCCTCTTCTGAGTTCTGTGGATACCAGGTACACACATGGTACAGAGATACACAGGCAGCCAAATATTCACATAAATAAATAAAACAATGATTCTGGTTCAAAAAGAGTAAAAAGCAAATATAGGAAAGAACAAACTAGTCACTAAAAGTAGAAATAAGCAATTTATGATTAGCATAAAAATTATAATTCAGGCAGATAGAGACCTCCATGAAGATTGAGAATCAGACCTTTCATATCAGAAAAATATAAGATCTGTCCATTGTCATGAATAAAATAAACATCTTTCATTTATCACACAATAAAGTTCAGTAACTTTTCAACACTTCTTTCCCACATTAAAACTAAGGACTCACAGGCGGACTGCAAATCTAATTTCGTAATATGAAATTAGCATCTTTCTACTAATCAATCCACCAATATCTATTACATAGCATATTAATAGTCGTGGCTACAGGTGACAAATAAATGCAACAATTTGTTCCCACATTCAATGAAAGCACCCAGGGAAGTAGGGTAAATGTCAACAGAAGGACAAGAGGTTCTGAGGTAGACAAGCCAGAAACGTGGTTGAACAGAACGCCGTGTTCAGTGGAATTAGGAAACAAAAGAAAATAAGAATCAGAAGACAACTCACTTTCTAACAGAGATAACATTTTGGGAAACAGGGCTATGTTTTAATATTCTAACTAGAGAGACATAGGGCCTAGACACATTAGCATAAAATGTGTTCAAAAGCTACAGTGATCATTAAAAAAGCAAACCTTACTTTAGAAAGCTTAACGCTAACGTGGAGTCAGTATCACATGAACTGGGTATAAAAAAAAGATAAAAAACTACTCAGAAGCCTACAGGGGCCTGAGGTGAAGAACACACGGCGTAGCTCAGGGCAGGGTGGGAATAAAAGTCCATTTCAAATGAAATTTTACAATTCAAGAAATCAGTGAGATAGAAGGGGAGGAGGGGCTGAGATAAATATGAGAGTGTGAGGTTTTTTGAGACAGAATATTGCCAGCGACTATAACAACATGATGTCATTCACTCGTGCAGAGGAAAAGAATATTCCGGTCTCAAAAGATAAGAGAAGCACCTACACATGGATGTGTGCAGAAGAGCAGATACACTGAACGATAGTGCATAATTGGGGGGAGGGGTGGATGAAACCTTTCCA
Organism: Myodes glareolus; assembly: GCF_982192425.1. NCBI lineage: Eukaryota > Metazoa > Chordata > Mammalia > Rodentia > Cricetidae > Myodes > Myodes glareolus. Next base: position 107,051,531 of record NC_142026.1, read on the forward strand.
CGACTGTAAAGAGACAGGTGGGCATGAGTACTTACTTACACTGCAGACCTGAAGAGAAGAGCCAAGGCTGTAGGAGAAAATTAATTGAGTTCATTTAATAAGTAATACTCTAACTTGGGGCATTTAAAGCTGATGGGTTGCTATACCCTAGGAAATGTCCAATGTCCAAGCAGTATGAAAACAGGTCAATAGGTTATAAATCACAGCTGTGTTATACAAGAGCATGGTGCATGTGTGCGTGTGCTTGTGTGCGTGCGTGCGTGTGCGTGCGTGTGCGTGTGTGTGTGTGTGTGTGTGTGTGTGTGTGTGTGTGTTCTGCAAGTGTCTGAACACCACATGCATGCAGTGCACTTACGGGCCAAAAGAGGGCACCAGATACTTTAGGATTAGAATTACAGACACCCGCCATGTGAGTTGACTGGGTCCACTGCAAGACCACTAGGCCATCTCTATGGCCTGAAGTTTATTTTAAAGAGAACCTTTCTCATTCCTCCACTAACTCAACACCTGCTAGGTGTTCCTAAAAATCTAATGAGAGAGGCATTACCTCTCCCACATCCTAGTGACCCCAGACACAAGTCTGGGAAAGAGCCTTTCCAAGGAGGGGTCTGGCTACCTTTGGGTCCAGGTCGTATAAATGATCCTCCCAAATCAAACCCGAGGTAAAGGAGGGTTTGGTAATGCTGGGAATTAAGAGACCAAATCAAGGCCCTGAAGTCCAACTCTGTAAGGAACCAGGCATAGTAAAATATGGTGTCAGCTGCTAAGTAGAAGAAGGGAGATCCCTCCTTCAGCATGGGTTACATCAAAGGTTGTAATACCTTCTCGGTGGCCCAAACGAGGAGAGAACTTGCCATCACCGTCAGCAATTAAAGAACTTTTGTGTGGCTGGGTAGCTTTTTAAAGCCCAAATGTCACTCCATTTAGTATTTTCCAGACATTCCCCCAACCCCACATTAAATAACAATATATTAGTATTTTTTAAATGTCTCCTTTTCAAATTCCATCAATATTCATGCTATACAAAACTTACCATTTTCAAAATGAGATCAGTTCCCCACTTTTAAGCATCCTGGCACCAGAGCCCACTGGAATTAAGTTAGTCCAGCGATGGCTGAGGAACAGCAGTCAGCACCGCCTTCACTACCTTCTGCTTGCTATTCTTCCCAAAAAAGAAGCTTGACCAAGGCAGATTGAAAACACACACTCATTTGAAATTGCTGTCCCTTACAGCTCAGGGCCATGGCTAAGTAACTCAAATGGCTCCAAACTGAGCCACAAATGGCATTGAGAAAAGCAGGTGGGACTTTTACCACATCATAAAGGCTGGGCGCCGATGATTCACAGAGGCTAGTGCCCCTGCAAAAAGGAACGCTCCACATGAACAAGGCGCTTCCCGCTGCCAATCAACAGGGCACTCCTGGTTTTAGAGCGAGTGAATGCCACTTGCTAACTGGGATGCATTAAATCCAGCAGGTCCATTTGTGAACAGAACCCACTTCATTTCCCGGGCTGGCTGGGGAAGCAGCATGCCCTTTTATGACACAGGGGAACTTGCTTGGCATATGCGACACCGAATTGTCCGTCTTGGAGCCACTGGTACATAAAGCAAATAAAAGATTAGAAGCTGCCCAGGTGTGGGAGATTAAGGACTTAACGGACAGATGGAAGAGAAGAGCATCATCTGGGCAGCCTTCATCTTTTGTAATAAGGGACGGTTCCCTGGCGATGCCAGCAGAAAGAATAAGCTGAAACGAACCAAATTTAGCACTTCCAGGGACAAAGGAAGACTCCTTAAATAGACCAATTGGGGATACAAAAAGTTTGTCTGATAGAGGCCAATTATCTTCCTAACAAATCAATCATTACCCAGTTGAAGATAAGAAAATATGCCTGGACCCAACCTACACACACACACACACACACCACAAAACTAGTCCAGCATCCAAAAATATTGACTAACGTGACTTCAAGGTTCTAGTTCAAACAGTGGGGTGAGAGTCACAGCGGGGTAAGGGTGACATGCACCTTTAGACTCTGAGGGAGATAGACAGCTTAGGTCCTCCAGGGTTTGCGAGAGGAATCCCAGGAGATTAACGCACCTACAGGCACAGTTAACGATGACTGACCCAAAGTCAAGGAGATAGAAAGTCCAGGCAGAGAAGCCAGGTATTATCTTGCTTTATTTACCTCGTGGGCCTAAGTGAGGAGTCAGTGCTTTCTAGAAAAGCAGTTCCTAAGTACACGTTTTAATAGCAGTGTGGGCACGAACAGTGCCTGCCGAGGCCGGGCAGACCCGCTTTGATCTGCTGAACTCGATCTTTACGAGGACTTCTAAAGACTATCATTGTCATCCTGGTGTCCTGATGATAAGCCACAAGTCAGACTCAACACCAAAGTGTCTCCAGACCTGGATTTGGAAACTTGCTACCAACAGCCCCAGGTTTAATCAACATGAACCGCCACTCCTCATTTCAAACGCCCTCCCCCTGAGCCACATCACTGGTGGTCACTCTGACTTCTCTCCATACTTTTTGCTTGCTTGTTTTCTCCAAAGTCCAGGCTAATAGGAAGAAGGCTATTGCATCCTGATGCATGGTTAAGGCAATGCAAGAAAACTCAGTTCCTCGGAGTTCATGGCTCATTCGTCTACACAATTCTTTGGTGAAATATCCAGAAAACCATTTCTTACTTCACGGGTGGTATTAAAAACTAACAATTAAAAATAATTTTCCGGAGAAATTATAAGGGTATAAACTAGCTGGATCTTGACTCTTGTTCCAACATGAAAATATAAACAGAAGGTTAAATCTTCAAACACCAAGACTTGAAAACCATTATCATTAAGTGTTTTACATCAGTAGAGGGATTAGAATTTCACAGGGGAGAGAAAGGGAGTGGTTTTGCTTAGTGGCAGCTAGCACTACGGCTTAAAGTGCGTCACCATCGTCTCTAAGTCCTCATTCCTTAAATAAAACCCACATTTTTTCCAACAAATTCCTAACACTGTTGAAGACTAAAATCAATTGGTAGGGACAAGGGGAGATGGCTTGATGGGTAAAGCGCTTGCTGTCCAAACATTAAACCTAATTTTGGATTCCTAATAATCATGTAAAAGCTAGGCAGGTTGGGAGGGGGGAGATCCCAAGAGTTCACAGGATGGTGGTACGGGCTAGCCTGTAAGTCCTGGGTTCTGTGACTCAAAAAAGTAAAGTGGAGAATGATAGTAAAAGAGATCCAATTCCAAATACTCATGCACACATACACACAAACACACACGCGTGCACGTGCACACACACAGGCATGCTGGCATGCACACACATATGAAGCATTCTAAAAGCCAAGTCACCATATACTAAAAGTTGTCTTTATAATATACTACGACTCTTTCCTTGAAGTTTCATTGAATTGATAAAACTTGGGCCAAGAGTTGGAGAAGAGAGAGAGAGAAAGAAAGAAAGAAAGAAAGAAAGAAAGAAAGAAAGAAAGAAAGAAAGAAAGAAGCAAGTGAATTTTGGAAGGTGCTGTGCAGAATTCTTGGAGAGATGTGCATCGTTGGTCACATCCAGCTATGAACTTTACTAACCTACAATACCAACTGCCATGCAAGATGGGCCCAAGTTGCAGTCGTGGCCTGAATCTTTTGGAACTAGTGAGTTGCTTGATTGGATTTGAGTCTCAATCTACAAATGGGAAATCCTGTCTGGTACAATAAACCCAGAGAAAAACTCATGGCTGAGGAGGTCTTGGGTCCTTAGGGTAACTTCTGTAATGGCACAGTGCCAAGGTGCCTTCTTAAAGATTTATGTGTATGCCCAATTGCTACTCTGAGCCTGCATCAGAAAAGCGTCTCTTTGCGAGGAACAACGGTGAATGCAGAGATTCACAGCTACTCAAGGGTCTGAGAGTGAGTGATGAACGGGTACTAAACAAGGCATTTGTAGCCCTCCCTTTAAGACTCTGGGAACACTGTAGACACGGCAGTGGAAATTACATGAGAGGCGGAAGACTCTGGAGAGTGGCTGCTAAGTGTTATCTCCCAAGCATGGCAAAACCATTGCACTCTGCCTTGTGGCAGCTGCAGCTGCCTGCACAAGACTGGATCTATCAAGGGTCGATCAGAGATCTATAGATGAGGGGACTGACAGGGTCTTACCTCTCCTTGCTGAACTAGTTAGTGGCCTCTGGAGAAGGGGCCGTCATTGTCTTCAGCTATGTACCTACTGCTGAGCTCACCAGGATCCAATCGATACTTCCATAGCCAAAGTCACACAAACTGTCCTAGTGAAACTCTATGGGTCATAAAATGAAACAAAAGACATGTGTGTTGGAAAGGGATGGGAGTGTGGAGGGATTGAGAGGAAGATAAGAGAGAACGGGATGAACGTGATCAAAATGTATTATATGCATGGATGGAATTGTCAAAGAACAAATTAACAAAAATTATTTAAAATTTTAAGGCATGTCAGAAGGTAAGCATAACAGGTATAACGCAACCCAAAACTCACACCCAATTTGTCCCAAGAACAATAAAAGCAGCTTGAACAGAGCAGGGAATATCTGTAAAAAAAATAATGAAAAGTAAAAAATGAAAGCAATAAACTTGGAAGGAAGAGACAGGCAGATTTCTGTGAGTTCAAGGTCTCGGTTACACAGTGAGTTCCAGGACAGCCAAAGCAAACAGAAATACAATAATATGAATAAAAATGAAAGTAACAAACTGGACCTGGGAGAGTAAAATTTTAGTTTAAAGGAAGTTCAGTGCAGATCTGAGAAGCTCCACACCAGTAAGTTAGCAACCAGGAAAAGTAGCTGATAGATAATTGAGTTTAAGGTGACTGGAAATGGTCGCCATTACTGAGATGGCCCATGGTGAAAGCTGTGAGTGTCCGGATGAACTTGAAGGCTAAGGATTAAAGCGAATGTAGAACATCCAGAGATTCCATCAAGCAGAATGAGCCCCTCCACAAAAACTCCAGAGGCATAGCCTCTCGGCTTGCAAAACTCTATGTAACTGGAACCTGCTCATCAGATTCTGGAAAGCAAAACCTGTGAGCACTATGCTTGTTTCTGCCTGCCCACAGTTCGTGGACATTGGGCTATGCCAAGCTGGGGGCTTTTAGGAACTGATGCAATCCCCTCATCTTGCTTACCTCTTTTTGATTACCAGATTCTAGTGAAGATAACCTCCTCCAATCCTTACTTCCATACACTTCCTATCACATTTTCTTAGGTTAATTATCAGTCGCACACCACAGCATTCGGACCTCTTTCTCGTTTTTTAATTTCTACGTACTTGAGCCCCACCTCCATTCAACCATAGTAGGCTGTGGAGGGCCGCAACCACATTCTCCATCGCTTCTAGGGACAAAGGTAGAGATTGACCTCTGTGACCTCAAGGTGTGGTGGTACACGCCTTTAGTCCTGATGCCTGGGAGGCAGAGGCAGACTGACCTCTGTGACCTCAAGGTGTGGTGGTACACGCCTTCGGTCCCAATGCCTGGGAGGCAGAGACAGGCAGATCTCTGTGAGTTCAAGGTGTTGTAGCACACGCCTTTAATCCCAGCGCCTGTGCTTGGTAACTCTCTACTGCTGCGTCCCTGCCTACTTCCGAGGCATCACCTGGGATAATGGGCAGCGGACCAATTCAAGAGTGACACGTCAGAAGCGAGGACTGTTTCCTTTATAAGGGCTGGGTTCCCCTCATTATGGGTCTCCGTTTTGGAAGCTGATGCTCTCCCTCTCAAGACGCATTAAAGCTTTACTGCAGAAGAATCCTAAGTGCCCCCGCGTCGTTCTTGCTGGCGAGAAGGTAGCGCGGGGCAGTAGGCAATTCAAAAAAAGGGGGTACTGAAACTTATTTGGACATATAAAGAACAGGGCCCGTGAAAGAAGGACACTCACTATATATGGTGTAAAATTAAGCAATTAGTTGAGTAAATGGTAGATGAAGAAATCATAACAGCTTTTCAGAAAGAGAGAGTTAGTTGGCCCTACAGTCACTGTCAAGCTATGTTATAGCCCTGTTACCTTCACTTCCCTCAAGTGGTAGAAGAAAAACGCTAAAACTTTTCAATGCTACCTTATTTATCTACTTAGCTATATACTACGCCTCAAACCCCATGAAGCATGTGTATAGGCTAGCTAGTCCGGGCATGGTGGTGGTGCATGCCTTTAATAGCAGGACTCAGGAAGCAGAGTCAGCTAGATCTCCATGAGTTTAATGACAGCCAGAGATACAGAGTGAGTCCTTGCTGAGAGCCGGGGGTGGGGGGAGGAAGGAAGGAAGGAAGGAAGGAAGGAAGGAAGGAAGGAAGGAAGGAAGGAAGGAAGGAAGGAAGGAAGGAAGGAAGGAAGGAAGGAAAGAATTAGGTATTTTTCCATATTGTAGAATCTAATACGAAAAGATCCCAAAGAATAGTGGTCATTTTTCTTAAAGAGGAGTTGGTTAGCTTGCTGAAAGCTGAGTTAACTGGTTAACAGGCAACGTGTTCGTTGATTAATTGGTTGGTTGGTTGGTTGGTTGGTTGGTTGGTTGGTTGGTTGGCTGGTGAGATAGCTGGTTATTTGGTAGTTCGTTGGCAATTAACTGTTTAGTAGGTAGTTGGCTGGTGATGTAACTTCCTAGTTACATAACCAGCTCAAAAGTTAGCTGGTTAGTTGGCAGCTGGTTGGTGTGAGTTAGCTGGTAGTTTGGTTTGTTGGTTGGTGTGTTTGCGGCTCACATAGCTGCTGTCTGTCTGCTTATTTGTGAGGGTTAGTGGGTGAATTAGCTAGCTAGCTAGCTGGTAGTTTGTTTGTTTGGTGTTTAGTCAGTTGGTGAGTTATCTTGTTAACTGGTATTTTGGTTGGCTGACTGGTCAGTTCTGCTATAGTCTCCCTATGTAACATGGGCTGCTTTTTTTAACTAATAACCCTCTTTCTTTTAACCTCTACAACATTAGATTTAAACAGTATTGGGCCTGCCTTATAATGACAATAAGAATGTCTTCTGAAAATGAAAACAACCAAGCATATCTGTAAATTGTCCACTAAGTTATATGAGTAGATATTTATATCTATAATCTTTAAAATTTGGGTTCATAGTCTAATATTTTTGGTTAGGCATTTGTGACATATTTTTATCTGAAAAAATAGATACAAGCTTCTATATGTCTATTTTTCTTCCTACGATCTTTAATGAATATGTAAAATTAATTATATCTTTTCAGCTTTCTAGTGTAGTCTATGGAATGAAACAGAAATATACACTCCACAAAAGTTTAGCTTTAGACAAAAGCATAACAACATTTACTTTTGCCTTTCCTTTGCAAAACCAGAATTTTTTTTCATATACTAGATGCAGATGAAAACAAGAAAAATTGGTCTTTGAGAATAACAACACGCAAAGCAGACTTCAATTTCTTTGTGCTGGAAATCGAAAAGCACAGACTCATTCTAGTTAACTATCGAGTGTTAGCACAGGCAACAGCTGGAAGGGGAATTAATTTGAAGCTGATGCACACTTTTTTCATCTATAATATAGAACTGGATTAATAAAGACAGAGCAGTGTCAGAAACATCAGTAAGCTGACGAGAAGGAAATGACTCTCATGTTTTTGTATCTGCCCACATTATCTTATATTGCTGTGCAAAGACTGACTCAAATCAATGAAGGCTAAATAATTAATAAAGACATAAACAAAACAAAACACAATGAGTTGTCTAGGATCCAGCTAACCAGACTCAAAGCGAAAACATCTGAGAAAGCAGGGATGAAGACACTCTCTGGCGCTCTAAGAAGCACCTCTTTCCCCCGTGAGGCAACCCCAAGAGGCAAGGAAAGAGTCATATATTAAACAACGCCTGGTTCTCCTGAATGGTCATCATTTCTCCGTCAGTTACTTAGGAACTGAATTAATCTCGTGGCGAGAAACCTCAAAACAATCAGTGTCTCCCTGTTGTAGCCCAGGGTGTCACGACAACTCCTGAAGCTCCGAAGAGAATCAGGTATGGCTGAGCAGAGGGGTCATGCTGCATGCATACAATTATCTCACGGTTAAATGCGGAGCTCCTATTCATTTGTCTGTGTTTGTTTACACGAGCACACATTCATCAGCGAATCAATACAGAGTCTAACATCAAAGAAGAGGAGACATTCTGTAATAAAAGCAAATTGCCTGGGGAAGCAGGGAGAAGTCACACTCTGAAGTTTTGGAAAAACAATGACTATAATAACATGGGAGGCTTTCCAACCCCATTTGGAGTACTTCAAATGCAACAAAGGGGGCAATGGATGTGAAAAGACAACCGGCCAACATCTACTTTGATAATAATCTAGCATACCGATAAGCAAATGGTTGTCCCTATAGAAATGAGACACAGTGACCATGTGGAGCCATTACAGTTGCCATTACTAAGAGAGAGAAGCCTATGCAAGTGGTTAAATTTAGTAGTTACTGGGAGGGGCAAAGTCCAAACTTTTAGGAGCCACACTAAATAGTTAAAGAGGACAAAGAGGAATAATTCTGTCCCTCAGAAACCTGGTCCACCTAGGAAGGTAAGATACATTTACTTTCCGTTTTTATAATGGTAAAATAACGATGGTGTGCTCACATGAGCAGGTCCAGGACAGCACTCCACACATGGGATGTGTCATCCTCTCCCCTTCTTTTCCTTCTGTCTGCTTAATCTGTCGGAATATTGTCATGCAGACAACTGACTTTGCTAAACGTTATATGTTAATCTTCTCAAAATGAGGACACTGGGAGAGCGACTTGCTCTCCAATCATAGGTATACAAGCATACCATCAGTTCTGATATGCCTTCCTGTGCTAGCCATAAACCATAAATAGGAACAACTAGAGAAAAATGACATGGTACATTAGGAAGCAGAATACTCAGCTACATGCAGTTAAACAATAGTTATTGCTATTATAGTACATCATTATTGTTACTTTGCCTGGGAATAGGACCGAAGGCCCTTCAATACTTTCTGCTGCCTTGTTATGTTGGTCTAACATTTTTTTTCCTCGGACGAAGACACTAGTAACAACCTTCCTCCCTCCACCCCCTCCCATACTAGGAAATCGCCTGATACAACTTAATAACGTCTTCTAACTCACTGCTCAGAGCATTATCATAACCCACCCTTACCTACAAAATGAATGAGAAATACAAATAAAATGAGAATAATGAGAAGCTATTATGGAATGAGCTGATAATGACTATCAAATAGACGAAGACAATATCTAAATACATCTCAGTATTCACAATAATGAGACAGAGTCACGATGTTTGGAGAGAGAGAGAGAGAGAGAGAGAGAGAGAGAGAGAGAGAGAGAGAGAGAGAAAGAGGATATATCTAACATGGGACCTTCGTGGACAGATAAGGAAATCAGGAGTTCTGAGAGGTTCCGCAGAGGTTTAACACCCCTGAACCTCTGAAGAGCACTTACACAGGTCGCCCTGTCTCCAGAATCGTCCTTTAAAGATCATTTACTCAGGTACATTCTCACTTGACTTAAGTCACAGTCCTTTTAGATACCAAACCAGCCGGATCTCAGGTATTTGGAGTGGAGCAACCTCTCCACTGCCAAAATATCGGCATAGCACATGTAAACACAACTCTAAAAGGCAGGCAAAGCCAGAGTCTCAAACGTCTGTTCTTACATCCTTCCCAAACAAACAGAAAGACAAGGTGAAGGAACTGCATTGTACAGGGTCTCTGTTTGTTTCTCCTGGAATGAGGGGGAAAGTGCCTGCTAGGTTGGTGCATTTCAATTCCTGGCCAGAGCCCTGTAGTGATCATCACGCACCATTTTGGAGATTAATGATGTGCACCCAGTTAATGGAAAGCAACAGATTAGGTCTCCACTAACAGTTTTGCAAGTTATGTACATCATCTGTCTGCCTCATTTAGTAACAATCTCACTGGTCAATAGGAAAATAATGGGTTTAATACCATTCATGCACAGAAGACAGGTCGGATTTCGGGAGTAAAGAATATTACTCTCTTAGAGATGTGCAGATCCTTACTTATAATGTAATGTAACCAGAGATTATATTTCCAAAGGTCTTTATGTGAGGTTTGTTTGTTTGTTATTTAGTTAGCAACGACCTTAAGAATCTGCAGCACTGCCTTGGATCCTAGAATATACCACAGCAACTTTCTTCCATGACACATAAGATAAATCTCATGTGACCATTTCTACCTGTGTCCTAGCCTGAAGACAATTATTGTCCTGAAGACAGATGCATACCAGTCCCTTACACAGTACTATGCTACTGTGACAACTGTCAAAAATAAAATTTACACCTGCTTCTTCTTCTAAACAATGGGGAGTGTGTACTCAAGGCATTCTTTTGCTTATCATGGCTAGAAAGCAAACACAATCTGTCATGGCATTCGTAGCCATGATGGACCAGCCGTGGAGAGGAAGGATGGGCAGAACAGAGTTCTATATAAGCTCCGCTTAAAATAAGATTAAAGATGAAATACCAAACAACACAATCCAATGGGTCACTTCGATGATATAATTTGTCCACAACCATAATTATTCCCTGCAAGTTAAATTTCCTTTTTTTTTAAATTGAGGCATTTGGGGGTCTCAGCTGAATCATTTGATGATTTAGGCAATCGTATGTTACTAGTACATTTCTCTAGAGAAAAGTTTTTCTTTTTTACTTTTTTTCTAAAAATATCTTTATTTTTTCAATATGAAACAACGTTCTGAAATCTTAAGCGATTGTGTAAAAAGGCTTGGATATTTTCTATGGTTTCCTTCCTTCTTTCCTTCCTTCCTTCCTTCCTTCTTTCCTTCCTTCCTTCCTTCCTTCCTCCTTAGATTCAAACTATAGCCCAGGCTGACCTTGAATTTCAAAGATAATCCTCACAGATCAGGTTCCTGAATACTAGAATAAGATGAAGGAGTTATGAAGCTCAACTTGAATAGGCTTGGCCTGAGAGAATAACATGTTTAAGACAAGAGTTGGATACTAGCAAGTGCCTCTGCATCACAATGAGGCGGTCTCTTTCCTACAGAAGAACCAAATCTGTCATCCAAATTTCTCCAAGAGAAATCTCACAACTGACCTTTGATAACCGGTACTTAACAGCAAATGGTGTCTCCTGAAACAGAGACTATGAAAAGCTAAGTCACCTATCAAAATATTGGATGGATACAACTAGTTATCTACATGACCAAAATGATTAAAAGACCAATCAAATACTTTCTTGAGAATTGGGCACATAACTAAAAACTCCTGTTATTTTCTCTTATTGCTTGATTTTTAGACGATATGGAAGAATGATGGAGGAAAAATCATTCCTTAAAAAATTACAATGAGACTTTGCCCATTGTTATGCATATTCAGTTATTTTTTTTTCCCTGTGGTGACATCTCCAAAAATATCTCACAAGAAGACTGAAACTCACACTGGTTACTTTTGTATAGCTGGCTTAACTCTACCCACAGGGAACCAGGTGTGGTAGCACACACCTTCAATCCAAGCACTTGGAAGGCATAGGCAGGGGGATCTCTGTGAGTTTGAGGCCAGCCTGATCTACAGAGTGAATTGCAGGACAGCAGAACTACACAGAGAAATCCTGTCTTGAGAAACCAAAAAAAGACAAAAATTCTATTACTATCCACGAGTCAAGTGTGTCTTTAAAAAAAAAAGAAAACAAAGGCTTTAATATAAATTCTTAGTAACAGAAGGAAATATGCCATAAATATGTTGTCAGTCATGTTTAACCAAAGGAGGACAAAACAGCACTCTGATTCCTTGAGGAACGACTTACATGGGGTAACAAATAGCAAATGGCTACACAGCTTGACTCGGGAGCTCACATCCGTACACTTCTGTTAGATGTACTTGCTGTCTGGGGATTCAGTGTGTGCTAGGAAGGCTGGATCCCCTGGCATTTTCCTTTGACTGCATCAGACTGCCTTCCTCCTACTGCTACACTGAGCTCCGTGACGGATACCCATGAAATCGATCTACTGACAACAGGAATCAACTCACTCAAGTCACAGACAAGTCTACTGGTTCACAAACACTGCTCTAACAGTAGCTTGACACACATGCATATGCAAGCACGCATTTGTGCACACACGTACACACCCCACCCACTTATATATGCAATCTGTAGGATGCTGTAGATACTTTTTTAAAAAAGAAAATAAAACAAAAAACAAACAACAACAACAACAAAAACCCACATCTTTCCTATCAGAGTAAAGAGGAACATTTTTCTGTTCAGGAATAATGGAAGCTCCGAGTGCCTAAGGAAATGTGTTGAATTTTCACCAGACACATAACCTGAAAACGAGAACCTTAATTTTCACCAGACCCAGGCAGTGGTAAAACTAGAAAAAAATCAATACAAGAGAAAGGATGCACTTTTTTTTTTTTTTTTGTAGTTAATGAGTAACAACCATAAGTAAAGGATTCACTTTTGAAATACGTGAGTGAAACGTTGATTGATGTATAGGCTACTGGCTGTTGTGGAATATGCTCGTGCATAAGTGACCTTTCATTAGCTCTATAACAAACCAAAAAGAGGTGAGGCTTCTAAAAGGGTTAGATGTCAAGTCTAACACAAGCTCTGCATTCTTACAAAAGATCATCCATTTCTAGGCTCTAAGCCTTACAGCCCATGTGACTGAAGGCGTCTTCAAGCTGGCAAACGAACTTCAATGTTAAACCGTATAAACCCAGTCACAGAACCCTAAAGTGGGAATGGACAGCATTCACTGTGTCTTTTCCTGATAATCAGAGGAAGCATTCTAAGAAAAATCATCCAGAGATTTGTATCGACAGCCTGTCCTTCTTGTTTGTTTGTTTGAAATATTGCATTTGGTTAAGAAAAATAGTAATCCTGTCGCCACCTCAAGACAACACATTTTACACAATTCTATCTTCTGTTTATCTCCCACATGTTATTTTCAAGAAATCAGGAAGCCAATCCAGACAGAATATTGCAGTCCAATGGAAAAACAAAAAACTATTGCTTCCTGCACAGAGACATAGAAATGTGCATTAGAATGAGTAGTAAGGAGCCCTTCGTCAAGCAGACAAGGAATTATGGGCTGAAAGGCTGCTTTTCTATGCGTGAAAATACTATCTCTAGTTAGGAGGTTCTGTGCCAATGTATCCAAACTCCTCCTCAAGAATGAGGTGCTAGGAAACAAGAGGGAGGAGCCCTACTATTGCAGGACTGGTATTTATATCTGTATTTCCCATATACAGGGAGACCAGTTACAAGAAAGCACACAGCAGAAAATCTCACAGGATTACCTGGTATTCGTTGGGCCAAAAGGTGCTCACTGCCAGCTCAGCCCGAAGCCAGTCTCGACCAGTGAATCCAGTCACATTCCAAATTGGATTAGCAAGTGGTCCTTTATTTACCCGAACCAGGATGTTCAAAGTGCCAGGGTTCAACCCTTTTTGGCTGTATAACAGGTAACTGAAGTCAATGCAGTGAGTGTCATTCTCCTTCATAGTGGGCAGCTGAAGTCGGGCTTTTTCTCCAGGATCATGATTTGAGGAGTCCACAACCATATAGGAACCTGGAACAAAATTACAAATAACAGTGCTAAGAAAATAGGTAAGCCAAATGCTACCCTATAAAAGATAATAATATTGTGAGAATCCATTCCTTACTAACATTGCACAAACTAGACACACAAATTGATTCATCTCTACAACTTGGAATCAACTCTGATTTACAAATAGAAAACTAAGGCATCGATACGGACTCGAGGTCACATGGTAGACCAGGCAGAGCCTGACTCTAGTTCAAATCTCCCTCTATAACTTCTGCTGTACTACCAAACTTCAAGCTGTTGAAAAACAAGCCAAATTTATTGATCTAATATGCATAGAAAGTAATTTCTTCTTCTTCTTTCTCTCTGAACAAGAATATTAATGAAAGGAAGTATAAGCTATAGGAAGTGGATGAACTTTGTACTTCAAATACCAATAATTTTGTTTATTCAAGTCATATGCCTTTTGCCAGTTACTAACTACTGAGAACATAAAATCATAGAGTAAGAATACTCTGCCAAGTGAGTATAAGGGTTAATGCTCAACTTTTCTTTCTTTCTACACTTTTTTTACAAATGCCTGCATGCATAGGTGTGTGTGTGTGTGTGTGTGTATGTATGTATGTGTGTAGGCACATGTGGCACTTGTATGTCAGGGCACACAGTTGAAGTCAGAAAGTACTTGAGGGAGTCAGTGTTCTCCTTCCAGCATATGAAATTGAGGAAACAAACTCAAGTTTCAAACCCACTGAGCGATCTTGCCAACCCTAATGACCGACGTTTCTAAGCTGATTCTGATATATAGTTGATGCAACGCAATATTTTTCACTAAACTGCCAGTCCATTAGGACGACTACTGACTCTAGTCTGCACTGAACACTGGGCTCTAAAGCTGAGCCAAAGCAAGCATGAACTCACTTTGAGTAAGTAACTAATCGTTCATTTTGATCGTGGCGATGCAAATGACGGAGTCCTACCTTCAGAGCACTGACACTGACCTTCTGACACTTACAAGGGTCACACAGTCACTAATTACAACAGCTGGATGCGGACACTGGGCACCTAAATTAATGCAAGCCGCTCTCCAAAAGGACAGCCCGTGTTCTCATGAAAAGAACAAATTTTAATAAATACATAAATCCCCAAAATATGTAAAGATATCATTCTGTCACACTTGAAATTAGAACCAAATTTTACCATAAATCAATTTCTCCCAGGATATAATTTTAACTGCAATCTAGTAGGTGTCGTGTTACAGAGTTGACTTTTACAAGGGTTCTTACACTACACGTGACCCTCTCTTTCAGAAATGGAGGATTAATCTTCTGTAGTCTGTTCTGACACTTAATAACTTGTACTAATGGCATACTAAAAGCTCAATGACTACTGGTCTACCTACCTCAATTAATCTACAAATTGGAGTTCAAACCATTCCAGAAAGCAAGGCTTCAACTAGAGGAGAAATCCCGTTTCCAATCTGGACAGTTCCCACTAGAGCGGACCTTTGTGATCCCAAGCTTTTATGATGATTTTACCTAACCCTTCAGTCTAGTCCAGCAGAGCACACACATACTATATTAATAGTAATTCCTGTTATTGTTTACTTGTGGTTCCCAGTCTTCAGCTTCTCTCATAAGCTGGAATTACGCTTTAACTTGATTCTCATGGATAGCACATTAGTAAAAATAAATCATCTGTGTATTTTGAGAAAACATTTACCAAAAAGGGAAAAAAAAAGAAAAAAAAACAGGATATCCTGGATCCTAACCTAATTTACAGAAAAGGAATGCTTTTATTCATGATTCATGGCTATTCTCACATACTTAACACCAATAGCTAGTTCATCAAAATGTCTTTCCAAATGACCAATTTGCATCATGACTACTTTCTGGTCTTAACCATGACCAGACCTGAGATCCTATAACAGGTTTTCCAGCAATGTTGGCATCTTTCTGTGACCGGCTTCTCCACTGAATATATAAAATGTATAACATTTTATAAGGAAATTATGCATTTATTTTTACAAATTTAGCTCCTGACTAGCAGTTTTAAAGTGTGCAGCGAAAAGACTTATTAAACTTCCTAATAGTAATTTTCTTTTATCATAAAATAAAGTTTGGAGTAAAATATGCTTTGTATCATATTTTAAATCTGCATTATATTTACCATTAAGGCCAGTTAGCAATTTTCAGCCATTTGCATTTTAAGCTACAACCATTTTCTTATTAAAGAAATGGAATGAACAAAATCTAGTCATCATTATTTCTTACCAATCCGATCATTAGGGAGATGAAAGGCATGAAATAAAAGCGTACCCTAACTATTTCAGTATTTTAGTACCACTCAACACAGGTTAAATAATAAAGAAAATTAGTGTTGATAACTCACTTCTATGGAATGATCGGGGGGGAAAGTAGTCTTATTTACACAGAGCCCTGCCTGGCTCCCTGAGCTGGGATCTGGGCATTCCTAATGTACTTACTGAGCAGTTCTGCAAAGGAATAAGCAATAGGGACAAATGAGAGCCCTGTCTACCCACTTGATACCGTGTCAATTTAAACTGCTGGCTCCAGTGTAGCTACAGCTGGGACAGAGACCTCCACTTAAATGTAGCCAATACTGAGTTCTTATCAGCTTCTAAAGATTACTTCGGCAATCTCTGAGAACAACTGGCCCTCTGTACATAAAGTTTATAGATTTTACACATGCGCGTAGCCCATTCTTGATGCGAAAAATCATGGCTCATTTCGTGTTATTCTGGTTCCTTCAGATTTCAAGTAAATGTTCAGTGGTGTTTGATAGAGGCTTAGCTATCTGAAGGTTTAGTGATGGCAAGTCACACAGACGTGGTATATTTCGTTAAAGGTAACTTCTGTGATATGGGGTTAATATTCTTCATGGTCACTTCAGTGAAGGGTTCTCCAATGCTTCACTCAAAGAATAATGCTTAAATTTATGTGTTTGCATAATCTTTTAGTGCAACTTTCTGGAGGACAATTTTCCAGTAAGAAACAAAAGCTTGAAAGAGACATAAGCACTCTGAGATAGCAACGCAAAATTGATAAAGTGCAACAGAAAATGTTGCGTGTGAATTACAAAGACACAAATGAAAAGATAACTCATCTCATTATATTGATTAAGATGGAGAAAATAAAAAGAATATAAATATTCAATAATATATAACTAATAAAGGTATGGATAATGAGTTTGATGAACAGTGAAGTAGCCATTAAAATATCATCTAAACATTTCATGGTAGACATTCATAATATAGTAGGTGAAAATATGGAGGTTATAAAATATTACATCCATATGGTTAGCTTTCCATCACTGTGTCAAAATACCTAGAAAACCAACTAAAGAAAGATAAGATTTATTTTGGCTGATGGTTTCAAAGGTTTCATTCCAGGGTCGCTAGGTGTCAGAACTTATGGTTCTATTGACATGATACATGAATAAGGTAACACTCTCAGCAAGCCCCTACTTCAAGCAGCCCCTACCTCCTAATAAGCTATTTAACAGCAAGAATATCAATGAACCAATCTGCTGCATATGTCAAAGTTCTCATAATTCAAGCACATCCCAAGAACCTCACTCTTCAATAATGCTGCAATGGGAACAAAGCTTTGATAGCTTTGGTATAATTTTTATATTGAAGCAATAGGAACACATTTATAAATATCTTCTTGCACATGCATTTAATTATACACATGAAAATTGAGACTGGAAAAATAAAGGACTTAGAGACAAATGCTGAGTGCATTATCAGGAGGCAGAAACTGCCTTGACATTTTTGCTTCTGTACATGTTATGAATCTCTTAAAAGAGTGCATAAATACCATTATCTGTAATTGAAGAATAATAAATATTTGATGCAAGGTATTGGCCTTTTAAAAAGTCATCATTGCCAAATGGGGAAAAAAGTCTTTTATTGAAAAACACCATCGTCTAATACATGCATGCAAAGTGTCATGGACATATTATAGCAATAACCTTCTATCTTTAGGTTACACTCCTAGGGTTAACACTACTTTATATTATCATATTGATAGGAAAGACACAAATCCCCTTGCACTTCTCAAAATTCCCCTGTGCATACATGCAACATTATATAATTTTTAGACTTTGGCATGCTAACATAGTATTTCACTAAGCTGGTTATTCAAAATACTTAAGATGTCTTACAAATTAAGAGATAAAGTTAGAAGCCACGGCTTTCTCTACCCTTGATTCAAAATGCTTAGATCACTTTAACTCTTGCTCCCTTGACAAATCACCTTCCCCGATCTGACAGGCCTACCAAGATTTTCCTTCACACAAAACAATAGTTTCTTCCCCAGAACAGGTTCCTAGTTTGAATTTTTGATTCGGGTGCTTCATCATATGCTGTCTTTACCCCAATTTTAGATAAGTGTTGTGGAAAGTCTTTGTAAGGGCCATCCTCTTCAATGAACAACCCCGAGGACCAGCGAGAACAGGAAGTACAGGTGCTTACTGCCAAGCCTTATGAACTGAGAACACATATGGAAGAGAAGACTGGCTGCTCCAAGCTGTGCTGATTGACATGTGCGCATTTGCATATGCACACCCGCACACATATGCACACAGACACACAAATGTATTTCAGGAAAGAAAAGAGAGTCGTGTTCTCTTACATGACTGATGTAGGCATTGATCCTAAGAGTGAAGCCTGTGGTAAGTTTAACACAAAAGTAGAGACACGTGAAACATGAGAAGGTGAGATCTCTTAAAAAGATGTAAACAGAAGCTTAAGAGAACCTAGTGCCCCTGAAGACATCGGTGTGGAAGAGGGTGGGGATGGGGTGGCTCTCTGACAGCTCTTCTTTAAGAATGTTTGGCTGGCTGCTGGAGATATTTCCTAAACTGTTTAGGCTGGAGTGGAGGCACAGCTGCAAGAAAAGCAAGGAACAGTCTTTGTGCAAGAGATTGTGGGATACAGGGCCTACGAAATGTCACAGTGAAGTGGTCACCAGCCAGGAGGGACAACATAGGCGGTGACCAGGCCATAGTTTTGGCACAAAGCTCACCGAGTGACTGCATGACTTTTATTCACAACGGCTCTTCGCTATCCACAAGAGAAAAAGAACAGAAGCCTTTACAATTAGGAAAGGGGTGCTTTCCTAACACCAGAAAACTTGTTGTGTCCTTTCCTGATGAAGGCGCCATGCTAACTATGAAACACAAATGTATCATAGGAGAAATAAAAAGCATGAATTTAGAATCCTGAAGCAATACACTAATGATGAGTACAAATCCAACAAATGTGTGTGTGTGTGTGTGTGTGTGTGTGTGTGTGTGTGTGTGTGTGTGTACAAGCTACACATTTAAATGTTTTAAAGGGATATTTATGATTGATAATTTTGATGACTGATTGGCTGAGGAGGTAGCCATGAGAGTCCGCCAACACATGCCTGGTACTGTAAAAACAACAAAAACAAACCTGTAATTGGAATTGATTTAGGGAGTTTTGAGAAAGAATAATTTGATGAACTAGAAAAAGGTTTGGAGGTGTAAACCTAAGAGTTTTGTTAGAGTCACCCTTAACATAGCTATCTTAAAAAGCCCTGCATTATTTAGAATATTTTAGCTTCAGAATGCCTATACACTATAAATATACTGATGTCATTGGGTCAGCAAGATGGCTCAGTGGGTATAGGGAGCTTACCACACAACTGACTTGGGTTCAATTCTCAGAATAATAAAGGGGAAAGGGAAAAACAAACTCAACCAGGTTTTCATCTGGCCTGCACTCACACATCAAACACATACACACATGCACAATTTAATTAACCAATTATCAACATACAAACAGTACACCAAGTCTTAAGTTCTGTCAATGCTAACCATACAGGAAATGAAGACTGAGAACTGAAGTGTTGGCTCTGCTTGGCTTTGATGGTGCTGAAAGTTACACCCCTGGCCTTGGAATAAACAGGTAGGCACTCTTCTTCTGAGTTAAGTCTTCAAACAAACCAACCAGCCAACAAAATAAATAAAATAAAACTCGTAAAATAATTACTAAATTATTTAACAACCATACCCCATAGTTTTTACAAAAAGTAACCCTATCTTACTAAAGAGAACAGGCATTGTTTTTACTTTTTTCAAATGCTAATGTTTAACATAATAAAAGCCAGATCCTTATTTTTACATCTTCACTCAATATATGCCTATATATATGAAAAAATGAGAGAAATGAAAAAGTGGGTTAGTGATCCTGGAAAAATTCATTTGACCTCATAAGTTTCCTGTAAGGGTCTGTGCGTCTTACAGAGGGATTCCCCAGCCATAGACAGAGAACCGGTTTCTTTAAATACATGTACAGTTCTTTCTTTTTCCTGGTGAGAACACCTTTGCTGGCATATTGAGTCTACACATGTTCATTCAGTCAATGTGGTCCAGAAAGATAACTAAAACCTAGAGCTTTTAACCAGAGAGGAGGGTGTCTGGAGATTAAAAAAAAAAAAAAATCCAACAAGCTAAATGTTACTGTCGTTCTGTACTTGTATGAACAAAGGGTGTTTTAACTTCCTCCAGAGGGACAGAAAAGAGCAAAAGATGGACGGACACACACACATTCACATCTATCTCTCTTATACTCCATCTCTTTATATCCAATGAGAAAAGAAAGATTACTGAGAGTAGGTTCATGGGATTTTTTTCCTTCTTTTTACACCTATTAAAAGTTTAGACCAGACAAGCCGGAGTATAGCTTTTGCCTGATTTGGAATGTCTATAAAGGAAGTCAGTTGTGAGGTAAGCTCCTTTATACACTGAGCCACCTTACCAGCAAGATTCCAACCAGTGTCTGTCTCGGGCAACTCCATGGCTTATCTCTGACTCTGCCCTTGACTCTCCATCCTTCTTTCTCCCAGCATTCACTTTCGCTTTCCCCGCCTACCTCTTTCGGCTCTGCTCTGCTCTGCTATGAAACACTAATTTTCCACTTGCCCCTGACTTCATCATAAACTTCACCAGCAATTCTTATGGCCTTCTTTGAGCACGTTCCTCAACCCTTCTGACTTAGCTGTGCACTCACCACCTTCACCAGGCTCTGATCCTGAGGACAACCACCAAGTAGAGTGGTAAGATAATGGGCATCATAATTTTCCTGCTAGCAGCTCTACAATGGTTTTGACAGGCACACAGACTTTTTTATTTTTTTTCCAAACTTACAATTAACTTTTCCTTCTCCTCACATTACAGTAAGAATGAAATCCGACCTCTTTCATCACTGGCTTTAACATGGTCCACACCTGTTCTCTCTAGTTCTTTGTCCCCTTAACTTTAAGGGTCTCCAGATACAACGGGCTTCCTTCTGGTCTGAAGAAAAACCCTAGCATGGTGTAGGCCTCACTCTTTCCAAGATGGATTTTCTTTGGCTTAGAATTTAGTCTTTTGACTGGTTTGTTTCTTCTTCACTAAGTTTTGGGTAAAATATCACCCGTTGGATGCAGCCTTCCTAAGTCTGATGAGACACTGGTCTCTTCTAAGTGTCCTGCTAACATTCCAGGTCGTGCTAAATCCCTCACTTCCAATGTCTCTTGCTGAACCTAACTGATTTGCTTATCTGATTGCAAAGCTCTAGGAAAGGTTGGGACAAAACAAAAAACACATCCTAAACTTGATCACAGTGTTTTCCCATCTTGGAAGTCTATTTCCCATATAACTTATCTGGTACATGCTAAAACTCAAGACTGGGCCTACAATTGTTCTATAATTTAATCTCTCTACCATATCTTTTGAAAGAAAAGGAAAAAGAAAAAAGTAAAAAGTCAAGTACTTGGACCATGAAATTTTCTTGCTCATCTGCATGGCATAGAAGACCAAAGTTCCATGATTACTGAAGTGGTTCCAGTCATAGGTCACGGGCTGACTAACTTAATTGGATAATCACATCATCCACTTTCCTCTCTCACGAGGACTTCAGTTTTCTGTGCTTCATGCAATCCAGTCAGCTTTTCATCCTGCACAAAGCCTGTCTCTGCCTTAATGCCCTTGTCTTAGAAGCGTCTCGCCTTGAGGCTGGTAGGGAAACTGAGGATGCAGGCTCGTGCTAGTGTGCTGAGAGAATAAGAATGTCCTCAGAAATGTTTGCTTTGCACATATTCATTCCCTTCTGTATCACACAGTATGAAGAAGCAACCAGAAATGTGTGAAAAGAACATTTTCAAAGGTTAGAAACTGAGATGACAGTGTTAAACAGTGAACACTTGTAAACTTCAAACCCCTGCCACTTATCACCGCCTTTCTCAGTCCTTCCCCTCACAGTCCTGTCCTCTGGTCCCCTCTAGCAACCCTCCATCTCATCTCTTTCTGCTTTTCTTGGTCCTTCCCTCCACCATCCTGTCCTCTGATTCCCGCCTACTAGGGCTCCCTGCCAGCTTTCTTCTCTGTACTGCTCCTTTTCCTTCCCATCTTCGCTTCCCTGAAATCTTGTATGAAATTAGGATACCCCCCCCCCTTACCCTGTTCTCAGAAAAACACACACACCAATGGTGAAGGTTTCACTGAAATTTAGAAAGGCCTGTTCTAAGATTTCTCCCGTCTCCACGACCCTGCCTCTCTCCGTCGGCCCTCCAACTGGCACCGCTTTCATATGACGGTACTGAGATGTTTGGAGAGGCCGCTGCTAACATGAAAAGCAACTTGAGAGGGAATAATTACAGTGCATTACCAAAAATGCAGGGGAGCCTTTGTCCCGCAGACAGCTCTGCGATCCCTTCTTGCCTTTTCACTGAAACCGGAAGAGAAGGAGGATCACGTATCCCGTGGTCTCTGGCAACTGACTGTCTAAAGATCATACTAGCAACTCCAATCTCAAACTGCCACACAGCTCATCATAGATCATAATGGAAGTCCAGAGCTGAGGACCAGGAAATGAGAGTCTGCTGTTTCCCTACTTTCTATGGAGAAATGCTCTCTCCAAAGTCAACTAAGTAGACACTGTATGTCCAAAGGCATCCCAACTCTATTCAATGTTCTAGAACACAAACTAGGCCTTGATTCGTAGTCAACACTAACAACCATTGTCATCTACGCAGTTGTACTGTTGTAATGATGACAGCTGCTCCTGAGGACGTCAGCGCCAGGTAATTATCAATCAGAACAACTCAGCTTAAACAGTTTCCTACCTGCGTTTTCAGATGTAAGAATAATGAGGTTACACAAGCCGTGTTAACCAAGCAGACAAAGAAGTTTCTTCCTTCTTAACAAAAGGAAGAAAAGTTACTAATTATGTTGGAACACAATACATAAAGAGTCAGGGAGTAACAGCATTTGTTCCCACAACTGTCCTAGCGAAAACGAATTCTTCATTCTGAAGATGTTAAGAATTCAAGTTCTGTGACTCGGGAGCTAGCAGCGCATACAGCACGTGCTGTGCATGTTTGAGGGCAGGAATGCAGATCTCCAGAGCCATAGAAAAGCCAGGTGTGGCATGTCATCCCAACCAAGCAGAGCAGAGATTGTAGATTCACAGATCAGAGTGGATAGCTAGACTGTCCGAGCCACATCAGAGAGCTCTGGGTTCAAAGGAGAGACCCTACCCTAAGGGATATGGTGAAGAGCAATGGAGGACAGCGTCTGATATCACCTTCTGGTCTCCAAATGTGTACAAGGGCCAACACATGTACCACACAGCTGCAAACACACATACTAAATATATGCACTGGCACCCAACCAACACACAGGGGGACGGGAATTCAACAATAACTTAGGCTCTGATAGATCATACAGCCAAATAAACAGGCCGAACCATCCCCAGTCAACCACTCATCATGTCTCATATTCCTTAAGAAAAAGGAATAAAAGGGCTATATCATAGTGAAGGTTACAGAAATGAGAACCTTAAACTGAAACTTTTTTAACTTTTGTACTTGCAAAGTTTGTCTAAACAAGATTGGGTTCTCTCGCTTAAGTCGACAGTCCCATTCTAGAAGGCTAACACAGGCTAAAGGGAAAGAGAGAATAAACGAGAGGAAATGAAAGGTTAAGTACAGAGAACTAAACGGAATGCACACTGGAGAAGATGAAGCAAAAACATCCTTACATTCTAGCATGGGAGCTCTTTGAAGACAAAGGGGGCAGCATCAGGCTGTGCTACCCTCTCTCTACAGTGGCTCCATGTGCCATGTGATCAGAGGGAAGAGAACTAAGGCCCCAATAAACCCAAAAGCAAAAGAGACCAGTATCATGACCTCAAATGCTAGTCACATGGATGAAGAGGCTTTGAGATCGATGTACATATTTCCCCTCTAAGGAGAGGTAAAGAGATGGCCCAGTCAGTAGCAAAAGGGCTTACTTTGCAAGTATGAGTCTGACTTCAGACTCAGGGCACTCACACAAAAGACAGGTGTGGTTGTGCATCTCTCTAACTTTAGTGCTGTGGGTGGGGGGTAGGGGTGCATACATAGATAGTCTTGAAGCCAAGCCAAATTTGTGGGCTCCAGGTCCATCGAGAGACCCTATCTTAATAAAATAGTGAATGAGGAAGACACCCAAAATTCACTTCTGGCCTCCACATCCATACATTCACACACACACACACACACACACACACACACACACACACACAGGGCAGGGCCTGACATCCCCCACAGTCCTGTAAGTATCAATTAACTCTAGGCAACATTGGTAGAGTTAGTGGCTCCCACGGCCTCACAGAGGAGCCATAAGGAAGCCACCATTGTCCTCGGGGACAAGTGGCACTGCCAGTGCTCTCAACCCCTATTACCTTGTAAATCTTAACAGAGGGGGAGGGGACCTCACACAAGAAAACGTGCTCAATGATGAAGAGCTGGGCTGGCTAAGCCAATGGCGAGCCAGCTCATATTCCTGCTCCTGTTGGTAGACAGTTCATTCCCCTTCCTCTCTTCCACCAAGTGGCGAAAGGATGCGCCTCAAAACAAGCATTGAACATAACCAGAAGTGCAGCCCCTTAGTAACCCCTCCCCGTTCCTTTTTAAACAGCTCTCCCCTCCCCCTCACGCTCTGCTCCCATGCAACTGGGCTTTGGTTTCACACAGGCTGACTTAGGGCTGGATGGGTGAGCACAAACATTGAGAAACTGTGGACTTTCGGTTCCCACACGGACTTTTTTAAACCTAACCTCTGGGGTATACTGAAGAAACCAAAATAGAAAAGAGCTGCAGCCAAAACAAGGAATGGTTGGATCTGTGGCCAGTAATCAAACGCAGGTGTCCCCTAGCTGTCCCCATGACAGCGGCCTTTCTCTGATAGAAGGGAGGAGGGGACTGGCAGTGGTTCCCAAAATTTGTTTTTCACATCTTTCGGACCACTGTTACTGCAGATCTCCAGGAGCCATTACTATGCATGAGCTAAATGAAAACGTCTCGAGCACAAAGAATGGGATCACATTTCTCTCCAGACCAGTGACACGGAGTTGTCTTTCATATTTTCTTCTAAATAGCTTTACCATTCAGTATCTCCCTAAAACCTGTGTGAGCAAAAAAAAAAAAAAACTTTTTTTTAAGCCGGTGGTGGTGGTGGTACACGCCTTTAATACCAGCACTTAGGAAGCAGAGGCAGGTGGATCTCCAAGTTTGAGACCAGCGTGGTCAATGGAGTGGGTTCCATGACAGACAGAGCTAAAGAGGGAAACCCTGTATAAAGGGGGGGGGGACTTAAAATATGACTGAGAATTTTCAGACAGGCAATGGCTGAGCTCTACAGGCCCCACAGTCAGACAGTGGTCATTCACACAGTACTGACATGGACTACCCATGTCACTACCTAGAAAGCAACCATGGGATTCTGTAAAACTGAGGGGAGTCACTGAAAGCCTGTCACATGGGTAAAAACTAGAAAATCCATCTGGTAATTTAAACTCATAAACCTTGTCCATACAAACCTCCCAGGGTTTACTTGTCACTAGAAAGAACTCACAGGTCACGGTGGTCATGATTTATGATCCATCTCTCTTGCATTTGCCACTCCTGATTTTGGCATGGACCCCTTGTATGG
This sequence comes from Myodes glareolus, assembly GCF_982192425.1. NCBI lineage: Eukaryota > Metazoa > Chordata > Mammalia > Rodentia > Cricetidae > Myodes > Myodes glareolus. The sequence goes on from NC_142026.1 coordinate 107,077,066, forward strand.
TGTTTCCTCTTCTTAAGAAAAAAGGAGTGCCAACCTTGTGTTCTCCAAGAATTCTCATGTGATTACATTAATTTGTACATAGTAAAATAGTAGACATTCTCTATCATTTATTGAGATAAGGTATAGCTTTCCAAACACAATGGTGGGATTCTTAAAGGTGAATGCCTCCCATTACATCCTTCTGCACAGTGACCTACATGGAGGATACTTCCTCAATGGAAATGAAGATGCTGGTTTATGTTAGTTAAAAAGAACAGCTCAAAATACTAAAAATCAAAACGAAAAACTTCATGTATAAGTCATTCAAATTTGCATGAGCATGGTACTTAATATATCAAGAATGAAACACAGACGAGCAAATGGAGCCAGTGAGATGCCTCGGATGGTAAAGGCTCCTGTTGTCAAGCCTGGAGACCTGAGTTCAAGGTGGGGATCCAAACGGTGGAAAGAGAGAACATACTTCTGTAGGTTGTCCTCTGTCCTCCACATGCACACTATAGCACAGAGGTGTGTGCGCGCGCACACACACACACACACACACACACACACACACAGAGAGAGAGAGAGAGAGAGAGAGAGAGAGAGAGAGAGAGAAATAATTTTAGAAAATTTAAACACATAGGATTAAAAGCACTTGTTGCTCTTATAGAGGGCCTGGGTTGAGTTCTGAGCACCTACGTGAGGACTGCAGGTATCCATAACTCCAACTCCAGATCAGATTCCCTCTTCTGACCTCCATAGGCATTGGGCAAGCACATGGTACATATACAAATAAGCTGGCAAGTCACGCATGCACATAAAATAAGAGAAATCAATTTTAAAATAGTAGTTTAAAAACCACACATGCAAAAGATGTGAGGTTTATATTTAAGCAACCTGTGCACAACTGAATCCAATTCCAACACTTCAACAATTTTCTTTAGCATCACATTACACTGTCTATCAAAGACAAGAAATTTAAATTACAGAGTAATATAATTTAAATATTTTTAAATTGCATGGAAAAAATCTAGTGAGAATGAAGTTTCAGCATGATTGCAAATGGCACTGTGGTACTTTTTCTTCAGGAAGCATCTTACACAAGCAAGATGTGGCTCACCAGTAATCAAATGATACACGAACACGGCAAAATCAGCCTGGAGTAACTTACAGGGCAGGGTGGCCTGGGAGGAGAACCGTATCAAAAGGAAAGATGCTCTCATCAAGCGTCTGATGAGCACTCTCAGAAAGTGAAGCTTAAATTATGAACCAAAAAGAATAAATGAGAGCTCTCAGCTAACTTCAGAGGAGAGGACATCCCAGGCATAGGCAGCCACTTCGTGCAGCTGACCCGGAGCAATCCCAAGGACACGTGGAAACAGGGAGGTGTGTGCAAAGGAGGATGCGCACAGACTATACAGTCCTCAGAGGCAAAGACAAAAAGTCTCATCTTCACTTCAAGTGTCAAATGGAAATACAGAAAGCGCTAAACTGCGTGGGATGGTGGAGGCAGAGAGTCACATTTTAGCCAGTTGCTCTGGCTTCCATGCAGCTAAGACGCATGTTGTGAGCAAATGAGACAGGTCGACAGTTAAAGCCTCTGAGGGAGAGAACCACGGTGTTTAGTGAGGGCAGCAGATGACACACAAGGAGGCACGGGCAGCAGAGACCTGCACAGGAGGAGCAAACAGCAAGGAGATATTCAGTGATCTATGGATATCCAAAATGGACAGCTTTATTCCTTGTTCCTATAGCCAGGCGGATGCTAGTCTCCCACTCTGAGCCATGTGCAGAGAGCGAAGATGGAGTCTGGGAGAAAGGTCAGGGCACATTCTGTGTAAATAGATTTCATCCTCTCGAGCTCGGCAAAGAGGAGACATCTCCAATTAAAGGAAATTAGGAAGCCTAGAGAGGAACCAAAATTTATCCTAGGAACCCTCCAGTGGAGAGTCACTACTGCCTAAGGCAATGTCACTTCCACTGTTCAGGTTAGGCCCAACAGAATGTTACACTGTATGTCTGAGCTCTCACCCTACAGAATAAATCTTCACCATGCCTCCTCCCATGAATCAGTGGCGTCCAGGTCAAAATTCTTATGAGTAGGTATGAATGGTGGGGACCTGGCCACCTAGTAGAGTCTTACCGTAGGGTAGTAGAAAAGCTAGGGGAGAGAGGGTTTACTTCCATTTGCATCTACTAGTTGGCTTCTGTCAATTCAACACAAACCAGGCAGAGTAGGAAGAGGTACTTGAGAAAAAGCCTCTATAGGATTGACCTGTGGCAAGTATGGAGGGATCCCACGGTGGACGGTACCACCCCTAGGCAGGTGGTCCTGGGTGGTATAAAAAAGTAGACTGAGCAAGCAATGTGGAGAAAGCCAGGAAGCAGTATTCCTCCAGGGCTTCTGCTTCTGTTCTTGCCTCATGTTCTTGTTGTGACTTCCCTCAGTGATGGTCTATTGCCTGGAACTGAAAGCTGAAACCAACCCTTTCCTCTTAAAGAAGTCATTGGTCATGGTCTTTATCACACAGCAATAGAAACCTAACCAAGATTCTGGGTAACAAGAATTCATATGGCAAGAAATGCATCCAATAAAAGAAATGCCAACAGTAAGAACAAATACTGTCTATATGCAAAGTAGCATGAATTCTGTTGAGACATCTCTGAGAAGATGGGGGTTGGCTATATGAATCTGTTTCTCAAAGGAAATATCATGGCAATAATACTTCTGTCATCCACACATGCAAGCAAACACACACACACACACACACACACACACACACACACACATTCTGTTATGTTATTATGGGTTGGTTTTATTAATTAGTTGGTTGGGTTTATCTTTGAAAACATTTTTGGCTGGGGAGACGGACTCAGGAACTTTAGTATTTACTGTACAATCATGAAGACTCCAATTTGCGAAAACTGGTCATGGGGACAGAAAGCTCTGAAACAAGAACTGGGAGCAGAGTGGGAGGGATGAAGACAGTCAGATCCTGATGGCATGCTGGTCAGCCAATCAGGTCAAAACAATGAGTTCACTAAGAGACCAGGTCTCAAACAATAAAGAGGAACATGAAGACAACAAGACCTGACATGATTCTCTGCCCTCCACAGGTAGACACATGCCAACACAGGCCAACACGCTTGAACATGGACATATATATTTATCACACACATCCACACACTCATACACACACACACACACACACACAAGTGATAGTCATACACACACGCACAAGTGATAGTATAAGCAAAAATAATTTTAATTTTAAAAGAACATATTATAAATAAAATACGTAGACAAATTTACTTTCTACCAAACTAATATAATTCATAGAGCATGAGTTATGGTAAACTAATTAGAAACTATATTTTTGACCCCACAAGAAGAGAGTGTGGGAATGATATTCATTCTTAGCCTGTAGTTTAAAGAAATAGATTTCCTTTAAGAGACTTAGAATCTTTTGTCCTTTCTTATCAAAATGTAACCCTAAAACTATTAACAACTTGGTTGGCTTCCGAGACACCACAGCAGACTCTGTCTAGAGATAGAAAAAAGACATTTAATCTTGAACTCACACGCACACATAACTAGTTTGGGGATCTCAAGCATATTCACCTTCTAACCGCAGTAAAAGACATCCTGAACACAAGAAGTCATTTTCCGATTTATCTTCTCCAATACAAAACCAAAATTCCCGGTTGAGCATGTTGTACATTTATCCTGATCAGCATTCAATTGGAAGACAATGTGTTCTGGGCATGAAAGAATTTACAAGACGCGACAACAGGCATATGTATCTAGGGAGGCAAAATTGGAACTAATTGTGATTGAAACACAATCGTGATTATTCTCCTCACAGTAATTTTTTCCTAAAATTGCTATCCAGAAGACAGAAAAGCACAGATTTACTCTTCTATACCTAAAAATGGGCGTAAGTACATAAATGAGAAAGTAACAAACAAGTTCACTGTGATCAATTGCTTTCCTGCCAGGCTGGAGCCTAAACACATCCTTAGGTTTAAAAAAAAGGTTTCATGGGGGAAAACAACCCATACCATGGAACATCAGCCTTTCCTTTCACAAGCAAAAATGGCACCAGCAATACTTGGCGCAATGGAAAGACCGGGGTCACCCATCTTTCTGATTGGACAAGGGGGAATATTTGAACTAAAATCCAAAGGTCAAATTTGCCAGCATTATTTCCTTCCAAAGCAAAACCAGAAAAGGAAGATGGTGGAGATGTTCATAGTGCCACGGAAGGTAGTGGGCAGAGGTTTGTGGTAGCAAAGGAAGGTTGTGGGGTGAGGTACATGGTGTCAATGCAGGTGGTGAAGGAGAGGTACATGTTATCAATGACCAGAGAGCAAAAGAAGACCATGAAATTTAATTGGGTGAAAAAAGACTTGTTCAGATGATCTTCAGCAAGGACCTCTGCCTTCAGTGGCCAGAATTTCCTCTTAAACAAGTTGTTCTGTCTAAGTAAAACTACCCCTCAGTTCTTCATTACACTGTACATGTATCTAACAGTTCAGCAGTCTGCACTGTGAGAGACAAGCCTTCAGGCTCATCACACAAGCATTACAAGCAGACGGGGCTTCCCGACTCGCTTTGTGGTGGCCGTTTCTCTCAGGCTGCGTCACACAACAGCGATTTCTTTAAAAAGTGCCCTCTTTCTAGCAGACCCAGGAAATGTGAAAACAGTATTGCTTTTACCTTTAAAACCTCACAATGTACAAGCGACCATGCTCTGTTAATTCCCTGTGGGCACGAAGCAGTTTAAGAAGAAAGTCCTGATTCAGTGTTTTCCGACCTCAGGAAAACACCAGTCTTCACAAAGAAAACTTTCTTACAGACCTCAGCAATTGACTTGCACTCTGCACAGGCCGATACCTAAGACAATGCGCATCATTTTGGTCTACGTTCTACGCGATCTTCCCTAGACCCCTCATTTCTTCTCAAAGCTGTGACAGAATAATACTTTACTTAACACTGACACAAATTTAACACAGTTAAGTCTGCTAACTAGATTATGTTAAATATTCAAAAACTATTTCCTTTAGAATTTGGTATTACCAGTAATTCAAGGTTATCCAGAATATTAAGACTACAAAAAGTAATTAAGGTAGAATCTGGCATAGTCAGAATAATAATCCCTGAGGTTAGCACTGTGGGAGTAACTGCTCTTCTAAAGATTCTTAGAATAAAGAAGGTTACAAAGGAATTCGGTTGCCGAATGTTTTGTCTGAAAATATCTCATAAAATATGAAAAGGTTTTCTGAATTTTAAAAAAAATTATTTTATTTGTGTGTGTGAGTGTGTGTGTGTGTGTGTGTGTGTGTGTGTGTGTGTGTGTGTGTTGAGCGTATATAGGTACAGTATATGTATGCAGGTGTACGGGGAAACCAGAAGAGGGAATTTAATGCCCTGGAACTGTAGCTGTAGGTCTTTTTGAGCCCCTACCCCAAAATGTGAATGCAGAGACGTAAGCCCGAATCCTTTGGGAGAGAAGACAGATCTCTTCACTGCTGAGCCACTTCTTCAGTCCCAACCCTAAACTTTCAATGGCTTTGACAAAGCACACAAAGGTGAAATTGTTATTTGCCTCAAGTACAGTTGAAATAAACAGAACGTATTTTAGGGTCAGAACATCTGAAGTCTAAACAGTAGAATGGGAATGAGTTACGATCATGCTAACCTTGCCAACTGCCAAGATGAACGTGTCTGGTGGCACCCTGTGTCCATCAATACTGTTTCCTATCTAAGATGCCTCCCATCATCACAGAGTCTCTAGAACTATGCCCACTTGGGTCACAGCAGGATGCTTGAGCTAAATTCACTAGCAACTGCAGATCTATGCTAAACAGAAGATCTAAAATACAAGGTGAAAACCTCAACATATAAGCCCTGAATCAACAAAATACTCAGTGATTAGTCCCTTACCCACTCCTGCCACTCTAATCAACTACCCTGCATTTCTAAAACATGTATTTTAGATATTGTTCAATTATTGCCATGCCCCTGAGGATAAAAGAATGGTAGGAAAGAGTTTATTAATAAATCTAAGTAATACAATCTAAGTAATATAATAGTAATATATATCTATGTATAAAACAAGAAAACAAAGGGAAACCATCACTTGGAGAACAGAAAAGAAAAAGCAATAGGAAAAAAGAAATAGTATAGGAAAATGGGCAAAAGAATGGGTCTCTAAAGGTAAGCAAAGAGATACCGTGTTTACAATCAGGGAATTCCATATATATGTGTGTATGCACGAGCATGCAGAAGCTACAGGGTAATCTCAGGAATTCCAAGGAGCCATTTGCCATGTTTTATGAGACAGGGTCTCGTAAGGGTCCTGAGCTCCCCTCATTAGAGGAGGCTAGCTGGTGAGTAAGCCCCAGGGATTCTCCTGTCTCCACCTCTCCAGAGCAGAGGCTACAAACATGGGCAACAATGTTCAGCAATGTTCAAAGGGTTCTGGGGCTCCAGCCCGTCTTCATGCTTGCACAGCAAACCCTTCACAGACAGAGTTGTATCCCTAGCCTGAAGACGGGCAATGATTTAACACTTTCTCGGACTGAACATTTCGAAATGATGTCGGAGAGACTTCAGGTTTGTAAGGACAAGTGGAACGAAAAGCGGAATTGTGTTTCTGCTGCACAGAGAAAAGCTTTAACGCGAAGTTTCCCTGGAGGAAACACTGATCAACTGTAGCCATTCCCACCCAGAGGCTACTGTTTAATGATTCTGCGTGTGTTATCACCTCCTCAACAGAGCATTTCACTGATGGAAATAGTCTACACTACTTCAAATACAGCATCTAGCATTACACCAAGGGGTCAGGAATCAATAAGCGTAGCTAATTGAATCATTGACATTTGAGAAAATCCCAACATCTGAGGCACAAATAGACTATGTCGTGAAGCTCAGTTTCAGGGGAAGCAAGAATATTTTCCAATTCTATTCTCCAACACCAAGTGTACATACACAGCCCCTCAGTCCATCACTCAGGAAGGGGAGAGAAAGCTCCCTGCTAATCTCCATGCAAGGGGTATAAGACAGGCATTTATACCTCTTCCCACTGGTACAGCTTGCTACCGCAACGGTGTTTAAAATAATCTTTCCCATAATGCCAGCTGTCCAGAGATAATAAACTAAATAAGCTTGACTTCCATTAGAATTATATATTTCTAGTCCTCAAAATAGAAACATTCAATTTTCTTTAACTACAAAGGAAAGTGGTATTTTTTTTAAATACTCACTGTGTCTGATTTTTAAAGTTAAATTTTAAGAATATACAATTCAGGCAGTGAATGATTATTTATGTTGCCAACGAAAGGAATCTTTGGACACCTTATTGTGCACCCACTGCTTGGAGCTGTCTTGCTACAATGATCAGAAGTAGGGAGGGAAGCATTACTCAACATCATCACTTCACACTGTGTTTCTTAAACATGTGCCATGGGGCATCTACAGTCTCACGGGGTACCCTGGCTTTCAGTTAGGGACTCAGGAAATCATTTGACTTTGCTACAAGAATAGATAGACAGTCAGACAGACATACAGACAGACAGATGATAGACTTAAACAACCAAAAACAATGAATTTAAAGGAAGAAAATATTTGAAATATTCAAGGTCGCTGGTATAGACAGAAAGTAGAGAACAGGGAAGCAGTCTTTCGTCTTGGTCTGACTAGAACTTGCCAATTTCCAGACACACCTTACATTAAATAAACCCTCACAAATGTCCTGAATATGGTCTTATTAATGAATGTGAAGCACAAAATATTTTATAAGGTCTGCGAAATCGAACTGCCTTCCTTTGTCAGTGGCCTGACAAGCCAATAAAGATTCTATTTCTCTCAGTAAAATGTTACATCTTAGGAGAAAATAAAGCACTTATAAAACATTCCATTGTTCTCTGCAATATAAATGGGAGGAGAACCAACCAGTTTAATTGTGGCATCATCTCTGTCAAGAAAATGGTCCTGAAACAATTGTCTCCCCATTATAAAACAGACGTGCATCATCATGTCAGTCAAGGGTGATGAAGTCTTGCCAGAGAGTCTGGTAGGAGAGCACTCAGCTCATGGGGAGACACAGTGAATGTTCCACCTAATACTCAAATATAAAAAATAAACATAGTGTAACAATACGAATGCTGCTCCCTGTAAAGTCAGGAGAGGTATAAGAAATGTTAATGTACATGCATTCACAACTCCTGAGGGTAGAGAGAAAGCGCTCGATTCCCAGCATCCCTATAGTAACTAACGACTGCCTGTAACTCCAGTTCAAGGAAATCAATCCAGTGCCTTCTCTTAGTTTGGGAGGGTACAGACAAACACACAGGCAAAACAACATATACATAAAATAAATAAAACTTTCTTTCGTGGGTCCTCCCTGGGCTAGCAAGATAACTTCAGCTAAAGAAGCCTGCCTCCAAAGCTGAAACCTTGAGCTAGAGTCAAGGGACCTACTCCATAAAAGAAGAGAACTAACTCCCCACAAGTTGTCCTCTGACCGCTACACACGTGTTCCGGCTCCTGCATGCACATATGTACCACACACAATAAACATTTGCAGTATTCTATGTATATAATTATATCTTTATAAAATGTAAATTTAAAAAAAAATATTTGAGTTTATCCTAAAGGAATGCAACAGACCTTCACATAACAAAAAGACTAAATGAAGTCCGAAGACACCACTAATCTGTTGTTTCTGCACTAGAAACTGATGGGCGATGTTCTTTTAAGATGTGTGATTTTTGTTTCTGGTGCATTTGTTTAGCCCTGTGAAGCTGATAGGCAGGGCTGGCAGGCAGAGAGTATAAATAGAAGGAAAAACAAGGAATGAAGGGAGGAGCAAGGAGAGAATAAGGAGAGGAGGACTCCAGGGGCCCACACCACCCAGCCATACAGCCAGCTATGGCATAAGACTAAAAGTAAGATATGCAGAAGGAAAGGAAAAGTCCCAGAGGCAAAAGGGAGTTTGGGGGGGGGGGAAGCTGGCAAGAAACAAGCCAAGCTAAGGCCAGGCATTCATAAAGAAGAACAAGATTCTGTGTGTGATTTATTTGGGAGCTGGGTGGTAGCCCCCCAAAAGCCAAAAAAGTAAAACATCACACTCCGAGAAACTATAATAATATTAGAATTACTAAGTTTTAATCAGTAACTCCAAAACGACTCTTTTTCGCTAACAAGTGCGATAGGGCTTAGAGAAAAATGGAGATTACCAAGAAATCACACAGAATTGGGACACAGAAATCACACAGCTAGCAGCTGAGGACTCAGGCCAGGCTATGACAGTTCTGAACTAGAGAGTCAACTGCACCTTCTATATTGTCAAGATGAAACCATGAAAACCTTGCTAAGTCTCGCAATGGAAAGAACTTACGCAATTCGCTGCAGGCTTGGTACTAAACACATGGGAAATTTCTACCATTAAAGCTGGAGAAAACGTGATACTGAAAGGGGGAAGAATTTGTTGAATGTCTTTTCTTGGGTGTTGGTACGTACGTGCGTGTGTGTGTGTATGTGTATGTATGTGTGTACACATCTGTCTATGTATGATATATGTGTGTGTGTTGTATGTACACATATGAGAGAAGCTAAAGGTGCCCATGAAAGCATGGTGGCCAACGAGGACCTCAGCTGTCCTGCTCTACTCTGCTCCATCTTATCTAGGAACAGGGTTTCTCACTGAATTTGTATCTAAGCAGGGAGCCGGCAGGCTCCAGTGATCCTCTCTGTTTCCTGCAGCGCTAGAGTTACAGGTGCGATGACTACACAAGGCTTTATACTGCTGGGATTTGAACTCAGACCTTGACACCTACACGTAGAGCGTTCTTATTCATTGAGCTGTTTCTCCAACCCCTGAGATTTGTTTGTTTCTTTGTTTATAAATTTTAAGAAGTAGGGATATCAACTCTATTTCAGAAATTTTAAGCATAATGTTTAATGGACAATAGTGACCTTGTATGTTTGTTATATAAGTGAAGGAAGGGGCAGGAATTAGACACAGAGAAGCGAACTCATCCACAGATCTTTCCAAATATTGTTCTTTTTCATCACAGAAAAAGATTTAATGAAATAATGTTTTAATTTTTAGCCATCACCAAGTCTGTTAGTAAATTACAAAGATTTATGAACCACGCTGAGCTCCCTATAACATATTTATAACACTGTAATCTCTACATTAATTAAAATTTTAGAGTGAAATAAAGAATAGAAGTCTTCCAGAAGTTCAATGACGTGAGTCAGTTGATTTCACTGACAATCGGGAAATTCTGCTTTGTCACAACTATATGACCATGGGAATTATATGATGCCAATTAACCAAAGAAAATGCCTAAAACAGGGAGGGACTAAGAAACAGCTCTCAAGTATAGACTTACTGTAGCTTCGGCAAAATATACGGTTTTACAACAACAATATATTGAAAGGTCTCTAAATCATTATTAGTGTTATGGAAACATAAAACTGTATTATTTCGAAAAAGGTACTTGTGCAAATTATTTTCCACTGAATTCACAAAGCATATAAAAAAAGAAGGTGGTGGTTACTACCAAACATTACTAAACCAATCCCAATACATAAAACTCAGCCAAACACACATCTATTTTAGGCAAACCTGCATGATGACTTCAGATCAGGATTGGTTTAGTAGCCTCAAGCATCTACTCCTTAAAAATAAATGTTTCTTACATATATGAAAAGAATTTTATCTTATATGAACATGACAAAATTCAGGGCAAAATCTCCTAATATGATCAGCATTAATAAATGCATATATTTATTCATATTGAGTATCACAGACAACAATTTATAAAACAAGTACCCTTTGTAATTTAAATCATTGGATGTTACTAACAAATGTTAAGAAACACACAACTGCGTTTTCTTCCCATTTCTATTATAGGAGAGGGTTTACTTAACATATAATCTGGACAGTCACTGAAGAGAACTACTTTTGGGTTGGCTAAGAAGTATTTTTAGGCAGGCTTTTGATCAGCCACGCACAGAAACTTGGAAACTCTGCAACGGTTCTGGTTAACTTCGAAATTGGAAGCGAAGCAAGTCAAACTTCCTGGTGAACCCAGATAAGGGAAACAATCACTAATTTGGCTACTGATAAATGGCGCTCTGTGGGGACCACACATAGAAATACCCTCACCCTTACTGAGACTGAAAGCCAGTTGAGATGCAGGAGTCTAAGAAAACTCCCAAGTGCTACAGGCTTCTCAAACAGGCATTTTCATACTGCCCACTATGAGAAAGCTCTTAGGCATGGAGAAAACAACGGAGGGAAGGGGAACACGCGAGAGAGGCTTGAATAAGGTACGGAGACAATCCTCATAAAACACGAACAATTCAGGTGTAAAGTTCAGAGAAATGAGTTCACAGTGCGGCAAAAGCAAGAGGAAGTGATAAACCGAACATGGCGTTCCTATTCCCCACACCACTTCGGCTCATTCCTTTCATCAAAGGGGAGTCAAAAGAAAGACCTGAAGTGAATCTGCCCGTAAATATCCCTTAGTAGCAGCTGTAGATAATAAGGAAATGCCATTGTAGATGAACTAGAGGACAAATCAACAAAGAAACTAAAATGCACTCTAGCTTTTTGTTCTTGTGACACTGGTCTTCTTATCTTCTTTTCATTGTCTATAATATAAACAAACGGAGAAGTGAAATGTGGGATGAGAAGCCCACTATTGCAGAGGTTTTCAACATATGGGTCATGACCTCTTTGGGGGAACAACCGTTTCACAGGGGTTGCTTAAGACCATCAGAAAGCACTGACATTTACATTATGATTCATAACCAATAGCAAAATTACAGTTATGAGCTATCAATGAAAATAATTTTACAGTTGGGTGTCACCACGGCATGAGAAGTTGTACTAAAGGGCCTCAGTATTAGGAAGGCTGAGAACCACTGCCCTGCTACAATTGTATGAAGGGTTCTGGTGATTTTCCTACTTGAGTTACAACACAACCACCTGGTTTCTGAACCTGATTCTTTTGCAGGTAGAGAAAGATTATGCCATTGTCTTGATACCTTTTCACACACACTTTCACACACACACACACACACACACACACACACACACACACCTGCAAATGTCATCCTTTGGATTTTATGTAAAATACATGAAAGGCTATCATGGCAAAGCATGATGGTCATGCTAATGAAAAGAATACATTTGCATTCGCTCTCTCTTTGCTTTTTATTTTTTCTCTTGTCTAATGAGAAGAGAAAAGGTTATGCAGCTGAATAGACGTATATTCCACACTGGGATCTGGGCAGAATTTCCAGAAGTCTAAACTCAGTAAGAAGCAAGGACGTCTCCAATCGGAGGGCTTTCCACATAGAAATGGGACACTAAGGCTCTCTCAGGAAAATAAGGAGACATGAGAATTTACACAGCAATAAAAAACAGGTCTCCATCGTGGCCATGTTTAAAGGACAACCATGTTTGGAGGAAGGTTTGTATCAAGGCTATGTAGATGGACCAACTCATGCATCTTCTTTATTGGAATTACAAAAAGAAAGAAGGAAAACTCTAAATAACAGGATCAGAGCTAGAAATAGCAGGTCAGCTACAAGAGTGAGATGATCAGACACACTACAAGGTTACCAGTTACAACTGGACAAGCTCAAAGAGAAGCCCAAAGGTACCAGCAAGGCTAAGATATAAAACAACTCAGGCTTCAAACGTTTAGTCTTTCCTAAGATGCACACCAAAAGTCATGTGGGCTAAAACAAGAAAGTAGAAAACAAAAATAAAGTTGAATCTGCCCAAAATAAAGAGCAAGGCAATTATACCAATAGTATCAATATTTTCCTAAAATAAATAAATAAATAAATAAATAAAAAGGGGAGGGTGATAAAGTGTGTATGTGGGGGGGGGTGGTCCTTAGCACACAGAGATCTTTGGGGTGCAGCTAACATAAGCCAGTAGGTAGACACTAGGCTATCAAACTGATCTAGTGGGTAGGCACTAGCCTGTCAAATCTATCCAGTGGGGAAGACACTAGGTTTTCAGACTGATCCAGTGGGGTAGACACTAGACTATCAACGTGATACATAAGAGATGCATCTGCCCACAGATGTGCCTTTCCTGCTCTCCACTGATCCTTATGAACTTTAATAAGAGAAAACAACATAAAATTAGGATTTCTACTTTCTCTAAAATGAATAGAGAGGAACCAAACAGAGGGAAAAGATTTACGCCTGGCAAGAACTATTGGACTGAAGAAATCAATATTTAAATGTAAATTTCTAGTTTACCAAACCAGTCATTACCGACTATTGACTAGTAGCCTTTGAACTGCTGAATGACGCTAACTTCTTTGGAGCCAGAAAACACACCACCACGTTTATTTCCGTGTTGGGTTCTCTCACACTTTACCCTGGAAGAGGAAAGTAGAAAATAGCAACAGAAATGATGATGTCAACTCTGCCATTTCAATGCTTAGCCCCTGCAATAAACTCAGATGGCATCTGATTAGGGGGTACTACACAGCAGGTCCTAAAGAGAAGGCAGCAAGCATGAGGCTGAAACTGATCATTCAGTCTGGCAGTTCCAATGTCTACCACCTTCCACTCCACGAAGCTCAAGGTTCTGGGATGTGAGAAAGTTGTTGGACCTAATTCAGCACTTGAGGTAATAAAAAGGAGTGTCACTATGTCAAAACAGGCGATGCTGTGATGTCGGGGTATATATTTACACTCAATAAAATGCATACATAAGATAATACATACAAAATTTACTAAGGCAAAATGGTCGTCAACCTGCATGATACGTGTGTGTGCCAGGTGGCAGAAAAGGAATTTGAATGGAACGAGCCCAGGCAGATGGACTAGGGTGAACAGTCATCAGTGTGATTCCACACAGACGTGCAGAAGTGTTGCGTGACAGATAACTGGAAAAGACACAAGAGTTTTTTCAAACTTCAAAAGTGCCGAAGAAAATATCTCCGCAGAGAGATCATCAGCTTCTCACATAATTTTCACATGTCAAATTGACTTAATGAAAGTTTCGGGAAGTTCATTTCTCTCCCTTAGTTCTTACTAAAAATGTACCAGAGTTTAAAACTTCCCATCTTTAAATTAGAATTTACCAACCTGAATTCCCAAAACACCAAGGGCAAGGACTTTCAAGCATTTTACTCTCAGACAAAAAATCTATATTAAAAAAAAAATGAAATTGGGCAATGAAATTTACACAGATCAAATAAAGGTTTTTGAAAGGTTATGAGGGAAATGGGAAGGGACTTCCTTGAAACATACACCCTGACCACAAAGAATGCTGGGGTAATAGGTGTGAAATGGGGTGTCAGGGTCTGGCTGGATGTGAATATGGGAATCAGCTGGGTCTCTGGAGCATCCACGACAATTTTAGGCAACCTAGTTCAACTTGAAGCAGTTTAACATTTTAGAACTAAGCCTGCACCTACGAACTTATATTATTAAGAAATCATCTCCACCACCACCACCAAAAGGAATCTGAACCACTGCCACTGACTTGAGCGCACATTGTTTCTATAAAGGAGTGTGCTGTGTCCCTCGCGATGCCCACAATTCACTCCATTCTGCAAGAACCACTGTGAATTCCAGACCTCACGGGTCTCTGCCCCCCAGGCCCAGTAAATAAAGCCTGCCTCTGAGCATGGCTGTGATGTCTCCACACCACTTACTTTCCCTCCGTCTACAGCAACTCTTGACTGTCTTAGCTGCTACAGGATCTAGCCAGACTGTTCATTTTCTCTAAAAATGCTGAGTTCTCTTACATTTCCAGGATTATTTTAGGTGCAATTCGCTCTGCAAAGAAGACTGTCTTCTCCTCTTCTTCTCCCTAGCTAACTGAGATACACACACACACACACACACACACACACACACACACACACACACACACACACCCGACTGGAGCAGCGAATTCTCATAGGTTAAAATCAATGCTTTCGTGGTATCCCAAAAAAAGTACATGTGATGGTTCGGATGACTATGAAATTTTACTTTGTTCTGTAGTAGTAGAGCAACATAAAAGTGTCTATGCCAGTTAAAATCTTTATAATGAACCAAATAAACTTTTATAGTGACTGAGACATAAAATTAAGGATCATTTAATATTCTTTGGATTTTTCTCATCCAAATACAAAAATGTCTAAGTGAACGAAAGCATAAACGGAGGACTGAAGACATGGGTTGGTAGTGTGCAACGAGTACCAATCTGGATGAGCTTGTCAAGTTTGGTTCCCAGCACCTACATCTGTAGTCCACAACCTCATGCAACTCCAGCTCCGGGGCATTCTTCTTCTGGCCTTCCTGGGCACTGACCACACATATGTATACCACATACACACACACACACACACACACACACACACACACACACAATGAGTCTTTAAAACCTAAAAACATATACAATGGAAAAAACCAAATTGTAAACGATTTCTCATTACACTGAGATACAGAAAGTTGTTGAGTGAATGTATCAATAAGAAGTTCAAAAGTGAATGTTTAAAAGTCAAATCTTTTAGAAAATAAGCAAAAGAAGGTTGTTTCACTGGAGTCATTTTACAGTTCACAAATGTATAAAAAAAGACATTTGATGTTTTTATCCATTACAGAAAGGCAAGCTAAAACAACAGTGAAATCATTAACAAATACCAGAATGGCTAAAATTTTAAAAATAGTATCAATACCCAATGCTGCTAATGAGGAGGAGAAAATGAATGAGTCATTCGGTGATGAAGATAGCTTAAAATAGAACTGTCAATTTGGGTAAAAGCTGGACAGTATTTTATAAAACTATATAACATGTAATTACCATTTTTCGTGAACCAATGGGTTTTACTGGTGTCATTTACAGAAATACGGATGAGGGGTTACCTACAGGAACAGAAATGACTCAAAGACAGCTACATCAGATACCCATAATATCCAGAAAGGAAAAATAAAAATATCTCTCAGTGAGAAAACAATTAAAGAAACGTGTGTGTGTGTGTGTGTGTGCAAAATTAAATAACCCTGCAACGAAAAGGAATAAACTATTAATACAAGTAATATCCCAATAGAATTAGGCACATTGCACCACTAAAGCCAAAATGAATAAAATATACACAGAAGCTTTACAACTTCCTATGGTGTTACACCCCCAAATAAAAGTATGGTTCGCCAAGTGTGACCGAGCACATCTGTAGTCCTAGAATATGGGAGGCAGAGGCAGATGGACTCTATGGGTCTGAGGTCAGTCTGCTTCCCACAGTGAATACCAGACCTGCCAAGACTACTTTGTGAGACTTTGCCTCCAAATACAAAAATCAGGAAGGTAGCAAGCATTGTTAATTGAAAATAATGTTGAGTAGAAAGTGCATTTACTACATTGAACCTGCTGAACTTACCCAACACTCAGAGATAATACAGACGGCACAGCAGAAGACTGGCTGTTTAGTCCTGTCATCACCTACCCACAAATTATCTCTTCCTATAAAATGTTATATGGGATTGTGCCTGGGAGACAAGGAGGCCGTCTAACTACACAGTTGCTCGGCTTGAACTGAGGAGCAGGTGAGCAGCGGCTCTGGCCAGGGGAATGTGTAAGTGGTGACTTGCTGGCCTGGGTGGGGACCTGCTGGCCTGTGAGCCTGACATACACCTGATATCGTGCAATGAATGACCTGTAAGCTCAGACCTAGAAATAAGGGTTGACTTTTCATGCATTTACCCAGTTAATAAACCATAGGATCTGGAATTTGCACCAAGCTGTTGCAGAAATGTAAGACTCCAGTTGCAGCCACAACTGGGTTCACATGGAGGGTCCCACAGCACGGCTGCTTTCAGGCTCCACTTAGGTCTTGGAATGATAGTGTCCCCTGCAATATCAGGAAGAGTGTGGAGCAGGAGAAACTGAATTTTTTTGTATTGTCTTCTATATCCTCAAACACATTTGTGCACATGCACATGTGTTGATGGATCACAGATAAAAAAAAATCCAGCAACTCGAGAGTGAAGAGGTGAGTGAAACTTTTAACTATTTTAATCAAATTTCCTAATATTTCTACACAGGCGTTTTCCTGCTAGAAATATATAATTGAAGAGTACAAGTGAGAGCCAGGCAGTGGTGACACACATCTTTAATTCTAGCAATCAAGAGACAGAGGCAGACAAATCTTTGTGAGTTCAAGGTCAACCTGCTATACAAAGCAACTTCCAATACAGCCATGACTACACACAGAGAAACCCTATCTCGAAAAAACAAATTAAAAAAAAAGAGTATAACTTAATAATATATTTTGTCCTTAGTCTCTATCAACCCAACTTTATCCAAAATTATTAAAATCAGTGATGAGAATGTAGTTCCATGGTAAAAGTACAGTGCCTACTATGCAAACATGAGGGCCTGAGTTCAGATTCCCAGTACCTACACAACATGCCAGCATGCACCAGAAAACACAGCACTAGAGATGTAGAGACAGAATCCCTAGAACTCACTGGCCAGCCATTTTGGAGAAATCAGCGAACTCCAGACTCAGGAAGAGCCAGTCTCAACAAACTAAGGTATAAAGAGATAGAGGACAATGTTCCTCCTACAAATTTGATCTTTATCACACCCACAGTCAAAGGCACAAGTTCAATCCTCTGGATGTGTGTGAACACACACACACACACAAACGCACACACACACACACATATTAATGCACTCAAACTTAATCAGTTACAGAACTCTTAACTTAGGGACATTTAAGTTAATAAAAAATCAGTCTACACACAATGGATTTAGATAGGCTAACCATGGAAATGTGTAAGACTAGAAGATACTTATCCTGAAGCTAAGCCTTTTCCTCTATAGTACAGGATCTCAATTGCTTCTGCTGGGGTTGGGGAGGGGCCTCTCTAACTCAGAAACCCCACTTTTCTCCCACCTCTTTGGTTTGCCCTGCTAGACTGCTTACAATCTCCCCTATCTTAACAACAAGAGCAAGGATGACCACTGGCTGCCACTTGGGTCCAGCTGGGTTTTCACCATTCCTCCACCTCGGCTTAGCGGAGCCCTGCAGGTGCTCTGTGAACTCAGTCCACTGTCTCCACACTCTCAGACTTCTCCAAACAAAAACAGTTCCAGCTAATGATTCAGTAGGCATTTCATTTCTCAACCTACTCTGCCAATCTAAACCAATCCTCTGACTACATCAATTCTCAAGCCAAACATATGCCAGAAACATGAGCGCTTAAGAGACTAAGGTAGGAGAGTTACTATTGAGTTTGAAGTCAAACTGGGCAACACGGCAGGTAACAGGCCAACCAGAGTGACCAAGCAAGACCTTGAAGAGAGAACAGGAGAGAGGAATGCAAAGAAGTAGGAAAAGATGGAGAAAGAGAAGAAAGTGAGGAAAGGAAGTAAAGAGGGCAGGAAGAATAGGAGAAGAAAAGGAAGGTGAGGGTGAAGGTGAGCATTCTCCATGAAGAACTTCAGACACATGTCAGTGTTGCTTTGTTTTGTTTTGTTTCTGCTGCCAATAATTTGGTGACCCTCTCTTGCAGGGGCTATTTGTTTGTTCCTGACTGTTCAGCCCCAAAATAATCACTCAAAAACCATATTATTTGCAATACTGTTTGATCAATAGCGTAAGCATATTTTTGGCTAACTCTTGCATCTTAATTTAACCCATTTCTAGTCATCTGTGTATCGTCACATGGCAGTGGGATACTGGCAAAGTTGCAGCGTGTCTGTCTCTGGTGGAGGTTCCATGGCTTCTCTCTGACTCCGCCTCCTTTCTCCCAGCATTCAAGATAGTTTTCCCCACCTAGTCCTACTCTGCCCTATCAACAGGCCAAGACAGTTTCTTTATTCGCCAATGGTATTCACAGCATACATAGGGAAATCCCACATCAACTTTCTTCAGGGTTTTTTTTTTTTTTTAATGAATGCATCCTTGGGCCAATTACTCAATTAAAGTTTCCCATGAATCTCTTTTTTGCCGCATTTTTCCTGCAATCTTACATGGGCAATCTTAAACACCATTGTTTCCACTGCTAAATAAATTTTTATCTGTACTTTCAATCACTCTCCAAACTCTTAAGATATAGGAGGTGTTGGGAATAACTTTTATCCATACTGTGTCAGTCAGATAACCAGAACTGGCATTGAAATGGTAAGCTGTGACTCCTGACTCCAATACCATTCCTCTAGTTCTGCTTAGAGGGCAAGGTCAAGCTTCGAAGAAGCAGAACTGTGTGTTCCAAAGTTTCAAAGGAATGAAGGCCTTTGTGTCAGACTGAAGCTTAGATAACAAGAAGGCTTAACATAAGCAGGAGAGAATATCTAGATATGATTTTAAAAGATGGTGGAACTGGAAGTGTGCGAAGACGAGGTGTGGAGAACAGAGACCATCCTAACCAAAGAATCAAAGATGCTTTTCATTGTTTTTCTTCTCTTTGTGCTGTCTTGCCAATTACTTAATGAACAAAGTTAGCTGCTACCACACTGCTAAACCCGAGCCTCCAGCATACCCGTTTTGTAGGCGTAACTTAGGAACTATTTAATCAGCTAGGGATCAGGGTTCACATTTTAATAATCTCATGATCTCACGGTATTAAGCAGCAGGGAAAAAAGCAATGTAAGAGATCATGAACCTCCGATTATTAACGACTGCGAACAAGTTGTATAACACAACCTCGGATGCTGTCACTTCCCTTAGAGGGCAACAAAATCAGGGGTTGCAGAGAGGCATGGCTAGGGGACCTACAGGTCAGGACGGGGAGGGGGGGCATCTGGGCTCCCAGATAGAGAACTCCAGAGTGTTCGCATTCTGCATATCTGGCCACGCACAGTACAGTTTCCAGACTCTGTTCTATTTATAGACTAGCTACTTCTCTGTAGCCAGAAGAAGACATCAACACCACCCAAATAATTATAAATATTCATACACTCAAGAGTAACTGTCTTTACTTCACAAGATGAAAAGTAAATTGTTGCTATTTCCGTGCCTTACTACAAATCTTGTTGGTGATCATATTGCGCTGGTAATTAAGCATTGTTTCTTTATAGATCTGTCTAGTTTGACAGTAAACATTACTTTTATCAAAGCACCCATTTCTAGAAGCTTAGCACACCACAGTCATACCTTTAATAAAAACAGATGAAATGGTGCTTTGTGAGTCTTTATTATTTGAACCATTTCCTCTTCCCATCCCACAACACAAGGAGAATTTCCATAATGATAAAACTGATAGCTCACATAGGAGAGCCTTGCTCAAAGAGCCTGGACTACTCACGACCTACGACCTTCTTTCAAAGTTAAACTTCCATTTTTTAATCACCATAACACTAGAAATGCACGAAAATACATCAAAACCAACAGAGATCAGAGAGAAGCTGAGGGAAAATTTCAAGAAACTGAGCTAACATACAGATTAAATTCCACTTGATCCATAGGAATCATACTTTGCTCTAATGGTCCTGGTGCCCCGGGCATTGGAAGAATTTGACAACACTCACTGTCTGCGTATGGCAATCAGGTTGTGTGCAGTGGCCTTGAATCCAACAGAAAGATGAAGGGAGAGCCTCCAGCAAAGCTTGGGGGGTATTTTTCAAACACGGAGAAGTTTGGGAAGATTAAACTTCTAAGGCTAAACTAAGAAGTTTAGTCTTCCCAAACTTCTCCACGGACAGAGCAATAACTCAGTGAGGCCGTGCTGGCGTCAGTGGATTACCTCGAATTGAGATGTCTTTCTGAGGCTGCTGCTTCTCAGCAAATAATTATCCTGATAAATCATGCACACAGAACTCCTGTTCAGCGGAGTGACAAAAATATCCAGTACGTGATCCCAGCACATGGGTAGGCAGAAAAATAATATGAAATGAAAAGCTGGTTTCGATTTTCGAGAGTCTGCAGTCAGCAGTTGGATGGAAGCGATAGATCTCAGTGAAGAAGGAGTTTCGGAAATTACAAGAGATTTCGGATTGGAAGGCAGGAAAATTAAAATATGAAGATGGACAGACACAGATATGCCCACAAGTTTTTACTTTTGTGATGCTCACACTTAGAATCTCTGCCCTGTGAGCTAGTTAAAGCAGATGCGCATTGTCCTTGCTTTGATAACATACAGATCACTCCAGAGTATTAGCCATCAAATGTGACTCCCAGGATTTCACACTGGAGGGTTAACGACAGTAGTGGCTCCATGGTTATCTAGTAAGGGAGCTCCCAGGTTCCACGTCTACACAGTCTGATTTTGTGAACCATGTGCCATCTAAAACTAAGCACTGTCAACATCTCTGCTGTACAGGGTTTGGGGGTCACAGGTTGAAAATAAACACATGGCTCCCTGTCCCTATACTCACCCACTTGCTGCTATCCCTGAGAAGCCTTAAAGGTGGGCAAACTCAAGAAAGGGTTATGACAGCTGGTCTATGTAACTGGAAAAATTATTACCCTGAGTGGGGGGGGGGGGGCTTCAGAGTGAGCCTGGGCCTTAGCCCAGGTGTCAGACTGTGAGAAAGGATCTTGTCGTACTGCCCAGGCTGACCATAATCTCACTGTGTAGCCCAGGCTAGCTTTGAAGTAAGCCTCCCCAGTGCTGGTAGCATTACAAGCAGCTGCCCACCACACCTGACTCTGCAGAGAGATTTGCCGTGTAAGAAGCAACAGTTTTCTACACTAGTGATCCACTTCTAGCGTGCTCGCCCATCACGTTTTTCTCATTTGGTGCCTCATGCAAAACCACATTCGACTATGTTTTCGATGATGAAATACTTAAATGTCATGCACTTCAATCATTAGAAAACGTTGTTCTAAATGTGCAATGGTACATATACGCTACGAAACTACCTAATATTTGCATTTTACTTGAATTAAAAGAGCAGAAATTAATCTATATGCAATGACAGAGTGCTTGAGTTTTCCCTGAGGAATAAGCTTTTCTACATTTAATATTGGTCCAAAAGAGACAGTGGCTTTTCCTTCATGTTTGCACTGCAGCTAAGTGTGTAGCACATGTCTAAGAGGATGTTTGTTCGCCATATGCCATGGATCACAGCAGCATTGCAGGGCATGGTACATGGGGAACGCACTGTGCTCTATCTCTAGTCTAGAATTAAAGAAAGGCTCTTCCCTGACACAGGTACCATTCACTGTAACAGGTCAATTCATGTTTTCCCTCATGATGCAGAGTTGGAGAATTCTTCTTCATCAACACATACTTATCTTCAAAGGAAAATATCTGACTTCTCTTTAACTAGAATCACGTTTTAAGGCCTTTGTTCTTCTGGGTTATATTCTATCAAATTCTTGCAAAGGAAAAATAAAAGGATTTACTACAACCATGATCTTTTCAGAAGGACAATACTTTAGAAAACATTTTGTAAAACACACATAATTTTAACATGAATCTAAAAAATATGTAAGGAATACAAACTCCTCTTATTTTCCAGGGAATGCTCAATCTTACAATCAGAAAAACAATAATAATTTGATTGCCAATTAGCTCTAAGGTCAGAGTATTAAATCCTAGCACACACTATGTTCTGTACTCTGCATTTAATCTTTGCGGTTCAGGAAAGTGTTCTTCTTAGCCTCAGCGCCATACAGCTCAGTAAGCAGAGCAGACAGGCTTTCAGCACCCCATTCAGCGTGGTCGCCTTGGAATTTCATCAATCAGAGCCACAAAGTAATCACAGAACATTGAGCTGTGATGACAGCTGCCATTACATGATGCCAAGGTCAATCAGTAATTGTCCCTGACACACACACACACACACCAGAAACACAAGCCTTGTATGGATGGCAACAGCTAATGTTGTAATCCACCCGTAAGCTTTTCTGTGTCTCCTTCTCCCTTTAGGGAACATTCTAGACTAATTTTAAAACGGATCCTAAGAAAAGTTTACCATACCCTCCCTGTGGCTCCCTTCATAGATTTATAAAGTAAATTCTTAATTCTTCCACAATTCAAGTCATCCAAGAATTTAGAGACATGGAAATGTGTAACTCTTTGCTAAACCATAATAGAAATCATGCCTTTTACATATTTTAAGACACATTAAGAACTTATGAATTTCTAATTTTACTGAAAGGCAATTTAAATCTTGGATAAAATTTTTAAAGGTTTATATGAAACAGAATAACATTAGTAACTGAAGGCAAACCCTACACTTAATATCAACACAGGAAAGAGGTAAGCCTAATATTAGTATGAATACATATCCTTTTCAACAATGAAAACATTTAACTTAATTGAGGCAATAAATTTAAATAAAAGTGTCAATCAAATTTCAATCAAATGAAAGTGTCAAATTTCCTATGCTATTATGAAATAGAATTTATTGTATACTCAACTCTTCAGAAACAAGGTTTCAAAAATAAAAACATAAAATCTGGACTTCCCCAAGACAAGTACAAAGGGAATTTATGCAAACATACTAAGCATCCTAGTTTCTTTCTGACCTTATGATAAAATACCCTCATGACAGCAATTTTGGAGAGACAGGGCATATTCTAGCTTACAATAAGAAATTACAATCTATCATAACAGGGCAGTCACAGAAGCAGAAACTTGAGAACTGATCACATCACATTGATAATTAGGAAAAAATAGCACAGGAAACTATCTAGGTCTCTGTATTACTTCACAGCCCAACTCATAAAATAGAACCACCCACACATAGGGTAGGTCTTCTGACCTCAACTAAACAAAGAAACTCCCTCAAAGGCATGCCCCAGGGCCAGTCTAAACTAATTCCGCATTGAGACTCCCTTCTCAGTTGATTATAGATTGCAGCACACTGACAACAAACACTGACTATCACAGTAATGTAGGGCAACTCTGTTAGAATTCCTGCCCTGCTCCAAACTTTGGAAGGAAGCAAGAGTGGGGAAACTTTTCTGTCACACACCTTGACAAACCAAGCATTCCATCTATTGCCTACACCTCCGTCTAAACAATGGTGTCTTTTATCTGGTCCTATGTAGGAGGAGCAAATTACCTACATATAATCCTACTTCTGTTTCAGATACTTGCACCCCATTCATTCATCAGTGTTTGTTTGGTTTTTTAACATATAAGGACATAACTAGAAATATAATCGATTTGTTAGTAGAATCCAAAGGTTGACTATACTATCATAAACATATCCTACATCTGGGTTAAGTTACCATTAACATTCGCAAAGGAAAGCAGTAACATTAAGTTTTATCATTAAGTTAATAGCAATATTTATTTCTTCTCCCACACTAAACAAATTTCCTGTAAGTATCAACACTTGGATTTCCTGTCAAAGCCTAGAAACAATTATTTATTATTGCATTTGTTCATTGTGCATCTGTAAATACAGCCTGAATATCCACATAGATTATGGATTGTCTTAGCTTCTTTTCTGCCTATTAGCTTTGACACTACAGTGGCCAAGGCTTAGAAATATTTTGATATTCTGAATCTTTTTATTTTATTATCCTTTGATATATTTAAATCTGCACTTTAGAAACAGGAATTGGTGGATTGCAGTGCTCAAATCAGTAAGGTCAGCTTTTCTCAATCAGGAAGTGATTTGAGCTTAAAGTTCCATGTCTGTATTGTCACTGGTAAACTAAAAAACAATTCAGTGCCTTACACGTAAATACTTTAGCTCTACTTAGTAAACAACAAAGCACTTCTAATAATCATATTCTAATAATCTTATGCGAGTTTCTTGATCAAGGTCTTTGAAGTAGTCTATGGAATCTAGCAAAGTGGTCAAAGTAGACACCAATAGCTGGGTGAAGTGGTGTATGCTTTTTAAAAAATATTTATTTATTATGTATACAATATTCTGTCTGTGTGTATGCCTGCAGGCCAGAAGAGGGCACCAGACCCCATTACAGATGGTTGTGAGCCACCATGTGGTTCCTGGGAATTGAACTTAGAACCTTTGGAAGAACAGGCAATGCTATTAACCTCTGAGCCATCTCTCCAGCCCCAGTGGTGTACACTTTAATCCCTAGATAGGAGGCAGAGGCAGAGGCAGGCAGAACAATGAGTTAAAAGGCAACCTGGTCGACTTGGTGATCACTTGCAAGGACCCCCACAGACTTGAGCCTGTTCCCCCTTGAATGAAGGTCAGAGAGTTTGAGCTTATTTCTGCTCTTTCAAAGTTGTTGACAACAGGTGTGGCTACAAACATGAGGTCCTGACCTAGGGTGTGGTTAATTAGTATTTTGAGTATAGAGGTGGATCTGCTCCATCTTGCTATTTCTGATCCTTCAAGGAGATTAGCAGGAAGTTTCAGGGAGTAGCTGCCTGTAGGATACTTGGTCTATTCCTAATATCAGGCTAATGAAGTCTGTTGCCTCTCCACTCCTCTTTTAGAGTGCACTATGTAAACACGTGGAAAATAAACACGAGCGGATTGGAGTATTCACTAAATTTCCCTTCTGATGCTGTTCCCTGTTTCTGCCTTTTATTTCTCTCCTATCTCTGTTCCTTTTGCATAATAATTCTAATCCTTGCGCTCCTGCCCTGGAACTTAAAAACTCATTGAGGCTGGACCAGAACAGACATCAGCCCAAAGTGTGGTTTATCCCAAGTACTGAATGCCAAGCTAGCTAAGATTATAGAATAAGACCTTACATTAAAAAAGAAAAAGAAAGAACGAAAAGAAAAAAGATACAATCAAGAGCAAAAACTTTAAGTATGTTTATCTTTTACATAACAACATTCTATACACATTTGTAGTCATCGATAATCAAAGACATGTAGTCATTTAGTCACGTCTGAACTAGGGAGATGGCTCAGGCTGTAAAGGAGCTTGTTGCCATGCCTGCTGGCCTGAGATGGATCCCAGGAAATCTAAGAGGTGGGAGGAGAGAACAAACTCCTGCGACTTGTTTTCTGACCTACAGTCACCGGCACACACACCTAAATAAACAAGTGAATGGCGAAACCACTTCTGGGATGCAAGTATAAGTACCTAAAATGACATCGGTAGCTGGATTTTGTTCGACTAGTATAGAGGTAAACATTTGAGAAAATATTTAACTAAAACTATATTCAATGGCAAAATGCAAAAAGACACTTTCAAATGATCAATCAGCATTCAGAAGATTACAAGCCGGATTCCAGAGTCTTTAATAACTCATTAAGAGTGGAACTGAGATTTCCTTTAGCTAGCAATCAGGCACCTTTACAGGCCACAAGTACCTCAGGGTCACCTAACCTCCCTCCCAAGCCAGAGTTGTGCCTGGCGTCAGCTGCTGCTATTATTCTGGACGACACTTGACTTGGTTGTATAACATACTGTCACGATCAGGCATGTATGTCTGCCATCAGAGCTGGCACTTCTGGTGAGGACTGAGTGCGTTCCAAGTCAATGGTCTTACAAAACACTTTAAGTTGAATCAAAACCAAAGAACACCTGATAAGACTCATTTACTACCTAACCAAGTTGATACTCAAAGGCTAGACTATTCTTAACTACTCTTGGGAAGAACTTACTCACATGTCTCGAGCCACCCTGAGTACTGTTGCACTAGGCATTGGATATTTTTGCAAATACTAACGGCTATGCGAAATAGTTTTCAGGATGAAAGACAGACAAGCCATTCCGTAATATGCACCCGACGAACAAGCCCTTCATCAGACACTTCTTCCCTAGTGGGGTAAGATCATTGTTTAAACGAAGCACGAAAGTAAGTGGACCCCAATGCTTCTCAGAGTTCACTTCACTCTGACATAAACAGTGTAGCTGTCCAAGAATTTTCCAGTTAATGCTACTGATTTAATTAAGACTCTTAAACTCCACATAAAAGACATAATTTATGTATCATAACTCTTAAAGTATAGTAAAGTTAACTCATACACTTCTCTATATTAGAAATTATCCTTCTTAATATAACCACATATATCTCTGTTCACTAAGCAACTATACCAAGAAGTGGGTTAAGAGCATGGCATATCCCTAACAAGCAAAAACATCCAATAGCTGAATATATTAAAAGTCTAAAGTTTAAGGTGACATACAATGAAAGAGTTAGGAATTGGAAATATATCAGTTCCTTCTGAGTCTTACAATTCTATGTCCCTGAGACTGCAATTTTAAAGAAATCATCACACACAGTGAGGGCAGTTGTGGAAGCGCCTTCAAAGCAGACAAAAAACAGTGTGAGCTCAAGAACCCAATGGGAGGAGGCAGAGATGTGGAGGCAGGTATTTGCTGCTAGACTTAGTGAGCACGCACGACACACAGCAGACTTAGACTGGCCATTTCCTGGGTCTCACTTCCTTGCCCCACTGCTCACAGTCTTTACTCGTGTAGACAGACATGGTCCAGGACTCGAAGGTACCGCACAGAACAGGCACTCACTCGTCTGCTCCCATGCTCAGCAGCACCTACCCTGAATGGACCTGGATCTCTATGTCGTACCACCCTTAAGCAGGAAACTACAAAGAGACAGAGTGTTTTTTTCGCTTTTCTAACCCCTATGCCTGGTACTCAGCAGAGTCTCAGGGAATACCTGTGGGTAAGGAAAAAATGCAAATAAAATTCTGTTGACCTTCACCCTAGTTTGCAATGGTGGTCACTAGGTGATGCCAAACTATATATCTATATCTGTATCTCTAATGCCTAATTTGGGCCTTATTAATATCAGATCCCTACATCATATCATGTTTCTTAGCTCAAAGTAAGATGGAAATGGAAACTCTTCACTGCCATTTAAAAAAACAGTGTAATCGTAAACGTGAGCCTTGTGAGCCGTTGATATAAAAGCGGCTTTTCACTCTAATGAGTTGTGATGTTGCTTTGACTTTCTAAGGCATTTAAAAAATAAACTCCAGGATTCGGTTTTGGGGATCTGACCCCAATGTGCAGCCACAGCCTTTCCAGCATCTAGCCATAACTACTGCGAACCGAGGAAGTGTCTCTTCCAGCCAAAAGCTGCTGAGCTTACTTTGTAAGTCACTCAGTTTAAAGATGGAAATTATGGGGTAAAATGATACTGCAATTCAGTCAGAGAAGACAGACGGCTGATGGGGTTGGGCAGGGACAGCAAACAGCAGCGGCTGAAAGGAAAGGGAAGCGAGGTGAAACAGGGCTGAGGGAATAAACTGAACAAGACATCGGGATGAGAAGAAATGGCCAAGGCTAGAACAAAACGAAAAACAGTTAATGCAAGAGGCAGACAATTTCTGGAGAGGGAAGGAGGCCTGAACAACTTACTATTGTTTCTTCAAACTTCTGTTAACATTTATTTACTGTGTGCGCGTGCGCTCCAGAGGGCACATGGAGGCCAAAATACAGCCACCCGTGAACTGTTTCTCTCCTTCCACCTTCGGTGTCTAGAGATCAAACTCAGGCCTTAGGATTGGCAGGAAGTGCCTTTAGCTCCCTGAGCCATCCATCTCCCTGGCACTGTTGGTCTGGTTTTGAAAAGAAGGGAAATGTTCAAATAGAGGCAAACGTGTGGCCAGGTGTTGGCAGGAACGAAAATCCAGCTTTCCACACCTCTTCCTCTGACTGCTTGGAGCTCACTTTGAGTAATCCTATTTCTCTCCCAGGGAAACTTCATTATCCTTTGCAAGTGAGTTCCAAGTTACTTTTAACACAAAATAAGCACCGCTGCCCTGAGACCTCGACCAACGACAATGCAGGGCCTCCGAATCAGAAGGTCTAGTCTTGGTTCTTAGGCGGGGAGGAATCCCAGAAAGACCGGCAGGCCTGATTATAACTTTTAAAGCTCTGTGCTCATCACCACGTCACCAGAGCCTCTTCTCTGGGACTAGGTCTCCCCCTCTGTAAAGTGAAGAAAGTGGACTATTTCCGGCAGCGTTCTCTGGTTTCCAAGTACTGTAAGATTATAGACTACAATAATGGTCTTTAAAATTCAAGTACCAGAAAATCGTTCCGTTATTCTGAGAACATAAGAATAAAACGACTCACTTCTTCTTCCAAAGGAAGAAAAATCACCAAAGAACCAAAGTGCACAGCTCATGTAATTCCCTTCCACTTAAACAGCCCTGGCTTTGCACAGTCTCCCACCTCATACTCCAAGCTTTCTGCCTTCAAGATGGAGAAGGCATTTTCCCCAGGGAAAAGGTTTTCTAAAAGAACATTTAGATAATGATTTCCCACCTCACTGTCCCATCACCCCCTTACACACAGTTACTGAATCATTTTCTAGTGGTACATGCGGGGAGGGGGCAGTTTGGGAAGGTGCCATGATTTCAGAAGGTAGGTTTTTTCCCCCAAAAGTACAATTTAGCATCTAAGAGCTCTGAAAAGGGAATGAAAATCTCCACATGTAAAAAAGAATCAAAGACTGGGCATTCTAGGTAAAATCGCAGAGAAACATGCTGCGCGAACACCCTAGCAGACTTTCAAATGCAGCCCAGGTTGGAAAATCCAAGCCTCTCCATGCAGAAGACAAAATGCTCCAAGTCAGAGCTAACTGTTCCGCTGGTCATCATCCTAAAAAGCCTGCTGGGCCAGGCAGGGCTGCTTGAAAGACGAGGCTGTATATTCCACAGTCAAAGGTGCAACTTTAGCAGATTAAATTTTAGTCAACCTATAGAAACTCAACATACTCTTACTAAAAAAGCTGGCTATACGATGAAGTTTTAGTCAAATGTTTTAAAAGAAGTTTAAATGAGAAAAAGTTCCTCAGATGCTCTCTCACGAATTAGGGGGAAAAAATATTTTGGTGACTGCCTCAAAGACCAAGTGCTGGTATAGTGACAAGTGCCCCATGAAATCTAGTCAAGAACAGAACACTTCCCCCCAGAGGAAACAGATGAGAAGATGCACAAGCTTCTCTCCTCGGAGGCCAAGATGAGCACACAGTGGCACACAGTAGAGCAAACCACTCCGCTGTAAAAGCCTTCCGATCCTGTATTAGACTCCACACAGACATTTGTTGAGGATCTCATGAGATACACTGAAACACAGCCACTGATGGACAGGCTCTGTTAATGAGCACGAAAAGAAAGCTGCATTTGGGGGGCATACACTATTTGGTCCCCTCCACGGAACACTCCCTGAATAAATATGCTTCGGAATAAACATTTAGAAATTCGGTTCGATGATAACAGCTTGCGCTGGCAATGGAGTGCTGCCTTCCCACCCACAGCGTTTAATGTCCTAAATAAACATCCTCATCCACCAGGGCATCCCTGTTATTGATGTAGCTGCAGAGAGAGCGATCCATCCCTCGTCCAAATGAGGAAACAATTCCGGAAGGTTAAATTAGTGGCTCGCAGCTCCAGAAGTAATAGGAAAACGGGGAGCACAACTAAGGGTTCCCTAAGCTACTGCTCCAGATTTCCTTTTTCACTTCCTAAATAAGATATTTTTCCTTTATAAGTCTTTGGGGGACTTAAGCAGTCTTTTTATTGCAACAGTACTCATGAAGCAGTGCGTTCTTAACATGAAGACAATTACTCATATCAAGTCCACAGTTTTCTAGTTAGGAAGGTCGGTATGTTATCAAGGAAGATTTTCTATGCAACAAAACTTTTCAGTCTTTACATTCAAATATAGCGCAGAAGCAGTCCAATATGTTCTACGATGTCCCAGTCACTAATCACCATTTTGAAATTAGTTGTATGATACGGGAGAATTGTCTGTATTCTGTCAATCATTTTAATAAAACGCTGATTGGCCAGGCAGGCAGTATAGGCGGGAAAGCCAGACAGGAAGTAGGGGTGGAGCAAAGAGACTGGGAGTATTCTGGAAGCAGAGCTCCCTCAGCACTCCTGCGCAGACCACCGAAGAGGCAGCATGTAACTTGCCCAGCTGAGAAAGGTACGGAGCCATTATGGCTAACATAGATGAGAATAATGGGTTAATATAAGTTATAAGAGTTAACAAGAAGCCTGACCTAATGGGCCAATCAGTTTATAACCTTATGGAGTCTTGTGTGTGATTTTCTTTGGGCTTGCCAGTTGTGGGGTACTGGGCAGGACAAAAACCCCAACAAGCCGGCCATCATGCAAGCTGGCCCTCATGCTACAGTTGTAGTTAATTATGATCACTGAGAAGTCAACTCACCTCCTCATTCAAAAGTATTTCTAGTTTATGACTTTAAAAGATAAAAAGATTACCTCCATGACTTATTACAAAACTTCATCACCAACTGGAGTCTGACTCCTTTGGAAGTTATTCTAAATGCCGGATGCCAACCCACAGCGCCAACGCGAACTACAAATCGTGTTTTCCCTGTCTGCCCTTTGTCTGCGTCTTCAATAACTTTGACATGTCTTGTGGCTATTGTTTCAGTATAATTGAATTCTTGGAAGATTTCATTTGCCTCAAAACATTTCACGAGAACAATATGAGCAACTCAATTATCATCAGACAACTCGGGAAACCAAAACTGAATAAACAGAAACACTGGGATTTGTTCATGAGCTGTAGAGAACTGGCTTTCCCACAATGTCCCACCCCCGCCGCCCACCAACTGAACCTCAGAAACACTAGTTTTGCTTTTAATTCTTTCCCCTTATAATTCTTACCTTGTCTAATCATTTCTTTGATTACCTGCACTTAATCACTTTAGACACTATTGTACTATAATGTAGAGTTGGTAAAAATAAAAGGCTACTTCAATGCCAACCACATAAGAAGGACTTGCACTGCAAAATATCTTAAGCCAATCAAGAGCTTGTTGTCATACATTAATATTATATGTTCTAATAAACTAGAGGCTTGTTGTGTTTAGAACAGGCTCTCTGGTAGCCCATGCAGACCCTGAATTCCCTACAGCTGCTATGGGTAGTTTTAAACTTCTGATACTCCTTCCTCTGCTACCAATTGTTGGCACTACAGGCATGCACAGCCACACTGGCTTCCCATAGATAGGGAGGTAGGTTGGTAGGTAGCTAGGTAGATGAATGGATGATAGGGATGAGAAACAGAGAGAAAAAGAGAGAGGGAGAGGAAGAGAGAGAGAGAGAGAGAGAGAGAGAGATCTTGGTAGAATCTCTTTAGATTCCGACAACAGTTAAAACTTTATTCTTATACTCGACAATGCGAACTGATTAAACTTTTAAATGTAAATATTTTGAAATTCACAGACTGTTTGCTGGGCCTTCTTTGATAAAACATCAGGTTTGATCACCAAGGTTTGGAAGATGAAATAAGACCCTGAGAACTCTCTAACACTCACTTACCTATAGAACCACCATCATTTTCCTCCTTGCAAAGCAGGCGAATCTGCTAATAAACCAAGGCTTTGTTCTCTTCTCCCCCAATTCCTGAGAATAAGAATTCTGGTACACACAACTGGCCTTGCTGTCGTTGGTTTTACCTATTACTTTAGGTCCCACCTAGTTCGCACATCCTTATCATGGATAACTTTTTGGGCCCTGAATGCCAAGTCTTTTTATTTTATAGTCAATTTT
Source organism: Myodes glareolus (assembly GCF_982192425.1). NCBI lineage: Eukaryota > Metazoa > Chordata > Mammalia > Rodentia > Cricetidae > Myodes > Myodes glareolus. The sequence continues at coordinate 107,109,431 of NC_142026.1, forward strand.
GACTATAAAACTTTTAAGTTGCTAAATATGGTTTGCTGTGAACAGTTTTGCAAGTCGTTTCCTGTAGCTTGACAAATGGACTTCAGAGGCAAGACAAACGGATACTGGGGAACAGAGGTGAAAATCAATTGCAAGTGAAACGATCAAGAGAGAATCCTCAGAAAAGAAAGGATTTTGTTGACCCATTGGATCTGGTGCCTAAAACCATGTTTACCTACAAGATCATCCAAGAGCGGAAGAGGTGGTGCATCAGTTCAGCCCAGCACCCAACGCTTCCGAGAAAACCAGAGAAAACCCGAGGTCGACACCTCTGATTGATGTGTTACATACTTCATCCATTTCTCTTTGACAATAAATGTCAAAGAGCTGGAAAATGGGCCAGATATTGAAGAGCAGCATACTATCTGTAGGATTTTAGGGAACTGTAACAGAAAATAATTAGAACAAATAGAAAGTGCCCATATATCAGATGATTACGAATGACTATTCTACAGATAAAAACTAAACTTCAGTCTGACTCTTAGGAAGACATCGAACTTCTAGGATCATCACATAGACGTCCGGGAAGTCAGTGCCCAGAACTTTTCCCCACTCTTCATGCTAAATTTGCAACAAAATAATTTAAAAATGCAAAGAGCCGGCAGAATAGAGAAGAGTTCAGCTGTCAGAGCCTGAGTGTGACTGGAACACCACGTGGATGCATTAAATACTGGAAGGGCTGGAAACAAATGTCGCAAGACAGAAATGTGTCCAGACAGTGAGACGATCCCACTGTGACGCAGCACCCATGGCCCCTAGCCGTTCCTACCAATAGCTTTGTGAAACTGTGGCCAATCAGTTAGATTTATTCCTAGAATTTTCTTGTTGTTTTATCAATATTGTTTTATCTATTTAAATATAATTGCAAGGCTTAGGTCTTGAACTCAGTTCCTCGCAGAGCTCCATTAGTGCACATTTTGAGGTGCGGAATGTATCCGTCCAGCCCTCCTGCAGTCAGTAAAATCTACAGACAAACACAAGGTAGCTTACTGTAACACAAAGTGCTGTAAGCAGTTTGCCTAAAATATATCCATGAGCACATATACTCAACATAGGCAGTCTTTGCTTCCAGGACTTTGATGTTTGTCATTAGCAATTCTTAAGAATCACCCAAGGGGCTTTAAGTTACTAATGCTCTAACTCCAATTCAAAGCAAATGCACAAAAGTTTCTGGGGCTGTAACCGTGGTCTATTATTCTTGAGAATCCCAGGTATTCTATGGTGCTGCCCATTTGTGAACCTATGTTCTATCACTGCCTTATGACAATGCACAAAAGTTGCTTGAACTATCTTTCGCTCTACACACAGTATCTGTGGTGATTCGAATAGGAATGGTCTCCATAGGCTCATATAGAAATGCTCGGTCATCGGGGAGTAGCAGTATTTAAAAGTATTAGAAGGTTTATGAAGTGTGGTCATGTTGGAGGAAGTTGTGTCAGTGGGGAATGGACTTTGAGGCTTCAAAGACCAGTCTCTCTCTTAACCTAGGAATCAGAATGCAGCTCTTAGCTACTTCTCCATCACCATGTTTGCCTACTGACACACTCCCTACCACAATAATAGACAAACCTTTGAAACTGTAAGCAAATCCTCAATTAAGTGCTTTCTTTAATAAGTGTTGCTTTGATCATGGTTTTTCTTCAGACCAACAAAACAGTGATTAAGATGGTATCCTAGTTTTACATATCTTAGCCAGAGGTGGAACTTCAGAGCAGAAAAAAGAGGGGGCGGGGGAGATGCTTAACTAATTTGTTTCCATGTGCAGTGGTTTAAAACAGAACTTCTCTAATACTTGCTGTTTTCTTAATGCCAACTGCATGTTTTACTTAAACCACTGGGATTATTGCTTTTTAATGGATGATTGTTTTTAACTTTTATTATTTGCTTGGTACATATAAAATAAAATAAACAAATACCTGCCAAATTAACAAGAAAGTCGTAAAGAAACACAATCATAACCGCCTAAATTATCTGTATTATAGTCTTTTGATTTGTTATTTAAAAACTTAAAGAAGGGTAAATGGGAAATGAAAGAGACTAATTTTATTGAAGCCAAAGGAACGGGGGAACAACAGAAGATAGGAACCAATACCAAAGTTACTTGGCCTAGAAAATGTACTTGGCTCCAAAATAAATGGGGGAGGCACTTCATTAACACAGGAGGTGCTAACTAATTCACACAGAAGGTCCTGATAACATGGAAGGGGAAAGCAAATAAGAAGACAAACAGCATGTAATACGCACTCAGTTGGGAGGCTTTACTCAACTTCAACACTGTTACAAGGATGGGAAGAAGGCTGGATTTCAAACTCTTCCTTCCCTAGTGGTGAGAAGGAACACTTCCTTCTGTCTTGTGCAGACTAGGGACTTTGCGTCTGATGTAACCTACAAATGGGATTAGCGAAAGTACAGCACAGAGGCTCCACAACTACTCCGCCATTCGCGAAAAGAAAACATGAACCACGCATATTACAGCAAAGCCGCATGGAATTAGAATGAAATAGTTGATTTCATCTACATATAATTAAAACGATCACATTTATGTAGACAAGAGGACACACAATAAAGTAATTTAAATGAAATATAACTTGGGGTCCTGACTGTGAACAAGACTGGGTAGTTCCCACTGAACCAATCTCGCCAAAATTCATTATTAGAAACTATAAAGATTCCGGATATTTGTTACAATATAAAATTATGACATGAAAAATAACATATGGCATATATAATATTAAATGAGTAAGCATACTTATACACTATATAAATCTATGGTCACACAGACTTAAATATGGATAATTTCTACATGGGTAGGAAAATATAACATCTAGATACTAATGGTAAACACTTGGTTGTAAGACTTGGGTATGATTTTCATGGGCGGTTATCATTCATTTCCATGAGTATATTAACCATAAGAAAATGTGCATTAAGGTTTTTCTACTGAAAATACAAAATCAAGAAATACTGCAAAAAATATATTCCAGTCAAAATACACCATCACACCACAAAACAATTACTGTATATGTATATACTGAACATTGGATGTTTTCTAGTCATGAAGTAGTAGCCAGAACCCCCAAATCAGATTCTGGGTTCTGAAGTAGGGCCGGCAAAATGTCTCAGCGGGTACTAGCACATTATGCCTGGCCTAATGACCTGGGTTTAACTCTTGGGATCCACATGGTGGGAGAAGAGAATGACTCTCAGAGGTTATCCTCTGATATCATGCATGTGCATGCACACACTAAATAAATAAATAAGTAAATAAATAAATAAATAAATAGGTGCGGTGTGACGTAATGTATAATGCTAAAAGGTAAGAAACAGTCGAGTTGTCAAAGAATCTTTCCCCATTTTGTGTTTCCAGAAATACAAAATCCTTTACAGAATACAACCATTCACATGTTTTGAAAACGCAGATTTGCTATGCATTTTCCCCCTAACACTGGTCAGTCAGCATGATGGTAAAAGCCTCCTTCTTCTAGGGTGCTCACTTCAGGGGACAACAAACCACCTAGGCGCTTACTTGGATGCTCATGCTCACTGTGGAACATTCTGCCTTTTAATAATGTTTGGGTAGTTGTTTGTTTTACCCTGGACGTCACTCAGAACAAACAACAATGAGTTACAAGAAACGGCCAGCACAGTGAAACTGAAAGCCATTTCTCATGTTTTCCCAAGGAGACCAGGTAAGGAGACAGGGGAGCGAGGAGGGAAAGGAATTCCCAAGCCCACTCTACAAATGGGGCTTTGATCACAGTGGTGCAGAACAGAAAGTTACTTAATGTCAGAAAGGAAAACCTACAAACATGATTCTTGAAAGGGGTAGGGTTCGCAAAATAATCTTTTGAAAAATCAAAGAGTGAATTCTTTAAGCTCTGGATGTGGCGAGGGGTCTCAGAAGTGGGGGACTGAGAATAGCTACAGGGGAGATGATGCAGAAAGACATCATCTTTGATGAACTGAGTAAACGACAATAGACAAATACAGGAGCAAAATAGAAAGAAAACATCCAGTGTTCTCATGAGGCGATCCAGTGGCTCAGACTCAGATACCGCCTCATTTCCAGGCATCATTAGGAGTCTCAGTGCAAGGTGCTTGTATGTGGCCGAAATCACATGGACAGGATAATATCTAAATGGGACATAAAATAATTCCTAATGGTCCACTGAAAAAGTATAATGGACAAGTACATTATTCTGTGCTAAAGGAAGTGAGAGGAATTCAAATCAATTTCTTCCAGATTAATGAGATCACTAACTAGCCATGTCACCTTGGGGCCAATGGGGAAAGGGTGAATAAGATTTATCACAAAACAACTGCATGCTAGACACTGACAGACGTTGCACAAATAGCCGAGCTTTATTGGTGCAACAAAATTAGAGAACAAATATGAATCGTTTTATTTCTAATTTACTTATGGCAAAATGGAAGTTCAGAAAGGTTAAATGTCTTAATAAAAGCCCAAGCAACAGAATCTGAACTCAAAAGAGAGTTAATCTAATTCCTCTTTCAGCTTACTTATATACTATTATTTTAATAAAATACAGATTGCCAATGATCTGAACTATCTCTTAGATATGGTAGGTTTATTAAGTTAAGGTTTTTTTCACTACTCTAACTCTCAAGTGACTTTTATGATGCATGTGAGATGGGGGATTTTAACCACTGTAATGGGCAGTGAGCGCAGAGGGGAGTATGTCATTACGATGTGCTGTCTTTCCAGACACACATAATCTGTGTTCTACAAACAGACAGTGAAGGCTCCAGAGCCGCCATTGTTCCTCTATGCAGTCCACTCCGAGGATATATTAGTTCTTGTACGTGTTCAGTTCCTGCACGAAGAAAAGAAGCTAAAACGTCCCAAGCATCTTTGGACCACTATTATTGTTCTGGTAAGAAATCATCCAGGCTGATGACTGAGAGTAACAAAAAGGCTGTGCTATCATTACTAAAGAGAAATGTGACCCTCAGCAGTGGATAGTGGACACATGATAGCAACAGGGAGCCTGGTTTTCAATTTTAAAATGGAGTAATAGATTAAAAAGTCGATGGTACACAGCTAACCACAGCGAACTGTACACAGAAGATGAGATGTCAGGTAACAGGCGGGAAATGCATAAACACAAACAATGGGGTAATAGCATCATCATTTTCCTCTACAGTTAAATTAAAACCCGGATGGAAAATACACAACTTCTTCCTTTGTCACTCAATATTTTAAGGTATTGAAAAGAATTCCAATTCCGAGGTAACTAGTACATGCTATTGTGGGAGGAAAGGCTGATAAAAGCTCATTCACATTTCAGTGATTTTGAGGTTCATTCAATTGTTATTTGTTACATAAGCAAATACTTGCACGTTTTTGTTTTGATTTGTTTTTCTTTTCAAACCTTGGCTGTCCTTGGCCTCCCTCTGCAGACCAAACTGGCCTGAGTCACCACCATTCAGTTTAAAACAAATACAAGTCAATAATGATACTGTATCATTTTACTTTTCATTGTGTTTTGTTTTTGTTTTGTTCTCTGTGTAGCCCTGGGCTATCCTAAAACTTGCTCTGTAGCCCAGGCTGGCATCTGTCTGCCTCCTGAGGGCTGAGACTAAAGGCATGTGCTACCAGATCCAGCTTCAAACACAGTTAACAAGAAACTGACTGTCACTCTGTGGTAGGAAACGTGCTACCAAATTCAGTGCTCATTCTCCAGCAAAGAAGAAGGGGAGGGACAGGGAAAAGAAGAAATAATATCCAAATACCATCCCTACTTTGAAATACTAAGAGTGACTGTGAAGAGGGCATGCACATTCCGTAACACCCAGCAATGTTGTTCGGACAAAGCAACCGGCTAATTCCCTGCAGCCACGCTCCAGTCTTCCTAACATGGTACGACTCAAAAGTCAGTAAGATCTAAAAATAATCAAGACCACTTTTCTTCGACCATGATCATGTTTTCATAGAAAGCGATCTTGAAATAAAACAGCAATGTTTATTGAAGGAAAATAGTTTAAGCATTGGACTGTGAATGAGAATGACTGAAAAGAAGCTGATCTGCAAAGACCGAAGGATTGATTAGAACGGCAGTGATGTGGCGAGCTTAGAATGCTGCAGATCCAAAACCTAATTAGACTTTATCTCGCACTGGTTTACAGTGCTGAGTAGCCATCTCTGCCCACCTCTGTGTCGGGAACTAACATCCTATGGCTAACAGATAAAAAACGGTGTGGAATCTGTTAACTGACCAGGCCAGTGGCTTCCTCCAAGCCCAAAGCTAAGGCTGTCTGCCTATCATCAGGAACATCTGAGGCCTGTAGGAGAGAGGCCCCAGTCTACTGGAACTTTTCTCTCTGATGTTTCTATCAAGATACTTTGCAAAGTCTGGATACACAACTCCTTTTGTTCTGTGAAAACTCTACAAAACTGTTTCCATATTGAAACACGACTTGTGAGGAGACCTAAATGTGTATTCCCCCTGGAGCTGTGGTCACTTACAGGATAAGACCATGCACCGACCTCTTTACCACGAATGTTTCTGTTAGAAATAGAACCTATTCTAAATTATTTTTCACTTAGAAGTTTGGGGATGAGAGGGCAATGCAGTAGTAAACAACACAAATGAGGTAGAAAAATAATAGTGTTCTAAGCATCATAGAAAACTCGCTACTGTTAATATATCCACCGAGAACATCCGGCTTTCAGGAACAAATGAAAGTAGAATTCTTGTAAACTAAATAAGATGTGAGGGCAAGGAAAACAGAGCATCATTGTCATTCAAGAAAGTCTTGGCTTTACAATATGAAAAAAAAAATAGACAAAGATGAAAGTCGCCCAGTATAAGAAATTTCTTTAAAAAAGAAAGTTTTCAGAAAGAATTTATTTGCTTTGAAATATACTACCTGCAAAGGGTAGTTTCAGAGAAAAGCAATGGGTTTCCTTCAAAAGCTTTTATCCAAGTTAGATGAACTTAGATAGTCCTTCCCTCTGTTTCACCTGAGGCTCCCTCCCCATGCCTCATCCTCTCCCTGGTTCTTGGGCATATAGGCCACTGTGTTAGTCAACATGCTAAAGCCCTGTGGTGACTCTCCAACCTTCTTTCAAGAGGAAACACAAAATTCAGTGAGATAAAAATCTTAAGAGGTTGGAATGTTGAAGGTCCAGAGCCTAATTATATAGATTGGGCTTTGCTTAAACTGTCATCGGGATTTCTTTTTCATTTTTTTTTAAATAGTGCTGTTTAATTTTCTGGTTGTATATTTTTAAAAGCCATAATACAATTAAGATTTTTAAGTTCTCTTTTCAGATCTGCCCCTAAAATCACCGGCAAGCAGTTACGGCGGCACATAGGACTTGTTCCCATGGTGGGCACATAGGAACGACACTGGGTATCCAGGAAGAGGTATGCAAGCCTGAGTAGATGACAGCCAACCTTACAGTCTTAACACGAGGATTACACAACACTGAAACAACAAACACAAGAGCCCAGGCTTTTGTCTCCTTTTCTCCTCTGTTCTTCCAACCTTTACTTGTCTGTACAAGTAGCCCGTTTTCTCCATAGGTTGCCCATCATGAAAAATTGTTTTCTTGGCATCGTATATGTTATGTCATGGGCATTTCTCAAAGTACTATGGTCAGTCACCAAGACTCCATTTCTGAAGAAAACCAGAATGCTAAAAAGTGACATTTGTCCTTAGCATCACCATGCAACACTCCTGTAAGCGCTATGCAGGCTCAAGAGCTTCACATTAGACACATTCGATATGCACATTAAATTTGCTCAGGAAATTTTTATTAGTGCAGAAATAAGTTTCTCGCCAGTTATGGTGGCACACACCTCTAATCCCAGCACTTGGGAAGGAAAGGTAGTCAGATTTCAGAGTTCAAGGCTAACTTAGTCTACGTAGTGAGTTCCAGGCCAGTCAAGGCTACATAGTAAGACCCTGCCTCAAAAACAAAAGCAAAATAAATTTAAAAAAAAATATGACTAACATAATCCAAATACAGAAAGCTTTTGGATATCTCTTGATACCTGAAAACTCTGCATGTAGTCTCATCTTTGGGGAAACAGAAATAAAATGAAGACGGAATAGCTAAGCCTCTGCCCTGGTATTTTTGCTCTTCACCCTGATGGTAATTAATTGTAGTAATTAATCAACTCATGGTTTCTGCATTCCACCACATTTGCTTGAAGCTTCTCTCTACACGGGAGGTGCCACATATTGAGTCCTCTACCACGGGTCTGTACTAACTAGGGTGTCTTCAATAGCAAGCCTCATTCCAACAGGCAGCTGAAGTCATTTACTTATCAGTCAGACTTTCCCAGTACAGAGCCCAGAAAGTCAGCCTCAAAGAACAGACTTCCGTCTCCAAACACAATAACTAACGATGACTTAAATATAACTTTGGGAACTGACAACTGACAAACAAAACATGGGTAGAATATCTTTTGGGGACATTGCCAGGGAAAGTGGTGTGCCGTGTGCACATGCATGCATCTGTGTATATGAAACACACACACAAACACACACACAAAGGATTCATTTCCAGGCCTTGTATACAGTAGATACTGTTTTTCTTTGAAGGGTTTCTGAAAATGTTTTTCATTCTTCTCATTAATCTTCAATAAAACACTGACTTTTTAAAGTAACCCTTCAAAAATAAAAATATGTAATTCTTACTCAGATTTTGTTTTTCAAAAACTTTCAATGACAAGGTATTTAACAGAATAAGCACTCTAAGAGTCTGCTTTCTCCTTAGCACAAATATAACAAGACAGTCAATTGTGCAGCTGAAGTGTTTGTGTTTTATGGAGCACTATATTCTGACCAAAACAGGAATGATAAGCCTGCCAAAGGGACGAAGACAGTATTCATGCATGGAATACCCATAAAGTCCTTACAGCAAGCAGGAATAGTGCCTAGTCTAATTCATGGAATCCTAGTTCAATTGACACCAAGAAAGGCCGATTCCAGCCAAGTGATATGACTTGATTTCAGGAGATAGAACACATTTACACTTAGAAATTACGTGGGTGGAGTCCTTGAAATAGGCATGAAGTTTTCAATCTGTTCTCTTAAGCATCTTCATAAAAAAAATTGTAGGGATTTCTTTTTTTAAGGTTTGAAATGAGGTGTTGAAATTGTAACTCCAGATTCATCCTACCACACGTGATAGCTGCCTACTTCTTCTGTACTCAACATTGGCCCTACTGCAGTTCCAATAACATCTGCCTGGCTACGTGCATTAGGGTAAAGGGATATTGTAATTCAGCCTGGGCTCCATACAGACAGGAGAGGGGTCCAGACGGAAAGTCAACAACGAGGAGTTCATCCTCCTCTCAGCACTGACTGACATACACTCAAACATGAGATATAAATTGGATCAATTAGACTAGATGGTAAATCTTTAGATGGACAAGAGACTGATATAGCAAGAATAAAAATCATACTCAAAATAGGCTTTTTCAGTATCAACTTGCCATGCCCAAGACAAGGAATATTATCCACGTAGCACAGTACTTTTCACAAAAATACAAGGACCTAATTTCAATCTCCCAAGAAAATAAGTAAAAAAAAAAAAAAGATAAATAAATAAAACTAAAAGTCATTAGTGGAGTTCATGCTGAAGAATGGAGAAGGAAGAAAGGATGCCTGGAGCCTGCTGACACCAGCTGGTCTTGCCAAATTGGTAAGCTTTAGGTACAGAAAAACACTTTCTCAAAAACTAAAATGATAAGGCTGGAGAGATAGCTCCACAGTTAAAAGCACTTGATATTCTTGCAGAGAACGCAGGTTCACTTCCCACACAACATCGCAAAAATAAAATACAAAAAACCTGAGATCCTCTTTGGTCTCCATGAGCACCAGGCATGGCATGCATGCAGTGAACAAGAATGCATGCAGCAGAAAAAAAACCTTACACATAAGATAAATGTAAATAAACCTTTGAAGAAAACTAAAAGAGTAAGGTTTGAAGAAAAACAGCCCTGACCTCTGGTTTCCACAGACATGTACATGCATGCACTCGTGCACACGGGCATGCACACATACAGACATTGTAGGCAAAGACACATACACACAAAGTTGCCAAATCTGTTTCATACTTAATAAATAAGCAAGTATTAATGCTGTGGGATAATGCTCTTGTACCCTGTAAAAATTTGTCACTTGTATTTGGTTTAATAAAATGCTGATTGGCAAATAGTCAGGCAGGAAATATGGGTGGGGCAACTAGACAAGAATTCTGGAAAGAGGACTCAGTCTGAAGTGGCCACCCAGACACAGAGGAAGCGAGATGAAATGCCTCTCTGATAAAAGCTACCAAGCTATGTGGCAAACATAGACAAGAATTATGGGTTAATTTAAGTTGCAAAGGCTAGTTAATAAGTCTGTGCCAAAAGACAAAACAGTTTACAATTAATATAAGCCTCTGTGTGATTTTGTTGGAACTGAATGTTGCTGGACTGGCAGGGCAGGACAGTAACTTCTGTTTACAAACTGTTTACAAACTCGGTGGGGAGTCAAGAAACCCATGAGTAACTAATGAATTCTCTGAAACTGTCTTATTAAACATGCTTCTCACAGCCTTCAAAAAGCCATCAGCGTTTTCTTAGTCTATGTTACTAAGTGAAGAGTTAACGATCTTATAGCCCACTCTAAGCTGCCATGGGCTTTAAAGACACAAAACGTGAAGATTTTTTTGAGAAATGTTTCTCAGTCAGTAATTTCCTCTTTAGGGAAGAGGTAAGAACCCTTAAAAATAATACAATCATTGTCTCCAAGGAAATTAGATTTGAAGGCCAACAGTCTTTCATGATAGCAGAGCATTTGGATATAATTTAGCATATGAACATATAGTGCACCATGCTATGGTGAAAGTATTAATTTCACATGGAGTTTTACAGAAATCACTATTTGAACTATTTAATCTATTGTTCCACTGACACCTCTGTATTTCCAGGTAGTCCTTCTTGAGTTCAGAAGCTAATAAGCTCTCATGCTCAGATAGGCACCAGTATCACGAGACAAGTTTATTTTTAGAAAGGTAACATATAAGGTCGTAAGCATAGCTTGAGTCACCCTCATCCCAAGAAAAGTAATTTTGTTTCACTGGACTACATATTGATTTTAAGGTACATGTTAAAGATGACTGCATGGACTCTGAAATTGACTCTGTATTCTTATCTGTAATTCATGAAGGAAGTTGGACACTCTCTAGTAGTGACACCAATATAATTCTCTCTCTCTCTCTCTCTCTCTCTCTATCTATCTATCTATCTATCTATCTATCTCTATCTCTCTTTTAATACTGAACTGCTTTCCCCTGTGAGATATATTGAAGCATATCTAACTTAGATATATCATGTACCTAAAATAGCAGGAAGAAAGCCCTGTCTCAGCATGCCATTTCTGTTCTCTATAATTTAGACATTCTTCATGCTGCATTTATGTCCATAAAGGTAATAATCCTTGCATTAAAAAGTAGCCATTCCTTAGTGGTTTATCCTTCAAGTGCTCCGTAACACCCTTTCACTTTCTCACTTTACCCTGCCTCCAACTTTTTGTGTTTTTAATAAGCAACTCAAATGTGGTAAACTATCTTGTCTGCTGTGCTCAAGGCGAAAACACCAACAGACATAATGATGACAAGGTTTGGATGGGCACACTGAAATAAGCCCGTAATTCTTGTCCTAAAATACACCACTGTAAACAGAGCCTTAAAATGATTTCCAAACCCTGACTTTACTCAGATGTCTTCAGTGAGTCCTTGGTTTTGTTTTGTTTTTTTTTTTTCTAGCACACATGCTCTAATGACACGGCAGATAATGTGTGTTTTTAAGGTTGCTCGGACCGACAGATGCAAAGTGTTCATCAGATAACTAAAAATAGCATAGAGGTGAATGCATGAAAGGGCAAAGCCTCACCCCAAAAAATGAACATCTTGGGAAGAAACTCTGAAGCTCAGTAGTCATTCTAGCTACAGTGAATCCTAGAAGATATTTCCCTAGGAAAGTAAGAGATAGTAAAGCAAACGGTGTATGGTTTTCACTCCTACAACAGTAGAAAGTCAATGTAGATTAAGTAAAATAAGTAACACTGTACAGCAGACTTAAATATCTATGCTGGAGTCAAGGAAATGTGTCAGTCTGACTGGAACAACATAAGAGCAAGGTGGTACTGTGACAAATTACTGATCTGTCCTGATTATCTGTAAGCAAGTGACTCCCTCTGCTCCTCTCAACATCACACGTTTTAGAGGGCTCTGAGGAGGATGAAAAAATTGTATATGAAGCTGGGGCAATGATGGCTCAATGGATAGAGCAGCTTTCATGCAAGCATTGGGATTGGAGTTTGGATCTCCAGACTCACATAAAGACGAATGCCATAGGTCTCTAAACCCAGGCCTTCCCTGGCCAGAAGGAGATGGAGAGATTCAAATTCTAGAAGTTCAGGGTTCAGCTAGACTGACAAACATAGCAAACCAACAGAGAGTCTGTTTCCAACAAGGCACTGACATCCGCGATGGTCCTTGGATTCTTTCACCTTTACACGCATGCCATTACACAGCTGTACATACACACACCCACACTTAGACACACGGGGAGGAGGTAGGGAGGGAGAGAGGGAGGAAAAGAGAGATTTCAAAAAAACAAAAAAAAACTCAGGAATCTATCAGTTGAGAGCTAACTTTCATCGCTCAGGTGCATATATGAAAGAGTCTGGGTTAGCAAAAACAGTTTCCAACTTTTCCTTAAGGCTTTACTTAGTCTTAAAGCCTCTAAGTGTTCCTCATAATGACCACATTGATGCAGCTGGAGTGGTGACAGACTAGGATCATTAAGTACAGAGCTTAAGTTCCCCATAAATTCTGTCATGTGTATTTAACTGTAGACATCAAAGTGTCCACTTTCTCCACAACACACCAGCCGAAGAAAGTACCAAACCCGGGACTCATGAGCATGTTCCTCTTGAATATGCAAGCAGAAGGAAGCTCAGCAAATAAGTTTCTGAAGTACGTAAGCTCTATTTCAACAACCTGGCTAATAAAACATGCTTAAAACTAAGAAAACAAAGACTCATTTTTAAATGCAACAAGTTAATGCAAAGGCTCGTTTCTTAGCATTGCTAATGTCTGTACCTCGCCTGCATAATTTCATCTGTTTTCTAAATTGTGAGGCCGTAAACTATTGAATCACACCTCGCTAAGTGTTACAAGAGAGAAATGGTTTCCTCCTTCAGTCTTCTGGTTAATCAGAAACAGAACCTTTATTTTTTAGAGCATACAGGATGTGCAGTTTAAGTTAAAAACTCCATGCAGTGATTTATATTAGAAGCAAGTTGAAGGTAGAATCTAATGTAGTCATAATTTGAAACACTGTCAAATGGATACTCTAGAGACTCTAAAGGAAAATGTAATTAATCATTTCAGAGAAACATGTTCAAAGGAAAAAGCCGTTACAATTTCAGTGAAAGAAAGTGAAATGTATCGATATGTCAACCACGTCCCTCACTCTCCGGTCTACACCAGAATCGATAGTCAAATGGACAAATACATTTGTTTCCTGTGGTCATAAGCACAAAAGAAACCTTGACAGTCAAGATCACAGACATAAAGGTGTCTAAGATCAAAGAACAATTTCTAGTTCTGTGCATCGTTCACACGCTCTGGGGTTTCTCTTCTGGAAGTAAGAGGTTTCCGTGTGGAACACCTGCTATTAGCCTAGCAAACAAGGAAAAGAAAGTGATGATTCTCCCTCTATACAAACTAATGAATAGTATTTAAACATATTCCACATAGATGATATCACTTATAAGTACAAAAGTTTACTGAATAATTACAGTCTTTTGATCACACTAGAATTAGTCATGACAACGTTTAAGAAACAAAAACTGTCACTCGGTTGCTTTCTTTAAGAAGAGGGAAAAGCTTTCTGAAATAATGAACAAAATCTTTATTTACTTGAGTGGTGTGTTTGCGTGGTGCACGGTGGGGGGGGAGTATGGGGAGGGGCGAGGGTGGGTGCAGCTGAGCAAAGGTCACAGAGAGACACTCGGGGTCTGCTCCTGGCACTCTCAATGTCATAGACAGGGTTTCCCACTGAACCTAAAGCTCACTGTATCTGCTGGGTTAGTAGGACAGGAACCTTCCCGGATTGGCCTGTCTCCATCACCAATTCTGGGCTTACAGTCACATAAAGCCATGCCCAACTTTTTATGGAGGTACCAGGGACCTGGGTCCTCATGTTTCCACAACAAGCATTTTGACCTAGTAAGAGACTGTTGAATTATGAGGACCGAAGGAAAGTTCCAAGACAACCAGGAAGCTCCTCACCCTTTAGACGATGACACACACACACAGTAAACAAACGGCCAAGACTTTGATGAATAAAAGTGGTGACTATCTGAGGTCTCCTGAGGTATCTCTTTTGCTAACCTACAACATTATGATTATTATTCCAGCTTCTCAACAGCATTCTTGTGAAAACGGGTCTTCCTTACTTGTTACTCTGCACTAACTCGTAAGATACAGACAGAAAACAACTTCCCACCGGGAGCTCAGTAATTTCCGAACAGAGAGCAGACCAAGTGCCACCCGGATCGATAACTACCCAGGGTATCCAGCATCCGGCTGTCTCCTTCAAGCCTCTCCCAATGCAAGCACTACCACACGGACATCTAACTTGTCAAACAGCTGGCCTATTTTTGAAATTTAAGGAGGTAAAATACAGTATCTCCTCTTGGGCCCGAGTTCATTTTCTGATGATGCTTGTGAAATTCATCAAAATTGCTATGCACAGCACGAGTCAATACCCTCACATTGTGCTGTGATTTCATCACGCGAACACACTCCCACGCTTTGGTATATTGTACTACTGACAAGAATTCAGGCTGTCTTCATCTTGGAATGATTAAGAACATCGGTACTATATACAGCCGTACATTCCTTGAATGAACACATGTACTCAGTTCTTCTGGGCTCATATCCAAGAATGGATTAGCTGGCCATTAGGCTGTACAAAGTGGCTATGCAGATTTACCATCCACAGTAGCCTAAGAGGCTTTCCCTTACTCTGTATTCTTGTCAGCTACACCTGGTGTCACAGGGGTGCCACGGCTTCTCATTACGGCTATACTTAGCTTTTCACTGACGAGTAGCTTTTCCGATTTTCATATGACTTTTGGCTACAGGGCACATTTATGGAGCGTTCATTCTTCTGCCCGCTATTTTCAAACATCTAATGGTCCTTTTTGTCATTATTATTGTCATCTAACAAGCTAAGAACTGCTCTGGAACATGGCAAGCAGTCACTAGAAGTAGCATATTTCTCATGAGAAGTTAATTCTTTATTTTCTTTATTTTTTACCTTGTTATTTCAAACTATTGATTCACCATTTTTTTTTTACCCTCTAAAGGCCAATAAAACAAGTCAATAACTAACAATGTCCAAGCACCTCAGAAGGTTCAATACCATGTCTGTTTCACACAGACAGACTTCCTCAGACACAGGGCACAGATGGTTGCCTTGGCTGTGTCTTTTGTTTCTGTTATGTTCATTTTCAGAAATGAAGTCTTAAGCAAGCCTACATATCTGTGTGCAAAAAGACATGATGGGCCATTTAAATTTTTTTAAATAGATTCATTCATTTTATTTTATGTATATGAACGTTTTACACACATATATGTGTGTATGTCCCCTGCACATATATGTGTGTATGTCTCCCTCCTGTTGCTCATGGAGGTCAGAAGAGGAGATCAGATTGCCTAGAACTAGAGTGATAGACAATTGCAAACTGCCTGTCAGTGCTAGGGATCAAATCCCTGCCCTCTAAAAGAACAAGTGCTTTTAACAGTTGAGCCAACTCGCCAAAACAGGTCGTTAAAATTTAGTAAGTTTGGGGCTGGAGAGATGGCTCAGAGGTTAAGAGCATTGCCTGCTCTTCCAAAGGTCCTGAGTTCAATTCCCAGCAACCACATGGTGGCTCACAACCATCTGTAATGAGGTCTGGTGCCCTCTTCTGGCCTGCAGGCATACACACAGACAGAATATTGTATACATAATAAATAAATATTTTAAAAAAAATTTAGTAAGTCTAATTATGTCCACTTTGCCAATATATGGACAGATTAATGCTTAGTTGGCCTTTTAAAAGAATATCACCAGGAAAATGGGGGGGGCACCACATTGTAAAAAGAACCAAGTAGGACTAGGTAGATCCTACAGTCAGGAATGTGCCTGCCATTCAAGTGTGAGACCTTACTTCTATCTCTCTCACCAAAGGTTAAGAAACCATGCTGAACAAGGATGAGGCTCTTAAAATTTCTAAGACAAAAGAGAGAGAGTGAGACAGAATGATCCAGGTTGGTCAGCCAGATAAGCCAGCTCTGCAAGCTCTGGGCCAATTGGAGACATTGTCTCCAAACCAAGGTGGAGCGCTTCTGAGGAAAAGCACCTAAGATGGTCCTCTTGCCCCTACAAGCACAAATACTCATGGGCATGTGAACCCACACGTACACTCGCATGCATAGAAAAGAAATAAAAAAGCAACACACAACACAAGCCCTTCTCTCACTTCTCCTCAGACTTCAAGTGGTTACGTTCTGAAGAGAAAAGTATCCGTGACCTTTTTCCCTCCTTTGCATGATTAATTATTTAATGTGCTATTAATTGGAGGATATGGCTGAATTTCAAACACTTTCATTTTCAGTGCATATCATCCTTTACTGTAACCAGCGATTAAGTAATTGTGTGAAAGGGGAGCCAACAAGGTCATCTGAACATTCTCTTCAGCACTCATTACCCACCATCAATAGCAGTTAGTAACGGCAGCATCTCCATAAATCAACGTCTTTCTGATTATTCTCTAATGATAAACAGTCAAAATGTGTGCATTCCGGCCCACCTTTTTAATATACATGAAACATTAAGTCTAAATATACCACTGAGAAAACTCACGTGAAGACGTACAGTGGCTTCTTTAATCAAAATGAGCCAGAATAATAATTCATGTGCCTTTGAAAGAAGAATGCAAACCAACGCACAGCACCGGATGCAGGGAGTCTGCCAAAGTGTCGGGGTCAAGCTTAAGAAGCCAAGGTTGTCCATGAAAGACTGCCCATCAGTGTATTCCTCCACAAAGAAGATTATGCCTTAGTCTGACCACAAAATAACCATTTGCTTACTCAGCCAGGGAAAGCTACAGGTCAAAAAAAAAAAAAGACCTAATCGTGCCCAGCACAGAATAGAACTATACAAAATATTTCCAGAGAAATAAATACTCACTGCACTTATTTACAATTCTCATTTAGAGATCCATGCTCTGGATCTTATTTGATTTGCTTTGACTATCATATTCTGCTGATAATCATCAATGGTTTTTCCTTTGTCTATATGAATCATATAAACTAGCAAGATTTTTTTAATCAGTAATCAGAATTGATATTTTGCATTTACAATGGTGATGTCTAAAATTCATTGTCAATTATGGAGGACATTCTGAATTGGTAGGAAAAAATCAATTTAAGCTATCTTTATATAATTATAATAAAATACTAAAATTATACTCCAAAAGAAATTATTAGTAGAAAATCAATGTATCAGTTAAATGATTCATAGCATAATGCAAGAATTGATCTTTTATACATACATATACTATATATAATTATTTGCTTCTTTCTAAAGATCATTTATTCACTTAGGTGCTATGTTTCAAATTCTATGCTTCTTTCTGATTTTATAATTAATCAAATTACTGTTAAATACGCAACTTAAAATTAATACGTAGAACTGAAAGAAATACTAGTCCTATAATTTATTAAGTGGCAGATACATATTGATATGATACATCTTGATGTGCTTTTCACAAATCACAGAAAAATTATGACCAGTCCTAAACAATCAGGAAATATACTCCCACAAAAATCAGATATCAATCCTTAAAAGTTCTAGGTGAGTAAGGAACAGGCCTCTGCCCTGTTGGTACAAAATCTACTCAGAAAACATCTGCACTTGGTAGCTTTGTCTCCAGGGGTCTCTCTACAGAACTAGCGACATACTCATATTTTGGGGGTGAAGGAGACAATTTCTTTTCTGATCGTAGGCTATTGCATGCTTGCCCACAGTCTACCTGGACCACAGTGAAATATAATCGAAGATATTCCAAATGATTAAACTTCATTATATCTTTCCTATAAATTTTGTTTGTTCTGTGATTTTTTTTCCAGTTTTAGTGATTTTGACTTCTTATTAAGGGGGGAAAAACAATGTCTACAAAGTTACAGATGTTTTTCCAAAATGAAAAGAAAGATGTAATAAGAATTCTTGAGAAATAGAGGAGATGTTATAGAACATTGTCAAGGAAGAGGTAAAGAGTATTTTAAGATTTTTAGATGTTACCAAAAGAATGAATAATAATAAATTAGATTTGAAGTACCAATAATAATAAATTAGATATAAAGTAAGAAAATATTGTTTAGTCTAAAACTATTCCCTGGACACTAAGTTAGGAGAATGTAGCTCACCTTGAGGCATTTCGGGGGGCAGGTAATGGGGTTCCTGCGCACTGACATGGACCCATTCAAAGTCATCATATAAATCCTGGTGGTAGTCACAGGCTCCTGGCCCATCATCAAAAGTACAGCCACCTAGAAAAAGAAGGGAGGAACATTATTACATTCTATTACATTCTACACACATTTTCTTCAGGTGAGGAAAGCACTGAAAAAGCAAATGCTAAGGGTGAAACATGTAATTACCATGACACGCATGATCTTAATCGTTAGGGATATTCTGTTGGCCACAACTCTTATTAAAAATTCAATACCAATAGAAACCTTAGTATATTCTACTGGACTGAGCCCCAAAAGGAGAGCTTAAACTTTGAAGCTTTCATATATATATAATATATATGAAAATATAATCACATATATATAATATGTGATTTTAGAAATAATTATATATTAATATATACCTTTTAAAATAATATATACCTGTTAAAAATAATATATATGTATAAACACATACATGCATACATTCATACACACACACACATATATTAACATGGGCCTGGTAATACACACCTTTAATCCCAGCACTCAGAAGGCAGAGGAGGCAAGTCTCCATGAGTTTGAGGCCAGCCTGGTCTACAGAGCGTGTTCCAGGACAGGCTCCAAAGCGACATAGAGAAACCCTGTCAAGAAAAGAAAAGAAAGAAAAGAAAAGAAAAGAAAAGAAAAGAAAAGAAAAGAAAAGAAAAGAAAAGAAAAGAAAAGAAAAGAAAGAAAAGAAAAGAAAAGACACACATACACACACACACAAAAGTTATATGTAATGAGTCTTTACTTCAATTTATAAAACTACAATCTAAATAGTTTTGACAGTTTTATTGCAGGGAGTTTGAAAACTTTCTTTGCAGCACAAGGTCAAAACAGTGAAGTTTGCATTTAAACCTTAACAATCCTGGATTTAGAAGATGTCTATGCTGTCTATTACAGGAAATCAAACATACAAGTTTACCGAGGTCTAAATAGTGCTGGAGGCCTGAGGTAGGCTATTCTGTACATTATTTATATTATTTTCAATCACAGTTTACAATTTTAAAGTAGGGGAAGTTGAAAGACAGTATGGATCAATTTAGTCTGTTCTCACATTCAGGCTTCCACTTTGCTTACTGGCCTGATTCATACAGAGTGAGTAGCCTTTCCCCTTTTACATGGGTCATCTTTTGGCCTCCCTGGCTTTACTTTCAGATGTGACTATATAGCAGGGGGAAAATGATTACATTTGCTTCTTGGCTCATCTACAAAGGGTACACAGGTCAACGTATAGGGTTTACTCAAATCGGGAAAATAAGTAGCCGGTATGCCTAATCTTGAAAGAAAATGGATTACGACTAATGAAAATCTAGCAGTGGTTTTAATGAGAAAAACCAATAACCTGCCTCCTTTCAAGTGGCTTATTTGCTTAGTTTCCATGGAGATCTCTGTGGAGAAACTTGGGGAATTCTAAGGCAGGCAGTAACAGCTAACAGGTGGTAAACCTCAGACCATTAAATTCGCCTCATTCTCCTAATCAAAAGTTTGTCACTTTGGCTGTGACCGAAAGACACGTCTCCAGCAATGACAAAGCGAAACTGCATCAACAACAAAACAGTAAAGGACAGAGAACTCCACAACCCCAAAACCTTTCTCAAAACCAGAGTACACTGGGTTCCTCGCATCTTTGCTCTGACTACAGTAATCCTCCACTATAACCCACAGCCCAACAGCTGGAACACCTAACATAGCCTTTTGAACATGCTAAAAGTGACCTTTGTTACACAGGCATTCATGAAAGATGACGTACTTTTCATTGAAAATTAACTTCACTTAGAATTAATTTAATTCATTTAAAACTTAATGAAAAAAGAAGTTGCTAGGAAATGCATTTTTACATTCCAAGGGGAAAAGTTTTTCTCACAAATAGAATTCACTATTACAGCCCCAAAAGACTTACTGCTTTACAATGTAGGCCTGAGAAGACCCCACTGCCCGTTATGTGCGTCTGGGCTCCCACTGTACATAAATTTAAACTATCTGTGGAAATCACATTGACTCATTTGGAAGACGAATGGCTGTAATTGCTGCCCCTCATAGACATGGTTAATTTTAGACTTCAGTGTTCAGATTAACAGGGGAAACAGCTCCACAGAAAAAGTGGGTCAACATTACTTATCACCGCTGTACCAGAAATGTATCATAGGGATCTTGAAATCATTAACTGATCAGCTTGACTTGAATGATAAGAAGACTCCTTGAAGATAATCTTCAAATTCTATTTTACAATAAGTTCTAATCCGAGAGGAACCACAGACCTATTTATTACATGGAAAGCATATTTATAAACCTGTGCTAGCACATTTTCACATTCGGTTTTGTAATGTGAGTTTCTGTCTCAAGATTAAGGACCAGTGAAGTGAAGACAAAGTGAAGAGGACAAGAAATAGAATTCAATAATAATAACTCTAGGCCAATGAATGAAACAGAATGATACATGTGGTAACAAGATCATCAGAATTCTAAAGAAACCAAAGGAATTGACTATGCTCGCTGAATCAGGTTGACTAAGTTACACCTAAGGAAGGAAGAATGCACTAGGTTAAAAAAAAAATGTGAGTAGCTCTCTCAAGAAGTGATGAGGGGCCGGGCGGTGGTGGCGCACGCCTTTAATCCCAGCACTCGGGAGGCAGAGCCAGGTGGATCCCTGTGAGTTCGAGGCCAGCCTGGTCTACAAGAGCTAGTTCCAGGACAGGCACCAAAAACTACAGAGAAACCCTGTCTCGAAAATAAAAAAATAAAAAAAAAAAAAGAAGTGATGAGGGATTCCTTCTGTATGCTGTGAATACCATTGGTTAATAAAGAAAATGGCTTGGCCTGATAGGGTAGAACTTAGGTAGGTGGAGAAAACTAAAATGAATGCTGGGAGAAAGGAAGCAGAGTCAGAGAGAAGCCATGTAGCCCCTCCAGAGACAAACGCTGGAACCTTGCAGTAGGCCACAAATCTCATGGTAAAATATAAAATACCGGAAATGGGTTAAAAACAGATGTAAGAGCTAGCTAGCAATACACTTAAGTGAATGGCCAAGAAGTGATTTAAACAATATAGTTTCTGTGTGATTATTTTGGGTCTGAGCTGCCGAACAGCCTGAACAACCAAGCGACTTCCCTACAACAAAGAAGTTCAACCCTACCTCTTGGGAATATACTCCCCTTTTCCTATGCTCCTCCATTCCCTTCTACCCTAAATATTTTTTAAACGTTTGTCTTAAAAAGGCTTGTTTTCTGAGCAATGGTGGCACATGCCTTTAATCCCAGCACTTGGAAGGCAGAGGCAGGGGGAATCTGAGAGATTCTGCTTTGTAGTGATCGGTGCGCATGCACCGATCGATTTATGACTGTCCTTTGCTTTACGACCATAAAAAGCTCTACACCAGAGCATGACTATAAAAAACTTCTACACCGGAACATGACATTCATGGCAACTTGAACTCATGGTTCCTGAGCCATAGTATGTGTCTCCAAATTAATTCACTCCTTTTGGAACAAGAACCATATTTTGTGTACACAGTTCTAATTCATAAACAAAAATACACCTAATAAGTCTTAAGTTTTGATCAGCTGCTGGAAGGAACAGCAAGCGGCAAACCTGAACTGGTAACGAAAGACAACATTCTGCTGTTGAAGAACTATCAAAGAGGTGGCACCTTCCTTCAGTTTCCAGTTATTCTGTCAGCTCCTAGTGATAAGGCAACAGCGGAAGCTGCAAGTCACCCCCAAGCAGAGAGGACGACGGTGCTTAACCCCAGAGGAGAAACACTCCTGAAGAACATCTCAGATGCTGATTCCTCTCCTCTGATCACTCAGGTAAGGGGTAGCTTCATCACAAGTGTCTGTTCACCTCGCTGTGAGCCACATAAGGAACTCTGTACCCAGGTTAGCATAACTGCTCTTCAGTAGAACGAGGACAACTTGTTATTATACCACTGAAGTGACACCCTGTCCCCAACAAGCTATGATTGCTGATAGTCCCTCTGGCAGGCATGGAGACTCATGGGTTCCGCTTGGAATGACTCTCGAGCATTTATTAAAGATCACGGCGTGTGCATGAGAGAACAGGGAATGGAGACGCTTGAAATGTGCGAGAAAAATGAGTTAGACTCAAACTGTTGTGAGGCTTAGAATGTGAGGGTGCTTGCTGCCAAGCCTGATGGCCTGACTTTAATTCAGCAAGTTTTATGAGAGGACAAAATCAACTCCCCAAATTTTTGTACACACATATCTCCATGTACACACAGACACACACACACACAAACACACGTACACACATGCAGGCACAAAAATAAATAAATAAATGTAAAAGAATCACTTTTCAGAACTCAAATTCTAACTTAAGTCAGAATTCTTTGTGCAAATTTTTTGTCTTTGTTTTCTTATATGGTTTTGACTCTGTTGTTGCTGCTGGTGTGTGTTTGTCTGACTGGTTAGTTTTGCTGGTGTTTTGAAATAAGGTCTCCTGTAGCCCAGGCTGACCTTGAACTCTGAATCCTCTCGCCTTCTTGTCCTCGATTCAGGGATTACAGACCCAAGTTAGCACACCCAGTGTCCCTGACCTGAAGGCTATAACCTTAGGAATAACGCTTGCTAAGCAAGTACCAGACTAAGCTACATCCTCAGCCATGAAGCCTAGCTTTTCAAAAATACTCAGGATCTGGTGACCTTAAACAAGTCTGAGGCAGGGGAAAAAATATATAAAGTCATTACCGACGGCCTAGACAGCTTGTTCCACATAATCTGTGAAAAGTGGGCTTTGAAAAGCCAATGTAGCAGAATCTTCCCCGTTCTGCCTTCCAGGGCACTGACCAATTTGTCATATCTTTACTGAGTATAAATGCAGGAAACAAACAGAATTGCCTCTCGTGGTTCTGACTGTTTCCAAAGCACAAGCTCCATTTAGCTATGGACATGGAAAACTTTCTCATTAGCTTAAAGAATGTGGGGAAACTATATTCCTTTAAAAGAGCGCATGGAAAATCATAGACTATGTTGGAAAATATGGCATCTTTAGTACAATTGTAAGATGATTCTCAAGAAAGTCAACCTTCGCCGGTTGTGAATTAAGCAATAACATAAACTTAGTTGGTATACCACTCCAAATGATGTTTCTTCATACTGGGACAAAAGAAAAACTGATACATAATAGAAATTTAAACCACAGACAGTATTAAATTAAACAAGATTTGAATAGTTCCTATTATTGTGTTAATTAGAAATTCCAATAAAAAGGTCTAGAGAAATGGTTCAGTGATTAAGAGCATTCACTGCTATGGCAAAGAATCCACCAAGGTCAGGGCACCCCTAGATGCCTACAACTCCAACTCCTGTGGGGTGCAATGTCTAAGGTTTCCACAGGCAGCTATGCTTATATGAATATACTCACACAGAGACACACAATTGAAATAACAAAAAACTAAATCTGGCTGGGCAGTGGTAGCACATGCCTTTAATCCCAGCACTCGGGAAGCAGAGGCAGGCGGATCTCTGTGAGTTTGAGGCCAGCCTGGTCTACAAGAGTTAGTTCCAGGACAGGCTCCTAAGTCACAAAGAAACCCTATTTCAAAAAACAAAACAAAAAAATTAAATCTGAAGAAAACACAACATAAAATCACAAGTATGAAATCAAAATGCCCAAAGAAGCCAGTATACCCCACCAAAATAATTCTAAAGAAGAAAAAAAACTTGCTACTCTAGACTGATGTTCAGGTTGATAGGAGCTAATCTTCATTCCCAGAAAAACATCTTATTGGGAAAAAAATAGAGAAATGGCTTTCAGATAATGTTCCTCTGAAAAATGCTGGAATGTCTTCATAGATTTTTGTTTCCTGTTAACTGCACACATCTGGGAATATTGGAAGTACAAAATGAGAATTGATGAACACAATCAATGCCCAGGTAGTGTGTGACTTTGTCAGCCCTAAAGATAGCAACACTTTTTCTTCATTTGATGTCTGAGAATTAAAACACGCACACTACACATATATACACTCACACAATTCAAATGCACATAAATAATTAGTGCCATTAAAATAAGATGAATGAATCATAAGTCATTCTAATTTAGTGCCACTGAAGACCTTAGTGGGGGGAAAACTTAGAAATTATGAATGAGAATTTTAAAGAAGATAATGAATCCAGACTTGGAGGAAAACCCTTCAGGCTGCTTGCAATTAATTAGTGTGCGAAAATATTATCTGAGTCTACCTACTTGCTAAGGAAAATGAACCCCTAACATGTTTTCTTTGAATTCAAAGCTATCATCTATGAATAAGGAGGAGTAATTCTTATTGATGAGAAAAGAACTCATTTCAAACACACTCATTGATTATCAAATTCTTTCTCCCTGGAGTTCCAGCTGTAACTGAAAGTACATGTTTAATATATATAATCCAATATTATGGAGATGGCAAGGCTTCTTATTTAAATTGTCTAGGATCCAAAGCAAATTTTATACTTTGACTGCATAACCATACTTCAATAAGACCGAATTAACCAGAATGGAGCAAGAAGCTCAATTACACACCCCTCCTTCTCTTCAATGAAGTAATATTCAAATAACATGCACCTCAATTAATTATACTTAAGCAATTTTAAGGACCTGACATACACTTTGGTGATTTAAGAGAGTATGCATCTAGACACAGCATGGAGTACATGCATAGCTTTGCTATTTTAATTTTCTGAGTTTCAATTCCCTCCCAAGTAATATCAACTCAATAATAACTATCATGAAATGGTGTGAGGATTAGTCAAAATTCTCACTAATAAAGCTACTTGCACTTCATAATTTTCTATAAAGTATACCCTGTCTATAACCCTGGACCATTTTTCAGTTTATACAGGGGCTATGCAGTTTTGACCCCACACAGATAATTAACAGCTAAATCCTAAATGAGAAGAAACATCTTTCAAATTAATTAGCCAGAAAGACAACGGGGAGGTTTCTATACAATCAGGTTTTCCCTGAACACGTATCATATATGTTTTCAAACAGGAATTGCACCCTTAAATCAGGAGTGACCAAAATCTATCTATGCAAAACCAGTTAGGAAACACTCCAGGTTCCATTTAATTTCTATTGCAATTACACAATTTCTTTTAACTGCAGCAAGAAAGCAGCCCAACAGAGAAAAGGGACTAACAAATGACATGGCTGCACTGGATAGCACGTGTCCTAAAGTAGATGGAAGTCTGGATATGGCCCATAGGCCGTTCACCAGCCCATGGCTTAGACTACTCTCATCTGCAATATTCTTAAAACTACTGCTAGAACTTAGCCTGGTTAAAAGCTTATTTTCTACATAAATCAAGATGGGAAACAGCAGGAAACTCAACTAGAGATGGAATGTGAAACCAATCCATCTGTCCTAAGTCAAACACTTAGAGTGCTAAGAGAAAGAGAAATATGAGTCTCATCACCCTAAATGTTTAGCCCCTTAGTACTACAGAAGAAATTGTACGGCATGACCTTGCATAGTCATGTGGACATGCACAAAATGGATAGATGGGTAGCCTACATCTATATGTGACTTCTTGTAACCTCACAATGAAGCTAACAGAGGATTCCATAGTGTTAGAAATCACTGTGGAGATGAAGAGTCTTATTAAAATGTAGTAGTGTAAGCCACTAATCACAGCATTTGAGGGATAGAGGCAGGAGGATTCAGGAGTCAACACCAGTCTTTGAGATGCATTGAGTTTGAGGTCAGCCTAGACTATATAAGATTCGCCCTCCAAATAACAAAAGGGAAGAATACATTCATAAAATATACCTCATAATAAAAAAATAATAATCACTCATGGTAACAGACCAAGATGTACCAAAGAGGAGCTAGAACAGTTTAAAGCACAGACCACTTGTACCCTGGTTCAGTTCTCAGCACCCACATGGTGTCTCACAACTTCCTGTATCCCCAGTCTTAGGAAAACTGAAGTCTTCTTCTGACTTCCTTGGACATCAGACATGCACATAGTATACACACATATATACATACAGCCAATCATCCATACACATAAAATAAAAACAAATAAATATTTAAGCAAAAGTAAGAAAGAGAGAAAGAGACAGAGAAAGAGGGGGGGGAGGGAGGGAAGGAGGGAGGGAGGGGAGGAAGGAAGGAGGGAGGAAGGAAGGAGGGAAGGAAAAACACCGAGGAAAGGCTGTGAATCCAGGGGGAAGGAAGGAAGGGAGGGAGGGAGGGAGGGAGGGAGGGAGGGAGGGAGGGAGGGAGGGAGGAAGGAAGGAGGGAAGGAAAAACACCGAGGAAAGGCTGTGAATCCAGGCACTACAAGCTGACCATACCAGAAAGCACCCAGTCCCACTCCATCCTTGACATTGGCCAGGAAGTGCCAGATATTCTCTAGAGGAAAAAAACTGAACTCGCAAATGTAAAAGTCACAAAAAGTCCTTTTTGATGCCATAAAAAGGAAAGCATCCATTGCTATGGGACAATGGTCTTGTACTCTGCAAAGATTTGTCACTTATATTGGATTAATAAAATGCTGATTGGCCAGTAGCCAGGCAGGAAGTATGAGTGGAGTGACCAGGTAGGAAGTATAGGTAGGGTGACCAGAACAGGAAAATTCTAGGAAGAGGCAAGGCTCAGTCTGCAGTCGTCACCCTGATGCAGAGGAAACAGGATGAGAATGCCTCATTGATAATGGTACCAAGCCATATGGCTAACACAGACAAGAATTATGGGTTAATGTAAGATGTAAGAGTTAATTAATAAGAAAACCTGAGCTAATAAGCCAACCAGTTTATAATTAATGTAGACCTCTGTGTGCTTCTTTGGGACAGAATGGCTGCGTGACTGGGCGGGAGAGAAAGCTCTGTCAACAATCCTTATTGGATATGATGATTAATACTACCAACATGAAAAACACAGAACCACCTAGAAGACAAACCTTTGAGAAAGTCTGTGAAGGACTTTCTATGCTAACTGAGGTAGGAAGACCCACCCTAAAAGTGGGCCACATCATGCTGTGAAATGGGATCAGAGCTTGAATAAAATAGAACACACAAAAAAGAGGTATTTGCCTCTCTGTTTTCTGTCAACAAATACAATATGACCAACTACCCCACACCCACACTGCAACACCCCATTTCCATGATGGAACGTCATCCCCTACCATGAAGCTAAAACGAACACTTCTCTTCTTAGGTTGCCTCTTATCTGGTACTGTGGTCACAGCAATCAGGAGAGTAACTAATACATCACATAGTTATAAAAGTCTGCCTGGTTAAGTAATTTCAACAAATAGTTGTATTTAAACAAGGTTAGTTAAGGTAAAAATTTTGTAAGGTAACTTTGCCTTGTCAGCTTGCAAGCTTCATGTTTCACCTCTCCCATAAGGTACACAAACAAGCAATGTTGGGTTTCAATAATTTTTTTAAATTTTTATTAAGATATAATTAGATAGATTCCCCTTCCCTTTCCTATCTCCAGGCCCTCCCATGCCCTCTCCTACCAACCCCTGCCACACCTCCCACTCTCAAACTGTTAGTCTCTTGTTCTTTACTATTCTTACATATAGGCAAAAACCACAAATACATAAAATGTAACCTGCTGAGTTGGCGGCATATAGCTTCAGGGCTAACCACATGGTATTAGATAGCCCTATTAGTGCATTCATCCTCAGGAGGGTCTAATTCTCCCTCTCAGCAATCACTAGTTTGTAGTTCTTTATCTAGAAGTAGAATCTCACAGACTTTGGGATCCTTAAAAACTAAAATAAAAACATTTTTGTAAATAACAGCAATTTTGTTCAGATGATATTTCCTTCTGCTGTCACGTTAACTGTGATGAGAAATGTTTTTTCTTTTTTTGCTAAGAACTCAAGTAAAAAAGCACACCCGAATTTCTTTTCCTATCTTTTAACTATCCCAGCAAAAACCCCAACCTTGGCACTTAGCGCTAGATACGCAATTTTAAGGAAACCACTGAACAACGTAATTGAGAATAAATGTAGTGAAAAATAAAATTCCCAACTGAAGCCGTGTTTACATTATGGCAAAACTGGAAGTCACCCAAGCTCAGATCTAAGCCTTTCTTTGTTCTGTTTGTCACGGTGAGTCACTGGTGGGCTTCACTTCACCCTCACATGGCATGGTCTGGCTCATTTCTGCAGTTGCTCCCAACCCCACTCAAGCATAGGTGATGGATCATTTTTCACGATGAAGCGAATACCGTGATAGGCTGAAGCCATGGGAAACAAAATTCCATGACCGAGACCTTCCAGCAGA
The DNA here is from genome assembly GCF_982192425.1 of Myodes glareolus. Taxonomy (NCBI): domain Eukaryota; kingdom Metazoa; phylum Chordata; class Mammalia; order Rodentia; family Cricetidae; genus Myodes; species Myodes glareolus. The sequence goes on from NC_142026.1 coordinate 107,138,296, forward strand.
AAGTTAAGGGCCTGTTTAGAATTTCAGATTTTAGATCAGACTGGAGAACTCATCTAAAATATGCCCCATCACATTTTTAAGGTTAACAATTCCCTTAAGACTTAAAATAAACCTTAGAAAATAACAATAAGATTTGAACGTAGTTTAGGCGATTAACATGCATCTCAAAAGAAAGTAAAGCACTGTTCTATGTTTTCATGAATATGGAACCCTTTTACTGTCAAATATCGTAATTTGATTAATGAACAAGTTATAAGTCAAAAATTTGAGTTTTCCACAGTTCTTTAAATGAATTCTTTTATGTTTTTGTGTCTGTATATATGTGAGTGCTGATACATACATACATCTCCAAACATATACATGTATAGAGATACACACATACATATATAGACAAACACACACGAAAACACACAAGTCTATGCACACCTGTGTGGGAGGTATTCATACCCAGCATATGTGGAGGCACAAGAGGATGTCCCCAGTCCTGATCTCACTCCTGACCTTATTCCTTTGAAGCAGTGTCTCAGCTGAACCTGTACTAGACTGACTACCAGCATGCCCTAGGAAACCAACCCCACCACAATGCTGGGGTTCCAGCAGAATGCAGTGCCACACCCACATTCTTATATGGGTGCTAGAGATCTGAACATGGGTCCTCAGGGTGGAGCAATAAGTGTTCTTAGCAAAGACACCATCTTAAAACATATTCTTTATAGTAAAGAGTTATGGCTTGCTGTGCCATTTTCTGAAGTTATAACAAGAAAATTGCATATCATAATCAGTTCAGCCAATACATCAGCTGATGTTAGATTCATTAGTTCACTCTCCACACCACTAAAGTCAGTCTGGCTTTCTACCAGGCCCAGAGCAAACAAGAGACTCACATAAGAAGTCTGGGTCACAATAACTTCCTCCTTAGTACTCTTTCAGAAATGAGTTAATATTTTGTCATGGGTATATGGTTATGGTTAATATTTTGTGAGACTGAAACATAAGATAAAAATTTTTCAAGTTGCAAAACACGGCTACAGAGAGACACTTACATGTCATTGGAAGCGAGAGGCCATTTCAACTTAACAGAATAAGGAAGATTTGTGTTAAATTAATCTTCACCAATATTCTGGTCTGCCTGGGTCTTCCTTTTTCTGGTTTCCATACCCCTGAAAAGGCAATTCTCCTTGAGTTTCCCATCTCGACTTTCACCAAGTACTTAGGAATTCTATAATCATTATTTGAAAGCTCTCCATATACCTGGTAACATTAGAAACTGAGTACACTGCAGACTGAAGTTAGGATGTGGGTTGGGAAAACATGGGCTGACATTCCCACGATTGTTCGAAGTACATGGGAAACTCACAATGTAAAATAAGTGATAATCTGGCAAAGGAGGAAAGAAAGTATGAGTTTACAGTTATACCCTTCCTTTTGAGGCTTTTATGAGTGATGATAAGCTCCATGAAGATCAGAGACAGAAGTCACCACTGACAGCTCCCTAGTAGACTTCCTAAGACATTCAAACTAACCACTTGACTCTGCCTTGACATAAAGACATGCAATTATGTTTTTTAAGTGATCTTAAATTATGTCTCAACAAACTTAAGAAAAAAATCTAATATTTACTACACATATAAGGAAATCTACAATATATATCATTTCACATGATAGGAAGACAGGGGGAAGGAACCTGTTGGTACGGAAAAGTTTTCTGTGAAATGAAGAATGAGTAATAGAAAGATGTTAACTGTCTTGTGTGGTAGTCCCTAGCAGATCCTCCAAGGACAGGAGCAAGAGAATCTTCACTGACTTGAAATATCATCTCACCTAATTGATGACTGGCTGATACAATATAATCCATTTAATCAATTTTCTCTCCAACAATTGTTCTAAAGCATTCCAACAAGTTAGAAAATTGATCAAATTGAGAAGTTTCCTGACAACAAGCAAACACCTTTCTTCTGGATGGGTTGTTGTTGTTGTTGTTTAATTTCCAATATAAGGGGAGAAGCTAGGAAATAAGATTTGAATAATAGATGAAAGGCAGAGACAGTGTGGAGGTGGCATTTGAAGTCTGGCATCCCTGTGCAGCGTGATGGCTTTCATGTCTCACTTCTCACCCAAAGCAAGAGCTCACTTCAGAATTTCAAATAATAAAGCAAATAAGAGTATATATTATTTCAGCGTGCTACTTTCAAGAACATCCTGGTGTGTAATTATGTTTATAAAACTACCTTAATTTATGTCTCAACAAATTTTAAAAATAAACTGATCTTTACTATCCATATGAGGAAAACAAAATAAGGGGTATGTACATGTCGTTTGCAAAAGGGCTGATCCGAGATTGAGATAACAGCAAAAATAACTAGCACTTTGTGTTTTGGATCCCTCAAATCCAACCATTTTCCCCCCATAAATATACCCTACATAAATATCCCCATGTATTCTGTCCTAAATTCTACCAATTAAGGTTGGAGCTACCAACTCCCTAAATTAAAATACAAATTTCAATGACACCCAAAGACAACAGGACTACCTTCAAACTTGAAGGGCAATGACAGCAAACTTGCTTGTGAAGATGTCCTCAAACTCTGGGCTCATTAAAAAATGAGTTATTATAAAAAAGGATAAGTCATGGGATGGGGGAAAGAAATGCACTCGGCACCAGCAATTGGTGAAGACAATACAGATGTTCGAAACCACACAGGAAGCCATGATTGCATGACCAACCGATGAGAGAATTAAAGCCAAATAAGAGTTATAGTAAGAGATCTTCAGGCACGCAGAAACAAAAGACAAGTAGCACAGGAACCAACAGCAGAAAAGCATCCAATCGTATCCAGAAGCTATTTAGGCTATTGAAAATAAACAGAGAAAAAATTGTTTATGAGAGGTAATATTTTATGTGAGTGGCAAACTGCTAGGCGGAAGTACAACAGCACCATCATATCAGCCAGAACCCAATGTATCTAAACAAAAACGGTTTGAAATATACCTTCCAGACATTCTGATACCTAACAGCATTACACATCTACTCTGTGGCTGTCTTTTGTCACTGGAGGTCTTATCTAAAGGTAGAACCAGAATGGAGACGGGATGAGAGTAAAATGGAGGAGTTATGTACTGACAGCATTTCTGTTGCTGATTCATCCGCACCAATACGCATACATCTGCACAAAATGTTTGGGTCACAACTGTGGCTATCTGGATCACTTCCTCCTAGCATTCACTAGGTACCTGATATTAGTAGACTATATGCTCCCAGAAGTAGAATTTCAATTAAAATAAGACACACTCTACTAGAAGATTCATATGTGCAACATATTGGGGGCTTCAGCAAATACCACTGAGTGTCAAATCCCATCCCAACCCTTCCTCTTATGTCCCTCTCAAGGCTCTGATTAATTTTATTCTTTAGTCTGGGTACTACGCTGGGTTGTTCATCCTGATAGAAATGATACACAAAAGAATATAGCATGAAAATCATATCAAACAAGAAATTAGCTGATATTCCAAGAAATGTGTTTCATTTTAGCTAAATGTATTCACTATTAATCAGAAGAAGGCTTGCTGGACTACAGAAAACCAGTGACAGAGACCCAGAGGCAACAGAACGGAAGAGACTTTGTGTGGAGGAGAAATAGTAGAGCTAAGGATGAAGAGTTTTCAGGGTCCAGAATGGGCGGAGACTCCTGAGACAGGTCCGAGATAGAAAAGGTAGTGGAGTTCTGAGTCATTCACTCGAAATACCAAAGTACTAATGGTCTGCTCATGGTAACCACAAATTGCATGAAGTTGTGTAACTTAAAGAACTTCCTGCAGGTGCACGGAAGGCAAGTAAGATGCCCTGTAATTCTCTTTTGTTTGTTTTTTGTTTTGACTACACAGGGTCTCTCTGTATATTCCTGGCTGTCTTAGGACTCACTACGTAGACCAGGCTGGCCTTGAACTCTATCTGCCTGCCTCTGACTCCTGGCAAACTGAGATTCAAATTCAATAGGTTTTACCACCAAACCATGATAGACCACCATATCTAAAAAGAAATATATAAGATTCGTAACCCACTTGTTGCTGTAGTCAAATCCACAAGCAACTGTACCCCAACAATAAGTATCAACCATTGATGGTAGTTTGCCAATCACCTTCTCCCTCTTCAGTAACCCAAAAGGACTGGCTGTTTCCTATTAAGATTTGTTTTGCAGGTACCATCTTAAGAATCAGATGAAAGGATGTGTTTTTGCTGGAGATGTTGATCATAACAGGATTATGTTTCAAACAAACACTGAAAGTCATTAAAAGTTGAGAATCTGTCAAGCGGTCATAAACCCCAGTATGGAAGCTTTGACAAAATTCAGCCCTATTTTAGAGGCTCTAGGAAAGACTACTGAATCTGGCTCAGGTTTGTTCCTTCTACTTGCAAAGGTGAGGTAAGAATTGTGTGAATCAATACGTAAAACTTTACAGTCCTATAAAACACAGGTGCAGAAGTCACAGGGGAAGGGAATAGCAGGCTGAGTAATTGGAGGTAGGCAAACTAACTTCCACTGGGCTGAGTCCAGGACTTCAATGGCAAAACTTCCTTTCCAGGCAAAGACTTAGAATGGCAACCACAACACCACCTCCAAAGTCAGGCAGATAAGAGTTACAAGGGCCTGACAAGGAACCAGGGACTCAGGCACAGCACGCATTGTCCAAGTTTCAATGCTACCTGCAGGAGTCAAATTTCAATGAGTCATGTTTTATGATTTAGCCATAAAATGGACTCAAATCCCATCATTTGCAGGAACATGGATGTAATGGAAAGACAGTACACGAAATGAAATGAGCCAGGAAGATAAAAAACAAATTCTGCAGGTTTTCGTTCACATGCCAAAGCTGATTTTGGGAAAATAGCATGTAGAGAACTGACCATTTGTGATCAGAAGAGAGGGGATGGAAGGAAGTCAGATAACATGGACCCAAACTCCGAGAGATGGGAGCAGCAGTGTGCTCTACCAGAATTCACAGCAATTTATTAGGTATTTTATTTTCAAAAAGAAAAGAAAATCAAGAGATTTACAAGATTCTCAATGAGTGTGTGCGTGTGCACATGCGCACACATGCACACACACACACACCCCACACAAAGTATTTAAGGAAAAGGAAATTCTGGTTGCCTTAATCTGATTATTATAGGTTATATTCAGATTATCATACTGTACTGCATAAATATGTATAAAATACTTAAAGACACAAAATGCATTCCCTTTGCTTCCGTAGAAAAAGACAGACTTTTATTTAGATGATATATTTGTTTAGTGAATAAGCATTTTGCTTCAATTTTCTGAAAATAAAATTCCTCTAATACTGGTAAGGAAAAGCACAATGTGGAGAGATGGGATGGGGTGGGAGAGAAGGGAAGGAATCTGAGTAAAGTACAAAGACACACACACACACACACACACACACGTGTATCACATATACATGACATCATAATAAGACCCATTACTTTGCACAATAAACAAAAAAAAGAAAAAACTGTAAAACACAAACAATCCATAATTATTCTTCTTGAGACAGGACATTCTTAATGTTTGATTCCCTGATTGAGAACACTTTAACTCAGCTCTCTGGTACACTCCCCTCTCCACCTATTGGCAGCTTCAAGCAAATATAAGCACCACGAATTACAATATGTGCCACTTGGAAAGTCATTTATAATTACAATCTTTAAGTGCATTAGAATTCACAAACAAAGCACAGAAAGTCTCTGTGGATCTCAAAGGAGATTAATGAAAATATTTGGTCAGAATACAAATGAAGTGTAAAGCCAACAGCTATTTTTAAAAGACCCAAAATATTTCACACATATAGGAAGCACTAAATGAGCAAGAGGGGTCTTTTCATTTCAAAGCACACATCCAGTCCCACCAGGCAGAGAGATTAAGTGCTAATATTTAGTCTAGAATTTCCTTTGAGCCTTGTCCATATCATATATCCTTGCTGTTTGCAGCTGATATTTAGGAAATCCACCATTTCTTTAGAAATACGCATTTGCCAAGCATTTCGTTAATGACCTAAATAAATACAATAATTCCACAGCCGATGTTATTGGAACTTCTAAGTACAAATTCATAATCACTAAATAAGGCTATTTTCTCCTTTCTGTGCATAATTACTCGAATCCATAAGAATTCCTAAGCAGTATGAGCGATGGCAGAACATAACATGTGCTATTTATTAGGGCACTTCCTATTAGCAGCAGTTAGTGGATTGCAAATTAGCTCCTCCATTCTTCTTTCATGCTCATTTCCATTAGGGCCTTGGACGTTTATTTACTTCTCTGCAAAGAAAGTGGTGGGCATTGCAGGAGAGCCACCTGCTTCTTCCAGAGGACATTCTTGAGATACCCTAAGAGCAGCGATGAAGGGGTAGAAGGTTCCAGAAAAGGTCACTTCTGCAGCCCAGATGCAAACAGTACCAGCACAACAGCAGGCAAAGGATGATACACAGCCAGTGACTACACAGTGGCTGTTGCGTTTTGGATGTTGTTGTAAGAGTTTATATGAAGTAACAAATTATTTTTTCATATTAAAAAGCATGGTTGAGGTTCGGGAGATCGCTCAATCAGTAACCTGCTGTGCTGTGCAAGCATGAGGACCCAAGTTCAAATCCCAGGACTCACATCAAAGCAGCAAAGTCCATGTTTGTGATTGCAGCACGAAGCAAGAGAGACAAGAGCATTTGTGGGTTTGTTCCAGGCCGGTGAGAGACCCTGCTTCAAAAAACAAGGTGGCTGAGCAAGGACACGAGAGGACCTCTCTGGTCATGACAAACAGATGCATACTTGAACACACATGCACACAGGGTGTATTGTCTAATATATTCCTATTTTACTCATTAAAAAACTATGAAGAAAACAATTCAACTTGCTGAAGGTCATTTTGATAGTAAGGCATCATGCCAGGGTCCAACTGCAAGCAAAGGCGACATTTCCAAACTCTTCTCAAAAGGCTCAAAATAAGCACCTGAAGCAGAAGATGAAACTGGAGGGGAAAGCCAACTGCAGGAGCAAGCCAGAACTGTAGACTTAACAGCAGACACCACCAGCCTTCCAGCAAGTGCGGGGAAGGTCTCTGAAGAAAGATATATTTTTGCACAAAGTAGGCTAATTTCCAGAGTTTCTTTTGGAAAGGTGAATTGCATGCTCCAAACACTTCCCCTGGGTGGAGAATGGCTTCTTTTTGGCCTGGGAACCTCCCTGACTTCTCAAGCACATGTGTTGGAAGTAAGTTGCTGGCACTAGTTACCCTATATGCCCTCCTCCTTGTTTAGTCTTTGGCAAGGTGGAGGGAGGCCAGTACTGGTCTTAGCAGCTGAGATTCAGCTGTCTGCTCTTCATGTGTGCACTAGGAATTCAGGCAGTCCTTGGGAGAGGTCATTTCCAAGCAAGGAATTTTCAGAAGAGCAAGCATATATGTGTCTCTTTCACTTAGCATCTCTTTGTGTAATAAATATTTTTAACCCAGTTTATTTGAACATCTACAACCACGCATTTGCTCCTCAGTAAAAGGCAATTATTGACTAGAAGCGGCAGTTTAAGATGCAACTGTATTTAAAACACCAGCATATTGCTGAAGCAGGACAAGACAACAACACTTGGGAATGACTTCTGACAGAGTTCGAAGCGAACATACAAAGATAAACAAAACATCAACAGCGTCTATCTGTCTGCAGAGTGGCTGAGAGGGACAACACAAAAAAAAAATATCTGCACATCCCCTTTCTCTACAAAGGCCACTCCAATAAAACTCAGCGCTCATATCAGTTCACCGACTTAAAAGAACTGAACATATGAAGAGCTGCAAAGGTTCTCAAGATTCCCTGGGCATAATCCTCCACCCTACATAGGAATGTCCTCTACAGTCCAGGGACAGGTGGCCTCTGTGCATCTGCTTCAGTGTTTCCTACCATCTTCAACTTAAAAAAGGGCAGGGTCTCTGTGATATCTGTGGTGTTTCTCCAGAGTGGCTTGGGAATCAATCACCCCACTCCTCCTATGGAATGTCAATGCAATTTGAGAAATCAGATCTCCCCCAACTCCTCCCTCCTTCGTGCCTGACTCCCAGCGCATTCAAAAGCAGAACAGGCTTTATTTAGCACAATGTGTGCACTCGGTTCTAACCAAAACCACAACCTAGGTTAGGAAGGTCACTTTGAATAAAAAAAAAAAAATGCCCATTTCTCTTACCTTGACCTAGTGATCCTGATTTTAAAGGAAATGATTAATAAAGGTTAATAAGTCACTAAAAGAAAAACAGAAACGACAAAGGTTGGGCTTCTGCTGTGTCATGAGCCATAACTGAGGAAACATGGAAGTAGGAACCATTCAGCTTATTGAAAAAGACAAAAGAGAAAAAATTCTTCCTGAAGCTTCCCAGCCCCTATATTATATTATGTTACAGGCTCACGGAAATCTCCACATTTTCTCCACATCTTAGAATTCAGTTTCAGAAGTAGGCTTGTCGTGTGGATTTTGCATGAGACAGAAACTATCCACATGTTCTCCACCTCTTCTAATTCAGTTTCAGAACTAGACACAAAGTGTAGATTTTTGCATGAGCCAGCTCTCTGTCTCTAGGTACCTCCTCATATCCGGGACTTTCTAAGGTCAATTGACTTTTCAGACTCACAGTGAATGATTGACGGGAGACGGCACTCCAGGGCCTCGTTTCCCGTAGTGTTTATTGTTCGACTTACCTCTACCATCCAATTTAATTTTCATAACTTTTTACTTGTATGCACAAATGGAATTTCCTTAGTGCAAAAAAAATTTTAAAGATAAAAGATATCATATGTCATTCATCTAATATTTTCTAAAGATGAATGGAAATCAGAGAGAAGAGGAATTGCTTTACCACTTAATATTAAAACCCTCATTGACTAAAGCAGATTAGTTCTTTTGCTGCCCTGTCCAGTGTGCTAAAGTAATAACACCATTTCTAAGCTTTTACTGGATGCTGAAATGAGAAAGCAAACACTTCAAAGAAAGATTAAATTTGTTAAAAGAAAGACAATATCCTAAGTGGTTTTGTCAAATCCCATATCACTGGCCTGGCAGTGCAGGGGGTTCTTTCATTTAATATTTACATTCAGTTGTTTAAAAAAAAAAAGTTGATTCTTGATACTACCTAATTTACTATCCAGAAATAAATTTCCATCTTTTGGGCATCATATGAAATGTTCGAAATTCTTTGAATATAATAAGGTAAATATTAACTTCACTTAAAACAAGAATACTGAATATCTCCTCAACTTACTGCTCAGAACATTAAAATCCAAGATGGTAGATCACATAGGTGGCTGAGTTGTCTATCTGATTACAAAGAATATCCAGGGTGCTGATACCAGCTTGAGGGGGATATGACTGGGACTATTTGTATGCATATAACTCAGGCATATGATCTAGGAAAGTTTCATCCAATCAAGGAAATGTGAAAATGGTAGTTGCTTGTTCTGTTGTTGTTTAGATGTTATGTGTGCATATTTTCTGCTTGTTTTTATTTTGGTTTTGTTGGTTTGGTTTTGGTGACATGTGTGTGTATTTCCTTGTTTTCTTTAAACAGGGACACTTTTCTCATTTATGTTTTCTGCTCACAGGACTCAAAGTTACCCAGTCTGAGAGAAAACAGAGATAGACAGCACTAGCTATTCTGAGTGTCACCTTCCAAGCCTCCTTAGTGACAACCTGACTTCTGCAGGGACAAATTAAATTTGTGAAATTAAAAGCAACAAGAGATTTTGCTCTAATTCTATCGATTCTTACTCTGTGGAAAATCCAGAGCAGGCTTCCTCTAAAAACATGGCTTGTACTCCATGGCTAGGGTCACAAGACGATTGTCCCAATTAAAGAAAGTTTTCACTTTCCATGTGGAGCTGTTAGTTTTTATTTTAATAAACACAAAAGAACTGTGCTCTTCTTGTGGAAAGTGCCACAAGAAATGCACAGCATGGAAGAACACCCAGAGCAGAGCGCATGGCTCCACCTCAAAGTCCTGGGTGGAGGTGACTCTTGATGATATCTAATCATCAAGTCCCCTCTTCTGGGGGCAGACTAATGTGGTGGTTCTCAACATAGAGGTGGTGACCCCCTCACCCCGTTTGGGCCAAAGGAGCTTTTGTTAGGGGTCACCTGAGACCTTCAGAAAACATTGATATTTACATACGATTCATAACAGAACCAAATTACAGTTATAAAGTAGCAATAAAAATAACTTTTGCAATTGAGGGTCACCACCACATTAGGAGCTGCATTAGAGGATCATGACATTGAGAACCAGGTGGTGGAGGAGCCTCTTGGAAAACAAAAGGAAAGAAGTCAACTCTGAGCCTGCAGTAACCTCCGGTTCCTTAACCCCCAGGGCCCTGTAAAAGAAAGACATGCCCTGTTCATTCACACAGTCACAGTAACCTACACAAACCAGCACATGCTTGGACCTTGTGACAAGCCTTTATGTCTAAGTAATCATTCAAATATGTGGTGAACATTTAATTCGTACAGATATGATATTTTAAAGGTAGGTTGTATTAAATTTGTAAGTGTTGGAATTAGATATTTGGGACTGGTAATATTTTTGCAAGTTACATTCAAATTTACTGCACTGAGTTGAGAGCAAGTATTTCAGCTTAATAAAATACTTAAACTCTACTACAGTATTCATTATGGCCTGACATCAACAAGGCTAGAAAAATATGGGCAAAAAATTACAGTATGAGAAATATATATATATATTTATATGCATACCATGTGCACAGTTAGCAACAGGATATGTGACTGATAGGTATTATACTTAAGTAAGTATTCAAAAAGATTTCACTGAAAATGCAATACCGTAAAGAAAGATTGCAGACCACCAGACACTGAAGTCAAGATGACTAAAATTTGAGGACAGTATTAAATTAGAAAGGGATCAGGTGTTAACACAAAAACCAAAGGGAAAAAAAATGCAGCTGAGTACAACCAACTCTCATGCATGCTAGGCTGAGTATCTGTGGGACAATGGTCTTGTACCCTGGAAAGATTTGTCACTTTTATTGGCTTAATAAAATGCTGTTTGCCTAGGCAGGAAGTAAAGGCGGGAGAACCAGAATAGGAGAATTCTGGGGAAAGAAAGGCTTAGTCTGCAATTGTCACCTACATACAGAGGAAACAATATAAGAATGACTCACTGATAAAAGGTACCGAGCCATGTGACTAACACAGACAAGAATTATGGGTTAATTTAAGATGCAAGAGTTAGCTAATAATAAGCCTGAGCTATTAGGCCAACCAGTTTATAATTAAAGTAGACCTCTGTGTGTTTCTTTGGGACTGAATGGCAGCAGAACAAAGCAGGACCAGCAGTGCTGTAATTAATAAAGTTTCTGTGTGATTATTCAGGTGGGAGTGGCCAGGTAATCGATGAGCAATTTCTGCCTACAAGTTTTTCTGGACATAAAGGTTAGGGACAGTAGTTAGAGTTGTATTTCTAAGACTCACCTGAGTGAGGTAAAGTTTAGTTTTCAGGGGACTACAAACAAGAATAAAGGTAACATCTAATTAACATTTGCAATAGTCTGGGAAAATCTGGTGTTGAAGGGTTGAACAAATCATGGTTTAAAACAAAATCTACTTTACAACAGCATAGATATCTCATAAAACACAGCAAAACTATTGAAGTGAAAGTAAATACTTTTCATCTAAAGGAGCTTACATATTCATTATATATTCAATATGGTATCCTTCAGAATTAGTAAAAGAATAGACTGTATGAATAGACAAAACCTTGCATGAACAAGCACACACTCCTGTATACAGATTAAAACACTAGCACAGAATTCTTTAACAATTTTGCTTTTTGGACTAATGGCATAATGAGCTTCTTTATAATTTTCTAATTCCTTCCATGAAGTCTCTTACCCTCAATTAAAGATGCCATGCCTTCTGAAGGAAGAACTTTTTTAAAAGTTAAATGAAAATGTTCACATCGTTTAGTAGATATTGACTAAGATGTACTTATAACAGATATGTATTTATATACACATAATATAAAACAACAAATGCATGCATATATATGTAAAATTTTCAGTCTTACACTATAGATATAAGCATGCTGAAGTATAAAACAAAGTTGAATTTATTTAAGATTCACATTCACCACTTTTACAAAGTACTCCATTTTTCTTCTTAGGAGAATGATCATACTACCAAGTGTGCAGGATCAAAGATACCTGCTATATACATATGAGGTTAAATAGTATGGAAGTTAAAAATGCAAGGATAAAATGAACCATTATAAAGGTCATACACAGGTGGATGAGAAAGTCAAATATAATTTTAAAAAACTCCTTCTGGATTATGCAGTTCTTGAAACATCCTTATTCAAGGAGATCCTATTAATATCAACAGCTCCAAAGAGAAGTTTGTGCAGTGTTTACACATAGAAAAAATGTCAGGGTTAGTAATGAAATTCAAAATACAATAATGTTCTAATGGAAAGCAAGGGAGTCATTTAATAATATTAGCAGGTGAACATCATTTCAGTATAAGAGAACTAATTTGCTGATATATCACCGGAGTTTATTTCTGAGCCAATCACTATTACAAACTATGTGACTACATGAACAAACACTTAACAATTAGACAATAAATTTAGCCTTCCATCTTAATTTGCTTAATTACAAGGAAACGTCTCTGATCATAATAGTAACTGGTGGTTCCATCGCCCTTCTTTGCATTTCCCACCCCTAATAATACCACAGCGAAATTCAAAGAGGGACCTCTGTTTCCTGAAGAACCATCAACAGGATTCCTCAGTGAATCTCGTCAACATGATGTCATTGTTTAGGCCTAAAGTGCTCCCTTACAGATATGCAAGTTTTAACATTTAGTCCCCATTAGGTAGCAGTAGTTTCAGACACTGTGAAGACTTTAGAAAGTGGACCCATGCAAGAGGATGTAAATCTCTGGGGTGTGTCCCCTCTGTTTCCTGATCCAATCAAGCTCCTCCACATCCACCCAATCCACCCCCACCAGCCAGCACACCTTCCTTGCAATGATGGACTTCATCCTTGAACCATGAGCCAAAAACAAACAAACAAACAAACAAAAACCCTCCTTTAAGTGGCTGCTTGTCAGGGAGAGAAAAGCAATGAATACAACTGTGTTAGAAAAGAGCAAAGGGACGTATTCACTTCCAACCTCCAGTAAAAGTCTTAGCGCTCCTTGTTCATATGCTCTCTCACACCTCACTGCCGACAGAAAATGCCACATTCTTCCTCCTCATACCCAGAGATGGAAGGAAACACAGAAAGGCAAAAAGTCATGGCACAAGGAGATTTGCCTGGTTTTCAATTAAGACTATTTTTTTTTCTTAAGACAGGATTTCTCTGTGTGCCCCTGGCTGTTCTGGAGTTCTCTCTGTAGACTGGGTTGACCTCAAACTCACAGAGATCTGCCTGCCCTTGCTTCCTGAGTGTTGGGATTAAAGGATTGTGCCACCATCATCCAGCCTCAACTAAGAAGTCTGAAAAGAAAAGATGAATGCCAACATTCTTTAATATGCTATATCTTAACAAAGAATAAAGTATATCTTTACCGAGTCTAGCAAGCATGACTTTTGTTTATTATGAAGTTATGGATGTGAAAAACCTACTTGGTGCTATTTTTTAACATGATAGTTAATTACAATGCCCTCTACCCAAAATTTCAAATACTTTAAATAAAAACTTTTATTTGAAAACATGCAGTTTGAACAAGAGACCACAGTCCTCATTAAAAACTTGTTTGTGTCGTATTCCATGTAAGACAAGTCATGTCTACTATGGCCATGACCTCAACCATCCCTTCAATTCCAAAATACCTGTAAAACCAAGCAGTGAGATGGAACTGATTTGAACAAATCACTTCTCTACAAAGTTCTGAGGTACGAACAGGGTGTGTTTAATGGAGTAACTAGTGAAATGACCTTCTCCCTTCCAACATTCTCTTTACCCATGCCTGACTTTTCAGCCTATTCCAAAGCAATTCTGCACTATAGTCTCCCACCTCCGTTTGCAAAGCATTTTATCATTACTATCAAACCACAGCACAACTCCAACATACTCTGTCAATCCCTTAAGAGCTCTTTCCTCATCCTCTGCTGAAAATCATGGAGAAAATATGAAAGTAATGAAGGAATATGCAAATGTCGACCAGTAAGCATCCAGTGGTCCAAGATGACCTGGAAGCCGGAGCACCAGGGCTGTTGGCTTCACAATCCTATTACAGGCTGTTCAAAGAACTCTGAGGAAAATAACTGAGTAGGGGCCATTATCTGAAACATTGGGACTTGGTCTAAAGAGTGAATCTATTAGACTAAATTAAGACCAAGTGGAGTATGAAGAATAAAAGCAGGAATTGTGCTTTCAAATGATGGAAGAAGGAGACACAGCATGGTGGTCCCGGTATGGAACCCCTACACCTACAGCCAGGGGTTCCGAGGGGAACAAGTGTTTTGAGGAAATTTAAGCCTACAACCCTTTCTCACATTGAATTTCTAACGTCTACAAAAATGATGAGAAGAGTATCTGTTGTCCTTCATCTAAAAGCAAAAGACAATAATGAGCACTCAAACTGAACATCCACATTGCCCACTATCAACCCTCTGTGTGGAAACTAAAGATGTTGGGGTAGTTAGGTATGGAATCTTTCACTCAGTGTGCAGTGCAAAAGCTTAGTTAGCATAGCGCAGTGAATAATCACACGTTTGTCTTCTCTTTGCAAACCATACACCTTTCACTGCTGTATCACCTGATTAACCCCCAAACCCTCCATTAGGCAAGTGAAACGTGCACACGTTCTGCTACTGTCAGAGAGCCTGGCGTTCCCAGGGAGCAGCAAAGCAAAGAGAAAAATAGCAGAGCAGGTCTGAGGCACGTACAATCGAAAGTCAGCCTGACAGAACAGCAGAAAGTACTTCCCCATCTACTGTTTTCAGTCAAGAAGAACACGAGGAAAGGACAGCACAAGGACTAGCCCATCAAACACGTGGCCAACAGAAATGCAGGACAGTCAAACCCTGGAACATTTACAGCGCAGAATGTCACAGAGGCATAGTGCCTCCTGTGGCTTGCTTCTTAACTAGGAAAAAAAAACAGCAAATAATGACATAAACAAGATGGCTATCCTATGCATCCTTATCTTTGGGCAAATTAGTCCAAACTGGCACATCTGTGAGAAAATTTTGATGCCTAGGCAAACCTGATGGCTTTGCCTGCCTTGTGGGAAGTTACATTTTAATTACTTTTCCTATTCAGTTAGTACTAAATTGTCTACTTCATAAAGAATCCATTGATTCTTAAAAAAAAAAAATCCACATCAAATTTGATAGGAGTGTCGTTTTAAAATAAATAATGATTGACTAGACTTTTAGTATGCTAACAGGTAAAGAAAACTATCAAAAACATAATGTCTCAAAAAGTATAAAAATAAATAAAGTTTGAGGGGAGATAAAAATCTCATGATGTAGAAGAAAACTTACAAGATATAAAGTACAGGTTAAGAAGCTCAGAAAAAAAAAAACTCCAAAAGGTGGTTGGGGGGGGGATAGAGTTGACATATCACACACACACACACACACACACACACACACACACACACACACACACACACAGGGGGGGGCAATGTTATCAAGTAATATTTCAGTTCTGGAGTAAGCTTGAGAAGCCAAAATTCTGTTCTTAAAATCCTTCGGGTTTGACAAAGGTATGGCTTTTGTTAAAATTTTGGGCAGGACTAAGAACATCTTATTCTTATAAACTAGTAGCGTGTGATCCATGACGCTCGGCCTACTGCACTAAGAAAACACACTGTTAAGTAGCATCTGATGGCTCGCCCACAGGAGCCCAGGGAGCTCCACTCAGAATCCCCAGCCTACCACACTTTTGTTGAGACATAAATTTACGTGTGCTAGTGAAAAGGTGGTGAACTAACTTTTCTTTTCCAAAATGGTAGCCAGTTACTAAAGCTGTGGAGGTAATGTATTTCTTATATGCACGCACTTGAGCACGATCCTGTGGAAATTCGTCTTTGTTTCCCTGTAACCATTCTAAAAGGAAGCATCGAGGGCTGGAGAAATAGCTCAGTAGTTGAACACACTTGATGCTCTTGCAGAAGACTCAGGTTTCAATTCCAAGCATCCACACGGCAGATCACAAACATCCATAACTCCAGTTCCAGAGGATACAACGCCCTCTTCTAACACCCTCCAGTACCACGCATGCACACAGGCAAAACACTCATAAACATAAAGTAAAATACATTTACATTTGGTTTATTTTTAAAGGGGGGGGACATTCGCCTTTTCCCAACTAATAAAAAATGAAGCAAATGAAGTAACATGAGGCGGGAGGGGGGCAGGTGTGTGTGTGTGTGTGTGTGTGTGTGTGTGTGTGTGCGCACGCGCACACACTAGCTGCAACTGTCCCACAGGGCAGACACACCCTCCTACTCCCCACAGTTTCTTACTAATTTGTTACTTAGTCTTTGGACTCTATCAGACTTCCACGTGTCATTTTAATATGTTCTCTTTCTACCTTCAAGCAGGTGGGTTTTTGCTTGTAATCAGAAGACCCTTAAATAAGATGTTAGTCCTGTGAGCTGTATCATGGGAGAATGCTTGTTTGCCCAAAGCATTTAAATATTTTTCTAACATTTCACTGATGTTTCTTCTTTTAAAGAAATACAACTACAGTATTTCTTCTGTCTAGAAGCTCTAAAATGGAAAGGAAGAGGATATGACAATATGCATAGCATCCTAGTTTGGAGGTAATGGTACCCAGTGTTGGGAGTAAAACATTCACCATTGGTCCGCTCTGCTCCCTAATCTACATGATTCAAAACCAAGGCAACATACAGTCATCTCAGAACAACTCTGGCTCTCTCTCCCAGTAAACCCTCTTCCCGAAAGCCAGATTGGCTCGAGTCTTCTCTGAATATGCAAATTCAAATAAATCTAACTTGCTGGAAGAAGAGAAAACAACCAACTTTTCTGACTGAAAGTGGAAAGAATTTCTGACTTTCCTTCTGATATTATGTATGTAGAACTGGAACATTGTATCACAGTAGAAAAGCTACTTGTGGACTCCTCTCCTTACCAGGACTATTACCAAGCTAAAATAAGACAGCTCGACATTTCATAAAGTGATCAACCTTATAGCAAACATAACAGTCAAGTTTCTAGAATTTTTTTTTGAGAATACACTGTGTGGGGAGCATTGGTTCAAGACAGTCACATCCCTGCAGGTAGACAGCCAGATTACACATCAAAGTTCCGACGTGAAAGACCCTGTACGGTTCTTCTCCTTCAACCCTTTCTGCGGAGAACCACCACACTCAGCTTATTCCTGGGACCTCATGACATCATCTCAGGCATTAATCCATCCCAGCGCACAGTGGCTGTGATCAGCCCTGGTATACTGCAGAGCAGGTCGTGGCTCACATACGACAGAAAACTTAATACAGAATGGAGTCTTCATTCTGTTTCAGAGGGTCAGAAACTTTGTTTCAAGTTTACCTTTATAAAACATTTTCCAGCGGACAGCTCAAAATCTGATTTATAGTATCTTTTGTGTTTTTTATACCGAAGCTTTGTTTTTCATCGTTTTCTCTTTCTCTCATGCATTACATACTGACTGCAGCTTTCCCTCCCTCCGCTCCTCCTGTCCCTCCCCCCACACACACCATCCCCCTCCCCCACATCCACCAGTCCTCCATTTTCCTTCAAAAGAAAGAAAAAAGAACAAGACTCAGATCTCCCAGAGATAATCTTTTGTATTTTACTAAAAAAGATTTCATAATTAAACAAGCTTGCATAACTATCAGTATGTACACTTTTATACAAGGAGATTTCTCAGAATCCTGAAGTATCTAATACTTAGAAAATACTTGCATCTTCTGGGAGCAAACACAATATGAATTATTTCCAAAACTAGTCTCACTACAAAAGAAAAAAGTTTCTCCACATGTATTATCTCTTGGGACTAATAGTCTTAGGGAAATAAACTATAACTTCGTCCTTAGTCCTGGTACATTCTAGTCTCTTTTCCAAGGACATGGCAGTACCTCTGACCAGGCCTCCAATGTGTGACAGTATTTAGCAAATCTACTTTGGTTCAAGGCCAAATTCACACGCAAGTTCCTGTTAAGCTAGGTGTTTTTGTGGGCCTCCTCACAGTGAGAGTGGGGAGACCCCTTTACTCCTACTGGGTTGCCAGTACTTAGCCTTGATGTGCGAGCTTGTGCCTGGTCTTACTTTATTTTGTTTTGCTGTGTGTTGTTGCTGATGTCACTAGGAGGTCTGTACTTTCCTGTGGGGAACAGAGAGGTAGGGAGTGGATCTTGGGGAGAGAGGAGAAGGGGAAAGAACGGGGAGGAGTGATAGAAGAATTTAAAAAAAAAAAAAAAGAGCTGTTGAGGTCCCTAACTAAGAGTCTGAGTTACATCTCCAAAGAGCACTGGCTTTGCTTTCCTCCTGGTATCTTTGTTCTTAGCTCTATTAAAATGATTTTTTGAGCATTTCACTCAATCTCGACAATCCCTTTGAAAAAAGCATCTGGGCCTTATCCATCTCTTTATTCTTCTTGGCATCCAACAGCGGAGTTTAATGATTTCTTAAGTGAAAAATTCAAATGAAGCCTAATCCTTCTAAGATCTTCTAACTCCCAATGACCCTCATCTCACATCCAGCTTCTTCAAATGTTTCTTTTCTTTCCTTTTTTGCTCAGAGAACGATGAACTATAAGTGCTAATATCCTTGGTGCTCATCACATCTTCAAAGTTATCCTGGAAGAAAAATCTAACCCTGCCAGACAGGGTTGTAGTTCAAAGTTCTCCTGCGTATATGTCGCTTCATCTTGTCATCCCAGGATCCAAGTTCGCCTGCGTATATGTCGCTTCATCTTGTCATCCCAGGATCCAAGGCTGAGAGGAAGAAGTGGGAAGAAAAGGAAGGCATTCACTCCTACAGAGGATCACTTCACATAGTAGAGTCGCCTTCTCCCCTTACCTGGAATTAAATGCCTAATGTTCTTACTGTAAGATGTAAAGGATCCTGTTTTCTTTTCTAACAAACTGAAATACAAGCAAGATGCCATAGCTTTGACCAGAGCATTCATTAATTCCAACCTCTCTACAAGGGAGCCCTCTACCTGATAGACATTGAAACTGATGAGGCACAAGTTCGTCTTTCAAAACATGAAAGACCAAAAACTTGCAAGATTACAATCTTCCTTGACTGCAGTGTGCTTGCATACATTGTAACCAGCAGTCCTATTGAGTAGGCATGGGTTAAGGCCATTGGCTAGCACTGAATGATATTATTAGTAGCAAGAGGAACTAAAACTACAGTTCAGCGGCAGAGCCCATGCTCATAAATCAGACCCGGGGTGCGATCACCAGCACTACCAAAAACAAAATAATAATCACCATAGCAATAATCCCAACACATATGGCAACTCATCCTGTCGTCCTGAGTGCTTTCTGTGCATTCGTACGATTAAGCTTCACAAAGAAGCATAACATCTAGGGAACTGAATTAATCCAAAGTCACACAGCTAGTAATGATGGGATTTCTACCCAGGCACTGTGGCATCAGAGCCACCATGTTCTTCTGATGACAGGAAATGCTACACAATGACAGTCATGCCTAGAGAACGCTCCTCCCAGTAACCACACTGGTGGCCATTACCCAGAATCCGAAGACATGTCAAGGTATTAGAGAGCAGTATTGTCTGTGCGCCATCCTGGGGAGATGAGTACGTCCTCAAGGGGGAAGACAACGAAAATGTGAACAAGGTTATCACATTTTTATGACTTAATTAATACATTTATAAATTCATTAAATAGACTTTATGAGTCTCTTAATTAATTTTTGCTCTTCAAAGTAAAGTGAAGCCTTTATCATCTCCTCGATGACTATGACAGCAGAATCAGGGCCTTCTGAGTTCATCCTTCCTCCCAGCCCTTCCCACAGTCGGCACAAACAGCAACCGGCAGCTGGCAAGATAATGTAATGCAAAGTCGTTGGCACTGCCCTTCCCATAGAGACTGAAAAAGGAAAGCATAGAGGAATCCACAGACACTGTGGGCTGACAAATCTTCCTAAGGACTCAGTGGGCTCGTTTCCTCAGAGAAGACAAACCCGCTCTTCAACTGAAGTATTAGCCACTCAAAGCGCACAACAAGATTAGCCCATCACTAAGCATTGTCTCCTGGAACCAGGGAAAACAATTACAGCAATCTCAAGATGCTCATCTTTAGTACTACTCAAATTGTAAGCCTACCATTATTTTAAGTATGCTACGATCTCGTTTGCTCGGTAATTGTCTATTAAGTACAAGCACTGTTCTAAGCATATTCCGATAAACACAGCCAGTGAAATATCTGTCGAGTCTACAGCGTACAAACAACAGCAGGAATACCTGAAAAGGTAACAGAGAATGTCTGAGGGACATCTCACTACAGAGAAACAGAATGATTGAAAGAGAAACGTTAGTGAAGAGATATGTGGTTACGTCATTCCAGACAACCTAACCACACAAATTGCAAGTATAGGAGTTGAAGTTGGAAGCAGTCTTTAAGCAACTATGAATAAAATGCCTATTATTTGAGATGGTTTGCACTGCATGCTTAACATTACTTATTAGACCTCACAATGCCATTTGACTTCCAGATTAATAAGAAGCTAACTGACTCACCCACTGACTCACCCACTGAGATGAATTTGGTTCAATTGTCTAACTATAATTTCTACTGGCTGATTGAATCATATTCTTTAAGCAAACTCGACCCCTAAATTCAAACATTACTAACAGGAAACTGTGACCCAACAGCATGAGGCATTTCTTCATCCATAAAATAGGAGCTAGGGAAAGGTGGCCCCAAGGTATCTTCTAACTAGGAATTCCCAGAGTTTGGTGATCATGAAATCTACCATTGGAATCACCTTTCCAAGATGGGCCACTTGGATGTCCTGACCACTATACAGAAACCTTGTCCTGACTCCCTGATAACAAGGCTGACATGTCAAATAGGAGCCCACTGGATAAAAAATGTGGCCAAGTATACACAATGCACTTAAGATAGTCACCCATATCAAAAATGTGTGGGTTTCCTCACAGAAATCAAAATTCACACTCCTTATTCCTGTCCTAATAACTAAAACAGCAACAAAAAACTTAGAAAATAGAGAAGAAGCCATAATTTTTTTTTGTTTTGCTTTTCGAGACAGGGTTTCTTTGTTTAGCTTTGGCTGTACTGAAACTAACTCTTATAGAACAGACTGGCCTCACGCTAACAGAGATCCATCTGCCTCTGCCTTCTTGGTGCTGGGATCAAAGGTGTGTGCCACCACCGCAAGGCATGAAGCCCTAAACTTATAATATAGGGCCATATATTATTTTTTTAATTTTTTTTCAAAGTTTATTAAATTATAAAAGTTTCCATTTCCGCCCCTACTCCCAACACCCTCCCATTCCCCCCACTCCCTCTCCTCCTCCCTCTCCATCCCTAAAAGCAGTCAGGGTTTCCTGCCCTGTGGGAAGTTCAAGTTCCTCCCCCCTCCCTCCAGGTCCAGGAAGGTGAGTATCCAAACAGACTGGATCCCAAAAATCCAGTATATGCAGAGGAAACAAGTCCCAGTGTCATTGTCAATGGCTTTTCAGAAAGACTCCGGGCCAGCCACATTCAGAGAATCTGGTTGGATCATGTGCTTGTTCAGTCCCAGTCCAACTGGCCTTGGTGAACTCTCATTAGATCAGTCCCCTTGTATCAGTGGGTGATCGCACCCCTCGTGGTCCTGATTTCCTTTTTCATGTTCTTCCTCCTTCTGCTCCTCATTTGGACCTTGGGGGGCTCAGTCCGGTGCTCCAATGTGGGTCTCCGTCTGTATTACCATTCCATCGTCGGATAAAGGTTCCCTCTGGTCTTGCCTTCTTTGCTCACATTCTCTTTCCTTCTGCTTCTCGTTTGGACCTAAGGAGTTAAGTCCAGTGTTCCGATGTGGGTCTCTGTCTCTATCTCCATCCATCGCCAGAAGAAGGTTCTGGCACTCTTGTCTATTTCCAATCTCCAGGAGGATAACTACATGATTTTCTTCAGGTTCACCTTCTTATTTAGCTTCAGTCACTATGTCTGCCTGCATGCCACTATGCTTTTTGCCATGATGACAATGGACTAAACCTCTGAATTATAAGCCAAGTCTAATTAAATGTTTTCTTTTATAAAAGTCGCCAAGGTCACGACGTCTCTTCAGAGCAAGAGAAACCCTAAAACAACGTCAGAAAAGATAATGATACTCACAACCTCAAAAGTTCATAAAATACACATGTATACTCCCCAACAATTAACTCTGCTGGCTGGAGAATAAACCAAATAGACAAAGAAAAAACTAAAAGGTAACTTTTCTCTTTGAGCTTGGAACATAAACCAAAGTGTGTCATTACAAAAAGACAAGAAAGGTTACATCAGGGAAAGGGGAAACATTAGTTCAGTAAATACTGACACAGAAACCAAGCATGTACCAGACTGTGAACTGGCACCATGCACACCTAAGCTGAGAACTAGAGATGTGAGTGTCTGGTGGCCCCAAGAAAGAAGGGGCACACACTCTTTTCTCCCTCCTCAAGAACTATCCAATTTACAAATTAAGTAAACATCAATTGAGCATGTGACATACAAAGTAATTATTATGCAGAAGTGAAGACTGCATTATGTCCGGGCTGTTTTCTTGAGTTCTTGATCACGTTCATATGAATTTGGAGACTTTAAAGTACAAAGCAGTTCTTGGATTGCTAAAAGATTTGAAAGAGAATACAAAAATATCTCTGTGAACAGTCAGAAAAATATCTGATGAATACGACATCTGACTCCAATCTTTCCAGCTCAACAAGTGGTCACCTCTGAGGGGTTAAAAATGACATCACCTTTCCAACATATGCCTCAGGATTTCTCATACATTGCAAGTGCTGTCAATCAATTGAGATGTAATGTTATTTGAGGTAGAGCAAATCTCATGAGGAATTAGAAAGACTCAAGATATGTTTATGTAATGCCATCTATTTTAGCATCCCATTAAATCTAACTGTTGTTTCTTGCTTTCTTAATGAAGGGGCACGCTCCTACAACTTCACTTAATGTGAACAGAACACATGATGGTTCACCACAAGACAAACTTCCAGTCACAGCTGCCAAACCATAAAGCTGTTGCAAAATGTATAACCAAGACAAAAACAAAAATGATTAATTGTTTGGCCTAAGGTGGTGGCAGAGCTACCACTGAAAACTAACAATGCATCTAAAAATGTTCTTTCAAAAAATACAGGAAGAGGTATTCTACATTTTCCCACTGTTAATACAGTAAGGGTGGGAAGGAAGCAAGGAAGGGCGAAAGAAAAAGGCAGAAAAGTAAAACTAATTGAAACATGACACCTTAAATCTCAGAAACAGCTGGATAAACTGCAGTAAAGCCCCACAGTTCATCATCTTCATAGCTGGCAGCCCAGAGGACTTTGGTAGCAGATGCTCAAACACGAAAAATTTTAAACACATCTCTGAATTCACAAAATAGGTAGATTGTGATAATTTATGATTATATGAACCCCTAGATGTCTTTTAAATAGAATTTAATTTCGTTTAACTTAAACACTGGTATAAAGCAAATCTATACATTATTACTCTGTCACACTTGAAAATACACTGATGTGACTGAGAGCACTCTGTAGGACCAATGGCTGCGTACAGGCGACTTGCTGTCCACTTGCAGCTATGTCCCCGTGGGACACAACGACTTTACATGCTTACTATAAAGTTCTACAGCTGCCCAGACCCATTACAAGCCATTGAGGTGATCAATTCTGCTCTGTCTACGCCCCAGTTTGGATCTCAAGATGAAACTATGGAAAGTGAGCCACTAACACATAGTACTGAACATGTCAAAAACTCCGACTGTCTGTCTGATAAGGGGCATGAGGTCTGTGAGTGTGCACTCGCGTGGCTTCTGCTACACAGGCACGTTGTTTTCACAAGTCCATGCATGCACACCCACAAACTCCCACCCAATTCAATCTACGAATTTTAACTTTATATTTTTATTATCAGCTCTTATTGGATTTTTAACACAGTTCACCTTTTCTTTTCTTTAATCCTGATACATTCTTTTCATGATTTGTAGCCACACTTTACTTTGTCTGTTTGAATATTGCTTTAAAGATTTCTAACTTTTATTCTTTAGTTACCCTTTTCCATCGCGTTTTCTGTTCTTAAAGAAATGTATAATTTTGAGATCATTTTGAAAAGATACCAAAAATTAGTTTAGGTGAGCAGAGAGATCACAGAAGCGTACCCTACTGGACATATGAAGACAGCAAGGTGGTTCTATTTTAAACATTTTGATATGAAATTTAGCCCACATTTCAAACTGGAGACCCCTTAGGCTAACACTTGGACCTAATGATCACCTAGCCTGAAAACCAACAAACTCTCTGGATCCCTTAACAGGGCAGACCTGTAACTAAAGAGCTAAAATTATCATTCTGGGTAAGTGACTAACTGACCAAAAAATGGCCCAGGGAAAGTGAAGCAAAAACAGTACCATGCTCCTGGAAAATCCATGTGCTCACTGGGAAGGAGAATGGGTGTGCTAAACTAAAGTTCATGGAGTCTGAGCACAATTCTATGCTTGTGACTTTTTCTCCTGAGCCATCCAGCCACGGCTAGACAATCCGGGTAAATGGAACTTCCTTTAAATAAGGTTTTTTACTTGGTTTCCAAACAACTGATAATAGTGTGTATCTAAATACCTCTGAATCTCGCTTCAGCTTTTTTCATTGTTTGAATGAAGACATCAGAGAACACACAGACTTAACGCTAGACAGATTTGAGCAAAATGCTGGGCACCCTGACTTCTCCCCCCACTGACTGGCCACAGGACTCAGAACTAGAACTGTCTGCAGAGCTCAGGAGCTCACCTGGTGTTCACAGAACTCAATGAATGAAACGGACATGCTTTAGAAGCACCTAAGTTGGAGTTACAGTACTAAGTCAGTAACCTCAATCACACTGTGCTCATTCCAACAGAAACTTGAAGAGACAAAGATTTCACCATCAGAAAGTAATTTAAGGCCTCCTGTGGAAGCCTCTTCACTCGTCTATGTTAATGACAAAGATCAAGAAAATAACTGCTTCTGTTGTAGTTTACCAGACTTTGACAACCTGGAATGTTCAAAAGCTTGCCCTGCAAGCTGTACCCTTACAGTGCCGACTGCTGTGTGTCACACATATATGCAATTAAACTAGTGGTTGCTACTGTTTCGAGATGAAGTAGCTTGGCTGGAGGAACAGCACTCCCCTATTAGTAACAGTATGGATTTGTTTTCTAATTGATATTTTCTTTAAGTGAACAACCTTTACTGCGATGTAAAGTTAATCTCAACGAACTCAGTAGCTTAGATCTAAGATTTTACAACCGTGTCCAGAAAAAAAAAAAAAAAAAAAGCTGGGCAGAGACCAGTCTTAACCCATCTGTGATGTGGGGGAGGGACAACTTTCTCCCTATTGGAGATTTTAGAGCAGATCCTTGTCTGTTAACCGAAAAGAGAAACGGGATAGGCACCCTTACAGGGTAATCTTAGGGAAGAAGTCACAAGTTGATGAACAAGAGAAAAGAGAGCAAGCACCTAGAGCTCAACCTCTAGGTTTATAATAGGGCCCCGGCGAGAAGCTAAATAGTCCCTGTGGAAGCAAGCTGTGTGTTCTCTGGTTATAAGAAATTTTCTAATAAAAAGTAAGCTCTCAAGTAAACACACAGTAGGAGTGAACAGTTTGAGGCAACTAACTGTCTAAGCCTCCACCAACAACTGGGTGCATACAATAAAGAGGCTGGGGGGGGGCAATCTCTCTCTCTCTCTCTCTCTCTCTCTCTCTCTCTCTCTGTCTCTCACTCACACACACACACACACACACACACACACACACATACACACTCTGCATATCAAGATTGTGCCTCTTAGTTTTGGGGAGGTCACAAATAAAATGGCAAATGATATTTTTAAAAAAAACACACCCTCTTCGACTATCAAAAAAAACTATTTGCATACTATTCTTTGGCTCTTTCCGGAATTTTTTTAAAATATGATTTTAAACAATGGTATATTTTCAGAATAACTCCCACAGTAGTGTTAGGCCTTGAATTCAAATTTTAATACCATTATGTTTAGGTATATTTTAAAATTTCTATATGGAAACTGCAGGAAGAGCAAACAGCGAGGTATGTGACACTAACAGCTGAAACCGCACGATGCTCCAACTGAAGGCGTCTGTTCTATAGCTCCAACCTGCGGAAGCTGAGGACAAACTGGGATTTTTGTGTGGAAGAGAACTATTAGAGGTTTCTAAACATAACTTTTAGCATTTTCACTTACTTTAGAAATAGAATAAAAAGCTACTTTCCTGAAACCAAAAATGTTCTGCAAGCTTTGAGTATACGCTGACACTAATTTCATCAAACGAGATTATTTCTAGGACTTCATGAAAAGGCACACGGGCAGCCGAATAATGAAAGCAGAGGACAGGACTGAGTTTTCTACATGTAAGGATCCACTGAGAACTTCACCTGCATTCTCTCATTATTTTATTTTAGCCTCCCACTTTGTAGGAGGCAGAGGCAGAGGCAGAAGACAACTTTTCCAAGTCTATAACAGGAGGAGGATGGACTCAGTGTCTGTCGTTCCGGGATTGGAATGGTTCTACTCTTGAGTTATCTAAAATGGTTACCCTGACCCAAATAAGAAGCATGCAGAATGCTGGTTACAATACTCTGGAAAGAATGAAGACATGGAGTGGGGGTGGGGGCACACATGGCTCTTCCATGCAAGTTTCAGACATGCAAGATGGATAAGATCTGGGCATCTGGCTTGACATCATTACGGGTAGTTAGCAATTTCTTACTACATGCTTTAAAAAAATATTGATTTACTGTAGTAAGTCTTGTTACACAGTAAATAAAAACAAAAATATATTTCAGAACCTCCAGGCAGTGTTAGCCAGCACTTAAGACATAATCATGGCAGTGTAAGATAGAAAGAGAAAATAGTAAAATTCGAGGTGGTCTTGTCAGATGCTGTGATATGGAAGGAACTGCAAGCCGAGAAAGGTGGTGGCCCCTGGGGAGGAAGAGAATCAGTATCCATGGCTACAGTGCAGCAAATGGGTTCCAACAGCAATTAAATGGACATTAAAATGCACAGCCCACTATGCTGACCAGAAGGTGGGACTATTCTTAGGCAGCCATGGTTCCAACAGATTGTATTGTTCAGGGTGGCTCTCAAAATCAAACTCCTACATCACAGTCTTGGAAGGACAGTCTTGTGTGAATGACAGCTATACTCCCATGCTGCCATTCCTAGGACTTTCCATCCCTGCTCACTAGGGAAACTTTAACAGGTCACTTTTGAAGGGATGCCAATCCCTGGCTTCCCAGCCACTTCCTTCTCGACTCCTATGCACGCAGTAACACTCAAAAACGGTAGTAATTCTTTAACTCCAAGTTTCTTCTTTGAAATGAAATTGCCAGCAGGGATTTCTCTAAAAAGAATGTGCTTTATCACTGCCAGGGCACACAGAAGTTTGAATTAAGGAAACAGCTGGCTGCTTGCCACAGGCGGGGAATGGAGAAGAGGGAGCCAGGCGGCATTCATCTCTCGACTTCTGTCCAACTAACTACTTCTAGCTCTCTTCACCTGCCTTCATCTCACCTCCTTTGATTTAGGGATCAAATCAAAGGGCCGTTATCCACCTCATTTGCAGTGTGGAATCACCTTACAAAGGCATCTGAAGCGCGAGCTTGGGTGCCCCAGGTGCCAGTTAGACTGTGAAAAGCCAAAGACAAAGGAGTTCAGGTTTCAGGGCTGAAACTTGAACGTGTTGCCAAACACAAGGACCACCACACAAGCGCTGTCCAATCAGTTACCTCTCAATCAATCTCCAAATGATGATTAGCATATTCAGAGATCCCAGGGTGCAAAGCACACAACATGTAACTCTAACTTCACAGACTGTGGAAGACTGTTTTTGCTTGGCCACTAAACCTGGATTTATGAGAAAAACAACCTCGGTATTATTAATAAGATGTACTCATTAAGTAGCGATGAATCAGTATTCCAACTAGAACTCCAAACCCAGTATTTTTCCATTACACAATGCTTCATTTCTAATACCAGACACATACTTTAATGTGCTTACAAAATACTTTGCAGGAATCAAGGGACTGCTCTTTAAAAATAAGGAGAAATATCTTAAAATGTTAACAAACGATCAAACTTTTCCCAGGGAATAATGTATTTAAACAAGAAACTATGGTCAAAACGTTACTCATTTCCCCCTTCCCCTTCTACTTAACAATGGAAATGGGGCATGTTTATGAATAGAAAAAGCAGGAGATACCTGTATGTTTACAAGTCTAATGTAACATAGGCAGGAACTTTGTCTAGTTCACCACTGGATCTTCAGAACCAAGTGCTGAGTCTGGATGGCAGTAAACATCTGCCTATTTTAAATAAATGGATGGGTGGGTGGGTGGGTGGAAGGAATACAGAGCTATTCATATAGATGTGATCTGAAATAGCCCCCCTCCATATGTGTAGTCAAATCAATCATAGGAGAATTACGGATCACATGGCAACTAAAGCTCACAAAATGACAAGGTCCAGGACCTGCAAACTGGTTGCATGCCTTCCCTAATTAATCTCAACAGTTTGAGAACCAGTTCACCAAAAATTGAAATGCAGTTTAAAAACAGCTCTAGACTTCCAAATATTATCAGGGAACTCAAAGTATGGAAAATATTTGGTCTGGAAGATGCCTCATTCACATGTAGATTTTGCCAAGTATGTCTTTAAATTCTCATTTTTGATCCTGATTTAAAATCCTACTCACACAAAACCCAGCAAAGTGAATTCGGGGTACACTGGTCTATTTATTGCTTTGTTTAAGGTCAGTTTATCGGAGATTGAATTTCAAAGTCATTCTGAGATTCCTGGAGGCAGGATCGCCATTTTGGACTGTGGTTGAGGTAAGAGCCAGTGGCTGCCTAGTTTTGCTTTCCGGCTCTTCAGGTTGAACCCCAATTTCTGTCTCTGAGTTTTCATTAACCATGCATCAAATACACGCAGCCATGTTGGTGGGTGGGAGTGTGTGCTTGTGTGGACATGCCAAAACTAGAGGCTGTTAGGTGTCCTCCTCCATGGGACTAAACTTACCTGTTCCTTTGGGAATCTCCAACTGCCTTTTTCTAGAGTAGACTGAGAGCGAGCAAGCCTCAGTGGTGTTTTAGTCTCCTCCAAGCTCAGAGTTGGGATTACAATGAACACTGGATGCACAGCCTGTTATGTGGGTAAGAGTACTCAAACTCCACACCTCACGATTGCACAGCAAGTGCCACTGAGACACCTCCCAACTCTACTTACCTCTTTCTACCAATCAAAATTCCATCTACATTTTGCATGGGATGTTAAGATACCAGAGTAATTTACCATACCACCATATAATATTTAAGTTTAATACTTGTTTTTATAATTAATATTGAGATAAGATCTCCTAAAGCCCAGACTTGGCACCAATTCACTACGCAGACTAAGAATGACCATCAACTCTGACCCTTCAGCATCTACTTCCCAAGTGCTAGAATTAGTGGTATTTGTTACGACTTGGCTGAAGTCAAATCTTGGAGATACATGCTTTCAAAATTGCAAATAAAATTCAAGGCAATGTAGTAGTAATCTCCCCTTTTATAAATATATGCTGCTATCAATCTTAGGTGTCCTTCCTAAATTTCTTTATGTATACATGCATATAAACAAAGAAATACATTTTTATCTCCTGTTTAAAAGGTGGTAGCTCACTTTGTAATCTACCAGAGACCTGTTCCCAAGATCTTGAATAAAATACATCATATAGACCTTTCTATATGAGAACTATATAGACTATATATGTGGATGCATTGTGACTGATTTAACTAGTTCTATACTGATAAAAATATTTAGTTGATTTTGAATCATTTGCTATTAAAAATAACACTGCAATGAACATTTTTATGTAAATATTCTTGGGGGAGGGGGTGTTAGTAGATATAGCCGTCTATATTTGAAGAATGTTGCCAAAGTGCCGTCCGTACTCAGCAGGCACTGGCCCTCACGCAAACTACAACATGTTAGACTGTTTCCTATACCTTTGCCAACAAAGTATTCCAAAATTTCTGGATAACTGCCAAGTCAATCAGAAAGGAGAAAATGGCATCTCTCTGCAATTTCATTGTGCACTTTTTTTTATTATGAGAAAAAAAATAAGCACTTTTCATCTGTTTGAAAATTTATATTTCCTTTTCTGTAAACAGTGTATTCAAATCTTGACAAAAGAATGAATTTGGGGGCACCCAATTAAACCTGTCAAAAAACATTTGAGTTTTGTTTTTTTGTTTTGTTTTGTTTTTAAAGAGACTTAATCACCCAAATTAGACTTAAAGTAGTGCTGTCTCAGACAACAGGAAAAAGCAAAATGAAAACTTTAAGCAATGTGGGAAGAACATAGCACTAAATGAAAATAAACAAAAAAGAGGCGGGTCAGCCTGGCCTAGGTGTCCTGAAATGTTCTTTTATTAATGAGAAACAACAAAACATTAGACAATGGAGCCAACTGACAAAAAGCATTTATTTCTGAATCAGAGGGAGCAGAACTCAAGCTCAGAGTTTCTCAATCAAATGCCAATCTTCCATCACTTACCTGAAACCGTATATTCTTGTCTCCTCCGGATGACCTAAAGAAAAGGTTAATCTACACAAGACAGAAAATCCTGCGGCTGTTTGTTCCATGAAAATGTATTATGTGGACAGTTTAAGAAGGGTCGGAGGTGGGGAGGGACCGACAAATTCACTTACTGTCTCCTAAGAAGTAATCACTAAATAAAAAATTTAAGTATATATCCACATGGGGTGGCGGGTGGCGCATATGAAAGCTAAGCATCTAGCTTGATGCACTATTTACAAAAAGAAGGGGGAGGGAAGCATGAGCCCTGTGGTTCTGAAGACACTGATGACCATCAGAAGACAGAAGCTTGGAAAGCTGTCGCAAAGAAAACACAGCCCTCGGCAAGACCGAGACTATTACTGTGTCGCACATCTAAACCTTCAGAGACCTAGTACAGACACAAGCCTGTACCCACCAAGGAATGGCCAAAGTCAGATCTCAGATACACAATCCATGTTTGGGTAATGTCAGGCCAGACTGGTGAGGACAAAATCCAAAGGGTAGAAACATCCTCAGAATGCCTTAGAACACATTCGACATGGGTGCAGTAGATATGCACAAGATGGTCTGGAAACTAAAAATAAGTTAGGTAAGTGGACATTTCCGGCAAATATGACTAGGTCAAATCCTTCATTCTTCTGGGCGCTGTTTATCTCCTTTTTATACTATATTGCCTTTGTAGCCCCTGCTTATTCATCTCTATCTACAGTCTCTCCTTTCCTTCGATATTAGCAGGGATGAATTCAACTAGGGATACAATGGCTCAGTACCCCTCTTGCTTCCTCTGATTCACAAAGTCGCCTGAGTAAATGGCATTCCAAGTACACATAACTGAGCATGTGTGCTGAGGATGCCCCATATGGGTTATCAAAAAACAACCCTGATCTTAACACCTGTTTTCAAACCTATAACCACTGGCCAACTTAAGGCCCTCCTATGCAGCAAAGCAGCCACCATAGGGTCCAAAGCACAGCTGATGGCTCCTATCTTAGGATCCATTCTCCTCCCTTCAACCATCTAATTGACTTCCTCGTTTCTCCCAAGTAGTCATGAGAGAATAACAGTGTGCTGTCAGTTCACATCTGACACAAACAAACAAAAATTATGAACAAAACTTAAAAATTGTTCGGGCAGTCTAGTGTCTCGTGAGCAGATTTGGGTGTGTGTAAGGATTAAGAGCAAGGTTTAATTTGTTCACCGATTGACTTGTATCTTCCGGACTACAATATAGTCTATAGAATATATTAATATGGCGTCAATTAAATAATAAATGGCAATTTCAATGACTGAGAATCAAAACCAAGTTGTGCTGTAAGAGGAACTCAAATTCTGATAACCTTGGTAAGAGTTACTAAATGTGACTGTTCCTTAGAATGCCATCATATATGCGGTCTTTTGCTGTAGTCTCTAAAATAAAAAAATCACTGGGGCTAGAGAGATGGCACAGTGGCTAAGAGCACTGGCTGCTCTTCCAGAGGACCCGGTTCAATTCCCAGCACCCACATGGCAGCTCACAACTGTTCGTAACTCTAGTTCCAGGGAATCTGACACCCTCACCCAGACATGCGTGCTGGCAAAACACCAATGCACATAAAAGAAAAATATATATTAACAAATAAAAATTAAACAAAAAGGATGGAGAAGAAAGTTGTAAAAAACAATAAAAATAAAAATCTCTAGGTCTTCTAATTTGATTTCTGTTGCTGTAATGAACAACATGACCAAAACCACCCTGGATAGGAAAGAGTTTGTTTGCGAAGTTTGAGGCAGGAACCATAAGGAAATGCCACTGACTGGCTAATTTCTAGGCTCACATTCACATACCCTATGTAACTCAAACCCACCTATCCAGGGCTAGTATAACCCAACATTGGGCTGGTCTCATCAATAAGCAATTAAAATGCCCCACAAACATATCCACAAGCCAATCTAATGGAGACAATTCCTCAACTGAGGTTCTCCTAATCAGACGTGTCAGGTTGGCAACCTATAATAACTTCACACTAAGTTGTTAACAACATCATAACATAATAAGACAAAATAAACTTCACAAACAAAACAAAATATCCCAAATAAAACAACCAATCTCTTGGAAACGGTGCCCACAATGACCTAAATGTGTGGCTTGCAGAAGCTTCACAGACTGTAATGTTAGTTCTCTTTGTTCTTGGTCTTGAAATGATAGGTCCTTAAGAGGGCCTCGCGGGACAACCCTATCAGGAAAAATGAATGTAGTTCTCTGGAATCAGATTAGTTCCTGGAACAGTGTTATCAGAAGGCAGGAATAAAGCCCAAGAAGTGTGACTTGTTCTGTACCAGCTACTTCCCCTTCCACTTCAAATTAAGTTGGGCGATGGCACACTCATAATGCCCGCCATATTATGCTACTTGAAGTTTCCATAAATCAGGATTATTGGTCAAGAAAACCTCTTTTGATACCCCCAGGCATTTTGTTACTGTCACAGAAAAGAACTAAGACAATGGCAGAGAAACACATTCGGGTCATTGTAAAAGAAGATGATCGCCTTGTGATTCTGAAGGCATTTCATGGTCACCACCTTTAAATAAGATGAGTCTAAATCATTAACCATCATAAAAGTATGTGTTGTCCCATCTACCCAGGACCCAGAGAAGGGAGGCATAGAGATACCTGAGAGGGGAGTTACGGAAGAGAACAAGGGTAGAAAGAAATGAGTGGATTGGAAAAGAGTGCACACAGGAGAGGGATTAAAGGAAGGGGGCACAAAAGAAAAAAAACAAGAAAATTAAGATTAACATGCTTGCAATCCAAAGATAAAAGCTCTCTGAGGAAAGGATTTAAGATAGTAAGTAGAGCAAGGGACAATGCAAGGCTTGAAGTAAAGAACATGCAACAAAAGGGAGCAATGAAAATAATCTAGTTTCTGTATCCCGCTGAGTCGTGACTGTCAGAGAAGGATGTAGGGAAATGTGATGTGGGAGGGCTTTCTGTACGCTGCGAATTAAGTCCTGCTTTTATTGGTTGACGAATAAAGCTTTTTCAGCCAATGATACAGCAGAGTAAAGCTAAGTCAAAAATCAAAACAGAGAGAGACACACACAAACACACACATACACACACACACACACACAGAGAGAGAGAGAGAGAGAGAGAGAGAGAGAGAGAGAGAGAGAGAGAGAAGGCAGAGTCTAGGAGACGCCTTGTAGTTGCCAAGGGAGAGAGAGGTGCAAATATTACTGGCACATCATGAGTCTCATGGTAAAATATAAACTATTAGAAATGGGTTAATTTAGGGTTAGAATTAGCCAGTAAGAGGCCCAAGCCATTGATCAAACAATTGTAACTAATATTAAGCCTCAGAGTGGTTATTTCATGAGTGGCTTCAAGAACTGCTAGCAGGACCCAGTGAATCGAGAGAAACGGGTCCAATGGAACAGGGTGAGATGGAGAAAAGTCTTCTGTCTACAAAGTGAACACTGCAGAGCACTGGTTGTCAACCTATGTGTCGTGACCCCATAGGAGTGGACTGGCCCTTTCACAGGGGTGACCATCTATAACCATGGGAAAACATAGATACTTACATTACAATTCATAACAGTAGCAAAATTACAGTTATGAAGTAGCAACAAAAATAATGTTATGGTTGGGGGTCACCACAACATGAGGAACTGTATTAAAGGGTCAAGGCAATAGGAAGGCCTCTTTATGGTTGGAAAACAAGGCAGGAAAACGGCCCCGGGGTTTCAGTGAGATGCTCTCACCAAACTTTCAATCCCTCCACTAAGCCCTGTTCTCAACGGACACCAAATTTGCCCACCTGCATAGGCCAATTTTGGACAAATAAATATACTAAGCCCTCTCACCAAGTCAATGGGAATCCATCGCCTGCCCTAGCCCTATGGTGGAGTTCCTCAGTTCCTTCTACATCCCAGATGGCAACAGAGGCCTGCCTTCCTCAACACCTAGATCTGTTTTTTCCAAAACCTGATGGTCTCTCTTGACAATTTCACAGCAGTAGGCTACTTGGTTATAGAAATCTCCCCCCATTCAACCATATTAATCAGAGTACAGCTCTACACTGAGGCCTCTTATTTAAATTGTCCCTGCAGTGAAGCTCTGGTTTTCCTTCAACGAGCTTAGAAGATGACTAGAGATATGAATTAATTAGTAAAAAAGGGGCTGGGTGGTGGTGAGTTATGTATTTAATCCCAGTGCTCCGGGGGCAGAGGCAGGCAGGTCTCTGTGAGTTCGAGGCCAGCCTGGTCTACAGAGCAAGTTCCAGGATGGCCAAGGCAAGGCAGTAAAACCCTGTCTGGTATAAACAGACAAAGAAAAAGTAACAACTGGGTTTATCCATAGTATCACTACAGAGTTCCACACAGCATCATGGAAAGAGATTTGCATCAAAAGGCTGCCTTAGGAAGCACCAAGAACCCAAAACTAAGCAAAATAGAGAGACAAAGACCTTCCAGTTTGAGCAAGGTTCAAATTTCCTGCAGTATGCAGTGGGGGGTGAAGTACGCAGAGGGGGTGGAAAACAAAAGAAACAACTTTTTAAAGGGCTTATTTCCATGTGAGTATCTATTGTTCTATCAAAAAATAACAGATGTTCCTCAAAACCCATATGCTATACATATACACAAGGAGGGTAACTCACACACTGCTGCTCGGAACAACAGATGCAGTTATTGAGTGGGACAACACGACCTTGAGACCTAGCTCTTTGCTTACTTTTTTTAAATGTCATTGGACTGCAAGATTAACTAATAGATATACACTATGTATTTATATATAATATAAAACGTTTTTATAATTGCATACACTATGGGTGGTATATGCATTTATGTATGCAAACACATAAAATGCATACATAATTTCTAGTATATACTGATGCCCAAAAATAACAGTTTCTTCTTGTTATAGAAAGCCTGGGAATAAAAACTATCTGAATGCAAGCAAATTAAATGCATGTACAATTTTTCTTCCCGATATCACCTCAACTTTTAGATACATAATAATGACAATGGGTATGTAGCAACCAAGTTTTGACATTTTTAATAGGGCTCTGAGGTTTTTGTTTTTAGGTACAAGTACAGTTATTTCTCTTATCATCATGAAATTACCATCCAAGTAAAATCATCTACATTACCAATACCACTTTTTAATTGTAAAGAAGTCTTTCAAATGGTGACTTGTTTCATTAGATCAGCAATGTACACTTGCTTCTCCCTGGGCTTCTGCAACTGAGCGATAATTAGCATGATCCAGCTGCCAGGCGCCTCCGCAAGTACACAGGTTCCATCTTGCCCAGGTTAAGACTGGGCCAGGTTTCTTCCCTGAGTATCCTACACTGGCCTCCACCAAAAGGCATAGCAACCCTTTCCTAAAGAGCCCAGAGTTCTCCCCAGAACAGGCAAGACTTCACAACCGGCAACTCCTCACTCCTTTGTGAGGTGTCAGGCTGGATAAGGGATTTCCAGCAAAACAGGAGGAAGAGTAAAGCCTTTCAGGAAAACTCCCTCAATTAGCAATCACCTTCATTTAGCTGCAGCACCTCGGCCATGCCAGCTGCAGGGGAAATTAATTAAATTTAATAGAAGCCACAGGGGAAGTAATTAAATTTAATAGAAGTCATGGATCCCAAATGAAGATAAACTGTATTTGTAATCGGACCGACTGTGTCGCTTACTCACTCCCAGGTCTGGAAAAGCATGAGCCAAGAATGGAACACTTTCCACAGCAGCATCAAACTGCCTGGGACCTCTCCCTCTCCCTTCAAAAGAGAAAACGATACAGTCCATTACAGAAAGCATCCTTCACTTATTTTAATTCCTTTTTTTTTTTCAAACTAGAGAGTCCGCAGGAGTGTTCCGTGTCAACTGGTGTAAGCAAGCAGACCCAAACAGCACAGAAGCCGAAGCACAGACAAGAGGTAATGAAAGGTTGGCATGTTTGCTTTGCGAAGGAAAACTAGCAGCCCATTCATCTAAATGTAGTTATGTTTCAATTTAACTAAATTACAAGGTTGGAAATTAGCAATGCTTCAAGCGCCCTGGGCTCCTGCTCCCACCAGAACACTTCATCTTTAATACCTACTCCGGCTCGCAAATAAAGCTGAGGAAAACAGTACAGAAAACACTCCGAAACAGCGTCTGAACAGAGGCTCTTGCTACTAACTGCAGGATTGTGGAGATTCTTACCCTTTAGAATATCTAGAGGTGACAGGGGATAAGCCTAAGTAATACTTGTCCTCTTTTTTGTTTGCTTCATTTTATGAGACAGAGTCTCACTATGTAACCCTGGATGGCCTCAAACTTGCTGTGTAGACCAGGCTAGCTCTAAACTCACCAGATCTGCCTGCCTCTGTTTCCCTTAAAGGAGTACACCACCATGCTCACCCTCACTTGTCTGGAGAGTGGTGTGTGTGTGTACATATTTACACACATAATTACAAATATAAACAAACTGTATTGTACAACATGCCTATTTAAAGCATGCCTGTTTACATAATCGCCTATTTGTCAATATAAAATGTAACCTTATTAGGCACAAGAAGTATTTCAGTTCAAGTGCTTTTTGCCCATAGTGACAAGTTAAAAAGTATTTGCTGTGGGAGCACATTCTGCTCCGTCAGCCAATAGCCTTTTAGAGACCAGCCCACTTTTTGTTTAAATTTATCTCACCCCAAAAGAAAATGATAGCACCCCTCTCCTGAAATCATTACTATCAAGAAAGACTGCCCCAGCTCAGAGGACGCATGGAGGTCTTCTGGACTGGTGGTGCAGAGCCCTGCAGGAAAGCCAGGGTTTCTAACTGACCTGAGACATAGGGGGAAGATATTATCTTAAACTTACTGGGGGTCTGAGGGTGCTAAACACTGTAGTGTTTATTAAGTTGCTGTAAGAGGAAGTAATAGCTAAGACGCACTGAGTACCTGCTGTATGACCGGCACCACGCTAAGCACTTTGCACAGACTATCTCATTAAACGTTCACAAACACCCAAGGAGTCAGCTACTATCTTTAGCTCTAATTTACAACATTAAGAAAGTCAGGTTGGGAAATCTTACATAACTGATCCAAGGACCCAAGAGCTAATTAGTAGAGGATGTGAACCAGGATTAACATATTATGCATGCTTAAAGCAGTCAAAGAAAAAAAAAGAAAAAAAAAACTTGGCTGTTCTCCAGCACTCACACTCATCATCAGACTCCTCCAAGATAGAAAACATCTACAGCATGAAAGGAAGAGGCACGTTTCAATCCGACCTATTAGTTCCACACAAATAAAAGCACATTTGGATCAGACCTATTAGTTCCACACAAATGAAAGCAAGGATCCCATGATTTAGACAAACATCTTACTTTATACTGCATCAAGCCCAAAAGTAATGTTGCGACATCCAGCCTTGTAACATGAGGGCCGGCTTGTTGGGGTTTCTGTCCCACCCGGTACCCCACAACCGGCAACTCCCAACGAAAATCACACACAGGACTCCATAAGATTATAAAGCTGATTGGCTCATTAGGTCAGGCTACTTATTAGTTCTTATGACACATATTACCCCATTATCCTTATCTACGTTAGCCATATGGCTTGGTATCTTTTTCAGCCGGGCAAGTTACATGTTGCTTCTCTGGTGGTCTGTGCAGGAGAAGCAGAGGGAGCTTCCTGTTTTCCCAGAATACTCCCAGTCTCTTTGCTCCACCCCTACTTCCTGTCTGACTTTCCCACCTATACTGCCTGCCTGGTCAATCAGCGTTTTATTAAAATATGATTGACAGAATACAGATAATTTTCCTGCACCACAGCCTGAAGGGTCGCCAGTCACTGAAATGACCATTGTGCGTTTCACGTTCAGGAACCTAGCACCTTCACGGCCGCATCCCAGGGATGCCATGCAATCACTGTTACTGAAACTCCATCCGTTTTTCTAGATTTCAGGGTGAGCTATTACTTTTTACAATCTTGACTCTGACGTTCTGGAATGTGATCAATGATTGCTGTGTGTAATTACGAAGGCATCTTGAGTACATATAATTCCAGTGAGCCACCTGATCTACAGAGTCTTCGCTGGCCTTTGTGAGTATGTGCATGGACACACTCACACACATACACACACACACACACACACACACACACACACACACTCAGAGAGAGAGAGAGAGAGAGAGAGAAAGAGAGAGAGAGAGAGAAACAGGGCTGATGCCTTGCCAAGGCCTCTGTACATATCCCTATCATAGATTTCAAGACTTTTCCCACTGCTTATGTTCTCTTCTGTTAAACTAGAAAGATCTTCTCTTGTTCATAAGCTCAACCCTCGGCACACCAGAGCACGGCCCATGTCAGTCACTACATGGCATGAGTATTGAAAATAAGTTAAGTCATGCACACAGCTCTTTCTGACGCTCACTTATTGCCCTCGGGATTCAAAGATTCTGCGTTGGCGTTTGAGATGGGGCAAGAAATTATGATTACAATTTATAAGTCAAAGTTGAATCACTAATAAAGTGCAGAAAAAACATTAGACAAGACTAGCATTTAAAGGGAGTCTCCTAATAAAATGCTTGGCGTTGTCTGAGTAGTGGTGATCACATCATGTTAGGTCTCTGCCCCTCATGAAGTCGGCTTTATAAAATGTTGAAATGTCGGTCCTTGGTGATTTTAGCATTAACGGATACACACATGCATACAAAAGGCACTTCACAAGATCTCGTTCTACAATAGTACTTTGAAAATCGGGATCTTTTACTGCCACCCCCGAAATACTTTATTTGTCTCTAGCAACTTATAAAAATTAATAATGCTTAAACAAAGATAATTCATGCCTATGTTCCATGTATTACTTTATAAGAATTTCTGTCTAGTCATCCTTGGTGACATCCATCTACAGAACTAGTCTCAACGCGCCGCAGGTCTTGAACAAAGTTTGCACACTTGTCAATTGCAAGCACCCTTCTCCCAAGGGTCAGCCGTATGTGTTAGAATTGCTTCTTCCACCCACCCCCAGAAGAAA
Organism: Myodes glareolus; assembly: GCF_982192425.1. Taxonomy (NCBI): domain Eukaryota; kingdom Metazoa; phylum Chordata; class Mammalia; order Rodentia; family Cricetidae; genus Myodes; species Myodes glareolus. The sequence continues at coordinate 107,178,137 of NC_142026.1, forward strand.
GAAAGCCTGGATAAAAATGGGGAGGGGGGTATAAATACCAAATAAAAATAACTAGCTTGGTTCCTGTTGAGTGCATTTTTAATTAACAACAAACCAAAGGATGGGATATTTTATACTTGGATATAGAGTATGTCCCTTGGAAACTCAGTGACTGCAGAGTCAAGTCCACTCACACATAAATTACTTTTGCCCATATGTTTAATGTATGGAACTCAACCCTGGCCTTGTAAAACTCAGACCAAGAACTCTATAAGCAGAAGTAATGGTTGCTGCTCTCACAGGGAGAAGCACATCACCTTCTCCAGCCGTCTTTTCTGTGAGGAAGTATGTGAAGTATGTCACCGCTCAACCGGGTGAGGACGCATGCATCCTACTAATGAAGAGCGTGATCACTCTTAAGAAATGTACTGTGAAGTGTTATTGTACTTAATTTATTTGAAAATTAAAAACAAATTATCCTCTTCTCTGTAATAGCAGTTTAATTTTTCCAAGCTGTTAATGAGCCAATTAACAAAACCATTTATTTGAATGCAAGGATGAAATTTGACTTTTAGAAATATATAGTGCAATTTTTTTTCTGTGTTCATGACAACTAGCTCTCTAAACAAAATAGATGCAGTGTGCCACCTAAGAACCATTCTGGAAGTTCTGTGAAGTCACAGCTACCTTAGAACAATATTCCAACCCCGTCTTTCTTCCCCATTGCTGGTGCCGTGTTAGTGGATCCAACTGCCGACACCAGGCATGTGAATCAAAATGGACACCCAGTTAAACAGGCCACCATTTTTGCTTTTCACTGACCTGCAATCACAGCCAATAAAATGCAAGTGTCATTTCAGAATGTCTTTGACAAGCCTATAAAACTCAGTTTTGTAAAATCACAAGCCGTGACTGTGGTATCTGAATAGTCTGTGTCATGACGGGGACTCTGTATGAAGAATTCCTTCTGCGGTAGCAGATAAGGAGCATTAGCTATTAGTATGCTGCTGTGAGAAAGCACTATGGCCAAGGCAATTACTAAAAGGAAGAGTTTATTTAGGCTTACAGTTACAGGGGGAGAGTCCATAACGGCAGTAGGCAGGCAGAACAAGAAGCTGAGTTACGAGGTCTTCAACTGCAGACTCCAAGAGGAAAATGTGAACTGGAAGTGGAGCAAGGAGATCAATTTACAAGGCCCACCCCCACTGAGGTTCCTCCTCCAGCAAGACTTCACCTCTGAAAGGCTCCAGAACCTTCCCTAACATATCCACCACAAAGAGACCAGAGTGTCCAAATACTTGCACTACGTGTGATTTCTCAGTCACATCACCACAGATGGGTGGTGATCTCCAAGAAAAAAACTGGTAAAGGTAAGTAACCACTGTTTTGGTGAAACACAGTGTTCTCTGAGCAAATGAACGAAGACAGACTGTGTTCCAAAGTGGCCCTGACCAGAATTTTCTGGATGATGGAATGACTGCACCTGTCATAGGATGGAAAATAACCAACACTTGTTGCTGGTGATTAAAATTGGGCTTCAAACAAAAAATAGTTCTCTTGAAACCTTCTGGCCATTGTTCATTGATTAATGGCTTTCTAAGTCTTCAAATTTCTATAAACGTACCTACCTGGTTGCTAATGAACTGTGTACACATGCAGAGGTACAAAGAGAGGACAAACCAAGATTTTTCAGCTGGCCAATAGATAATGGTACAAATGGCACGCCTATACAAGATCCACCCAAAGTGGGAAAAACACCAGCACATTAATAAAACAGAGTTCACGGATGTGTTCACTGATGAAATTTTATACTTCTTCTTCAAACTCTTAGATTAGAGCCTAGAGCTCTGGGATGGGATCAAAGAGAGACATCTACAATGTTTTTTAGTCAGTTGATTGAAGTCATCCTGATTGCATGTGTCTGTGGGAATGCATATCTATATATATTACCTTCAGCCAAAAATACATATAAAAAAAGAAAAAACTGGACTTTAAGAAACTAGGTAGTGGAGATTTGAATGTTCTATTATTTTTAAGGAACCATTTCCAGTGACGTTGGTTTACAACAGGAAAGCAGACTTTTTTCAAACATGTTTTTTATCCGTCAGCACATGCCTGTGGTAGAGAACTTGACTGTCATGCTCCGGGGCTTGACCCACGTATCACAAGCAAAGAACCACCATTGACTACTGCTTATTTATCGTAAATATTTAATAAGTTTTCCATTTTGGTTTTAATTTTTTATGCAGTAAAGATTAATAGATATAACCCACAGATATAAAAGGCATCCGGAGTTCCTAAGAATTTTTAGATCAGGGCTGGAGAGGTGGCTCAGCAGTTAAGATCACTGGCTGCTCTTCCAAAGGACCTGGGTTCAATACCCAGCACCCACATAGCAGCTCATAACTGTCTGTAACTCCAAGATCTGACACCCTCACATAGACATACATGCAAGCAAAACACCAATGCAATACAATAAAAGTAAATAATTTTTTAAAAAAATAATTTTAAGATCAAAAAAATGAATACTCAGTTTATAGTACCAGAGAGCCTCTGAAGTAGATTAAAACATATTTATCTCCATCAAATCATGATTTTAAAAAAAACTTTTACCATATTTCCCTGAAAAAAATTGAATATGTCTCCGTTGTTGTTGTTGAAATAAGGTGTTATTACGTAGCCCAGGCTGACTCTAGATTCCCCTGCCTCAGGTTCCCAAGTGCTGGGATTATTTAGGTATAAGACATAATTTTAGGCTTTGCTGCATACTTCAAGGACCAAATGCAAACCCTGTGGTGACATCTGATAAAGACAGCAGAAAATGTCCTCAATGGACTGCGTGAGGAAAGAGCACGCGGCTCTAAGCCTACTGTAAAAGTGCAAAGAGCAATGGGTACCGGTATCAGGACACACAAGACACTGAGGTGCAAAAGTGCACAGAGCAACTGGGTATGGTATCAGGACACACAAGATGCTGAGGTGGGAAAGTGCTCAGTGCCAACCCTGACAACTGGAGTTTGATCTCTGAAAGCCATATGGATGAAAGAAAAAAATGACTTCTGCAATTTGTCCCCTGACCTACACACAGACACACAGACACACAGACACACACACACACACACACAGAGACACGCAGACACACACACACACACAGACACACACACACAGACACACACACACACACGTACGCAAGCACGCATGCATACACACATCAACACACAGTAAATTAATCTGAATTTTATGGATAAAAAATGTTATAAATAAAATACCCATCCTGTTAAGGAAACATGGCCACCCATCCCAGCACTGTCTTCCTTTCACTTCACGATACATATGCAACAAGAGCGGAATGGTGAGCACAGAAAGTTGGAAACCAATTTAGATCACACAATTAGGACTTGTTTCAAACTATTTAAAAGGTATTTCCTATTGCGTATGTTTTTGGTTTGATTTTAGTTGTGTATTTGTGTGTGTGTGTATGCATGTGTGCACACACACGTTGTGTGTTTTGTTTTGAGACAGTGTCTCCCTATGTATTCCTGGATGACATGGAACTCACAGAAATCCTCCTGCCTCTTCCTCCCAAGTGTTGAAATTAAAAATGTGATACGTGCCACCACACCAAACCTATAAGCTGTTGGATTTTTTTCTCCTGATTTTTTGAGACAGGGTTTCTCTGTGTAATAGTGCTAGCTGTTCTAGAACTAGCTCTGTAGACTAGGCTGGCCTCAAACTCAGAGATCCACCTACCTCTGCCTCCCTGGTGTGGGAGAAATGTCTGTATTCTGTCAATCATATTTTAATAAAACGCTGATTGGCCAGGCAGGCAGTATAGGCAGGAAAGCCAGACAGGAAGTAGGGGTGGAGCAAAGAGACTGGGAGTTTTCTGGGAAGCAGGACGCTCCCTCCGCCATTCCTGCTCAGACCATCGAAGAGGCAACATGTGAGCTGGCAGCTGAAAAAGGTACCAAGCCATATGGCTAACATAGATGAGAATAATGGGTTAATATAAACTATAAGAGTTAACAAGAAACCTGAGCTAATGGACCAATCAGCTTTATAACTTATAGAGATCTCTGTGTGATTGATTTTCTCTGGGACTTACCAGCTGTGGGTTACCGGGCGGGAACAGATACCCCAACAAGCCGGCCCCTCATGTTACACCTCCCAAGTGCTGGGATTAAAGAAGTGCGCCACCGCCACCCAGTTGGATCCTTTTTCTGAATTACTTTGTTGCTCACTGCTATCTTCATTACCAAAGAATGAATGTATTATCTTTATAAATTTCAAAATTGAAAAACCTCATAAGTTAAAAATGTGTACCTTTAAAATCAAAGCTCAAATCATTGGAGAGAGAAAAAAATCATTGGAAAGAAAAATCCAAGTTTACTTTTCTTAACTTCAAATTCTATGATAATACTGAGGCAAAACCACAGAAGAATCAGAGGTGTACAGCAGGCTCCCTTACTGAGTACCCATTTCCGAATAATGAGCAACACCTACAGAAAAATTCTGCACTGACCATGATTAGTGACTAAACAATGCATTCCTTCCCTGTCTATCACTAGGGAGTGACAGAAGCAAGAAGAGCAGAAGACAGAGATGTGACCAAATTTTGACACTCAGCGCTAATTGGGCCATCATCACTAACATTTCATGCTCTTCAATGCCACGTGGAATCCCCGGCTTCAGCTGGAGAACAGTCTTAAATCGGGTCCTAAAGAAGACTACTGCTTAAATTCTTGCTAATTCCTATCAACGCTCCCTCTGCTTATTCAGCATGGCATGCAAAGGCCACTGTGTCACAGTGAGCATTCTATTTCCCTGAACCTGTATCCTCAGATGGAAAAACAGCCTAGGATAACTAGCCAGCAGACGGGATGATCAAATAGTATCACAAATGTAAATAAACAGAGCTCTGTCCAACACAGCCATGGGAAACGTTAGTCATAATGATCTACGCGAAAGCCCACATACAGCTACTCAACAGAAATGTACAAATGTCCATTTTCTTGTGGCAGAATCTGAGGATTAGGTTGGCCATTCCAGGGACTGGAGAGCTGGTTGGAGGGTTAAAAGCATTATTATTCTTACAGTTCCACTCCCAGCACCCACATCAGGATGGATGCGATTAATTACCTGTAACTTCAGTTTCAGGGCATTTGGTGTTCTCATCTGTCTTCCACGGGCTCTCTCTCTCTCTCTCTCTCTCTCTCTCTCTCTCTCTCTCTCACACACACACACACACACACACATACACACACACACACGTCTTGATCATCCCATTCCTTTACCTCAGAATAGAAATAGGAAAAATCTACACAAGGAGGAATTAGACAAGTGCAATGTACCCACAATGTTCCCACAACGGAGCTCCTCTGGGGAAAGTAGAGAATTGTGTACAAGTTCTCAGTGTCCCCTCACTGCTGGCCTCAGCCTCAGCCTTGACCAGCGCCACAAACTTAAGTAAATCTAGTCTTTCTATGTCACATGAGGAATTACAGTCTCTACTCTGTGAGGGGTCATGAGGGTCAAATGAGCTAACGGCTGTGAGGGCTGGAAAAAGAACAAACCCTAGATCAATATTAGTTTTCGCATTATTTGCAGGTGGCCCTGGGAGTATTTCTTCTAGGGTTCATTTACTTTAGCTGGTAGATGAACAAACACAAGCAAGCAACTCCCTAAACACTGCTACCGAAATTACTTTGAATGAAATTTATACGCCCGTGATAAAGTTTTGAAAAAGACTCTATCGCATGGTTAATCTGTCTTATGCATTTGCTTTTATAATAAACAATAAAAATCTCAGGCTTGGAGGTGCGTCCAAGCTCTGGGTTTATGCTCCTCTATTTTGTCTGCATTTAAGAATCACCTGGAAAGATTCTGAAAAAACAAAATACGGGCTAGGGCAGCAACTTAGCATGCTAGAACTGAGTAACAAAGTGACTGCCCCCTCGGCCTTTCTAAGGAATACTTCAAAGTAATCAAATAGCCCTGACAGAAAGGGCAGCCTTCCGTCACTTAAAATAATTTTAGATAATAAACGGATAAGATATAATAAGAACATTCCCTTTTTTGTCACTCTTAATGGCGCAGTGATCACCAACAAATAGCGGTCATGGACTGGAAGGCTGGTGAGTCTCATCATAAAACAAAGCAATCAGGTTTACCACCGTGGGTCAATCGTATGACAGTTACAGGTGAGACAGTCAATGTTGCCCTGCCGTGATGGTGCAAGGAGGCTTCTCAAAGGGGAGGGAGACTGGAAAAGGATGAGGGGTACAGAAAGAAAAGGAGAGAAAAATGGGAACAGAAAGGAGGGGAAACAGGTAAGGAAAAAAGAAGGCAAAGCTGGGAGAGAGAGAAAAAGCTGTAAGGAGAGACAATGGGTATGGTAGCTTGAATGAGAACAGCTTCCCTGGGACTCTTGTATTTATTTTTTTTTCCGTTAGACTTGTTTATTCAAGTATCCGAAAACACTCTTTCCACTTCCTCCCCTCCTCCCAATACCCTCCCGCTCCCCCCACTCCCTCTCCTCCTTCCTCACCATTCCCAAGAGCAGTCAGGGTTTCCTGCCCTGTGGGAAATCCAAGTTCCTTCCCCCTCCCTCCAGGTCCAGGAAGGTGAGCATCCAAACAGGCCAGGATCCCAAAAAGCCAGTCCATGCAGACGAAGCAAGACCCAGTGTCATTGTCAATGGCTTCTCAGTCTTCATTTGGACATTGGGGGCTCAGTCAGCCCCCCATGTCAACCACATTCAGAGAGTCCGGTTTGATCACATGCTCGTTCAGTCCCAGTCCAGCTGGCCTTGGTGAGCTCTCATTCGATCAGTCCCCTTGTATCAGTGGGTGAACGCACCCTTCGCGGTCCTGACTTCCAGTGCTCCAATGTGGGTCTCCGTCTCTATCTCCATCCATCGTCAGATGAAGGCCCCCTCTGATTTTGCTTTCCTTGCTCACGATCTCCCTCCCTCTGCTTCTCATTTGGGCCTAGGGAGTTAAGTCCAGTGTTCCAATATGTGTCTCTGAGGACTCTTGTATTTAAACACTTGATCTCCAGTTAGTGGTTCTGTCTAGAGAGGTTATGGCATCTTCAAAACACAAAACCTTGCTGGAGAAAGACTGTTCCTGGTGGATCGGCCTCTAGGGTTAATAAACTCAATCTACTACCCATTCTCTCTTGCTACTTCCTATTTATGGGTGTGGTCAAGCCAGCTGCCTGGTCCTGCCACCAGGTTACCTTTCCCAGTCATGATGAACTCAATCCCTCTGTAACCATAAACCAAAGCAAGCTTCCTTTAAGTGGCTTTCTGTCATCACGTTGTATCACAGCAGCAGAAAAGCTAATACAATGACCGGGGGGGGGGGGGGGAGGAAGGATGGGAAAGGAGCAAAGTGACGAGTGTGTGAGGTCTCTGAGACACACTCAGAGAGGTCAGAATGCAAGCTGTTTGGAGATGCTCAAACTGCTGATTTTCGATGATTCTAAACAGCCCTGAAACCTTGTGAGTTTTCTCATTCAGCACATAGGCACACAATTCCCTTACAATGATATTTTTTCCTGTTTGCTCGAAGCAGCCAATGCCTGTTCATTTATTTAAACCCTCAGAATTCTTAATAATAAAGTCAAGCTCAGAAAACGACACAGGGAACTACTGAATTTTAAAACACTCCTAATCAATTAGCGTGATTATTTCAAGATTGATTATTGATAAACATTCTTAATGACAATATTTTCATTAAAATAGAATCAATACTTTATCTCTTTTCACTCTGAAATGCTTCAATTCAATTATCATAAATTAGACTTATAGTGCCAACTTAATGAAATATGTTCAAGAAGCACCCAAAAGTTTAACACACATGGTCAGACATCTTGGTCCCTTAGTGTAACTCTCCATTCACATGCTAAGGCAGAAACACTAGTTCAGTGCCAGGTTAAACTACATACAGGTTTGAGGCCAGCCTGTGCTACACAGCAAAAATAATGCTTAAAACAAATAAATAACATACATAAAATCTTCCATTAACACAATTTCTATTTTGTAAATATAAATCTGAATGAAAGAAGGAAGGAAAGAGAGGGGAGGAAGGAAAAGTAGGGTACTCTCACTCATGCCATAGAAGCATTTTATATGTTTATGGTCCCACAAAAAGCATACCTTGAAAGCTAATCTCATATAATATTTAGTTGTGAACACCTTTGGGGGGTGATTAAATCATGAAAGCAGCGTCTTAATGAAGGGGTTATCGTCCTGATACAGGGAAGTCAGTAAAAGTCACTCAGTCTTCAATTATGTGAAGACACAACCAGATGTTGCCTATGACCTACACCAGGTCCTTATAGACAGCGAGTCTGCTGCCTCCTTAACGTTGGACCTCATACTCTCCACACCTCTGAGTAAAAAGACTTGCCCTGGTCCTAAACCACAGAGTCTATGGTAGCCTGTTACAGTAGTATCACCAGACACTGTTATAACCAAACATTGGAGACATCTCAAAAAGCAGAAACTTCTACAGTGATTGTTCAATAATTCAAAAGATGGGGGCGTTCGAGGCAGGATGATGGCAACCCCACTTTTGTTTCTTGAAGGAAATGGACTTAATTATTCACCTTTCACGCAAAATTGCCTAGTCTGAAATACAAGGGGTTCTGCAGAGATTAAACAGAGCACTATACATGAAAATCGTTTGCAGTGAGCTGATCTCCGGGTAGAAAACATTAAACTATTTAAAAATGAATTCATAGCATAAACAGGAAGGAGAGGGTGCTGATATAAGACAAACTATTCGAAGTGAGTAACTCGGAGACTTAATTTTTCTAGTTTCTAATTGATAGGTTAATTATATGCATCAGAAAAATAATAAAACTTAATTTCTATAAGATTGTTCTGTGATTCAGACTTTCAATTAAGGCAGACAGGTGTTGCCTACAACTCATCTAAATTAGCAAGTTTTTATTGCCGTGCTATTATGCTGCACAGGAGAAAAAAAATTAAGCGAATCCAAAACTGGTATATTTGCTCAAATGAAATCTCATTATAGATTCCTATCATTAAGTACACTCACTTCCTTCCTAGCCTCACGCCAATTCTCTGCTTCTCTGACCTTGAACACAGGGATGGCACGGTAGGGCACCACTAGTCCCAACCGGAGAGATACTCTCTGCCTTTGCAGAAGTGCTCACCTTCCAATATTGAAGACCCCAAAAATTAACTCCACAGCCGCACAGCCTACTTTTAAATCCCTACGGTCTGGGAAGAGATGTGTAGCTTTTTATTACGTCGATTTTCTCATGAAGACAAAATGGGTTGGCCGACTTCCAGGAAGAAGCAAGGCCTGCCAGGTGGTTGACTCTTCGCTGGTCCTCTCTCTTTCTTGGCTTTATCCTTTCTCAAACAGGTGCCTATTCCTTAGCCTTTGTAGAGAGAGACTGATTTCTTCACCATGGTTATTGCTCGTGTTGTAAAATCTGCACCGTTAGGATAAAGATTGATGGAGAGATGTCTGAAAATCCAAGTGTCTGCACAGACCGTAATACAGATCCCACACAGAATGCTGAGAGTGCGAACTGGGAGACTAATTTTCTTGCTTTTTTTTTTTTTTATGACTTGTACTCTTGACAGCATGAGGTGTTTGAGGGCAGCGCATGTGGGAGGGTTAAGGAGTTAACACGAATAGTACTGTGGCTAAACAGATGGTGTAATTAGCCCACAATGGGGAAGAACAACGTTTTCATGTTTGGATAAAAAGGGCTCGCTGTGGGTGGTGGAGTAAGAGGCTGCAAGGAGAGTACCTCATGAAAACCAGGCGGATGACAGCATTAGACCTCATGATTTGGGAATCCGTGTGCATTCATGCAAACGTCGACACAGCTATCAACTCACCAAACATATTTTAATCTAAGTAAACTAATTCCTGTGAACGCTCTTAATGGATACTAAAATGGCGCAATTTAGCACAGTCTGGGAGACATGGTCACTGACCGCGGGGATCCAGGAAATAACTGAATCTTTATGGTTAGGTGTGTCATTGTCTGGGGTAGATTTGGGAGAAGGAAGCAAGTACAGGATTTGGCAAACATTTTTGGAGCAAAATGTATTACAAGTCATTAATTGTATAGTAGCCCAGCTAACACCAGTGTTCCTCACAGGAAACTGGACAGCAGCCAAAAGGCTGTTTTCCTCTTCCACTCATCCCACATGGTCATCTAGCTTTCTGTGAGGCACAAAGTTTGTTTGGTTAAATATAATTTACTCTCAACTTGGTTATATATTTTTCTGCAGTCCCCAAAGTGATACACTCAGCAAAAGGAATAAAGAAACACGGTGAGTCTTCCTGTATAATCTGAAAGCATTTTCCTCCAGGACATTATCTCGCTCAAATCGCTGGTATTCTGCGGTGTTTAGATAGATCTTACTCATGTTTTTATGATAATGTAAATTTAGAACCGTACCTCACACTTTAGCTAATTATTAGAGAGATATTTGCAAAGATTTTTCCCCTTGTCAGCCCATCTGCTCCTGTGGTACAGTCATAATGCAGAAGCATTGACATCTCAATTATTTCCATGGCAACAAATTGATGTCAGGATCCCATATTTGACTTCACCGCAGGACCAAATAGGATTTGGATTACAAGGGTGGGCTGGGATTTGTTACTAAAACAGAAGTCTTTAAGCAAGGAAAATATAAATGTCTTTGGGAAACAATGTTTGGTTTTAGTTTGTTTTTGTTTATTTTAAAAAAAAACTTAAGCTTACTTTTAAAGGGAGAAATACACAAAAAAATGTAAAAATATAATCTTTCCTTGTATATAGACATAGAGAAAACGAAGGACACTCGTTCTGCCTGTGACAGATGCAGGTCAAACTTTAACTTGATGTTTGCTTAAACGGCTGCCTGATAAGGCAAACGCTCCATTAGTTGCCAAAAGTTCAAAATACTGAAAATTGAGAACCAGGGTACTTTGGCTAAGTATTGTATTTATAAATGCATGGGATCCCAGAACTTAATGATATAGTCTCTGTGTCTGTGGTCTGGGTTATCATATTTGATCCTGCATCCCTCACGGACTCCATAATGCCAGGGCTTTTGTTGACTTGCATTTTTACTCACATGGGAGACTATTTATTATTCAGTTACCTCATATATAAGACTGCTCTTACTTCATGGCAAAAGCTCAAGGGAGACAATTAGATTTGATGTCTGACAAACAATTTTGAATCCAGAAATATTTCTGTCTTTGTTTTTGGTTTTTTTTCCTCCGTGTTCCCTGGTATGTAACATCATACGGTTGGTCTCAAATGCAAGCTTCTGTGGGCTCTGCCTCCTTGGATTGATTGTGAAGATGGCGGTTATGTCTGCTTTGATATGTGCACGTATGCATGTGTATATGTATGTATGAATGTATGACTATGTGTGTATGTATGTATAATGTGCTCACTATGACATTTAAATCATGTGACAGTTCTGGGAGGCAGTAACCATGTTCTACCACATATAATGGATTGAAAGCAAAAGCTGGAGATTTCACCCCAAAAGAAGCGGTGGTCCTAGAATCCCGATCAGATTCTGGAGTCAGGGTGCTTGCCCTGAGCTCATACACATTGACAGATCACCCTAAAAGTAGGTTGTTCTGCTACTGAATCGATTTCTGCAGTGTGTTCAATCTTGGAAGGTGAACACACTTCCAGAGGCTGTGAGTACATCGCTGTACTCTCCAAGAGGAAATAGTGGTTTTCTACTACAGCATCCCTGGGAAGATTACATTTTAAAACACTCTGATCTGGGCTTATTTTCCTCCTCTAACAATACTAATGTATAAATGACCAAGAAAGATGGTGGACAATCGAACTGATGAGTTGGTATATGTACAAATTCTGAAATGAGAACCACAACCAAGGAAACACATCCCCTACTCCAATTAATTTTGGATTTTTTTGAGGGGGGGGGGGTTGGGTTTTGTTTTTTTTGTTTGTTTGTTTGTTTTGTTTTGTTTTGAGAGAGGGCGTCTCTGAGGTGTAACTGCCCTGACTATCCAGAAACTTACTCTGTAGACCTGGCTGGCCTTGAACTCACAGAGAGCCATTTGTCTCTGCCAAGCATTGGGGTTAGAGCTGCGCACCACCACCACCTGGCGATACACGCCTTTTTCCTCTGTAGACAGTATTCTGTGTGTATGTACATGGTAAGAGAACAGAAAATGTGCTTCACACTGCAGGGGTTCTTATTCTCAACTAGTTAAATGTGGCTCCCATTTTGGGGAGTCAATATTCAGACCGCTATCTGTTTTTGAGACCATATTTAGAATTTCTTAGTATAGATTTATCTGCCATATGTTGAATGTGTAAGCATTCTAACCTCTTGTAGACACCAGTCAATACATGGTTTACGTACATACATGCAGGGGAAATACACTCATAAAGTAAAAATAATATCTTCTTAAAACCTTAACAATTATTAAAGACCAAATATTTTATATTTGCATGTAATTATGCTAAAATTGTAAGCACAAAAAAAGTCATTCTCACAGCTGCAAAACGGGAGTAATTAGGGTATGTGTGCTACAGCCTAAAACTCCAGAAAGACAATGGCAAGTGTTGGCATCTTTGGCAATATTCTCCCGTGGAAAAAAAAGGATGTGAATCTTAGTCTCCCTGTTCTTTCAAAGTTGTAATAGCCAGTGAATGAAGACGTCTCCTAAGAGTTAAGCTATTGTTAATTAATGCAGCTGATTGTTTTTAAAAGTTGGGGCAAAGTACCAAAGCTGATCAAAGTGTATCAAAAGAAGAAAAGGGAGGAAAACCCTAACAATCCATGTTCCTTGCCCTATCATCTCATCAGGTCCATCCATAACATAAGAAGGAAGAAAACCATAACCATCAATGCTCCCCTGTCATGTCTCATCAGGTCCACCTGGGTGCATCTGCTGACTTTGAGATGTCAGCTTTGAAGCACTGCTACCCTAAGAGCCACAGCCACAAATGGTATCACTGGGGCAAGTGCAAAGGCTCAAAGCCTGACCCTGCCTTACCTAGATGGTGCTTTGGTTAGGTAGACACTGTCTTTAACAGGCCCATGTTTTACAGGTGGTCCCCAGCTGGAAGCATCATTTTTACGAGGCAATAGAACCTTTAGGAGGTGGGACCTAGCTGGAGTATATAGTAATTAAGACCCTTGAAGTTAGCAGCCCGTCCTCTGGCTCCACTTTCTGCCCCGTGTGAGCAGTTAACTGGGGATACAGAATCCACCACAAGCTGAGCTCCTCCATCGACCTCACCTGCCACCAGGGGTTGAAATCCCTGAAGTACGAGTCCAAATAAATCTCCCCTCCCTTGTTTCTGGCAAGATACTACCACAATGAGGCGAAACTAAGACTGCAAAGCTGGAGACGTGATCAGAAATCTACTTGCTGTCTTCAATCACTAAAGCTTGCTGAGTTGCCTTTTGTTGGCACCAGACCCAGGGCCCTGTGTGCATTAGATAGTGGTTCTACCAATGACAGAGTATCACCAGCTAATGGATTTCCACATCAAATAAACCTAAGATGGCTAACCTTGACTGTCTAGCTAATTAAATGGAGAACCAGCTAGGAGACTAGTGGAGCATACGTCTGGGCATATCTGGCAGGACATCTACAGAGACAACTAGATTGTGGAGGCTCTGATCTAAAATACGGTTTCATCCTGTGATGAAGTCATAATACGATGGCATTAGTGAGAAGTAAAAGGTAGATAGCGAGGGCAACTGGAAGGAAGAATGTCAGTACGTCAATAGGAGGAGCATGTCCTTCGGGAAAGTAGCTGGGCCCTTTATTCTTGCTTCTCCACTGTACTTTCTGTCTATCATGGGATGACCAGTCTTCTCCTTCGCATGTTTTCAGCACCATGGTGATCTGCCTCATTTCAGACTGACATCACAGAGACAGAGAGTAGAACTGACATCGCCAAAGCCAGGAGCTGACATAAATCCTTCCATCCAAGCTCTTTATGTCGGGCATTTTGTCACAGCAAAAAGAAAAGTAATGCAAAAATCAGTAAGGGACAGGAGGTGGTGGTGGCACACGCCTTTAGTCCCAGCACTCGGGAGGCAAAGGCAGGCGGATCTCTGTGAGTTCAAGGCCAGCCTGGTCTAGAAGGGGAATTCCAGGAGCCAGGACTATTACACAGAGAAACACAGTTTCAAAAAAATAAAAGATACCACCTATCTATCAGCCAACCAATACAGTCCTTTAATTTTTAATGCATTTCTTTTTTATACACTTCTCAGAATATTATATTGAAAAAACAATTGTTCATAATTATTTTTAAATGACACACTGATTATAGACCATGAAAATGACTTTTTTCCATACAAAAGAAGTGTTCGTTAAAAATAATAACAGATGTACACTTGGGTGTCTCTTTTCCATCAAATTATTAGGGTCATTCAAGAGGTTTTAGGATTCCATACAATTTGACAAGAGTCTCAACTGCCCTGTGATGAAGATGAAGGAGGGGAACTTATTAACGTGATTCCCAACTGAAAACACTGTACTTTGGAAAGGAACATTCACTGTCAAGTGTTCGTTTCTTGCTGTCTCTACGAACAGCCAAGATCACAGTTTACACAGATGCACGGTTGTGCACATGCACACTTAGTCTGAAGGTTAGAAGAGTAAGCCACCTTGAAAGAGTGGGCAGATACAAGTACTGAACATGCAGATGGTGAATTTAGACATAATACATCTTGCAGCTCTCCTTTAAAGAAAATGTCAAAAACCACAGCTTGAAAGAAACTGTTAAAGACCACTCACACCCACCATGTTTTCACGTCTGACAATGGACCAATTTAGTCAAAACGTTTCTCCTCAGCACACATACTGCTGCATTGTCCAGAGTTGGTAGGGGAAAAATGAATATTTATACACCAGTACCATAAATAGATATGTGTATCCACCCTATGAAATGATTTCTGCCTTTTGTTATTTTGTATATGTGAATTCCAGATGTCTTAATGAGAAATCACAATTCCTCAGATGTTGGAGTATCACGGTGATATATAGAAGCTAGTAAAAGCTATGAAAAGGCACTAAAACCACACTTAAATATATTTGTCTAACAAGTCCCCTCAGGCAGAAACTGCAATGAAGTAGTTGTTCCGTACAGACAACCAATTTTTATAAAACCGATTCCAACTGCCAACGACAGTTCGGAAACACAGAAGAGTGTGCCTCTCTCGTCCCTTGTCAGGAAAACTTCTCGTAGCAGATGGCAGTGAACACAGAAACCCCTCAGCTGGTGAAGACGGAGAGCAAGGGACTGGAAAGCTCAGTTCTCAGCCGGCTATCACTCCGCATCCCTCGAGCCGCAGGGAATTTGAGGACAAGGGGTTAAAAAGGCTGCCAGAGCCAGAGGAGGTTGGGGGCTTCAGCTGGAAAGAGGAGGAGTGTGTACTCTGCTGTGCCCAGCTTCTTCAATTTCAACTACCTCGGAGCTTGAATCAATACATACTTGCTTGATAAACTGAATAACATTCCATGTAACATTATTTTTAAATATAAATTTAGGAAAGTTTCAGTGTTCTAAAGCTAGGTCACCATGACAATATTTTCTGAGAGGTAATAACACAACAATCAGGAATGTGTCCGTGTCCTAAGAGGAAGCAGGAAAAAAATGTGTGTGTGTGTGTGTGTGTGTGTGTGTGTGTGTGTGTGTGTATGAAAAAAATGTAAGGTTCCACTCCTCGGGCAAAACATAATTAATTCCATGTCTGTAGTAACCCTATATGTTCTAGTGCTGCATTTTAGAAAGAAAGAAAAGAAACCAAAACACAAATATTAAGTTTAGTGGTATCTTGAGCTGAGCATAGTGTACACATGTTTAAAGGCACACATCTTTAATCCCAGCATTCAGAAGACAGAAGTAGGCAAATGCCTGAGTTCACCCTCATAGTCTGATCTATATAGTGAATTCCAGAACACCCAGGGCTACACAGAGAAACCCTCTGGTGGGAGGGGGTGCACAATGACATGTTTAACTGTGTCTTGTATAGTAAAATATACCCAAAATATTGTCAGGTAATATGTTAACAATATAATAAAAAAGGGAGTTGTCATTCATCCCTTCCATCCTATCTCCTGTGAGACTTCTGTTTAGTGCAGGTCTAACCTCGGAAGTAGTCACATTTTAATAACCCTAAAAAAGGCTCTTGGGATGAGCGCTAACATTTAGACAGTACCAATCTAGATAGAATGGAGCAATTGGAAAAAGACATCGTAAAAACATGAGAATATTTGAAAAGGAAGAGGAATGAGAAACGTGGCAGTAGAAAGAGAAAAAAGAATCAAACGCTGTTGGGGAGAAAGGACAGGCAAATTTTAATTTCCACATTAAATATGTTTGTCTCCCTTGTCTTAGCAATTAAAATACAACCCGCCTAAATAACTAAGGGACATTCTATGTCAAGGGAGGTCTAAAAAAGGATGAAAGCACACTGTTCTCCATAACTGTCCCTAAGAATAAGGGAGGCAAAGGCAGGCAGTGCATCACCTGTAGGCAAAGTGATGCAGCCAGGGCTTAGAAGCAGTAAGAGTCATTCAGGACTGCAAGAGTTCAGCGCCTGTTCTTCCAAACCTCTCACCTTAATTGCTCCCTCACACACCCACATGTGTTAACCTGTGTTCTGATCGCCCGGCAGCCTCCACCGGGTCACGCCAAAGGTTAATAATCAGCTTTGAGCTTGGATCCCTGCTGACGTACGTTGACTGTCTCTAACGAACATCCATTTCTTCGGTGTACTAAGGGCTCAGTTTATCCACAGATCACATCTTAATGCTTCATGCAGTCATAGCTCCACACACACTCCCTAGAGGTCTTGTTCATGCAGCCCCACACGGCAGAGGTCTTTCCATTACTATACGTCACTCTTGCTGCGTTACTCATACTATGCCAATGCACGACCATGGAATACGATCTCTCCAACACTTTACACCACTGATATCCTATCATTAAGAGGATTTCTAGCGGCAACTTTACACTTTCCGTACTGCACCCTTTTACAGAGCAACAACATTAAGGCGGCTATTAATCTTAAAAACAATTAAACAGAACTATTTGCATTCGGACTTTACTTCGCATACAAAACAATTTGGCTTTCTCTATGAAAATGGAATTTTACTTTTAAACAAATAAGCCTACCTATAAATTTGATGACAAACCCAGAGATAAACTAAACAATGTCTGGGAATCAAAACCCATATTCATTATTGGGTAATATATGGCAACAATTGGGTAATATATTGGCAACAATGGGTCAGATTACAATAAACACATAAGCTTCATACGTCCTCACATAAATAAACAGTTGCCTCAAGTGGGAAATCACTTTAAAAGTTCAACTTGAAAGCCTCAGGGACAGTCTAACTTCCAGATAGGGGAAAATAATGTGAGATCATAAACTTGATAAATGTTTGCATAGAAGGCTAAACAAAATCCTTAAAATCTGTAGGACTTGGAAGAAAGAAAAAGTGCATTAATATCTCAAAACATCCATCTGTGTTATCTGCAGTAGTGGGATTAAAGGAAGAAAACTTTAATTTGAGTCAAGCCACCAAAGCACATCTCTGACATCTGCTATACTAATGATATGGTCCTAAATCAACAGTAATACATTAGTAATTTTTAAAATTATTATTACATATATCACAAGAAACCCTTTGGAAGCTTTTAGTTTTTGTTGATAAAAACAGAAACAAGAAACACTCTAACAGATGTTATACACATCTGGCCTACTCAGTGGCTCCAGCTCAAGCAACACCTGTGCAATCAGGCTTCCAACCTGTGATGGCACTCTATTTTTTTTAATTTAGGTGAAAGTAATATGGCAGACAGGAAGAATGGAAGAAAGCAAGTAAGGGTAGGAAAGGAAGGAAGAAAGGAAGGAAGGGAGGGAGGGAGGGAGGGAGGAAGGAAGGAAGGAAGGAAGGAAGGAAGGAAGGAAGGAAGGAAGGAAGGAGAGGAAAATGACTATCCTCTATTTCCCACGGAGAAAATCAAGGCCCTGTGAGACTAGGTGCCTGACTCAGTAGTGAGTTCTGACCACTGCTACTTAGACTAACAGGGGAAAGGTACTAAATGGTTTTTAAGGAAAGTGCTGTCAGTGTCTGTGGCCACATCTGTTTTCAGGATGCCTGCTGCCCAGACTTTGCCAATGCATCATTTGCAAATAAGAGTACTCTATGAAGATGGCAATCACGCTGGACATACAATATCTTATCTATTAACTTATGGATCGGAAAATGCACAGCAAAGAAAGGACCTGAGACTTAACTAAGACAACAGAATGAAAGGAGTGGTTAAGATAAAAACACCAATAAACACTTTAACAGGAAAGTATGGCAACTGCAGTTTCTGTGAATAATGCATTGGGGTCTCCTAGCAGCCCCATGGTAACAGTGGCCCCTGAATGTGCGTCAGGCATAGAAATGTCAAAACAACCAGAAAGAGTCCTAATAATCCATACCTAATAGTAGGAACGGCCAGGCATTTCAAAATACATCATTTTAATTGTGGATGAACAGTCTATGATTCTCAAGGAAGAAGAATGTAGTTCATTCCGAAAAAACAAATCAAGTATATAAATTAATATGGATGAACAGAAAAGGCCTGGGATGCTTAAAGCAACACACACAGTATTTTCTTTAAGAACAGGCACTTAACATACACAAAACTTATGTATAATTTAAGAAAATAACATTCAAATGCAAAGTACCGTACGATAATAGCACTAAGATTTAAGAATCAGCTAATGCTAAACGCTAACTACAAACACAAGAGACTTTTGCTATTGTGTTTTAGGCAAGAGACATAAAAAAAACACCTGCTCTTATCAGGACAATAAGGGACAGGGCAATTAACAATGACAGAAACTACTTTGCGATTATCACTCAATTTGATTTAGAGAATGAAGGATTAATATTACAATGCAATTAAATAAGCACTGGCTGTAGTGAATATAGATGAGAATTCTATACAACAGCAAGTGACCACGTCCCGTAGGTTAAGAATCCACTCTCAGAAGTACACCGGCACAAGAACATGTGAATGCTTGATGCACTATTAATAAAAACTCAGGGTCAGAAATTGGGGTTCAATCTGAAGGTTTAAAAAGCAAAACAGCCAGCCACTGGCTCTTACCTTGACCTCAATCTGAAATGGCAATCCTGCCTCCTGAAATCTCAGAATGATACTCTGTCTGAGAGCTGTCTTCCTCCCACCCTTGTCTTATATTCCTATCTAGGGCTAAGAGTAAAGGTGTACACCACTGGGATTAAAGGCATGCACCACCCGATTTTTATGACAATTTGTGTGGCTACTGGGATTAAAGGTGCATATCTCAGGACGACTGAGATAAAGATCTGTAAGACTGATCAGGGGGACTGTTTTACTCTCAGATCTTCAGCCAGGCTTTATTTATTAAAACACAATTGAAATGTCACTGCAAAGGCTAATGCCACGGGAGTCTCGTCCCCACTAAGGTCACCGACAATTCTATATCAGCCGTTAAATTGCATATTTTCAGCCCTCATTACTTATGTTGTTTCCATTAAGTTAAACCCAGTCATCACTCCCGACTTTTCATATTCTGTACCAATACAGACTGGCGTCTTCCACTTACTCTGGCCACTAGATTTCCTGGCAGAATCAATCATAGTCTTCTTGTTAGCAATTAAATGTCAGGATCTTTCAATAGCATTAACACCACGAATTAAAGGCTAATGCGATTGTTTAATTAAAGTTCTCAAATTCAGATATGTCCTTTGTCCCTTAGTCTTATGCATCCAGACACCTGATCGATCTCTTATTTATCTGCCCTAAAGGCTTAGACGTATCCCCATCTATGCTTTAAATCAATACTCCTAGTTTCAATCTGTACTTCCAAGGTCATCCGCAAATGCAATCCATCACCAAATCTTGAGTTTTATTTCCTTTAAACACTTAGGGAATCCAATTCCTCTGTCTGTCTTCTCCCCTCAACTGGGCTGTTGAGGAGGCCTCCTCTTCCCTTTCCATTGCATTCCCAAGATGGTCTTTGGAGTCAGAAATCAGTTCTCACCGCTGTCACTTTGGTGCAAGCCTTTAATGACTACTATCATGGCAAAGCATTGGCTTCACTTTCCTCTCCATCTCCGTGCCAATCATTTCATCCAGTTCTCCAGCCTGTAAGTCCTAGCCCCTTCCAGACACAAAGGTTGTACACTCCGTTCCTACACAGTAGGACAGGGTGTCCTCGTCACCTCTTCCCTCACCCTCCTTCTTCTCAGAAATGTTCCTGCATCCTCACATCCCAGCTCAACCTCCAGTAAAGTTTCCATATGCATGAAGCCTTATGTGCTTGTCTTTCAGGGAACACACTGTCCTGGTGTTGTGGAGCTAATTAATATGTACCATCTCCTTGGACTTAAAAGCCCCATGAAGTCATTGCCAAAGTCAACTACACTGAGTTGTACCTGACACCCAGCATTTAGCATAATGCCCAGCAATTAGTGGACACGCAAGTTCTCATATGAGCTGAGGATAAGCTGAGGAGTCTTCGTTGATGATGGAGAGGACAAGTTTCTTTTCTAAAACTAAGGATTGTGTCATCATGATAAGCCAACCAACTCGGGGATCGAAACATCTAGAAATATTAGCAGGCTTGTATGTTTACATTGCTCCATAAAAGCGCATACCACATAATTACTCAGATAAAATTTCAGTACTACAGCGTGGCATAAATCTACAGCTTTTAGCTAATTATCGATATACGTTCAATGGGTATTCATTTTATTTATATTTTATTGGAGCATGGAGGATGCGGCATATGTACTTGGTAGTGTAGGTGTGGGAGGGTACACATGTCTATGTCTATGCATGGCAGAGATACATTTGGGGTCTTTCCCCAACTGGTCTTCACCTGTGTTTTTGGAGACAGGAGCTCACACTCTAAATGCACTCTCGTCTCTCTCAATCCCTCCTCCTCCACACACACCCTGCTGTGCAGATAGGAATATCAGAGGATAGTTTGCAAGGGAGTTCTGACAGTGGGCACTCTTAGCTATAGAACCATCTCACAAGCACAAAACAAAGTCTCCCAGTGAGCCTCTTGCACATAAACTTGTGTAGGCTGGCTAAGCAACGAGCTGATGGGATCTTTCATTCTTCTGCCCCATCCCTAGACCTGCAATGCAGATTCACAGGCACACATCACCAGGTCCTGGTTTATTAACTGGGTTCTGGGGAATCAGAACTCGGGTCCTCATGCAAGCACAGCAGGCAATTTGCTGATTAAGCCATCAGGTATTTGCTGAGGACCTGCCCACTTTAAATGTCTGTCAAATAGTAACTGGCTATTTCTAATAGCTTGTTTTTCTTATTCTTCCTCTTCCTTTTCCTCTTTTCTTCTTCTTCCTCTTCCTCTTTGTGTCCTCCTCCTCTTCTTCTTTTCTGTTTCTCAAGACAAGGTTTTTTCTGTGTAGCCCTGGCTGTCTTGGAACTCACTCAATAAACAAGGCTGGGTTTGAACTCACAGATCCACCCCACCTGCCTTTGCCTCCCAAATGGACCAGCACCACTGGACAATGTTTATCTTGTCATCTAATTTGCTTGGAATGAATCTCCTTTTTCTCTGTGTTTCTCTTTGTTTTACGGTTCAATCTGGTTCCTTTCATTACAACCGTATGAGCAGAGAGTTGTTTTGAGAGAGATGCTACAAAGACTACTAGCCATCCCATGATTGCAGAACGTCCAGCGCCCTTTGTTGGACACTCACCTTCAGACAGGTACACCTGCCCAGGTTCCTCCTCTCAATTTTCTTTCCTCTAACACTTGGCATTTTAATTTCTCTGTTCCTTTGACAACTTGCAAAATGTGCTCAAGCCCATGAAATACAATGTACACATTAAACACCTTCTCACCCCAAAATGGCTCAATAGATCTGATTTCAACATAAGATATTTTGCAAGGAAATTTCATAATTCGAATATGTTTATAGCATGGTATTTATCAAATACCAAGAAAATGTACTTTTCATATTTATAGAAAAAGAAAGTGAAAATGTTCCCATACAGATATATAAAATCAGACCAGTATCAATTAGACATGATTACTATACATAAGTACTTTCCTTAGTTTATTGTTTCATAATTTATTTGATTTTATTTTATGAGCATTAATTGGTGGTTGCCTGCATGTGTATGTCTATCTTTGTGAGGGTGTCAAAGCCCCTGGAACTGGAGTTACAGACGACTGCCTTGTAGGAGCTGGGAAATGAAACTGGGTCTTCTGGAAGAGTAACCAATATCTTCACTGCTCCAACACCAACTTCATTTTATTTTTTCGAACTGGAAAGACTGCATTGAGTCACTTGCCAAGAAACAGAAAGCTACCTAGTGTACAGAGTCGTAGAAGTGGGTCAGAGGAGCATGCCCCTGATTCATTCAACTTCTCATGGACCATTACTATCTCCCAGAGGACTTAACATTTCAACCTGGATGTTCACTACAAACCCTGAACATCTCTTACAATACTGCATTACTTCAGTGAATGAACAGTCTAGGGGAGCTTAAAGGAGATGTTCACACACAGGCATGTGAGCACAAGGCCCAAGAGTGAGAAAACAGTCAAAGTGAATATCTGTACTAACAAAGGAATCAGCGTTTACTGCTTCCGGTCCAATTTTAATTTTACCGTGAGTATTCAGATTACAAAAGATCTATAGAAATATGTTCACTGATTCTGCAAGCTCTGTGTAATTTCTGGTATCACAAACACCTTAGTTTACATGTGAAATTAATGTTGCCAGTCAGATTTCTTTGATCAAGAAGATTAGCTTCAGTCATGCAAACCAAACCCCGTAAAATCAAACATGTCTCAAAACGTGAAAGAGGGAAAAAGGAAAACAGAAATTGTGAGAGACAATGGTGTGGGAAGGACTTATCTTCATTTTGCTGCCTGTAAAGATGAAAGGCCATGTGCCAAGGAAGGCTTATGACCTCTAGAGCAGTGGTTCTCAGACTTCCTAATGCTGCAAGACTTTAACACAGTCCTCATGTTGCGCTGACCCCCAATCATAAAATTATTTTTCTTGCTACTTCATAACTGTTATTTTTGCGACTTTGAAAAGTCACAAAATAAATCATAATGTAAATATCCGTATTTTCTTGGGGTCTTTAGTGACCTTTGTGAAAGGGAGACCCACAGGTTGAAAACTGTTGCTCTCAAGAGTCCAAACAGTAAGTGGACAACTGTTCCACGGAGCCTGCAAAAGACCTACAGACAGCTCAGAGAAATCCATCTACTCTGGCCTCCAGAAATAAGATTAAAGATGCCGGTCACCACTATGAGCAAGCTTGCTTTGCTTCAATTCATAATATAATACTTCACAATAAACAAAACAAAACTACATTTAACCTTCCTATTCCTAAGTATAGCAAACTATCTTTTCTTAAATAACTTATAAGGTTATTTTGGTTTTTTGCTTTGTTTTGTTTTTATAAAATAGGCAATGTATGAGATCCACTAAAATAGTCAAGTTACGTTTCCTTGAGTATCAGCTGTCTATTTTAAGGAAACGTACAGCAGAAGTCTTGCAGGCACACTGTCCCCCATCCCTGCCAGCCACAATCAACCCTGCTCTTTGACATGACTGTGGATGGTGGCAGCACCTCCTTCCAGTTACTTGCAGACAAAGTTCCAAAGGCAGCAGACACTTGCATGCTCTGAGCACCAGAGAGAACGGATCTGGGTATAGTAGCCCCTGCTTTTACAGACTACTCTGGTAGTCTTGTGACCGACCGCATAAGGCTGTAAGAAGCCATAATGGCACCACCAGCAAGACTATTTATGTTGATGAGTGCTTCATTCTCCGGCATGCAGATCCTAGCAACTTTTCTATGTTCAAGGCTGCAGCAAATGTAAATGTTCCTATTTCCACCTGCACTGCCAAAGTTGAGTGGATGGAAAGACAGGATGAGTGGATGGGTGGACAAGCAGATGGACAGATGAGTTTGTCGGAGTGAGTTCTCAAGTTCTTAACGTCTTTAGGTTTTGAAGTGAAGTAATAAGTTGGTGTGGGGTTCGACTTTTCCTGTGACGTCATTCTGTTAACCTCTAAGAAGATATTTTAAGAAAAAATGACATGTTAAATAAAGCTGATGTAAATTGACAAAATGATTCATAATAGCCTGCCGGCCTTTACTTGAGGCCTCAGAGAACTGCCTTACTATGGCTCTTCTCTCATCCAGAAAGTTCAAGTTCAAATAAGAGAACTGTGCAGCCAGTACTGGAGGTAGGCTTCTTTAATATCTCAGAAGAAGCACTCCAAAGCAAGAAAATCAATATAAAATTTTATTTTTAAATTCCTAACA
Organism: Myodes glareolus; assembly: GCF_982192425.1. Classification (NCBI taxonomy): domain Eukaryota; kingdom Metazoa; phylum Chordata; class Mammalia; order Rodentia; family Cricetidae; genus Myodes; species Myodes glareolus. Next base: position 107,202,502 of record NC_142026.1, read on the forward strand.
TGCGACTCTTTACTAGATCAATAAGGCATTATCTAGAATAAGGAACAATACATCTCTATTTTTTTTAAACCGTTTCAAAGTCCTGATGATGCCCTTTTTTAAAAAAAGCCTATTTATTCATTTGCACTTATTTTAACGAGAGTGAATTATTATCTCTTAATAATGGGAATGGGTTACCACCAAAAAAAAAAAGAAGAAAGAACAGTTCTAAATAGACACTGCATCAAGAGCTAGATTAAGCTCCTATAAAAGCTTACAACATTCTCAAAATCTATGATAATGCCTTTAATAAATACTGAAAGATAGCCTTTAAAAGTTAGTTTTATGGAACGATGTTCTCTTAGCTTTAAATAAACTTAATATTTGTAGGAGTGACTGTCAAGGTCAACACTAGAAATAGTCAGAGAACTGGTGCGGACAGGCACCGTGTTCCCAGTCTCTATCGTAAACACAACAACGATCTTTTGCAGGGAGCTAACTTTTCTGTTAGGAGTGTTATAAGGTATTTCTGTGCTTGCAATGAAAATCAACAACATGGGACATTTGAAATCTTAAAGCATCTTGACCCACAAACCAAGTAGAAAATGAATAGAAAAGGTAAAATGAGTGGGCAAGGTGATTCTGGAAGGTAAGCAGAAAGGGTGGGGACACACCTGTTGAAGCCAAGCTGGCTGAAACAGCTCACCAGGGTGCAAATGGGGTTGCTGAGAAAACTGGATTACAACATCAAGTAGAAGTGAAAAGGGAAAACAAATGCAAACTAAGGGAGGCAGACAGAGCATTTGATAAATGTTCATAAAGCAGGTTCACAAGAAGAACAAGGCAGTCTGGGCAGTGGTGGCGCACGCCTTTGATCTCAGCACTCAGGAGGCGGAGGCAGAGAAACGCCGACCTCTGTTCAAGGCCACCCTGGCTACAGAGTGAGTTCCAGGACAGCCAGGGCTACAGAGAGAAACCTTGTTTCAGCAATGATAATGAAGATGATGATGATGATGATGATGATGATGATGATGATGATGATGATAAAAGCAGGATGAACAGTAAGAGCACAGTGGTTTGGCTGTGGAACAGACAGGTTAAAGGCATCACTCGTAAGCACATTTTTTCCGATGTTTAACCAAAGCCTGAATCCAGGAGGTACATCATGCATTTGAGGGTCACAATAGACACTCGCACACTGCAGCCTTAAGTGGAGCTTCATAGGATTCTCACACAGTCACACTGCTTCTTGGCACAGATTTTGACTGAGTCAATACATAATAAGAATATATCAGCAGTGAGTCCAAAGAGCAGGTTATGAGAGGAAGATAAAAGGAAGGCAGGGAACAGGAAAAAGAAAAGAAAATGCAATCACAGACAAAAACGAAAGCAGGAGAGAGGACCGAGGACAGCAAGAACAGGCAAAAGCAAAAGCCCTCTCAAACTGCTTCTCCCAAGAGCCAATAAATATAAAAGAAATTTGGCAATGCGTCTGAGCCTCCCTCCTAACTCTGCTCTGTTCCTTTCTGGGGTTTATCTCTCTTCATGAATTCCGCCTTTCATGGGCACAGCCCCCCAAAGCCTGGTTCTGCAGCCTCTGTTTATTCACTCTGTTCAGCCTATCGCAGATGGCACAAGGCAGTCAGGCACAGAGTGGGCGTGAGAGCATTGGCTTGCTAGATATGGCTTTTTTTTTAAGTTTGGGGAACTCCCTTAATTTGTTTATTTGAAAACAATTTAACTTATATTTAAAAAATAAATCCTACAAGAATAAGACCAAAGGACTGCTTTATGACCTTTCCCAAAATTTGCCAGTTTTCCATATCAGATCATATATTTCAACATCTACTCCACATTTTTATATTTTTGTAAACAATTTGACAATGATATGACGTGTCTTTTGCCTTCCAACAATTCAATAATTTCTATTTCTAGACGATAATGATATTCTCTCTTAAAAAAAACCAATACTGTTATTAAAAAAGAAAAATTGAACATTAATGTACCTGATTGTGCAACCCAGGATCTGACAAACTATGGGCAATCCGGCTTGCCACTCGACTTAAAGTGAAATTTTACTGGTACACAGCTATACTTCTTTGCTATCCATAACAACAATGCAAACTACAGCAGAGGACTTTAATGTCGAGATAAAAGTGCAATGTGTAAAACCTTAAAATAATATTTGTTCCCATACAGGGGAAAAAAAACATCAGAGGCTTCAGCCTCATATAATTCATAGTTTATATTCAATTGACACAATCATGTCCTTGTGAAGAGCATCTTCTACTGTAGGACTGGATCCAGATTCAAACAGCATCAGTGGCAACTCACACAGCTGACTCCTAGTCTATGTCTTTCTTTTCTTTTTTCTTATTTAAACTACAATTACATGGTTTCCCCCTTCTCTCTCCTCCCTTCAACCTCTCCCATATCCCTCCTCCTCATTCCCTATCCTATCATGGCCTCTTTTTCTTTCATTGTTTTTGTTACACACACACACACACACACACATATACACACACATACATAAATATATGAGTACAAACTACTGAGTGTATTTAGTGTCACATATATATATATGTCACATATATATATGTCACACATATATATATGCTCTTAGGACTGACCATTCTATACTGGATAACAAATATGGGGTGTGGGATCATTCTAGGGAAGAGTAATTTTCCTGCTCTTAGCATTCTTTAGTAGCCTGTAGCTCTTTGTCCAGAGGAGCCCTACCCCCAAGATTTCCCTTCCATGCATCTATCTATGTCTTTCTTACACTTGACATTTTAAAAACTAGAGGTGGTGTATGATTTAGACTACCCCTCTCCCAGGGTTTATCTGCAGCTTCTTGATAAATGAGAGTCAAGTCATGAATTCCTTGCCATAAGGCTACAGAACCTAATCTGAAGGCCTTCACACTTGGGGTCATTCTCCAGCCTTGACTAACACCTAAGATGCACGTGGGGTCTTGTCTGTTCCACTGTAGGGATTTTGCCCACTTTCTCTATTTAAATGCTGGTAATTACTGTAATGCGAATATAAGATCATGCAAATATTATGCTGTTCATCAAACATCTCCAACATCCAATTCTACACCCAGCAGTACTTTTCCAAGTCAGTCTTTACTATTGTGATACTAAGTGGTGATTTTCCAGACTCCTTGTCAGTACCACAGAATCCAACATGGCATCATCTACAGTCGGACTTTCTAAGTTCATAACCATCAGATGAATCATCCACTGCTAGCTGTCATTCAAAAATTTCTCTGAAAACTTTGAAAAATCTATATGTTAAAGTTCTTAAGGTTTTTCTGACCTTACACTATCTCAACAAGTGTTCTCAAGACTTTAGGATAAAGAACCTTGCTCATCAGCATTCATAGCCCAGCTGGTGAAACTACCATGGTCAAAAAAAAAAAAAACAAAACAAAACACCAAGTACACCTTCATACAGCCCTATGGTTTTCATTCTAGAGGGAACATTATTGTCTGAAGTGCAAAGAAGAAAACAGGAATTCAAGATAAAATAACATAAAAACAAACGTAATACTTTTAAAATGTTCTAACTTTGGAGTTTGCCTACACACCATTCCTGTCCATTTAACCTCACAAGGATATAGATCATCAATCAATAATAACTGGCCTAGATCTGAGGTTATAATGAAAAGTAATTTAGTTCTATTTAAAGTAATTGCCAGGTTTTTATAGGTATCATATACCATATTAAATTATATAGTTTGGTCTCTTAAGTCAAAGAGGAAACAGTATGCTTTAAAAAAAAAAAACTTAAAGTCAAGTTTTGGGAGGAGCCAAATGTTTCAAGGAGGCATGTTTGTCATCAAGAGTAAGAAATTCTTAAAGAGGCATTAGAAATAGACATGCCTTAAGTCATTCAAAAAAACTGTAAAAGACAGCATTTTTCAATGGAAAAAAAACTGCTATTTGCAACCCATTTGCCCTTTGAAGGAGAGCAGTGACCCAAAAAATATATAGAAGAACTTAAAATGGAATATGGATTCAATGTCAAAAACCAAGAATAGCAAATGAGGCTGTGGTACACATCTGTATTTGTATATTCTTTTGCTCAAATCAAACTTTAACACCAAAAGCTTTCAATGGCTTTATCTATCAACATTTCTAAGGTTTTTTTTTTTTTTTGAACTTCTGCAAGATGAAATTCACAAGTTCTTCAAGCAGAAGACAAATGGGAAACAACATCTCAGCAAGGGTGAGAAGCATTATACTTTTCTCTGAGGCAAATGTATGCCCCCAACTGTCAACTGCCCAAGGTCAAGGAAAGCCCTTGTGAGACCTGGTAAGATGAGGCAATCATGTATAAATGCTGCAAATGCATCTAAAAATATTGGATGTCTCAACCAAAGCCCCTACTCAATGAAACAAACAGCTCAAGACACATTAATGCTTACACAGGTCACAAGCCAGTGCCTTTAAGCATTAATTTCTCACTATGAAATTTAAAGCAATCATCTTTACAGCAGCTGGAATTGCATGCCACAGTTACATAATGATCTAAAATGGGTCCAAGTCCCTCTGTTCACTTTGAATTTCACAGACTGTCCATATGGAGAGCTAAGAAATGGTGCAGTGTTTGCTCTCGGAGTCTCACATTTGGACCAAGCATTTCTTCTTTTTGTTTTAGAAGGTGGCAGTTTCACTTCTTCACTTGGTTGTTGAGGTGAATAAGAAAGAGAACATATTTAAAGGAATATTAGCATATTTGTAAAAATACAAAAAACAAAACACTTTAAAGACAAGAAGCTATACTCCAGAGACACTCTAATCATTGAAAAGCAGATTCACAAGATGAGAATTTCGTTGGACAAAAATATTTTAAGACAATGAAAGACGGACGGAATGGAGTAAAAGGCTTATTTGGGGCAGGCGATGGTGTCGCACGCCTTTAGTCTCAGCATCGGGAGGCAGAGGCAAGCAGATATCTGTGAGTTCGAAGCAAGCCTGGTCTACAGAGCAAGTTCCAAGGCAGCTGGTGCCACACAAAGAAACCTTACCTTGGAAAACAAAAGCTTATTTGTCCAACCAAGACAGACTAAAGGCGGGCCCACATGACCCAGGGATGACACTCACGTTCCCAACAGCAGCAGCAGAATACACAGTCAGTACAAGGAGGAGAATTTTCAAAGTCAGTGTAAGATTGTAGTATAAGGAAGCAGCAAAGAATCAGAGGCCTGGGGAGCTTAGAACAGCAGGAATGGTAAGCATGCTTGAGAGTCAATGGCACAGCCACATTTAAACAGACTATTAAGGTACTCCAAAGTGTCCCCATGGGGTAAAGTCTTAAACATATCTGAGGCATACAGAAAAGACTGGGCGGGAATATATATTTGAGAGGCATCATTTCATAGATGAAAACAGTATTTTTAATTCTCGAGCAGAAACAGATGGCACTTGCTAATAAAAGAGAGGGCTTGCAGCGATGTTCCAACAGAATGTTCAGGGTAGAGTTTCCGTGTACAGTATTGAATTAGGATATGAATACCTTCCACCAATAGTCCACCTAGTCTGTTAAACCAACAGTAGCTTGGAGGAGCTAAGATTTTTTTTAACATATAGAGAATGCTAGTTGGCTAAGACAAATTTTCTATTATACTTTAGACATTGTTTCATTCTGTGTAATTCTCACAGAAGACATTAATGGTACAGTTCTAATTCAGTACCTGGGAGCTAAACACACACACACACACACACACACACACACACACACACATCATTGGGCTTGCCAGTATCTCCTCCCTTCATGCCATGAACTACCCAGGTAATATTAGAACAATATAATCATAATATCATTTAAAACACCTAGGGAAACACACACACACCGTGCTAACTGGGAATGGTGACCGATGTTTCAAAAAATTGATTTTGATCACTGTTGTGGAATATACATATTTAGGAAACCCTCACATTGATTGAATGTATATAATTTAATTTGGCAGTTAGTTATCGATAAAAATAACGAAAACCATCTCAGTATCTTGGTCACAAATATATTGACAATATCCTAGGCATCAGAACCTAGGTCAGTGAGTGCAAACACATATAAGCTGTGTTACCTATCAGGTAAGCAAGAAAGCATGATAGGAATACACATAAATAATAACTGAAGAACCGTAATATCATTGCGGTGTTGCCGGATTAGTCCGGTACGTACATGAAACATGCATATTTTGTTTTACTTCACTTTTAATTGGTTTGGTGTCGTTTTGCGGGCTGGCTGCTGCCTGTTTTGTGATCCTTGATTTCCAGGAGGCAGGGGTGAGAAGACGTGGACGCTTACACTATTGCCATTTCTCAGTTTGGTATAATCTTCAAACTAATTTAGTCTCACCAATGATTACGTAAACATATTTCACTTCGGTTTAATTCAGCAAATTGTGCTCACAGTTTTCAGATATCACACTTATTTAAGTTCTAGGCTTATATTTAATTACTAAAAAGTTCGGGAGGTAGAGGCAAGTGGATCTCTGTGAGTTTGAGGCCAGCCTGGTCTACAAGAGCTAGTTCTGGGACAGGCACCAAAGCTGCAGAGAAACCTTGTCTCAAACTACCCCCACCCCCCAAAAAAATTACTAAAGAGCTTAGAATGTGTGATATTGAGGTCTAGTGGTTGGGAAAGTTCAATAAGTATGTGTTCCTTCCAAATTGATTTTGTTAATCAAGACAAGGAGGTAAGGAATCAAAAATGATGAGTTTATGAGAAAGTCATGTGAAAACCTACAATTTTGTCAGCTCAATATGAGTTAACAAAATAAGACTCAGGAACAAGGTGTTTTGTTTGGCTTGATAACGTTTCTCTGGAAACCATGAGTTACATGAATGTTACTGGCTGGACAATGGTGACGCACACCTTTAATCCCAGCACTCAGGAAGCAGAGGCAGGTGGATCTCTGTGAGTTCGAGGCCAGCCTAGTCTACATAGCTAGTTCCAGGACTGACTCCATAGCTACTGAGATACCCTGTCTTGAAACACCAAAAAATAAAAGAGAGGGAGGGAGGGAAGGAGGGAAGGAGAGAAGGAGGGAGGGAGGGAGGGAGGGAGGGAGAGAGAGAGAGAGAGAGAGAGAGAGAGAGAGAGAATGAATGAATGAATGAATCTCACTGACAATTATGGGATATTTCTCTATGAGCAGTTGATCGGAAAGGCTCCCAAGGCCCCATACAGGTTATCACCATTCCTCTTAGTTGCACACCAGAAGATAAGCTCCAACTACTGACACCATGTATGGCAGTAGCAAGATGCAGAGAAATCAAGCCAGAACTGAACTGAAAGCGTCTTCTCTACAGGCCAGACTGTATAAAGTGGGAAGATGCTATGCAGCCTTCCAAGGGAGAAAAGGCACCAACCAGGAAGCTTACCTAGACGTCAACACTACAAACAACAGTACCAACCTGCTAGGAAAATGTGCCCAGTGTTGCTATAGTGACACAGCTATTATGGGGATGACCAACACCATTTTAATAAAACGTGAGGGCCCCACTGCAGAAGGGAATTCAGATTCGTTACTAAAAATCCACGGCTGGGAAGGCCACTGACCATAGAGGGAATCTATTACGATTGTAAAGCTAAAGAGCCAACTACTCTGAGAGCATTTTTGTTTCTAGTTACAGACAACTGCTACACTCAGCCTCAATCTGAGAAATTATGCTACGCAATGACTGGCAAGGAATGCAGAAACATTGGGTTGCTCCAAGTGTTGAGAATATGGGAGAGTTGAGTTTTCAAGCCTAAACAGGACATTTATATCAATCCCTCCAGGATTATCAGGGAAGAGGGGCTAGAAAGAATGGGAGATCTTGAAGATAGGGAGAAATGCCATCTTTTGGCCATAATACAACTGGGACAACTGTGAACTCACATCTGCGGTTGCTTACACTACACCTACACAGAATGATAAATTGCCAGTCATGAATGGGGAAGTGCATTATGGAGCGTTACCTTTCCCTAATGAACTACTGACAACTGATGCATTCAGGGAAAAGAGGGTCACTATCTTCAAATGTGGACCCATTGGGGAGCCCACTGGACTTCACTGAATAATGACCCATGGTCACACATGCAGCCCTAGTAAATCCAGTGACTACAAACCAAAACAAAGACACAAATCTGAGAAAGAGAGTTTGAAAGGGGACAGATGGCGTAGGAGATAGATAAGAGTGCGTGAGGAGAGAGAGTAACCAAAATTGCGTGCGTGCGTGCATGCGTGCGTGCGTGTGAGACAGAGAGAGAGACTGACACTGTTAAAAAACAAGCTTAATAATTGAAAAATAATAATCCTCATATTTTAAAAAATTAACACATTGTTACCACCAATACATAAACTAAGGATAGTTGCATAGATTTTACCAAGGACTTAATAAAGATATAATCAAATGTTAAAATATGATTTTCAAATTTTATTAAGTCAAGGCAGCCAAAAAGAGTCAAGAGCCAAAATATTTACTCAAGTAAGTTTGAAACTACTTTGAGTAAAACTTACAAGAAGTTAACAAACGTGCAGTAAATAAAGTAAGAAACTTGATTTCCAGAACTGAGTAAGTTGGATTTAAGAACATCTACACAGTTGAACTTAGGAATTAGCAGATACATTGTAGCTAAAGAGAAAGAGAAAATAGGGGTATAGGCCTACATGCCAGCTACTCAGGAAGCTGTGACGGGGGAACTTTAAATTCAAGTCCTGCCTAGACTACAGAATGAGTTCAAAGTCAATCCGGACAACAATGATGGACGTGGCAAGGTATCCCCAAATAGTGGCACTTAAGTCTGGGGAACAACCAACAGATGTCTAATTGGATTTAAGGACCACACAATAGGAGGAAATTGAGCCTCGTAGAGTAAATACAGCCAAGTTACCCATGGCTGGTTAGATCATAAACTCTAGAGAAAAACCTTCTACTGCCACTTTCCGAAAACGAGTACAGTTTCCAACAGCACTCTAAGTACTTATCCTTATACCCACCGATAGCTTCAACTGGTAAAAACTGAGAAAGCAACTGATTAAGGAGTTCCCAACTCCAGTCGATACGTCTGTCTTTGTCACAAACCCTATTCCTCAAGCTCAGTGAACAACAAAGAGGAGGCAGAGAGACTGCAAGAGCCGGAAGACCAAGAAGATGGCTATGAGATAGTATCCTCTACATATGTGAAAGAACCTGAATCCATGACCTCTCAACAATATGGTCACTTAAACAAGACCTGTACAACAGTAACGCTAGACGATAAGTCAACCAAGTTGGGTAAAATTAACAAGGCCTCACCCTTAGATGAGAAAAGCTACAGGCAATTAATGCCAGTCTTCTCCAGGAATAAGCCCATTGATGGATTATTCAAATCCAAGAGATTAACCCTAAACAAATACATGCATGAGCAACACTAAGTGGACTCAAAGAGCTGCATTTATAAACGTGTGTCTGTCTGCCTGTCTCCATTTCTGCAACAACAATTAAGAAGAAATCATGAATTTGGAAGCGGGAAGGCAGAGGAAGAGTTGGCGGAAGAGACAAGACAGGATTGTAACTGATGTAAATAAAACACTCTTATAAGTAATTTTTAAGATGTTCTTAATTTTAATTAAAAGAAAAAATTTAAGGAATGGGATATAGTTCAAAACAGAACACCTGCCTATATGGCAGAGGTTTTCAGTTGAAATCCTCAGCGCGTGCACGTGCACGTGCGGGCACGGGCACACGCACACACACACACACACACACACACACTCACTCACACACAAAAGGGGGTGGTGGGAATACTTCCAAGTACGTTCAACAGTTGGCACAAAGTTGTACTATAGTTTTCTGTACCCTAGAAGTAAAAGTCTACACACGGAGCTTGGAAGAACAACCACTATTTATCACTAATATTATTTAAAAGCAGTAAAGAAAACATGAGCCTTATCTACTGCTTTCGAAAATATTAACAATAAGAAGTTGCCTAACAGTCAGCTGATCTTTGTGATGTGTATTTTGACAGAAAAATATTCAGTTATACAATCTAGCTACAAATTTCCTTCCATTAAGTTATTCTCAATGAATACAGTTTACACTAAAAAATGAACATAGTTTATACTAAAAGCCACCTTCTTTTTCATGTCTGAGAGAAGGGCACTGTTCAACCTGAGACACTTGAGAGCAAATTAGCTGCCCATCTTATCATCATTCTTTCAATACCGTCACCATATGTAGGGGCCAAGGGGAGGAACTGTATCCTGCTGGCAATTTAATCAGTATCTCACCCATTTAGGACTGATTAAAAAGCAGACACAGCATTCCTACCTAATTGGAAGTGAATGAATTCATGAGACCTTGAGAGACACTATTTTGATACCTAGATTCGGCCCAAAGTAAGTAGAACAAAGATTAAAGACTGCTAACCACCACCATGACTTTACTTATGGTCCCCAGCTTCCTCCCTCTACCCACATCTCTCCTCCCTGTACTACTACTGCACACACAAAGACCTTCAGTGGATCCCATCAAGAACTACTCCAATGACGGTCTGGTCCTTTCCCTCAATACATGGGTGCTGGGTACCCTCTGACTCCCAGCTGCTTCCAACCAGCTAATCCTGACAAAGGCAAACAGGACAGTGCTACAAAGCAAAGGTGTGGATTCCAGTCATGTTGAGGTTTAGAAGGGTGACACTCTAGGAGCATGGATCTCCACGTATGGGCTGTTTGTTGTGAGAACGGGGAATGGCAAACATGCCTTGCTGGCCACTTAGCAGGCCGATTTCATGGCTGCTTTTCTCTTCAGCTTAGCCAAGGAATGCCACAGCCTAGCCTGAAAAAATAGACACTTGTCATTTTGAAATCCTCAGGCAAATTAAGAAAGCCCTTTCCTGCAAGCCAAGGCACTTCTCGGATTTAAATTGCTAGGGTGTAAATACCAGTAGCAACTCCCTATAGTGTCTTTTCCCTAACAGGTGAGCTTAGCATTCCTATCAGCCTGCCCTAAGCCACCTGTGTTCTTCCTCCTCCTGCCCCTTCAGCAGGGTTCCTATTCATCCCTGGAGAGTGCAAAGAAAGGCAGACATTCTTGGTGAGTCAGAGGGGTGGATTTATGGAGGGAGTGGAGGGTGTTAAAACCTCAGCAAACATTGAGTAGACTAGTGTGTGCCTGCTATTGTTCTGACTTCAAAAGGGGGACTGGGAGAGAGGATCTCAGCGTCTAGCAAGTACTCTAAGATCTCAAGACTTCTTCTGGTCTTGCATTCACGTGTATATGCATTCAATGACCCAGGTTAGTGCAAGGGCTTTACTTCCTCCGTGTCAACAAAACATACACAAAGCTATTACAACTACTTAGATGTCTCAGGGAGGAAAATAAATAAACAAATAAATAAGTAGGTAGGTAGATAGGTAGGTAGGTAGGTTGGTTGGTTGGTTGGTTGGTTGGTATATAGATAGATGATAGATAAATGGTTCTTTCTGAAACGATTGTGATGTTGCGACTTAAGAAGTTTAAAAAAAAAAGTGGCGATCTTAGCCCTTCTCCTGACTGGGAGGGAATCTGGCCTCACAGCTCTTTTCTACAAAGTAAACAACGATAACGTTCCTACCTTTGCTCCGTTCCAATCCACATACAAATTCCATCCTGTTCAGAGCCCACAGTGAGGATTACAGCAGAGGAGGGCCTTGGAAAAATGGGCTGGAAGGGAAAGGGTTTGCTCTCTGTTCCCGTGCCTCTTCTGGGCAGCAGGTTCAGGAGGATAGGATAACTTTAATGAAGAACGGTTAGAAAGAACAGTCCATTGTTGAAGGAAGGCAAGCTTAAAAGAGTCCCTTAATTATCAGCACATGGTACACCGCTTTGGCTATTACTTGCCGTTCTTTCCTACCGGGATGGCCACATTCTGTCTTTTGATTACAGCAAGGACTTAACTCTTAGTCTCCATTTCCTCTATAGGACTTTTTCTTTCCACTTCAACATTCTGAAGCTGCTTCAAAGCCTCTTACATCTCACCAAACAGAGCAGCTTGTCTGCCTCTCCCAAGTCTCTGCCCTGCCCCAATGTCTTTGTCTGAATCTTTGATTTGGCGTTGTTGAGTCTAAATGATGAGAGGATTTGGTCCACTCTCACAGCAACACCAAACCTTAGGTTAATTCTGTCTCTCTTTCCATCCCTTTCTCGATGATCTCATTCCCTTCTTGCTCTGAAGTCTTCCTACCTTGTAGCTGGCGGAGCCCTCAGCAAGCCTCACCTGCCTCCTTCTCTTGTTCTTATAATTCCTGCATGGCATCTCAGATGTCAACCAAAGCTGAGTTTATGGAAACCTAAGCTCAGTCTCCCTTCCCCGGGGAAGAAGGAGAAGGAGGAAGAGGAAGAAAAGGAGGAGGAAGAGGAAAGAAAGCAGCAACAGCAGCAGCGTTTGCAAATTTCTCGCTGCTGACCTTCGAATCCTCCATGCTGATAAATTTTGCCATTCGTCATTTGCAGTACTCAAGCTGAATACGAACTGCTGCTTCTACCTCTGCTTCATCTCGCTGTGTGTCCTCATCCACGCTACTTTGGTCTGCTCAGACTGATGCTATCAGAGCCAAGTTCGCACAATATGGAAGGCACCATAGAGAAGTGTACCAACCTCTCCAAGGGGCAAAGGAACTTCTCCCAAGTTTCCACACATGGTTGGCAGTGCAGCCAGGGGACAAGGGACGGGGCAAAAGACACCTAGGTCTACTGTTCTGCCTACAGTCGCACCTGGGGCACCTTAGAATATACTACAGAGGTTCATCTCTGCCTGCATTTTCTCGTCCTGCATACCGCACTAGAATGCGTTTGTTGCTTGTGTCTAGCCACTTTAGCTTAGTTTAGTTTACTGTTTGGTGCACTGAAACAGAAGCAATAAAATCTACACCGTGATGACATGTGTTGTGAAATGAAGAGAAAGGAGTAAGGCCGAAAGGACTAGGGGAAAGACCAGCTTAGCTGGAGGTGGTGAAAGAATGTAACGTGTTGGCTCCCAGATGGAATCCCATCACTCTGAGGAATGAGGGTTGCCCGGAGTTCACGGCAACCTGGACTGAAGAGTGAGACCCTGACACAAGGAAAAGACCAAAGAAACAAAATGACCGTGCTTTGGTCTGTACTCTATTCCTCCTCATCGTGTAGCACGACCCCTTGTTTGGTCTCCTTTTTAAATTGTCCACTATGCTCACTCTAATGCACATGTCCCGTTACAAGCTAGGATCTGCAAGAGGAAACAACTGCCAGCGTTTATCTTTGGGTTTAAAATAGAATGTAAGTAAAAGGACACAAGTCATTAAAGAGACTAGAAAGCTACCTCCCCCCCCCCTTGTCTCAACTCATCATACCTTCTTTTCGTTTTCTGTGTTGGATAAGTAAATCAAAACCTAATTGTTAGTGAAGGTGTAAAAGCTTAAGAAAAGCTCCAGAATGGAGCTTCAGAATGGCCACGCTAATTACACAGAATTTTGGACAGGGCAAGTAAGACTGGTTGTGTAATATTTTTATTTGTGAGTTAACAGGAGTAAAGTAAACTAAAATGTAAAAAAATAAAAATAAAAATAAAACCCAGACCCACTTAAATAAAATGTGTGCATCTAAAGACAAGTAGAAGCACAGGATAGGAGGTAGGTTCAATAGAGATAATGTGCTCCACTAGTAATGTAAATATTCATAGAGTCTGCACTGTTGCAACATGGTAATAAACAAACGAGAGTGCCTCTTCAAAACCACCCATGGACCCCACAAGTAGTCAGTCAGTGTCTGTGTCCTGGCTATCTCAGGGCACACATGAACAGAGAGGCGCAAGGAAACAGAATTCCTCTTCTACCATTGCCACCAACAAGACACCAATTGTTCTAGGCTGGATGGCTTATTCTGGGAATTCTCCTAACAAGAGGGATCAGATAGCATCTGTCTCTTACGAGAGAAGGCATCCGGCCAATGAGCAGTCGTCATTATCCCAGACAACAACAAGTGAAGTCAGAGCAAGGAGGAACCAGGTGGTATCCTGCTCATAGAGCGCTTGACACATCAACACCCCACAGCACTCCCTTTCCTTTGCTGAGCCAAGGAAGGGTAACTTCCTTAGATACAGGACTCACGATACAAACAACATTCTGCTAATGTGACTGTCTATTAAGTATCCAAGTGTGGGCTCGTAATACCTTATGCTGCCACCAGCCCAACTATGAGCAAGGAACACTGCACTACATCAGAAAACTACATGCAGATTTTTCCCAGCAAACTTTTTATCCTCTGACTCATTTACATATTGCCTCTACTAGTGTTTTAAAAGGAAAAAAAAAAGAATACAGCTTTCATGAAAATATTCAAAAACCTAATTCTGACTTCACTTCCTGGAAGGCAGGGTTTTGCTTTCTTTCTTTTTTTTTTTTCCACTCATTTTCACATGAGGTTTCTCAACAGAAAAAAAAGCAGTGTGTTTCTCATTTTTTAAAAAAGTAATACAGAAATCATCAAGTTTAATTATTCACTCAGCACCTTTTCCCTAGGATTCTGAATCTGCAGTTTGACTATAATAATAATGAGACTGGCTCCTTTAAAACCCGAGTAACTTTATGAAGATAAGCAAAGGAACAAAAAAAAGTAACAAATAATTCATGCACTGACTAGTCCCGGGTGTCTCAGTTATTATTACCCATGAGGCTCTGCAGTCACTGTCATCTTGCAAAAGATCATGGCTAACTTTGTCAGGAAGAGCTCGTCCGTCCCAGATATGATCTGTGTACCCTATCATTAGGCAGTCCTTGCACACACAGCTAGTTTAAACCTGTACTATAATTAAACTGAAAGTCAGATGAAAAGGAACAAGCTAGTAGAACACAACATGTCCACAGGCCAATTCCCTCGGTCAGCCATTGTCCTCTGGTGCGTATAGATTTTATCATTTTATACAAATAATGGAACGAGATTTGGTAATGACATCCTGGGCAGGATGTCCTAATAATTTCCAGGGTCAGTCATTTCCTTTGCAGTCTATTTTCTCCTCTTTGTGGTCCCGCTGCACATCCTTTGATGCCTCAGAAACATGTCCCCACGACCAAGCAAAGTGTCCTTCACCGTAATAGATGATCCATCCTGGAAGCACACCGACTGGAACAGCTGTCATGTTCGTCGAGCAAAACGAAGAGAGGGGAGGATGTTTCTATCATTTGGTGTTGACGGGCTTACTCCTCACCTTTCACCTAAATTATGTACGGCCACAAGCAGGTCTAAAGAACAGGCATATTTTAGCCAACTTCAATTTTCTCACTAATCGTTGGGCTGCCTTTGCACTAACTGTTCCTCAGAACCCGGTCAGAGTTAGAACACGTTCTGTAAGTTAGTGCAAAAACTGTTTGGAATCCTGGCTAAGTTTTCACATGAGTTTGTTAGGGCAGGGCTTGAGGCAGGGGAACGGTGAAACAGGGTCTCACTAAACAGTCGTGGCTGGTCTTACATTTGCAGTAATCTTCCTACCTGGACTTCCTGAGGCTGGGATCATGGGTGATGAGTTCCACTCCCAAATAAAGTCAATTATGAACTTTAATCCATCCTACATGTGAGCCGTTTAAGTCAACTATGTAATATCAACCTCAGAACACTAGTCTGAGTGCCTGTGACTCTACCTTTCATGCTGTTGGGTCCCTTATCAAGTGTAATACACATGGATGTAATGCCTAGGGTCAGAAACAAATCAAGGAAGAAATTACTCCCTGACTAATCCACCATAAAGTAAATTTTTAAAACACAAGTCAATTCCAATTTTTAAAACACAAGTCAATTCCAATTCCAAAACCAATTGCCATGGTTTGTTCAAGTCAATTCAAAGTTTTAAACTCAATAGTTCTCTTCCTTTTAGAAAATACAAGTCAAACCTATAACTAAAAGTACTGTCATTTAAATTTGCCTCAAAATACATACAAATCTCATAAAAGTGAATTTTCCTCTTTAATCGGAGACAATCGCAACAGGATGTTCACAGGACCAGAAACATTAGATAGGGGTCTCTGAACCTACAGTGAAAAGAATAGTCTACATATAATGAGTGGAAATTACATCAAATTTTGATGCAATCCACAAATAAATTTACGCTATATAATTACAGTTCAGCTACATGATTATAAAAATTAGCAGAAATACCTAGTACTCTATAAAAATATTAACCTATGGCTTTTGTTACAATCAAGTGATAATCACATTTTTAAAAATTACCTAAGTAATGACATCGTGAGTTTAGACCAATTGTTTCTAACATCACACAGCACACATTCCTCATCAGAGTCTAAGGAAGTAAGCTGCTATCAAGCTATCAAGTCTTATGCAAGTCTACATTATCAATTTCCAATCTACAATTGGAAAAAAATATAGGAGAAACTTTCCCAACATCCAAAACTTTATAAAGTAATAAATGTTCTTATTGAAATGCTTTAGGGAACACACAATCCATTGGATATGCATGTATGGCCCAATATGATAGTGGACATGTATCAACCCAGAACACAGAATGCTGGGGCAGAAGAATCTGGAATTTAGGTCCAGCCAGGGCTACATAACAAGTCCCACTCTAAAATAAAGAAAGAATGATAAAGGAAAGATATACACACACGAAGCTAATACTTACTTATCTAGTAATCACTATTATTACAAAGGCAAGGTCCCAGGCCTGAAGAAGAAACATAGAAAACTCATGCACCTTGTAACATGAAACAAAACAAAGGGAAAGAAACAAAGAAAACCTGAAGAGCCTTTGGGCCGCAGTCACTGTGTCTGTGAGGGATGCTGAAGAGCAAAAGACGTTGTGGATGAGCTATGGTATGGCACAATTCTTAGAAGGGTAAGACTGGAGATAATGTCCACCACCAAAAGGGGGTAGAGAAGGATATGCACAGCAAACAGTGACGAGAAGAAAGAGTGAGTCTCCTGCGGGAAGCACATCACGAAAGAAAAGATTAGCAGTAGAGGACACACAGTAATGCAAAAATACCTTTGAAATGGAGACTAAGAAGTTTTCCAATGTTCAGCCCCAGAGAGTAACCTAGTACTTTTACAACTGTTTTCTAAGTATCTGTGGTGAGGCCCATGGACTAGTGTCATACCCAGCCTTGGTCAGAAAAGCTGCTTCTTGTCATGGGCACCAGTTAATGGAAAACACACATATCTGGTCCACTGAGTATAAGTGCTGTTGAGTGCCAAACTCTGGAGTGGGACATCTACATCATCTCCAAAAATTTGGCTCTAGGAACTTTGAAGAATCAAGGAGTTCAAGAATGTAAATGCCTGGGGCTAGAGAGATGGCTCAGAGCTTAAGAGCATTGCCTGCTCTTCCAAAGGTCCTGAGTTCAATTCCCAGCAACCACATGGTGGCTCACAACCATCTCTAATGAGGTCTGGTGCCCTCTTCTGGCCTTCAGGCATACATGCAGACTGAATATTGTATACATAATAAATAAATATTTTATAAAAAAAAAAGAATGTAAATGCCTGAAGGGTGGGAAAGAGCACTGTGAAATGCTGTCTTGTGGATTGGCATGGTGGTTGCACTCCCGAACTGTGGCTACCAGCACGAGATTGGCCCTATCAGTGTTCTAGCAGGGATGGAGGAAAGTTCACCAGGCATATGTCTCCTGGAGGAGCTATTGGAAGGCATTGGTTGCTGAGGCATGGGAGTCACTTTTCTTCAGCAGGGGTCGCCACTGGTAAATCGCCCATACTTAGTAACTAACCACATGCCATGTTCATGTAGGCAACCCTCATTAAACACAGTGGATCGCTTTAAAAGAAAAAAAAGATACAAAAGTAAGATGAGACTTGTGGAGAATAATAACAGTGTAAAGAGACTAGAAAGAGGGTGTTAGTGGTTAATGGTGATGAAGGTGAGTATAGTCAAATAGACTACTTATAAAAATAAAAAAAAAAACATTGTTTCACCCCAAAAGCATCAACATACCATTTCATCTTGATAACAAACACAGAAGACATATTGCTGTCCTCACTTTGACCAAAAAGAACGTAGACAATTTAGTAACAGAGGCCAGTCCCAAAAGGCGCAAGTTTGGATTGAGATCAGACTGCATGAGCTCCAAAAATCCACTCTACAACTTGGTTAGTACACAGTGCATAGTAGCTCTCTTATCAATGAACTCAAAGCTGCTGCAAATGCAGAAAGTTCTTTATTGTTTGTACTTGTTTTGATAATGAAAAGGAAATAAAGGGACACTTAAATATTTAAAGTGTCTCGAGGGTGAATATCTGACGTCATTTCTTCTATCACATGGATACTTTGTGAGAAGTAGAAAGGAAAGCCTTGGAAAAGAAGTCACCGTGGTCACATGAAAAATTGTGAAGAAACAAAATTCTATCCGTGCTGTGACTGTAACTATTAAAAGTAATTTACCTTTATGGAAAAAAAGAACATAAACAGAAAAAAGATCCTTGATTGAGGTCACCATCCCTTCCTTGACTTTTAAGTGACGAGAACTGAACTCTAGGCCAAAAGAGGGATGAAATGTTTAAGAAGGAAAGCAGGGGGAAAGTCAAGCCTTGTGACAGACAGAACCAGGAATCTGAGCATGGCAGAGCAGTCTCATTTCCCATAGCAACCACGAGCCTCTGGCTTTCTTCACATGCAGGAAAGATGGCCACTGTGGGCTCTTGCCTTCTATATCTTACAAGCCATACCACTGTAAGTGCATGATCCTGGTCCTCTTGGTCACAGCTTAAGAGCACTTGGGTCAGTTGCAGATTTCCCTGCTGTGGTTTGGTTACCCACCCTGTAGATGAGGGAAGGCGGGACACTGTAACTGAATGTCCTTCAAGGCTGTACACAATGAGGGCTGTTCTCCGAAGGCAACAACTGGGCACTGCTGTCTGTCACAATGCGGGATAAATACCAGGCATTCACAAGCCGCAGTTGCCTCTGTTGCCGTCCAGCAGAATGTGCCATTGATAACAGAAACAAAAGTGGAGAATCATACTCTAAACAGAGGCTCCACCTCACCGTTCATGTTGAATATACTGGATAATTACAGCTAAAAACCACTCATTCAGATGTTCTGAGCAAATCCTCCGTATTTATAGTAACTTTTGCCAATAGGTACTTGTATTTGGCACTTGGAGAAGTGGGTGTTGAATGTGAAGTGGCTCAAAACAAAAATCATTATACCTAGTGTAATGGAATTGAAGCTTTTCTATAAATTTAAGTGACATTTAATTTTTTAAAAAATCTGAAAGCAAATTCTGGGGGGAAAATTCAGCTATGATTTTTAAATCCAATATTTATTCTCCTTCAGCTTTCACTGACAAATAAAATGGTTTAAAATTAGAACAAGTTTACTTACATAGGAAACTTTACATAGGGACACAAAGTCCTTGATAGGGAAAAGTAAGGGGGAGGAGGGAGAAACCTATATTGCAAGGTTAAAGAATCTTTTACCCATAATTCACATTCCTCTACTTCTACATTATACAAACATGCAAAAGAACACACTTTTTAAAGCACTTAGTAACAGCTCATGGATGCTCTTTTCACAACCTATGAGCCTGGAGTTTTGAAAATATTCCCTCAACCACCAACCACGTCAACGTCATAAAACATAAACGAGTTGTAGACGCACTTTCCTTTGGGCGGCCAGCTCACAAACAACAACACGAAGACTTGTTATTCATTGTAAAAGCTCAGCCTACAGCTTAGGGTTGTTCCACTAGCTCTTATAACTTAAATTAAACCATTTATGTTCACAGACTCATCATATTTTACCGAAAGCAGTGAGTTTCATTGTATTTCCAGGCTCATATGGGATGCTCTGTGCTTCTGCCACCGGTTGTAAACTGAGATACTCTATGCATTCATCCACTGATGGGTACCTAGGCTGAAGGGATAGCTCAGCTATCACAAATTGTGTCATAATAAACAGGACTGCATATGCAACATCTCTGGAGTATGTAGCTCATTTTATTCTTTTACTTTATATACTCGGAAGTAATCCAGCAAAGTCACATGGCACTTCTATTTTAATTTTTTTAGTAACCTCCACACATCAGTATTTGTTGGTTTTTGTTTTGTTGACAGTAGCTAACCTGACTGGGTTTAGAGAGAATCCCAGTGTATACTTGATTTGCATTTCCCTGATGGCTAATGATGTCACACACTTTTGCATGTATTTATCGGCCAGAAATAGTTTCTACTAAAAGTATACACAGAAATACTAAAGTGGTTCCACAACAGGGGGAAAACGCCTTACGCCGCTGCAAAGCCAGGGTTCATTTTTAAGAGTTGCAGCTTAAGAGTAAAAGCCAAAGCAAGCATTCGCTGGTGTCTTCTGCTCCCAGAAAGAGTCCTGCCTACACAACAGGGAATGTGCTGTTATCTAGCCTGGTAGTGGCTCTCATTTAACAGGATAAATATTCTACTTCCACAATGGTCCAAACGATTAAAGTAATGGGAAGTTAAAAATATTTATCATGCAACTCTTGGCTATTCAGTGTCAAATATCAGCATCAAAAAAAAAATGTAGTTTTATTCTTTTCACCCTTGTTCTAGTCTCTGCCCAGTTAAACATTACAAAATGGAGAGAAGACAGCCCAGAAAATTATCTTCAGCTATGGTGCTATGGCACCATGAAGTGGGGCATCAAAAGTGGCGGTTCCGTGAGCAAAAATGCTCGTTCTAAGAGCCTGGTGCCCTAGTTCAGGTCCTGGCACAGGAAAGAGAAGAACCAACTGCAGAAAGTTGTTCTCTGACCTCTTTGAGTGTCCTGTGGCACAGTTCCCCCTGGCAAACAAACCAGACACCCTACGTATCACACCACAAACACCATACATATCACACTACACATTACACCCTCCACACACACACACGCACGCACACACACGCACACATGACAAGTAAATAAATAACAAGAGGAGTCTCAAAAAAGGAGATCACAAACTTGTAACAAATTTTATTTTCTTACCCAAACAACAGACATATCAGGTTTGTAGGAAGTGTTTGAATAAGCTCAGAAAGAAGCCCAATTATTTTCCCAAGCAATCTCAATGTAGACATTGACATAGAACATCTCTCCCTGCATTTCCAGGGACTGTCCTACCCTCACTGGTCACTGTATTACACTTCTATAATTATGTCATTTCTTTAGGTTTCCTGAAGCATAAGTTTCAAAAATATTGTCCGATTTTTGAAACCATTTTAAACCTCACATATAAAGTATATTTGTAAATAGTCAAAAAACTTTCAAATTCATGGTTAGAATAATCTTAATTATTCACACGTTTACTTTGCTTCAAATACTAATAAAATTTTCATTGCTTTCATGTCTTTCTTCCCAACTTTATATAAAACTAATTTCTCCAGAAGACGGCAGTTGGAGTGCACAACATAGCAGCCTTTTGCCGGAATGAGGCCACTGCTGGAGGAAAACAGGAAGGCGGGTTTGCTATTAGTTGAAAAGTTAATCCATGACAAGAAAAAATTCAGCAGTGTTTGCTGACCCTGCTCATTCGGAACCATGAAATTGCTTGAGCCAGAGCAAATTGCCAAGCATGACACAAGGAGAGGATTCTGCAGACAGATCCCTTCTGCAGGATACACGTCAGAGGGAACAACCTCGGAGTTCACCAAAAGCAAAGGAGGGAGGTGCCAGGAGCACTATGAACACAGCAGCCAGGCCCCACTATCAGGCAGCTCCATTTTCAGGGGCAGCCAAATAGAAGGATAGCAAGCAACCTCCCTTCTGCTCTCCCACTGCCTAGTCTGATTCCTGATTCTGCCATCCCTCAACTGGGGAACCAGATTTTCAATTTCTCTATCTAGGTTTAACTCCATAGCAGGGGCTCATTGGGAGGATTAACATTTTTAATTTTCTTGAAGTTCTAGAGCCTGGAAATCCAAGACCAGGGTGCCACAAGGGGGCTGGTTTCTCCTGAAGCCTCACCTTAGTTTTCTGACAGATATCTCTTTTCCTCACCTGCATTTTTAACCTCCCTATGCGCTCCCATTCCTGGATGTTCTCTCTCTCTCTCCCTCTCCCTCTCCCTCTCCTCTCTCTCTCTCCCTCTCTCTCTCTCTCTCTCCTCTCTCTCTCTCTCTCTGCCTCTCTTTCTCTCTCTCCTCCTCTGCTTCTCTCCCCCCTCCCTCTCTCTCTCAGACAGGGTATCTCTGTGTAACAGTCCTAACTGTCCTAGAACAAGCTCTGTAGAGCAGACTGTCCTAGAACTCACAGAGGTCTGCTTGCCTCTACCTCCCGAGTGCTGGCCTGGGATTAAAGGCATGTGCCACCACCACTTGGCTCTGCGTTCTCTTCTTAATGAGGCCATAGTTACAATAATACATCAGAGTCCATCCTTAAGTCCTCATTTAGGTGACAGTGATGTCTCTAGAAACAGACATACTGAGGATTGGGCCCTCAGTGGATGAACCCATGGGCACAACTGGTCTATAAAAGTGAATAACACCTCTATGATTATGATGATGATAAAATGTGTTTTATGCACACATAGATTATGACGATGATGAAATGTGGTCTTATATATACGCAAACTGCCTGCCACATGGACAGTCCCGTTTAAAGGCTAACCATTAGGCTGAACACCATGAAATCTCACACATCTAATAAGCATCTCCAAATCATTGCATCCAGGCTGGAAAGTGGCATAGTCTTTCTTAAAGGTTTCTTGCACTAGAATAGCGGTATCTCAGGAGAAAATGGAGGAGACATCTTGCCGATAGTGTTTATCTCAACTCAGTACCTGGTGGCTAATATACAAATATTAATGGTACCCAACCAGAAGCAAGTCAATAGATAGGCTTGATTTTTCTCACATTCCCAGTGCTACACAAAAGCTTTTTTGTGTCTCAAGATTATGTGCAGATAAAGAATGCGGAAAGAATGTTTATGAGGAAGCAGACAAAGGCAGCCCAGCTCCCCTGTGTCCACGCTTGGCAGCCGGTGTGCAGTTGACGCCACACCAATAATTTCCCAATTATTTTACCTGCAGTCAGTCCCAAGCAGAAAATCACGGTGAGAACATGAGATTAATTGAAACAGTCTCTAGTATTCATAAGAACACCAAAATCTATCAACCAAAATAAATATCAGGCCTACGTTAATCTATAACCTTTTCCCCGTTTTTTTTTTTCCCCAAGCACCCTTTGTAATCCTGGCAGAGATTCTGTGCCACAAGCATGGCAGATGGAGAATGGGATGGCGAATACCAACAAAGACAAGGGAAGAAAAACATCTCACATGCAGAAAACTAAAGCCAAGACCACTCAGTACTATCAACTGAAGAGTCAAAGGCACTTGAAGCAAGGCAGCACCCCCAAAACCGATTCACTACTTGCCCCTTTTCCAAAGAGGAGTTGAACATAATTTCCTAATTGTTGTCTTCTGATCCTATCAATACCTCAACTTAAAAATCTTCAATGCCGTCAGGTGACCTCTAAGGTAAAGTCACCATTCCTGAGACAAGGACCTATAAGCTTCATAACCTACGCCCGGCAAAGTGCCACTCCCATGGGTAGGTACCACCTTCAAAGATAGGAACAAGTACTGCTGATTTCGTTCTAAGCCCTTCACAGGCTGCTCCGCCTGCCTAGGAAATCTTCCCTGGTAGCTGGACTAGTCCCTACGTAGTTTTAGCTCTCCATGTAGGAAATACTCAGTAAGCAAATTCTATCAATCTCTTTCCACATGAGTCCTTTGTCTCTTAGGTGTGTTACCACAGTACCCAAAACCTAGCACCATTGTTCAATTTATCATGTTATTACAAATACTTAAGCATCTTAGTGGTCAGGGCAAGATAGAATTTCTCTGTGTAGCCTTAGCTGTCCTGGAACTTGTTCTGTAAACCAGGCTAGCCTCCTGTTCAAGAGATCTGCCTGCCTCTGCCTCCAGTGTGCTGGGATTAAAAGTGTGCGTTCCAATGTCCAGTCTTAAATGTCATGTTACTAGGAACTGCCAACAGTATCTTACAAGCCAGCATTACAGTGTGACAGAAAAGGTCCCCCTAAAGGTCCACATGTGGGAGATTTGCCCCTCAGCTGCCAGTTCTACTGAGAGACAATTGGATCATGAGAGTCCAGACTTATCAGTTACTCCATTCATGAGTTCATGAACCTTTAGGTCCTGGGGCCTCACTGACTGAAGAAGCAGATCGTTGAAATGTCCCTTTGGAGGGCAGACCTTGTCCCAGGACTCCTCTTGACAGTCTCTCTGTGCTTCCTGGGTGGCACGAGTGAGCAGCTTTCTCCCACCATCCAATTCTGCCACGTTATACCTTGACATAAGGCCTCAAAGCAGGAATGGGTCAACTCTAAAACCTCAAGCAAAGATGTCTGCCCACCTCTGCCTCCCAAGCACTGGAATAAAGGCCTGCGCCACAACAGCTGACTGCCTTTGTTACTTTTAACGTTAAATTAATAAAAAGTAGCTACTAGGCCCTGACAGTTGACAGACTTGCTTCAGTTTATATGACTAAACTCTGCACTGAAGTTCACATTAACCACATTTAAGAATATGAATGAATTAAACTGGACTTTATATTTTAAAAGCTTTTTAAAAACTGGAGCCTTGTAAGTTCCGACAAAGAGTTCCCTTTAAAAGGCCTCCTCTAAAATTAATATACCACACTTGAGATAAGACTCAGGAAGCCTTCTCCGACCTGTCAGAATTACAGGGCCTACAAAAGGATCAACTTTGAAAGTCCTGCCAGGCAGCGGCAGGACCCAGCAGGAGCACAGAAGTTAAAAAACACTTTTGTTTCCCAGGGGCGAAAGGTTAGAGCCAAACACAATGGTACAACAGAAACAACAAAATGAGAAAAAAATGTTTACAGGATTTATCTGGACTCTTTGGGAAAGAAAATAAAATATTACAAGCCTCCAATCGAAGTGGCACCATACGGCCTCGCAATCCAAAAGCGTTTTAAAACTTGCCCGTGACTTTTTTTTCCCCTTTCCGGAAAAAGCCTGAAACTTGATTTAGGTGTGTGAAAGGGAATTAAAGTGTGCCTCGCCACAGTTTGCAATCCACGTTAAAACACCATGTCCTCCGACTGCGTGGAGGGAAGTAACCAGTGAGCTCCTGCTCTTCCAACTTGCCCTAAACAGCCAAACGGTAAACATGCTTGTCATTCAAAAATTAAAATAAAATCAAATCTCCAGTTCTCAATCATCTAGAGTCACCCCATTTCTGAGGCGAGGATCCTTTAAGAAAACAGGACATTTTTCTTCCTTCTGCTCTTGGCATTCTATTGCACATCAGTTCACGGTGTGTGGGGTGCTGTGTGTAAGCAAACAAGTCTCTGTCATTTAGAGACATTAGCAGGGAAGAGCTTCGAAGCCATACAGTGGATCACTCCAGCTAAATTCTAAGGACAGAGAAGGCTTACAGAAACATAACTAGGTAGGAATGAAGCAGTTTGGACGGAAAGTAGATAAATGTAATGAGAGTGTTCTTAACACGTGCACATATATTTATAAACATACTTTCAACTGCAAAAGAAATGGAAGTTCTCTTGGAAGACAAAAATAATTCAACCACCTAAATAAGATGATGTAAAAGAAAGCGGGAAAATTAAACGTGCAACCTTGTTTTTTAACATCCTCTCGGAGTCACCTAATCTTTAAGGAAATTCAAGTTCGTGATGAAATGAAAAAGTACACAGTCTCTCTAGAGCGTGGCTCTCTCAGTGAATGGGCTCAGTGTGTATTTACAGACTAGGGAACACTGTCCTCTGCAACCTCAGGAGCAGTTGCCTAGGGAAGGTCTACTCCCTGTTTCCAGCAGAGTAACTGTAGGAAAACTTCAATTTCCAAAATCTTGAGATGGAGAAGTTGGTTAGATAGTGGAGAGGGTAGAGGCGAACCCAATTCAACAACAGGGAACAGCAAACATTTACTGCAGAAAACGGCGTCACAGACTTCACCTGAGGTTTCGCACAAATTTTCTGTCCCTAAGGTTTGTGTCAAAACGCTATGTGAGTTGGGTTTGGTGGCCTGTGTTCTTAACTCCACAGTTCCAGAGTCAGAGGAGGTGTCTGTGAGTTCAAGGCCAGCCTGGTCTACATAGTGAGTTCCAGAACAGCCAAGGCTACAATAGAGACCCTATACTAAAAAAATAAAAGTCATGTCTATAGTTATATCATGTAGTACATATTCCATGGATGACAATTTGTATTATAAGGTATTAAGGCAAATGAGCTACTTCATTATAACTTAGAACACTTGGACTTAAGAACTCTAGGTGTCTTTCCTTGTTTGTCCTAGAAAGTCCATAGAGATATTGATATTGATATTACGTAACTTTTTGCAGTTCTACCAAGAGCAGCAGAGGCAGTCTTTCAAGTTACCACCATCCCAGAAAGTGTCCTGTTTCCTAAACAAATGTATGAGCCAACTCACACCAACTCTAGACTTATAAAAAACATTAAGAGTCGCACAGACAATAATGAACCAGGGGTGTGATCTCATGAAACGCTTTCCAATATGGCTTTTGGAACTACTGTATGCTGGTTTTGTAATGCAGTTTTTTATAAACACAGAAGACTAAAAGTATCCTTGATAAAATCTTATCAAAGCTTATCGAGGATGCCTGGCATCACAGCCACCAACGAAGGCTCAGTGAGCCCGGGTAGCTCTGTAATCAGTAAAACATTGCACAGAGTGTAAGAAACTGTTTCTCCACGGGACAGCGCCATGTTGAGCATCCTAAACCAGGCACACTACAAAGCCTAAGCCGCAGCATCAGGACCAGGACCTCTCTTTCTTTCTCCTGCCCTCTGTTTCTCATCCATCCTCTCCTAAACAAACCACAGCAACCAAACTTCTCCCTTCCTCAAATCAGCCTGATGGATCGAAACTCTTTGTCTCCAAAGCATCAAGCCACAAGGCCTAGAAATAACTCTTTGGATTCTCCCACCAGCCTGGGTAGCAGCTGACCATAAACTCTCTGGTCTAACTTGTCTATTAAGGCAGAATAGAAAATAGGAAAAAATTACAAGCACCTGGGAAAAGAACCCCTCACCTACAGTCTGTCTTAAGTATGTGCTGGGTGAGTTTCAGCACTATAGTGGCTGCTTCCGGCTCCTTCCCCTTTCCAATGGAAAACATCCATTTTCTAGGAATATCCCCAGAAGCTATGTTCACAGTACTCAATCCAGGACTGCAGAGTCCCAGTGTCTTCTGTGTTTGCCTTAACAGATCCTAATCCTACCCAAGGCATCGCCATTCAATAAAAAAGAGAGAAAAAAAAAAGTCTCAGCAATTTTTTTTTCGAGACAGGGTTTCTCTGTAAGCAGTCTTTTGAGAGATACCCAGAGAGCTACCTAAAGAGTATATGTGGCTAAAGCTAAGACACTTCATTAGGATCCTCCCTTGAGAAGGCCATGCCCACCCTTGGGTATTTCTGATTCTTCTCCTTTGTCCATAAAACCAACTTGTAAAATATCTCTAGTAAATCCAAACTCCACCTCATATTAGCTATGACTAAAATGCTTTTCCGGTCCAAAGTCCTAACACCTGGGTTTGCCAAGTATTGAGCCCAGAATGATTCAGGAAACTTCTCAGACTGCTGAGTGTGGCAGTGTGGAGCCATCCCAGCCACCATGACAATATCACAAAACCCTTCTTCCAGAATGGGTCCTACCCTATCCCTGGGGAAAGGATGGCCACGCAGAGGTACCAGAAGAATCTTGGGACTGGGGAGATGGCTCTGTGGTAACAGAGCTTGCTGCACAAACATGAAGAAACAGGCTTGAAGCCCAGCACACACCTCAAAAGCCCTGCATGGAAACAGACCTGTAATCCCAGAGCTGTGGGAAGCAGACCTACAGATCAGTGGGACTCGTTGGCGGCCAGCCCAGCTTCAGCTTCAGTCAGCGTTCCGATCTCAAAGGAGTAAGTCAAAGAAGGCTAGCACAGGACACCTGCAAGCCTCCTCTTGTCTTGAGGCATGCAGATAAAGACACACACACACACACAGATGGACGGACGGACAGACAGCATGCACACATGCATGCAAGCACATGGGTAGAGGGCATAATGGAGAGAGGGTCAAGCGCATGGAGAGAGGGTCAGACAGACACATACAGGAAGATTCTAAACTAAGAGCTACTGCTTTAGTTCATTTCCATCCAGCAATCCTTGCTGTCCAGTCACGCTTCTACACAACTCTCCGTTTCTCACCAAACCTAAGCATAAAACGGTCAGTTTTCTTGGGGTTCCAGGTCTTCATTTTAAAGACTCTGTGTCACATAAAAATTTGATTAAATAAAGTCGTAAGGGTGGAAGCTGTGTCCTTCATGAAGAATGAGGAAAGACAGAAAGATTTCCACTCCTACAGGGACAAACACAAGGTTAGTTATAAACTGAGAGAGATAACGCCTCAAAAGCAATAACAAGGCAGCTCTGTGCCACAGCCCTCCCACATACACAATAGTATATGGTTAATCATTGATGACCCTGTCGCACCTTCATTGTCAAAGTTAGAGATGACTGGATTCTACTCCACAGACAGTTAAAGCTTAACTTCAAAGGTTTTTGCTTTGTTTTGTTTTTGATGTGCATACAAGCCATAGCAGAACGCTAATTTTATTGATCATGGCAGTGTTTAGGGAATAAATAACATGAACACACACCATCATTTTTTAAGTATATTTAACTTAATTATGCCTGGCTAAGTCCAGTGGAAAAAAGAGGAATTTTACCTGAATTTAACTGGAAATAAAAATCATACTAAATACTTGACATCCATGTCTTAGTTTGACATGAACAAAGACAAAATTCACATTTCAATCAGCCATCAAAATGAGTCAGACACTTTAAAATCGTGGCCTTCCTGTTTTGACTGGTTGTTCTTATGTCCCTCTTATTTATCCAATCATGTTTATGTTTTTCCTCTTAATACTAATAAATCCGTACAGTGCGAACACTGTTCTCTTCATTGAGATCGAGTTTAGTGGCCTATCATCAACCTCCAAGGTTAGAGAGTCTGTTTTCTTTCCCGGCTGCCACAGCAGGCCGCTAACACAGATACAGCAAAGTCTCCTCATAGGAAAAATAAGTGGGGTGACTGGGAATCAAACCAAAAACCCGAATCACAGAAAACTATAAATGAAGATGGCTTTTATATGTTAAAGCATTTTTTTCCACACAGTACACTTTATAAAACATGTTGATTATTAGCGTATAGCTTCCTCAGAATGCTTCTCGTGTACAGGCATGAATGGTCTATGATCAATATACTGTATCTATCTGTAGTTTAAAAAAAAAAAGTAGAAGAGTTCATGACTGTGGGAACTAAATAAATCCACTGAAGCTGGAAATCACCCTATATGTTAAACTCGCTCCTCTCATAAACATGTTAAAAGGACAAATTCATGCTTTCAGCCCAAGCATTCTGGCTTCCAAACTATGATCAGTGTGTAGTTTCAAACAGGTGGGCCTTCCAAAGCCCTAGAGGACCACAGGGCCTTCGGGCTCCATTCCTTGAGCATGGGACTCTGCATAGAAAGAGATCTATCTATAAAGAGAAACTTCAGGACTTGGAAGCATACTGGCTTTTACGGCCCACTTACACTAACCAGCTCCCTTCGACCCACCACCGAAGAAACACTTACTCAGTTCAATAAACAACAGTTGGCCAGGAGCCCTTCCCTGCCCCGCTGGAATCCCAGCACCCTCCTTCTCTATTAGCAAGAGCAGGCTGAGCGGCTGCCGGGGAAACGGGGATCGGCGCTGCTCTGTCATCCCAATGTTGAGAAATGGCTCCGTCTGATAATGTCCAGAGCTCTCGGCCTTCAAGATGCATTCTGAGTTATGAAGTGACGCCATACTGGCGCTCCAAATGCAAATAGACTTGCCATATCCTTGAGTTAGGACACAGAATAAATACAAAAAAAAATGCATTTATCCTATCAAAATGTTTAGCTAGATGCCTGGGTAGAAAGAAGTAGGCAGTAAGTTGTTTTCTTTTAATATTTGAAATATTTTATTATTGTAAAAAGTGATGATAGGTTTCTGAGCCTGCGCAGGGCAAACAGAAGATAGACCACAGACAGACAGACAGACCTTGCTTCCTAGTAGTCTTATGCCTGGTTTTTGCTCCTTTGTTATTTTTTTCCTTACGTCTTTCTTAGACCTCTTTTTAGGAGTCAGAACTGTTTAGATGTCCCATTGTGCATCACTTGAATTCTTAAGGTAATTTTTTTCCCAATGAAGTTTCATTTTATTTATGCTGTTTTGTTTTAGAATTAAGATACAGGTTTATTTGAAGGCAAATGTGAATAATGAGCTCTTACAGCTATATCCAGAGTATCTCTGCCTGCTGGTATTTTGTCAAATGGAGCCCCAAAATAGAAAAGGTAAACATAAATAAAAACCACAGCTTCCTTATTCCCTATATCCTGCCACAGACAAGAAATAAGAGACAACATAAGGCTTTCTACTGGAGTTATCCCCACTACCGAAAGCATTGATTTGTAAATTTGTAGACCTGGAAGTATTTGAAGACACTTAAACCTCTTTCCTTGGTTAGAACTGGTAATCAATGAGTATTTGAAGAGCCAAGAAGCAGTCTTTGCAATGAGAATACCTTACATTTCTATAAGCCTTCTAAGGCTGAAAATGCAGATTCCGTATCAGCCACGTGATTTGAGTTTAGGCATTCTATTCATAGATACACAAAAATGAGGCATTATTATTGCATTGACTTGATCTTAGGGTCTTCAAATAATAATTGACGGTCTGGTCTTATTCGAGAAAGCCATAATAACTATTAGTTAAAGTCTTCCCAAACCCAAGAATTGGGTGCCAAATTGAGCAAAAGCTCTGTGCTTTTTATGGCTCACTGATAAACCATAAGGAAGTGGTTCAGACAACCTTGGACAACCATGGCTCCTCCCACCAATAACCTCCTGGGATTATAGTTAGCATGGGGGGGGGGGAGTGCCTCGGCTTAGCCACAGTTAACTCTTCATTCCACGCTGTTGTCCAGTACACAAACACGCAAGAGAAAATTCCACTCAATTCAAGTTTCATGAAGCAATACTTACTCCCACCCACCCCTCCACAAGGGGCTATTTTTAGCCCTTTACAAGTTAGGTTATATTTTAGATACTCTTTTCCAGTGATTTCCTTACAGAATTGAGTGCAGCACTGACAAAAAGAGTAGTTTACACACAATTTGAACTTCCTGAACTGGGAGTCATAAAGTACTGGACTAGAGCTAGGCTCCAAAAAAAAAAAAAAAAAATCTGTTATTTTTAAAAAAATTAGTTTACGCTAATAGACCCAAAGCATTAAAAAAGGATGTAACGCTTGCTCTGAGAATGACAGCCTAAACAGAAAATAGCAACCCAGTAATACATATTCCAGCAGCCTGAATGCCTGGCTCATATACTGAGGTGACATCCGGATGCCAAGCCTGACACTGTGCTAAACAGTGAGAACTAAATTACAGGTGTTTATCAGGCCCTACTGGCTAAACCAAATGTTGAGATGCAGATTCACACAGATTAGAAGCTGCCTGTCAAAAATCATCTGATCTAAAATGGGTCACTCTGGTTAATGTTATTATGAGATTGAGAAGGAGAGGGTTGTGGGCCTGGGAGTAGCTTGTGAGCCTGCCCAATAACAATCGATTGAGCAAGTACACCTGCAATTATGCTAATTCGGCCACCATTATTCTAGATACCAATCAATTGTTATAGTGTTAAGTATAAAGATGAAAGATGGAGAACACGGTTGATTGATGTCAGGCTATACAGCAGAAATTAATTTTTAACAATTCATCCCTGGGAGTTTATATTAACAAAGGTCTCTTTCTTACAGTCACAGTAAGCGCGAAGATCAAAGTTCCCAGGCAAGTGAGTGCCTCGCTTATATTAAAGTTGGATAATATCTGTTTCCTCTCCCACTTTGCTTTGCCAAAGGCTAAGAAGTACAAAGAAGAGTTAAAAATTAGAAAATATTTGCTATGAAATCAAGTTTAAAGTTGTAAACTTTAGAGCTGGGATGCAGCACAGTTGGTATGCTGCTTGCCTAGCAAGGCAGAAGGCCCCGAGCTTGATCCCCTGGATCACATAAACCAGCATACTCCAGAGACAGGGACGGGACCCTCAGGAACCACATCGATTTGTACAAGATAGACTGTTCCCAGATTCTGGAAATTATACATAAAGGAGGAAAAGTAAAGACTTAAAAAAAAAATACTAGTGAGAAAAGATAAATAAAAGCTAGAGACATCACACATGGAAAAGCTCAGTCTGCCAAAGGGGAAAAAAAAACCAAAAACAAAAAGCAAAATCAATCACTTGAAAAGCACTTAGTTAATAGTCAGGTGTTCTTCAGCTTAATGTTGCAATTTTACTTCAAAAAGCCCACTGTAAATGTAAAATATCCTAAGGAAAAAAAATGTATGTGACACACCTAACGCAGAGAATCTCGGCATAGCAACTCACGCACTGTGGTGATGGCCCTCAAATTCCAAGGGTTCGGTGGGGCTGCAGCTTAGAGGCATCCATTATTGTGGATATAGGCACCACGTACCCTAGCTCAGTAAAAGATCAATAGCCAAAGTTTGGCTTCTACCCAATTTGGATTCAGTTCACACCATTATAAAATCCCCCCTCCCCCCTAAAAAAGAACCATCAATCAATCAAAAATGGTTTGTACTGCTCCAGTAACTTTATCACAGGCATCATACCTTCCCAAAGGAAGAAAATAATATATACACATGTAGAAGGAATATCAGAAAGTTTTGTTGTTGTTTCAAGCTAGGGTCTTACTATGTAGCCCTGGCTGTCCTGGAACTCACTGTGTCGACCAGGCTAGCCTCGACATTCTTCACAGGCATTTACCTGCCTCTGCCTCCCGAGTGCTGGGATTAAAGGTGTGAGCCACTACACCTGACTTAAGAAGTATTATCTAATGCACACTAAAGTACAAAGTGTTAGGCAGAGCCCAACACATGAGAAGCATGTGTTTCCAATTACTGTGGTATTAAATCTATAGGATATCCTGGAAGGACATGGAAAATATTCTCATCTTGCAGAAAGGATCATAAGAATGTGTGTTACAAAAACATTTTAGGGCTATATCAATAGAGGTTCATAAATTTTAAGACTCAAATAATCACCTAACTTTAGCTAATGACAGAATTTTGAAAAGACTGATTCAGTTAAGAAAAAAAAAAAAAAAAACTAGGTAAGGTGGAGAACACCTGTAAAATCCCAGTACTCAGGGGTCTGAGGCAAGAGGGTATGGAAAGGTTTCTGTGCCCCAGTATTAAGCCTCTCTGCCGACCCGCCGATGCAGCCAATCAAACTGAGCAGAATTAAGAATTAATAAATCCAGGTTTAATCTTTGCAAAGCATTCCTCAGTGGCCCAGGGGAAGAAAAGAAACCCACAAAAGAAAATCACGTGGCAGGCTGGGGTGGGGCCGCTCTTAAATAACCTGTAGGTCTGGTCCTGGGTATCCCCAAGGGAGGAGCCACCAGGGTCTAGGAGGGCAGCTCCAGCAGCTTGGTGTGCTGAGGGCGGGGTCTAGAATGACACCCACCCTGCTGGAGATTTCAAACAGATGTGAGTTCTAAAACAGTGTGTGCTACATAAGGAGATGGAAGAAAGGGAAGGGGAAGAAAAAGTCTATGGAAAATCATAACAGGAAATGATCAAAGTAAAGCTCAAACAGAGCCTTGAGGTAAGAAAGTTGGGCTGGAGAGACGGTTCAGTACTTACAAGTTTTGGCTGCTCTTGCCGAGACCCAAAGTTTGATTGCCAGCACCCACAGTGGCCAGAACCACCATCTGTAACTCCAGTTCCAGATGCAATGCTGCTTCTGGCCTCTGGCAGAACTAGACACACAGGCGGTGCGCACACATCTGTGCAGGCAAAACAGCTATATCCATCATATATGCATCATATTAAATTTGGAAACCTATGCTTTTAAGTTGCATTTTAAAATACAGACTTCGTAGATGTTAACACTTTCATAGTATGTCCTTTAAAGATCAAGTTATATAACAATGTGCAGCAAAATTAGATATAAGTCCATTTAGTCATTATTACATGTTCATTATTACAAAAATTTCAGAATAACAGGATACCTTCATGGGCCACAAAAAAATGTTTAGTATAATAATTTTAAGAGTATGACTTCTGAGGGTTTTTTGCACTACTGTATTTATTTACTCTCTCTCTCTTTCTCTCTCTCTCTCTCTCTCTCTCTCTCTCTCTCTCTCTGTGTGTGTGTGTGTGTGTGTGTGTGTGTGTGTGTGTGTGTGTGTGTGCGTGTATGCATGTATGTATTGCAGTCAATTCTCACCTTCCACCACTAATCAGGGTGGGCCCCCAGCACCTTTACAACTGAGCCATCTCTGCCTAGAGTGTAGGCAGAGGCCATTTGTTCATTCCCAGCTGCCCAGACCACAAAATAATCGTTCAGAAACTATATTAATTCAATCACTGCTTTGCCCATCACTTCAGTATATCACTAGCGAGCTCTTATATCTTTGGTTAACCCATTTATATTAATCTGTGTATCACCACATGGCTGTGGCTTACCGGCAAGGTTCCATCGCATCTGTCTCTGGCAGGGGGCTACATGGCTTCTCCCAACTCTACCTTCTTTCTCCCAGCATTCAGTTTAGTTACCTACCCCCTGCCACCGCCTAGCTCTACTCTGCCCTATCACAAGCCAAAGCAGTTTTTTCATTCATTAACCAACGAAAGCAAGATATAATACCAAAGGACTTCCTACACCACTAGAGCAGTGGTTCTCAAGCTTCCTGAGGCTGTGACTCTTTAATACAGCTCCTCATGTTGTGTTGTATCCCAACCATAAAACTATCTTTGTTGCTACTTTATAACTAGAACTTTGCTGCTGTTGTGAATTGTAATGTTAACATCTGATATGCAGGATATCTGATGTGTGACCCTGGAAAAGGGCCTCTCAAATCCCAAAGGGGTCATGACCCACAGGTCGAGAACCACTGCAACGGGGTTTGCTTTCTTAGACTACCTGTTGCTGTGCAACATTCTGTTTTTTAAAATGGTGTTTAGTGCAAAATATTCACTTAATTCCAAAGACATGTTTTAGAGCTTGCCCTTTTATGTGGTGGTAGCTAGTTTTGAATCACTAGCCCTTAAGGAAGGAGAGCTTAAAACATCATACACTATGTGTCACCATAGACAATCACATCATTCTCTGTGAAAAGAGTCAAACAGAAAACCATAAAACTAAAGTTGAAAGTAGATGCTCCTCACGGCTTGGACCAACAAGACTGGACTCTCCACTCTGAACTTATCTCTAGATGCTTCAATAGTCTACAATAATCACAGAGATTTGGCTCATTTCTATTTTCATCTTTTTCCCTCTACGCTGCACACAATGCCTGGCATGCAAGGGCCAGCATGTATTTAATATTTGATTTCAACCAGGCTGACATGACAGGAATGAGACGAGTTCAGCCTTCTACATTTTGCTGAGGGAAGAGGCCCCTCATTCTGTAGCCTCTCCTAATAGAGTTCACAATCATCATAACCATGCACAAATCAATGATTCCTGCCCCAACAAAGTGTTCAAAACAAAGAACTGCTAATATATCACTTGTTTTTTGTTTGTTTATTTTGCTTTTGTTTTTTGAGACAGGGTTTTTCTGTAGCTTTGGAGCCTGTTCTGGAACTAGCTCTTGTAGACCAGGCTGGTCTCAAACTCACAGAGATCCTCCTGCCTCTGCCTCCCAAGTGCTGGGATTAAAGGCATGAACCACCACTGCCCGGTTCTGTGTCATTTGTTTTAACGAGCTAAAGAGAATATTCAGGTTGGCATGCGGTTGTAAACTCAAGTCTATTGTCACAATGTGTAGGAAAGATATAACCTTTGTGTCATTGCTCCATTGAAAAAGGAAACATAAAATGCTTGGTGTGGTTATGATTCTTAATCACAGATGAGTTGACAAGATTTCCCACCTCAAAGGAAACCTAACTTTCAAGGTTTTAGATACTGGCTTATCAGCCACCTCCACATTTTCTTAACTTCACTGAAAATCACCTGGGACACTTTACAAAATCTCCTGCCATTCTAGAGAGTGATAGCAACTGGGGACATCTGTGGCATAGTTGTGAATGAGGGTTAGGGTGGACAGAACAGTTGCAATTAGCCTCCAAACTGTGAAGAACCTGCTGAGGGCGGTTACCGCAATCAGAAGAAAGGAAAGGGGCCAAATGCAATGGAATGCTCTCCGGCTCCGACTTCCCACCGTCTGGAGTAGCCCATAGTCCTCAAGGCTTCAACTGCCTCTGTGTTCCTCATGAGACTAGGGAGGAAAGGACACTCCCCATTTTGAAACACCCAACACCAAACAACCTAATCTTATCTCTCACCTTTCTTGGTGGTGGATTTCCAGAGAATCTGAACCAGGGAGGTTCACGTTCTTGTAGTCAGTCTCCCATCTCTGGCAC
Source organism: Myodes glareolus (assembly GCF_982192425.1). NCBI lineage: Eukaryota > Metazoa > Chordata > Mammalia > Rodentia > Cricetidae > Myodes > Myodes glareolus. Next base: position 107,238,947 of record NC_142026.1, read on the forward strand.
TTTCGAATTCAGCATCCTTCTGGAAGCACTGAGTCTGAGACAGAGAGGACTTTGCTTTCTAAAGAGTCACCAAGTTGTGACTTTGGAGCCATTTTACTATTTTTTAAAAGCTCAAAATTAGGTGTGCCACAAACAAGAGTTTGGGTTGGCTATTGTTGTTGCTGTTTTGCTAGAGTTTTCTTAATGATTATTTTTATTTCGTCTATGAAACTGACAAAATGGAATGCCAGGAAGTCAACAAGTAAAGAAACTTGGAAGAACTTTAAAGGCAAAAATAGACAAACCAACTTTTAGCTGGAAGGGCTTATGAATCCACATCTGTAATTACTAGGCCCAACCAGGCAAGGCACAAAGTAGTCCCGATATGGTCAGCTAAATCCCGTAAGTGCATGAGTTCAGTCGGATTCAAGGCTGTGGTGCAAAGGGCTTCTCCTGCAGAGAGGTTAAGAAGTCTTTTAGGGAGGGAAAGAACAGGCTTTTAGAAGCACCACACAGGCAAAGTGAAGCAGGTTGCAATTGGAAACGATACTGAGAAAACGTAAGACTGAGCGCCAGAAACCTGAACCTGAGCAGAGCTCAAATCCATGGAGATGGTCTCAGAGGACTCCCTCTGCACAGGCGCTAACAATAGTCAGGGATTTATCAGCCCCTGCCACCCTGGACTGGCACTGAGAACGGCTTCACACAGCAGGCAGTGGCCTAAAAAACTTTGGGAGTTTGAACGCGTTTGCAACCACCTCATTATTTTGTGTACTAAGCAAGCTTAAATCTCCGCACAACCTTCCAAACTAAAATCCTAGCTGTAAGAACCCACGGGCAAATGCATATTCTAAATATCAGCAGTATGCATTTAGTTAGCACGGAGGCTGAGTGCAAACGGAGGAAACAGCCACACACCTTGTGCATTCTGGAAGTTGACGAAAGCTCAGCTGGGCCTGTCTCTCATCTTTTACACTGATTTCTCGGCCTGCCTGCTGTTCGTCCACCAGACACACGTCTCACTGGGACAGAGAGTGATTGAGGCAGCAGAGAATGTCCTCGCCTATTCCCACGTACAGCTTATTCCCAGCACCAAGTTAACGCGTTGTAACTCAGTTTAGGTCTCCAGGGGTTAAGTCATATATTGTTTGTCTCAAACTTCCCACAGCATCCGGCCTGCTCAAGAAATTGTGAATGCATCTTCCAAGACCATAGGAAGTGCCCTAAAATGAATGCTTCTCATGGACCCCTCCTCACGCCCGCACCATGACTTTCGCTGTTGTTTTGGATTTTGACTTTTAAATGTTGGTTTATTTTCCTGATCATTCACCAAAAGACTCATCCACACAAACAAACAAACAAACAAACAAAAAACTGAAGTCAGAGGGTTTTGAAAGAGAACAGCAAGGGATTAGTTACCCAGCAAACTTGGGTTGACTTAGTCCAGTAGTGATGAGGACAATTAAAGTGAAGAGAGTCTATTAATGGACCACATACTCTTCTAAGTACTTAAACTCCGTGTTCCAGGTCCTCTTTTAAGGACTTAAGCACAGCGTTCCTCAAAACACATATCTGGAGCAGATACCTTCAGTGCCCTGCTGTGCAAATGAGAAAACTCAAGGCAAGTGATGGAAGGAGAGATCAAGAGAATGTCATAGCCCATCTTTGACAATGCATGGTCCAGCCCAGTGCCGTGCGCCTTTGCATTACCAAATACACAGAACGGACAACAGCATGTGGCTGTGTTTTAACTAAATATGAAATGGGCACAAAGTATTAGTGACTCGGTTTGCTTCTGTTTTTAATGCTTATGTCTATGTAATCTGGAAGTTAGAGCTTTGTTTAGAAAACATTTACCCATTTCTAAAATTGCTTTTCTCCTAAATTCACAGATTGCAGACTGCATCGGTCTCACTGAAGAAAGAAATTCCAGGATCTCCGTTTTTCATTGAAAACGATGGATGAGTTTAAATATGACTATCAATGCCCTGTCATAATGGACGACCAAAGTACCAGAGGGAGTGTGTTCTGTTTCTGGGATACAGTGCTAGCTGGGGAGTTAGGGGTTGGATGTCCTCAGCCTACCTTCATTCCTGGCTACCAGGAATGGGAGAAATAGCAGAGAAAGCCTCCAGGCACCCTGGAGTCCAGGTAACAAAAGTCGTAGGTCACAACAGACGTAGATCCAGCCAACAACCAGGAACTCTGCCTATAGGATATAAATGTGTGATTCTGTACTATACAGTGGAGGCCTATGTTGAAGACCCTTCCTGTTGAAGACTCTTCCCGCTCCTGCCGCAGGCAGGAGAGCCAGCACCTGTCAGAATCGAGGAAAACAGCAATATTCTCTCCTCCTGGGACTCTGTTTACACTTCAGGTTACTCAACTTTGGGGAAATTCCACTCATTGGAATTTTGCTATCATGATGGTAATTTTTGCACACTTCTCCTTCTGCAGCATTTTTCTTTTCATGGTGGGGGAGGGAGGTAGTCTCAAGGACAGGAGACTCTAATACACTAGAATTATACTAGGCAAGTTCTGAAGCGGATCAGCAAACTGTAAGAGACAGCCTTATCTCTAAGACTTGCCAAATCATGAAGGTGTGGTCAGTTACAAAATAGCCTCTGGCTGCACTGTGAAGTATTAGGTGAGAAGCTCCACAGGAAGAGGCCTCCTCTAGGTCAAATACCTGCTCCTCAAGCTCCAGGACAAGGCCTTGCTTCCCAGCATCCTCAGTACTTGCCCTGGCAATGACACATAGCAAATGCTAAAGATATGAGGAATAGAATTTAAAAAGCAAATGCTAAAGATATGAGGAATAGAATTTAAAAAGGTATCATCACAATCATGGCCAGAAGCTAAAAAGCAGAAAAGCCAGCTTGGATGGAAAAGGCTGGGTTTTGATTTTGTAGTTGCTTTTGTTAGTTTGTTTGAGTGATTTTTTTTTTAATTTTTGTTTTTGTTTTGTTTTTGAGACAGGATTTCATGTACCCCAGACTGGCCTCCAGCTTGCTATGTGTTGGATGACCGGAAACTCCTGATCCTGGTATTGCCACACACACACACACACACACACACACACACACCCCAGCGCTGGAACTACACCAGCGAATCACCACACCCTGTTTTATGAGGTGCTAAGGATGCGCTCTGTGTGTGCTAGGCAGGTGCTCTACTAAATGAGCCACAGCCTCAGCCCCAGAAAGAGGATTTCCTATCTCTTCACAACTGTAAAAAGAAAAAACTATACATATCGCACGCTAAGCATGGTCCCAGTCCTTACAACATATGCTTATCCGTGTTCAATAGGAAGGACTACCTTAAACGGTGTTTATGGTACAGCTAGAAAACATGCTAACGGTATTAGGTAGCATTTTTGTGTATCTGCAGAAATCAAATGTGGGGGGCTATACTGGATGATACACGACAGCAGAATCACCCCTTGTTCCCAGGGACCACAAAAACTCTGATTTATCTCAGCACTTTCCCAGCATTTGCATAGGCACTGTATAACTCAGACATGAATATATATGAAGTATCTATTCTTCCACACACACTTCCTATGCCTTCAACAATAATTTATTTATCACCAAAGTTTACATCCCTCACAGAATTTGCATTTTATGTGAGTTTACAATTATAGAAGAATTCTCACATACATTACTCATTTTATCTTTAAAGGTGTCTGACCGAGTAGCAAGAGAAGACATTAAAATCATTCCTCATTGGAATATGCCCACAGTACTGTTAGGAAATGAAGGATTAAAGAGGAAAGAGTTGAGAGCAAAGCTCAGACAGTTATGGTTTCCCTCCTGCTGCAAGTCCAGTGCTCTGGACCCAATCTCCAAAGCCTTTTGTTTCCGTGACTCAGGTCTCTGCCAGTCCTTTTTCAAATATATTTGTTCCTAAGTATGTAAATATGAACTTAGGTAAAAAGGTAAATATGAACCATCTGCTACCATCCAGCCAGATAATGACAAACTTCATCAAGTCGGACTCAATTCACACAACTGACGCTGACATAAACAGAGAAAGTAAGAATACACAAGAGAAAACATGATCACTGAAGGAGTTCCCCATACCGACAAACAAAGGTATATTAAAATAAGCTCTGGTGGCCGGGAGAGACAGCGTGAAATCAATAAGTCTCTAGTTCGATTGTTCTCTTTACTTCTTTATGCTGAGTCAGATGCCCAGACCAAGGCATCCATTACAGATGATGGAAGTATCTTTGCCTAAGCTGGAAAGTCATGGTCCTTAGTCATCCCAGAGCGTAAAAGACTAGTACCAACATTTATTTAAGCAGGGCTGAGTGTGATAGTTAAGTTTCAATTGTTGAATTGACACAACTCAGAATCAAATAGAATCTCAATAAAGGATGGCTCAGCAGTTAAGCACATTGGCTGCTCTTCCAGATGCTCCAAGATCAATTCCTAACACCCACATGACAACTTATAACTGTCCAGTTCCAAGGGACCTCTGCGGGCACTTCGTGCATATGGTACACAGACACACATGCAGGCAAAACACCCCTTCCCCCCAAAATAAAAACAAATGTCAAAAAAGTCTTTAAGAATCTCAATGAGGGATTGCCTAGATGAGGCTGGCCTGCAGGCATGTCTGTGGGATTATCTTGATTATAATAACTTAGAAAGGAAGACCTGACCACTGTAGGTGGCACCATTCCCTAGGCAAGAAATGTTGGAGTGCATGATAGTGAAGGAAGGGAGTTGAGCGGTTAGCATTTATGTATTAATTCATATCTCATGACTATGACTATAATGTGACTCTCTAACCTGGGTTCTTGACACCTTGACCTCCCCAGCAATGGGGAACTGCAATCTAGAATTGTGAGCTGCTTTTGTCAGGATGTTTTACCACAACCAGAAATAAAAATAAGATACTGGGTAACTCTTCCACTAGAACAGTGGTTCTCCATGTTCCAAATACTGCGACTCTTTAATACAGTGCCCCAGGTTGTGGTGACCCGCAACCATAAAATTATTTCATGGCTACCTCCTAACTGCAATTTTGCTACTTTTATGAATTGTAATGTGGATGTTTGATATGCAACCCTCAAAGGGGTCACGACCCAGAGGTTAAGAACCGCTGTACTAGAATAAGAGTAACTGCGCAGGCGGCTGCTACTTCTCTTCATTTTATTCATTACCCGATACTTCAAATGTGTAGCATCTCTTCCTAATTTCCGTGTTCTACAGTTATGCATCATGGGTAGCAGAAATACTCAGAGTAAAATCATGCACTTGCACCTGCACTTCACAGTTTTCAATATTAAAGTCCAGAGAGTAAGAGAGGAGTAGATTGATCTCACTGTACCAATTGTATTCATTTACCAAAGCTTAAACCACACTTCCGTACTCTTGTTGGCTCTGTTATACCTATGCACATAGGCATAAATAGGTCCTACCAGCACACCTGAAAAGCAAGCAGCTACCTGACCGTCTCCTTCATTCACACACAGTATTGACACTTTGGATCACTAGATACTTATAATCAAAACCCAGCGGTTTTATATTTTGAAAACACTAATTTTAAAGTTCTAGATACAAAAAAAATGGTCATAAATGTTTTTTATTTATAAAAATTATCAATAAGCAGAATGATATGTGTGTTATAACAAAGTACTAAATCAGTTTGGGTTCTGTCCATTTTGTAAGCCAAGCTCTTAAATATCCCTGCCTACGTAGACCAGGCTGGCCCAGGTCTCACAGACCCACCCACCTCTGCTGGAATTAAAAGCATGAACCACCACATCCAGCTTCAAAGACTGACTGAAAGCTTACGTTCTTCCCGGACAGACCACTCTGAGCAAGTTGTATCAGATGTACAAGTCAGTAGCTTCATGCTGGATTCATTCAGTACAGAGAGGGTAAAATAAGGAAACTAATCCTGCTTTTAAAGTATGACTCAAGGGGAAAGAAAAGAGTAAGTCTGCCCTGAGTGCAAACACCTGCTCTGTAATGAACAGAAACCTGGGAGGATGCAAACTCCTTCCTCGCATGGTCCTCCACTCTACCCTTAGCAGCTAAGCCTCAACTTCCCAACCCTCACCCCACCCAGCGCCCCTGATGTGGCTTCTAACCCCAATGTCTCCCCCGTTATTCCCAACCCCTCACTATTTCCTTGCTTCCTACCAGAAAGATTATAGACACACACACACACACACACACACACACACACACACACACACTCACACACGATCCTTCATTGCTTCCTTCAATTGTTCAAATCTAATTTCATTCCATTGCAAGTGACACTATAGCTGTCTCTCCAGTTTGTTGCATTTTCTGCTAATCTGAAACGAAAATGTGTAATCACTCCATGTGTGTGCATTCACTCAATAACAAATCCTGTCTCAACCAGTCCCTCGGAGGATCTCTGGAGACAGTGACTGCTTTCTTTCTCTGAGTCTGTGTGTAGAATGGAAATAAAAGGATACTGCGGAGATTTTAAAATATGTAACACACTGATCCTAGATTTTACTAGGTCATAGGCCCTCCGCAAATGGCAGTTCCTACTGTTTTTGTAATTGCTTTGGGAAAATTTTCTTTTTCCAACGTATAAGAGAATAAATGCACTTAAGTATAGCTAAAAAGGAAAAAAAAAGTAGACCTAATAAACTTGGGATAAAATTAGAAAAAAAAAAGAAATGATTGATGAGAACATTTAAATTCTAAAGTTCTTGAAGGTGTGTGAAAAACTCTGAGGCTTTCCATGCCTACCTGTTATTTGTCTCTAATTAGATCTTCCTCTTAAACCCCAGAGTATTAAGTCGATACAGAATGTCTCAATCTGCAAGTTATTAATCCCAACAGCTGTTTCTGTTTCTGATTCTCACAGTTCAGACAATGTAGGCTAAGTTGATTCTTATTTACAATATCAAAAGCACAGAGAATCTTGCTATCTACCATCCCCAAACTCCAGCTTTTACGATCACGGTATTATCAACGAGCAGGGGTTAACATCAATTTATACTTCTTGCCTTTCATTACTCACCGCTATAACCACGTATTTTTCCAGTATTTTTCCAAATCACTGGTAAACAGCAAAAACAAACATAGCAGTTGTGATTTCATCAGAGACCTCACTGTTGATACTGCTAGCAAAAGTAGACACATTTAGAACACTAAACAGATAGCAAAGACCACTTACAACTCTTTAATAAAGAGGCAATTAGGTCTTTGGGGAAATTCATTTTCTAAAAGAATGCTAAAGCAAGCTCTAAAATGCACGGAAAACTGTGTTTTGACACGAATAATGTACACTGTCTGTTACATCATAATTTTTCCTCTTGAGAAAGCTGACAATCTCTGTTCTTAAATATGAACAGAAAAAATTGGAAAAACAATCCCTGTGAAATTTAATGTATTCTACCTACTAACTCCCATGCATTAAGTTTGACTGACCTACAAACATGCTCCCTATTACAGAGATCTTGGAAGAAGTAGAATTATAAAGCGAGAGACAATACTAATGACCTTTACCAACATTAAATCAAGCAAAGGTAGTTTATGCATAGTATTTTTGGTTCCTTAGACAGCATCTGCACCTATAATAGTATTTTAAGTAGCATCAATAACTAAAACTTTAGCTGTAGTCTTCTTGTGAAAAAAGTTCTTCTCAAGCCTGAGTGCTCATTAAAAATAAAAAAAGAAAATTTATATAATCTTAATTATTTTGATGTGTCAGGGATGCTAAATTATTATCAGGAAATATAAATAGTAATTATAAATCTGGGGCTTGACAGGAGGCTCTGTGAGTTAGAGCAATCGTTTTTACCAAGGACCTGGGTTCGAGATTCCTAGCACCCAACAACAGCTCACATCCATACCTAACTCCAATTCCGGAAGATCTGATGTTCTGTGACTTCCATAGGCACCAACCTAGCACACGCACACAGACATACATGCAAACAAAACACTCATATACATAAGATAAAAATATTAAATCTTTTTCAAAATCTATAAAAATAATTATAAACCCAGAGATATCTATTTCATGTCATAATCACGACTCTTACAATCCTACAATGAAGGGCATGTGACAATCCTTTTTCAAGCTCAGCTTTGTTCTAATACAATGTTTCAAAAAACTAAAATGGTCAAGCAAATCACCTGATTAAAATATAGATTCCAATCCAATAGGTGTAGGGCTGGGTCTGACCATAGACCACCACAAGGTCCCAAGACAAGCTAATGCTGATGCTCCACAGACCAGACAAATGTTAGGATACCCTGGACTAGAGGAACACAAGGACCAGAGAGCAATCAACCATGACGTCATGGCCAGAGAGAGGCCTCTTTCCCGCTCTTGCCCTTGCTACCAAATGACACCAAGGAACTGTGACCAGGTTCTCACTTCTCCCACTCAGGCAGCTGCTAGACCAGCACACTGCCCACCTATAATTAGGAGAATTCTATGGCCAGTCCAGCAGCTGCCTAGGACAAGGTCTAGAGTTCCAGCCTGGACAGCTAAGACAGGAGCAGGAGGCACTGGGAAAGGTGAATACACAGAGGCCAATCTGGAAATTTTACTACATACTTACTAAGTACATAATCTATAATAGAACAGGAAACTGAACTAGAACAAATAGTTCACTTAGTATAAATTCAGTTTCTCCTCTACAAAATAGAAAAGAAATACTAACAGACTTTCAGTAGTCTTTCAAAGAATGTAAGTGTAGGCACTTTCAGTTCCATCACCTCTTTTCCTTAGTGTCTTCCTAGTATGCGTCTTTGGCACTGAAGTTCACACTATCATTAAGAGAGACATACTGAAAGCTTTCAGCTCTCCCAACTAAACAACTGAAAACTCTAATTCCCTAGAACACTCCCCTTTGGCTCCCCTACCCCACAATGCCTGTAGAAGACTCAGCCAGCACCGCCCAGCTCATCACTTTCTCATTCACTGGGCTCTACAGTCACATAAGTGGAAGCATGAATTATTTCACTTAAGACCACTTACTTTGCACCTAAAATAACTGTAAATGAAAAATAAGCCTTTAATATGTTTTTCTTGGATTATCAATAGATAGTAGAATGCCAAAAAAAAAAAAAAATACTTTACACCAGGGTTAAGTGGAGAAATGGCAGTGTTCCACAGCAGGATCAATACAGTCCCTGCATTCCCACCCCAGTGTTTTTCCAGAACCTCAACAACCTGAAACAGAAAACACAGTTGAGTTTTTATATGAGGGAAACTGTGCTTCCACAGTTCCATTAACCCAAATCAAAAAGAAAAAGAAAAAAAAGAAAGGAAAGAAGGAAGGAGGGAAGGAAGAAAGGGAGGAAGGGAGGAAGAAAAGAAAAAAGAAATCTGAAAAGAATTCAAGATGAATAGAGACATACATCTCATAACTGACTGCATAAAATGTGTCTCATGACCGGGCATTGGTGGCACACACTTTTAATTCCTGCTCTTGGGAGGCAGAAGCAGGCGGATCTCCATGAGCTAGAGGCCACTCTAGTCTAAAAAGTGAGTTCCAGGACAGACAGAGCTGTTACACAGAGAAACTCTGTCTTGGGAAATTAATTTATTAATATGTCTTATGAGCCGCTCTGATTCTTTAGGAAATTTCCATCAATCGTGTGTGTCACATCTGTACTCAGTGGGGTCTGAAGTTGGCCAAGTTTCTGCCTTGGGCTTCATGCTGTAAGCATCCAAATGTGGCAACTTCCAAAAAGTTTTCCAAGGCACAGTTGTATATAAATTATCCACTTATCTAGAGCGCTAGGCAACCTGGTATTCAAATTTTCCACCCCCTCTTACAAAAGGGACTATGAAGCCTCTCACTGAGAAATGGATAACCACAAGAAGCAAACATTCTATGACATTGAAAAAATATTTCATGGATATGCAGGCTTGTTTTTGAAATAAAGAGCAGTCTGATAGATGTATTATTCATCAGCTTTGTAATCAAATACCATTTTAAGATATAAGGTGACTTGATATGTTTTGTACAATTTCTCAGTAACTATGATCAACAGCATGAATTCTGCTGAAAAAAACAAGTCATGTTCAAAAGCAATTACAACCTTTTTAGGCAGAGAAACCCCATTTGATAGAGGAACACAGACCAGACACAGATGATCAAAGGGGAATGTCTGAGAGGAATACACAGAGGGAAATGTTTGCACTCTCAGAATAAGAAATGAATCTGTTTGGACAAAGGCAAAGAGGCCAATTCTAATAAATGACTGAGAAAAAAAGACGTTTTCCGTCTTCTGAAAATTAGGTAAATGACGTCACGCATGTATGTGCACGTGCATACGAACACACACACACATGTACGCACACACGCACACATGTGCCCCCGTATTTTGTCTGTAAATTCTTTTGATAGTTCCTGCTCTCAGCCTTCAACAATCCTTTGTCCTTTCCTCCATGAAAAATAAGTTGAAGAAATGGGAACAGTGCAGATCCCCACTCAGTATAACTCCCTCTGTCTAAATACACTCTTGGGGAGAACATTCGTGGTAGACAACACACTTTCTCCATATGAAATTATGTCATGCAAATTTAAGGCTACACACATAGGCACTAACACATCAATACTGGACAGAGGAGAGGGTCTGGTATGTGAGAGCACTGTTTCAGTTTTGGGTAGTGGACCAGTCATATGGCTAGCATTTAAGAACATACACAGTACCTAAAAATACTTAGCAAAAGTGACAAGCTTCTGGTTTGGTGACTATGGATGTGGAGCTAAGTTGTTATCAGGGAGGTGTGGGCAGAGTGTGAAAGAGGGACACAGTAGCAGAGGGGTTGATTTATTGATTTATTTTCCAGATTCACATTCATGAATACAAAGAGAAGAGCTGTCAGCAACACACATGCCAATGACCAAACAGCAGCCAAACCTGCCTCTTCCCGTCTGGGCAGGCAGACACAAAATGACATCTCACAAGCTAGGAAACTCAGATAGAAGGGAACCATTGAGACAGAAAAACAATCCTGAAATTATCCATATCATTATTAGGGTATAGAATTTGGAATTTTATTGTATTTAGACTATAAAGAATACCAGTCCATCAAAATTAGAGAACTAAATGGCAAGCCTTAAACACGAGCTGGCTCCAAAGTATCTGCCCAGGAGATAATCAGAGTAAGAGAAATTTAATTGTGTACTAGAGGCAGCAAGAAGCCAGACGCAAGGCAAGTGGTTCTGTTTAGATTATTGTAAGGTCCTAAGGAATGACCAGGGTGATGTGCCAGGACCTGATCCAAGGCAGGATCTTGAGCAGCAAGCGTTCCGAGGCTCACTTCATAGCAGACACAATAGTCCCTCTCTAGGTCATTGGTAAGACTGCACCCAAAGTTACATGTAATTCTCCACACTGAGGAAACACTGAACCAGTTCAACAAATCACCTTAAAATCACAACACTGTCCAAGTATTTTCCCTGCAGTTAGGGTACTAGGAATATTAGTCGCAATGCTTTTGTCAATTTGTGAAAGGTTTGCCTAGCTAAGCTGAAAAAATGGTCAAAGATAATTTCTGATACTGCCGTCTCAGTATCAAACTCGTGCTCTGAACCAGTCTTAAGACAGAAATGGAGACTAGTGGAATAACTCTCTCTCTCTCTCTCTCTCTCTCTCTCACACACACACACACACACACACACACACACACACACACACACGCACACACACCTTGCTGAACAGCCTATAGTTACCGAGAGTTCTAAGAGTTTAAGAGCCATAAAAGCTGAAAGTCTGGCACTCGGGCTACCTTAATTTATGATGATTACACCCCAGATAGCTGCACCATGCTTTACAGTTGACAGTGCTGGTTCACATAAACGACTTCACTTGATCCTCATAAAAACTATGTGGAAAGGTCAGGACGCGTATTATTATCCCCATTTTATAGATGAGAAAGCTGAGTTTCCAAGCAAGACAGGTTTTGTCAGTCGTGAGTTCTACAGAAAGCTTGCTTGCACGGTGAGACCAACGAGAACAGCAATGCAGCCCAGGAAACAGACTGTCGTAACACTCTTGGCTCCCGTACTTCAGTTTTCCTGGATAGAATGCTGATGCTAGTGCTGTTTTCAGAGGCTACAGTGAAGAGTGAAATTCATAAAGCCCTGGCTTTAAAGATGTTTGCCATGCAGCAGGTTTACACTTGAAATGCAAACAGAAAAAAAAAAGCCAACTGTGATAGGAAAGTGTTAATGTGTGATTGAGACACAAAGAGATTCAATGTGTAAATGAGATTTCAAATTCCCAACTACAGTATCCTCCCAGATTTGTTTTTGAAGCGGACAACATGTACAGCCACACAATAATATTGAAAAGTGACGACCTGACCTCAGTAATCAAGATTCCTCATACATATTTAAGAGAATGGACTACTTTAAAACTTTGAAAATATGTCTCTTTAGGTCTTTAATGCATGTTTATTTAAATTTCTCCAGAAGTTCATCATTTAAAATAGAATATCAGAAGACAAAAAAAGCAAGAAATAAAAAAACACTTTCAATCTTTTCAATCTCTAATTCATCTTCAACTCCAATCAATATTTTTTACAAATATGCCAAAGATTAATGATGTTACAATACCAAATGCTTTATGACAACTAGGGGAAAAAAAAAAGAAATGCCTACAAAACCAACTTTAAATCTCTGGAGACAGACAGATAAGTCCACAACCTGACTTTAAACTTGAGAGATAAAAGACCTTTGGTTGTGGGCATACATGCATATCCTGAATAGCAAGAAGATGTTAGCAGTTCTGTGAAAACTGGCTGCATTTGTAATAAACTCTCAGAAGCACATCTGCACCCTGTGATGAGGCAGGCTCAGTACCCGTTGATGAAAAAGATAAATAACACTTTAAAAGAGAAAAGTTTCTCCAATGTTGAGCATCTATCCATCGGCTGTTAAGACAGCACTAGTCGCCAGTCCTGAATACATGCGCTTAATCATGCAACTGGTAAAGTTCAATTAGCAAACTACATGGCTTCTCAAGCTATGCTCCTCGTGCAGTGACAAGCACTGCGTAGAAATCAATACTCCCTCCAACTTGCTGCATATAATGAGTTACATCAAGCATGGTTCCAATACTAACAGCGTTGTATGGCAGAGACTCAGGCAGCAATACTGAACCCGGAGAGAATTAAATTAAGTCGTCGGAGCTCACTGCATAGAACTGGTGCCCTCTGCACATCACCTAGATATATGGTTTCTCCTTTGCCTGCAACCATTTCACAGCCTCTGCCTAAGAGGAGGATACACTCAGGCACCAAAATCTGAGATCTAACTCCTTGGATACAGTTGAAAATGGGGGAGGGGTGAAGAAAAGCTAATGAAGGATTTACTCCGGAAAACAACATGGTGAGTTTATTTCCAGGAAATCGGCCAGTCTCAACAATGAAACTGTCACATACAAAGTAAGTTCGGTCTACGTATCCTGTCGGTTCAGCCAGAAGCGCGGCAATCTCGTTTCCCGTCACCCTTCGGCTCCTCTGCGTTTCCATCTATCCTAGGAACCTAGGCAGCAGATGCGCCCGCCAAACGCGCGGGGTTGGGTCGGTTGGCCAGAAAAGTTGCCAAGACCAGCGGGAGGCAGAAGATCAACCTGGGAGCTCGCTCCCCAGCGTCCACCAGGTGAAACTTCAGAGCCGGCCGAGGACACACAAAAGAAACCTGTCTCCAGGAAGGATATCAAAACTGGATGGGAACAGAGACAACCAGTCCGAGAGACCGGGAGTCGGGGGTCTTCTGTGAGCTCCAAAAGGGGATAATCGTGGAACTCTGCTTCGCGTCTCCCTACCCGGGTTGCCCTGGTGGACTAAGAACATTCCCAACCCGGGTCATCCAGGCGGACTCGGGAGATGTGGCGCCAGCTTTGTGCTGGCTACAATACATAAGCAGGGTAAGCCTTCCGGGAATGGGCGCCCAGACCTCGCTGCCCAGGACAGCTCTGATTCTATCCTAAGAGTCACATTTCCAAACGTCGTACGGGCTTCGCCAACATACACATGCAACATGCTCCACGCTGCGCCCTGTAATCAACCCAGGAGCAACTCTCAACCCTCAGCGGAGGAGGAAGAAGCCTCCGAGAGTCACAGGGAAGTAGTTGGACAATAGTCAGAGGAGGTTATTCCCGGGACAAAAAGCACCTGGCAGAGCGCGCCGGTGTCAGTCCCTACGCGTCCCCACAATTCTGACAAAAGCTTCCCGGGTAATTTTTGAACAATCTGGCGGCAGAGAGCCACCAGCCCACTCGGCGAGCCAAAGAATTGTGGTCCCGGGAGCCCTAAGTACTTTTTCTTTCTCTCTTCCCTAACTAAGGCTGTGAGGACTGCTTTCCCGACGTCCAAGATATCTACGGTTCACCCAAGAAAAGCAAGGTCGCCACAGACTCCATCCAGCACACCCGGGGCTGTCTGCGTGCCGGGCCAGCCTCCGAAACAATGGGTCGCGAACGTAAAAGTTACCTGCGCGGGGTGGCGCCCACCTCCTGACCTCGTCCCGCCTGACACAAACTCCCAGGACAGACCTGGCTTCAACCTGCACCCCCAACCCCGAGAAAACGCCTCCCGAATCCCCAGTCCCGGCAATCAGCTAGTTCCTCCTCCCTCTGAGTTCAAGGTTGAGGACGGCCATAGACCCCAGATGCCCCCCACCCCCGACCACTCACCTGCTGAAAACTGGCCTTGGACCGATCCCAGGAGAGGCCACGGGGACAGGAACCAGAGTGCCACAAAAGCAGGCAGCGCCGCCGCCGCCACATCCATGGCGAGTTTGGGAGAAGTTTCAAGCAGCTTTGCAAAGAGCCTCCGGGGGGTTCGCGGCGAAATCCACCAGCCAGCCGCCCGCCCGACCTCGTGGGGGGCTCGCGGGGACGCCGCGGCCACCCGCCAGCACTTTCGTCCTTGCACAACGTCGGCAAACTACCTCGCGGGCGAAAGCGTCGCCCGCCAGCCGCGGCCACTGCTCTCCATGCTCGGTAGAGGCAGCTCAGGGTAGTCCAGAGTTACTTTGCTCGGGGAGGGACGGGGGCGGAGCCTGGGGTGACGTCGCCCCGCGGGCTCCGGCCGCTTCGGTGGAATGCGGGCTCCGGCGCGCGCCACCGCCGCCGTCGCCTCCTGCGGGGGAGACGCGCGCCAGCCCGGCCGCGCGCCCCGCGCAGCCTTTGTTCGCCACCTGGGCTCGGTGGCCGCACGGCTCCTGGGCTACGAGCCGGAAAGAGGGAAGCGGCGCAGCTCACTGCCGGATCTTCTAGATACGACTCTTGTGAGGCAGGAGTGTGGGTGGACAGTGGGAGAACCACGGAGGAGGCGCCCGAGAAGAGGCTTCCTGGGGTTCTGTCCCCAAGGTGGCGGTCCCACCGGAGCGGTTGGTGATAGGAAGAAAGGGGAGCAACCTTTAAAACGCCGAGCTGCACTGAAATTTCACTGTTCCTTATTGCTGTGGTAAGGAATAAGATTCCCTACCCCCACTGAAAACTTACTCTCCGTTTGTTCTCATAATAAATAAAACTTGGACTAAAATAAAATGTTGGGTAAGTTTCCAGTGTGAACAGCTGGCGTTCCTCATTTCTGGTTTGTCATTTACAGAATATCTGAATTTACTTGCCGAGTCACTGACTTTGCTTGGTGCTGGAGAAGCTCCTGGCCCCTCTGCCTTTGCATAGCCTGGTGTAGTAGAGCGTGGTTTGCGTTTTGTTTTTTATTGTCTTGTACCTATTTAAGAAATGAGTACTTAATAAAAGGACTTTGCCCCGGCAGCGAACTCAGCATGGTTGCTCTGAAGGAACCCTATGCTACGCTAACATCTTTAAAGTCTGTCCATTTGCTGCCTTGGGAGCTTGACGTGGTTTCACCAAATGCCACCGTGCCTTGCTTCTGAAGCAACACTGTATAGCTATTTACTTTATTTATGCCTGCAAAATATGACATAAGCAAGTGTGATCACAATTGAGTAAGCATAACTTTTACTGCGAATTTTGATGCTGCATATACGCAAGTTCTAACAATAGTCTTGATTGACACCTGTCAGCCACTCAGACATCTTTAGCCCTTTAAAATCAAAACCAAGTGAGATTCAATTTAACATAACATTCTCGCCATTTACAAAGCCACATAATTCTGTAACACATATATGCTGGCATGACTAGGTTTTGAACAGGAAATATAAATGCAAGTAGCTGTATGCCATCTCTGTATATATCCAGATACATACATATCTATGTACATATATTACACATACATATAGATCAAGAAGGAGAAAGTGTGTTTCTTTTTTATTTGCTGAGGAGAGAAACTTCATTAAACTCCAGTCTTGATTGCTCATTAGCACCTGTAACCAGCCTAACATTTATCAATTCAGTTCAACAGAGTGCAGGCTTTCTCCCTCAGGGTACAACGTGGATGTACCTTTGCTCATTAACCTATAACCTGAAGCACAGTGTACCCTGGGGCCCTATTTCTTACACTGAGGAGTTTTTCTAGATCACAGGTAACCAAAACCTATTTTCCTTTCTGAAGATTTAGCAGGACTTTCTAAAACATTAGCAGTAATTTGCCACTGTAAAGGCAAAGCAAACTCCTCTGTCCATATGAACTCACCTGTTTTATTCTTGCAAGAATGATGAGAGATGCTCATGATTTGGCAAATTGTTTGCAAACAAAACCCTATAGACAGTGGACAGTACCACACTTCTTATCATTGCCATTCCCTGGAACAAGAGATAAAGAATTCAATTTATTTTCTCTATGATGGAGGAGTAACAACAGTACAGATAATGCTTTGGGAGTGCTCAAGACGGACCAGGCCCCTTAGAGGGGCAGTATCTCAGGGAGGAATCCAGACTATGCTAGGTTTCGGTGAGGTAACAGTAAAACTAGGGATGGAGCTATTTACTGCCCCACACACACACACACACCCCCAAAAAAAAAAAATAGGGGAAGAGGAAAAAGAAGAGAAAGAAGGAAATTCTTACAAGGAATCAACAGAGATGGTTTTGGTCTCAATAAGACCAAAAGAAAGGCAGTAACATTTTGAGCAAGCAAAGTGGTCCGTTTATCCTTTTAGGGCTCACAGCTAAAGTGAACCAGTGGGGTTCACCATCAGTTTAGTAGTTGGCTGTTTTTGAAATCTCCACTCTCCTCCTCTGGCATTTTTCATTTGAAAAAAAAATCACTGAAATGTTCATATTCTTTTATCTACAACTCAAAATATGAAAAATGTTTTAGGTACTCAGGTATTTACATAAAAGAAAAGTGAGAATAATCAAATGTCCATATATAGACCAAGTCATGATCGTATGACTTAGTAGGACATCTCTTATAATACACGAAGCTGAATTTTATGGGAAAAGCAAATTGTAGGGAAGAATGTTTATGAGCAAACATTGGCACACAGTAGTTGAAGACAATATATGATTTCCATAAAGAGAAAAAGAGGACGAGGGGGAGTGGGTACAGAGACTGTTCAGTGGTAAAGAACCCATACTGCTCCTCCAGAGAGCCAAAGTTTGTTTCCCACTTACCGTGTCAGAGGGCTCCCAGCCACCTCTAACTACAGTTCCAGGGAACTTGACATCCTCTTCTGAACTCCAGGGGTACCCACACTGACAGTGCCACAGAGACACCCACAGACTTGCACGCGCGCATGTGTGCATAAATGTACAGAATCACAAATAAAATCTCCTTTGTCTTATTTTATGTTTATCTTATTTCTTCAGGGCGGGGTGGGAGAACCTGGAGAGGGCTACTAATGAAGCCTGCAAGGCATTATCATGGATGTGTTCAGTGGCACTAAATGACACTCAAAGTGAGTTAATACAGTGATGTTTGTGTTCTATGCAATGTATTACCATAAAGCAATGAGATGACAAAAGTCTACAGGCAAAAAGCAAAAACAAAAACAAAGACTGAGGACTGGAGAGATGGTTCAGCAGTTAAGAGCTGAGTACTCTTCTAGAGGACCCAGGTTCTATTCCCAGCACCTACATAGCAGTTCTCAACTGTTTGTAATCCAGCTCCAGTTAATCTGACACCCTCACACAGACATACATGCAGGCAAAACACCAATGCACATAAAATAAAAATAAATAAACCATTAGAAAAAAACAAAGACTAACTAAAATGATCAATAGAACAACAATAA
This sequence comes from Myodes glareolus, assembly GCF_982192425.1. Lineage (NCBI taxonomy): Eukaryota > Metazoa > Chordata > Mammalia > Rodentia > Cricetidae > Myodes > Myodes glareolus. Next base: position 107,257,062 of record NC_142026.1, read on the forward strand.
AATATGAGCTCGGGAAGTAACCCAGTGGCAGGCCAGTCTTGTGGCATGTTCAAGGTCCAGGTACCAACCTCAGGACCATAGGGGGAAAATAGTATTAATTCAATTAATTTAGCCTACTTAATTTTTATAGTTGTACTCCCCCCACCCGGGCCATTCTTTGCCACATGACTGGCTATAGTAGATAGAAAGGTAGCTTGCTTGATTGGGGTAGGGTGGGGTGGGGCTGCTGCTTTTTACTTGCTTCTGGAACTCAATTGTAGCAAGCCTGCTACTAGGATTACAGGTGTCGGTTACCATTTGAACCATAAAATATCTCTTGTTCTTGTGGCTGTGCCACCTATTAGCACCAATCATGAACTTAAACCTGTAGGGTCAAAAGAGCCAAGGAGAAAACCCCCTGACCCTGATTTGACCCAACCAAGACCAAGACCAAGGGAACATACCTTTACCCTACAAGACCTGTAATGCTTCCAATAGAATCCCAGTTTGCCAAATTTTCGTAAGTGTAATTGGAAAATAAGCACTGGAGATCGGAATGTTTGGAGAACTCAGGAGTGAGCAAAACTAAACAGGTTTCTCCACTGTATGAGGTTTGGCATGACTGCCAGTATGGACCTGGGTGCTGCACATCTCTTTGATAAGGGATGGAACAGAGACTCCTCCAAGTTTGAGACCCTGGACCTACAGCAGCATAAGGTGCTAACCATCTTTGCGACAAAATAGCTTAAGTAATCAACTTTTTCTTTTTTCTTTTCTTTTCTTTTCTTTTGTTTTTTTTTTTTTTTGAGATAATTTTCCTGTGTAGTCCTGGCTGTCTTGGGACTCTCAAATTCAGAGATCTGCCTGCCTCTGCCTCCTGAGTGACGGGATTAGAAGTGAGTTAGAAGTGAGGGCCACCATACCATGCAAGCAAACAATGTAAAGAAAGTTTTTTAAGGTTAATTTTGGCTCAAGGCTTTAGCCTTCAATCATTTGGGCCTGTGGAGCGGCAGGAGAATGGTGAGGGATCATGAGGTAAAGTATGGCGCTCGCTTCCTTGTAGCCAGGAAGCCATGGGTAAGAAGCGCCCAAGGAACTGACCATTCCTGAGGACCTGATTTCCTCCCATGAAGCCTTCCTACCTCTGAAATTTTCTACCACCTCCCAGTGGCACCATCAACTGGATACCAAGCCTTCTGTAGTCTTTGGGGACCATTCAAGAACTAGTCCATGGTATTTCTCAAGACCAGAATTGTGGTTTGAATCTGATACTTTCCCCAACCACAGTATATTCTGAATGGGTTCAGATTGTAGGGCGTTATTTTGGAGGCTAAAGAGCCTTTCGGAGGTGGGTGGCTAAGTCACTTGGGGTTTGGCCTTTGTAAATGATTGATGGACATCTTTGGTTCCTGCTTCCTCTCTCTAATTCCTGTAAATTATTGCATAAGTAATCTCCACCACATACTTTAGACTATGCATTTTCCCACTATGAGGGACACAAAAACCTCTGAAACCAAGAGCAAACATAAATCATTCTTCTTTGGTGTTGCTCTGTCCAACGATGTCTCACAGGGACCCAAAAATAGCCGAGACAGCCAGGGTTACAAAGAACAAAATTTGGAAAGCAATGCCTTGAATATATAAGATCTCTATAGCCCAGAGTATGTGAATCTCCATAGCCCAGCAATCCTCCTGCTACCCAAGTGCTGGGACAACAGCCACATCTGATCAATAAATTGTACTTTTTCAGAAAATCAAATGCAATACATCATTTTGTAGCAGTGTTGATTTATGTTAAGTATAAACATGTGAGCCTATATTAGTTGTTTACTAAAGTTATTTTCGTCCTCTTGCTCACTGAGCAAATCTATACCCAGCAGACAGAATGTTTTATCTCTTCAGTGAACAGATCATGAGGATACAGACAGCAGGCATCTATAGTCAACCAGGTAAATTTTCAGCTAGTTTTAGGAACTAGGTAGTTATGGTTTTTTTTTCATTCACAAAACATATTCCATGTGCACTCATTCATCTCAGTCCAAGCATGTGAAGTGGGCAAGGCAGGTAGCAGTAATTCCACCTACCTAGTTAGAAATAGCCTCCATTTAGAATATAGAACTTGCCGAAGGTTCTATAGTGAGTAATAGGACTGGGACTGGGACTAGGTTCTTCTGACTCTGCATCTCAATCATCACCCCAGCTCCTCTGTCCTAAAAATTGTATCCCCAATGCCAATTTATCAAGCGGAGTCCTCTTGGGCTGGTAGGTGAAAATGAGCTTCTACCCCCACCCCCCGCTCCCCATTACCACCCCCTTTGCAACGTGAAAAGCTAAAATCACTGTACGTTTTCCTCACAGTAAAGTTGTTGCAAGGGTTTGTGTGTTGTTGATGAGCCTTTAACCTCACCCAGCACCGGGGATGGATCTTTGAGATTGAAGCCAGCCTAGTCTACAGCATGAGTTCCAAGGTTACACAGAGAAACCCTGTCTCGAAAAAATCAAAAAGAAAACTAAAAAAGAAAGATAGTTTATGTGCTGTCCACAGAGACCCAGGGAAAGAAGGAGATAGGGAATTTCTGAACTAGAAAGTGCTAGATGAAGCAGGAATTTCCTGAGGGGAAAAAAGTGTTTGCTACCCGCAGAGAGCTTTGGACTGGACAGGAAAGTACCTTTTCTCTCCAGTATGGCCATGGCCAGGCCTGTTACAGCTTCAATCCCAACACCAGAGTGTCTGGGAAACAAAGTCCTAGCGATGGCAAGTTGCTTACATCCCTGGGGAAACTCTCGTCTGTCTATAGGCAGTTTGGGATCAAGTTGAAGAAGCACACTGCATTCCAACCCAGAGTTATTCTGTGAGTCCCTTGAACACTTTAAAATATCCATAACTGGGGATTATCTCAGAAACACTAGTCAAGAAAATGCATGCTCCAAAGGTTTTATCAAGGGAAAGAAAAAGAAATGCAAGCAGCTTGAGAGCTCGGAGTTGCCAATTTGGAAGAGCAATTTGCCTACAGCTGGATATAATTAACAAGCCTGGGTCAAAAAGGAAGCCAATCATAAAAGTGTGAATTGGATTGAGGTGGAGGAATGGGACAAGGACAGTAATTCCAGAGCTGGCATGGTCTCACTGGAGACAGCCTCTTCTCTTTCAAAAACCAGTCCAGCCATGTTATGAAAGATTGATCTGGGGGTGGTGGGGGTGGCCTTGCAAAATCCTAGTCCGTATTTGCTGAATTATCTTTTCAGAATATTAAAAAAACATGCCTTGTTCTCTTCTCTTATCCTATTGAGTACTTTCCATGCCCTGCCACTGAAAACGTACTTTCTTTTTCTAGATTAACTGGAGGGGGAAAAGAGATGGTTAAGGTGACCCAAGTTCAGTTCTCAGCACCTGCATCAGTATCTTCCAGGTGGCTGTAACTCCAGCTCCTCTCTGGCCTCTGCAAGCACCCACACTCCATTCACATACCTATACACAGACACACACGCACAACCACACACACACATAAGAATAAATTATTCAAAGGAGGCTTAAGGCACACCAGCTATTAGCATGGACTTAGACACGGTTTGAATTCCATTGGTTTGAAAACATGTGTTGCCCTGAGATGTTCTTTGTTATTTTAGAAGAACTAGAAGGGAGAGGATTCAAACTAATTAAAGGTGTCATGCATTCAGTGCAATATTTTGTGGGTTCAGGAGCCCCTATGCAAAGTTGCAGGCCGATGAGAATTAACAGAGCTGAGAAGTTCTCTAATGATTTCTCTCCTTTCTGCCTTCCACTTCCTTCTGAAGGGGGCTAGGGGTTGACTTCACATATGGAACCCTGCGGATCTTACCGTCTTTCTTCTCTGCCTATTCTGGTCCTGAGACAGAACGAAATGGAAGTCTGAACACAAACTGTGATGCTTGCAGAGCTTGGGAGGATTTTCTGAGCCTCCAAATGTTCCCCACACAAAATCCCTCCCTTCACACGGCTGATGCTGCCACCGCCTTCGTCACGGGGGAGTCTGACAGGAAAATGAACCATTGGAGCCTACACACAAACAGAGGGGCTCATTTCCATGCAGAAGTCCTCTTTAGCCAAGGCAAAGAATTCATTTTGTCATTTGCAAGCATTTATTAAAGGCACAGCACAGTGCTCGTTACCCTATGGGAAATACCGGAGAATTAGTGGTTTACATTTGAGATTAACAGACAAAAAAAAAAAAATGGATAAGAGACAACAAGCTGCTTGAGGGAAGAGCAAGATAAATGAGCAACGGATAAATAGTATTTGTGGTGCGTGCACGCGCGCAGGCACACGCATACACACGCATATTCCACAGATACGTGTGAGTACGCGTGTTCTCAAACGGTGAAGAAATGAAAGAAATACTAAGTCACATGGGTGGAGGGAAAACATGTGAAAAGTGATGAATGTTTACCAAGTCCTTGAAGTAGGTGCTACTTGTGACAAGCAGGAATATATCATAATAAAATAAAAATACCATATAATATCATATATAATATATATGCCTTCGGGTAAATTACCTTTTTGGAACAGAATTTCTTGCTTGAACAGGCTTCCTGGTAAGCTACTGACTTTGACAACTGACCAGAGTGTGTCTCTTATTGTGGTATGTCTATCTTGGGGATGAATGCTCCTGTTACTGAGAAATTTAGAAATTACTTGAAAAGCTTTATTGAGAGAATCATAAATATATAGTATGTTTCTTATTACCATTAAATAACACGCATTGAGAACATCACCACTGGCTAGAATGGAGTAAACCCATGAAAGAGTCCTAAGAAATATCCACAGCCTGGGTGCTTAGTGCACACATTTAATCCCAGTTCTTGGCAGGCAGAGGCAGGTGGAGCACTGTGAGTTTGAGGCCAGCCTGGTCTACATGCTAAGTTCCAGGACAGTCAGAGCGATGTAGAGTTACCCTGTCTTAAAAAAAAGAGTGATAAATACCCTCGGGAGTACAATAGATTACCAAAAAGCCATATGCAGTTTTTTTGGCACCCTAATGGAATCATTAACTTGGAAACTTGACAATTAAAATTCATGGTCCACTAATCTCAACAGCGAGTCAGAGGCAGAACTCAGATCTTGAGTTGGTCAAACCCTAGCATTGTTATTTCTGCTTCTCCATGATGCCTGCTGGTTAGTGAACTACTTTGTATAAACTTTACAGAAGAGTTGAGGAGGCTCCTTAAGTAGGAAGGTAAACTACTCAAAATAGCTTCAGGCAGTCCCTGAAACTGACCAGATTCACAGGGGCCTTCCCCAGCAAGGTAAACAATGAAGAAAGCCGAGCTTCAAAGATGAATCCAGCTGCCTGGGAAAGACTCCAACCAACTGAGGCAACTGAAAAAAACACTTGCCAACCTAGTAAGTTGCCTGCAGGGTATGCAATGTACTCCAGGTTCCCAGCTTTGTGAGCTGTCACCCATGATGGGGTAGACTTCAGTGAATCAACTCTCTTTGAGTCATTTCTGCTCCTATAAGTAACCCCTACCCATATTCCTGTAAGGAAACCCAACAAAACTCATTGGTTCACCAAAATGGACTTTGTTGGTATCTGTACTTGAGTCTGCTGTGGGCTCCCTATCTAAGGTAAGTAAACATGTGTATTGCACCTCCCCTGGAAAAGTTTTGTCATACAGCAGCTTTATATAAGATAAAGATAAAAATAAGCCAGTCCCACCACCCCCCAAAAATAGTATTCATGACCTGATGATATTGAAAGTTTACGTGGCAAAGGAACTCTGTAGATGCCATTGAGGTCTTTACCATGTGTTTAGTTATGGTTTCTATTGCTGCAACAAAACACCGTGACCAAAATGCAAGTTAAGAAGGAAAGTGTCTACTTGGCTTACACTTCTGCATTGCTGTCCATCACTGAAGGAAGTCAGGACCGGAAATGAAACAGGTCAGGATCCTGGAGGCTGATGCAGAAGCAGTAGAGGGGTGCTGCTTTCTGGCTTGCTTCCCCCAGCTTGTTCAGTTCAGACCACTTTCTTATAGAACCCAGGACCATCAGCCCAGGGATAGCACCATCCACCATAGGCTGTGTGCCCTCCCGCACTGGTCACTAATAGAGAAAGTGCTTTACAGCTGAATCTCATGAGGCATTTCCTCAGCTGAGGTTCCCTCCTCTCTGATGATTCTAGCTTGTGTCAAGTGTATACACACACACACACATACACACACACACACACACACACACACACACACACGAACATGCAAGCACATATATAAACTATTTTAGGGAAACTTTTTTAATGAACTGGGCTAAGGCTCTATGACTTTGAATAAAACAAAATGCTCCAGGGTTTCTAAATCAAAGGAACGATCTGAGGTTGCTGTGACTTGAAAGGACTATTTTAGAGGGTTCCGATATTCATAGAAACAGTTAAACGGGTTTATTATTATTGCTATTATTATTATTATTATTTTAAGTAATTAGAAGAAATTGATGTCTACTTAAGGTAGAATCTTAAAGCCTTCCAGACAGGACCTCTACCTGGCTATGGACCAGCCCAGACCAGAGCCCAGCCACCCTCGTGTGGAAAGTTGCCTTGCTTCTCTGAACTAGAAGCTCCTGGGTGAGAAATTCACTTTAAAAGGAGAAACTGTATAATTTCAAATGACATTAATTTGTATAAAATAACTTTCTCTGCTGAAACGACGGTATTTGCACTTGCTACGTACATGATATTTTTAGAATGAAGAGTATCACTGGGGTATTGTACGGCTCTAACAGCAGAAGTCTTATTTTACTGTGTTGAGTACTGAATTGACTTGCCAAAATTTTATAAAGTGGTGAAGGCATTACCTTCCTTGGACTCGTACTTTGTGATTTAGCATGCTGTACTGTGAGCTATATTAGTTGGGGAAAAAAAGAAAAAGAAAAACAAACAACAAAGCATTACCCAAGTGTTACAGCACCATTAAGTAGAAAAAAATAAAACACTACACGTTTGTCTTGGAAAACAGAGAAGAAGGACTTGCAAGATGGCTCAGTGAGTAAAAACACTTGTTGACAACCCTGAAGACCTGAGTTCCGTTCCCAGAAGTCAAATAATGGAGAAAGAGGACAGACTCTAAATTAAGAGTTAGACAAGAAATGCTCAGAAGAGTGACATTCCCAAGTGGTGGTGGGGAGGGCCAGTATGCTTCCCAAAAGAGAGCAGGGGAAGAAAGGCGTACCCAAGTGTAGCTACCGGTTCATCAAAGGAGAGTAAGCATTAAGAGGCTCAACATGAACAGCATATGCAATTTTGGCAGCTCTGAAGCTACTTCTGAAAGGTTGGTAAGAAACATTTTTCCCCACCCTCCTCTTCTGATGAATGAGATAAGTGGGAAGGCTCTGTTGAGGCCTTGGCTGGAATTCTAATCTGATAAGGGAGAATCAGAAGCCACTTCATTGCTCAAGGCCCCACTACATACATATCCTTTCCCTGTAAACTGGGTCTCCAGAGAGACCAGTTTAAACTCTTTAAACCCTGTAAACTGGGTCTCCCGAAAGAGATTCCTAGAAAATTGCAGGTTTCTGCAGGGAAAGGGGGAAAAGCCTTAAGCAGTTGGTAATTGTTGGAATTCTTGTTCCTCTCTTGGTGAAAGGATCTGACTTTATTCTAAGGCAGGACCTCCTGGTTCTCTTCTGAGGTCACCCAGATGTGCCCAGCCTTTCCTCCTTGCCTCTAAGCCCTTTTCAGGTTTCTGACCCACGGAGGTGGAAGAGGATAAACTTGTTATTTTTAAGCCACTCTGTTTGTAGCGATTTATAACAATAGCGTTAGAAAACTCATGCAAGTGGACCACCTCATTTGAGCTTCTAAGTCGTAAACAAACTTCACTCCCATAAGTTAAGCATTTTATTTAAGCGGTGAAGCTAAATCAAAAATCTGCACTCTCCAAGTCTGTGGTCTGTGTACATGTAGACCAAATACTATTGTTAATTGCAATCTTCGACTCATAATAATATACTTGGGCTAGGGATATGATCCACTGCTAGATCAGCTGCCTAGCGTGCGTCAGACCCTGATGTCAAACCTCAGCACAGGAACAAATTTTAAAAAAAAATTAATTGAATTACTACATGAAGGTACTCTGTGATAGCAAATTTGTACAACTGAATACAGTTGCAATTTTCTTTGTATTCACAGTTGATACAGTTTCTAAGGTTGAAGTTCAACTCTTTTGCTATACAGGCCAACAATTATATACTGATCTTGTACAGCCGTGTGTCGCTTAACTTTATGTTACTTGATAAAAGCTAGAGTCGTTTAGGAAGAGGGACTCTCAATGAAGAAAATCCCTCCATCCGGGAGGGAGCGGTGCACACCTTTCATCAGCCCTGCTCCAAAACCAACCAAACAAACAAAAAGAAATCAAAGAAAAATCCTCTGTAAGATTGGCCCATAGCCAAATGTGTTCAGCATTTTCTTCATTAATGATTGATGTGGGAGGGCTCAACCCACTGTGGGTAGTGCCAACTCTAGGTAGGTAGGTGGTCCTGTGTTGTATAAAAAGTCAGGTTGGACAAGACACGAGGAACAAACTAGTAAGCAGAGATCCTCCAGGACTTCTTCAGTTTCTGCCTTGCATTCCTGCCTTGGCTTCCCTCAGTGATGACCTATGACCTCTAAGTCAAAAAAAAAAAAAAAAAAAAACCCTTTCTTCTCCAAGTTGCTTTTGGTGATAGCCTTTATCACAGCAGCAGAAACTCTAAGACAGTTGTATTGTTTATTCAGAGAAACACATAAAGTAGGCGTTAACCTTGGTCCGGTTGGCTGGAAGACTAATCAGCATGTCTGTTTGGTCTATTTCCTGCCACAGCTGTTCTTCCGTTGCCCCCTGTGGATTGTAAACCACTGAGAGTTGAGAGCAGAGCTTCACAGCATTCCACAAGGTCACTGTCTTTCAACCCGCTACCTTATACCAAAGTCATTAAAAGTTTGTTGGACATTGGTACGGAAGGTCGTTTCTTTAGGAATCAAGTTTTCACCTTGCATCACGTGGTAAATTCATCTCAATTACTCAGGAGGCTGAGGCTGTAGGCTCACAGGTTCCAGTCCTGCCTTGGAGATAGAGTGAGTTCAAGAACAATTCAGGCAATTTAGCTGCCTCTCTCTAAATTATTTAAAAGACAGATCTTAGTTGGGTGTAGTAAACCCAGTACTTGGGAAGCAGAAGCAGGTGGATCTTTGTGAACTGAAGATCAGCCTGGTCTACATAGTGAGTTCCAGGACAGCCAGACCTACAGAGTGAGACCCTGTCTTGAAAAGCAGTAACAACAACAAAAAGACGGAGACTGAGGCTTGCGGCATGTGTAGCTTAGAGGTAAAGTGTTTGGCCAACATGTGTGAGGCCCATGGCTTAAATCCCAACACTTAATAATAATAGAAAAGCGGGTGCCATCTCAGTACTAGGAAGATTAAAGCTAGATAATTAGTGAGTCAAGGAATTTCAAACCAGCTTGACCTATATAGGTAGCTCCTGTACGAAAAATGGTAGTGCTTATTATAACTGCAAAACAAGGTTAGAACAGTGGAATTCATCCAACCACTGAGAGGTTTAAAATAACACGCTGGGCTGATGGAGCAGAAGCTCAGTTGGTGACGTGCTAGCTGTGCAAGCGTGCCAGCATGAGTTCAGATCCGCAGCACCCGTACAGAAGCTACAGGCAATAGTGGATCATGTCTATAGTCCTAGTGTTTGCGTCATAGACACAGGTCACTTTTTGACCAGTCAGTCTGGCCATTTGGTTAGCTCCAGGTTCAGAGTAAAACACATACAGATAAATATTCACACATGTGCCTGTACTCACCTACTACAGATTTCTCTCTCTCTCTCTCCCTCTCTCTTGCACACACACACACACACACACACACACACAGAGAGAGAGAGTCATGTATGCACATACATGAACAACCCTGATATTGTATGTCTACCTTTTCTTTCTTTACTCTATGTGCTGCTTGTTTTATAGCTCAACATTGTTAATTCTTTGTATGTTCTTCATGTGTTTGAGGAGATACTTTCCTTGGGCATGGCACAGAGCAATGAGCATCACTTATGTACACCGAGAGACACTGAAGGTTTATCGTCATAACTCCAAGGCATCCTAGATAAAGTAAAAAAAGAACACAAAGACATTGCATGACCTTTCATCTCAGCTTTGGGGCTTTCCCCTTCCTCCTAGCTGCCAGAAGCCAAAGCTACATCTACACGCCTTCCCTTCAATAGGGAAATACTTTAGTAAACAAATCGTGATTGGGCAGGGAACCCTAGGACCCAGACTCTACTTGAGGGCATCTGACTAAGACCTCTCTGCTGCCAGCTTGTCCCAGCTTGTCTCATGCAGTTTGATTTCTTAGATACAGTCTCTGTGGGCCTCACAGGATCCAGCTACTGTTTGCGACGATGCTTATAAAACAGGGAGACAGCAGACAAAAATTATTGCTTAGTTTTCACATTTTAGTTGAGGGAGATGGACAATAAAAACAGAAGTAGAGCATATAGATGGTCCAAGAGGAATAACTGTCACTATAACATTGTAATAAATGAAAATTGTCAGGAAGAACGATGTCCTTTATTGGACTCCACTTCCCCAAACCAAGACTAGCTTCATGTTTGCTCAAAGTAAAATTGGGCTCAGTATAAGAAAAGAATGTATGGTGAATAGATTATGCCTTTTCTTTTTAACTGTGGATATTTATATTTTGTGAATAATTGTATAACCATCTGGGTTTCCTTTTTTACTTTGGCTGCTAGGAAACTCAAGTCTAATTTTGCATTCACAATAATTGGTTCAACTTATAAGTCTGTATTGTTTTAGATTACATTTCCACTGATCTTATTTACAATTTTATCTTGAAGTTCCTCTTGCTTTATTTGAATTTTGGTATACTTATTTCAAGAGCTACCTCCTTGGTCAGTTAGCACAGCTATCCCAGTAAGACAGATACATGATTTTTGTACATTCACAGAACAAACCAAATGATTCTATCTTTTTGTTTCTTAAATAATTATGAAGAAAGATGGAAAGTTAAGCTGGGGATGTAGCTCATGTGACAAGGTGTTTTTATGAAACCCTGGGTTCAAGTTACAGCACCATATAAACTGGGTTGTGCTAACACAAGCCCGTAATCCCAGCCCTGAGGAGGTGGAGGCAGGAAGACCAGAACTTCAAGGATATCCTCATCTACAGAGTAAATCAAGAGCAGCCTGGGCTAACTGAATTTTAAAGTTGTGTCGTGAGACGTCAAGGTTTCAAAGTGGATCTCACAAGCAGGGGTCTTTAGCTGACTCTTAGATTTGGCTGGCTCACCACTTACTGTGGTAAAATGCACATTTTACCTTTTTTTTTTAACTGTGGTAAATTTTTACTGTGGTAAAAATTCTCTATTGTGGGCTCTTTAATTAAAATGCAATCTGAAGTTATTCATCATTAAGTCACAGAATCATTCTCCCTTTTAAGTTTTTATCTACTCCACCGATATCCTGAGAGTTATCACGGAATTTTTCTAAGGGAAAGAAATTAAGGTGATTGACAGGGTCCTATAAATACTCACCAAAATTGTGGAGAAGAAGAAAACTGGGTATAGAATCTACAAATCATAATGAACGCACATGTTTATGAGGACAAGGGAGGGCATTTGAAATGCCTCTAAATGATTGCAACCTACCTCTTTATTAAGAAGCAATTATGTGGCTCTGATTCAAAGATGTGATTTCTCAAAGAAAAATGACACCTGAGTTAAGTGAAAAGACCCAGCACAGAGCTCTTTGTCCAGTAGCTGCACAGTAGCTGATCAGCTTACCAAAGAGCCCACAGGAATAGATTAATGACTCGGCAATGGGGTAAAGTCAAAGGTGTCTCTAACTACTCCAATATGAACTGAAGCGCTGCTCTTTCCAGGACTCTGCAACAACCACAGAAAATGCAAGTGAATCTGAGTCAGGTTGTGCATCTTGCTTAGCATCCTCATTGCCCTTAGGTCTCTTAACGGTAATGCCCCCTTTCTCCATTCAGTTCATCATCCAGTTACAGCCTTTCCTCTGTGCCATGCTTCCCAGTGCCTACTCAATATGGTACAATTCTTCCCTGCATCTTCTCTCCTTCTTTCCTTGCATCTTCTCTCCTTCCGTCCTGTATCTAATGCTCTGTGTGGAGGCACTGAGGGACTGTGAGCAAGTGATTTCCTCTCTGCAAGAGCATGCTACCCCGTAAAGGTGAGAGAAGGGGACAAGGAGAATGGCGTGCGACAAGGATTAAATGCCAAAAATCTGCAGGCATGAGTATGGCACACACACCCTGCTGTGAAAACACAGATGCAGAAGCAATTAATTTCTGTCATTTGCTAGCGAGGGTAGGTGACAAATATCTTCACTCTGCTATTCTTCCATCTGTTTCTCTCACTTCTAATGGGGACAATTTGGGATCTTGGTTGTCAGGATTTGCTACTGAAATGTGGGAGTGAAATTCATTCTGATGTCAACATGGTAGATACTGTATTTAACTTAAAATAATGAAGGAGCCCTTTAGCGACTGATTTTCAGTTGAGAATAACTGTCTGAGGTGGCTGCTACCACTTGTGGATGTGGGGCTCCCAACACCAGTGGACTGCCGACATGTATTTCCCACTTTTCCATCTCTTCTGCTTTCCAGTCTCTTCCAAGAATTCCTCAGTATTCTGCAGCTACTTCTCCAGCAATGCCTGGACTGGGTTGTCCTAGCTAATACAGACCAGTGTATGTATCAAGCTAGCCTTTACCTATGTGTTATGAATTTAATAACACTCTTCTAAAATGCCATGTTTCTATGGACCTTATATCTCTGTGACAAGAGACGGTCTCTAAGTCATTTACCTCTCAGTTAAAATTGTTTCTTTATATCATTATTTTCTAAGCACACACAGTGGTGGGTAAGATAATTCATGCATTCAACCTCCATCTACCCAGAGAACTATTATATGTTAAGTTGCTTCAAAAAAAAAAAAAAGAGTAAGAGGTGGCTGACTCATATGCCAGTGGGGCACACAACTGCAAGAAATCCAATTGCAGTTCTAGTGAGTGACAGTTTTGTCGAAAAATCTTCACACTGCTTGGGGCATTGGGGGAAACCTTCAGAGAAGACCAGAAACTTGTAATAAACCTTTAAGCCTAAGTTGAAGTTGGCCAGGGTGAGAGAAGGAGGGAAACATATAAAATGAATACAACGATATAAGGAAAATATGGCTGAAGACTGAGGAAAAGACTTCAAGAATCCCAGAAAGGCAACCTACATTTCTGGGAGAGAGGTCAAGTGGACCGTTATTGGGGAGAATGTGTCAGAAGAGAGAAAGGGTCATGTAAGGACTCTAAGACTTTCTGAAAACTACCTGAATTTTTGTCATTGACTTTGTTTTGAGTACTGAGGATTGAGCCTAAGCCCTCATACACACCAGACAAGTGCCCACACTTGAACAACGGCCCCCTCCCCCACCTTGCTGAAAGCACATCAGAAGAGACAAGAGAAAGAACTCTGGTTCTGATTGCAGGACATAGAAGTAACTGGAAAAATGAATAATGGAGTTGACATTGTAAGGAACCTCAGCATTCCTCTTCCTTATGTTTAAGATTTGTTAATTTTTATTTTAAACTTATAAGCGCTTTATGTGTGTGTATAACTATTCACCATCTGTGTGCCTGGTGCCTGCAGAGTTCAGAAGAGGGCAACAGATCCCCTGGAACTGGAGTTACAGGTGGTTGTAATCCACCAAATTCGTGCTGGGAATTGAACCAGGTCCTCTGCCAGGAAGGCAAGTGCTCTCTAGCCATGGCTCAAGATGGCTCTGAGCATCTCTCTAGCAATTCTTTTTATCAATTCTTTGTCAGACAGAACAAAATTTTGACACATATTGTTGACTTACTGCTCCCTACACATACACCTTAGGATCCAAATTTTTATTTTTCCTGGAAAAGTCTAAGGAAGGTTATCCTTAAGATTCCTTTGAGTTCTAAAGCCTATAATTATTTTATATTAAAAAAACTGTGCTTTTTTTCTAGCACTTCCTAAATAGACATGGTCTCCTACTATTAGGAGCACAAAAGCATCATCAGACATTGAGATTAAAAAATTGAATGTTGCCGGGCAATGGTACTGCATGCCTTTGACTTCAGCACTTGGGAGGAAGAGGCTGACATATTTCTGTGGGTTCAAGGTCACCCTGGTCTACAGAGCAAGTTGTAGGACTGCCAAAGCTGAGAAACCCTGTCTCAAAAAAAAACCTGAATGTTTTGTTATTTTAATAAAACTGTTATTTTTTATTATGAAAGATAACTGTTTTACGCATTACAATGGTAATCCATGCTTTCTACAGTAAAATTAAAAGGAAAAAATTATAAAACAATACTTAGACACTTGTATTTCGTATATAATCTTACCAAGAAGAATACTGTTTTGAATAAGGTTATTTTAAAGTAGAATTATAAAAGGCATACTTGTTTGTTTCTTCTACAGCCAAGAGATTTTCACAAATAATTATTAAGAATTTTCATGAATTGAGGCAAATTCCATCCTCCCTCTCACATTAGGAAAGGGCTAATAGAATTAAAAGACAATATAAATTATCTTCTCTGTGACTTCGGAGCAGTGCTTCTTCTAGACTAGTTCAAGGAGTATACTCAAACATTCATAAAAACACTTAACTATTCTTTTCTCACTGCTGTGACAAAATGCAAAGGTTTCTTTCAACTCATGGTTGAAGGTTCGCTGGTTACATCGTATCCACAATAGCCACAACAGGGGAAGAAAGAGAGTTGAATGTTTCTAGTCATGAGGCTGGCTTCTATTTATTCAGGCCAGGACGGCAGTCCACTATATTGGTGCCCACATCCAGAGTCTTCCCCATCAGTTAAACCTCTCCAGAAACAGCTTCACAGCTAGGAGGTATATCTCCTAGGTGATTCTAAAAACACTCAACTTGGTGACAAAGACAAACCATTCATGGGATGGACAAGATGCTGTGGGGTGTTGTTCTTGTACCCTGTAAAAATTTGTCACTTGTATTGGTTTAATAAAATGCTGCTTGGCCAGTAGCCAGGAAGAAAATATAGGTGGGGCGAGCAGACTAGGAGAATTCTGGGAAGATTAAAGGTTCAATCTGCAGCCACCAACCAGATGAAGTGGAAGGAAGATGAGAATATCTCACTTAGTAAGGCACATGACTTATGATAGGAATTATGAGTTAATTTAGGTTGTTAAGAGCTAGTTAATAATAAGCCAGAGTTAATAGGCCAATCAGTTTATAACTAATATAAGCTTCTGTATGTTCTGTTGGGAATAAACTACTGTGGGGCCAGGCAGCTCAGAAACTTCCATCTACAACAAGATACTTTGTTTCTGTTAACTGTAATCATATAATAATGCACCAGATGAACTTATTTGTATCCTAGTCAAATAAGATTTCAGAGGCTTGAAGATATCAGTGGAGTTTATTACAACAATTTTTTGCGGTGAAGATCTGAGCCCCCAAAATACTCTTACCATTGTACCAGCATTCAGCAAAGTGTTTTCTAGAAATATTAACATCCAGGAGAAAATGGTTTCATTTTCGATCACATTTAAGAAGTACTACATTGCAGCAAATAAACATGTTTAAGTCAATTAAAAGCTTAGTTTCTTAATCTAATGTATTAAAGAAAAGGGCTTTTTAAAGGTAGTCCTGTGTCAGGGGCTGGAGAGAAGTTAAGCACACTTATTACTCTTGCAGAAGACCCCTTGGTTCTTAGTATCTGTGTGGATCCTCCCAACCTCCTTTCACTCCAGTTTCTGGGGATAAACACCCTCTTCAGGCCTCCATGGACATTGTACACACATTGTGCACATAGATACATGGAGGCAAAACATTCATATATATAAAATATAAATAAATCTTTTTTAAAGCTAGTGTTGTTTGAGAAACATGTATTGACTTATCTGGGTGACATTTTCTTCTTAAAGAATGAAGTTGTTGAGGCTGGAGAGATGGCTCAGTGGTTAAGAGCATTGCCTGCTCTTCCAAAGGTCCTGAGTTCAATTCCCAGCAACCACATGGTGACTCACAATCATCTGAAATGAGATCTGATGCCCTCTTCTGGCCTGCAGGCAGACACACAGACCGAATATTGTATACATAATAAATAAATAAATAAATAAATACTTAAAAAAATGAAGTTGATTAGGGGAATATTTAGAAATTCCTCTTTTATTGCCAAGAATTCAGTGGTAATGGGAAATTCAGACATGTTAAATCCTGTGACTTATTCACATATTTTCCTATGTCTTGACTATGGTGGAATAGTCAATATGCAAAAGGAATGCATATTATTTGGGAACCAAAATAAGGTCACTCCCTATGTCTAACATTAAGTTTCCTAATGGGATTCAGAGGCAGAAGTAAATTTGTAAAGCAATTTCACTGTGTAATATTTTTAACTAAGTGCATTTCCATTTTTTCTTCTTTTTCTTTCTTTCTTATTTTTTTTTTTAGACAGAGTTTCTCTGTGTAGCTTTGGTCCCTACTCTGGCGCTCACTCTGTAGACCAGGCTCAACTCATACTCAGAAAGATTTCTCTACACCCCAAGTGCTAAGATTAAAGGCATGTGCCACCACCACTCGGCAAATTTCTGCCTCTTAATAATCTTAATTCACAGCTAATATTTATAATGAATAAAGAACCTGAAGGTTTGAGCGTTCAACCTGCCCTACTGTGCAATGTAATGAGTGTGCCTTTGGCTTTTCTTTAAGAGATACTCCTCATACCAATATTTAGCAGGTTGGTTTCAAGAAAATTACTATGAGGATATTGCATAGCAGGGGCTAGAGCAGGATTCTATGTGCATACACATTTTTAAAACTTATTTTCTTATTATTTTGTATGTAACAGTGCTTTGACTGCACATATGTCTGTGTGCATCATGTGTGCATGTTGCCTCTAGCATGAATTTTAATTGGTATTAATAATAAAAACCCAAAGTCAGATATAGGGCTTAATTCTGAAAATCAGAAAAATAGAGCAGCCAGCCACTAGAGAATTCATACATCTACCAATGCTCAGACTGAAGGGGCAATTCTGTCTCTACAAATCCTCAGACTATTTCCAGATGCATTTCAGCTCTTGTCTCCTACCACCTTATATTCCTCTCTCTGCCCACCTTATATTCCGCCTCCACCTCCTTAGTGCTGAGATTAAAGGCATGGGACTCTCATGTACTGGGATTAAAGGTGTGAGCCAACACAAACTGGCTCTGTTGCTCTTAGAGACTGGATTAATCTAGAGTAGCCCAAGGTGGCCTTGAACTCACAGAGATCCATCTGCCTCTGATTCCCAAGTGCTGGGATTAAAGGTATGTGTCACCACTACCTAGCTTCTTTGACTAGCTAGTGGCTTAGCTCTGCACTTAGATCTTCAGGCAAACTTTATTTATTAGATTACAAACAAAATATCACTACAGTTGCCCACATGTTTAACAAGATAAACTGTCAAATATGTTTGTTATAGTGGCTCTCAACTGGAGAATTTGCCCCCTAGGAAACATGCTTAGATGTCACAACTGGGATTGAGATTGGGAATCCTTCTGGTATCCCTGAGCCAAAAATGGGATGCTGGCAAGCATCTTAACATCTTGGAATTAACAAAGTGTCTCCAACCTCAGTACAGATTTATCTAGCCCCAAATGTCTGTAGTATACAGGCAGAAGAACCAACAGTTAGTAGAGGGCATTGCTGAGTGTTGATCTGGCTTCCTGGTATAACCTGTGTTGACTTGCCCAGTGTCCTATTGGAGTTGTACGGACTAGCGATTACACCAGACACAGGCAGATAGTAAAGGGAAAAAGTTTGAAAGAAGGCAGAAGCTGGTCTCAAATATTGTTCCCAAACACCGAACCCGTACAATAAGGGGAACTGAGGAAAAGACAATTACTTAAAAACAAAAATTAATTTTCTGTCGGAAATATAGTATTATTTCGCACAATTGCAAATGCATCGTGACTTTTTTCTTTTGTTGATCAAAATTATGAAAATAGGAATTGACAAAAATTGTGTAATTTTGGGGTACAAATATAGTGGTTCTACAAGAGTCCTGTGTTTTGCTTGACATGGTGGTACTTTATTCCAGTACTCAGAAGGCAGAGACAGAGGCAAGTGGATCTCTGTGAATTCACAGCCAGTCTGGTCTCTGTAGTGAGTTCCAGGACAGTCTGCTCTACACAGTGAGTTCCGGGCCAACCTGGGCTATATAGAGAGTTCTATCTCAAAAAAAAAAAAAATCAAAAACAAAAACAAAAAAAAAAAAACAAGCAACAACAAAAGCCTTGTGTTTTATGGCTTCCAACATATAGGAAAGTCACCAATAATGTGTTTAGAGTTTCTTAGCTCTAATTAATTTAAAATGCATCTTGACTTATTAGTCTGAAAGTATAGACCAAGTTTCTTTTCCATACTAACTATGGAAAATATTACAGAATTTTTTTGCATAAATAAATGGTCCAGATAAATAAAGTGGCGTTCCCACCGAAAAAAAAAAAAATGGTCCAATGTGTAACAAAAAAGGCTGAAAAAACAGTACAAACTGTGCTAGATGCTTGAGTTATTCATTAAATTTTTACTTGAAATTTATGATGTTTGTCAACCTTGAAAAATATACAACAAGGGCAGGAGAGCTGGCTCAGTAGTTGAGAGCCCCCTTCAAGGGCCTGAATTCGATTCCCAACACCCACGTTAGGAGCCTCATGACTGTCTGTGCCTCCTGCTCCTGGGAATCTTATACCCACTTCCGCCCTCTACCAGGGCCGGCATGGACGTCTGCATCTACTTACAGACACACGTATTTTATTTTTATTTTGAGACGGGACCTCATGATGTAGTCTTGGTTGGCCAGAAACTTCACTATCGCATACCCACAGAGATCTGTCTGCTTCAGCCTTCTATGTTCCGGAATTAAAGGCATGTGTCATCATGCCAAGGCTATAATGTTTTCATCTTTAAAACATTCAGTTCAGAAGAGGGATCAAGACTTGGTGCGAGGAGGGAGGACTCATTAAGAGGGACTATAAAATAGGGGAAAGGGATAAGTGTAGCCAGAATGCGTCGTCTATATGTACAAAACTGTGATAAAATGAATTTAATATATATGCAGCGTGCCTTTTACTAGTTTTGTTTGTTTGCTTGCTTTTCGAGACAGAGTTTCTCTGTGAATCTCTGGCTGTCCTGGAACTCACTTTGTAGGCCAGGCTGACCTCAAGCTCACAGAGATCCGCCTGCCTCTGCCTCCCTGAGTGCTGGGATTAAAGGTGTGTGCCACCACAGTCTGGCTGCCTTTTACTATTTTAAGTATTGATTTTTGAATGCATAAATTTATTTTTTATAGAAGGATTCCAATGTTGTATGAATTTTAAGCTTCACAAAAGTTCAATAGCATCTAAGATTTGAATTTTACTTGGCAACAAAATTTTGAATTGTTATTTTTTTTAATTTTCTGAAAGAAAATATTTGCTTCCTGCTCTTGGCTCCTTTCTGAAAGCAGCAGGATGGAGAAGTCTCTATTTCCCCCACTTTCCTGTCTTTCTCGAGCTATAGTGTCCTCTATTTTTTTCCCTCACTTAATGGAAAATGAAGATGTAAGGGAAAAAAAAATCCATTACTTCTGCGACACTTGGTGCCCTAAAGTCACAAACATAATTTATGGATTCTAGCCATGCTTGCATTCCTTGCCATGCCAATAAAGTTTATTGAAATCGAGGCTGGAATTGAAAAGCTTAAACCAAAGAACTAGTCAAGAGGTTGGGAAAAAATATGTATTTGAAAGTGACACCCTAACAAGAATATTGTTTTACCTGCAGCCAGGGTGTCATGTAAATTACCAGGAAGTATTCTGTTTTATTTTGAAAGTCAAACTAACCACATTAGCCATGAGGAAGAATTTCACTTTTAGTTAATATTCATACTTAATGTTGTTTCACATTGAAATGAGGTTCAAGGAAAAGGAACACTTTTGCTTTATACTTCAGACGTCTAGGGCATTAAGATTTAGAGAGAACATGACAAAAAAATCTAAAGCTAAAATTACTAGTCGGTGAAAATCAGGAGAATGTAAGTAAAAATGAATTTTAAAGTGATATGAGTACATTGAAATGACTGAAACATAAAACCCCACAGAGAAATATTTGTGGACGTCGGCGGGAAATCTGCATTAGAGGACATTATTTCCTGCAGAGAGGATCTTACTGAAATTATAAAGAACTCCTCTGGCAAAAAGGAAAGAACAACCCACAGCTTTATAGCAGCAGCCAGGGCCACAGCACACATCTCAAAATAAACCACAGACATATTACAGGGACGACTCCTGGGAATCGAATGTCTCCAAACATCTGGGCACAACTTGGAGTTGCAGGGACATTCTGGCCAAAGAGAAGGGCAGAGAGCTTGTGAAAGTGTACCATTGCAGAGATGCAGCTTCTTAAGCATTTCTCACTTTGTTCTCTCTCGGAATGCCCCAGACTAACCACGAGATACCAAAAGGACAGGTTTGAAGAACCCTCAACTGCAGACGGCAGAAGAGTTAAACAGTTGGTAAGGTGGAAGTGGGGACACCACAGCCAGTGAAGCCAGCTCTTCTGAGCTCTTCCTGCCATGGGTTAAATTGTTCTCCATGCAGCTTTGATGCAATGTGCCAGGCTTGTTGTCACAAATGCCTAGGATGTGTCTGTGTGATTTGAACTTGGCATTGTCCAGTTTATGAATTGCAGCCATTAAAAACAATAATAAAAAAAGGAAGAATATCATGGACAAGCTGACATAGAAAGAAAATTCATACATGACCGTGACCTGGATACATTTCTTGATCTTATCAGTGATAGATATAATGATCAAGTCAGATCAATGAAGAATAACTGTTGCATGTGAAGCTACTACACAATCGTCCTAAAAGTTACTGGCACAGTGGCTTGATAGTTGCTTTGGTGGTTTGAATAAGAGTAGCCCCCATAGGCGCAGATATTTGAATGGTTCGTCAGCAGGGAGTGACCCTTCTTGAGAGGGATTAAGAGGTGAGGATTTACATCAGTATGGTTATGGGCCACGGCCGATTCAGGCACCCTCTCCTCTGTCCAGAGAACAATCTGGGGGATCTCTCCTTGGACCTGGGATCCCATATATAATCAAGTCTCCTGTAAACACTAAAATGACTGCCTTAGTTGAAATATATTCTTCCCTGATCCCATATTCATCCTTCCTTCCTCCCCCCCAATCCCAGGCCACCGAGCTTTCCCCATTCCTCCCCTACTCCCTTCTCTCTAACCCTCTCCCCTTCCATCAACCCTCCCCCCCCCCATGCACCCGAGGTTACCTGGGACTCTTGTCTATTTCCTACCTCCTGGCGGATAGCTAAATAATCTTCATCAGGTTCATCTTCTTATTTAGCTTCTCTAGGATCACGAATAATAGGCTCAAAGACCTTTAATTATGGTTAGAATCCACTTATGAGTGAATACATACCGTGTTCCTCTTTTTGGGTCTGGCTTACCTCACTCAGTAAAGCGTTTTCTATTTCCATCCATTTGCATGCAAAATTCAAGATATCATTGTTTTTTACCGCTGAGTAAAACTCTAATGTGTATATGTTCCACACCTTTTTTAACCATTCTTCTATTGAGGGGCACCTAGGCTGTTTCCAGGTTCTGGCTATTACAAATAGTGCTGCTATGAACATAGTAGAACAAATGCTTTTGTAGTATGTTAGGGAATCTCTGGGGTATATTCCCAAGAGTGGAATTGCTGGGTCCTGAGGGAGGTTGACTCCCAGTTTCCTGAGAAACCGCCACACTGATTTCCACAGTGGCTGCACGAGTTTGCATTCCCACCAACAATGAATGAGTGTTCTTCTCACTCCACATCCTCTCCAGCATAGGCTATCATTGGTGTTTTTGACTTTAGCTATTCTGACAGGTGTAAGATGGTATCTCAAAGTGGTTTTGATTTGCATTTCCCTGATCGCTAAGGAGGTTGAGCATGACCTTAAGTGTCTTCTGGCCATTCGAAGTTCATCTGTTGTGAATTCTCTGTTCAGTTCAGTACCCCATTTTTTAATTGGGTTAATTAGAGTTTTAGTGTCTAGTTTCTTGAGTTCTTTGTATATTTTGGAGATCAGACCTTTGTCTGATGAGGGGTTTGTGAAGATCTTCTCCCAGTCAGAAGGCAGCCTTTTTGTCCTACTGACAGTGTCCTTTGCTTTACAGAAGCTTCTCAGTTTCGGTAGATCCCATTTTTTCATTGTTTCTCTTATTGTCTGTGCTACTGGGGTCCTACTTAGGAAGAGGCCTCCTGTGCCTATATCTTGTAGACTACTTCTCACTTTCTCTTCTATCAGGTTCAAAGTGGACGGATTAATGTTGATGTCTTTAATCCATTTGGACTTGATTTTTGTGCATGGTGATAGATATGGATCTACTTTCAATTTTTTTACAGGTTGACATCCAGTTATGCCAGCACCGGATTTTGGGGATCCAGTCTGTTTGGATACTCACCTTCCTGGACCTGGAGGGAGGGGGGAGGAACTTGAACTTCCCACAGGGCAGGAAACCCTGACTGCCCTAAGGGACGAAGAGGGAGGAGGAGAGGGAGTGGGGGGAGTGGGAGGGTGTTGGGAAGAGGGGTGGAAATGGAAGCTTTTATAATTTAATAAAATTTACTTTCCAAAAAAAAAAAAAAAAAGAGGTGAGGATTTGCTGGAGTAAATGTGGCCTTGTTGGAAAAAAGTGTGTCACTAGGCATGGACTTTGAGGTTTCTTTTCTTTTTTTTTTAATTGATTTTTATTGAGCTCTACATTTTTCTCTGCTCCCCTCCCTGCCTCTCCCTTCTCCCCTTCAACCCTACCCTGAGGTCCCCATGCTCCCAATTTACTTAGAAGATCTTGTCTTTTTCTACTTCCCGTATAGACTATATCTATGTAAGTCTCTTTTAGTGTCCTCATTGTTGTCTAAATTCTCTGGGATTGTGATTTGTAGGCTGGTTTTCTTTGCTTATGTTTAAAATCCACCTATGTGTGAGTACATGTGATAATTGTCTTTCTGTATCTGGGTTACCTCACTCAAAATAATGTTTTATAGCTCCATCAATTTTCCTGCAAAATTCAAGATATTGTTATTTTTTCTGATGTGTGGTAAGTACTCCATTGTGTAAAGTACCACATTTTCCTTATCCATTCTTCTTACTTTCTCAGCTTCTTTATCATTGGTATATAGGAAGGCTACTAAGTTTTTTGAGTTGATTTTGTATCCTGCCACATTACTGAAGGTATTTATCAGCTGTAGGAGTTTCCTAGTAGAGGTTTTGGGGGTCACTTATGTATACTATCATATCATTTACAAACAGCAAAAGTTTGACTTCTTCCTTTCCAATTTGAATCCCCTTGATCTCCTTTTGCTGTCTTACTGCTCTAGCAAGAACGTCAAGAACTATGTTGAACAGACATGGAGAGAGAAACAGATCTAATTATTTCACCATATACATGAAGAAGCAGACCACATTATTATCCATAATTCATGAATTGTTTTCTCCAAAGCTAGAGGTACTAATATATACTACTATATATTTATTCTCTTTTGTTCTGAGTTTCCCTTCAAGTCACTTAATTAATTAACTATTTTTTGTGATACTTATTTATTTGCAGGGTAGAGGGTCCTTCCAGCCCAGTCTGCCCTCAAACTTGCTGCATCTGAGGGTAGCCTTGAATTACTGGTCCTCCTATCCTGATTCCCAATTCCTGGGATTATAGACTTCTATTAGCATGTTGGTCAAATCATTAATTTTACTAGTTATTATTTAATTATAATTTTTAATCTGAAATAAGCAAAACATAAACATTGGCTTTATAACTACTCCAAAGCTGTGCTCTATAATTCAGAAACTACATGGCCATTCTGAAACAACAAAATTAAGACACAATAATTGGATTTTCTACCACCATATTTCATATTATTAAGTCTCTGAAAGTCAAAGGAATGTGTTAAAGTGTGTGTATGTAATTGTTTCACGGTGAATATTCTCTAGAAGAGCCATCAAGCCACACTGTTTGGTTTTTTGTTTTTGTTTTTGAATGAACTGAAATTACAGATCACTAAAGCCTCATCAGTAATCTGAAATGCAATATGACTTGAATGTCAAGAGGTTTCCTAAAATTTACCAGTGGCAACCCTGTAGAGGCTCAACATGGAGGTGTCTATGATCTATGGGAAGAGGGACCCTCAATTTAGAAATTGCCTTTGTAAAATCTGCCTGTGGGAATGTCTGTAGTGTGTTTTTTGATTAATGACTGGCATGAGAGGGCCCAGCTCTGGAGCAGCGGCAATCCTGGCAGATGGTGGTCCAGGATGGTATAAGAAACCAGGTTGAACAAGACACAGGGAACAAGCTAGTAAGTTGCATATCTCCATGGCCTCTTTTCCAGCTCTTGTACCCAGGTTCTGTTTGAGTTCCTGCTCAGAGAAGGATTGTGATGCAGAACTATAAGTAAAAATAAACTCTTTCCTCCCCAAGTCTTTTTGAGTCATGGTGTTTATCACAGCAATGGAAACTTTTTTAAAAAGCAAAATAGAGGTTATTTCAGTTAGAGAGGAAAGGAAGACGTTCGCTGTTTGTGAGAAGTATACACCGAAAAATAAACAGAAAGTCAATCTTTGTCATAGCAGGAAAGAGAATGCCAAATTGGAGATGAATTTCCTTCAGTGTGGGGTTTCGTCTTACTAGCGCATCTCAGACAGCAGACGCCGATGCTGTGCACTAACTTCTCCGAGTCCTAGACTCTGTGTGGTAATCAACTGTTCTCAAAGTTTTTGATGGATGGCACTTACTGCTCTGCCACCCTGCTCCGTGAGTCATGTAATTGTTTACTGTCCTGGTCCATTTAACTCCCATTTGGGACCATATCTCATACATATCCTGAGTATTTGTATTTCTTTTCTTCGATCATAAAACAAAATATTTCATATTCTCTGCAAGAGATTTCAGAAGTTCAAGTTACTGATACTGGAGAGTCAAAACTCCGGCTTCTGGTCGGTGGCTTCCTCCTCCCCCATTTCTCTCCTTCACCCCAACATCTCTTCTCTTCCCCACTCCCTTCCTCTCTCTCTCTCCTTTCCTTCCTGTCTTCTCTCTCCCTTCCTGTTGTCTTTCTTCTTCCTTTTTTCATTCGTTTCAATCCTTCCCTCAATTCCTTATCATCTACCTTCCTTCCTTCAAGCAATGTTACACTTAATGAACTTTTCTAGATGGGAGCCTTTCTCTTAAAATGTACAAGTTCCAGACTTTTGGCTACGATCAAATATAAAGTACCATGCCGCCTTACTCTCTGAGTCAGCTAGGTTTCCATACCTACCTCTCTGACTAAAGCAGTTGTACGGGCTTTCTCTTTCCCGTAAGGATGCTTTACTGTGAAAACACCAGGTCCAGTGATAAGATCATATTAGGAAAACAAGTATATTAATGATGCTGGTTATGAATTTAATAAGATATTTGCAAGCAAACTAACTAGGTAAAAACCTCCAAGTCAAGTCAGAAGGATGAAGGTATCTCTCACTAGACTATACAACTTTAAAGAGCAGAACTTGATAAATTAAAATATGTAGAGATATTAATATATAAGGTACATATTATATACACAACAGGAGTTTCCTTTGTTTTTAAATGGCTTCATGCATTCAGTAGAGTTATGTTGTGGTCCATTCATGCTACTA
This sequence comes from Myodes glareolus, assembly GCF_982192425.1. Taxonomy (NCBI): domain Eukaryota; kingdom Metazoa; phylum Chordata; class Mammalia; order Rodentia; family Cricetidae; genus Myodes; species Myodes glareolus. The sequence continues at coordinate 107,282,796 of NC_142026.1, forward strand.
GGAAATTCTACTTTGTGATGGGAAGACTACATTGTGTGGATAAGACAACTTCTGAAAAAGATTTATTTACACTCCTGTTCGTGTTTGTCTGCATGAACTGTGTGTACCATACATATGTGGATGACTGAGAACACCAAATGCCCTGGAGCTGGAGTTCTCGGCAGTTGGGAGCCAACCAGAATGGGTGAATGGCTGAACTGGGGTGAGCCGTGTCTCAGGCCCAAAGACATTCTTCACACATGAATTTAATCATGAATTAGCCTAACTATATTCCCATTTTCTGGATCATGAATAAAGCTACTGGGAATATTTTTCTAAAGATATGCTTTCATTTTTCTCAAGCCAGTGCCTAGGAGTCTGGTAAACGAACCATATCGTGGGCACACGTTGACTTTTCAAGGGCTTGACACTCTGATTTTCAGAGTAGTTACTGGAATTCTGTCAGAAATGCAAGAGTCCAGTGTCTACATCAACACGTGGTGAGGTCAGTCTTTTACTTCGAAAAATCCAAGGTACAGAGGCATCTAATTATGATTTAATTGTAGTTATTTAATTAGTAATGATCTTTAGAGTCTTTATGGAATATTAATTGTTATATGTTTTCTTTTGGTAGTTATTCAGTTTCTCTTAAGTAGACTATTTTTTTAGAGCCATTTTATATTGACAGGGAAACGAAGATAAAAGGCCACAGGGCTGGAAGACGCAGTGGCAAAAGTTCTATTTCCATTATACCATAGCAGTCACGCTCATCATCAACTTCCTCTACCACCGGGACTGTAGCTTTAGCCACCGGATCAAGTTCACGTTTGACACGCGGCCTCACAGTAGAGTGCCTCTTCTCCTGATTTTTTTTCCCCTAAAGAAATTGTATTTAGGGCGTTGTTCTTGATTCCCATCATAATTTAAAGAGAAACTTACCCAATGTCTGGAGCCCTTGATGTCTTGAGGATAAAGGAAAAGGCTGATGACAAATTCTTTGCCCCTGGAACCCAGTTAGGTGACATTAACCTTGACTTCCAGATGGCAGCAGTACATGTAGAACTGGAAAAAGATGGCAAATCTGAAGAGGACCTTGGAGAAGCTGTTGCTTGCAGCTCAGGCTATTTCTGCCATTGAGAACCTTGCTGAAATCAACGTCATCACCTCCAGGAGGAACACTGGCCTGTGAGCTGTGCCGAAGCTTGCTGCTGCCACTGGAGCCACTCCAATCGCTGGCTGCTCCACACCAGGGACCTTAGCTATCCAGATTCAAACTGCCTTCTGGGAGCCACGGCTTCTAGTGGTCACTGATCCCAGAGCTGATCCCAGAGCTGACCCCTCACAGAGGCGTCTGGTGTCAACCTGCCCACCATTGCTCTGTGGAACATATAGACTCTCTCTCCTCTCTGCTGCATGGACATTACCATCCTGAGCAACAAGGGCGCTCACTCAGTGCATCTGATGCGGTGGATGCCGGCCCCGGAAGTACTCTGCATTCGTGGCTCTATCTCCCGTGATAGTCCATGGGAGGTTATGCCTGATCTTTATTTTTATGAGGGCTCAGAGGACATTGACAAGGAAAGGCAGGATGCTGAGGAGAAGGTGACTAAGGAGGAATTTTAGGGTGAACGGACCGCATCATTTCCTGAGGTCTCTCTTGTTCACCTAGAAGTGGTAGACTGGTCTGAGGGTGTGCAGGTGCCCTCTGTATCCATTCAGCAGTTCCCTGCTGAAGACTGGAGTACCCAGCCAGTCACAGAGTACTGGTCAGAAGCTCCCGCAGGCAGCTCAGGCCACTGAGTGGGTTGGAACCACCAGTGAGTGGTCCTGAACTCATCTTCAGATGCCTTTGCATAGAGGAAAAAAAAAAGGTGGAAGGAAAATAAAGCTCCTAAAGGCTGGGGGAGAAAAGAAATTTGATGTGAAATTCCATTCTGTATGCTGTTTGTGTTGATTATTACAGCGTGTGTGTGTGTGTGTGTATGGGTGGGGGGGAGAACAAACAGGCTTGCCAGAACATTCTACCTTTAGGTGGTTGTGGGGATCACCCCCAGGCCCAGTCATTAGTCTGCACAGCAGCCACTTTCCCTTGCTAAGACACACAACTGGTCCTTGTATCTTTCTTCAGCGTCATCCTTGCAAAGAAGTCTCTTTCTGTTTAATTTTGTTGTTGTTGTTGTTGTTTGTTTGTCTGTTTGTTTTGAGACCGGGTTTCTCCATGTAACAGTCATGGCTGTCCTGGAACTTACTTTGGAGACCAGTCCGGCCTCTAACTCAATGAGATCCACCTGCCTCGGCCTCCCAAATGCTGCAATTAAAAGTGTGCACCACCACTGGCCAGCTAATTTTTTAACTGCATATTCATTATTTAATGTATGTGTGTGCAGAGAGGGTGGAATTGTGTGGGAGCACAGGGCAGAGGACAACTTGCAACCCTTACTTCTCTCCCTGCACGTGGATCCTGGGGACAGAACTCAGTCGTTGGTGGCAAGCCCTTTGGCCTGTCCAGCAACCTCACGGCTCTCAAGGTAATTTTTTTGAGAGAAAATATTTGTATATATAATCTGTAATTCTACACAGAAGGGTTTTTACTTCTTTTGCCTTGTGGCTTGTTTACCATTTGTTTGATATTAATAGAGGTGGGTTCATGAAACTGTATTTTCATGAATAAATATTTCTATAAGTAATCCAATAATTCATTGCTGTCATCGCCTAAGTCATTACTTTTTCAACTATTGGAAGCTCTTTTAGCTGATTCATATATAGCTTTGACAAACCACCTTTCAGAGGGTTACATTTTGCTTCAATAGGTTTTCTGGCGAAAAAAAAAAGTCACTGATTTTTCATTTTGTACATTTTAATAAGAATTTGTTTTTTATGCACAAATTTTTAAACACACATATATACACACTTTCTTTTACAATTTTGGGACTCAAACCCAGGACCCTGTACATGTTAGATAAGTCAACTTTTCACCAAATTACACTCTATACATATTCTTGATCTGACCCTTTCTCAAAAAAGGGTTGCCATGCATTTTCTGGCATCATGTGGCTTGTATTTTCATTTTCTCAATGTCTTTTGGGACTTTTGATTTACTGACCTCTTGGTATGGGACCATGGTCTGTATTCTGTCAATTATATTTTAAATAAATGCTGATTGACTAGTAACCAGGCAGGAAGTATAGGCAGGACAATCAGACAGGAAGTAGAGGCAGGTCAAGGAGAACAGGTGAATTCTGGGAAGAGTACACATTCCTGGCCCAGACACAGAAGAAACAAGATATGACTGCCCTGCCGGATAAGGTACCAAGGCACGTAGCTAACAGAGATAAGAATAATGGGCTAATATAAGTTATAAGAGCTAATAAGAAGCCTAAGCTAATGGAGCTATCAGTTTATAGTTAATATAGACCTTGTATGATTTCTTTGGGACTTAATGATTGTGGGAACTAGGCAGGACAGAAACTCAGACAAGCTCTTGAGAAGAATTCTTTTATTTTCAGTCTGGGAACTAATTCAATCTAATTCACTACTAATTCTAAGAAATCTCTGCCTAATGGCATCAGAAATTTCTACCACATCTCTTCCAGAATGTTGTAGGTTGACATGTTACAGGGTGAAAATGCATTTTGATTAGGTTGATGAGGTATGAATTGAAGTTCAGTGATGTCAGCATGTGGACTCCCAATTACTGTAGCCTAATTTGATGGTGAGAATGTCTTTCATTAGGAATTTCCTTAGACCTTTGCCAACACACCCTTGACTCGGCATTCTTTCTTGAGATGCTTTTCTGTCTTTATGATCACACTGGTTAATTTCTGTGCCCTTACATGGTCTGGAAATTAGGCTATATAATCCCTCTAGTTTTGTTTTTCTTTCTATAGTCTGTTTGGTTAGAACTCATTGTGAAGACACACTGCTTTTTGTATTTGTTTTGTTGGCACTCAAAAATTGAAACAAAACAAAACAAAAACTGAAGTTTTGGAAAGTCCTTTGCAATGACAGAAAATCCACTTAAGGGCCAAAGTACATCAAAGAGTGTATTGAAATTATAAAATCACAGAAAAATTTCTCATGCCATTATTAATCAAGGGATGAGTGAAGAATCTTTTTGCCTCTTGAAAAGATGACTAGTTTGGGGGGCGTAGATATGCGGTCTATGCATGGGTGTGATTATCTATACAGGCAGGCATGGAGACCAAAGGTCAAGGTTAAGTATCTTTCTCTTTCACTCTCTACCTTATGTTGTAGGATGGGTTCTCTCACTGAACCTGGGGCTAATTGATTGGTTAGATTGTTTGTCAGTGAGACCCCATGATCCTCCTGGCATGACCTTGAAGCTCTGGAAAAGCATTCACAGACTGTCACACCTAGTTTTTTTTTACATGGGTCCTGGTGATCCAAACTTAGATCTTCAGACCTCCACAGCCAGCATTTAATCCACTGAGCCATTTCCCAAGGCCCATGATAGCTGGTTTGTAATCTACAAACGTCAAAAGCTAAAGAGGGATTGGAACAACAGGTATTACCGTTCAGTCTGCCCAGGGTAAACTGTCAGTTTTGGCCTGTTGGAGTCCTACCTTGCTGTTTCCTGGAGTCATTATGGATACGGACAGTAGAAGAATAGGTGTTTAGTGGGGTGGGGCTTTTAACTGCTCAACACGGTCTTTCATTTAAGCAAGTTCTTGCTTTAAACCAGTGTTTTGGCATTCTAGCCTGGCTCTCTGTCTTCTGCTAGAGGGGGAGAAGCAATCTGTAGGGTCGTGGGTTCCAAGACACATTTCTGCACTGGAAGCCCGCCCAAGCTCCTGAAGGGTGACTCAGCTAGCTACCTCTTAATAGTCTCCTTTGCCGGTCCTCAATTTCATCTGGCTCTACCAATTAGATTACCACGCCTCCATCTGCTTTTCGTCTTCCAAAATTTTGTTCGCATCCCTCACCTGCTGCTGTCTTCTCTCAAATTCTCTTTGTCCTTGCAGGTTTATTCTTTTATTAGCAAGGTTTTCATCACTTTCTTTTCTAAGGGGAGTGGAAATCAACAGCGGAGTTCAATCTGCCCTGCTGAAAATGAAACCCATTTCCCCAAATTACTGCAAGAAATATGATGTCATTTTAAAATTTAAAAAGTTCCTTTAAAATGAATGCTGGATTTGACAGGTGAGGCCTGCTTCATTTCTTTATTGCTGTGGTTTTTAATTAAGCATGAATCAAACACAGCAAACGTTGACAGCTTTATAATGTCCATTTGTCGTATGTTCAACCAAGCCTACCAGGGATGCTGTTATTACAGTTCCCTCTCTGGCTTTACATGGAGGTTTGACTCTGAGCCTGCTGCACGCAGGATGGCACACTGAAGAGCTGTCAACAGGAGGTGGGGGGAATCTGCAGGCCCACATTCTGGGAACGTGTGTCTAGTTTGTATTTTTTTTTTAAGTCCACCTAATAGGGAGTTTAGGAAAGAAACAATTTACTAATATTAGAAAAATGGAAAAAGGCACATAACCAGTAAGAGCCCTAGGAAAAAGTAATCTATACTGGAGCTGAGGAGATGGCTCTGTTGATAAAGCAATTGCTGTCCAAGTGTGGGGACCAGAGTTGGGATCTCCAGGATTCAAGTTAAAAAAAAAAAAAAAAAAAGGTGGGCAAGCAAGACAGCTTGTAATCCCAGTTCTTGCGAGGCAGAGACTGGGTATCCCCAGAGCTAGTGGACTAGTTAGATGAACTGGAAGTACTGGATTCAGTGAGAGACACTGCCACCATAAAGTAGAGAATTATTGTGGTATATCGTGGAAGGCACACCTATGTGCTTTGCACCACTACATGCACACAGATACCCTCCACATGTTTGTAACCACACATATGCAATCATATATGCATGCATGCTTGTATAACACACACCAAACACACAAACACGTGCGCGCGCGTGCACACACACACACACACACACACAATCAAACCAAACAAGCAAAGCACTCTGCAGCCTCTGTAGGATGTTACTGATTTATTATTGTTGGTCAGCTTTCACAGAGAAAATTGAAGAAAGAAACTAAGTTGAATTGGTGTCATTGGATATATAAGTACCGACCATATACGAATTTCTCAGTTGATACTTTAACACTGTACTTTCAGCAAAGCCTTTATCTCTTCTGCTTTATAACACTTTCATTTCCATTAAGAGAGGAAAAGCACAAATAACAGAACGAAAGTCTGCAATCTATGTTATGTCAGCGAATCCTTGATGTCTATTAAAAACCCCACCTAAACTTGCAATTCTCTTGACAGAGCACGTGGGATGGCCTTTCTCCAGCTGCTGCTTTCACTGATGAGATGCCAAATGTCTTTACAGATACATCTGCAAAAATAAAAAAATAAAATAAGGAGAAGGAGTGGATGATGGGAATTCAATTATAGGCGCTCTGTTCTTAAAAGAAGTGGCTCAGCAAAGGTGAGTGAGTTTGCACATACAAGATCACCACACAAGGATGATTTTAAATGATGTCCATGAGAAAGAAAAGGGTTTTATCTGATTTTTAAATATTGGTTTATGCTTAATAAATGATGTATGAAATGTCCATCAACTGCAACGTTAAACTGGAGTGCTTCATCCTGCCATGATATTATTCATTTAAAAATCCTAGAGGTTTCAAACTTTATACATTCTTCTTTATTTATGTGAAATCTAATTTGCTTTTCACAATATTGTGAGCTATACTCTGTAGACCTGTTATATAGCAATGGATATAGTGACATTTGATATATAAATATTACTTATTTTCACACACACCCTGATTTTGCTATAACAGTGTGGTAAAAGATCAGCTAGTGCATTGTAACTTTAGACTCTGCAGACTCAACAGGAAGCTTCACGAATTTTTTTGTTTCCAATCAAAAGATTTCAAATAATTTCTGTGTCTCCTTCATCTCACACTATGTACCTTTCGGAGACCTTGCTTTTATACGTAAGGCGCACTGATTTTGACGAGGACTTAACGTTCGCAAGTGTATTGTGGGTCGCAGTGATCTTTAAAGTAATCTTTATTTTATTTTGTGTGTGTTGTTGAGTGTTTGTATGTGCACTAAGCATACAGGAGCCCACAGAGGTCAGAGGAGGGGTGAGGAATTGGAGTGACATGGGATTATAAGCTGCCATGGGTTCTGGGAACTCACCCCATGTCCTTTGCAAGAACAAACAAGTTCTCTTTGCTGCTGAGCCATCTCTCCAGCCCTGGCCCCAGCAATGCTTGCTGAGCATCACTAAATCATGCAACCTCCTCCCTTAATACTTGGAATTCTAGAAGTATTTGGGCACAGTCAGGGCCCAGCTCGTGGAAATCCTCAAAGGGAGCAACAAAAAGGTATGACTCTCTCTGCCTCTCCAGCCTCTCTCTCTTTCTCTCTCTCTCTCTTTCTCTCTCCCCCTTCTCTCCCCATTCCCCTCCCTCCAACCAATCTTGTCTCTCTTTCCCATATATATATATGTATATATATTGCATATATATGTATATATATTTATGTATATATATTTCCCATATATATGCATATATATACATGGCAATAAATTTAGTTCACGACTGGTTGAGGTTGGATATTTTGCCCGTCACTCTCTGAGTTAGATTACACATCTGTTCTTTAAAGCATCAGAATGTTACCAAAGGTGTAGGAAAATTAAACTGCCTTTGAGGTGGGATGACACACTTTCAGTGTTCTCCAAGATAGGTGTAAATTGAAACGGAATGAAACAAGCAAGAGCGAATAGAGTAAGAATTAAAAACACGGTGCCTTTGTTCCCTCATTTCCTTTACGGCGGAGTATAATCAATACTTTACAACAGGGTTAATACACTGTCTTCAAACATGGTATTATTCTTTCAAGAGCACACAATAACTTTATTAGTTATGCCGTCTGCAGGCTTCCTGAAGTGACAGCATTGTGTGGGTGTGTCAATCACCCACAAATTCCTGATACCCTCTGTTGAAGTGTTTTCTTTGTACACAACCTTAGCAGTGAGAGCCATACAGCTGCAGGTAATTTTAATGGTGGAAGTTCTAATTTTAATTAGTATAATTAGCTGAAACAAAACAAACCGAAAAGAAAAAATAAAACCTTCTTTCTGCTTACTGGTTATTGAATATTCAAATCTTACATCTGTTCTCTATTCAAGTGGAAACTGAGTTGCTGAATTTTGTTTCAAAGCAGTCCTGGTTTAAATCCATATCAGGACACTAACTCAGCTTTCTTCTGGATATTTGGTAGGTTGAATGTTCCGTTTCCAGTGAAGTTCACATATGAGTTATTGTGTTTCTAAAAATACATTAAAAGTAAAAATAAAATTACTGTGTGAGTAACATTTCTAAGTTTCTTCATTACTAGAGTTTGTATATTTTGATATGTACTTTACAAATGAAAACAGAGAACCCTTTGTTATAGTTCTCTTACTAATGACCGCTCTAACCAAATTACTACCAATAAGAACGTTCTACAGGATACAAAGAAATGAAATATTCTGAGGTAAACATCTTCAGGGTAACATCATGTTAGGCATGTGATTTCAAATGGAGAAAAAATTAAAAACAACCCATTGTGGGTTGTTTGTTTGATCTCATAAAAAAGCAAAACAAAACAAAAAGGCAGGATGGACCAGGTGGTAGTGGCACTGGGAGGCAGAGGCAAGCAGATCTTTGTTCGAGGTCAGTCTGGTCTACCGAACTAGTTCCAGGACAGGCTCCAAAGCTACAGAGAAACCCTGTCTCGAAAAAAACAAACAACGACAACAACAAAAAAGCCAGGAGGGTTCACGTTAGAGCGATCCGTGATACAAGGATGGTGTGAACGTTGGTTTTAAGGTCAACTTGGCACAACTTAGAAGAACCACCAGAATGTTACACCTTAACTGAGGCGTTGTGGTTGATGCCTTAGTTGATGCGGGAAGCCCGACCCCTGATTGGGGGTGGGGGGAGGGCATCACCTTCGTGTAGCTGTTCAGATAATGCAGGGGGCTGCAAAAGGGAGATCGTTCGCTGGTTACTCACTTGGCCTTCCCTCTCGCCACAGCATTAACTTACCCTGGTGTTGCCGCTGCTGATCCCCTTACTGATCTCAGAACCTGCGTCTTCTGTCTCTCTACTGAACTGAGAATCCATAGCTCTCCAGGAACTCTCCAGGCCCGCAATGCAAGATTGGGATTGCTGAGGTTCTCAACTTCGTAGGCTTGAACAAGAACGAGGTTTTCAACTTTAAGGCGTGAGACAGCTGCTGTTACTAATTTGGCTGTATAGCATAAGAGATTGTAATAAATTCACAGAGATGTTAGAAATAGGGTTGGGTCACAAAAAAACAGATCATCACTCACAGTGAAGCGTCTGAAGAAAACGGAAGTTTACTCTTGATCAAGAGGGTGCGCTGGGAAGAGCGAATAGGCACACAGAAATTGCACTCGGTTCGTATTCCAAATCAGGGGATGACAATGTCTTTCCCCATAGGCTGGAAGCAGATCTCACAGTCTGACTCAGTGGGCTGGTCTGAAAGGAATTAGAGAGCAGGAAATGAAGGAGAAAGGAGAAAGGGGTCGCTGCTCCGCGGGAAGAGGGCCAGTGCTCCAGGCCGTCAAATTCCTGAAATACAGCTGGGGCCTTTGTGTAAACAAAGGTTTTACTGGGTGGGGAAAATGTTAAAATATTTGCATAAAAGTCTTGTAAAGTGGAGGAGATCAAATGATTTGAATTCCTCGTCCTAAACACAAGTTTTATAGTATTTGAGGTAATAGATTGATTTTATACTTCTTGCAAATATATATTCAATCTACCAGTTCTGGACCTCCAGAAGACACTAAGAGAAAATGGCTACTCAGACACACAGCTATGTAGACAGACATAAAGAAGAAGGCAGGGGTAGGAGGTGGTCCCTTTGCCACAAGCTGTGGAGTCCTAAGGATTGCTACTTATCACCAAAATATAGGAAGATGCCAAGAAAACCCTTTGCATACAGCCTACAGAGAAAGCGTAGTCCCCTCAAAGTGTGATGTTGCTTTGTAGCAGTCTGAAACTGTGACAAACTCCTCCTCTGTTGTCTGGAGCCTGGATGTGCTGTCGGGATTATTTACAGTTGCAGCCTTAGGAAATTGGCACAGTGTCTCTGGCTATGTGGCATTCCTCTGAGTCAAGAAGTGTTTGTTAAAGGTTACATTCCTAAAGTGCTGTTGGAGCACAGGCTTGGGCTGGCTGCAGGGATGTTAGGGTAAGCGTGGAAGACATGTCCACTGCCTTTAGTGGATCATAGAGGACACTTCTCCAACATCCAATTGCTGAAGCCAGCAGATAATGCCACAGTATTTATTGTTATATAATAGTACAAAATGAAACTCTGAACAAGGAAAATAAATGTATTATCACCTTCTCAATGGCTTAACTTTAAATTTCTCCCACACTCCCCCGGGATTGGAGGAGGCTCTTGATGAGGACCTGGACTCAGTTCCAGCACCTTTTTTTTTTTTTCCCTTTTTAAGATTTATTTATTTATTATGTAGCCAGTGTTCTGCTTGCATGTGTCCTTGCAGGCCAGAAAGTGGCACCAGATCTCTTTACAGGTGGTTGTAAGCCACTGTGGTTGCTGGGGATCAAACTAATGACTTCTGGAAGCGCAATCAGTGCTCCCCACCACTGAGCCGTCTCTCCAGCCCCCAGAACCTTCTTGATAGCTCGTAAGTGCCTAAAACCCAGGTTCCAGGGGATTTTCTGATCTTCAAGGGTATAAACGAAAGGACATGGTGGAGGAGAAAGTTTATTGTAGGTAAAAGGAGACATAGTCCGAGACAGGGACATCTGGGAGAGTCCAGAGTGAACATGGCCCTGGGCTATGTGAAGAGAGGGGGAAGGGGAAAAGGAAAAGGGTGTGAGAAACTGCTGACAAAGAGGGGCCAAGAGACTGGCCCAAACAGTAGACCAAAAAGACCAGGTAGCCAAAATGGCTGGATTATATCCAGAAAAGCAGTTAGGGACGAGCAGTTTAGCTCCTGGCCTGGAGAAGTTTAGGGCAGGAATCCCCTGTGACAGCTGTCACAGGTAGAGACTGAGGGATACAGGGAGAACCTGGAGGTCAGTGACGGCTTTGATATGCTAAATAGGCACCTCAGCTATTTGTTCAGGTTCTTGAGACCTAACAGAGGGTTCTGTGCATGCATGTGGTGCAGGCAAAACACACACATAACATTAAATAAAACAAATTTGTGAGCAAGACCAAAGTGGAGAATTGTCAACTAACTATAAGACAGACCACAGAGTAGAAATTTCAAACTTCTACTCAATAAGTTAACTTATCACAATTTGGCCTTTTTGCCTGGCCCTTCCTTTTTTTTTTTTTTTTTTTCCCTCCCACTTTGGCCTTGGCTCATTATAATCCAGTGTCAGCTTGCAGTATCACTTGGATACACTAGAATCCTTTCATACCAAGAAAGCAAAGCTTCTGAGATCTAGACTTGTACTAGTCTGAGGGAATGGAGAAAGAAAACTGAACAAAGCTGACAGGCTGGGCACAAAAATAATTAGAGGACGGCACATTACATCAAGAAGAGAAAATAAACAATGCTCAGGAAGCAGGAGTCAGAAGAACGCAGAAAACGGCCTAGAAAAATACAAGTTGACACAGTATTAGACCCCTCCAATCTGAATAGTACTTGAAAGTAATATTTTAAAATAATAGAGGAATAGATTCTTAACTAAATCTTTGTGTAATAATTTAATGAAAACTGTTAGATAATTATGTTTTTTTGCAGTTTGTTTTTAATCAGACATGAAATTGAGAGGTTGAGAGTAGTTTTGCCCAAGGTATAAGTGAGAATAGATGTTTAGAGATCACATACTATTATTAAATTAGCACCAAACTTGTTTTCTAATCTCAGGACTGTAGGCTTGCTGTATAGTATGTCTTTTCGATAATACTGGTAGTCTCGTGACGTTTAATTAATTTGTGTTTATGAAATAATCATTTAACAACATGTCATATGAAACACTGCAGATGACAGTCAGAATATCCTGTGTGTGCGCGCATGTGTGTATACATATGTATGCTTGTGATAATATCCACAAATAACCAATATAATACCATCCCTCCCCCGCCCCCAGAAAACCTTAGCTGCTGAAATGTTCAATTACTCTTGATGGGAATAAACTCAGCTACTGGTATGAAGAGACACAAAGCACAAAGCATCAGAGAGCAGAAGGGAGTAGAGGGGCATTTCACAATTTCTCAAACTCTGTTGTCAGCAGGTTATTAAAAACATCACTGCCATTATTATTGGAAGACGACACCATGTTCCTGTTTGCTTTTCTATTCTCTAAGCTGTATCCTCCTTTGTTCAAATTATCTCCCATTTTCTATATTTTTTCTATTACCTTAGTCCTTGAAATCATTAAATTTTAATATTTTAGTCATTTCTTCCCTCTTCTCTTGTCTTTGGAGGACTATCCATTTTGTCAACATTTATCCTGCTATTGATAATTTCATGGAGTTCATGGCAAGTCTCCATTTATAATAAATACATGAGGGATGAATTAAAATCTCCTGAAATTCCCTTATATTATGGGGATATAAAATATACATTTGGGAGGGCATGGCAGAATACATGTAGACATTAAAAATTGAAGAACTACATCACTTCCCTCCTGTTGAATGGGCCTTAGCCCAGCGGGTTATGACCAACATGCGAGTGTCACTTCTTGCCCCCTTTCAAATGCCTTCCTATGCTTGTCATTGTGATATTTCATGGGTATTGTGGCTGGGTAGGATCATTTAATTACTTCCCTCCCTTGACAGCTTGCATAGTATTTTCTGGTACCACAGAGACCAATGTAGAGATATTTCATTTGTATTTTAATAAATAAAGCTTGCCTGAAGATCAGAGAGTAAAACAGTCACACTGGTCAACCCTTACAGACAAGGCAGTGGTGGCACACACCTTTAATCCCAGTAGCTGCACTTGTTTGCCATAGAAACTGGGTGGTAGTGGTGGAACACCTTTAATCCCAATCTTAGAGGGGGATATAAACCAGGTTGAGACAGGAACTAATTCTCTTCCATTCTAAGGATTTCTTAGAGGTAAGAGCTCTCTAGCGGCTTGACTGCTCTTCTTTTCTGGTCATCAGATTGAATTCCAATGTCTGTCTTTGAGTTTTTATTATTTGTGCTACATTTGGCACCCAATGTGGAACTCAAACCTACAACTTTGAGATTAAGAGTCCCACATTTGGTGCCCAATGTTTGGAGTATGAATTCACAAAAAAGTCATTTGCCTGAGGCTTTTTAGCCCCCGGCACAGGCTAGAGATGCACAAGGGGCTCTCTCCAGAACTGTACGTGGGGCTCCAACCCCACCTGGACAGGCTTTCTTTTCTTTTTTTCCCCAGATCTTGGGGAAAAAGTTTGGAATTTTCATGTTGTAACCTCTCTGAAATAGTCTCAAACTGCCACCCAAACTCCAGAAGCACCTGGGATCCAAACTACTCAATTGGTAGAGCATGAGACTCTCAATCTCAGGATTCTGGGTTAGACCCTCACGTTAAGTGCCATTATGTAAACTAAGACTGTGCATGGCATGATCATTTCTTGCTTTCTGTGTCTCTACTCTCCTTCTTGCCCACCCTCTCTTTTTTCCATAAGTCCCACCTAACCTCTACCTACCTAGCTATTGGCCATTTAGTCCTTTATTAAACCAATCAGAAGGCACCTTGGCAAAGACATATCTTTACAGTGTACGGAAAGATTATTCCATAACATTAACCAGCAAGCCTGCTCTTTCCTGCCAACTCTTTGCCATGTTCTTGACTAAACATTGGTAATACTATGCTTTTGCTAAGATACCTCCCTTAGGGAGCTGATCCCTAGTGCAATGGCTAATCTTGGTTGTCAACTTGACACACCTGAGAATTAGGAACATCAGTTGGGGAAATGTCTCCATCAGGTTGGCCTATGAATATGTCTGTGGGAAAATTTTCTGGATTGCTAATTGATAGAGGAGGTGACTCTATCAGTGTGGGGCAGTGCCTCCTCTGGGCAGCTGGCTCTAGGTTGCATAAGAAGGCTACCAGAGCAGAAGCAAGCAGCAAGAAGTAAACAGCATTCCTCCATGATTTCTGCTTCAAAGTCCTGTCCTGCGGGAGTTCCTGCCCTGACTTCTTTTGAGGATGGAATGTAACCTGTAAGATTAAGTAATCCCTTCTTTCCCAAGTTGCTTTTGGTCATGATCACAGCAACTAAAACCAAACTGTAACACCCAGCTGTATTTGGTACTGTTTGACTGAACCTTATGTTTCCAGTTTTTAAAAGCCTTTGACATTTTTCACTGACGTTTAGGACAAGCATCAAATTTTTCAGGGATTGCAAGACAACTCACATTTTGGCACAATGTCTTATATCACAAGGGATGGAACAGGAGCCAGGAATGAGTGATGTCTCAGTATGCAATGCACTCATATATAACACACTGTCCAAAATCTTGCATGACTTTTAAATGCCCCATAAATGCCCTAAGAAGAAAATTTCGTCTGAACCTAAAACCTCTGCTTTTTTATAATATGCAAAGTTTCACTGAATTTAACTTTAGAATGATTTTAGTTTGCACCAATTTTAATGATAGTTTAAACCAAGAAACTTCAGGACCTCAGTTGTTGAAAACAGGGAAATGAAGACATGGCAAAACCCTAGGGCATTCCCACTGAGTTATCTTCTCACAGTATATTAAAGTATTATGTGCAAGCAATTGTGTGTCTGTGTGTGTGTGTGTTTGTGTGTGTGTCTGTGTGAGTGCATGCATGTCTGTCTGTATTTATGAAAGTAGTTCCCGCTGGGATAGGATATAACAAGGAGTGTTCAGAAGGCGAAGGACACAGGACACATCTCTAACATGTTCTTTCCCAACTGGCCTCCATTATCGTGGCATAAACAGTGCCACTTCCTGATCCCCACAACTCCCAAGCCCCACTCAGAACCTTCAGGACAGTATCCTCAGGAGTCAATGCCAGGCAGTAAATCAATTCTTTCCTTCTGGGGATATAAGAGAAACAGGTGGGGTCAATCTGACAATAGGGAGTTGAGTCATCACCCCTCATTATCCAAATGACTGGGACCGTGGAACGCAACCACGCTGCACAGTGGAAATACCTACATATTGCAAGATATGATAATACGGGGTCCCTCCCTCCTAACAGCTTCTGATTTAGTTTAGAGTATTGCTTGGAGATTTTGAACTGATTCTCCTGACAACCTAGACTGTCTAAGGAGCTTCTTCTAATGATGGTTATTATGTCCAGGGTTATTAAAGGTAGAAAATTCGGTTTATCTTGAAGTTTGGGAGTGTGTGTGGGGGAGTGGGTGGGGGAGTAAGAGGTGTGCCCCCCCTGCCCGGTGTGTAGATTTCTTTGTCAATCTTGCTGGACTGACACAGTGGCATTTACTCATTGCCTAATGGGAAGTCCACTATACCTGGAGAATTAGATCCCAATCCACATACCCTGGAATCACCTGTCCACTTTAGAAGAACAAAAAACTATGAACAAAGTAAGCAAGAAACCTCACTGGTACCTGTTGGTTAAAAGTGTTACCTCGGCCCCAAACGTCCTTATACCCAAAGAGTCTGGAAAGTTTGGGTTAAGGCTTCACCCCAGCTCCTAGCATCCCTATATCCAAAGGGTCTGGAATGTTTAGGTGGAAAGTTTCATCCCAGGCCCCTCCCCTGGGAGTTGCCTTAGTTCAGACTCCATCTCCAATGTTTGGGTGGAAAGTTCCATTCCGAGTTGCCTCAGTCCAGACTCCACCTCTGAGAAAGTCTGCCAAATGATGACCCCTCCCCAGAGATGCTTGGGACCACTTCCACAGGGTATTTAAACTGCCCCCCCCCCCCAGAGAACAAATGTGTGGTTTCTCTGGTCTTCTTTGTCTCCATCTCTGGGGGGCTGGAAGGCCACCCGGGAGTGTTAATATCCATTAAACCTGGGCCTTTTCTAATTCGGTTTGATTTGGTCTGGTTTGGATTATTGCGTTTATTGGAACATAAAGTCTTTTCAGTACCTGACTCTCACTTGAGCACATGCCCCTTTAATCAATACGTGGTGGGACTTGCTTTACGATTTTAAGAACTTGCACTGACAGTTCTAATGTGAGGCAGCAGAGTGGGGGATCCGACTGTAGGGCAGAAGATATCTCAGAATAGTACAATATCACAGCTGAGGAGCAAACTTCACTAACTGTTCCCACAGATCATCAATGCCAAAGGAAAAATAACCTGACAAACAGGACCTGAATGAAAGGCTGATATTTGAAAGTACACACACACACGAACACACACACACACACACACAAAACAAAGAAAAGGAGGAAGATAGTCAAATTTACACTGCATGCATGTTACTAGACCATAATAATAATAAGGAATCTAAAGCCAAACTGACAACAGCTTCTACAAAAGCAACTATTAGGTGCAAGAAGATAATGAAAGCATATTGTATAAGACGTAAAAGAAGTCAGGCAGTGATGGCCCATGCCTTTAATCCCAACACTCAAAAGGCAGAGGAAGGAAGGTCTCTATGTGTTCAAGGCCAGCCTGGTCTACAGAGTGAATTACAGGACGTCCAGAGCTACACAGAGAACCCCTGTCTCAAAAAACAAAGAAAACAAACAAACAAAAACCCAAACCAAACACCCAAACAAATCAACCACGGTGGGCAGCAATTGAGAAAGACACTGATGGTCCACCTATGGCTTCTATGTACAGACAGCACGTGCGTGAGCACATACACAGGCAGAGGACAGAAAATTAAAAGTATACCAGCTATTTCCAGGAAAATGAGAAAGTATACATGCAATTGAAGCTTCCGTAGGACACAAAGCAGAAAGGAAAAAAACCCAATACTTGAAGAAATAATGACAAAAGTGAAGAGACACCGTGGCTCCTGCAGGCCCTGCCCTTCTCCCCCATTCCCTCTGCCATGCTAAAAACTGTTGAATTACATTACTAAAGCTAGCCACCAAAGTTTGTTCCTTAGTTGGCCACTTCCTCCTCCTGAGGTTGACTACTGAAGTCCAGCTATCAGAAGCCCCCTTTGGCTCACCTAATTAACATGCCCAATTAGGATTAAATGCCTCATCCTAACACGGGGTTTCCCCCTCTACCTTTATAAACCGCCATTAGCCTATGAACCACGTTTGTCTCCTCTCTATTCAAAGACAGTCCTTTGTCCCTCTGGAACAAATATCTTTGCCCCCTTTCCCTTTTCTAAAGAAAAAAAATTATTTATTTATTATGTATACAGTATTCTAACTGTGTGTATGCCTTCAGGCCAGAAAAGGGCACCAGATCTCATTACAGATGGTTGTAAGCCACCATGTGGTTGCTGGGAATTGAACTCCGGACCTTTGAAAGAACAGACAGTGGTCTTAACCTCTGAGCCATCTCTCCAGTCACCCCTTTCCCTTTTCCCCTCCCCCTTTTCCCTCATCCCCCCCCCCCCCTCTCTCTCTCTCTCTCTCTCTCTCTCTCTCTCTCTCTCTCGTTTACCGCAGCGCTAGTCCATTCTAACACAGATCTCCCCTTATTCTCTTCTTAACAGACACCTGCAAGGTCATTTGCTGCTGTTTTTCTGCAGAAAAGCAACCACTTTACTTTTCTTCCCTGCTTAGTAAAGGATCTCTCTGTGAACACAGGTGTGTGGGTGTGGTTTCTGGGGGTCTGGAAGGGAACCCCTGCTGTGCTGGAGTCTCCTTTCACAAAGCAGCTTCAAAAATAATAAATTCACAGGTTAAATGGAAGGAAGAAAAAGGTAAAAAGCTGGGAGTGGCAAACACCTGTAATCCCAGCACGCGGGCCAGAGGCTCGGGAATTCAAAGATCACACCTGCCCTACAGTGGTCCTGATGAGACTTTGTTTCAAAAAATAAAAGTCAAAAGAGCCCCCAAACAATTCTGAGCTATGCAATACAAACAATAAAAATATTGTGTGATTTCCTATTGGAAGCGTAAACAGACTGCCTCCTAATTGTTTACAATTAGTTCCGCTCTCAGCACTGGTGAGAGACCCTTTTGGAGCAGGCGATGGTTCTGACCTTTAGAACTGTGTGTTACAGGAGGGGCAAATAGGTGAAACTCAGAGTTCTAGAGGCAGGAAATTATTTGTCAAAACAGCCAAAATAAAGCTGTTAAAAGACACCATGGAAGAAAGAATAGAACAGAAATGAAAGCAATGCAGATTCATACGTAAGAACTTTTGGGCACGGTCGTAGAGGTCCTTAGCGAAGGTGATGGCAGGAAGATCAGGAGATCAAGGCCAGCCTCAGCTACGTAGAAAATTCAGGGCCAGTCAACCTTGTTTCATAAAAATAAATTAGGATCTTTCTTATGATGTAAATACCTCTAAAAGAGGATTGGCGTTTTCAAAGTTATGCAGTGTGTTTGGGGAAGGATCTGACATATAAAAACGAAATCTATAACTGCAAAAGATGGGAAAGGAAAAATGGAAAGATATGGGTGTTAGGGTACCATGTGGCTTGGCACAGTGCTATTAGGAGACAGGTCGTGAGAGGAGCAAAGGCACAGCCAGAAGGTAACAGACAGGTGTTGAAAGTCAAAAAATAGCACAGTGCAGGAAGGTGTGTTTGGACCCAGCAGAGGATAGTGAAAGGACCATGGGAGCATAGTCAGTTGCACACTGGTAATGGTTTTCAAAACAGTCATTCGTCAGATGCAGTGATCAAAAATTAATTGTTTGATGTGGGATTCCCCTGGGTATGCTGTGAATATGTTTTATTGCAATTTGGTTAATAAAGAAACTGCTTTTGCCCAATGGCTTAACAGAGTAAAGGCAGGTGGAAAATCTGAACAGAGATGGACAGAGACAGAGAGAGAGAGAGAGAGAAAGAGAGAGAGAGAGAGAGTAGGTGGAATAGAGGAGATCATGGTGAAGGACAAAGATGTGAGCTGCCAGCCACCAGAACCTTACTGGTAGGCCACAGCCTCGTGGAGATACACAGAATAATAGAAATGGGTTAATTTAAGATGGAAGAGTTAGGTCATAAGAAGCCTAAGCTATTGGCCAAGCAGTGTTGTAATTAATATAGTTTCTGTGTGATTATGTCAGGTTTGGGCGGCAGTCTCATACTATTGTTGGGGACTGTGGATTCCCTGATGTAGGAGAGTCTTTTATCTATCTGTTCCTTTCATTGGTTAACTAATAAAGAAAACTGCCTGGCCTGATAGGTCAGAACATAGGTAGGCGGGGAAGACAGAACTGAATTCTGGGAAGAAGGCAATGAGGCAGTCGCCATGACTCTCTTCTCTTAGACAGACGCAGGTTAGGACCTTTCCCAGTAAGTCACCATCTTGTGGTGCTACACAGATTATTAGAAATGGGTTAGATCAATATGTAAGAGTTAGCCAATAAGAGGCTACAGATAATGGGCCAGGCGGTGTTTAAATGAATACAGTTTCCATGGAATTATTTTGGGTAAAGTTAGACGGGTGTGAGGTGGGAAGTGGCCCGTCATTCCTTCTACAATACCCAGACCCTGAATTTCCTGTGACCCCGCTGCCTGCCAGAGTAAACAACTTGTTTTCTTATGCTTGCAGCTGCTCTGAGCAAACAACTTGTTTTGGAGCTGTTCTGAGCAAGAGACCCCCAGGAGTTCCTGATGGCAGGGGAATGGTTTCTGGTGGGCTTGCAGCTGAGAGTTAGGGCATGGCCATTAGTAGACCCTATATAAGCTGCCCTGGAACACAGTAAAGGAGGCAGACATTCTGGGCATTACCCATGTCTGTGTGTGTTTCAAGCTCTAGTCCCTTGCCTGACTTGCGGACTGCACCATAATGCATCAGGCATAGCATTACATACTACAATTATTGATTACAATTTGTGTGGGATGTGTGTGTGTGTGTGTGTGTGTGTGTGTGTGTGTGTGTGTGTGTAGATGAGAGGAAGACATTAGTTTATCAGGCTGCCAGTCAGCAAGCTCCAGTAATATTCCTCTCTCAACTCCTCTTCTACTTACCTCTGAATGCTAGGGTTATAGACTTTCAACCTAACTGTTAAGGGTCTGAACTTAGGTTTTCATGCTAACACAGGAAGCACTTTTACCCACTGAGCCAACTCTCCATCCCAGATTTTAAGTTCTAATGTTAAAAATCTAACATTTCCCTGGGAAGATTCTCAGGTTTCCAGAAAGACCATGCATTACAATGTCTTTCTGTGCCAAAATATAAGGAATTCTTTTGACTTTGACTATCTGTTGGAGGTTCAGCCTAGTTTCTTAGGGTCCCAGGCTACATCCTTTCCTCCCCATGGAAACTGTCACTTGTTATCCTTGCTCACTCGTCATCTTATAAGTAAGGCTGCCTGATTGCTAGCTATATTAATTTTATCTAGCCAGGTAGCGAATTATCACAACCTTCCTGCTTGATACAACAAACAGTCATTCTCTTATGGCCCCTTAGGTTAAGTGTCTGATGTGGGTGTCTCTGGCTAAAACTATGACATCAACAAGAGCCTTCCCTCCTGGATACACAGAGGATGTGGAGGCCTCTTTGTCTTTCCCAGCTTCTAGAGGTTTCCAGAACTTCTTATTTTGTGGCCTCCTACTCCATCTGTCTGCATCACATTCTTATGTCACTGGTATGGCTTCTGCCTCCACATCTGCTTCTCCTCGGATCCCTCTTTAACTTTTAATTACCCCATGATTACATGAAGCCCACCCAGACATTTCAGGATAACAACCCTATTTTAAGGTTAGCTGTCTCAATTCGATCTATGCAGCCCCAGCTTTTCTCTACTCTGTGTCATAATGTATTCACAGATTCTGGGGACAAGAATGTGGACATTTATCACTTTGTGGGGAGGGTGGAGGCATCTTTCCACTTACTAAATTTTTCTAACATCAGCCTTTGTTATTGGTAACACATACCTCAACCCTTTTATCTCCCCATGGCCATATAAAAATGAGTTCACATTAACACCCCCTGTCGTTAATCAGATTACATTAATTTCATGTAGTCTAAGCACCTGGCAATTCCATGTATCTTCCAGTGTGGTTAGGCATTCTCTTTTATCTGCTGAAAAAAAAATACAAATTTATATCTTATTATAACCATATAACTTCACAGTTGGAACACTCTATTGCCCTCCCTACCCCTTTCTCTCCTCCTTTCCTTCTTCCTCTCTACCTCATTTTGTTTCTTTTTCCTCTTTCCTGAAATTGCATTGGTGCTGTGGAGAAGTCTCTGTTCATTGTGAAGACATGTTTCTGTCACTGTTAATAAGAACTTGATGGCTAGGCAGAATTTTCAGGGTAGAGAGAATGCTGGGAAGAAGAAGGGTGGAGTCAGAGGAAACACCATGAAACCCAGAGAAAGCAGAATGGGAAGTGTACATGAGGTAAACAGTCCTTGAGGCAGTCCAAAGATCAGGAGAAATTGGTTAATTTAAACTGTAAGGGTTAGCTAAATACAGCCCTAAACTATTGACAAAGAATTTATAATTAATATTAAGTTTCTATGTAGTTACTTGGGAACGGATTGGTGGGACAGAAAAGTCTGGCTACATATTGGTATGAATTTGACTTTCGTATTTGAAAGCAGTTACTGATCAGCAGGAGTGTTGAGTTTGCTAATATCAAACAACAAACGGCACCAACGTGGACAACTGCATCCACTTAAAGTCTGAGAGAGCTTGGGAAATAATTCTAGACAAAAGAAAAAATAGAGTAAAGCACAGCTTTTTGGTAGCAGCACTTTCTCAGGTGGGCTCTGCTAGCTAGAGACAAGCGCTCTCATTTAAGAGAGCCTTCCTGACTCAGCTTTAGCTGTAAAACCTTGCAGCTCTTTTAAGAGATCCTGCCACGAAACACTTAAATGATGTTGATGAAAAGCTGATGGCATGCTTTTGGGTTTTTAGCTGTAGCAAGAAAAAAGCCACGCTGTTTTAAGATGCCAGCTTTCTGGGTCATCCTGCCAGCACAAACTCTGATTCCTTCAAACAGGCGGTCCGACTACAGAGAAAGCATTTGACTGTGGTTTGTGAGCATACTGCTTCAGCTTGTTTGGTGGCAGGGACCTTGAAATGTCATAGAGTTGTGGCAATAAACATGGCTTCTGCTGGTACAAGGCTGGAATCTCAGAAAGCTAAAGAATGGGCTGGATCCAGCCATCAAAGCCACGGCTTTAATCCTACCCATATTGCTTAGCAAATTAAAGACTCATGTGGTCAGAAAAAGAGAAAGATATACAGTAAAGATAGAATCAAAGACAAAAAAAAAACCCTCTAAATAGTTTACAGTGTGTTTAAAAATATATGTAGGCTTGGGAGAAAAAAAAGGAAAAAAGAGAGAGTAGGTGAGTGTGGTGGCACATGCCTTTAATCCCAAAACTTGGGAGGCAGAGGTAGGTGAACCTCTGCAAGTTCAAGGTGTGGTGCCACATGCCTTTAATCCCAACACTTGGGAGACAGAGGAAGACAGACCTCTGTGAATTCAAGGAGTAGCACACACCTTTAATCCCAGCACTCAGGAGGCAGAGGCAGTTGGATCTCTGTGAGTTTAAGGACAGCCTGGTCTATAGAGTAAATTCCAGGATAGATAAACATACACAGAGAAACTCTGTCTCAAAAAGCCAAAAATTAAAAAATAAAAGAAATAGAGGTTAACATAAAGTCACGTAAAGATGAAAAATACACAGAGTCTGGATACTGTATATTATTATGTTCTCTTTGAATTGTTTGAATACTGAGGAAGGAGCAACAGCTGCTAAAAGTTATTTATTTATAAATGCTGCTGAATTAATCTGAGATAGGTATTTTGAAAATACCTTGACTTTAAAACTGAAGTCAAAAGGTATGTTACTTTGGAGAAGAGGATTTTCTTTTGTTTAACAGAAAATCAGAGGCTATGAATTCATTCTGAGTTAAGGAAAATTAGGTTTGATCAAGGAAGACCACCTGAGAAATCTCTGGTAGGAACAGATGGCCCAAATGTCTGAGTTCTACAACCAGAATAGATTCAAGACTGCTGCCTGAGATGATCAATACTCACAGAATACTCCAGTCAGGACTTGATCATAATTCTAAATTTTCTTTAGGTGCCCATAAGATTATTAGCATCCCCAAACAGCAGGAAGTAGCCTGGAAAACTATGCCCACATTCCTGAAAAATGGACTATGGATATTTTCCTTTGTTTGAAATGTTGGTTAAAAGTTGTTATGGATAATGGTTAGGAGAAAAGCTAAATAAAGGATATTAGATTCAGAGTTCTTGTTTCTTTTTTTTTTTTAATAAAAAGGGGGTGGGGAAGTGCTGTCAAACAATGGTTTGTACCCTGTCAATTTTATTTTAATAAAATACTGATTAGCCAGTATCCAGGGAGGAAGTAGAGGCAGGGTGACAAGAACAGGAGAGTTCTGGGAAGAAGAAAGCTTGGTCCATGGTTGTGACTCAGCCACAGAGGAAGCAAGATTTGACTGCCCCACCAAAATAGGTACCGGGCCATGTGGCTAACATAGACAAAAATAATGGACTAATATAAGTTATAAGAGTTAATAAAAAGCCTGAGCTAATGGGTCAATCAGTTTAGAACTAAGGTAGTCCTCTGTGTGATTTCTTTGAGACTTAATGACTGCGGGAACCAGGCAGGACAGAAACCTCCAATTACAGACTGCTGTGTCAGAAGCAGGAAGCTGACTGCTTGCACCATCTGAAGAAACTTCTTCAAGGCTAACTGAGTGTTCTGTCCAAAAATGCCTGCTTAACTCCACCCATTTCCATCCATTCCCATCTGCAACTACCTGGGAAGTAATGGCAGGTGCCGCCAAGTGCTATACAGCGGCTGCCAATGGAAATAATGATCTTGTATGTCGTTTCATTATTTCGGTTTTCAGTACTAAGACACTCTGTTGCAGGTCTGTGGGCAGAGAAGAAAATGAAGCTTATCAAATAAAAATATAGTTATTCCACAGAGAAATAATACAAACAAAGCAAATACTTCAAATGCAAAGTCAAAATTTTGCACATAAAAGTTTTAAAAATCTGTCTCAATTTTGTCTTTCCTACTGAATGATAATTTGGACACATTTAGAAATAAATGATTAATTTCTGTTTATATGATTATTAGAGGAATGCTTACCAACAGCCTCTATAAGTTTATGGTGACTATTTATGTATAAATACAGGCTTTTTTTTCTTTTTTGACACATGGTTGACTTATGTAGCCTTGGCTGTCATAGAACTCACTCTGTAGACTAGGCTGGCCTTGAACTTGCAGAGATCCACCTGCCTTTTCCTTCTGAGTGGTATAACTATGCCTTAAACTGGAAACTTTCAGGGATGTTTTTATTCTCTGTATTATTTTTTTTAAGTGGAATAACAAGACAACACAAACACCTGTCAGATTTCTTTTAAACTTCTGCCTTAAAGCCACTCAATAGTAGGCTTTCTGTTTCTCTCCCAGCTGGTTTCTTCTCTTTTCTTCTTTAGACATGCGTTGGTGGTGGTGTGGGAGGTACTGGCATTAGGAAAATGCTGGCTACTGTAGTTGAATCCTCCTTCTTACAACAGTTCACAGCAGTTCCTATGGACAGAAAGGAGGCACCACAGCATTCTGAAAGGCTTAAATAAAGGTAACCCGTGGAAGTTTTAGCTCTTAAATGTTCCACAAAAGAGGAATCCAAATGATACTTTAGAGGCCTATGTGCACTTTCTAATTAAATTGTGTCTCTGATTACAAGAAACTGCCATTCAAAAATTCTCATGCGGGAGTCTCTGTTTAATCCCTGAGGGGCTTGATCACCCATCTCCTCCCCTCCCCCCCTTTCTGATGTTGATAAAACAAAAGCCCTCACCCAGCACTGTTTACTTAATGCCCATACCGTTGGTATGCTCCTAGAGTTATTAGGATTGCATAAATACAGGAAATGGACTATAAAGTTATTTACAGAGGGAGACAAGCCTCCCAAATAATTGAGAGGCAAAAGAACAATGGTCTGCCTAGAACTAGCTTGCAGTATTCACTGACTCTTTCATAAAATAATTCAGTACCTCATGTATGTGAAGTAGTGAGTTAGACAATGAAATGCTGCAATCAGTAAGACAGGGCTCTGCCCCGCTGGGGATTCCTTTGAGACAAAAAGCAGGGTTAGATTACATAGCTACATTTCTAAATGTTGGTGAAGAACAGCACAAGGAGTTCAAAGAAGAAGGGTGGCTATCCTAAGTGAAAGCTCATGGATAGCCTGAGCTGAGACCACAGAAGCTAAATTCCTAGCCAGAGTGTGACAGGAGAGCTTGATAGGACAATGGACACATTGCAGGCATGCATGCAAACCCCTGGGAATGTGCCCTACACAGTGTAGGCCGGACTACAGAAGTCACAGGAACAAAACATTTGTGCAATGTTTTCGGCAGCATCTAAGCATGTCAGGTTTTGGTTGTTGTTTGGAGAGGGTGTCTTACTGGGTAACTCTGGCAGACTGGTCTCTAACTCACAGAGATCTTCCTGTCTCTGCTGCCTGAGTTTTGGACTTAAAGGTCTGTGCCCCGCACACTCTCAAAGTAGATTCTCGGTGCATTTTCATCTGCTTGGAGGAGTTCACTGTTTCTCCCAGGACTATAGGAGAAGCTCCTGTGTGAACTAGATTATACAGTATGATGTAACTCTTTCCTCCCCGAAAGCCAAGAGGGCATGGGATTCCTCCATTGTAACTGCTTTTTTTTTTTTTCTCTCTCTCTCTTTTCCTACCACTCGGGCTGTTCTATTTTCGATGTCTTTTTTCCTACTCTACAGATAGTCCCTGATAGTTTTTCCCCCTCTGGAATAGTAGTAGGAAAATAACACACAGCACAGCTAACACATCACCACTGGCCTATATTGAAGGTGTTATCATACATTTTCATTTCAAAAGTTTATTTTGGTAAATTAATATCTTTCCAGGTCTCCTAAAATATACCAATGACACACGTCCTCTCGGGAGATGTTGGTGGTGGGAAACCATCCCAGTTCCCCCAGGGGCAATGCCTGGGGAGGAACTCTCAGTGCTTCTCTTTAGAAGGAAGATTGTGGCTGTACCAGTAAAACCTACTTTGGCAGAGTACAGCAGTTTGGTTTTATGCTTTTGTTTTCCTATAAATCACCGCTGGTCTAAGTTCTGTCTAGAAGCAGCAGGTCATGAGGGCATGTGGTGCTCTCTAGCACCACAAGAAAGGCAAGGAGCACTTCTGTTTGTAGCTCTGCAAGTTTCCTGTTCCGCATACAAGGCAAAGAAAGCCTTTAGCTAAATATTCAGGTAGTTCAGGCAAAAAGCTAACAAGAGAGCGGATGTGCATGTTGAGGTATCCATTACAGGGTTCTGGATTAGCTGCCCTTTTACACAGAGCTTCTCCTAGCTGTGTCTTGTACTGGGGGAATAGACTCTAAGCAACCCTGTGGGCTGTGCTAGAATATATGTGAGCAGTGTTAGAATATATGTGGTTAGAGCCATAGAGATGCCCCACCAGGTAAGGGTGCTTACTATTAAACCAGATGAAGCGATTGTAATCCGCAGGACCTACATGGTAGAAGAAGAGAACTGACTTCTACAAGTTTTACCTTCACACTCAGGCTCTCTCTCTTTCTCTGTCTCTCTGTTTCTCTCTCTCTCTCTCTCTCTCTCTCTCTCACACACACACACACACACACACACACACACACACAGACGGCAAGGGAGAAATCATGATTTGGGTTAAGAGTAATTTACTTGTAAAAGTCACCTCAGTGTAAGTAACAAAGGCAATACTTGAATATTGAATATCCGCAGAATCTGAAACTCCCTCAAAACTCTAAAACTTAGATCACATTTTAATAGACTTGGTGTAATGGTGCACACTTGGAAACCTAGCACTTGTTAAGCAAGAGGTATCAAGATTTTGAGTTTAGGTCCAGCTTGGGCTACATAGTTGTAGAAGGAGCAGTGGGCCACTTCCCGCAGCCCGGCTCCCAGCCGCCTGGCTAGCTAGCTTATACCCCGAAATAATTACATGGAAACTGTATTCTTTTAAACACTGCCTGGCCCATTAGTTTCAGCCTCTTATTGGCTAATTCTCACATCTTGATTAACCCATTTCGATTAATGAGTGTAGCACCATGAGGTGGTGGCTTACCGGGAAGGATCTTAACCTGTGTCCATCTTGGAGAGGAGAGCTATAGTGTCTGCCTCACTTCCCTTCTTCCCAGCATTCTGTTTGGTCTACTCTGCCTACCTAATTTTCTGTCCTATCAAAGGGCCAAGACAGTTTCTTTATTAACCAATGAAAGCAACACAGACAGATGACCCTCCTACATCACATAATGAGGTATTACCTCAAGAAAACAAAACAAGCTGGTGCTGACCATTAATCCCAGCACTTGGGAAGCAGAGGAAGGTGGGTCTCTGAGTTTGATGTCACCCTGGTCTACAGAGCGAGTTCCAGGACAGTCATAGCTACACATAGAAACCTTTTCTCTAAAACCACAAACAAACAGGCAAAAAAGTCAGTGTAGTACAAGAGGGTCCGTCTTTACTTTCTTGCTTAGGGGTATGGAATTACTGTTCAAGATCATATGGATACTAATGGTGGAACAGAAGCCATCCAACAGCCATGAAAGCAACTGACGCCAGGGCAGGAGAGATGATGGCTCAGAGGTAAGCCAGATGACCCGAGTTTAATTCTCAAGACTTGGATGGTAAGACTAAAGAACAACTTGCCTCAAACTGCCCTATGACATCCCTTTGTGCCCAGTGGCCTGTCCATGGCTGTGTGAATGCACACCCACAGTCACAAAACAAATTAATATAAAGCATAAAAAATTTTAATGTATCACGTCTATATGTTAAGTATGGCATTTTAATGCCTCTCTTTTTATGGGCAAATGGAATTCTAAGAATTTACTATAAATAAATACATATAAATGAATTTCCCATGAGGGCAATTTTTCTTACAACATATGTTCTGAATAATCCCCCAGTATGTGCAATTTGAACACCGAGGCAACGGTGATAGAAACAAATTCACAAAAATCACAAAACCATTACGCAACACATTTGGCTTTTCAGAATATTCTATAATTTTCTTAAGTGAACCCAGGCTAGGCTTTTAGAAAAGTACATTGCAGGTGGTAAAATAAGGTTAAAACAACCAAAAAAACAAAACAAAACAAAGTCCTAGCCACCTATTTATTAGCATACGCCTTGTAAGTATAGAGATAGGAATGCATATTATTTTTGATGGATGGCAATTCATGCACTGAAGGTTTTACTGTGTGAAAGACAGCAGGAACAGTATATGCAAAGACTGGGAAGGGACCTTTTCCTTTTTAGACTCAGTGGTTTGAGATTATTACTGTTTGGCAAGCAGAAGTAAATTGGTCTGCAATTTCAACAGCTTTGCAGAAATATTCCAAGAGAGAGTTTTGGTGAATGAGTCTCAACACACCATGTGGCTCTCCTGTGGCTTCATTGTCTGATGACTTATTCGCAACTCACAAACTCAGCTCTGAGGGGTCATGTCCTGTAAATAGTTTATAAAAAAAGGTAAAAGCTTTAAAGAGACAGAGTACAGACAGTCATAGATTAAAAGGAGAAAAGAAAAATAAGCCATGTAAAGATGGAATATACAAAGAGAGTCTGAATTATGTATATTAATGTGTTTTCTTTGAATTTTTTGACCATGAAGGAGCTAAGTAACCAACATATACACTTTAAAGGTATCTTGACTTCAGATTTTGAGTCTAAATATATGTAGCTTTGAAAAGAGGTTCTTCTTTTGTTTCCACAGAAAAGGGGAAATGGTGTGGGAGGTTCTTCTGGCAATATGTTGCTTTTATTGGTTAATGAATAAAGAAACTGGCTTGGCCTGATAGGGCAGAACTTAGGTAGGAGTCAGGAGGGAAGCCATGTATCCCCGCTGGAGACAGAATCCAGAACTTTAGCCAGTAAGCCACAGCCATGTGGTGATACACAGATTAATAGAAGTGAATTAAATTAATATGTAAGAGTTTGCCAATAAGAAGCTAAATCTAATGAGCCAAAAAGTGATTTATTCATTAACCAATAAAAGCAACACATAGACAGAAGGACCTCCCACACCAGGATTGCAGTATGAATTTGAGTTATGAAAGGGGATTGAAAGGGGATATAATGCTAACCTTTTCTGTCACTGAATTTTAGTTTTTGATGATGATATAGGTCTGGTTAATTTTGGTGTGTGCCCTTTTTTATTTGCAAGTTTTTTCATTATTGAAGTTTATAAAAAGATTTTTAAAACAAGAATTCTAGAGGAAGATTCTTAGTACCTATTTTACATGTGATTCACATTCTTTTGTGCAAACATTGTGAAAACAGTCTCTTCTTTGTATTATACTGTGACACGATGTCATAAAACAATTTCTCAAATAGTATATTATTTTCCTTTTTTCTGTTTTTCTTTTTTCTATTTTTTTGTTGCTTTTGTTTCTTTGAGAAAGAATTTCTATGTGTCACCCTGATGGTCCTGGAACTCATTCTGCAGGCCAGGCGGGTCTCAAACTCAGAGATCCACCTGCCTCTGCCTCTGTCGGACTGGGATTAAATGTGTGTTCACTATCTCCTTCTAGTCTACTAATTAGTGCACATGTTGCTGCATCTAAAACCTGACAATCATAGTTTAAGGAGGGATAGAGTCCATCATGGTGGGGTAGGCGTGTTGGCAGGAGTGTTGAGGTAGTCAGTCACATTGTATCTACAACCAGGAAGCAGGTAGAAGACAGGAAGTAAGGTCATGATATAAAACCTTGAGGTCTATACCCTAGTACACACTTCCTCCAGCAAGCCCCCACCACCTAAAGATTCCACAACTTCCAGGACAAACATGGTCACCAGCTGAAGACAATGTACCCCAAATTATGACCCTACAAGGGGCATTTCAGATTCAAATCCTAGCAGTTAGTGGACCCTGAGCCTATATCAGCAACACCAGCAATCAATATCTTTTGTAAACACGTATTTACAAACTGGGGCAGAGTTGGGACCAATCTGAGTTTTAACAAAGCCTTCGGTCAGTTTTTATCATTCTAAAGTTTGATTATCACTGGTTTATGAACATGTCCACTGTCACTATATTTTCATTTAATCAATTAATATTGAGATTATGTTTGGTCAGACAACTGAACCCAAGATAAATGATTTTCTTGTCTTATTTTGTCCATAGAAATTGCATTTTGAATTGGCCAACATTATACAGTTAGTCTGTTGGAATGATTTGTCTTTTAAAGTGTGAATTTGCTCCTATGTAATTGATATACTGAGAATGAGATTATTATAAGGGAACTTTGCATTTAGGGAACAGTATTTCACTGTCTAAACAAGGTAGGTGAATGCATGAAAACTTCATACCTTTGAACTTGGCTTTGTAAGAATACACAAAGCTTATACTCACCCATCACAAGGTTAGTCAAGGACTCTCACATATCCACACTAAGTGATGCAACTCCTTGTGGATTTCACAGTATCTTCCACCATTTCATACCTGCTCACAAATCTATGCTCCTCTCATAAACAAACTTCAGGTCTTCTGTAATCCAAAATGTTGCGTAATTATGTATTTGGATCCCTTAACAAATATACAATATGGCTAGCACCTTGTTAGGTATTTCTTTTTTAAAACATTATTTTGACGAATTGGGGGTATTACATTCCAATACTCTGTTCTTTCGCACAGTCTGGACAATTTTAGGAAATCTTGTGTTGCACTGAAGCAAAGTACAATGAGCAAAACTTAGCAGCAGCTATAATCCTTATTTTAGGACGTTTTCCTTTACAATCACAGTTTTCTTATTAGTAACATTGGAATGAACTTGAAGTGTTTGCCACTAGGGTAGACAGGCTTTAAAATATCTATCAGAGGCAAGATGTCAGGGGTTTGGAGGATCAGGGGTTCAAGGTCATCCTTGGTACGATCATTAATTTTATTGTAAACTTGTTGCAACCTGAGGAAATAGTCTCAATGAGGGTTATGGACACTGGTTGGCCCATGGGTGTGTCTGTGGGAAGCTGTCTTAATTCAGCAAAGTGATGTGTAAAACCCAGTCCATCAGGCAGGGTGTCCTGGACTGTGAGAAGAGTAGAGAAACAGAGCTGAGCACATGTAAGCAACATGCACGCATTTGTTTCACTCTGTTCTGGCCTGGGAGTGTGATGTGATCCAACTGTTTTAGGATGCTGCCTCGACCTCCCTGCTCGGATGGACTACAGCCTGGAATTGAGAAAATAAACTATTTCTTCCTAAGGTGCCTTTTGCTAGTGTATTTTGTCAGAGAAACAAATGCCATTAGAACACTTGACTACAGTAATTCTAGATCAGACTGGCCTGTTTGAGATTCTGATTCAGTCTGCCTGTCTTTCTTAGTCTCTGTCTCTGTCTCTCTCTCTCTGTCTCTCTCTCTGTCTCTCTCTCTATCTCTCTCTCTCTGTGTTTATATCAGTTTTCATATCGACACATTTTATTCAAATTTATATTCCTCACATTAGATAATAAACTATACGAGTCTCAATTCAAAAGCACTGGAAGTAAACAATAGCGTTTCCTTTGCTTTTCCAGGTTTCGTTGGTCCGCTCTCACAGCGGACAGCTTCTGATGGGGAAGCTGCTGCAACTCCAGAGAAGCAGCGTTTTAAGATGCATTTGAACAGGGAGGCAGGATTATTATTACACAGAGCTGAAAGGGAGGCGGGGTTATTACACACAGATTATCAAGAATGCAGATTTAGCTAATCTTGATAGGGGGATCAGTCTACATGGGCATAAACCTCCTGGAGGAGAAAGCTACAGTGGACCTCCTCTGTATACACCGTCAACGTTTGTCCTTGGACCCAAGAAAGGCTTTGTTAACACTCTGAACTGCTCTTCCCATGGTGCTGAGGCATTGGTCGTTGTCATGCCTGTGCCCAAGTTAACAGCACACATTTATTCAAGACTTAGCTCCCTACAATATGGTCCTTTATTTATTTAATCTTTTTTGTTCTACTATTTTTCATCAACTATCAATAATAGCTGTCTGTCCAAGTCTGTCAGTGGTAACCATCCTTATTATAAAGAGGAGGAAAAGTTACTTGGTGGTTAGCTACGCATATGTGTCCTTGACATGTTTGACATAGAGGGGAGCAGTTTTTCTAGGTGGTGCATAGGGCTTGAAGGCCAGCTCTGTCCCTACCACTGCCAACAGAAAGACTTAAACAAGTCTTACCTTTTTTTTTTTTCTGCTTGAGAATCCCAGCAAGCTGAAGAAGGTACCCTGTGAGCACGTGCTGGTGGCTATGATGATGCATCCCCTGGAGGCAGGGTTCTTACCGGGAGAGGAATGACTCACCTTATGGTTGATCCTGTATCTATTAACCCCACAGTCTGTGAATTTGGCTTCCTGTTTACAAGGGGGTGTTTAGACTTCCTCATTCTGGACCCATTTCCTGCCTCAGACATTCTGAAACCCAATAGATTGTCTTTTCTCTTTATTTATCTGTGTCTTATTGAGTTTTTTGTGTCTAGATTATCTTCAGGAATGAAACGAAGTTGTCTGACGGGCTATAGCGGCTTCTGAGAAGAAATCAATGGATACTGGATTTGTTCTTGCTAATGACGTTTTAGAGGCTGTACCGATTTTCTAATATGAAATGCGGGGAAGGGCGAGGAGCACAGTGAAAGAAGCGTCAAGCGGAAACAGAAGAAGTGGATTAAATTTTGAACTACGATTTCTTTCAGCTTTAAAGAGACACATCTATATCAGCATCATTTCCTGTTGACCTACAGTGAACATGATGTTCAGTGGCATTTTCTTTTTCATCCCCAGAAAACACCCTAAGGAATTATGTTTTATATCTTCCTTCATGTTTTTGAGGTAATGTTTCTGAGTTTTTGAAAACAGTGCAAGATCATGAAGCAAGACCTTATAAGCCGAGAACTCCGCTGTGCCAATCACCTTTCCAGCTGCAGTGTGTGTCAGTACGCAAGTTCAGATTTCTATGCAGGATGACTTTTCCAACAGCAAGGCGTATGAAAAGAGCATAGGTAAATATTTTTTCGTGGTTAAAGACAGCAATTAGAGCAGCGGACAGTGGAGTGGTCCTAGTACTTGAGAGGGAGAGGCAGGAGACCGTAAATTCCATGTTAGCCTGGACTGCACAATGAGTTCAAAGTTCACTGTAAAGTGAGACTTATCTCAAACGAAAGAAAGAAAGAATAAAATAAAATGAAATTAAAAGAAAAAAAAGCAATCTTATTTGTTCAAATGTTTTGCATCCACTCATTTATTTCGCAATAGCCTCCCTGAACCCATTATTTCACGACGCAGTGGTGGGAAGCCATGATTCTCTGGTAATGAAGGCGCAGTGGGAAAAAAACAGTGCCTCGTGGCCCTGTAAAGCATTTAGCAATTAAAGGGGACTTGTCTAGAACCCATTTATCCTGAACAAAAACATGGTGAGAGTCTGAAGTTTTATCTCTGTAATTATTCATTGCTTATTATTTTGTTGGTGGTGCAGCCTCTCCGCTTCCGCGTCAGTGCTATCTGTCTTAGATTATGATCTGTCTTGACCCGAAATGTCTTCTAAATTGCTCTGTGCAATTAAATGCTTTGTGATCGTGATAAAAAGCATCGTTAGGACGGTGAGGCTGGAGATCTACGCACAAAGCTACGCCCCATGCAAAGAAGCTACTGTCACTGAGCAATAGTTGACTGTGTTCTGGGAAAGGGAAGGAGTCACAGTTGTTTGCTTTGAAGCAAGCCCCTATGCATGGCTCTCGGGATCTGAACTCTAGTCTAGTTGCGCACACGCGGGTATATGGGTATAACCCCCACCTTACTCCTCACCCAATGCCAAATGAATTGGACTATATGGTAATGTCAGTTAATTTATTTGCTAGTCGAGCAGCTTTTTGTTGTATGAACTTTTTCGTAGACTCATTCAGGACTCTTAGTAAATTGTAGACAATAACAGATTTTATACTTTGTAGCAATGAAGAAGTCCTAAATAACCCTCTCAACTAGCTTTCATGAACATTTGCTTAGTGTCTGAGACACAGGGGGTAACAGTGTTCCATAGTCAACAAAACACTCTTTTCCAAAATAAAACAGCTTTTGCTAATATATTCAAAATAATAAGCAAACGCACACACACACCTGTATGTGTGTGTGTATGTGTGTGTGTGCATGTGTGTCTTGATGAAGTTGATGGTCCTGATTTACTTTTCAGAAATAATGCATTTTGGATCTTTTCTCTTAAACTGTTTACAAAAACATCTGAAGAAATATGAATAGAATTAAAATTCTATTCTGCCTACTATATTCTCAGTCTTGTATTTTCCAGTTAATACCAAAGCTTTTTTATTTTATTTTATTTTTGCTTTTCAAGACAGGGTTTCTCTTTGCAACAGCCCTTGCTGTCCTGGAATTAGTTCTGTAGACCAGGCTGGCCTTGAATTCGCAGAGCTCCACCTGCCTCTGCCTCCCAAGTGCTGGGAATTAAAGGTGGGAACCACTATGATCCAAAGCATTAAAAAAAAAAACAAAACAAACTAGAAACAAGTGTATTAATATATGGAAACTTCTGACATTGTGAGTAGTGACTAAATGTCGAAGGAATGAACATCTGGAATGACAAATAAACTTTCAAATCATCTATACACCGAGAAGCTTTAAAAAATTTTTCAAGTACATGCCCTAAATTTAAGTTATTTTTTTATAATGTACAAAACCTTTAAGTCTGCAACAGGAAGTCAAAAAAGAAACCTTGACGTTTGAAAATAAAAGGTTATATTTCAGAGAGCGCAAAAGAAAATATTCCATCAAAGGCCATTGCTATAAACACAAACAGCAGGGAAAACCAAGAATGCTAAAGACAAGGAGACTATCCTGACCCCGCAGTGGGACTCAGTGCCCATGAGCACATCTCATTATGGAAGTCTTTCTAGTCTGGTACCTTGCAAACTCAAGGTTTGACCTTGGGCAGGTCATTTCAGCTCTGAAGACCTACTTTCTCTCATGTCAAAGAAAGAGGTATGTCTTCAAAAAAAAAAAAAAACCTTTAAAGTCCTTGTTTGTAAATACAAGAAAATTATTATCCAGATAAATGATATGATTTTAAATATTCTACAAATGCTTATATAAAAAAAAGTCTTGATTGCACATTATCTGCTGGGCTGCTGGGCTGAAGAATCTCAGAGGCATTAGTGTCCTAGCTCTCTGATAACCAGTGACTACTGAGGAGGGGTACAATGTCTCAAAGTTTGCAAAGTCTCCCCAAATACTGATGAAGAAAAAAGCACGTCAGTACCTGTAGTGGGCACCCACTATGCATAGTTTATAATAAAAGGTGATATGCATCATTATCTACACAAATGTGTTAAATGTAATGACCTCTGGAGCTCAGCTAATTATATCGAACTCATTAGCGTATGCATGTTTATCTGGAGTAAAAAACGTTTCAAAGATCAGTGCCCCTGAGTTAGACTGCAAAGGTCAAAGCTCTTAAATTCATCCAGTGCACATCATGCAAGGAACCGGTGGTGACTCTTGTTAGATCTGGTCTATTTAAGAAAGGGAGATTGATGTCACAAGGCAGAGACTTTCCTACAACAGTTCATTTAGCAAATGTTAGACTAGCAGGCCATTAACTGAACACAAAAACATTGCAAATACATATTCTTCTTGTTTGTTTTCATGTTGTCTGCCGCCCTGACAATGGAGGGGAAATGACTGTACACGTCAGAGTTGGCAGTCTTCTTTTTTCCAAGCTTGAAATAATTGGCAGTGTGGATGTGCAAGGCAGACACAAGAAGTAATTCTGGGTTTGATGCCTTTTTGTTTTGTTTTGCTTTATGTTTTTATTTTGGTGCATTCCCCCTACCCCATTATTAGATATTACCTTAGTGCTAAAAAAGAAAAAGAAAAAGAAAAACAAATACTGGTTAGGAATACAAAGAGAAAATGAAAAAAAATAGCTCATTACTTCTCTCCTGCATGTGATTGGGCTTATGTGACTGGTGCATTTGACTTTGTAGTCATTTCTCTGCTTTCTCTGTAAACATCGATACTGGCAATGGAAAGCACAGCCGTCTACCATGAGGATGGGCACCAATTATTTATATGTGTGTGGTTTGTCTGCTTTCAATCTATTGATCTTCAGGTAAAGACTGAAACTGAAGCAGATTTAATGTAAGGATAACTGTTCTATAGTTATATCTATTGCAATTAATATCTATGAGAGCCAGCAGAAAAAGATAAACTGCCATTCTTCTCTCCCACCACTTGCTCATGAGAATGTGGGATAGAGAAGAATTATTTTCTATCAAACTGAAACAGACAGTTGGACTAAAGTGAATTCAAAATCCTTAGGCATCTCCTTCCAAGTTTCCTTCAGTGAAAATTGATAAGAATAAAAATTATATATAAAAAAATTGCAGGACCATTGCACCTAGCGGAGTTATCTGAATGGTTCCCCAGGTCAAGTAATCTGTCAACTATTTCCCTCTAGATTGTAGGATTAGTATATAAGGCCAGATGCTTATCCTGTATATCATTGGGCAGTTATTTTTAGACTCAGACTGAGCATATGATTTGACACTCTGAGAGGAGATTTTCGAAGATTTTACTTCCAAAAATCTGGTGGCATATTATAGTAAAGTAGAATTCCTTTACAAAATACAGCTGGGAAAACTCTAAAATGTAGTTTGAATACATTTAAAACGAGTCTCCAAGGCTTTCTTCACTAAATAAAAAGATTGCAAATTAAGAGCACTCAAAAATTGTAGCTGGCATTCAGAAACTCATTAGCTTCATTCTTCTCCAAAACTCACCACAGCAATTAGTCTATACTTTAATTGGTTAAAATTGTTCCTCATTAAGCCGCTAATGTTTTTTTAAAAGACATTTTCCCTCTATCCCTGTTTTGGTCTTAAATTTTTGAGAAATGAAAATTCTTACCCTTGACTAGTTCTTGACATGATTGAGTCCATTCGTTGCTTTTCATCTGTCCGTATGATGATCTTTCCTTTGAACTTTCTCCCTCTGGTTCCTTCTACATAGTCAAAGATCCAAGAATCTCACACCGACACATTGCTCACTAGTCTATATTTTCAATGACAGTTAATAGAAAAGTGTACAAAATACCCAATTAATTGTCAGAAAATTCAAGTAGAAACTTTTGTCAATTTTACTTTAGCTCTGCAATGTAGTCTTAACATTTTTATGCCAAGTTAATATTCACAGTTTAAGATATTACTTCCTATTAAAATATAATAGCTGCCATCTTAAAATCATCCACTATTGCTTAATATAAAGTTTTATGTTCTTTCCTTCCATCATGCATTCAATAGCCATGTTTAATTCAGTATCTTCCTTTGCAGATACTGTCGTAGACATATGGATTAAGAAGGGGAAAGATATGTGTTTTATGATCTGAAAACACTTATGAAAAGCAGATAAACTCATACTTTTAACAGTTAATAGAACAAAGACACTATAATAGATAGGAACTTTATAGAAACAGAGAGGTTTTGCCATCTGAAAGGCAAGTGATGAAGCAGATGTCAGGTAAAAGTGCATGCATAGCTTGAGCTAAGTGTTCAAAGGTGTGCTTTACCAGGTGGTTAGTGGACAAAGGTGCCTTCCCTAGAAGACCCAAGGCATAAGACAGGAAAATACACTAAGATACTAAGTGATGTGGGATTAAAAAAGAGTATAGACAGTTATAATATAAAAGAGTACGGTTATGGATTAAAGGGATGAAGATAATAAAGTAAATACTAAACCTGTAAAAAGAAGTAATAGAGTAAAAAAAGCCATATAAAGATGGAATATATACAGAGTCTGGATTATGTATATTATTGTGTTTTCTTTGAAATTTTTGACTGTGAATGAGCTAAATACAGAGAGACATTTCATTGTACAAGCTGCTAAGCTAAACCAATATATATATTTTAAAGGTATCTTGACTTCAAAATTTGGGTCTAAGAATATGTTGCTTTGGAAAATAGGTTCTGCTTTTGCTTCCACAGAGGATATAAAGTTGTGGATTCCTTACTGGCTAATATGGTTTGATCAAACAAGGTCCCCTGAAGCAATGGCCAACATGGTACAACATCCATGACAGCTTCAGAACACTGACTGAGGTGGACCTACTACTACCACACAGGATATCCCATAAAAGGCCTGATTAACAGCACCCTTAATCAGTAAAAAGTCGTTTAGAGAACAATGCCCAGATTCCCTAAATGATTGTTTATAAATGTTTTCATTTAAAGGGGGATATGATAAAGAGATGAATACTTTGCATTGGTATGGATCTTGGTTTATTGATACAAATTTAAGGTCAATTTTTGCTATATATATATATATATATTTCTGCTCTTTAGGTATTGTGTTTGTGTAGTTCATTTAAAAAGTAATGCATCACTAAGAAATACAGATTAATAGTCATCTATAATGTAGTCATGTTAGTTAGGTTTTCTCAATGTACAGAGATATATTTAAGCTGGATAGGTATTCTTCAAATTTTTCAAAGACATACAGAATATGATATTTAAAATGTTTTAAGAACTTAGACTTTTCTTGACAGTGAGACATGTCTGTTTCTGCAGCACCAATTACTTCAGAGATGATGATGGGCATTGAAGAACCTCATTATGGAATTTGCCTTCAATGTGACAGGGCTAGTCATTTGAGCAAGAAACTGCTCTTGTCTGGACTGCTTGATGGTATGCTATATAAACTGGGCATGCAGAATCCACAGAAAAATGACTGTTGAACTTTCCTAAAGAAATTGAGGCAATCCTTTCCTGCTTCATGAAAGAGTCTGTCAGACATTCTGTAGGACACAGAGGAAAATGACTGACAAATTGCCAATATAGGCAGAACAGCTTTAAAATTTCCTGCTTCGTGGGATATTCTGTTGGATACTATGGGCCTGTAGGCTAAAGATGGATGCCCCAATGTTACAAAAGAATTTTGGGTGACTGTCCAGGCAGCAAGAAGTCTCTGTCAATCCTAGAGATTCGGAACTTGCTTACAATATGCTTCTGTTTTCTTAGGTAATATTATACCCTTCTGGAGTCATTAATGGAATTTAAAAAAGATAGTTAGAATTATAAAAAATAAATTAGATAAAAAACTTTAAACTCACAAATATAGGATAAATGATAGAGTATTTTCCTTAATTTGACAGATGTAAATGAACCAAATATTGTAATTCTTGCTTGATACTGTATTATTGTATGTAATCTTGCTATATTAAAGTTAGAACCTTCCTTTTTATTTAGACAGAAAAGGATTACCCTCTGTATGCTGTGAATATGTTTTGTTACCATTGTTTAATAAAGAATTTGTTTTGGGCCTATGGCAGCACATAGTAGAGAAAATCGGGAATACCAAGTAGAGATAGAGGAGAAAAGAAGGCGGAATCAGGGAGGTGCCATGTAACTGCCAAAGGAGGCAGATGCTTTGGGACCTTACTGGTAAACTACAAGCCTTGTGGTAAGACATTAAATAATAGGAAAGGGTTAATTTGAAATGTAAGAGTGAGTTAATAAGAAGCCTAAGCTAATAGGCCGCCAAGCAGTATTGTAATTAGTATAGTTTCTGTGTCATTATTTCATGTAGTTGTGACTGGAAAACAAATGAGCAGCGTCCATCAACAATTGAGAGAAAGAAATCATTCAACCTGGCTAAAGTAGATGAGAAGGCTCACGGCTGAGGAAGGGACCAATGGGTGGATGGCATTATGACAACAATAACCATGAATTCTGGACAAGAATTAGCAATGTTAAGCAGGAAAAAAGAAGCATAAAATACAGTTTCTTCTTTTAGAGAAAACATACTAGATATTTGAAGAAACAGAAATAAAATATTTCCAAATCAAGATTTAGCTTCTCAAGAACAAAATTTGCACCAAGGTGGATTAGAAACAGAAACACAGAATAAAAGTGCAATTGCTTCTGAATTGACAAGATGTGTGAACCCTAGAATTTTGAAACATGAGAATCTAAACCAAGATCCTAAACTCCATTCTTTTCACCAACGGGTAGGTAGCATGGAAGAAATTTAAATTATATTCAGCCAATTTCCTTAAAAGTTGTTTAAAGAAAGCAAAAAAATAAAGTATGCGATTAACAAATATATTGTAATAAATATGGGCTGGAGAGATGGCTCAGTGATAACGAACATCTGCCGCTTTTGTAGAGGATCTGTTTTGCTCCCAGGACCCACACAGTGGCTTACAACCCTAGTTCCAAGGGGTCCAGTGCTATCCTCTGGCATCCTCAGGCACTGCATACACATGGTACACATGTGTACATTCAGAGAAAAACATTCATACATATCAAATAGACAACATTTACCTTAAAACTAACAAATAGAACAAGAATATTAAAAGGACAGT
Source organism: Myodes glareolus (assembly GCF_982192425.1). Lineage (NCBI taxonomy): Eukaryota > Metazoa > Chordata > Mammalia > Rodentia > Cricetidae > Myodes > Myodes glareolus. The sequence goes on from NC_142026.1 coordinate 107,323,205, forward strand.
GGGTTAGAAGGCTTATTTTTCAAAGAACTTTTATTTATTTGATGAGCTATAAAGATAATTTTGATGAAATTATGGCAATTCATATTGTCCTTCTTTCAACAGGCACTGAAACAATGTAAAAAGATACATACTTACAAAGACAACTGTGAAGTTCAAACCTTGAAGTAGTAAAGTGGAAATGCAAACAAAAAAGGAAAAAGGAGAAAAATGTGGATGATTCTAGTGTAAAACAAATAGCAAATACTATAATCAGATCAAGAATACCTACCTTTTAATACGTGGAAGTAATCTATTTATACCAAATATAATTATCCACCAAACTGACTTTATCCTATCAAAAGATTTATTTTAGCCTGAATTAAAGTAAAAGGCCCACTTATATCCTGCCTATATAGAAAAGTCATGTGTGTGTGTGTGTGTGTGTGTGTGTGTGTGTATCCATGTCCACATCTCTCTGTGGGTGTGTATATAAATATGGAGACCAGAGGTAAATGTTCGGTGTCTTAGTTTTATTTTGAGTCAGTTTCTTTCATTGATGTTAGAGTTCAACTAGACTGATAGAATGTTCTTAGCAACTGCAGAATATGCAGTTTTTAAGTGCACATAGGATATTAGAGATGTACTGTGCACTAAAGCATGCCTAAACAAGTTTCAGCAAATTGTAGAGTTGCTGAGTATATACCCTGACCAAAATATGCATAAGTTAAAAATAAGCATAATGTATAGAACAGTCTGAACTATTAGGCAACTAAAAATTGACTCTATATAACACGTCGGTCAAAGGTTAGCTCATAAAGAATATTTTAGTTATAAACTATTTAAATTTATAGTTTTCATTGAATGATACCTGAACAATCTTCTTGACTAACTAGAGAGGATAAAAGGTATAAAATAATTATCATAGATTCTGAAAAACCAAGAAACAAACAAAAAACTCAATAAAAGTCAGAAAGTTATGAAAATGCTAAAAAATGACTGCTTATTTTATATCAGATATTTTTTAAATAGCAGGTTTCCTACTTTTTTTTTATTGTTGAGCTAAAGCACTCTGACATAAAAACTGGTGTAGGAGGTCTTTCTGTTTATGTGTTGCTTTCATTGGTTAACGAATAAAGAAACTGCCTTGGCATTTTGATAGGGCAGAACTTCGGTAGGCGGGGGGGGGGGGGGGAACAGAACTGAATGCTGGGAGGAAGAAGGCAAAGTCGGAAAGAAGCCATGAATCTTCTGCCTGAGACAGATGCCGGTTTGAATTTTACCCAGTAAGTCACTGCCATGTGATGATACACAGATTAATAGAAATGGGTTAAGCTAATATGTAAGAGTTAGCCAATAAGAAGTTAGAGCTAATGGACCAAGCAGTGTTTTAATGAATACAATTTCTGTGTGGTTATTTTGGGGCTAAGCTATCTGTGTGGATGGGGCGAACAAGCGGGCCCTCTCCCTACAACAAAAAACCACTGAGAAGTGGAAAGGGTCTATTCCAGTTTACAGGTTAGAGTACATCTTTAACAGAAGCCAGGTCGGGAACTTGAAGCAGAAACCATGGAGATCACTATTTGCTGGCTTTCTTGGGCACATAAACTGGATTTTCTTTTAGACAGAACAGTACCACCTCCCAAGAGAATGGTGCTGCCCACAGTGGACTGGACCCTCCTATTTCAATTTACAATCAAGATAATGTCCCAAAGATTAATCTAAGTTAGGCAATTCTTCGGTTACACTTTCCTCTCAGATGACTCTGTGCTCCTATTAAAGATGACTAGGACAGTAGGCAAGGAAAGATTTCCTGGAAAAAGAATAAATAGAGAAAATTGCATATTAAAACTCATTTATTTTTATTCATGTGTATGTGTTATAGCAGTGTGAGTGTGAAGAGGCCTGCAGAGGCCAGAAGTCATCAAATTTCCTGAGCTTCAGTGACAGGAAATTGTGATCTGCCTGACATGAGTGCTGGGAGCCAAACTCTGGTACTCAGCAAAAACAGGATGTGCTCTTAATCCATGAGTCATCTGTCCAGTCCCTGCCAGGAGATTTAACTCTAAGAAATCACACATTGTTCCTCAAGTTGAAGAAAAATGGCATTAGGTAGTGATATGGAAGGAAATAGAAAAAAATCTTACAGTGGTAAATTATATTCATTACATAAAAATTTGCCACTTCACCATTTTAGTGTACATTTGAGGTATTTAGATACACTTCTGATGTCTAACCATTTATCACTACTATCTGTTTCTAGAAGTTCTTCATTTTTCCCCAAATGCTTCTTTTATTATTTCATCTTTGCTTACTTTTTGCTTGATTAAAAATATTACATTACCCAAAGAAAAATTAGTGACAATATATACAGCAATAAGAGCACAAGATAGAGAGAGATGTACATTTATAATAGTAATATTCTTATATAGAAAAGGTATGATGACATTGAATAATGCTATATTCTTTATGGAATACATTATTTAAGCAATTTAATAAGAGCATATTGTAATTAGATAAAGATGCATATTATGAACTATAGATTAAAATATTAGAGATATATATTGTTAAGATTCCAATAGTGGAGTTGAGATGGGGTACTAAAATTTATCTGTGATAGCTATTTTTGGTTATCAACTACTTAACTATATCTGGAATGAGCTATAATCCAGAAATGGAGGGCACACTAGTGCTCCTGACCTTGAGACAAGAAGACAACATGACTTCGATTCAAATCTTGAGACTGGATGACACATTTGTTTAATCTAGACCTTAAGGCTGGAAAGCACACCTTTAATCTGGAACACATTTTCTTTTCTTTCTTTTTTTAAAGATATCTATCTATCTATCTATCTATCTATCTATCTATCTATCTATCTATTTATTATGTATGCAATATTCTGTCTGTGTGTGTGCCTGCATGCCAGAAGAGGGCACCAGACCCCATTACAGATGGTTGTGAGCCACCATGTTGTTGCTGGGAATTGAACTCAGAACCTTTGGAAGAGCAGGCAATGCTCTTAACCTCTGAGCCATCTCTCCAGTCCCTGGACCACACTTTCTGCTGGAAGCCTATATAAAGACAATGAAAGAAGGAAGGGTTTGTTGTCCTGCTTGCCCTTGCCTAGTCAGCACATCCATTCCTTCTTCCGGATCCCAACAGATCAGCTGAGAAACCCATTCTCGTGGAATTGAGCAGCTACTAGATCTTTGGACCTACCATTCATGACTAGCCATTGTTGAACTTCAGCCTGTAAGTTGTGCCAAAAAATTTATGTATATACAGATTTTGGTACCAGAAGTTGGGTCTTGCTGTGACAGACCTGACCTTGTTTTTGGATTATGGAAAGACTTTGGAATTTTGGGGTAGAAGAGTCGTTGAATGTTAAGAGTTCTGTGGGAACTTGGAAGATAAGAATGTTAAAAGCAGTGCAGAAGATGGAGCTCTGCCTTGTGAAATTTCAGAGGAAAGTTCAGAGATGCTATCGGGGTCATTTGTTATTTGGAATTAAGATCCCGTGGCTGTGGTTCACTGGGGCTGAAGAATCAGCTGTGATGAACAAGATATCAGAACTACTGAAGCAAAATTTTGCTCTGCTGAGATGTTTCATGCTGGTTGGCTGGAGCTAAGAAATTAGCGGTGATTAAGAAGGAACCAGCATCATGGAGGTGAAATCTTTCAGGAAGTGTTTTCTGAGAGCACAGAGAAGCTGTTTTCCAGAGGTGACCAGGGTTGTACCTCATGCTGGCAGCAAGACTTGGTAAGGTGTAAGAGTCACCCAGGCGGTGCTGGTTTTGAAGGCCTGAAGGGGTCGTAGAGCACAGCTGAGTCTTGGTGCTATGAGAGGCCAGGAAAGGTCATTGGTGCGTGTGCGGATTCAGTGATATTTGAAGGCCCAGGGCTGATGGGGTCAGCTGTACTGGCTGGTTTTGTGTCAACTTGACAAAGCCGGAGTCATCAGAGAGGAGGGTGCCTCTTTCAGTTGAGGAAATACCTCCATGAGACCCAGCTACACAGCATTTTCTCAACTAGTGACCAATGGGGGAGGGCATAGCCCTTGGTGGGTAATGCCATCCCTGGGCTGGTGATCCTGGGTTCTAGAGTAAAGTGGGCTGAGCAAGTTAAGGGAAGCAAGACAGTAAACAGCACTTCTCCATCGATTCTGCATCTGCTCCTGTCTCCAGGATCCTGCCCTGTTTGAGTTCCTGTCCTGACTTCCTTCAGTGATGAGCATCAATGCTGAAGTGTAAACCTAATAAACCCTTTTCTCTCCAACTTGCTTTTTTTTGTGTCATAGTGTTTTGTTGCAGCAATAAAAACCCTCACTAAGATAGTAGTTATCCAATTCAGAAAAAAAAAGAGCTGGAAAGATGGCTCAGCAGTTAAGGATGGGTACTATTTTTGAAGAGGACCTGCATTTGTTTCCCAGAGCCCACATAGTGGTTCATGATTAGTCACCTGTAACTCCCTCTCCAGGGAGATCCAATGCCTCTGACTTTGTGGGACCTGCACTCATGAACACACACACACACATACACACACAGACATACACACACACACACACACACACACACACACGGGGGGGGAGGAGGGGATAAAATAAACCTTGACAGAAAACAAAAATTCAGAAATAAAAAGGAACAAAGAAGAAACATATTAAGTAGAAAATACAAGCTACGGTATTGACTTCAATGCCACCATATCAATAATTGCATTAGCTTAGATGATCTAAGGAGTCCAGTCAAATAGCAATCATTATCATACTGCATTAAATACAGTGTGCTCAATCCCATGTTGTCACACAAGATGCTTTTTTAGTGCAATGATCTTGAAAAATTTAAAAGAATAGTCGAAGAAGCACCACACATTGAAAACCATTGCAACACACTGAGGAAGTTATTCTGTGTCTTTCCTGCCCCTCTCACCAAGAAGTGCATATCCTGACATTAATGAAATCTAGCCAAGCAGAACCATCAGAAGGAAAGCTAAAAAAAAAAATGACCACCATCTACAGAACAGTCAAGGTTGTTAAAGTCAAGAAGGAGATGAAGAATGCTTCCAGACTGAAGACCACCTGTCATAGTGGTTATGGCCAGGACCCTTTAAATAAAATTATTGTAGGAACAGTTGGACAACTCTTAGGATTCTACGTAGTCTAGAATACGTAAATGAGTCCTGTGCCAGCACCCGTGCCAGTGCTGGCTTCCTGATCTAGATGACTGCATCCTATTGTGCAGAGCAGACAGGAACAATTCCTGTTATCTAGCAGGGAAACTCTGAAGTGTGGATGTCGAGGCTTCAGTTTGAGAGCCTTTCAAATGCCTTAGGAAGAAGTTCTGCTTTCCTGGACATTTTCTAGATGTTTACTGTTTGGTTTTGTAGGGCTGGCAAGGTTGTTCAATAGGTAAAAACACTCACTACACAGGCTTGATGACTGTGGGTCGTCCGTGGAACCCACATAAAAGAAACAAAAACAAACAAAGACAGTTGCTAGCCAGGCAGCACTTCCAAAGCAGAACAGGAGGTGGAAAAAGAAGTGGGAGGCAAGAACTGACTCCTCAAAGCTTTCCTTTGACTTCAGTGCCGTTGTATGTATGTGCCAACACACACACACACACACACACACACACACACACACACACATCATAAATTTACACACACACACCATAATATGCAAATAAAAATTCTTAAATTTGTTTTTATAAATTTAACAACAGTGAACAAATCTGAGTGACATCGAAATTCTTTTTTTATCATAATTTTTTATTGAATTTTTTTGACATTTAACATCATTTCCCAGTCTCTCTGTATCTGCCCTTCACCTTTGTAGTGTTCTCCTTTCAAAAGAAAACTAAAAAAGAAATAATAAACATAAGATTAAAAATGCAAAAATACAAATAAGAATATTAATTAAAAAACAAACAAAAGCAAACAAAAAACTTTCTTGGCTACTCTCTTTTTCCTATCTCTCTCACACTCTTCATTTGCCTTAATGTCGTTGGGGGCTGCTGTGTATCATGCAGTATACACTTTTTCCCAGACAGCTTTTCTTGCAAATGTTCATTGTATAATACGTTGTTGGTCAGGTTCAAGGCCTCTAGCCTCTGGTACACTGTTGCTGAAGGTTGCTTAATCATCCCCGACTGCCCTGTCTCGAAATAACCACATAGAAATCTGTATTAATTACAATACCGTTTGGCCTATAACTTAAGCACATTTCTGGCTAACTGATAGAGCATGAGACTCTTAATCTCAGGGTCATGGATTCGTGCCCCTCATTGGGCACCAGTCTGTTGTCACAGGTTTCTGTCCTGTCAGGTCCCAAAATAAATACACAGAAACTGTATTATTTGCAATGCTGTTTGACCAATAGCTTAAGTGTATTTCTAGCTAGCTCTTATATCTTAAATTAACCATTTCTGTTAATCTGTGTATTGCCAAGTGGCTGTGGCTTACTGGCAAGGGTCTGGTGTATCTATCTCCTGCAGGTAGATGCATGGCTTCTCCTTGACTTCACCCACTTGCCCCTCCTCTATCTGCTTGCAATTTCTGCCTTGTCTTATTCTGCTAAGCCACTGACCAAAACAGCTTTATTATTAACCAATGGTATACAGAGGGGACTCCCATATCACCACTCTCACGGACTCTCCTCTATGATATCCTGTTGCTGTCCTGAGTCATGGAGATCCTGTGCCTATGGTTCCTCAGGACTGGTCGCTTCATGAACTCTAACAGGTCATAGATGGGGTAGATATTGGGCAGGGCAAACTGAAAGCCCTGGATGTATGTCTAGTTGGTAGCTGAGTTGATTTGCAGGCACATGGATGGTACCTAGAATAAAACATCCTAAGTGGGGTAAGTCAGACCTAGAAAGATAAATATGGTATGCATTCACTTATATGTTGATATTAGCTGATAACTAAATGATAAACTACTATCTGTAGACCCAGAGATATTAGTTACAGAGAAAGGAACTAGGGAACACATGGATCTTCCTGGAGGGAAATAGATTTTAAGGATGGTCTGGGGGTAGGTGGGAACTGGAACTGGAAGATCAGGTGGGGAGGGGAAGAAAATGCAGGAAGAGACAACTATAAATGAGGAGTATTGGAGAAGTGGTGTGGAAACCTAGTGCAGTGGAAACTTCCTAAAATATATGAAGGTGACCATAATGAAGTCTCCAAATAATGGTGGAAACAGAGTCCCAACTGACCATTTCTTGTCACCAAATGAAGCTTCCAGTTCTGACACTGGGTTACATCCAATTGAGCTGTTGGTCAAAGGGGTCTCTTGGAAAGCCCCAAACCACTTGGGCTATTGACAAAGCAATTGGTTGCTCTCTACAAACTGATAGCAAGACCCCATCACTGAAGACAACCCCCAAACAGCTCACTGAACATGGAGAAGTTGAGTTGGTGCCTACCTAGAACCTTCACCCCTTTGTTCTAGTGCCTGGTACAGAACGGTATTCTGGAGTCTACTTAAATGTATATACCAACTGTGGTGGAAAGAAAGTGGCCCCCAAAGGGAGTGGCACTATTAGGCAGTACGTACAGCCTTGTTGGAGGAAGTATGCCCCTGTGGAGGTGGGCTTTGCGGTCTCATATATGTTTAAGCCATGCCCAGGGAGACAGAACATTTCACGTTGCCTTTGGATCAAGATGTAGCATTCTCCAGTACTATGTCTGCCTGCCATACTCCCAGCTGTCATGTTCCCCACCATATGCCCAGGTGCCATGCTCCCCACCATGATGATAATGGACTAACATTCTGAGTTGCCATCTCAATTCAATGTTTTCTTTTATAAGAGTTACCATGGTCATAGTGTCTCTTCACAGCATTAGGAACACTAACTAAGACACCCAGCCTCAGAACGTTTGATCTACAATGTTGTACTGCCTGCAAAATATGCTAGGGCAGCATGGCACAAAGCTTGTGAGAGTAACTAACTAATGTCTGAGGGAACCCTTACCTGACACTGCTTGGGTGACCAAGAACCAGAGACTAGATATCCCAGAAACCTAGAGTGAAACCAAATTCTACTGGTCTGAAAAAAAAAAAAACAGGTAGTGATAAAATGACTCCTAATGACATTCTGCTATACTCATAGATCATAGAATTCACTCAACTACCATCAGAGAGGCTTCCTCTTTAGAAAATGAGAACAAATATAGCAACCTACAGCTTGACATTCCACACACACACACCCCACACACACAGAGAGACAGAGACACATGGAGAGACAGAGAGAGCTTGGAACACTCAACTCAAAATGGGATCTTCCCATCAAGTCCCTCTCCTCAGAGCTCAGGGAACCCTATGGAAGAGGAAGTGGAAAGAGTGTAAGAGACAGAGGAGACGGAGGACACCAGGAGAACAAATCCCTCTGAATCAACTAAGCAAGGCTGATATGAACTCACAGAGACTGAAGCAGCAAGCTCAGGGTCTACACTGGTCTGCACCACATCCTCTGCACATATGTTAGAGTTCTCAGTTTAGTGTTTTTATGGGAGTGTCTTGAGTGTATGAATGAGTGGGTCTCTGATTCTTGTGCCTTCTCTTGAGATCTTCTTCTGTTGGTTTTCTTTGTCCAACTCCAATGTGATGTTTTTTGTTTCATTTTATTATATTTTATTTGTTAAAATGACAGTTAAAAAAAGTTAAAAGCAATTTTCTGCTCTATGGCAATCTCAAGGCTACTCTGGGCTGCTTGAAATCTTGTCTCAAAAGCAAAGCAAAGCAAAAGAAAACAATTATAAAACTCGGGGGGAAAATCTTCCCCTATACATCCCTAAAGAGAATTAAGGGCATAATGATGTTCAGTTAGTCTGAATGTTCAAAGAAAGACTTCAAGGTCAACACAATTGGGGTGGGCACTGGTATGTCTAGACATTCCTATTCTGAGGTTTATGTCTCTCCAGAGAACTACATACAATAGTTATGTCTTTAGAAATTGCAGTTGAAACTTATGAAATATGAGTAAGTAAATAAGCAGATAAACGTAAGTATTTTAAAAGATTTTTTTAAAATTTATTTTAAAATTTTAAAAGATTGGCTTGAAGAAAGAGAAAATGTTACTAGATGGGTCATTTTTAGTCATTGGAGAGAGAGAGAGAGAGAGAGAGAGAGAGAGACTTGGTTTTTCATCATCCAAAGACGCACACTATGAACAATAACAGAACATAGGATGACAAGGATTGTTCAGCTTGATGAAGAGACTGAGCAAAGCAACACCTTCAAATGGAGGGAACCCCCCAAGCAGAGCAGGGCGGAGCCGCCTTGTTGGAGATGCTACATCTAGTACTAGGATCTGCCGGACACTTGCAGGGGTTTCCAGGATCTTGTGTTCTGGAACAAGGAACTGGGCAGAGGTGTGTGGAGAGTGGCGGAAGGGAACAGTTTGTAAAAAGAGCACTTCCAAAGAGGGAGTGTCTAGACTGGAATTTTTATAGGTCATTTACATAGCATACAGCATTTCTGCCTCTTGCTTTGGTGAGGAAGGGTTTCCAGTCTGGTGTCTTTTATATGCTAATCTGGACCTCCCTCTCCTCCTTTCTGGTTGTCCTGCTGGGGAGGGAAGCAGGCATTTTCAGTAGCATCAGGACCCTTTGTATTTCCTCAGATCCACTCAGCAGCCTGCGAAAAGACCCTCAGTCTAAGATTGAGAATCTGTCCAGTGAATTCCAACAAGTAATGACAGGAGAAAAGGAAGTAAGAGCAGACAAGTTTGACCGGAGTAAGAGGGACAGGGCAAACAACTGGGCGTGAGACCTCGTGAGGACAGAGTTTAAGGAACAGGAAACTGGGGTGACGTAGCTTGTGGCATAAGAAAGGCGATGCAATTCAGATTTGGGACTGACCGAAATTTGTATTGCTGGGAAACAAGGCCAATTAGCATCAAAAATGAAGAAAAGACAAAGGGGGAGGCTTAGTTGACTTTCACAACTCCTTCTTCACTCTGCAATCATAGGATCTCAATTCTTAGATGAATCAAACTTTGACAATGTCAGTGCTAAACTACCTGCCCTGAGGCTGGTCTTGGCCAGGTTTCTCCCGTGGTGCCTATTTAACCCAGGAGTCCCTTCTAAGACGGTTGTTTTTATTTGTGTGTATGATTTCCTTTGCACGACTGTGATGGTTCGCTGTGCACTCAGCCCCAGATGCCTACAGCTTTATTTTTAGGTTTCCGTATTCAGAAGGAGCAGTCCCTGTTCAGCGACCTTCCCCGTCATTCTAAGATTTCCATTGAGCTCGACCCTGTAGCTTTCTTCAAATTCAAGTCACTGGGGGAACCTTTAGAAAAGCTGAAAAACCAAGACTACATTTTGTAGAAAGACGGAAGAAAGGCACTAGAGAAGGAGTCCAAATCAAGCAGATACCATAAACACAAATGCACGCGCACGCGCGCACATACACACAAAAACACTTAGACACATATATACATAGACAGATACACATACAGACAGACAGACGCACAGACACTCAGAGACAGCACAGGCGCACACACATGGACACACAGACAGACACACAGGCACTCACATAAATACACACATAGAGACACATCCACAGAGACGCACACACTTAGACACACACACAGGCACACATAGAGATACACACACAAAGATACATACAGAGACATATACACAGATATGCATACACATAAGTATACACAGACAGACAGACGAACAGACATATACACAGAGACACACAGACAAACAAACAGAGAGACACAAATCCATCTCACTTGAAGATAGTGACAGAAGCCAAGAGATGAAGGACAAACCCAGTAATTCAGTCAAAAGTGCCAAGGCCAAGGGTGCTAACTAGAAATTTGCACATAGAGAAGGCGATACTTTCCCTATAATTTCCCCAAATACCTCCGAGGTTTCTTACTATACAAGTTATAAATATTTCCTTTTACTAAAATAAAAAACATGTATTTATCTACCTTTTGCTCACATAGTTGTGTATAAGCATCTGAGAGTGTATCTTGAAACACATTAGATACGGATTTTCAAAGGGGTAAGGCTGTTACGTGAATGAACCTTAGGTTAAACCTACTGTCTAAAAAGAAGGGCTAGTATAGCTGAATGGATTCATGCCTGGAATTGCAAAGATGCTTACTTAAGCATCGTCAAGCTTTATATAGAGTATTAACTGCTCTTTTCCCAATATTTAGTAACCCTATGATGTGAAAGATAAACTAATGAATAAGCTACACTGTAATTGTAGTCAAATAAAAGGTGCATCTGAGGCCACGTCTTGCGTGCCTTTCCACAGGGACTTCGGAAACAATACGTTGTGTCTGTGATGCCAGGATACGCCACCTTTAATCTTTGAGGAGAATGAAATCAGTGGTGGTCAAGAGAGGGTGTGGGAAGCAAGACACACAGCGACTTGGAAAGTGTAGAAGAAAAATTCTAGAAAGCTTCAAAGTTTGTGGTTCACACATGAGTCTTTTGGTTGTTGTTGTTGTAAAACAAAGTCATTTTTCTTCCTGAAAATGAGCGTTACCTTCAATATTTTAGCCACTTGAGTTCTACTCCAATGAACCACCGTCAGTGATGTGTAAAACCCAGGAGTCCGACACCTGGTTGCTAGCTGTGGGTCGCAAGCCCAGGCCCTGCATTACATAGGAGGGAGTGCAGAAGGCTGGGCAGGCGCAGTCCTGCTGTGGCTCCGGCATGTCTTGCCTTGTCCTTTCTCTGCATTTCCTTGTCCGTCTGGACAGTTTCTGAGGACTTGCATTGTTGGCAACCTTTTCTGCTTTCCCCCTTCCTCCTTACAGAAACTGCCAGGCCTTTAAAACTCCCTGCCCCCTTCCCTGCTCTCTCTCTCAGGATCTTGTGCCTGCCAGCCGAGTGCTCTCACCCTGTGCTATGCTCTCAGTCATTGTGGTGGAGTTGTTTTAAGATGGTCAGGCAGATTGCTAGTTTGTTCCATTAAAAGGCTATTTATTACCTGGTGCTTGTCTGTGCTGTCCTGTGGACTGATCCACTGCCTCGTGCATGCCAGGCTGACGCTCCACCACCATTTTGGTTCATCTATTTACCACCTTCCCTGAGAGTAAAGTAAGTAGCTTGTTCCAAGACTTAGCTTGATCCCAGACGTACGTTCCTCTGTACGTCCTGCCATAATTAAAAGTTGAATGAAAGAAGCCGGCTAGTTCATACTTGAAAGTCATAAAAAAACTTCGAAGTGAGAAAAAAAATCTGGCATCCTCAGCCCCCTGTGAGTGTTTCCCTGAAGGTTTGAGTCTCACCCTTTACACAGACACAACAGTGGCATTCGGTGACCTTTTCTTCTTCTTTTGAGGATTGTACAAAGATTCCAGGCCAAGCTCTGCCTTCAGACTCAATGAGTCATTAGTTCCTTCTGTGAACTGGTATTAACTTTGCCTCCTATGCAAACACCTGCAAGCCTTTTGAAGATAAACCGCCTTCACTGTAGAAGTGCCGGCTTTGGGAAGACTTGGCTGAGTTCCAGGCCCAGTGAAGCTGTGTCATAGCTATAGTCAAGCGAGCAACACTGGGGCTTAGAGAGCTACTCTCCAAACTGAAGGGCCAGAAGGAAAGCCTTTGTCCCACCTTCTCCCGTCCTCCTGTTTCTCCCTCATTTTTGTCTTAGGAAGTAAGCTAAAGAAATCAGAATTTCTCTTCTCGGTGGTGGACTGCTACCACTTTTGCCTACAGCCTGTCGCAAACTCTGAAAATAACAACTCTGATGTCCACTGTTTTCTTGGCTAAGAATTGACCAGAAGAACTTTTTGGACCTGCCTCATTGTACTGGCTACCTTTTTTTTTTTTTTTTTATTGCCAACTTCATACAACCTAGAGTCATCCGGAAAGAGGGATCTTCAAGGGACGAGATCCCTGGATCACACTGGCCAGTGACCATGTCTGGAAGAGACTTTCTTGATTGACAACTGATGTGGGAAGGTCAAACATATGTGGATGTCATCATCCCCAGACAGGTGCGCCTGGACTATAGACGAAGGGTACCTGAGAAGCAAGGCAGGGAAGCAGCCAGTAGGCAGGCCTTCTCCGTGGTTTTTGCTTCAGTTCTCGCCAGAGTTCTTTCCTGACTCCCCACATTTAATGGTCTCTATGGCCTGGAGGTATATGGTGAAATAAATCCTTTCCTCCCCAAATCACTTTTGATGGTAGTCCTTATCACAGCAGCAGAGAAGCCAACTAGAACAGGCATCTTATTAAAAGTCACAAGACTATCCATTCCAGAACGGGAATACCTCCCCATACCTGGAAGGAAGGAGGTTTGTAGAAAAGAGCCAAGAAGAAGCTGAACAGCCAGGCCTTACTGGGTATTCACTTTGTACATTACTGTAAGATCATATCATTTTTATTGAGTTGGATTTCCATACAGATGTTCATGCTTCATCAAGCCTACCCATGAAATTGATCAAATAAATTTGTTAGAGCTCTATTCAACTTCCAGTAGAAGCATTTGAGTTTCCTTAAACAACAACAGTAATACCACCCTCACCTCCAGTGTCATTATAAAACTTAGTGCATAGAAAGTCCTCTCCATATATTAAACACTGTGATTGACTGATTGTTTATAAAAGTCATTCATCAATCGCTAAAGTTTAGACTGATGTTTAAAGGGATGTTCTTAGCATAGCCTAAGCTTTCTACAGTTTGCCACGTTTTCGGTGCTCACTCTTATCATAGCAGACCTTACCAGTATTCACCCTGCCCACCATTGACTGCTCTGGTCTCTGAAATGTGCATGGTTACACATTAAGCTTACTGGAAACCCCGTCCCTCCCAAAGACTATCTAATTGGCAAGTTCTGTCTAGTTGGCATTTCCTGAGTAGTCAATGCCTACTTCATGTTCCAGGACACACCTACCAGAGGTATGTCTGTCTAAGTTGTTAGGAATGTTAGGAATTACTTAGAAAAGTTCCCTCCTGAAAAATGTCTCAGTGTGCCTTGATTAGCCCTTCCTACCTCCTACCAAAGGTCATTAGTAAAGACGGTCAGTGGGTAGGACATTTCTGCTGTCCTGTCTCTGCCACATTTTGACTTGACTCGAGGATTCTTTCCTTGCTCTACCAGAACATGCTGCAGGTGATGGGAGGTGGTTTTCAGCGTGTCTCCCCTGCACACTCCCGCTCTTAGGGGAACAGAAGATGGATGTGCTCCTTGGGAATTGTCATCTCCCCAGTTCCCAGCTAGGGACTGTCACAGACTGAGGAGCTTGTCATCTGGACTCAGACCGTGGGTTCACTTTGCAATTCCACTCCTTACTATCTGGGTCCTAGAGATTCAATTACAGCTACTTCAGTTTATTTGTCTGAAAACCAGGTGCTTTAATAACAGTATTTGCTTCTTTGAGGAGATTAAGTAAGTTAACCTGGACCAGCATCAAGGATGGTACTCTGTGTGGAGCACAGAGCTATTAAGGTAGGTGTTCAATATATATTTGGTGGGTTGAGAAATGTCGTAGTTCTTTCAGCCATCAGCATTCACCAGGTATCATTTAATCAGTGTGAATAGTCCAGCTGTTTTGAAAGTCTCTTTAATTTTGTTTTAAAAACACTTTTCCACAGGCCTGTCAAGTTTTATTGTATTTGTGTCAAATCCACTTGTCTGACCATTTAAAAGAGTAAAATAGTGTTACCATTACAATTTGACTATAGGTTTCTAAGCATTACATAAAATGCTTAATTGCCTCTTGTAAGGCTTTATTTCTTAGAATATGTGTACTCAGTCAGTAGACATGTAATAACATGATCTATGGCATGTAAACTGGAGCACCGGATCAGTCTTTGCATGTATAGTTTGGTTTGTGCGTATGTTTATCTGGATATTTCTACATGTATGTGTGTTAGTGGTGAACTGGCAATGACACAAATGAATAAGATGAAGTTTTTGTTCCACGAAATCTTGGAAATTCAATATCGAAGATGGCCATGCTAACAGCTAGCTAAATAACCAGGTTCAGTCTCTCATGAGCTTGTCTGCACCCTGTTCTAGGAGGGTGTAATAGTCTTTCTTTGCCTCCATAATTTTTCCAAGGCTGGCATCTGAGTCAGATCTTAGACTCTTCAGGTCATTCTATCGGCTTGTACAATGCTCCCCATCTCTGCACACTAAAATAAAACGTTGCTGTCAGTACATTGTGAAAAGAATGCATTTCCCCAGAAAGGACCAAAGTGGTTCCACAGAGATATAAACAAGGGTAATGTGCAAAAGTCCCTTAAAAGGGTATTTTGAGAGTATTTAAACAACTAACTAACTAACTAACTTAGTAATGAAAAGCAAACTGACAGAGTAGAGTTTAGGCCTCAGTATTGTCCACTCTCTGGCATCCTGGTTTGTCTTTGCTCATGCTCTCTTTCTGGGTCACTTTCCTTCAAGTCCACCCAGTCCTAAGCAAGAGTGGTTCTAGATCAGACTCCAGTATTTTCTGCCAACAGTAGATAGAAGCAATGAATTTCATCTCCCTAATCTTCAGTATTTTCTTCTTCAAAAATTTGACTGGATTCCTTCCTGTTTTATCCCGAATATCAGGGTTGGTTAGTTGTCCTATTCTCAGATACTTCTCTTCATTATGATTATCAGCATTAATGTCCCATCATTAATCCTTGTGGGCATAGAGGGAGACTTGCCACTGAACGAACAGAAAAGATCACCATAGAAACATCTGTCTTTGTCACTGATTGTACCGCAAACCCTAGAACTGATGAACCACATCCTGTCTCCCAGTTGCACAGGATGAAGCTACCAACTTGGTATCTCTTATACGACCAAATAAATAAACAAAGCTCTCAAATCTATGCCAAGAAAACATTCCTCAGACACAGAGTAATGATACTGTTTGCAATGTGTTTAAGTGGGTGATGCTATGCAATTATCTGCCAAGAACTGTTATAATGGTGCCCAGCAAACGTTTCCTCTTTCTCTCTCTGGTTTGTGTGGTGGTGCCTATGGAAATATGGAAAATGTCCATGTAAACGCAAACACCTGCACATTCACATTTAAGACCCTTCTTTGGAGGTGTTGGTATAATCTATCAACTTGAGTCTATGAAAAGAGGGATAGTTGAACATTCTCTGTTATGGGCAGTGGTGGCACATGCCTTTAATCCCAGTATTCAGGAGGCAGAGGTAGACAAATCTCTGTGAGTTTGAGTTCAGCCTGGTCTACAAAGTGAGTTCCAGGACAGCTGAGGCTGCACAGAGAAGTCCTGTCTTGAAAATACAAAAAAAAAAAAAAAAGAAGGAAAAGAAAAGAAAATAGAAAAAGAAAAAAAACAATCATAAAGTCTATATTAGATTTTTTTGATTCTTTAATTAAAAGAAATCAGTTGATCTACGTAGAAAAATTATGCTTGTGGGTTCCAGATTTATTGTCTAGCCTTATTACAGATTTATTGTCTAACTTTATTACAAGAAACCAGGGTAGCAGTATTTCCTAGATTGGATACCCAAAGAGGCACAATTTTCCATTGTCCATCCTGCGTCTCCCTCCTTTGAATAACTGTAAACACCTGCAGCTTTCCTACCCTGGTATTATTTTTCCCTCTAACCTCAATAAAATTGTCTTCAAGCTTCCTTAAAATTCTGTTTCTAAATTCTTTTGCTAATGAGATTAATAACCCCAATGGGATCTTTGACTTCTCAAATGACACCATCTTTTTGTTGCTTGATTGAGTCCAAGACAGGAATTTTGAAAAATTGATCATTGTATTTATTACAAAACATTTCTGATATTCAAAAGTAGATATTAACATAATAAAATTGCCACCTGACTTTAACAAATCAAGAAAAAAGTCAATGTGAATTAGTCTAACAAACCACAGAGTTTTTTTTTATTGTTCTTGAAATCTAACTAAATGCTCTGGGCTTTACAAGCAAATGATGAATGTCTTCAGGAAAATCAAATCAAAACCACAAAATACCAAAGCTCGCATCATTGCTAATTCTGTCACATGTCTGGAATGCACATCAGATAAGTTAATGCACTTATCTAGAGTACTTCTCATCATGTTGTCTACATGTACAAATCTTATGAAAGACCCCTGCTTCAAGGCGCAAACCAATGCATTTAAAAACTGGCCTCTTCCTTCCAAGGACCCTATTCTCATTTTGTTGATGAAGAAGAGGGGCTGCGGAAAAGCAGGCAGTTTAGGAACTGTTCTAGTATCCTCTCTCATCCGCTCCAGTCCCCATGGAAAAATGGATCTGAGAGCACTTGAGCCCTCCAACAACACTTAGAAGGTCTAGTGGCTGGTGAACCACACCTTGAAGCTGAGGAAGCAACTGAACCAGTAGTTACAGACAATCTAAACATACTTCAGAGGGAAAGGCAACTAAAACCTCTCCAAAAAAATTGCCGAATGTGTTTTGGGATAGCAATGCTATTATCAGCGGAAAGTTGACTTAGCAAATTGTGTCCTGAGAGACCACACACAAGAACAAAGACAATTGGAGCTTTCAGGGAAGTTACAGATCAGTGGAAGTGTGTGTGTAAAATGTGAGCTGGCACAATACTACCTTCAGGTTGGAGTGTTGGACTCATTCTGGTGGAATTGTATAGGTGAACTACTGGGGGTTATTTTGAGCATAGAGTCCTAATTGGCTTTGTGTGGTTATTGCCCCAGAAATTTAAGAAACGTGTTTGTTCGTTTATTTTTTTTTAAATGATCTAGAGAAAGGGCATTAAAAGACATTGAGAAATTAGAAAAGAAGAAAATGAAAAATAAATTAGTCATGCAAGCTTTGAAATGGTGAGAGCTCAAAACAGGGTTAGGAAGAAAAGTAAACTATTTCAGAAGTTGTTATTAAAGATTCATGCTTTAATTACCACAAACATCTTTTTAAGTTCTAGGTTTATCTTAGTGAATGACAAACCATACACATTCCAGTAATAAGTTAAACCAAACCCAGGCTACAGTTTTGGGAGAAACTCTAACCCTTGAGATGTGACTGTTGGGGAATGTACATGACGCTCCTACTTCAAGTCTCCCCCCAGTCCTGGTGCTCGCTTTATCATGGGAGAAGGAAAAAGTTACCTCAATCTGAGTATGTATGATATTAATTATGCCATATCATTGAAATCCTTCCCTCTCGCTTTCTGTAATCTGTCAGGAATGGGGGTATATTAATGTCTGCTCTTTGCCAGTTAAGAAAGACCCTGACCTAGCACAGCAGGAGGCCAGCCACTTCCTGGTTATCACAACAGCCAGTGAAAGTGAAACATTTTCCAGTGTGAGGGCGATGCCTCAAGAGGTTCACTGTGCACAGTGTCTAAGTCATAATAACAAAGGTGATATGGATATGTTGTCCACTCCCAAGTTTGAACATGAAGGAGGTCTTATTTTATTTAAAAATACCTTAAGAAAATTCTGCTTAATTCTTTGATGCAAAACACAATTAAAAGAAATTTATAATAATATATCAATAAATAAAACATCAGTAATGATACACACTTTATCATGTCAATTAGGAAAGGTAGACAACAGAATGCATTTGGACCCCTAAGGTCATAGAAGTGACCAGTATTATTTCTACTCCATTCAATCAACTTTGGAAATATTATGGCCCATTTAAAATTTTTCTCTATTTTCAATTGATTTAATTAACTAAGTAATATAAAGATCTGTATTTATTTTTTAAAATTATGTGTATGCATGTCTGTCTATGCGGTATATACTTGTTAGTGAAGTTGTCCACAGAGGCCAGAAGAAGATATTGAGCCCTCTGGAACTTGAATCATAGGAAGATGTGAGTTATTCAATACGAGTGTTAGGGATTGAATTTGGATAGTTTGGAAGTACAATAAACATCCTAAACTACCATATCTCTAGCCCCTTAAATTTAAGGATGGCCTTGAGCACTTTATTGAGCCAAGGATGACTTCAAACTGTTCTTTCTGCCTTCACCTCTTCAGGGCTGGGACATCAAGTATGTGCTACCATACTTGGTTTATTTGGTGGCTTTTTGTGTACTAAAGCAAATACTCTACCATCTGAGCTAGATTTCAAGCCCATGGACTCTATTTTTTTAATGAGAAAACTGACTTGGTAAGGAAAACCAATGGTAATCAATAAGAAATGAAGACTGAAATGGGTGTGGGTTGAGCATGCCTTTAATCCCAATAGACAGGAGGCAGAAGTAAGTGGATCTTTGAGGCCAGCTTGGTCTACAAAGTGAATTCCAGGACAACCAAGGCAATACAGAGAAGTCCTGTCTCAAAAACCAAACCAAAACAAAACAGCAAAAAAAAAAAAGGATAGAAATGAAGATTGAAATAATCATTAAGGGCGTGAACTTGGAATGGAGTTCTCATAATCGATAGAGCACTGCAATTTTATTAAACAAATTTGCTACATTTCTTAGAAAATAGAACTCTGTTTGTCAATGCAGACATTTCTCTCTTCTATTTCTTTATTGTTTTTGTAAGGAGTTACTGCCAGGAGGAAAAAGAAATAGTTTAATAATGTGCTAGGATATCCTGCCAAAATATTCTTCAAAAAGCTTTACCCAATTTATCCTGCTGCTAAAAGTATGGAAGCGTGTAATCTGACCTCCTATCACTGGAGTAGGCTGCTGAGAGGTTTCACATTTTATTTCAGTCAGGGACAGACTATGTCATCCAAAACAGCAAGTATCCCCCAAACTTTAGTAATGAAAAGCAACTTGGGTTTATGTCTTGTTCAGAGCCCCTTACCTTTTGCAGGTAGGTGCGTACTGCGTTCTGTAATTGCCCTGCTCGGATTCCTACCCAGGAGCATTCTAGAGGACTTGACATCAACATTTGCTCTTTCATATTTTCATCCCTGAGTAAAACTATCACTTATATTTACAGTCCCCTTAGTCATAACATGATGTGGGAGGTCCTTCTGTCTATGTGTTGATTTATTGGTTAAAGAATAAAGAAACTGTTTTGGCCTATAGCAAGGTAGAACTTACTTAGGTGGGAAAGCTAGGCTGAATACTGGAAGAAAGAGGGCAGAGTCAGAAAGAAGCCATGTAGGCCCACAGGAAACAGATGCTGGAACTTTAGCCAGTAAGCCACAACCACGTGCAATACACAGATTAATAGAGATGGGTTAAAGTAATATGTAAGAGTTAGCCAGTAAGAAGCTAGAGCTAATGGGCCAAGTAGTGATTTAATTAATACAGTTTCTGTGTATTTATTTTGGAAGTCTGGGCAGCTGGGAAACAAACAAGCAGCTTCTCTACAACAATAAAAAATTATGTGGTTTCACTGAATCTTAAATTGAGGAAGGAGTGTAACTGTAACATATATCAAACAAAAGAGAGGAGAGAGAAAGAGAGAGAGAGAGAGAGAGAGAGAGAGAGAGAGAGAGAGAGAGAGAGAGAGAGAGACAGGGGGAGAGAAAAAGAGGGAGAGAGGGTGAGAGGGAGAGAGGGAGAGAGGGAGGAAGGATTTTTGCGACCAGTTATGTGTGCCTTACTTTTTTTAATATATAGATCTCTTTCTTATAAGAGAAGTCAAGCAATGGTCTTTTGTGAATTGTTCGTTGGGGTTACTTTTGTCTTGCATATTAAGCCAGATATGATAGTGGAAAAGTTGAGCAATTTAAATTGTTTTCTCATCATGAAGAAGCAAGGATTTTCTACTATCTCTGTCCTACACTTTTCCTTTCCCACCCACATAGTTTTACATAGCAAACAATTTGGAGGTTAGTGGGTGATCACCTGATGTGAAACTCATTTCAAGAAATATATCCTATAATGCTTTCAGTAGACAAGGACCATTGGCAATAATTGGTGACCTATGATTGTGCTGTACAGACTCATTGTACAGTAATAAAAAATGTCAGGCTACAAGAAACACACTGCCAGGCGACTAGTTTTCCAAGAGGCACCTCTTAGCTGGGAGAGAATTCTGGTTTGAGTTAGTTGAGAAAGCAAACATGTATCGCCTCAAGTGAAAATTGCATGATTTTCTTGCATGCAGCTTGGCCAAGGAGCTGGGGTCAAATAGTATCATCTGAAATCTCTTTCCCTTTTCACCTGTCTTGCTTGTTTTGTTCTGTGTTCATTTTAATCCTCAAAGGGTTTTTCTCAGCGTGGCTGTAGGGAGAAGGTTTGCAGTTGTGTAGGCAGGCTTCAAATTACATCATTCTTAGAACTCTGAACTCCAAGAAATAGGACCTGACCTTCTTTGCCCACAGTGATTAAAAAAAAACAATTCTCAAGTAAAAATTGTGCATATTCTGATATACAATGTGATATTTATTTATACCTAATATAGTAATTAAGCAAGGTAATTAATTATGTTAGACACTCATTTTTATGATAAAATCTTTTAAATTTTCTCTTAGTAAGCTTGAAATATTATATATTGCATTATTAAGTAGGAGTGCCTGTTGCTCAGTAGATCTTAAATTTTTTTATTTTTTTTAAGTTGAAAGTTTGACCAATATGTTCTTATTCTCACTGTACACACCCAAAACTCTAAGTACCATTTTACTCTGTACAAAATAACAAATTAGTGTCCATCCCTGCCCTGTGGCTGTGGTCACATTCCTATCCTGTAGTGAGATAGGCAAAGTCCTACCTTTGCTTACCTAACCACTAACTCTGACAATAGTCCTCCAAAGGGAAAGGGTCAGAGATGTTAGGCACACAACTGCATGAATCCTCATAAACACAGAGTAACCTACCCACCTGTGTCTAAACATCATGTTTTCTACAGAGCAGTTCCGGAAGGGGATGAATTATTGATGGTAGAGCTCTTATTAAAGTTACTCAAGACATTTCAACATCCACAGCCCAGCATAGGTTAGATGGATGCTGAACACAGTTTACAAGGTTCTGCAGTTAGTCATATCTTAATTGGATCCTATCTGCATCATTTTATTGCTTAGATTACTTCATAGTCTGTCTGGTGCTGTTTCTTCCTCTACAAGTTGGAAATAATGATGGTACTTTTTAGATTGTGTGGATTCTTTATGTTAATTTATGTAAACGTCTTATCATACTGCTTAATTACAGTAATAGAAAGAGTAGACACTGCCTATTATTGTTCTACAACAACTACGATGGATGGCAATCCACACCGAAATGGCCCCATTGCCTGTAAGTTATTCAGAGATCTGAATTTAGCTCTTCTATTATCTTTGAACCTTATCATAGACATGCAAATGAGCGCAATGGCATGAAAGATTTCAAGTACGTCCAAAGCAGATTGCAGAGGGAGGAGGAACCGGATTTTCCAGCGTCCATATGTCTCTGTGTTGACTATGTTGAACTCGAGGTGACTGTATGATGACAGAATGGAGATGTCTGGTTTGAAATTCTATTCTGTACATAAGGACATACTCAGGAATGGAGAAAATCCTGGAAAAGTCATTTGAAAATGTCAGAGATTTCAAAATGCTCACACTGGAGAACAGTTTGTGTACGCTTTCTTCCTCTGCAGATTTTACCATCAAATGGACAACTTTGCTATCCCTAAACACTTTTTAAAAAGAAATCACTTTCTTTAATTAATGAAGTGATCCAGAGCTGTGTTTTACATGTTCACATGGCAAATGTCAAAAGAATTGAGAACCCACTGACTCCTTAGACCTGAGCTGGTTCTTCATTTTTTGGGGCTTCCTTTTCTCCATTCTGTAAGCTTTGGTACACTGACTCCAATCAAGGATAGTGGAGGCTCTACCTGGAGAAACAGAGGAAGTTCCATGTGGAAGCACAAGGGAAGGGCCAGTGATGGAAGGGACAGTGAGAAAGGAATCCTGAAGGAAACCATGGGGAAAGAGTCAGTAAGAAGAGCAGAAGATATTCTCACCGAGGTCAGCACAGTAGATGGGGTTAATGGGAGGGAAACGCTCAAACTGTCACCTTCTTAAAGAAATGTTCTAGGCTGAGTGAACACTGTCTATTTTTTCTCCAATGAGAAGGTCACCAGTGACAATATCCTTGTGGTGGGCAGAGGTGGGGAAGTCTCTACTCTGTTGCTGAAACATTAAACTGTCCAATGTGGTAACTGAATAAGGACTGATGGGAAGGGTCTTTGCTTCTTGATTTTTTTCTCAAACTGCAGAATAAAAACAAGCTCTTTTGACTCAATGGGAGGAGGTCTAATTAGGAATTCCTGCAAGGCAGTGAATAACTGATGGACTTTATTAACAGTGATACTGACCCAGCAAAATGTTACATCTTTCCAGGAGAATTTTAAGACTTGCTAGTTTAGAGTTGAATATTATATAGATTATTGGAGCTTAGAAAAATTTAAATCGAGCTTAGTAATTGATCCTTCCTCTTTTTTAAACAGATTTCTAGTTGTATCTTGTTCTCCAAATCATTCAGTGTTGGGGGAACTCTGGAAATTATATTCTATTTTTCTTTATTACCTGTTGACTCCTCTTATTTTCCCAGACACAAAGTTCCATTGATTCTTCCCCTTGAGTATGTTTTGAATCTTTGAAGATTTTTACTTCTTAGATATTTTTATTAATTCTTTGAGAATATTCTGCAATGCATTTTGCTCATGTTCACCCACAACCCATGCCCCTGACTCTTCCAAGATTGACTGTATCTCCTCCCCCATCTCAATTTCATGTTTGCATCTATGTTTTTGTTTTTAACTTTAACCCATCAATTCCAGTTTCGGATAGTCATAAGCTCTTCTGTGTGGAGCTATCTAGTGGAGCATGGTCTACTTACCAAGAGTCATACCCTTCAAGAAAACTGGTTCTCCTTCCCTCAGAAGGTATCTGTCTATTGCTCTTTAGTCATGGTTTGGGATCACCCAACCCTTCCCGCTCTGTTGATTCACTTGCTCTTGTGCAAGTAACCACAGCTGCTCTGAGTTCATAGGTCCTCTCCTGTCCAGAAGACACTGTTTACTTCAAAGCTCCCCGACATCTGGCTCTTACAGTCTTTCTGTTCCTTCTTCCAAGATGGTCCAATGCCGTTTGAAGTAGGAATGATGTAGATGTTCCACTTATGGCTGAGTACCCCTGAGCCATTTATTTTCTCCACTTTGGTCAGTTATGAGTTTCTGTTAACTACTATCTACAGCACAAAGAAACCTCTCTGACAAGGTCTGAACTCTGCACCAAACTGTGGGATGGGAGATATAAATTTAGCAAACAATTGGTTAGTATGTCTATTTAACAAGCTAATAGTAGGTGGTTTACCTCCCAAACAGTACCAGCCATGTGTTTCCTTTGAAATGGGCCTTAAGTTCAGTTAGAAACAGATTGGTAACTCCATATTGTCTCACTATTGCGCCCATGGGCATAGCTTGCCAGGTCTGCCCTTACTGTGTAGCTTTCAGGGTTCACACCTGGGTTAGACTGTTGATGATGACCCACCAGCAGCCTAAATAGCACTTCCAACACGGTGAAAGCTAGTCAGCAGTGGGGAAACTTTCATGGCCATACCAGATTAACTCTTCCATGTCCTGTAACCAGAGTGTGTGGTATGTGTAGCAATGGAGCCTTATCATCAAATCCTGTTGGGTAACTCAGAACAACAGCTTCTGCCTGTATTGCTTCGCAAGGCTCCTGAACACCTCTAACTAATGACTTCAGGGGAAGCATCCCACACCTTCACATCTGGCTGTGGGCTTTTGTTGTTGTTTTTGTTGTTGTTGTTGTTGGCAACCTGTGGATGATGGGATGAACATAATCCCGTGGAGGAAACTCTAATCAAACTCTTTTATATGTATATACATATGTGAGAAACTGATAAAATAATAGGTTTCCATGATGTGGGCTTTTTCAAACACAAACATTCTTAGACTTGGTTATCCCTCCTCCATTTCTCTTCTACCCTTCTGTCTGACCCCTCACTTAAACCTTCCTCCCCTTTATTCCCTTTCCCCCTGCATATCATGTGGAATGGTTTTTCTTAATCAAGGTAATATAATTTTTTCCTACAGATCTCTACCAAATGAGGAACAATTTAAAATGTCATTTCAAGTCCTAAAGATGTATCGAAATGAGTATTATTAAGAATCAGTTATTCAGCTCATATCTAAGTACTGTTGTGTCATGTTCTAGCTACAGTGAGCAGCCACGCTTCCTTGCACACCACAGACTACTTCCCAGTCTCTCATGTGTTTCCTGTATTTAGATGAGCTATTGCTTCACCGAATGCTCTTTGCCATGGACCTTCCACCTGGAAAATAGGGCACTTATAGTCGGGGGGGAATTAACACTACTGTGGAATTTCCTATCAGGCCTTTCCACTGTGCAGTGTGTACTGCAGAGAACGAAATTCCTTTTTCCTCCTGACACACAACCAAAAAGATTTCTTCACCCAAGTTGTTTGGCACGGCCATAGTCAGTTTCTTCTTATTGTGGCCCTCTATAGTTTTCAAATGGTCAGTTTACAGAACCCTCCACAGGAACTCTCAGGAGCCGCTTGTTGAAGATGGGAGAGCCATTGCAAAAATGCACCCCATTATCTCCCATCTATTGCTTGGAAGAGCAATATGCCATTCAGGGACTGGACCGCTGCAAAGATGAGGAATAAGCAATGTTAAACTTCTAACATTTTATAATGTAGCATTATAAAAATTGCTGTAATCTTATTGTATGGCTCTCATTGCAGCTTGTATGCATCTTTAAGTTATACTATTGGACAGTAATGGTCATGGGTATTCTATCCCTCCACAAAGCTGTGGAAGCAGTTTGTCCTAGTGCTAGTTTTCAAAGATGTTGTTTTACACACTCTTATTTATTTATTTATTCATATCTATCTATCTATCTATCTATCTACTTACATAGCTATCTATTTATGTGTGCATTTGCCTGCACATAGGTACACCATATACATGCCAGAGGAGGTCAGAAAAGGTCATTCTACCTTCAGGAACTGGAGTCATGATGTTCCTAAACCATCATATGAATGCTGGGACTAGAACCCAGGTCCTTTGCAAGAACTACCAGTGTCTTAACTGCTGAGTCACCTCTCCAGGCCCCAGCAGCTTTTCACATTTACTGCTCTTTTCTCAAGTTAATTTTGTCTCAGAACTAAGAATTTTTTAAAATGTGGTTTGATACACACAACACAAAAGTTTCCATGGTAACCCTTTTGTATTTGTGTTTCTATATATGTGTTTGTACCTATGTACCAGTTAGTTTTTGGAATCAACCATGAAAGAGTTAATCTCAACTGAGATAATGCCACCACCATATTTGTGTGTGGGCAAGTCTCTGGGCACGTTTTGATTATTGATTGATATGGGGGTACCCAGCCCACTGTGAGTAGTACCACCATGGGTTAGGTGGTCCCGGGTTATCTGAGAAAGTAAGCTGAGCTGTGTGTTTCTCCAGGCCTCTGCTTTAGGTCCTGCCTATAGGTTGTAGGTTCCTGAGTGACTATAAGCTGTAGGGTGAAAAAGCCCATTCCTCCCCAAGCGGGTTTTGGCCTCTAGGACAGCATATCTTTCTGGATGTGCAGAGATGTACTTTGTGCAGTTGAATGTAGGCTCGAAGACTTTGAAAATCTTCCTTATGTTTTAAGACAGGATCTCTCAATGAAACTGAAATTTCCTGACTTGAAAAGAGAAGCCGTTCCAAAGATCCTACTGTCTCTGGCAATGCTTCACTGTTTAGATTATAAGGAGTACTGCTCTGCCCACCTTTACATGGTGCTGGAGATTCTACATCTTCATGTTCTTGTGGCGAGCACTTTATTGACTGGACTGAGACTCCCTGACAACCATTTTTAAGTATACAGTACAGTAGCATTGGAACCAATAAATAAAGTCTTGATGCTGTGCCAACATTATCAGTGCTTACCTATACAAGTCTTCTCACCTTGTAAATTGAATACATAATCCACACTAATGGATATATCTTACACACTAATGGATACATGGAGCCCACTAATGGATACATGAGACACGCTAAGCAACACTTCTCCATTGCTTGCTCTCCAAGTGCTCAGACACTACCATTTGTTTGCTGAGTTTATACTTTTTAAACATTTAAAATACATCAGCTCACTGCTATCTACCTCCAGAATTCCTGAGAGTGATCCCTTGTATACACTTAGTCACCTATTTTTTCCTACCCTAGACAGATTAGCCGGGGCTGCTGTTGTCTGGCTGAGAAGGTAGCCCCTTGTTCTTCTTACATTGCCCTCCCCTAAGAACTTTCTTGTTGCTATTTTTCAGAGGGAGAGAATTCAGGAAAAAAAAAAGTATACTCTTCATGATGACAAGTGACTGGATTGTATTTTGGCACAAGGTGTTCTCATTTTTAGGAAATATACGAGGTGCAAAAAGTCATATATCTACCTGGTAACCAGACGCCCAAGAAATCACTCTTCTCGGAGCAAAGAGTGATCAACATTGGGCCAGGTTTCAAATGTAGCTGTGGTCCTGAAGTTTATAATTTATTATTTGTACTTCCATCAGTGCCAAGTGCTATGGTGGTTTGCACAAATGAACACCCACAGCAGCCGTATTTTAGTAAGATTGAATAATAACCATCTGTAATGGGAAAGGTAATTCTACTGTGGCAAGCTTCCTGGGAAAATCAAGTGGACTGACTGTTACAAAATTTGGGTTCATTGTTAAAAATTACAAGTTTATCCAATAATAAATACAGCTGTCATTTGGCCTTTACATGTGAAGCTTTGAATCGCAGGTAGAAAGAGATAGTTTCTTAGAAATCTGTTCGTTAATTCTCTCTCTTTCCCCCTAAACGATCAAACCCTGGTTTGGAAGGTAGAAGAGAGTGTGAAGGGAGGGAAAGGATAATTGTCGTTCAAGTCAAGACTTAGAATTCTTTTAGCTTTTTTTCTAAGCGTTTCTTTTGTTCCAGGGCAAACAAGGGACTTTTCAAGCTAATTTAATTATAATAAGTGATTCTTGAAATCCTAGAGAGCAGAAAATGACCTTGTTATTCAGGATTATTCTAGTAAGTAATTAGAAAAAGTATATCTTGGAAGTACTGGTTACTAAAATCCAATACGAGGGTATAAGAATATTATTGTTATAGAGAAGCTTTTAAAAGATATTTTACCTTTAGACTAAAAATCTCATTAATCTGAATTGGCAATTATTTAGACTTTGTAAACAAACAGTGCAGTCTGACATTTCATTTATTTGTTTTGAAAATTACTGGTAAAATGTTCTGTTAGGAAACCTTTAAAAATCCATTTACAGTGTTTAGAGGAGTTGAAAATAAGGCACAGGTCCTGGTTGTAGAATTAGCTAGCTACAGAGTCACAGGTATTTACCAGCATGAATATGCCGATGCAAAAACCACAGCTCCCATCTTAAAGGGAACAAGAGGTGGTTTATTCCAAAGCCATTTTGATTGTCCATGGCCTGGGAGCAGAGATTCTTGGTTACTCCAAATTGCATGTTCTAATGTGGAAGTGGTTTTGTGAAATTTTGTACTTTCACAAAACAAGAAAAGGTATGAATCAAGGCAAGTTTAAAATACACTGGCGGGTACATCAGAGAGCTCAGTAAGCAAGACGGGGGAAGCTTTTCTATAGGCCCAAGATGCTATCTGAAACCATTCTCAGCTTTTACGTTGGTAAAAGATAATGGTCCACAAAAGTTGACAGATTTAACGAAGTTTTCAGTGTATTAGTCACACGATATTAGTTCGGACACAGAGGTAGGTGGGCAAGGAGTCGTTGTTCTGAAGGGCTAGAACTAACCCTCGGAAAGTACTTAGTGTCAGTGCCTGCAACAGACCAATCTCTCCACAGTACGGCAGCTCCAGTCCATCAGTCAGTCTCTGCCGGCACTGTTTCTGTCCAGGGGTACTCATTCCCAAGTGTAATGACATCTGAATCATCAATGCCATGAGATGGGTCTGTAGTGCCCTTCAAAAAGTCACATGCTTAAGACTTCCTCCTCAGTGTAGGTCTGTTTGTAGGAGGCGGAGCCTTTATTGTCTGGATTCTCGAATCAGGCCTTCAACTCATTGTGGGTATGTCCTATAAGGGATTAGGGGACTCCAGTCTCTTCTTTCTTTCTATGCGTCTGCCTACGAGTGTGACTCTGCTCTGCCACTCTCCCCAGTGTGCTGCTTCGTCACAGACTCGAAAGGCATCTGGCTAAGTAAGCACGGAAACCTCAAAAACCATGAGGCACAACAAACCTTTGCTGAGTTTAAGTTTACTGTCTCAGGCATTTGTGGTAAGATTATGATAACAGCAAGCCCACTAACAGACAATCAAAATCTGAGTTCATATTTGTAGAAACCAAAGACATGACTGCTCCAGTGTTGGTTTAGG
Organism: Myodes glareolus; assembly: GCF_982192425.1. Taxonomy (NCBI): domain Eukaryota; kingdom Metazoa; phylum Chordata; class Mammalia; order Rodentia; family Cricetidae; genus Myodes; species Myodes glareolus. Next base: position 107,352,401 of record NC_142026.1, read on the forward strand.
GGAAGGTTTTCCTTGTCGACGTGAACATGAGGGAAAGTGTCGCCAGAGGCATCTGGAAGAGTCCAGAGCAGGAAGAGAAAGGAGATTGAAGCAGGGCCAGCAGACTGAATCAGACCATGAGAGGAGAGGGAGGGGCTGAGAGCTAGAGAGGAAGGCAAAGAGAGTCTGGGCAAAGGAGATCAAGAGAGAGAGGGAAAGGGAGAGGAGGAGGGGGAAGAGGAGGGGGAGAAGGAGGGAGAGGGGAAGACAGAAGAGAGAGTGTATAGATGAAATAGTAAGGTTATAACAAAATAAAGAGCTGGGGGAGGGAAGCCCATGATCTGGAGAGGTTAGGGTAGGGGGTGGAGTGAGAAGAGCTGAGAAGAGGAACCCGTCATTGGGATACTGAGGAAACCTGGACGTCAGCATGCTCTTTGGTAGGTAAGAGGCAGCACAGTTAGCCCTTTGTCCCAAGTTTCTTTTGGACCTGACAGTATTTGCAGTAGATACTTAGAGTAGATGCAGCTATATTTCTTCTAAACAATCTCAAACTTTTGGTTCTTTATCTATATTTGCCAGACATCCACACTGAAGTTTCACTTGAATTTTTCTGTTGGGAACTTTCTTGTTAAGGTGAAGGGGTTCAGTATCAGAGATTCTGGGCAGACGGTGACCTACATAGAGTGCTCGGCACTTCACAACTAACTCCATCCTGACTGTCTGCCTTTCCCAAGGCAAACAGCTTCTGGCTGAGTAGAAAGGAGGTATTTGTTTCTGTCACTTTACTGAGCTAAGGGCCTTTGAGCCATAGAGCCTCAGGCTAGGTCATTGGTTAGTTTCTCTTTCCAGTGCTGTGATAAAATACCTTGACAAAAGCAACTTTGGAGAGAAAAGGCTTTTTGTGGTTGTCATTGGGTTTTTTCTTTTTCCTTTCTTTTTCTTTTGACTTACTTATAATTTGAACTTACAATAGTTCATAATATGAGAGGCAGTCACAACAGTAGGAACTCAAGGGAACTGGGCATATTGCTTCTGTAGTTAGGAATAGAGAGCAATTAATGCAGGTATTCTGGTGCTCTGCTCATTCTATCAACCCTGCTGCCTAGAGAATGGTACCACCTGGAGTGGGCATATCTTTCTTCCTCAGTTAATGTAATCAAGACAGGCTCAGAGGTCCGTAGCCCAAGTCATTCTAGGTTTTGTCACACTGAAAATTAAAGCTAACCACCATAATGATTAATCAATGTGGCCCTTAGACAAGAAAACTAGCAGGTATATAGACTTCCCTTTCATTGTTTTCCCAAGGTGGGGGGGGGGGAATCAACATTTTAAAATCAAGGAAAAATGGAGCATGTTTAGGCTTGTTGTACATATCCAGGCATATATGAGAATTGTAGGTGTTTTAGTAAAGATATTTATACTATTTATGGGTAAAGGAAAAACTTCTTGGCCTTGAATGGAAACTGACTAATATTTGTTGATAGCGAAGAATAATTAACATAAAAATTCATGTACCTAAAAGTTTCTTGCTCGAATGTTTAAAGAGACCATCTTATAAGCACTCTCTTTAAAAAAGAGTGAAAATTACAAAGGAACAAGAGTCTGTCAATGGAGTTCTCAACCATAAAAAGCAAATATAGAAAGACATGGGATCATCTGGCATTCTTTTTTTTTTTTTTTTTTTGGTTTTTCGAGACAGGGTTTCTCTGTAGCTTTGGTGCCTGTCCTGGAGCTAGCTCTTGTAGACCAGGCTGGCCTCGAACTCACAAAGATCTGCCCGCCTCTGCCTCCTGAGTGCTGGGATTAAAGGCGTGCGCCACCACCACCCGGCATCATCTGGCATTCTTAAATATTCTGCAAAATATGTGTATTGGAAGAGACAAAACACACCCATTATCATGTAAAAGAAATATTATATGTTTACTAATCAGGAGTCTCTAGAGGAAGAAAAATGATAGCATGAATCCATATTGCAAAGGGCATTTAATAGATTTGCTTACATGATGTGAGATGGTGTTGGAGGAGGAGGTCGCTGCTCAGCCCCAAAATAACCACACAGAAACTCTATTAATTAAATCACTGCTTGGCTCATTAGCTTTTGCTTCTTATTGGGCCAGCTCTTACATATTAATTTAACCCATTTCTATTAATCTGTGTATTGTCACATGGCTGTGACTTACCTGCTAAATTTCCTGCATCTGTCTCTGGCGGAGCTACATGACTTCTCTCTGACTCTGCCCTTCTTCCTCCTAGTATTCTCTTTAGTTTCCCCTGCCTATAGCTCTGCTCTAGGCCCAAAGCAGTTTCTTTATTCATTAATGGTAATCACAGCAAACAAAGGGAAATCCCACATCAGGTTGGGTATTTCAAAAATAGCCTGCTGCACACTGGAGAAGTGGTCAGTCTAGTAGTTGCTTACTCCATAACATTGGGTGCCCTATCAACCCCAATATGGTGCCAAAGGCCTTGAGTATTCCTGGAGAGTCATACTGGAAGGATGAAGAAATGGAGTTCTAATGTCAGTGATGGGTGGGGGCAGGGGGAGGAACCAGGAGTGGCATAGCAGAGTAGATGAACTTACAAGCAGAGAGCAAAGGCAGGCAGGTAGGCCTCCTTTCCCCCAGATCTTTTTATATCAGTGTTGCTGCAAGAAGGTGTTGTCTACTCTGGGACATGGACTCAGCTCCTTAGTCATTTTAGGGAATAGCCTCATAGATCTCTCTGAAGCATGTCTCTGAGTGAGTTCTAGAACAAATGAAATTGGCAACCAAGATTAACTATCACAATGCTACTTTTAAAGGCATTATCATCTAGACATTATCAAATCAAAGTAAAATAAAAATAACATTAAGATAGAAGATAAGGGCACATAATCGCATAACCCCATCTGACTATTTTCTCCACTCATATATTAGTGCTAAGTATGAGTCCTGAAGTTGAAGGGCTGTGCTGGGAATGAATTTAAGCCTACAAATAAAAGTACTAAATATTGTGTAGAAAAACCCAAGAGGCTGGACTGGATCGGAGAGAAGTAAATGTATTCAGATAGTTTTGTTTGGGGCACAGGGAAGAATGGAAACTAAACACAAGTAAGTGGTGTTATTCATATGTCCCTATGTGTGTGTGCAGTTGAGAGTATGGATGGGAAAGCAAGAATAGGTGTAAAATTACACTATCTTAGCTAGGATTATCATAAGATTTTTATTTAATTTTCTTTTTTAGTCTTGGTCTTTTATAACCCAAACTGGCCTCAAATTTGCTAAGTAATCAGGGATAATCTTGAACTTCTGATTCTCCTGCCTCCATTTCCAGGGATTATAGGCCTGTACAGCCACTGAGTTTATGGGGTGCTGGGTATAAAATGAAGAAGCAGGCTGTGTTCCTGCTCGGATCCCAGCTAGCTTACCCCTGAAATAATTACACGGAAACTGTATTCTTTTAAACACTACTTGGCCCATTAGTTTCAGCCTCTTATTGGCTAACTCTTACATATTTATTAACCCATTTCTAATGATCTGTGTAGCAGCACCACGAGGTGGTGGCTTACCAGGAGGACTCTAACCTGCGGCTGTCTCGGAGAGGAGAGTCATGGCGACTGCCTCACTTCCCTTCTTCCCAGCATTCTGTTCTGTCTACTCCACCCACCTATGTTCTGACCTATCAGGCCAAGCAGTTTCTTTATTAATTAGCCAATGAAAGCAACAGAAATATATAAGACTCTCCTACATCATTTCCCCCTTTTCTGTTTAAACAAAAAGAAAGGCTTTAACTTTAACATAGTAAAATTACATATAACAAAACAGGTATCAAGCAAGAATTACAGTTACAATATTTATATCTATTTTATCTTTTATCATAACTAAAGAAAACTATAACTATGACTAACCATTCTTCAACTCCATCAAAGACTCCAGAAGGATATAATATTACCTAAGCAAATAACAAATAAGCAACTTCCAAACTCTAGAAATGACAAAGACATCTCGCTACTTGGACAGTCACCCAAAGTTCCTCTGTACCACTGGGATATCCATCTTCAGCCTTCAGGCCCATAGTATCCAGCAGACTTTTCCATGAAGCAGGAAAATTCAAAGACAGTTCAGTCACTTTTTGCTGTGTCCTGCAGAATGTCTCGTAGACTCTCATAAATCAGGAACCCTGAAAGACCATCTCACCTTTAGGCAAGTTCAGCAGTTCTCTCTCTGTGGGTTCTCTGTGTCCAGTCTATGCATCAGTCCAGGCAAGAGCAGTTTCTTGCCCAAATGGCTATCAAACTCCATAAGGAGCCTCTTCGATGCCCATCTTCCTCCTGAAGTAGATTGGTGCTGCCAGGAGCAGATGTGTCTCATTGTCATGAAAAGCCCTAAGTTATTAAAACATTAAATGCCATATTCTGTAGCCTTTGAAAGATATGAAGAATGCCTGTCTAACTGAAATATATCTCTATATATCTAGAAAATGTAACTAACATGACTACAAGCTTGACTATTATTGATGATTATCCATGAACAACCTATATTTCCTAATTATACATTACATTTTTAATTGAACTACACAATCACAATACCTTTACCAAGATCAGAAATACATATACATATAACAAAATTGAACTTAAAATCCATACCAATGTAAATCATTCATATCTATGTCATATCCCACTTTAAATGTAAAAGAACATTTATAAATAATATTTGGGAATATGGGCGTAGTTATTTCTCTCCAAACTTCTTCCTGCTGAATAGGGGCACTGTTAATCAGGTCTTTCATGATAACCTGTGTGCTAGGTTCATCTCAGTTGGCAGTTGAATGATGTAATTTCTTGAGGGTGTTCATAGCAACCTTTCAGGAGGACGTGGTCTTCATACCATATTGGGATAGAAACAATCCACAGGGTCTCATCCTCTGTGAAAACAAAAGAAGACCCTCTACAAAGCATCATATCCTTAGACCCAAATTTGGAAGTCATTATACCCTTATGAAATCCATTCTGGTTCTGCTTTGCAGCCCATATAATGAAATGTCTCTCTGTACTTAGCTCTTTCACAATCAAAAATTTTAAAGAAAACACAATGTACATAATCCAGACTCTCTGTGAATTTTCCATTTTTACGTAGCTTGTTTTCCTTTATTTCTTTTAATCTATAACTATCTGTAATCTGTCTCTTTAAAGACTTTACGCTTTTTTTTAAGGCATTAACTGTATTCTCTATATTCCTTTTCTTCTCTCTCCCAAGCCTACGTACACTCATCCAATACTGTGACCCTTTCAGAGGTCTTTTATGTCTGAATCTGTCCTGTTGTGAATCTGTAATTTTTTACTATCTAGGAGCACTTTTGTTTTGCAGTTTTAAACCACTAAGCACTTAACAATCTAAGCTGTGACATTCCTAGGTCAAAAACAGGTACTGCCTGCTTGCCCCGCCCAGCCCAACATGGCAGAGCCACTCTTGCCTCTGAGCCTTGCACGTTGCACTGCTAGCATGGCGGAGGCGCTTGTGCCTCTGAGCCGCAGCACGCAATGACCCCCTTTTTAGGCACACAGCAAGTCTAGTTGCCATCAAACAAATCATAGCACTTTACTCCAAATGTTCATTCAAAAGCTCTGTCTCCCGCAGGAGCCAGACAGATCGTGATGGCAGCACAGCACAGAAACTGGTATTTCAAAACCGCCACTTTCTAGTAGACCTGATCCCACTGCTTACTCAGGCAGGAAGAACCGAGCCACGAACATGGTCTCAGCTACTTTGTTCCTGACCCCGAGTGGGCACACAAACGTCCGGGCCCAGAAATGTTCCATAGCCGGCAGGGCCCAGGAAGCCGTGTTTTAAAATGGCGCAGATTTTTTTCTGCTGAAACAGGAAATCTCTCTACAGCACGTCTTAGCAAACAGCAAAAAGCTGTGTTAAACTCTCTTTCCCTTATTTTTAAGCTCTCTCAGGTTTTTAAGTGGATTTAATTACCACGTTGGGCACCACTCTGTAAAAGGAAGAAGCAGGCTGGGTTCTCGCCCGGATCCCGGCTAGCTTACCCCTGAAATAATTACACGGAAACTGTATTCTTTTAAACACTGCTTGGCCCATTAGTTTCAGCCTCTTATTGACTAATTCTCACATCTTGATTAACCCATTTCTAATGATCTGTGTAGCACCACGAGGTGGTGGCTTACCAGGAGGACTCTAACCTGCGGCTGTCTCGGAGAGGAGAGTCATGGTGACTGCCTCACTTCCCTTCTTCCCAGCATTCTGTTGTCTACTCCACCCACCTATGTTCTGACCTATCAGGCCAAGCAGTTTCTTTATTAATTAGCCAATGAAAGCAACAGAAATACATAAGACTCTCCTACATCAGCTGGGGATTGAACACAGAGATTCCTGCATGCTAAGAAAGCATTCTGAGCTACATCTCCATTCCCCAAATGAGTTTTAAATACCAGAGCAATGACAAAGTGTCCAGTAAAGACTTTCATTAGTATGTCCATTAAAATAGGCAAGATATAAAACAAGCTAATTAATATGACTAAAATAATAAAATAATAATGACCTAACCAGAAATAAAGTAAAAAGAAAAGATAAGGTAAAAATCTAGTCACGACTACAGCTCTGCATACATGTTTTACATGTTTGTAAGACAACTGCCCTCTGCAACAGGATGCAATACACAAGGATAGTTTAAAATGAAAACAGCATTGTAAGTACAACATTGAAAATCATGCCTGTGACATTTTAAAAAGAGTAGTACCTTATAAAAATGGTAGAACAGGTTAATGAGTGTTAAATGATTCAAAACACACACACACATGCACACGCACACTCACACCCACACAGAAAGCAAGAGAAACAGAATATCTTAACTTCCCAAAGTCTTCAGTTCCTTTACAAAATGCATTGAAAAGACTTCAGCTGGTAAGCTGTTACGAAGAAACCAAACACGGGTCCGCAGAGTTTGCTGGGATGTGGCTCGTGGGGTGAAGTACTTCCTGTGCTGAGGTGTGAACCTGAGATTAAACCCTCAGAAGCTATATAAAACCTGATCCGATAGCATGTCTCTGTAACCACAGTGATCTGATGGTGAGATGGGAGGCAGCGAGACAGACTTTTCAGTTCACAGAACAGCTAGCCTGGGCTACAGCACTAGAAACAAGAAATGGAAGGTGGAAGGCAAAGAACTCAACAAAGGTTGTGTTGTCTGATTTCTTATGTGCACTGTGTCTGCGCACACACATACACACACAAATATACACACACAGAGAAGAAAAACTTTGGAATCTTTTAAAATACGTCTTCATTATTAATTGATAGCAATTACATATATGTTTATAGGGCATTGTATATTTTAATACATGCATAAATTTCTTATTGATCAGTCGGTTCTAAAGTTGTTTCACAGTTTTATTTCAGTGTGCTTGGAGAACACACATACTTTGATTTGCACCTATTTTTAATTTGTTGAATCTTTGTAGTCTATCAGATGGTCTATCTTGGACAATACTTCACATGGTTGATGTGGGATTTTCCTCTGTATGCTTGAATACCATTGATAAATAAAGGAACTGCTTTGGGCCTATAGCAGAGCTATAGGGGAACAGAGATAGGCAGGGAAAACTAAGTTGAATGCTGGGAGAAAGAAGGGCAGAGTCAGAGAGAAGTCATATAGCCCTGCTGGAGTAGGATGGAACTTTAGCCGGTAAGCCACAGACACATGGGGATACACAGATTAATAGAAATGGGTTAAATTAATATGTAAGAGTTAGCCAATAAGAAGTTAGAGCTAATGGGTCATAAATTAATACTGTTTCTATGTGATTATTTTGGTTCTGGGCAGCTGGGATGAACAAGCAGCCCCCTGCAATATATGGTAATGGCAGAAAATGTGTGTTTCATGGCTATTGGAGGAAATGTTCTAGAAATATCTATTGTGTCCAGTTTTTCTCTGCCATTGTTTAAGTATGATGTTTATTTGTGGACTTCAGGGTGGAGTACAGATGGCTTATCTGTTAGTGAATGTAGGGTATCCCAGTCCCTACTGATCATTATATGCCACCCACCTCTCCTCTCAGATCTAGTATCTCCAGGTTTAAACAAATCGTTGCAGTGTACTGGGGTGCATATACTTACAAATATTACTTTTTTTCTCGTTGAAATGAGACCTTTATCATTACACAGTGATGTTCTTTACTATTCTACTTTTCTAATTTAAAGCATATTTCAGTTGACTGGTATGAAGCTAGTTATTTTTGTTCACTTTTGTTTTTTTATTTGTGTGGTAAAACTTTCTTAATATTTTCACTTTTATTAAATCTTTTTTATTATGTGATGTTCTTATGAATAAATGTATTGCTAAGTGTTATTTTTTCTATGCACTCCATCAATTCATTTGGAAAATTTACAGTCAATGTTATCATCATTGATAAATAAAGATCCGTGTGTTAGTTAGGGTTTCTATGCTGTGAAGAGACACCATGACCACTTAACTTTTATAAAGGAAAACATTTAATAGGGAATGACTTACAGTTTAGAAGTTTAGTTCATTTTCATCATGGTGGAAGGCATGAGGCAAGCAGGTAGACATGATGTTGTAGAGGTAGCTGAGAGTTCTACATCTGGATGTTAGGCAGCAGGAAGAAAGCGTGACACTTGGCCTGGCTTGAGCATTTTAAACTTCAAAACTCAACCCCCGTGGCATAATTCCTCCAATAAGGCCACATCTACTCCAAGGTCACATCTTCTAGTAGTGCCATTATCTATGAGGCTATGGGGTCTGTTTTCACTCAAACCATCATGACCCATGTCTTCCCTTCAGTTAATTTTTTTCCTTGTTTGTTGTATACACCCTTTATTCCTTTCTTCTTTTCTCATTCATGTTTGGTGTTGTCTTTATCACTACTCTCTGTAGTGGTAAATTTTGCTTTTATTTTCTTCCTATTTTATTTTGTTCAGTGAATTTTCTGCCACATATGTTCACTATGGTAATTACTATCATTTCAATGCTAGTATAATGCTTTCAGACATTTTTTTCTAGATCTGGTCAAATCATTACATCATCCCTGGTTTCACTTTTTGTGGTTTCCCTTGTGTGTAGATCCAAAAATATTACATGGTGTCTCAGTTAGGTTTACTATTGCTCTCAAGAAACACCATGACTAAAAGCAAAATGGAAAGGAAAAGGTTTATCTTGCTTACAGTTACATATAACAGCTCATCATAAAAAATATAGAGGGCAGGAACTCAAGCAAGGCAGGAACCTGGAAGCAGGAGATGATGCAGAGGCCCTTCTGGAGATGGGACAGGATGCTGATTACTGGCTTATTCTTGATGGCTTACTCAGCCTGCTTTCTTGAAGAACCCAGGACTACCAGCCCAGGGATAGTACAATGGGCTGGGCACTCTCTCCATCAGTCGCTAATTAAGAAAATGCCCTAAGGCTTGCCCACAGCAGTATCTTATGAAGGTATTTTCTCAGTGGAGACTTTCTCCTCTCAGACGACTCTAGCATAACACTAACCAACACACATGAGAAATTCCAGAAATAAACAATTGATGTATTTTAAAATGCATATCATTCTCAGAATGAAGAAATCTCTCCCCAACTCTGTTCTTTTTAGGACCTAAATCATCTCTTAGTCTAGCACCCAACCGTTTATATGCTACTTCCTGCAGCCACTTAGTGACAATGACAGTTATGAAGTCACACCACAGGGTGATATTTGACCTGTATGTAAGTAATTATTATGTTACTTAATAATAGCCTCAAAGTTCAGGGGCAGTGGTAGGCAATTTTAGTCTAGCAGAGTCACATGCCACAGCAGACTGTTCTAGTCTACAATGGACCACACATATGAAGATGCTTTCATGAAATTCTAATGAAGTGAAAAGTTTTCCACTGCTGATACTATATTCATTGTGACATCACGACACAGGGGATTATTCATACATTTTTGATGATGCTGGGATAAGCAAACATATCAACTTTCCTTCATTTGATAATGATAGTAATTGAGTATGGTGTGGTTTATGCATTTGCTATGTGGTGCTTTTATCATTATTTTAGAGACTCCTCCTTCTAACATATAAAAGAGGTCACTACAGACAGTATGCCCTGCTTTTCTGTGAGCAGTCTCACATACCTATGTTTACTGTGTCCTGGGACAGCATCATTTACCTTTGCTAATGTCTTCATGGCCTCAGAACACAAGGTACGCCCTATACACTATAAACCCTAAGTATGTAAAAGAACATACCATCTACTTTCTTGGTTTGTCTACGTGTACCCTATTGTGTTTGTGTAATGAAAATTGTCTAATGACACATTTTCCAGAACATACCTCTGCAGTAAACAATCTATCATAATATATTATAATCACTCTACTTTATTAGTTATTATTGCTAACATCTCATTGTACTTAGTCTATAAATAAAACTTTATATATATATACATATCACACATACATGTATATGCCTGCATAGAAAAGGGTGTTATTGTTGGTATTCAAGGCTCTTGACACCTACAGTGTCTTGATGGATCATCCCTGAAAGCAGGGCAGGGCAGGTTCTTCTATTAATCTGACATAGCTGCATGCACTCTGTGTTTTTCTAAACTTTTGGCCAGTTCTTCTTGAAAGTTGATCATTCACTAACAGATACAATTTTTTTATGTTCATTTTTTTAAATGGATAGTTTATGATAGAGTAAATTCATGTTTTAAAACAAGTCTAGTATATGATAAAGAAAACAAGAGAAGAAATTATATATATAATCATATATATATATATGCTTCCATTACACTTATTATAGTATAGATAATATATGGAAGTAAACACACAAGAAAGCCAATGTGACAATATCAGAGAAGCTGAATTTTAAAGATAATTATGTAATCAGGATACAGAAAAATATTATACAATAATAAATTACTACTTATGAGTAAATATGCTATGTAATGTAGTATGAAGCCAATAGGGCAGGAATTGGTGGAATACTGTGGAATGGTGAGCATGGTGAAAGGATGAAAAAAAGATTGTTGAACAGAGTGGCTAGGCCTCTAATTCAAACACAGAAGGCTGGGTCTGAAGGGCTATGAGTTTCAGGTCAACTGAACTATAAAATGAGACCCTGCCTCAAAAACAAGCAAGCTAGCAAGCAAATAAACATGCTAACCAAAACAAAAGAAATATAGACCATATTATTAAAAAAGATAGCAGACTAGAAAAGAAAATAGCCGAAAAGGTCAATACATAATCACAATTATGTATTTTATGGAACTTAGTAGTTGGTTACTTGTGCCTCTTGAAAGGAAAAGATTGGTACTTACCAATTAAATATGAATTAATCAGAATGCAGTACAACTCCTGTAACATACAGCTTTATTCAATGAAAACATCAGGTTACAAAACAGGTTTAGTTATAAGGTACATTGGGGTTACAAGGGAATACATCCTAAACCACATTCTTCTTCAAGTCAGATAAGGCAAGATGGAGACCTAATCCTGTCTGGGAACAGTAATGATGGTTTCTGGCTTGTACATTTCAAAGGGAACCAGCTGGATTCCATTCAAGCGAGGATGTCACTACTTTAGTTTGCTTTCTCTATTCACTATTGGAATGAATTGTCTGAACGATCATAGCCTGTAGCCACCTACGTACATACAGAAAGTGAATAATTTTGTGCCCTGCCAATGTTTTTCTAGACTTAAGAAAGGACTCTGGTGCCTAGGTATCAACATGGGAGATTCTGAGTCCACAGTAAAGAAGCAATGATTTGGTTTCAGAGACAGAAATAATGACAGTGAGACTAGGTAGTCTATTGCTCTGTAAGAATTAGAAAGGTATTCCAAATCTGTCTAAATTTTTTTCTTATATAATTGAGACTGTATAGCTCTCTTGGCAAGAGTTATAGAGGACTATATTCTTTAATTCTCACCCATGAGCTAACTAACTAGGACAGAAAAAGAGTAATAAATCATTCGTTAAAGGTACCATGAGATGTTTGTTCTCAAATAGATGTATATGAAGTCTAAACAGACTAACATAGGATGGTTGAAACTTTAACCCTGGTCAACTGTGACTGTATAGTGGGGTCATTTAGTCCTATGTTATGCATGTGTCCCTTAAAATTCTTACCTCAAAAATTCAATTCTCAGTGCCACAGGACTCAGTGGTAGAATCTGAAGGCATGTTTAGTTCATAAGGGCTTTCTCCTCATTTATTAAATAATTCTGTTCTTGGAGGGAGAGGGCTTGTCACAGAAGCAGGTTCCTTATCCTAAGTGTATATTTTTATAATTCAGGGTTACTGTTCTGATGTTCTCTTAAATGCTTTTTTGCCTATTAGCCTTCATCTCTGGGGTGAGGCAGTAAGAAGGGTTCTTCAAGATGTGGTCCTTAGTCTGAGGATTCTCAGCCTTCATGATGGAGGGCCCACTACAGTTATCCTCTTTATAAACTACTCAGCTGTAACATTATATAATAGCAGCACAAACTAGACCAAGAAATTTCAAGAAAATACAATACTCTTTCCCATATATAGGGATTTTAAATGTTACTCATGGATTTCTGTTAAATAACCAAAGGGGAAAACCTCAGACATAGAAGGAAAGAGCACCCAAAATAACTTATGTACAAGTATAAAGACCCTATGAAAGGGGCAATATTTGTTCATTTTTGGTTCATTCATACATTCATTTTAGATATTCAACTTAATTATTGTTTTCATCTTAATTCAATTTTTATTCAACAATTGCTTTGTTATTAAACTAGAGGCAGAAATTCTCTATCCAGATTTCAAAACCTTCTCATTTGCCTAAAATGTACATTAGTTTTCATACATTGCTTCTTATTATAAAAAAGACAGCTTCTTTTATTGACTCTGGATTGGAGAAAGAAAGAGAGATATAGAGGAAGAGGAGGAGGCAGAGAAGGAGGAGGAGGAGGAGGAGAGACAGAGAGAGAGAGAGAGAGAGAGAGAGAGAGAGAGAGAGAGAGAGAGAGAATTATCTATGCTATCCCTTCTCACTCCCTCCCCACATTTCTTTCTTGATTGGCTTTAGGATGCAGATCAAGAAAGGGCATTCTACCCCATTTGGCAAGAGCCTCACTCTGAGTGTTTCTCCTAGTCAGCTGTTGGAAACTCAATCCCCAAAGGCACATGTTTTTCATGTGTAGCGGTGGGACACTGAGAAATAGGATTAGGTGAGATCTTGAGGGAAAGAGAATTGACCTAGGATGCTTGCTCTCCTTTGCCTCGTGATACCTTCTGCCATGTTACCATTGCAAAAAAACGGCTCTTACCAGAATTTGCTCCCATACTCTTTTGGCGCTCCATCCTTCTGAATTCAGCTCAACAAATGCCAGTTCTTTAAAAATCATCAGTCAGTGATGTTCACTTAGAGCACCAGGAAACAGATTAGGGGAGTATTAGCATTTCACAGTTGGGCTCTACGAAGGAGGTTTTAACTCTGTTTTATAAATGAAGATACTGAGACTGGAAAAGATTAAGCAACTTTAGCACAAAGAGACAATTAGTGGCTGAACTTCCACAAAGTACTTGCTTAAAACCTTTTGATTGCAGCTTAACCCTGATGTGAGGAAATTATGTCATACTTTGAAACTGTGCTTATGCAAGCATTAGGAGACACATTCTAGGAACTCAGCTTCTTCCTTTTTTTAAACGCTTATTTGCATTTATTTTACGCTGAGTCTAGTCATATGCCATACATTTCTCTTGTCTTCCGTTTATTCTGAAATATCTTTTTCTTCTGTGCATCCTTCTCTTCTGGCTTAGGAGTGGTTTTTTCCTTTGCATGGATGCTTATCTCAACAGCAAGGGAGCTCATGCATGAGTCAATTCACCCTGCTTTCTGTAAGTTCAGTGGTGTGTCTTGGGTGTTTAGTTCATCTGGACATATCATGACTAGAGAATCTACACGTAACTCTAAAGTTCAGGATTACTCTGCACATGCAGAAAACATTTGACACCCCTCGGGACCACCAAACCTGTGTTTAGTCCCACTGTTTGGTTTTGGTATAAGTAAAGACAATAAAGCCACCAAAGGCCACACATTACTGATTCTTCTTCTTCTTCTTCTTCTTCTTCTTCTTCTTCTTCTTCTTCTTCTTCTTCTTCTTCTTCTTCTTCTTCTTCTTCTTCTTCTTCTTCCTCTTCTTCCTCTTCTTCCTCCTCCTCCTCCTCTTCTTCTTCTTCTTCTTCTTCTTCTTCTTCTTCTTCTTCCTCTTCCTCCTTTTCCTCTTCCTCTTTCTCCTCCTCCTCCTCCTCTTCTTCTTCTTCCTCCTCCTCCTTCCTCTTCCTCTTTCTCTTCTTCTTTTAATTTTACCTCATTGTTTTTAAGAATTTCATACATGCACACTGCATGTACACCACTTCTGCCCTTTCTTCTTGCTGCTGTATTGCTTCTTTAAAGGGATATCTTTAACAATCATCAGAACTTGGTGGCTTTTTTTTTGTATGTGTGTGCTTATGACCTTCATGACCTTGGCAATTTCATTGATGTTCTTTTTTTTAAATATTTATTTATTATGCATACAATAGTCTGTCTGTGTGTATACCCGCAGGCCAGAAGAGGGCACCAGACCCCATTATGAGATGGTTGTGAGCCACCATGTGGTTGCTGGGAATTGAACTCAGGACCTTTGGAAGAACAGGCAATGCTCTTAACCTCTGAGCCATCTCTCCAGCCCCCTCATTGATGTTCTTAAAGTGAACATGAAGATTTGAGTTTCACTATTTCTTATTAATTAATTAATTTTATGTGTATAGGTGTTTTACCTTCATGCATATGTATGTGTATCAGCTCCTGTGGTGTAATGGTTAACACTCTGGACTCTGAATCCAGCGATCTGAGTTCGTACCTTGATAGAACTTGTTCCTTGAGGAAGAGAGCTGGTTATTTGTCTTCATCAACTCAGACCATGAAACCCAATATAAACTGGCTGTTCATGCTTGCTTCAGCATTGCCAGAGTGTGTTTCACTTCACTTGTCATACGTATGTGCACTTCAAGCATGCCTGTTGCCATGGATCCCCTGGCTGGAGTTACAGCCAGTTGTGAGCTGCCATGTGGGTGCTGGTGATTGAACCTAGGTCTTCTAGAAGAGCCGTCCATGATTCCTACCACTGAAGCATTTCTCCAACCTCAAGGTTTGAGTTTCTTTTTTGCATGATTTTGTGGAGTTTTCTTGGTCAAGTGAGTACCAAATCATTTTCACAGGTCATTTCAAGCCCCTTACAGGAAGAGTCTTTTTGTAACTTAAAAAAATTAAATTTTTAAATTTTTACTTCATCCGTGTATGTGAATTAAGGTAAAAAATGATGAGTAATTTATCATTAGAAAAAGAACCTGTTTCTGCTCTATTATGTGCAGTTATGTTGAGTATATTAACTTCAGAATCTTGTGTTAAAAAGATGTATGAGTTAGGCTCAGCATCCAGGAAATTTCTTTCTTCTGCCTTGTGTTTGCTAAATTTTGAGAATTCATACCTCCATAATTATGGGGTTACTCACAACAAGGTTTGTTGTGTTTTTGAATCTCTGGTAGAGTGTTGCTGAAACACACCCTCAATGCTGCTTAAATTGAAACACTCCATGTCTACTGCCCAGTTTTCTGATAACACCTGTTTCGTCCTTTCTCTGGACAATATAATTTCTACCTACAGAAAGTGCCAAGTGATTCTAATCCCTAGTATTGCCTCTTTAAAACCTCATTTTCTTTCATTCTCTCTCTCCCTCTCTCTCTGTCTCTCTGTCTCTGTCTCTGTCTCTGTCTCTGTCTCTCTCTCTCTCTCCTTTGAGACAGGGTTTCTTTGGGTTAGAGCAATGGTTGTCCTGGAACTCGCTTTGTAGACCATGCTGGCCTTGAACTCTCAAAGATCCACCTGCCTCTGCCTCCAAGTGCTGGGACTGAAGGTGTTAACCACCACTACTAGGCTAAACTTCATTTTCTTTAGAGTAACACTCAGCAGAACCTTGCATACTGCAATCACTTTTTTAAAGCTCTTAATTATCTTCCAAATTTGCATATTCCCTGCTGACATAAATTTGGGAAGGTTAGAAAGTGGGTCTGTCTTTTCAACTAACACCTCTCCCCTACCTAGCATTTCCCTTGGCTACCTCACACATCTAGTATTTGTTGACTACAGTGTGTGACTCTTCCATGTGATTTGTTTGCAGATAGACTTTATACGTGTCAAGCTTCACTGACTTTAATGAAATGCTAGTGTAATTTATAACTGCAAATGGCTGTACTTCCTACTTTATTGTTCTGTCATCTTTGCTACTAATAGCATCTATGTAATCATTGGTATGTGTGTGCTATGTGCATGCATGGTTATATGTATATGATGTGTATATGTGTGTGATATGTTTGTGCATGTTATGAGTGTAAATATGTATGCAAGAGTGAGTGTGCATGATGTGCATATGTGTATGATGTGTGTGTCTGTGTGTGTGTATGTGTGAAGAGAGAGAGAGAGAGAGAGAGAGAGAGAGAGAGAGAGAGAGAGAGAGAGAGGAATGCATGCTCCATGGTGCACGGTGCACACATGGAGGTCAGAGAACAACCTTCAGGAGCTGGAGTTGATTATTGCTTCCCACCTTGGTGAGAGACAAGAACTCCCTTGTTTCAGCCATGTCCCTGTGTGTTCCAGGGTAGCTGGCCTGTGATCCTTCAGGCAGATTTCCTATTTCTGTCTCCCATTTCACAGTAGGAATGCTGGGGTTGAAGATGGAGTGTACTGCATCTGAATTTTTATTTGGGTTCCTGGAATCTGAATGAAGATCTGAATGCAGGCTTCAGGACCCCCAGGTTTGTGTGGAAGATTTTTACCCACTGAACCATTTTATTACATCTTAAACACACACACACACACACACACACACACACACACACACACACACACACTACATTACTACATTTCAGGGCCCCTGAGAGTCAGTTGACTCAAGGATTTCAAAATGTTTTTTCACATTACTGGTTTCAGGTCTACTTTCAAATGATTGGTTTCTTCTTTTGTGTTTTTAGACAGTCTCAATATGTAGCTCAGGCTGCCCCTGATTTAGCTGTGTAGCCCAGGAAGGCCTTGGCCTAGCAACCCTACTATGGATTGCTCAGATTCTCTGTGTGTCTCAAAATGCTTGTCAAATGACTAGTATTGAAATCCCTTTCCATACCAAGTACATAAGCTACTACCTCAAACTAATTTTCCTTCTGAAGCCCACTGTGGAGGGGAGTTGGTAAGTCCAACCTTCAGGAAGTTGGGGCAGGAATATCAAGACCTTGAGGCTAGTCTTGGTTACAGGAGAATCTTGTCTCAAAACCAACAACAGCAAAGAAAACAAGTTTGTTTGTTGATGTTTTTTTTTTTTTTTTGTAAAAGAGAAAGATCGTGAATAGTTTTTTTTTTAACTTATGTTAATACTGGAATTGTTATGTAATTGGAGAACTCAAAATGTCAGAAACTAGTATCAAACCCACCCTGTGTATATCTAATAATATAAACACAATATAATAATAAATGTATAGCATTTAGTAACAAAATTATACAACTACTGTACTCCATTTATGATATTACTTTATATGTGATTTATCACATCCTAAATGATACAATTTTACCACACAAGTGTATATACTCTTCTTCTTGACATTTGGCAATTATCCATTATTATGCATCATTTGTTGTCTTTCTAAAACACAATAAGCAATGGAAAGCAGTCGAGACTGTGATGGGTTTTGCCCAAGGTCATGTATGCTCTGACATAGCTGGCCACAGACCTGTCCTTGGTGCCTCCCCTTCACCCTCTCCTACTCTGATTTTAGAATTCTGGTAGAAGGGAAGAGAAGAAATAAAGAAAACGACCCACTGCCTTCCACGCGCCACACTTTATCTTGTGAGAATTTATGGGGCTCAGCCCCTGAGAACAGTGCCTGCGTGGCGATTCTCGCCGCATCTCTGTGGCTGTATATCTTCCCATTTTCTTAGTTGCCATGCTGTAAATCAGTTTTGCAAATAGCCACTCACACAGGAAAGTAACTGTGGAGTGGACAGTGTAGAGCTTGCTAAGCCTGTATGTGGCTTAGCAAGCTGTGTCAACTAAGTGGATCACGTTTTTTATAACCACCCCACCACAACTCGCATTAACACAGCCTCACCATTCTTTGGCAAATAAAAAACAGTATTGCAATAAAACTTTGCTAGGTAGGATGTACAGAGATGCTTAACTATTTTAGGGTATCTTGTCGGGTAGAAAACCGTCACCAAGACTTGGTGGGGGTAACCAAATGATGTGGTCCAGGTAGGCTACTGTTGACCTTGGCAGAAAGACGTGATAGAAGACGTGGATTTGGAGCCTTTCTGCTGCAAAAGTTGTCAGCTTTACCCAAGCAAGCATGAAGTCGGGTGGCATGTTCAGGCTAAGGTCGTGCAGAAAGCATCCGCTGTGTGTGCGTGTATGTTCTTTATAAAACTAGAGCTAGCTAACTGTGTCTGTGGCTCAGATAGCCTCTGACTGGTGGGACCCAGCATGAGTCACTGAGGGAGCAGGGAATAGAAAGAGGCACCAGGGTTCCAGTTAAGAGCTGACCTAGCCTCTTGCCAGGGTCTGAGAAGCTGCAGTGTGTCTAGACCAAGGACCCAGAGAGACGCAAGGCAGATTCAGCTGGCACAATGCCAAACACAGCAGCCAAGCACGGCAGAGGCAGGCATTGCTGGGATCTCTGAATGTGTGGCCTTGTGAGCAGATATTCTTTCTGGCTCCGTGCTGCTTCTATTCTTTACCTTCTTGCTCCCCGCACCCTTGGGATGGTATTTGTTGCTTTAAAAGCTTCAAAAAGTTTGGGAAAACCCTGGCGCTTGGAGATAATATCTTACTCATAGTTACCTACGGGGGAAAAAAAAATCTGTGTTCAAAATTAAAACCTATTACTTGCTTTTGTCCTAACTGGCAAAGTCGCTCCCGGTGCCTGGATTTGTGCTAGCAAAGGGGATGCTTCAGTCTGAGGATGCCATTGCTCTTGGAACAGTACAATCCTGAGCTCAGAAGATCCGTAAATTCTGTAGCTCTCCTTACTTTGCCCTTGGCTCTGTCAGCTCTTCCTTAAAAATTACATCGCGGGGCAGAGTAGTGAGGTGGCTTCCCCTGACTATATCCACCCCCTCTCTAAGCTGCTTGTGGGTTGACAGTTTATGTAACACTAACCCTGAATACGTGGAGCTGACAGTTGTCAAATTAATATTTATCCAGAATTTGCTTCATATGCAAAACCAGTCAGCCTCACATTTTCAGCAGTGGACACTGGTTTAAATGCTTCAAGTACAGTGCTGTTGGGGCTGAATCTTACTGTGGCGTGGAAGTGTGGTAGCGTGGAGTGAGGGCTGGGCCACTTTTCGAGCATGGTAATTATCTCCCTCCAGACAACTTTATTACTATCTCTTGGGAAAACCAAGCGATTTTAAAAACAATTCTTTCATGTCTTTCCTATCTAGCTCTGGTCACAAGTTCTCATCGAAGGGATCTTAAGTAAATGTTTATTTCTCCTCATCTTTGTTCCTATTCCACTGTAGTTTTGCCATTTGGATTAGATCTAAACAGCCCCCCTTTAAGGTCATTCAATGACGCAAATATCTCTTTTTTTCATATTTATAATATTGACAACAAGCTTCTGGTCTTATCACTCTGTGATCATTGATCACATTGAAAATATAGTCATTCAACTGACCAGGGGTCAAAGTGTCTCACAGAGATTGAATTGACGGCCAGGTAGCCTCTCTGGGTCTGACCTAGGTTCTCTGTATGTATGTTCTGGTTGTGCAGCTTGGTGTTCTTGTGAGATTCCTAATAGTGGGAGGATGGGTCTGTCTCTGGCTGTTTTGCCTGCTTTGGGGACCCTTTTTCTCCTACTGGGCTGCCTCGTACAGCCTTAGTATGAGGGTGTGTACCTAGTCTTACTGTAACTTGAGTTGATACCTCTGGGATGCCTGCCCTTTTCTGAAGGGAACTGGAGGCGGAGTGGATCTGAGCGAGAGGGGAGGTGGTCGGGATTGGATGGGAGAAAAGAATATAAGGGAAACCACAGGTGGGATGTAATAAATGAGAGAAGAAATAAAAAATATATTCATAGTTAAAATGTATATAAATATTTAAAACATTCAGATACATCTGAGCAATGCCTGCGAATAAGACATGAATATGTGAATAATATTCTCATGACAGTTCTCAGTGTGCTTTAATGGTCAGACCCATCATATACAGAGCCTCGAAGTGCTTGGGAAACAAATTCTTGTCTTGGGGATAACTGCAGAGAAGTAGAAATAAAAGGAACTAGGAGAGAAAATGTAATGAGATAAGGAAGGATGTCTTTTCTCAGTTCTCTATCATATGTCTGCACCGCCCTATATATTTTTCCCTTATGGAAAATGTAGAATTATATATGCTTGAATCATTCAATAATCTCTCTCTGCTTTAAAAAAAACCTATACAATTTATTAAGGCAAAGGCATTGTTTACTGTTCTCTTCTTGAATCTTCTATTACCCTGTGCAGGAGACACCATGCTTGCATAAAATGTGCACGGGATCCAGCTTTTGAAAGAACAAAGTAAGGAATTTTGTGCAAATAAATGGAAGAAAAATCAAATGAATAACTAATGAATCTAATAGATGTCAAGACAAAAAAGTCCCAGCATCCCATAGAGATTTAGAAGACTTGGCATGGAAACATAGACTGAGGATTCTCTGCTCTATGTCCTGAGAGGCAGCCTATTCGATACCAGTGGTCCTGACATTCCAGATGTTACCCAGTGATGGGAAGCGCTGCAAGACTAGAAGGTGACTCTTTGCTTTGATTGTCTTGGTGACAGGGAGCTACCTCTCTCTGAGTTTGGATTACAGGCTGTATGTACTGTAACTGTGAAACAGGCCAGGAGAGAGTCCAACAAAGGCTGTTTTCATTTCTCAAAGTCCCAATGTAATTCTTTAATGGAAGAGATGTTGGCAGACCATCTAACATTCTAAACATATTTTCACGATGGTTGTAAATGTAACATTATCATAATTTCTCAATGTCTGTGGCATTTTTTAGTCTCAGTACAAATAAGCCCAAACACACCTGGGTAGCTAGCTGATTGTATAATAACTAATACACTTAAAAAATACAGCAAGAGGCCCTCTTATCTGGAGATAGCATGTTTAACGTTCTTAATAGTTTTTTCTAGAACAATTTGTAATTTAATTTATTCACACTTGTTTACGTTGACTAATTTCTTTATATACTATCTCCAAGAAGCAATTTGTCTTCTTTCCTTATTGGTTTATAAGTTTGAATTTTAAGACCAATTAAAGAAAAAAATCATCAGGTGAATTCAGCTGAATTAATTAACTACCTGATTTTACAGACTAAAAAGACATGGAATTTTATGTCTTCTTTAATGAAGTTCGTTGTTATACTTTAGACCTACACAGGTTAGGAGTCCATAGCTATCTTCTGAATATGACAGAAGTGTTCCCTGATGGACTGTAAGGTCCTTTGAGAAAACCAGATGTAAAAATACCAAAACAGACATTTACTGAGAAATTTGTTTTACTCCTAATTTAATGAAACAATGAAAAACATTCAAAAGTATTTGGAAAATATTTGTGAAAATAGTAGACTAGGTACCGGGTATGTAGAGATGAAAAATATGATTGTTTTTATTCTCAAGATGCTTATAGATAGAGAAGGTAGATACAGACAGCCAGGACTTCATTACTGTGTAAAAAGAAATCCAGGCATTCCCAACTCATATGAAGAGCCATCAAAAAGGCTCGTGGGTACGAGTGTCTGCTACTAGGCCTGCAGACCTGGGGTGTGACCTACATGATTGCAGAGAGAACTGACTTCTACTAATTTTCCTTACACTTCCAAATATACCCCTTGGCTTGCTTGTACGCTTAGATATGCACACAGAGAGTAAATAAAAACATATTAAATGAAAATTAAAAGTATCAAAGAATTTGCACTTATTCTTTGAGAATATTGTGCATCGTGCAATGAATTTAATCACATTAATGCATCTCTGTAACTACCTCTTTCAGGTCCACCCCTAACTCTCCTACCCAATCCAAACTTCACTTCAATACCTCACTCCAAGCAGTCTGTCCTTTTTTTAAAATAGTACACTGAGTTCAATTTGTGCTGCCCATATATGCATGACCATAGGGCAAACCACTGAAGCATGGTAGATGTACAAGAAAAAACATCCTTAAGGAAAACTGACTCTCACCACCCTAGTACCAACTATCAATAACTCCTCAGTCAGTCAGAGGGACTCATAAGCCTTTCCATGCTTCATGGAAGGCAGATTGGTTTGATCTTTATAGGTCCACTTTACAGATAAACTCAACTGCTGTGAGTTCAAGAGTACACTGGTCCTGTTGTGTCTATAAAATGTTATGGCCTGGTTCTCCTTGACATCTGGACCTTCTTGGCCTTCTTCAGTGATGTTCTCTGAGGCTTATGGGGAGGCTCTGTGATATGGAGGGCTGGTTTATGTATACTAATTCTACAGACACATATTCACTGCACTTTGGTCATTGTGAGCTTCTGAGTTAATTGCTGTCCATTGTAAAAGAAGCTTCTATGATGAGGACTGACAGCTGTGTTAATCTAAAGTAAAAGAGAAATCTTTACAGGGAAGTATGATTCTGTGTACTCTTCGCAAACTAATAGCAGTCTGTTCATTTCTGGTGCTTATGAGCTCCCCAGTCACGGGTTATCGGTTAGATTTATAGTGTCAAATATGCATTTATTTTTTTGTGGAATGGGCCTTAGATCCAAACAGACAGATGATGGTTACGCCAACCACATTCATGCCATCACTGCACCCATGGGTTTATCTTACCAGACCGGCATTTCTTGTAGCTTGCAGGGTTCATAGCCGGAAATGACTGTTGATTACTCTCCCAAGTCCCCACTTACAGACTACTTAGCTCTTTCCTGTGCTGTGAAATCTGTCCAGTAGTGAGGAAACTTCCATGTTAGTATTGGTTTAGTTTCTCCATTGTCTGTGGTCAAAGTGTCTTAGTTAGTTTGTGCCTTCAGCAGTAAAGGCTTGTCATCAAATTCTGTTGGACAACCAAGAACAATGGGAACAGCCTATATTGTTTTGTAAGTCTTTGAGATACCCCTGACCAGCTACTCAAGGGGCGGTGTCCCACATCTGGCATAGGGATTTTTATTTTGCAACTTATAGCTTCTGTGATAGGCAGGGTGGTTTAGACGGTGCAGAATGGGAAGGTAGGACAGAAGAGGAGGTGAGGAGGGGGAGAAAAAAAACATTCAGGATACTTAAAAAATCTCTATAAAAATTTGTTTCCTAAGATTTATATATGAGTGCTTGGATATAACTAATTTTTTAAAAAATACAAATAATGAAGAGGCACACTAGTCAGCCTAAAAATTTACTTTGTTGTCAAAACAAGTGTCTAAGGCAATTATTCTTGAGAAGTGTTTTGAAGAAAAAGACGTCATCAAAAGCAAATGTGCGTAACTGTGCGCATGTGCAGTAGACATCAATGAGGGGTATAGTTTTGGGCAGGTTGCGTATGGCCAGGCGTGTAAAGCATCAAAACAGTGCTTCTTCCTGCTTAGTTCTGTAGAGCGTTTATGTTTAGCAATCACCATTGATATCTTGGAGGAACAAATAGATGTCATATCATGAAACACATTAAAAGCACATTCAACAAGTGGTCCTTTATTTCAAAAATGATGTGGAACCTTAGAAAAACTTTTGCATTGAATTGCTTCCTAATCTTCTCCCTCTCCATTCACTTTTCTTCCCTCCCTCCCTCCCTCCCTCCCTTCCTCCCTCCCTCTCTCCTTCCCTTCCTCCCTTCCTTCCTTCTTTCCTTTCTTCCTCCTTTCTCTGCTTTCTTTCAGCACTTATTCTCTCTCAATACACATAAAAAGAATCTGGATTAAAAAGAAATCCCTTGGAGTTTAAAACAATTAAAATAAAGAGATGAAAGCCTTGAGTAGGATTGCCCCAGTTATACTACAGTGACCATTCACTTAAGGTTGGCTTAATTAATTAAGTCTCCCTTCCTGCATCCTACTCTTCTCCAACACTTAAAGGAGAGATTACAATATTATTCCTTTGCAGTCACTCAGCTGAAATTTAAGGTCATGGTAGACTTTAAAGAGAGAAATCTGAGAATGGACTTGGGAGATCTGTTAGGAGTTTAGTGCATACCGCAGGTAGGAGTGATTAATGCCTGAACTGGAGAGGTAGTGGCAGGGACTGAAGAAATGGCATTGCTGTACGAAATACTGAAGAGTTTGGATCAATAGAACTTGGTGATTGATTGAATGGGGCATGGGAAAGACGGGGCAGTTACTCTCTATTAAGTGGAATTAGATGAGTTCAAATGAGGAAACCTTGGGAAAGCCTTCTATTTACAAGTGGAGGAGAAAGAGGAATTGTAAAAGACCCTGGAACCAGAAGCAATGGAAGCAGGAGCGAAGGCACTATAGAATCTTAGAGGAAAACCCAGGGAATCACATTGAGGTACAAGAAAGAGTCCAAAAAGATCAGATGTCAAGTGTGATGAAGACTCATACTTGTCATTTAATTTGATTACAACAACATCATAGGTGGCTGCATTCAGATAGCATTTTTTTTTGTTCAGTCACAAAGATTTTGTTTGTTTTTGTTTGTATTTTAATTCTAATAGCTTCCATTTTCTGCCTCCCAAACCACCTATATAGCCCTCCTTATACTCCTTCAAATTCATTAACTCTTTTCCAATTGTAATTGCATGTGTATATGTATTTGTAAATACATATGCATATATGTACACATATAGACACACACACACATATATATATATATACATGTATATATGTATATACAGATATTACTAAATATAACCTACAGAGTCCATATAGTGCTTCTTGTATGTATGTTTTCAGGGCCAACTGCTTGATACTTGACAACAAATTGGTTTGCTCTTCCCTCAGGAAGACCTCCTCTTCTACTCATAGTTTTCCTCAGTTGCTCATAGTTGTTTGTGTAGGGTTGAGGTCCCATGGGCTTTTCCCCACCCAGTTTGACATGTCCATTGGTGTCCTAATTTGGCACAACTTGAGGTTGTGTTGGTGAGACTTTCCTGGTAGAGCTTCTGATGATAGAAAACCACATCCAGTCAATACGCGGAGCTGTCGAGCCCAGTCCTAATGATAAGTCTACACGATTTCTTTCTGAGACCCAAAGCCCATACTAACCCAAGTCTAATAAAAAAAGTTTTCCTTCACTTATTTTTCTTAATGTTGTCAGAGCCTTTGGCACTGAAAGTGACATAAAAAAGAGGAGAAAGAAAGATAGCACCCTACTCCTCCTGTCCCAGTTCCTGTCATTTCAATCAGCTGCTGATTTAGTGAACTCATATATTCACAATGGCATAATTGGCCCCAAATCTACTTCGATCTTTTCAGATGTTACTTGTATTCTACTTATTAAATTTTATGCCACACAGACTTACAATGCTATTTTCTAGATTGGCATTACTAGCTCTGGGTCCATAATGTATGGATTATAGGTGCACTTTAACACTAACTTCGGAGGAATGTAGAAGATAACTTAACTTTAAAACCATAATATCAGCTCTTCCATACCTTAGCATCTTTTATGAAGAAGGGTTCTGGACTCTCTCTCTCTTTCTCTCTCTCTCACATACACTCTTGTGTGCACACGTGCACACACATACATCAACAGAGTCCCACAGGAAAGATTTTCTTCTCGATCAATTTTCCATTTTAACTTCTTAAAAATTAATTTTTTTGCATATGTTCATGAACACATATACATACACATACACACATATACAAGAGAGAGACAGAGACAGACAGAGATAGATAGATAGATTAGATAGATAGAAAGAATAAAAGAAAGAAAGAAAGATAGGTAGGTAGATAGATAGATAGGTAGATAGATAAAGTGATTCAGTGGAAGATGAAGGACAACCTATGAGAGATACTTCATTTCTTTCTAGCTTGGACAGCCCAGGAATCAAACTCAGGTTTTAGCTTTTAAATATAGGATATAAAGTAAAAAAGTTTACATAAACAATGGAAGTGCAGTTTGAATCTGCTGACAACAGAGACAGGAAAGAGGAGAGGAATATGACTTCCCTTTAATACCTAACAATACAGTCCTAAACAATAAGTCATCAACTTCAAAGTAAAGTAACCACGGGATGCTCAAAATAGCCACAGGCAATATTGACAGAGCTCAGAGCCAGGATGCCAAGGCTAAGAGAGAGGTCGGGTAAAAAGTGGCCACGGAAGTTATATTTTGGGCTTAGGAAAAGATGAGATGGTTCTCAGGACTTCCAACTTCCTGTCACAGGCAGGAGTTATATCCTCTAGATAAACAACATCTGAAGACAGCGGTGACTAGGAGTTTTATAGAGGCAAAATTTCTCATTTTACTCTTGTGCATTACAAAATTTCTCCATTAAAAAAAATCACTTCTTTCATTAGTAAATGAAGTTTTAGGAGGACTTTCTAAATCAACTGTTGTTGAGTAAGTAGATGTGCTCTTATTTCTTTTATCTGTTTTCAACCAAAGGATAGAGACAAGGCTGCGACATGAAGCTCCCATTTCTTTAACAAACTAAGGAGAGCTGGTTGGAATTATTAAAGCCCCCAGAACCTGAGCGGAGCAGTGACGCATGCTAATCTCCTTTGAGGGAGACAGGAGAGCTCCAGCCTCCTTAGAATTAGAGAGATAGTTTGGATGCACAAAACTTGCCAGAAGGCCCCTGAAACTGTGTGTGGCAGCCATAACTTACTCCTAACTGACTTACATTTTTCTTAGTTGTTAAACCTTTTAGAGTTTTTCTTAAATATTTCAATAATCAAATATTGTGACCCTGACTTAATTCACTTTTTAAATCATTGCCTCTGTCCATACGCGCACATAAGCATATAGAACTGAGGGATTTACATCAGGATATGACTCAAGAAAACAGGAGCTTAAAGCCTGCTATGGGAAGGTTTAAAGTATCCCAAGTTGTGTATATGTTGTAATCTTCTTTGTGTTCAAAATATTTGCATTTATTATTTTTAATATTGTTTAATTTCTTCAGATTATTATGATGTCATTTCCTTCTTCTCTTTCCTCCCTTTAAACCCTCCCAGTACCACCATCCCTTGCTCTCTTTCAAATTTACAGCCTGTTTTCTTTTTATTGTTTTACACACA
Organism: Myodes glareolus; assembly: GCF_982192425.1. Classification (NCBI taxonomy): domain Eukaryota; kingdom Metazoa; phylum Chordata; class Mammalia; order Rodentia; family Cricetidae; genus Myodes; species Myodes glareolus. The sequence continues at coordinate 107,379,620 of NC_142026.1, forward strand.
CACACACACACACACACACACACGCACGCACGCACACATTTCCAAATACATTAATACAATCTGTTTAGGCTATATAATGTTACTGCATGTATGTGTTCAGGGCTATTTGGTGTTGGATAACCAATTGGTGTGCTCTTTCATGGGGAAGACTATTTCTCCTGCTCTCAGCCATTGTTAGCTGCCCATAGTTCTTGGTGTAGTGTTGCGGCTTCATTAGATTCCCCTCATCCACATTAGCACATTTATTGGTATCATCTATGATTGTATTTTAAATTTCTATTTTATTTTGCATGTGTATGTGTGCATATGCCACTGTTGGCCTGTGGAAGTCAGAGGACAGGTTTGTGAAGTTGGCTCCTTCTTTCTACCTCTGTGTGGGGTACAGAAATAGAATTAGACTCACTAGACTTGCATGCAAGTGTCTTTATCTACTGAACGGTGTTGCTTGTTTATCAGTGTTAATGTTAAAAAGAATTTCACTAGGTGTTGTTGGTTGTTTTTATTCTCTGCTTTTTGGCTTTTGGGGGAGAATCACCACACAGCTCCCAAATAAATAATACACCTGAAGATTTATTATTTCTTATGAATGCCCAGTCTTAGCTTGGCTTGTTTCTTGCCAGCTTTCTTAGCTTAAATTATCCTATCTTTTGCCTCTGGCCTTTTAACTTTCCCTATTTCTGTATGCCTTTTCTTTCCTTCTTTCTTCATGGCTTGCTGTGTAACTGGGTGCCTGACCCTTACGTCCTCCTCCTTAACCTACTCCCCTACCTTTCTTCCCAGATTTCTCCTCATATTTATTCTCTCTTCCTGCCAACCCTGTCTATCCTTTCTCCTGCCTTGCTATTGGCTGATCAGCTCTACACTAGATCAATGAGGTGTTTTAGACAGGCACAGTAACACAGCTTCACAGAATTGAACAAATGCAACATAAAAGTATGTGACACATATTTACATCATTAAAGAATTGTTCCACAGCATCAGTAAATGTAATGCATCTTAAATTAATATTCTACAACATTAGGTGCTTGGAGAATGAGTCAGACTTCCTTCAAAGATGATCAACACATGATAGACTTAGGGAATGGTAATTGTTCTATTTTTTTTCTTTTACTTGGAGAAATATCCTAGGGACACCCAATTTATCTATACAACTAATTTTCAGTTTTAACTGTATGGTAGTCTTGTATAGCTGTTTCTTCCCAACAGCTATTGGGAAGATATTACTTCCTAGAGGAAGAAAGAAAGTTCATTAAGACAGAAGGGGTGAAAGAAACTTAGAAGGCTAAGGAAGGAAGAATCAGGAAGCCCCAAAATTCACAAGACACCCTAGGCCCCTCCTCAAGGTGTATCCACAATAATGATTGTTAAGCAGAGGAGCTACATCAGTAGAGCTGCCTGTAGGTCATGAAGGGCACTCCCGGGATGAATCATCTCTCATACGGAAATGGGCTTTTCCTGAGTCACTGCTTGTGCCAACCATGGCGCTAACTAACCCCTGGTTCATACTCTTATCAATAAGGTGAATAAGCCGGCTGTTTCATTAGGCTAGGCTTGGTACACTTGTTCCTTTGGTCTGTTGCCAGTACCCTACCTGAGGTGAACAGATGTCGTTCCCATCTCCACGGGAAAAGCTGCGTGACAGCCGGTCGCTGCGAACAAATCAAACAGTGTGAGAAAGCGTTTCAAAATGGCTCTTTGAAATTAAACCCTGCTGCTAGGGGTGGGAGGAAGTTCCTTGGCCTGGGCTGTCAAACCGTGGTCACGACGTTCTGACATCTGACTCTAATATCCATTACTGTTCAAAGTATCTACTAACTGTTCTTATCTATAACACACCGACAGCTCTGGCAGACTAAAACATTGCCTAGTTTTTGGGTTTTCTGAAATGTCGCATCATTGATGGAACTTCTTCCTGGTCTATATACTGAATGCAATCTTTCCCTCTGCTGGCCCACAAAAGTTTCTCATTTTTCACTTTGTGAGATTTAAGATGTGTTTTGTCTGCTCATTGGCCACACAGCTTGTTTCTTCTTTCAAGGCACAGTTTCTTCATCAGGTCTAATATTTTCCATTGTTTTAGATCATGTCAAATTGATGACAAATAGATAAGTGATCAGACAATTGATTCTTAGGTAATTCTTTAAATCATGGAGAGAAAAATCATAAACACACACCACACACACACACACACACACACACAGAGAGAGAGAGAGAGAGAGAGAGAGAGAGAGAGAGAGAGAGAGAGAGAGATCACTTTGCCAAAAGTCTTCATCAGCAACTTATTGATGGAAATGAAATTGGGGACATAAAATTGGAGTACTATGTCCAGTAAATGTCCAGGTGGGGACATTTCTTCACATGCATTTCATTTTTGGCACATTGATTTATTTGACACACTTTCTTTTGCAAATATTTATTGTTACTTATATGTATGTGTGTTTGTGTGAATGTGTGGGTACTTGGGGGAGTTAGTTCCTGGGAGCTGGAGTTACAGGAAGCTGTGAACCTTCTGATTGGTGTGGGTACTGGGAACTGAGCATGGATCTCTGGTGAGACTAGTATATGCTCTTAGATACTGAACCAGTCCCGCTCTTTTCTTTTTCAGAGATTACTTTTTTGTTTGCTTATTGTGTGGTATGGGGTAAGCATGCACTTGTCATGTGCAGGTGTAGGGGGCAGAGGACAACCTGTATAATTATTGCTTTCCTTGAACTCAACTCCTATTTGAAAAAATTATTATTTCTTTTATATCACAGCTGCAGTTTCCCCCTCCTCCTCTCTTCCCAGACCCTCCCCTTACCCCGCTCCGTCCCTGCATCCTAATTCACCCCTTTTCTGGTTATGTTAAAGAAAGGGTATGCCTCCCATGGATATCAACAAAACATGGCTTATCACCTTGCAGTGAGACTAAGCACTTCCCCATGTATTCAGGCTGGGTAAGCCTACCCTGTATGAGAATAGGGTCCTAAAAGCCAGCAAAAGGGTCAGAGACAGTTCCTGCTTCCACTCTTATGAGTCCCACAAGAAGACCAAACTACACAACTGTGACAAATGTGCAGTGCTTAGGTCAGTCCCATGCAGGCTCCCTGGTTGTTGGTTCAGTCTCTGTGAGCCCCTGTGAGCCCAGGTTAGTTGATTCTGTTAGTTTTCTTGTGGTGTCATTGATGCCTTTGGCTTCGACAATTCTTTCTTCTCTTCTGCAGATTTCTGAGCACCACCTAATGTTTGGTGTTTGTTTCTGCATCTGTTTCATCTGTTTCTGGGTGAAGCCTCTCTGACAACAATTGGACTAAGCATCAATCTGTGAGTATAAGGGAATATCATCAGGTATCATTACATTGACATTTTTTTTCTTCAGTCATGTTTGGTTCTATCCTAGGCCTCTGGATCATCCAATTTATGGGTCTTGGTGTTCCAGCCAGTGACAGGGGTGGTCTTACTCTTCTAGCATTGGAGACTAGGCTAGGCTAGTCATTGGTTGGTCACTTCCTCAATCTCTGGGCCACCTTTACCCCCCAACATCTTCCTTTGTACTCAGCTCTTTAGGCTTGGCAGCAAGCACCTTTCCTTGCTGATCAACCTCACTGAGGATATTTTCTTTTGAGTCACATGTTTTTTATTACTGGGATCCACAATGACGATTCCCAGAGCAGAAAGTGGTTAGAAGTGCACTTATGGAAGTGAAATGCATACAGCTCCAAAACCGTCTATCTCTGTACTAATAATCATGTAGTTCGTTTTGACATTTGGCTTTTGTTCTTTTTGTATCACTGACTAGTGTTGCTTTGCCTTTCAGACTCCATCTTAGAATGTGGATTTGGATGTTCAGATGGTTACTGGCTCATTCAGGATGATTACAACCCCAGAACTCTTTTATGAGGCACCTTTTAGGTGCTTTTATTGGATTAAAGGGAGGTTGAGCCAAGCATTGGCACCGAAGACGTACTTTGCTGCTTGTTAGTCTCTCTGAGATTCCTGTGACTTTGATTCTCATTCTAGTTTTTCTGACTTTTTTTTCTCAGCAAAGTGGTCCTTAGTCTTGATAGAGAATCTTCAGCTTCCTCATCCAAGTCTCCATTGATTAAGTGAAGTCAAGAATGTAAAAAAAAAACCCGAATCTTTTTATTCTTTGCTACTAATTCATTCTAACTTTTAATATCCACAAGTGAAACTTCAGATTCAAGTTAATTATTTAATGAACCACAATCATAAACACATAAATTTATTTCAGAAGAATTTCAAGGTCAAAGGAGATACAATTTCAGAAATTAGTGTAGTAACATTAATTTTTTGATCCTAACAGTGCTTGAAGAGCTGGGGAGACTTTGGGTGTTAAATGAGGTCCATATCACAGTTCTAAAATTATCAAGAGTCAAACAATTTTAAAATATATAACTGGTCCATATCACAGCCCTAAAACTATCAAGAGTCAAACAATTTCAAAATGCATTACTAAGTGTTGTTTGAGGCTGCTTGTTAGTTCCTGGCTGCTTAGTCCCAAAATAACCACACAGAAACTGTATCAGTCAAATCACTGCTTGGCCCACTAGCTCTAGCTTCTTATTGGCTAACTCTTACATATTAATTTAACCCATCTCTATTAATCTGTGTATTGCCATGAGTCTATGGCTTGCTGAGTAAAGTTCTGGTGTCTGTCTCTGGTGGGGTTACATGTCTTCTCTCTAACTGTCTTCATTTTCCCAGCATTCAGTTTAGTTTTCCCCACCTAGCTCTGTTATGCCCAGTTATGCTATAGTATATGCTCAAAGTAGTTTCTTTATTCATTAATCAATAAAAGCAACACATAGACAGAAGGACCTCCCACACTAACTAGGTGAGAAATTTGTACACTACAAAATTTTGTTAAATATGTTTGATAAAAATGATATGTTTATCAGGGGGTGGTAATACTGGCCTAAAATCCTAGCATTTGAGAGCCTGAGGCAGTAGGATAGTGAGCTCAAGGTCAAGCTAGGACAAGAAGACTCTTCTAACAAATAGCAAGTAAAAAACAATACTTCCCTACATATAATGATGCATTTATTGTACTAATTTATTTTAAATTTGAAAGAATTTTGAAAGTTTTATTTTTATGTATTCTTATTTCACTAATTTTTAGAATTAACTGAATACTTTAAGTTTCACTTCTCTGATATAGTCCAAAATTTTGTTTTCCACTAAGAGTATTATAAAATAATCTCATAATTTTAACATTAGATTGATTTAATTTACCATAGTTAATAGTTCCTGGTGATAGCACAGAAAAGCTTTTCCTACCTCTGTGTTTATTTATCCAGATAACCAGTACCTAAGTACTTGTTGGTTGTCTATGGAATATCTGTTTATTTTAAATAAAAATTTTAAGTTCTCATAAATTATCTTTATAAGACTATGGGAGGTAAGCAGAGAGAAAGAGAGTCATAGAGAGTCAGTCTACCTCATATTTAATACTTATGAGATGACATTGTGTTTGATCCTTTAGCTTCACAATAATACTTTTTTTCTGTTTTTCATTTTCATGTAGCTAAATAAATGAAACACCAAGAAATTAGCAATTAAGCTTCCAATCATCCAACTTTTTGAAAGCTAATTGACTAAACCAATTGTATATTCATATGTTACAAAGCAAAATAAACCAATGAAACACTAGTGAGTATGTTATTAGGTTACTATTTGATGGCATAAACACCTATTTATTATGGGCAAGTTAAAAAATAGAGTCGGAGACCCATAGCCAGACATTTTGCAGAGAGGAAGATTAGAACATACTCTGTCTAAATGGGATCTCTCCATTAAACCCTTCTTCTTGGAGCTCAGGGAATTCCATGGAAGAGGAATCAGAAAAAGTATAAGAGTCAGAGGAAATGGAGGACACCAGGAGAACAAAACAAATCAACAGAACAAAGATATTATGAACTCACAGCAAACACAGGGTCTACAACTGGTCTGCAACTGATCGTTTATATAAATATTACAACTTTTAATTTAGTATTTTATGTCACTCCTGACTGTGTGACTAAATGAATCTCTGATTCTTGTGCCTACTCTTGGGGCTCTTTTTCTTCTGTTGCTCTGCCTTGTCCAAATTTGATGTGGTGGTTTCTTGTTTTATCTTAATATAATTTATTTTGCTGTGTTTGGTATGTGTTGCTTTTATTGGTTAAAGAATAGAAAAATTGCTTTGGCCTGTGATAGGGCAGAGTAGAGCTAGATGGGAAAACTAACCTGAATATTGGGAGAAAGAAGGCAGAGTCATGAGAAGCCATGTAGCTCCTCTGGAGACAGACTCCTGTTGGAACTTTACCCAGTAAGCCACAGCCTCATGACAATACACAGATTAATGGCTATGGGTTAGTTTAGGATATAAGAATTAGCCAGAAATATGCTTAAGCTATTGGCCAAACAGTATTGCAAATAATATAGTTTATGGGTCTGGGTAGCTGGGAACGAACAAGTGGCCTCTGCCTATATAAGTCTGTTTTTTTCTAATGAGAGACAAAGCGAGAGTCGGGAGGGGATCTTGGAAGGAACTGGGAGGAATAAAAACGTGAATATATATGCATATATATAATCATATATATATATATCAAGGTAAAGGCATAAAACACATATAATCAAAAAAATCATGTTGAAAACAGAAATTTGTTGAAGTTGTTTTTGTATTTATTTCAGGGTAGCACATTTTAGTGACTTTGATATTTTTTTATTTACTACTCGTAAATAAAAAAATAGTTTGACAATGAATGTACCTAAGAGTTATTTAAAATACATGTATTATTTCTAAAGTTAGATATAATAATGTCACACAGTTGATATAAAAGGACATAGCTTCGCTGTATGAAGTCATATTCTTTTTACCATTATTTATTTTTTAAGTCTAAGAAAACTTCAAACGTTCTTGTTGATGTGCTGCTGAAGGAGGAAAAGGGACAGAAACCAGAAATTCTGAATTTACTCTTGGCTTTACTTCATGTGCAGTTTACATTTCATGATTGTTTACCTTTGATTTAATCATTGTTCGTGCACATGTGGAAGTACCTCCCAAAGGGACCATCAAGATATTCCTGAGTTCTACTGGCTGTTATCAGAAAGTCATAAAGGTATTTCTAACGACCTGCAGAGGGGCAAGCTGTTGAGCTCTGGGGAAGTCTGAGTATAGATTCTTTGGGAAAGCTGTGCGGGCACAATTACTGGGAGGTTAATATGCAGCACAAGGGAATTTGGTTCTTTCTGCTTAAATGACAAATTTAATCAAGATCCGGTTCAGAAAATCCCAAACAAAATCAATGGAACACAAAGAAGAATATGGAAGAATAAAGCAGAAACCCTTCTAAATAACAGGCCATGGAAAGCAATTGGGACTGCAGATCATAACTTCAACAACTGTCCCTCCTCCCTTCTTTCCTCCCCTTCCCTCCCTCCCTCTTCCCTCCCTCCCTCTTCCCTCCCTCCCTCTTCCCTCCCTCACTCCTTTCTCCCCTCCCTCCCTCCCCCTTCCCTCCCTCACTTCCTCTCTTCCCTCTCCTTCCCTTCATCACTCCCTCCTTCCTTCCTTCTCTTTTTCCTTCCCCTTCCCTCCTTTTCTTCCTCCATGTTCTCTGTTTTTATCTTCTGTCCATATTCATTTTCCTTTTTTCATCCCCCTATTTCCTTACCTTTCTTTCTCCATTTCTACCCTCTTATTAAAGCAGCCTCTGTCAAAAGCTCTGCTTGAAGCACCTAGACCGTGTACCTTAAGATCATAGGTTAATATTTGCCTTTACTTAATACATACACCTCAAATACTCACCTGTGGTCTTTTCAGTAGTCACAGTCTCAGCCATGAATGGAATAGCTCATGCTGTAGTAAATTATGTGCTTTGGATCCAGAACCCCACCCATGACCTTCAAACTGAAATGAATGTTCTAATCAATGTAATCTGTGCTGCTAATGATACACAGAGTTGGCTTGTAATGGTGGTGTTGACACTTGGATATTGGCCACATGTAGACCTAGGGATAAAATAAGAGAAATTTGTGAAGGAACTTCAAATTCAAGGAACAATTTCTCTTGCAGGATAAAGAAATCTTCATTATTACAAACAACGTTAGAGTGGAATCTCACAGAATTACACAAAACACACTCAACTACAATTGCAATAGTATAAAATATGATATTAAACCCAGACTTGGAAAGAATACAAGCTTGGGCTAAAAATATGTTTTATTTTAAATTGAGCTTTATGATAGAATATGGAATATAATATTGTCTTTTAATGAGCAATTTCTTCCCAATTTTAATTCTGACCAAAAATCGGCCTTTTTTTGATTGCGTGGCATACATCTGTAAAAGACCATTATAAATCATCCTTATATGAGGTAACTGCAACAGAAATTTATGTACTAAATCAAATGTCTTTCAAAATGTGGGAGGGAAAAGCAAGTGCCCACAGGCACAAGGTGCTGAGTGCTTTCGAAAAGAGAAATTCACCCTCAAAACGATAAAGTGGGGAGTTCCTCCTTAGAGAATACCAAACCATCAGATTAATTTCGTTTTGATGTGTGGGCCATGTGTTTATTTCTGGGCATCAGTCTTTCTTTCTCTCTCTCACATTTGAGAAAATGTCATCTGTTCCTAATTGGTCAGGTTTAGAGATGAATTGTTCCTCCTGGAACACTCAGTCCAGAGAACTTGGTATACAGCTACCAGTTTACCTAAAGCCTGCATAGAACTGGGAAGCAGATTGTTGGCCATGGGAAACGGTCAGAATTTTAGACCTATCTCCAAAGATAATCAGAAATTATCTAGATAAATGATATGGACGAGTTGGCATTTAAAGGAATGTGGCAATAAGAATTTCAACTGGCATAATCCTTTAAATTAGGAAATGGCTATGACTTTTAACATCACCCGAGTATTTGATATGTCTCAAACTGTACTGTTACTTAAATATAATTTAATAATAACTGTTTACTCTGTACTGGGATTCTTTTTGAAGTGCTGATTTTCCTGACATGTCCCTGTATTTGTGGACTTGTGGTAACATTTAATCACCCTTATAAAGAATTGCGCAATAACATATTTGCTTTTTCATTTCTGCAATACAAATTTTGAAATAAATGTCCAAACAACTGGACACTACATATGGTGGCTCATTGCTGTCTGAATCTCCAGTTACAAAGAATTCCACACTTTTTTCTGGCCTCAATGGGTACTAGGGATATATACATATGGTGCGGGAGAATTGTCTGTATTCCGTCAGTCATGTTTTAAATAAATGCTGATTGACCAGGCAGGAGGTGTAGGCGGAAAAACCAGACAGGAAGTGGAAATGATGCAAGGAGAGCAGGAGAATTCTGGGGAGGAGGAAGTTGATTCCTCCCACTCCTGCCCAGATCACCGAAGCAGCAGGATGTGAGCTGCCCCATTGAAAAAGGTACTGAGCCACATGGCTAACATAGATCAGAAAAATGGGTTAATCAAGATGTGAGGTAGCCAATAAGAAGCCCGACCTAATGGGCCAATCAGCTTTATAACTTACAGAGATTTCAGTGTGATTTTTCTCTGGGACTAAACAGCTTGGGGGCAGGGCCGGGCAGAAACCCCAACAAGCAGACCCAGCCCCTTCATGTTACACACATAAGCAAAATATATACAATCAGTAGATAATAGAAATAGATAATTTTTTAAAAATAATAATAGAAGCAACAATAGCATAAATAAAGCTTGCCAGTTGGGAGTCTTTCCCACTGCTATGGGACAATGGTCTTTTTTTTCTGTCATTTGTATTACTGTTAATAAAATGCTGATTGACCTATAGCCAGGCAGGAAGTATAGTTAGTGTGACCAGGCAGGAAGCAGAGGTGGGGTAATGAGAACAGGAGAATTCCTGGAAGAGGAAAGATTCACTTTGAGTCAACACGGAGGAAGCCAGACATAGAGCAAGCAAGATGAGAATGCCTCACTGATGAAAGGTACCAAGCCACGTGGCTGACATAGACAAGAATAATGGGTTAATATAAGATGTAAAAATTAGTTAATAAGAAGCCTGAGCCAACTAGTTTATAATTAATGTAGTAGACCTCTGTATTTCTTTGGGAAGAATGGCTACAGGACTTGGCGGGACAGAAACCTCTGCCAACAGCCTACCAGAAACTTCCTCTTAGAAGCTCTCCTTAGCTAGAGAGATTTCTTTCTATACTTAAAACCCTTATTTATCTCCTTTTTAGGAGCCCAGTACCCCCCATAGTCAGTTCCTGAGTGTGAAGAGATGCTTAGTTTGAGGCTAAGTTACTCTGTTATGTCAGGAGTTGCTCACTGATACTCTGCTGACGTCATGAGTTACTGAAGGTACTCTCTGATGACTTTCTGTGATGATTTCTTGTGATGACTTCTTGTGATGTCTTCCTGTGATGACTTCCTGTGATGACTTCCTGGCTTCAGGAATGACCCAATATGTTCTCTGAAGATGTCCTGTGACACACTGAGTGTTCCAAGAAGTACTTATGTGCGGGTTAAGAGATCTAGCAAATATTAGCTATTGGAGGCTTGACTACAGCTCATATGTAGACACATTTGCTGTCTATATGAAGGACTTTATGGCCAATACAGACCATAAGAATGTTTTCTTACCTAGGGCAGTGTAAACTTCCTGGAATAAATGAAGATAATTCTAATGAGGACTCCTAGTAATGGGGGATGGGGAGTTTCAACTGGACTCCATCATCTCCAGGAGAGGCTTCCAGTGGCAGAACTGGATTGATTTCAACCTGAGTTGTTGGCCAAAGGGGTCCCAAGGAAATTACTCAACCACTTTGGGTGCTGCTAAGATGATGTGGGAGTCCCCTTTGTATGCTGTGAATATGTTTTATTACCATTGGTTAATAAAGATGCTTCTTTCAGTCAATAGCTTAACAGAGTAAAGCCACGTGGAAAATCTGACTAGAGATGTAGGAAGAGAGAGAGCAGGCAGAGTCAAAGAGATGCCATCTAGCTGCCAAAAGAGTAACATGCCAGCACTGGTAAGCCTAGTGGTAATACACAGATTAAAAGAAATGTGTTAAGATATAGGAGTTAGCTAGAAATATGCATAATCTATTGGCCAAGCAGTGTTGTAATAATAACACAGTATAGTTTCTGTGTTATTATTTGGGTCTGGGTGGCCGGGAAACAAACAAACAGCCTCTGCCTACACTAAGACAAAAGATGCAAATTGACAGTGGAACCATTGCCGAGGACAACACAACTGTAATTCTCCGAAGCATGCTGTTTAGGTAAACTAAGGTTTGAAAAGAAGGTGGGCTGTTGTAGTTGGTATTGGGAAATTAGGGTAACCTCGACTGTTTTGATGTGATAATATTAAGTTATTATAACATGAGCATAGCTGGGCTTTCTTTCTCAAAGTTCTAGTCTCTTGTCAATGTATATCAGACCAACCAAATGAGATAAAGCTTAGAGGAATACTTATTTTATTTTCATTTATGAGTATGCGTGTGTATGCATACCACGTGTGTGTGGGTGCCCACAGGTCAGAAGAGGGTATAAGATCTCTCATAGATTGAGTTACAGTTGTGAATAGCCAGGTAGGGGTGTCAGGACCAGAGTTCAAGTTGTCTGGAAGAGCATAAAGTGCCTTTATGTGATGAGCTATTTTCTAGCCTCAAGATAAAGATTTTTGGTTGCAATATTTCATGGAAACTGCAGTTGGATCTCCATGGTATTCGCCTAAATTTGGAATTGTCTTTTAAAATCATAGGGTTGGATAAATAGGATTCATTTTATAGTTAATGAGCATGTAAATGATTATAAAGTTGCTTGCCTTGTCTTGCCTTAAATTTCATATTAAAACTTGAATAGCAATTCCTTTAAAAATGTGGCATATGTTACTAGTTTGAAAAAAATGTATTACATATATATATGTGAATATATATATGTGTGTGTATATATATATATATCTCATGTTGTTTCAAAGTCCAAAAGAGACCATCTCCCAAGCAGTCTTTTTTCAGAATTCCCTGTGGTGCCAGCAACAGTGAATTTACATCTGACAGACAAGTGGGAAACTTTTTCCCATGACACAAAGGCAACATTATAGTCTGGCTGTCGAGCCACAGCTCCACTGATGCCCTGAGATGTGGGGCAGATGAGGATCATCCAGGGAATCCAGCTGCAGCGACAGTCTCAGAGAGTCCTCCCACAGTTGGTTGAAATCCCACACGCTTATCACAAAAGTAAGAGAAAGTTGATAGTGACTTGGCAGCAGTGGCCAACCTTATTCTTGCTAGAACAAGAAAGAGATTGACATACCCTTCGCATGATCAAAAGGGAAATGCAAAAGTTTTCTTTTCAGCTGAGCTTGGTCAGATAGTGTGTGGGGCCGCACCAAATCATTTCTAAGAGTCTATAAAATAAAGTTGAGAAAGGAAAGAAAAGATAGAGAAGAATGGGGTATTTATTTACTGAAAGGACCAATGAAAATGATCCTCCCTGAAAGAGAAGAAAAGGAGGCTACGCTGCCAGGTATTTTAATGTATGCACCGAGGACTATTTCTAGAAAATGTTTGGTGGATAGTTTCCACAGTAGACACCAAAGGTAACAAAAACCTGTCATGTCAATTATCATGAGGTAATGAGCTAAAATGATAATTAAATTTTTGTTCACAAATGTAATACAGGTTCATATTAAAACAAAATCAATAAAATGCAACGGTGTCTTTTCCATGAATGTCCACTTCATGGAATCAGTCACAGTTAACAGGCTGGCATACAAAAGTCACAGAAGAGGTGATGAATTTGTAGATGCTCTTTACTTTGTTCCCTTATTTAATAGCAGAAGATGATGAGAAGCAAGGCTACCCGAGCCGCTGGTCTGCACAGCTAGTTAGACAAAGGTCTTGCTGTGCTCTGAGACTACCTATAGACACGGATGTCTCTATTAACCCAGGAAATTCATCAGATAGCCTGAACCCCCTCCTATGTTTACCAAGACAGAGAATGGAAAGAATCTTTCAAAAGAGAATGGCCTAACACAAGCAAAGGAGGTGCTTTATGATTGAATGCTCAGTCTCAGATGGAAGAACCCCCCCCCCCTATTCTTACTTCTGATCTTGAGGTAAAAACTCAATAGCGATATCTAACAATATCCAGTGATTTCTTTGTTGAACAGAGGTGTACATTTTCAGCTCTTTCTCTGGAAAATCAAACTGCAGGTTATGGGATATTTGGCCGATTGCTATATATATTTGTTCTATCTTTTCAGCACACCCACCCATGCAAGGCTATTTTATATTAAATGATACCAAGATACTGTTAACTTTCTCTGAGATATCCATATATTCCTTGAATATTGGTACCTGTCTCTTTTAAAGATAAAAACACTCTTCTTTGTAGTTTATAATAACTGTATTTAGCACGTACCTTCTCTTGGAAGACTATTTCAGTACTATGAAAATCTTAGAAAAGTTACTCATACATTTCGCATTGTCTAAACCCATCCTAGTACTGTTTCTTTCTTAACCATGTCTTCAGGTCCCCTTTTGAATTTATACCTTCTTAGCTTTTTCAATTGGTGTATAAGCTGAGTATAGCAATTTTCCCCATAGATTGTTTTTTTACCCCCACAGTGCTGAATGTAGTCATCACTATACCTGGGAGTGTGTGGATGAATGGTCTGTGCACACATGTGTTTGTATATGCATTTATGCACAGAACAATACAAAGTTCACACATGTTTAAATAAAAAAGTTGGTTGGACTTAGATTTGGAATCAAATGTCCCCTCTTGCTAGCTATATGATCTTGGACCATTCACTTACCTTTAAACCTTAGCTCCTTATTTATGAAATAATAATAAAAATGACTATTTTAAAGCCTTGTCTTAAGTATTAAATAAGATGATTAAATGGATACTTAAGATGACAGAATGCCTGGTATATCATAGGTTTCAATAAATGGCAGTTAGTATTATTGTCATTGTTTTTATACAGGCTCTCATGCATTGTTGGCTGACTTGTAACCTAAGATGTATCAGAGATTGACCTTGAACTTCTGATCCTCCTACCGCTGCCTACCAAGTGCTAGGATTGTAAGTGTATGCAGTTTATGTTGTGCAGCAAATCACACCTAGGACTTTGTGCATGCTAGCTAGCCAAGCATATAATCATTGTCTTTTCAAAGGAGCAAATGTTGTTACATAAGATATACCCCATCTCCGTGTGTGTGTTCTGACTTCTTTCCTTCAGAAAACACTTTCTTAATACAACTTGTATTATACTTGTAAATTCAACTAGCCCATTTCTTTTCTCAAAGATATTGCTTCTCCTTGACTCCATCTTTCACAGCTAGAGTGATTCTGCCCTGACCGATCTCTGGCTTTTCTGCTTGTTGATGTGTTGTCTCATGCAAGATTGTGACCTGTTATGGAACCGTTTGAGGTATTCTGTCCTCTGGAAATCTACCTTAGAATCAACTTTTACCGCAGTTTTTTTGTCACTAGTTACATTTTTATAAGTTGACCAGTATTCACAGTTGAGCATAGATTAGATTATCGTGCTACTGGAGTGCTTGCAGTTCCAAACATTTTACTGGACACTTTCTCTTGTCACTTGATCCTAAGAAGGACATGTCAACAGTGAAACTTATCTGGAAGCTGGGTATGATGTAGTTGATAGATTTAGGTGTCATGTTATACAGCAGACAGTAGTGTTGCTTGATAGAACAGAACATTGTTTGACTCTTTGCCAAAAGACACACTGAGTTCACTATAGCTGTCTAGCTCTTTGTGTATCAGAATGTCACTTGCTAGCATGCTAAAAATGTAGCAAGAGGCCAGGGTTATTTTTAGTTTGAAAAGCTTCATTTGCTTCTTATAGGCTAAATAGATCTTTAATGAAAAGCTGCTTTAATTTAGCCTTGTTTTTAACACATGCAAAGGGAATAAATAATCAGTGATTTGAATGATGGGTTCCCTGGAACAATGAAATATTTAAATGCTCTTCTTAGGAGCATTAATCGACCAGAGCATTTCTTTTTGGCACTCATGAGAATTTCCCATTAAGTGGGAGTCTTCTTTTAGAGTCACATATGAAATCATAAACACAGAGAGTTTTCGTTTTAAACTTTCAATACTTAGAAATGAGCCTTTCTTCAGGTTGCCCATAGAAATATTTTCCTTAATGGTTGCATGAATAAGATTTGCCTATAAATGAGCATTAATTTTATGATTGGCTTTGAGACAAAAAGCTAAATTATAGTTACTTGCATGAAGTGTTTCTTAACTAGGGAAATCAGAATTTGTTTTCTTTTCCCACTAACCCAGTCATCACCTAATATCTGAGAGTAAATGCCAGTTTTTCGGTATTCTATGATGATGGGTAATTTATAAAATATTCCAATTCTGCTAGAAAGATATAGAATCTGGTAGATTAAATGTAGTAAACTAAGATCATCAATAGTGAATTTTCATAGTTTTTTGTGAATTCCATGAAAAGGTGATTGTGGAGGGTTATTTTTGACAAGATAGCAAAGGCCATGAAGAACGTCATTCATTTCCCTAGAGCTGTGGGTTCATGGTCAAGTGATGGAGTACTTTTCCGTCAAGAAAATGTGTAACTAGAGAAAAATAGCATTTTATATTAGTTTGTTGAGGTAAGATAAGATTTCTTTTATTGTCCACAGACATAGGACTTAAGGAAGACAACATAGAACAGGAGTCCCAACCTAAGATTCCAACAGAATGATGTTTATAGCTTTTGTATTTTCAATCACTTTTTGACATTTTCCAATGTAGGGAGTTTTTCCATGTTGGTAGATTTCAATCAAGAAATCAGCAGCCACTCTGTTTATTCCAATAGGCAAGGTTTTGCTACTAAAATTAGTATAATTATAGCTGGGGCTGGGATTGACCATCAGAAATCCCTACCTGCACTTGCTAGTAACTAGGTGACCTAGAAAGGGGTCTTTTAGATTTTTAAATTATATCTATGTAAACTTAAATGATGCGTATGTGCATTGTATGTATTTGGTGTGGTGCATGTGATCTGTATGTGCATATGTATGATGTGTATGCATATGTTCATGAACATGTAAATGCTTGGAAAGGCCAGAGGAGTGCGCTAGATCCTCTGGAGCTGGAGTTCCAGGCAGTTTGAACCACTGGATGTAGGTGCTGAAAACCAAGAGCAATAGGACATGCTTGGAACCACTGAACTATCTCTCCAGTCCCTAGAAGGGAGTCTTAAAAGGTCATCTGGAAGCTTTTATAGTTCACAAGGATCTCTAAGATGTAGTTGTCAGTCATCCCATGTGAACCACCATGGCCACTGGTTTGGAACTTCTCATGCCTGCCTGTGCGTTGGTTTAGTAGCTTCCAGGAAAAACAAAATACCCATTCTCTTTTGATACCTTCCTTGTTTTCATGCTAGTTTTTCATATTCAGTGTAATCTATAGCCATCTACATAAGGAATTCTGGATAAAGGAATTTCAGATGTCCTTCTTTTGAAGCAGACAAAAAGATAAAAGGTGGATAGTACTAATGCCAGTCTGAGTCAACCTGGCGTTATCCAAACTTGACTAATTCTGGCTCCACGTGCATTCCTCCACTCACATTTCAAAGCTGGGTGATGTGGTAGAAGTGTGTCTGTCCAACCACATTCAGTTTATCAGCTCTGTGCAGAGGTTAATGTGAATTTCTGTGAGTCACTCTGTTTCTGGGTGGTGTTTATTCTGTTTTCCAACTGAGTTGCAATTCTTCTTTGATACCCACAGCATACATACCGAACCAGAAGTATAGGGCTCATCTCGACTAACACATTTGATAATAGATAAAAGATAAGGAATGGCAAAATATGACTAATGTATTCAGATATGTATTTCATAAACAAGCAAAAGAAATGAACATAACATTCATTGGCTTTATTTCTGCCAAGAAGATGCCATAATTAGTATCTTTAGTTTCTTCCCCTTACTATCAATTCCTCTCTTCAGTAATCACCTTGTCTGGTCTTGATTTTTTTCTGGTGAGGTAATGTAAAATTTAATTTTTAATGGACCGAGGAATAAAAGCCTTGTTTTTATTGGATTGACTATTCCTTTATTAGCCTCTGACACTGAACACACAACTACTGAGGCAATTAAAAACATTCCTTGAATCCTACGTTTTTTTTAGATTTGGAGCAAAGAGTTTTTCTGTTGTTGTTCTTTTGATAATCATCATTATCCCTGCAATTAGTACAGAAAATCCTTCTTTTCCTGGTGGCTTGATGGTATAAAGGACTCTCAACTTTACATGGTGTAGTTTACGCAACAAGTTCCATTTAGTTTTTAGCAACAAAATATTCAAACCTACAGAGCTAAACATTGGAGAGAAGAACCTAAATTCTTGTGATTGGTTCTGTTTGGTTAACGGAGGCAGGTACCACCCCATTCCCCTCTCCATCTTTTGATTCATGCATCTTTTGAAGCACTCTGCGGGTAGGAGAAGATCGTTTCAGACTGGTTGCTGATTCAGAAGACATATAAAATCTTACAGGACAGTCCTCTCCAAATGAGATGTTGTTACTCTATTATGTTAGCCAACACTGGGATGCTGGCTTTCATAGGGTACCACATAGCTGTCATAGGCAAGCCAACTTGAGCTGATGTGGTACACGATAAGACCAATAAATTACATGGGCGTGGGCCTTTCTCTCATTCCTGGATGGTATACATATTCTTTGGCTGCAAATGAAGTTGAGTGGCTATTATTAGAGAAAAGCAAAACATTCCTTTAGCTCACACTTAGTGGTTAATATGAAAGCAGAGTATCCGGGAAAGCCCATTTATTCTCATGTTTATTCTGGTGAAGCATGTTTTCCTGCTTCTATGATGGCAACGCTTAACTGGGTTCCCAGATTCCTTGGGATCAGTATACTAGGTAGTAAGCAATCGTGGTAACAAGAATAGACTCACTAAAGACAAAGCTGTGTGCTTTAGCAAAATGTGCAGTATCTGTACCTGATGTCTTGACTGTTTTGTTCATGAGCCTATTGGTCTAGCTAGAGAGGCTGGAGAGAGCGGGTGCTTAGCATCTACGCAAGCGTTGTCTCGGCTTCAGTATTGCGAGAGTGCCCTGTAAGTGAAACCTGCTTGTGAGCAGTAACCTGAAGCACGATTTTCAGCTCTTACCCACGCTAATTTGCTCATTACTTTCCCCGACCAATCCCTTATGTTGGTTCTTTGAAAATCCCAAGATATGCTGTATCCATTGTTTATTTTCTTTCCCCACTGAAAAAAACAAATGGAAGTAACAGTTTGGGCTTCAAGAAAGAGTTCTTTCTCTGTTCCTCTTAAAGGCCATTATATTTGGAAACTGAAGCGTCACAGGTTAGTGCAAGATTGTTGGATGTATCTGTAGACCAGGATTGACTTGTGTTGCCGGAGTCACTTGGTCACAAACGCCTCCCAAATCTAAGGTGTGGTGTGTCATGTAATTGTCAGTACAAACTTCTGGTGTGTGAAGTCTGAATTTTGTGTCAGTTCAAATTGTGCTCTAAGTCTCATTTTCTACTTTGGTCACTAATCAGGGCCGCTAATTTCAAACTTATGAGAGATTTCTGAATTCTCCCCTTTAAAATATTTTACCAGCATTAATTCAGTTTTATTTGCAGTTGGGATGCAAACCATCTCCTCAAAAGTTTGCGTGTTGAAGGCCTGGTCCATATTTGGAGGCAGTATTGAGAGGTGACTGGGTCATAAGGATTCTAAGCTTGTCAGTGGACTAACGTATAGATGAATCCAGTACTGCTGAAACTCTTAGGATGTGGGCCCTCATCAGAGCAATTGGATCATCTAAGATGTGCTGTGGGAAGGCAGGTCTCTGGTCCCTTTACCTTGTACAGTCTCTGCTTTTTAAGGCCACTGCGATGAGAAGTCCTGTGTTCCAGATTGGCTATCTGTGATGTTCAGCTTCATCAGAGGCCCCTCTAAAATGGAGCCTTGGAACTGAAATCCTGACAACCAGGAATCTCAAGTGAATGTTTCCTGATTCAGCTGGATTTCTCAGTTGTTTTGTCAGAGCAATGAAAAGTGATCAACATACCAATCTAGTTTGATTCTGGAGACCATCTACACATGTATGAAATTTTATGGGTATTAAATTTATATCCAGAACTGTATCTATTATCACATAATTTAATATGTTTTGACAAATAAATACTTTATGCATGACCTTCACTAGAGACATTTTCTAGAACAATCCAATGTGTGGACATGCTACAACTCATTGTCCTGACATAATAGTGGGCATTCTTTAGATACAACTTCCCCTAAGAAAATTTTAGAACCAGACGGTTTCAAACACTAAGTGTATATTTCATTTTACAAGGAAGTCTAAAACAGTTTTCCAAATGACGGTCAACTTCTGAGGCCCATCAACAGTGTACAAGACCCTGTCACCTCACAGTGTTGACACTCTTTCGCCTTCTCAGACATATAAAATGTTCCTACTTTTTACTAGGTATTTAGGGACATTAACTTTAGTTTCATATTGGCTGCTGTAGTGTTTTAATGTTTTGTATGGTTACTGAATATGAAATGCATATCTTTGTATTTTGGTTTATCTTTGTCAACTATATGTAAGATGAATGTTAACTCCCAGTACACAACTGACCTTACTGTTGTTGTTCTGTAAAGCACAGTTCTTTCAAACAGTCATTGAATTCTTGATGAAAGATGATGATCTGTTTTTTTCCTTTTTGGCTCATAATTGTGATGTACTTTCTATATAAAAACAGTAAACAAAACAAAGAGTGTATCAAAGCTGCACTTTCTCCAATGATTTATTTTAGAAATTCCATATCTTTAACTTAAAAACTTAGGTTACAACTTTAAAGGATTTTAAAAATATTCCTTTATTTAATGTGCGTGAGTGTTTGCCTTCCTGTATGTGGCTGCACACCATGCCTGTGAGGGTCACAAGAGGGCACTGGATTCTCGTGGATTTGGAGTTATAGATAGTTGTGAGAAACCATATGTGAACCAGGAACTGAACCTGTGACCTCTGAGAGAGCAGCCCTTGGTATTAATTGAACCGTCTCTCCAGCACCAAGGCTGTGATTTTTCCTTCATGATAGCTGCTGTGTTGGACTTGAGGAACGTTTTGAGGTTTTTGCACTCTTGTCTATCTCTAGTTTACTTTAGGTCATTTTATGTCATGGATCTCTCTATTTCAAATCTTTCATTGCATTTGTCCAGCTTTGTATTAACTGGTGTATTTGTCTTTGTTTACACATTCTATCATCTTTGTGGTTTGGAAGCCAGTTTTGATGTATGTTTCTGCTCATTATGAGTCTTATTTTCCTGTCTCTACAGCAGATTTTGTGAAATTCATCTTGTTAGATTGGATGTTTTCATATTACTATAAATGTTTTTGAGATTCATTCTGGGACATAGTGAAGTTAACCTCAAAACAGATTGGTTGCACTGGGTCTTGCATTTAATCTTTGTTATGTAGGATCCTGACAGCTAATTTTTTCACACTATGTGTGTACATGCATATTCTGTCCAAAGTCTTGCTTTCTATTCTGACTGTTGAGAAGAGCTGTATCTGGACCTGAGAGATTTCTATGACACTTCCTTCCTTCTTCCAGTGCTTCTGGGCTGCTTTTGTTGTAGTTAGTTGGCTCTTTGACAATTTCACTTATGTGTCCAGTACATTTCTTGTTACTTCCAACACATTCTTGTTAATCTCCCTTCCTTCTCCATCAGTCTCCTGTCTTCCCTATCTGTGCCTTTCCTAGATTCATGACTTTTTGTTTTGTTGTATGGACCGTTTAATTTAACCAAGGCCATCTGTGTGACCATTGCACGGACACTGACATGAGACACTGTTCATTTTCATTCCCAGAGTTTCTTCACAGAGATTCAATCACCAGAATTTAGCTAAAGTCTGGAAGAAGAAGGAATTCGTGAAGACTTCTGAACATATTTCTGTGTACAACTCTCTTTTCTTACCCTGGCAGGGAAAATAATGCTTTCTCTCAAAGACACTTCAACAGTTTACCAGGCAATATGTTGTATCGGACAGGGTGACATCATCAGGAAAATGACCTACAGCTGATGATACATGTCAGTCTCAGGGTACAAATATCTCTTGCCAGCAAGAAAGTTCTGGCCAGTTGACTTAACTCTTCTCCCCTGGATACTGCTAGACACTCCCTATGGATCTTCCCTCTTGGGACCCTTGACCCTCTTTGCATACTGATTTGTGTTTCCTTTACAGACCTCTCCTTTAGCCACAACTGCACAGCATTCTTATTCTAGTTACAGTATAGTCTCTGCTAACTAGTCATGGGAATGGAAATTTCCAGAGCTCTCTTTTCATAAATACTGGTTACCAAATGAGTTTATACTAGAATAATTCTTATTATTGAATGGTTGAGTAAGTATATCTTGATTTTTCAAAAGTATTTTAACTTTCATAGATGAATTTCATTGTAAAAGCTATGACTTCAGTTGTTGTGATTTAAGAACTCCTGGACATCTTGTTAGTATTTTCTGTCTTATTTTTATGAGTTCTATAATTTCAATTTTTAATATTATTTATCTCCTAGTATTGTCTTACTTGATCTTGACTCTTTTATTTTGGTTATATTTGAGTATAAAATTTACATTTTCACATGGTAAAAACTATTAATCTTTACATTCATTGTTCTTTGTCCAGTTCAGTTCATATGCATGCATGAATTAATCTTATCCATTGAAAAATATATTACTATATATATATATATTTTTGCTGGATTTGTAAAATATTTTATATTTACAGATGTGTTGGAGTGTTGTCTTATCTCTTATATTTTCCCTTTAATATGAAGTTTATACTTGATCTCAGTAGGGAAAGGCAGAGTAAGTGAGATGGTGGCTAAGTAAAACTGTCTGATAACGTGTAACTCACTAAAGTGAACAGTTACACTGGCTGTTTTTATAAGAGCCAAGAAAGCCAGGTGAAATACAAGAGCTCTTGCTTTTTTTAATATAGCGAAATGGAAACACTATTATAGAAGCAGAAAGGGAAGACAGATGTTACGTCTCTCCATCTCTAAACATCCCAACACACTGAGAGATGCCTCCTTATTGTGGGAGAGAGGGTAAATTAAATTCGGGTTTTGTATTTTGAGCTACAGTCAGGCCCAACCAATGAAACTAAGTTCTTGGCAAAGCCCCACTGATCCGACTGCCAGGCATGGTTGAGTTGGTGGAACTGCCCCAGGAAGATGCTAATTACAACCCCTGTCTCTCTCTAGCCTGTGCTGCAGAGCTGAGAGCTGGACTCCACCCACTGATAAGAGCTAGCAAAAGACTTTGTCCTAAAGTTCAGTCCCAAGGTTTTCATAGTAACACCAACATTTGATAGAAACTGAAGGGGTCCTGCACACAAACAACCTCTAGGTCAGATTCAGCATTAAGCATTAACATGTCTGCCTTTCAGACTGACTCAAGTGTAAGCCAGATTAATTTCTAGTCTTGAAATGAGCCTTGCTTACCACTGTCCCCTTACTGGGACTGTGGGTTGTCCAGGATTGTCCAAGAGACTTAAGCATAGTCTTCCCTTATATGAACCTAGGTGGTCAAGGGACTGACTTACCAATACTCCCCCTCTACTTCAGGCATCATAGTGTCCTGTGAGAATCCATGCGCTAGATATAAGATAGGAACATAAGCAAGGGATTAGTAAGGATTTTAGCTATAGGCTGGTAGAGCCTAACACTTGGGAGATCTTTATGGCTCGCAGCTCTAGGTTTGCCATAGGAGGAACCTCTGGGATAGTTCCTGTGCTGGAGAATGATATAAAGTCACATCAATTGGGGTTTTACTCTAGGAATGCATATGACTGGCTGCAGTGGTCGTGAGCTTCAAGAAAAAGGCAACCCACAGCAATGGAAGTCTTTGTCTGATTGCAGCGATATGCATGTAGGTACAGGGTGTGATGAAGTGTGGTGGTATTATAGCCGTAGAGATGACTTAAGAACTGGTTGTCTGTTTGGGGCAACTTTGTCCTTGGCTGTGCCGAATCCTGCAGAACCTAACCACAGGCCCGTAGCTAGGAACAAACAAAGTGTCTCTTCCCAATCAAGGTGTTCCTTAGTACACAGGATGTTTCCTAGGGCTTTTCCTGTTTTCTCCTGACAAATGCATTGGCAGGATATAAACTTAGGCTTGGATTGCCCTCTAATGCCAAAAGAGCGACAACAGCAGCTGATTTCCAGTCCGTCTGGAGCTCTGCAGAAATGGTGGAATCAAGAGTAGACTTAGAGAAAATGAGCAGCCTGTTTAGGGTTTCTCGAAAGATGTATCGAGATCTTGACATACTTCAGTGTGTATCCATGGCTACAGAGGTAAAGATAACAGGGGATTCATTCATAAAAAAGGAAATAGCTCCTGGTATTTGGGGCTGATGAGAAGACTCCGAAGGTGAGGATGCCTATCACCAAGACCTGCTTTATTCCCAGGATCCACATGGCAGAAGGAGTGTAACGATTCCCAGATGTTCCCCCTCTGATCTCAACATATGTGCTGTGTGCAGATGCACACATGTGTACAAGTGTGTATGTGCATACACACAATAAACAAATGTTGAAACTTTTATTAAAAACTTAGAAAAAAGCCAGGTAGCTGTGGATGATACATATCTTTAATCTCAGCCCTAGGGAGGCAAAGACAGGAGAATCTCTGTGAGTTCAAGGTCTACTTGGTCTACAAGCTGAGTTCTAGGACAATGAGAGCTGTTACACAGAGAAACCTTACCTTGAAAAGCCAAACAGCAGCAGCAACAACAAGAAAAATACAAAACCAAAACAACAACAACAAAAACTTCCAAAAGCCCTAGATAGGATTTTGAATGTTTTCTGCAGGAAGAACTAATAGAGAGTCAGAAAAGAGTCAGGGGGATATGTTCAACGTAATTTATATACTATTATTGTAAGCATGCATCAGAATATTATACACTGCTCCCTTAGCATGGGAAAATACGCTAAAATAAATTAATAAAATTTTATAAAAGGAGAAGGGAGAAGGTTTGAAGGTGTTGGAATAGTTTAGTGTAAAATTAAAAGCTAAACAAGTAGTCCTTTCCTTTCTGACTAATCCCCCATGACTGAGTTCATTGACAGCATTCCCTGTGGCATTAACTGCATGCATATGTATTTCCTTGCTTCTGTCATGAGAGGGAAGGAGAGCTAGTGAGGGTTAAGATGGAGTGATTGACAAGGTCTCAGGCAGAAGGAATGACCTTTGAGAAAGAGAAGGAAGCATTTGCATGTATATTTAAGGTGTCAGGCTTGTTCCAGGAGGTAGGCAGATTTCTGTTTTTTTTCTTTTTAAAATCACTTTATAATTACTTGTAACAAAAGAAGCAGAAATATAAAAGTGTGTGGATTTAAGTTTCTGAATTTTCTTCTATGCCTTCAACACTAATTCTCATTTTGAGATATGTGTTAGTCTTGTGACTTAAATATATGCACTGCCTGGTGCTGTAGACGGGTGCAGTGATCACAAAGGATGCTAAGAATTCTCCTGTTCTAAGGGAGAAGGCTTTACTGGTCAGGCAAATGGCGGTGGTTGCATTCATTTCCCCACACCATCTCAGTGAACTGATTCTTCTTTCTACTGCCTGACTCATAGCTTCAAGGCCTCAGGCACAGAGGAGAAAAACAGACGTAGGGGACCAACTGGTTTTGAGCACAAGCTATGTACTGGTCCAACAGGAGGGACACGGTCATTTCTGGCTGCTGTTTTATCTTTAGTACTTTGTTTTCTCCTTTTTTTATTTCTGTATATTTCAGAAAAGAAGAGAGTGTTTTATTATTTGCTTATTGATTGATGATTGGTTGATTGATTGGTTGGTTTTATGAGGCAGAACTTCTCTGTGTAGCCTGGCTGTCCTGGAACTCCCTCTGTAGACCGTGCTGACCTCAACTGACTCTGCTTCCTGAGTGCTGAGATTAAAGGTGTGTGACGCCATGCCTAGCTATTTTCAGTAGAATACATTTCTTTTTTTATTTGACAGCTTCATGTGTGTAAACAATGCTTCTTGATTGTACACAACCTAATGCCTCTCTTCTGTTCCCCAAGCACCCAGCACACATATGCCCCTTTGTGTTCTCTCCCCTACCTTTTAAAAAACAAACCACTGAGACCAGTTAGTGTTGCCTGTAGGAAGGCTGACTGATCTTGCTGACTTGAGTGAGTACCATACTTACCCTGCTCTTACATCTTCCCATCCAGTCTCTCTTCCAGGATGCTCTCCTAGCCTTGGGCAGGGCAGGGCAGAGTGGGGGAGACTATCAAAGTTAGGAGCCTGGGAACTTGGAGCCATTTTATGGGCTTCAGGGAATAAGGGAAAACTCAAAACTGTGAGTATAATTGTGACTGGGTGTCTTTAACAAATGAGGCTAAGGGGGGGAAAGTGTTCATAGCGTTTACTGGTTGTAAGAAAATGACAGTTAAGATAAAATTGTTAGGTAGTTCTGATCAAAATCCTGGCCCCAAAGGAAAACTGCAGCCCATATGGATCCCATTGAAATTGAAAGTAGACTGAAAAGCTAATGTGCTTAGATGTGAACTGGTCCACACTGGTCCTTACCACTTCGAAAAAAAAATAAACATTTCCTCTAACAGATAAGACATTTTTTGTGGCTTTACTATCACTCTTACTAATAATTAAAACAAACTTTATCATTAAAACCTGAAAATCTGGTTAAAAATCACACACCATCATATATTTCTACATTTACATACTTTGGAAATTGGATTTGATTGCTTGTCATGGGAATATTTATCCATAAAAAATGATGAATAACATCATAACAGTTTCATTCAGTGAATAATGTATAGAGTTCATTCTATGATCACTTCTTATTGAGCTAGTCACTTGTTTTCTTATTACACATCACTTAAAATGTTAGCAACAGCAGATTAAATGATACTGTGTAGCTCCTCAATTTGTAATAGGCTAAAGAACAGCCCTCCCCCGCCCCCAAATGCTAGTTTCCATCCCTAGTTGTTTGGACAAACTGTATTGGTAGAATTTCATGGGGGAGGCCAGGCGGCATTAAGGCTGCCAATCAATTGGCTTTTGAGCAAGGAAAAGATCCTGCAACCGGCATGGGTGTAATGTAATTGCTGTTCCTGTAAAGGTGGAAGACGACAGCATGAGGACCGCAGTCAATGACTCAGCGTGACTTCCTGGTCATGCAGATGTTAATGACCTGTTGAGAATCTTTCTCTGTCCCATAGTCCAGCTTCCAAATCACAACATGGAGACTTATTCTTAATTAGGAAAGCTCAGTCGGTAGCTCTGATAGCTTAGGCTTGTTTCTGACTAGTTTTTAAAACTTTAACCCATTTCTACCAATTTACTCTCTGCCTCGTGCTTTATTTCCTCATTTCTACAGTGCCCATCCTGCTTGCTCTGCATCCCTTGGCATCTCTACCTTCTTCCTTCCAGCATCCTCTGGGCCTGCAAATCCTGCCTAGCTATTGGCCATTCAACTTCTTATTAAACCAATCATATTGACAAAGATGACTTCGCACCAGTGATTATGTATGGATAACCTGAACAAGGCAAGAAGGCAAAGTCTTCCCAAACCCTCAGTGCAGGAATTCAGTCCTCTGGTTACCTAACTTCTAGACCAGTGGGGCCTACTCTGAACTTAAGATTTTTGGAATTATGGTAATAATTTTGTGTTCTTTGAAGCCACTGCATGGGCGCTAATTTATTATGATAGCGTTATTACTAGGGATATTTTCTATACACATATCAAGAGGAACATTAGATTAGTTGCATAAACACTGTGGGCTAAGTAATACAAAGTACTAAATACTCTGTATATTTATGGTACCACAGATGGAGCAGATATAGAAATCTGTCTGTCTGTCTCAAAGTCTGACTCTAGATTCCCTGATACTAACCACTGTCTACACCATGTTTCATCAATAATTGAATGAATGATTAAAGTAGATAACAGCAAGCTAGTGCACATAGGAAATACTCAGCAAATGTTTATAAACAATCATTATTAACAATTGATTTTTTTTATAGTTCTGGAGAGTGAACCTAGGGGTTCATATGTACTAGGCAGATGTTACTCTCCCACTGAGCTCTGGTCATGCCTTTTGTTTAGTTTTTATTCTAAGACAGCATCTCACTAAGTGGCCTCAACAGATTTTTCTTTAGTAAGTCTCCTGCTTCTGTCTTTTTAGTGTAACATGAGGGCTGGCTTGTTGGGGTATCTGTTCCCTCCTGGTACCCCACAGCTGCAAATTCCAAAGAAAATCACAGACGGACTCCATAAGATTATAAACTGATTGACTCATTAGGTCAGGCTACTTATTAGCTCTTATAACTTATGTTACCCCATTATCCTTATCTACGTTAGCACATGGCTCAGTACCTTTTCCAGTGAGGCAGCTTACATCTTTCCCCTCCGGTGGTCTGGGCAGAACTGCGGAGCGAGCTTCCTGCTTTCCAGAATACTCCTAGTTTCTTTGCTCCACCTCTACTTCCTGTCTGGCTTTCCCACCTATACTGCCTGCCTGGCCAATCAGCGTTTTATTAAAATATGATTGACAGAATACAGACAATTCTCCCGCACCATTTTAGTATCTTGGATTATAACCCATACGACCTGACAAGGCTGCATTTTCTATCGGAACTCATTTCATAGATTTCTACAGAACAACATTTTGGTCAATGGGAGTACTGAAGAGGCCAGGCTATTCTGTCTTCCGGGTTACAGGTGTGTCAGGTCCAGACAAACTTGGAGCGAGTGGAGCTCTTTGTGTTTTAACTGCTCATTACACTCGTGATTTGAGATCTGCCCGGACCTTTCAGACCTCATTTCTTAAAACTCTGAGAATGAAAAGATATAGGAATCTTCTGGTATGCCGGGGTCAATCATCCCAATCAGGGTACCTCTCCCAGGGTTTTCACAACAGGCATGTTTTGTTTAAATGTGAAGTGGAGGCATATTAAACCCAAAATCAATTTATAGCTTGCTTAAAGGTAAGCATCATAAAAACACTCGATCCATTTTTCTTTAACTTTCCTAACTTGTTTTCAGCCATTTGATCAAAATGTTTTCTCTTTTGCTCTGTAAGAATGTTATGTTATAGGTAGTGCCTGAGTCTCCCTGTGGTATTTGTTCTCCATTAACTTCCCATTGATTTTCATTTATGTGTACACAGTACTGTAGGAACATAAACCAGGAGCACCAGGCTTGAAGTTCTGAACGAAAGCTGTTTTATCTTCTTGACAAACTACTGCAGTGTGAATATTAGTTGTGCCCTCTTTCAGAAGATGTATTCGAAGGGAGTTATGACAAGTAGGGTCAAGTCTGAGTGATGATCTACGTAAATTAGAGTGGGAAGGTGTTTGACACCTTGGGATGAAGGATGTTCAAATACGAAGGACAAGTTAGAGTGGATAGAGATGAGGTTGTGAAAATATAACTCTACAGAAGGTAAAACAAAATGTAAATCTTAAAAATAAAGGTATCCAAAGATGGGAAAAGCCAGGGGGGAAGGGTGACGAAGGAATTCACAGCAAACTGATACAACACCCAAAGAGGGCATCATGTTTGAAACAAGTGAAAATTTACATGCTATTTTAACTTACTTTGATTAGCACTGCCTCTCACATTTAAAGACATTCAGATTTTTATTGTTTTGTTTTAGACTGTCAAACACACCAGATGCCTGTTGAAACCAGATAGACTTGGAAATACACTAGGCAAAAATGATGAATTTCACTAGACTCATTTAGATCGCCTGTAAGAATGGCCTCTGGACATGTCTATTGGGGTTGTTTTGGTTATGTTAATCGAGGTGGGATGATCCAACACACTATGGGTGTCACTATTCCCTAGGCAGGGATCATGGGCTGTACAGAGGTGGAGAAAGCCAGTTGAGGATTACCATACAGGCATTCATTCAGGTAATGTGACCAGCTGCTTTAGGCTATGCTATTCTGACTTTCCCAATATGATGGGACTTTGAGCTAAAATAAACTTTTTCTCTCATGAGTTCCTTTCGCCAGAGTATTTTTTTCATAGCAAGAGAAAAGGATGCAAAGACATTAGGAGAGGTGACAGCTAGCAGAAATAGAATTATTTAAAAGGTGACTCATGATAACAGGGTTGACTAAGAGACTATAGGGTTGTGGGGACAGAGCTCAATGGTAGAATGACTGTTTCACATTTAAAACTTTCAAAGCCTGGAACAAAAAGTAAAAAAAAAATATAGTAAGATGTTTTTATGTTATAGTCTCATTTTTGGACAGTTTGTAACAGTAAGATTTCTTTGTGTTGCAGTCTCGTTTTGGACAGTTTCTGACTGCATAATTGCACGGAGCTAATGCTGAAGCTGAGGACTCTGTTTTGTTTTCTGCATCAAATCTAATAGCATGTAATTTTTTTGGAACTCAATATTGTATTCTACATTCATGCAGTATTTTTGGAAGCAGAACAAAGTCAGAGATGTAAGAAAGCCTTGTCACAATGCTGAAAGACTTGTAAAAAAGCACCAAAATGTGCGAAGCAGCTTTAGACAATGTTCATTTTCATGATGCTGCCTTTGAAGCATCCTTCTCAATGCAACAAGGGATGCTTTCTCAGCAGAACAAAGGTGTGCTCTGGGATGATAGGTAAGAGGCTGACAATTCTTAGCTTTAGGCCTCTTTTCCTTATGCACCCAGGAATGTCATGGATTTAATGTTTGTTTGAAATACTTTTGGTGGTATTTACCATATCTTGTTTGAAGGGTTTCAGAATCTTAAGCAATATTTAGTTATTAAGTATCCCCCACCCCCTTTTAAAGGTAGGGTTTTACTTTGCAGCCCTTCTTTGCCATAACTCACTCTATAGATGAAGCTGGCCTGGAACTCAGAGAGAGACCCCCACCTTTTTCTTCGAAGTGCTATGATTAAAGGCTCATTCCACCACACCTGTCTTAAATTCTTTATATTGATTTTATTTCATGTATTTCTATCAAAAAGTTCTTTCAAATGCAAGAAGTCAGACTTTGATTTTTTTTTCTTCCTTTGGTTGAATTGGGCTGAGTTGGACTGACAGGATCCTGAATTGCGATTGAAAAATGTTTTTTTTTTTTTCAAACTGAAGTCTTTTTGGGGCTGTTGACTAATTTCAAAATCTTCAAACTTTCTCCATCCCAACCATAAGCTACAATAAAATGAAGGATTCCATATACGAATTCTTTGAATAGGAAATGTATCCTTATACAGTGAGTTCATTTCCCCGTTCTCACCTTTGCAGGAAGACATTCCATCCCATTATTAATTAGCAGACTAACTGAAATAAAATCACTGGCAAAAAGTTTCTATTCCCACTGATGGCAAGTATTTTGTTGCTGTTGTTGTTTTGATTCTGGGTCTAACTGTACAGGAAAAACATTCTGTCTCTTTCTTCTGAGTGCTGGGATTTCAGGCAGATACCACCACCACGGGCTACAAGCGAAACTTTGACAATACAGTAAATTCTACAAAAATTTAACCTTTTCCATCTGTCTTCACCTGGCCACTCTGAGTAAGATTTCTAAGACTCACACAGTGTAAAAGCTGGAATGCTGTTCCTCAGCAGTGTTACAGGCCAGGCAGAGTGAATTCCGCATGCATCAGTGAGATGCTGTCCCACATGAAGCTGTGCAGTCAGTTAGCATCTTACTGATAACACATTTACTAGCAGTGACTGATTGTTTCTGGATAATGTACTGAGCGGCAATGGGAAGAAAATATAATCAAGTTTTCTGAGTCTGGCAATTTTCATTTAATCAAGACTTCAGGACCTGCAAGATGGCTTAGTGGGTGGGGTGCTTGCTGCCAAGTCTGATGGCCTGAGTTCAATCCTCAGGACTCACATGATGGAAAGAAAATGTAAACCCCCTCAAGTTGTGCTCGGACCTCCACATACGCCATGATGTCTCTCTCTCTCTCTCTCTCTCTCTCTCTCTCACACACACACACATACACACACACACACACACACACACACACACACAGTCAATGTAATGAAAAAATTAAAAGAACTCTACATATTTGTGTGTTTCACCATAAAGAAAAAACATCCTCGAAAATTATAGAGTCCATATTTTTATGGAAGAAATCTGACCCATCCAAGATAACACAGAAACCCTTATTTGGAGAAAGCAAAATCATATTCATTACTTTTCCCTTCATTATGGAAGAATAGTTGATAAGAACACTGAAGAGAAGCAGGGCTTATCCTAGCTCACAATTGGAAGGGGGACAGTTCATAGTGTGAAAGGCTTTGTGGAAAGTGGATCTATGGTGAGGAGTGCATGCCTGTGTCAAGGCCCTTTCCCACTAACCCGTTTTCTTCATCTAGGCTCCACTTCCTAAGAGCTACGGCACCTCCTGAAACACCACCACCATCTGAGGCCCCACGTTTAAACACATGAGCCAAGATGCAAACATCTCACACTCACAGTACAGCAGAAGTCTGGCAGGACACTGATTTGGGAGTCAGCACATCACTTAGTGCTTCTGTTCTTGGTACAGCCTCTCTTGAATCCATTAGTTCCGGTCCTGAATCACAGGAAAGTCAGGGTATTTCCCGTCACTCAACTCTGACCTAGTAGATGAAGGATTAGATTTCTCAAGATTGCATGAGACGAGATTACTTTGATTATTTAAAACTCTGGAAAACATAGAATGGCCATATCTAAACCAGTATTTCCTTCTCATCTGAGACCACAGGCATCACTTGAATGTCTACCAAATTTCTTTCTGAAATTTTCTTATTTTCTCATTTAGGTTTACTAGTTTTATCCTATACCTCCCTTCATTCTCCCTGATTGTTTGTTTTGTGCTACTAATAGTCATGCTTTGGACAGTCCTTTCTATTTTTTCCCTTTCAAATGACACTAATTTTCAATATTCCAACTCGATTTTTCTACAGTTAAGTGCTACAGTCCATTCTTTGGCTGTAATCTAGAATGGAACTAAAGACACAGTCTTTTAGTTGACTGGACAAGAGAATTAGTGATGGAATATGATTTTCGTGTGTGTATGTGTGTGTGTAGGTGCATGTTCACGTGTGTGAGTGTGCATGTGGAGGCTAGAAGTCAGCCTTGGGTGATGCTCATCAAAATTGCTGTCACTTAGTTTAATGAAAGAGAGTCTTTCACTGGAACTGGAGATCGTGAATTGGCATTGACTGGTTGGCCAAGAACTTCCAGGGATCTTTCTGCCTCTCCTTCCCCAGTATGGGAATTACTTGAGCATGTAAGAATATCACATCTGGCTTTTTAAATGATGTCTGGGGACTGAACTCTGGTTCCCATGATTGCATGGAAAGCACATTAAGAACTAAGCTATCTCTCTAGCCCAAACTAGGGACCAGGATGTTTAACAGGATCTGAGAAGACTATTACGCACAATACATCTGCATAATACAAATGTATCGACTGCTAGAATTGAGTAAGTCTCATTTTCTTAAATAAGACAGAGATGAACACTTGAGTATTTCTCTAAAATCATTCTTGTTTCACTCACAACCTTCCTCATCTCTGTCAGGCCAAAGTTTTCACTCATTGAGCCGATTAGTAAGAAGACTATCAAAATTTGACAATTTGTAATTATTCTCCTTTAGGTCCCTTTCATTGTTTTGTTAAAACAAGCTTTTCATAAGCTTATGGCTTTTCTCGGGTTGGGTTTTTTTTTAAAACTTATATTTAAAATTCTAGATACAGCATCTTGCTACAATTCCCATATGTCCTATGCAGCATTGAATATAAACTCTGTATATAGACCATGCAATTTTATCTTTATTTTGTAAACAAATGACTAAGATATTATTGTGTTCCAAGCACTCGACTCCTTTGTTCCTTCACTCATTTCTCAATTATTTTAAGACATTGAATGTTTCTTTAACACATGCTACTATGTAGTGGACACCATGCTGTAAGTTTATATCACATAGAACAAATTATACCTCATGTCTACTTTCATGTATTTACAGGACAGTTGGGAAATCAAGTTGGAATTCAAGGCAACTGATAAGACATTAACTTTCTCATACTATAATAATGATACAGAAGCATATTGGATTTTACAGTGCAAAATTAATAATAGTGTAATTTTAGTAAAACCTATAAAGCAACCCATACAAATGAAGTTGGGACTAAAGTATTACATAGTAACAAGATGACCAGTGACAGTTTCATCATCTTTTCCAGTGAAAAGAGAAAAATAATAAGTTACCAGTGTGGTTTTGAAATGACTTACAAGGAAACCCCAAATCCAGTAGCAAGCTAAGTCCCAGGACAGAACATCAGTTGAGATTAAAGTCAAGCTTCATTTATAGCTTCAAAAAAGAAATGTGACAATCTGCCCTGGTTTGGCAGGAAGAATAAACATAAAAATCCTAACCCTCAGGAGAAAAAAAAGAAAATCTAGATCTTGATTAAAGAAAGTCCCGAGAAGAGAACGGCAAATGTTAGGAAATCACAGGCAAGCCTAAAGCTTAGGATGTTTGGATCCCCGAAGAAATAAAGACACCATCACACAAATTTTATAGGGCATTTTATTTTCACAATCATTCATACTGTAAGTTATTTTCCCCCCAAAGAGAATCTACCATATAACAACTAGTAAAATAGCAAAACAACAGGTAAAATTGGATAAAAGACTCCATCTTCTAGCAGTCTAAGAGTTTACCCTGTAATTTGTCTTTTATATTTTCACTTAGCTCGTCCCCGGCTGTCTCCTATAACAATTGGGTTGTAGATTATCCCATCACGGAGCAGTTTGACTGTCTGAATCACAGGCCAGGAACGCTCAGAAAGAGTAGCCTTCCCTGTCTTCTGCCCTTAGTCTTAATGCTTCTAGTCTTAGCATTCAGACTAGCCTAAAAGAGTCACTCTTCCGCTCTTTAAAGTCTTTTGTGAAGGAGAGGCCACCATCTTCCTTTTCATGGCTCAACGGAAAGCATCTAATTGCTCGGCTATTTTTAGATGAATTATCAACGTCTATGCTCTCCCCAAGTCTCTTAGCAAAGTACTTCCATGCAGTGCCAACAGCCCCTATTATTACCGTGTCAGTGTAGGACTTTATCTATAGACCCCTGGGAGGAGAAGAATGAGTTTATTCTTTTGAAAGGATATATAGATTTTGTTGTTGTTGAATTTGTCTAGTATCCACTCATCCCTCATCCCTATATTTTCTTCTCCAGTCCACATTGAACTGACTTTGACTTTCTATAAAGTTTGGAAGAATCAGTGAGGGAATGATAAAGAGGTCATACAATTAAAGTTGAACTTGGGATTTGGGGTATGTGGCAAAGGAGTTTTGGAGGAGTTGTTTGTGAATGCTCACTGGCTCAGAACTCATTGTGTAGCTGACACTACCCAACTCACAACTATTACATTTGTGTTCTTTCTATTCTGCTCAGGAAGTTAGGTTGTATTTTAAAATCCTTATTTGAATATGTTTACAACTGCATATCTACTATTTCTGACTCGCTATCAGCAATGATTTTCTTCATAATTGTACACATCATTCTTTACCTTGTGCCTCCTTAAGCAACTTAGCTGATCACTACACCATGACTTGGGTTTGAAATGATAATCAACAAGCCAATCTAGATCAACAATAGTATTCAATTCCAGTGTGCACAAAACATTATTTAGAGAGGGGGAAAAACCAAATACATCCCACTTTGCAAAGGCAGTCTTACAGTTGGATTTTGAGAAAGAAAGGCTTCTTTCTACTGCGCTCGCTAAAGGCTGATGGCTTATTCTAGAACTCTCGGGAGCTACTTTGCCTCTCTCTGGGAAAGAGGAATATGGTAGTTTGAATGGAATTGACTACCTTAAGCTCATAGACAGTGGCACTATTAGGAAGTGTGGCTGCATTGGATTACGTATGGCCCTGTTGGAGGAAGTGTGTCACTGTGTGGGACAGACTTTGAGGATTTTTATGCTCAAGACACGCCCAGTTAAATGCTTTCCTTTATAAAAGATGCTGTGGTCATGATGCCTCTTCACAGATGTCTTCCTGACAAAGACAAGGAAGAATGGAAGTCAGAAGGTCAAAAGCAGACCCAAGACAAGGAAACAGACCAAGTTCTTATGAAAATAGTTGGAATTACACACAATCTATTATCTTGAATTTTAAACTTGTAGATTATTCAATATCTTCTTAACTTCCCCCACAAACCTTAATTTCTTGCACTTTTCTATTCTAATAAAAATAGTGCTAAGTAATTAAATTTTTGCTTTGCTGCCATATACATAGTAGAATTTGAGATCATATACATTTCAAATGCAAAGGATGATTCTGTGCAGGATTCCCTTTTTGACTTAATTTACCAATGGTAACACTTAAAGTAGATGGAAGATGTCATTCAGCCAATAAACTACACAGGTCAGAGGTCATGGGTTGTCTCTTTTATGCTGACAGTTAAGTAATGAATATTCCTTTATTATAAAACAAGTTGGGTTGATTTAAAAATGTAACTTATCTGTGGTGGACACCACTAGAAAAAAAGTTAATATGTTTTAAAGAGAGTTCACTTCTAATACCCTTTGGTAGAGGCTAGTAAGAACAGGGAAGGGCACTTTTCTTCTGAAACGGCCTGAATGAGATCTTGATGCAGAAATGGGGCTTTTGTACCTTCTATCCCTATCTAGCAAGACAAGTGTTACAGAAGTTCATAGATGCTGTCACTTTTCTTCCTACCCTTTGAAGAGGTAGATAAAAGAAGGTAACAGTCTCCAGAGAGAAGGTGTGTTGTACAGTACATGAAGCTGAATTCTTTCCCTTGGGGAAGGTGGATTATAAGACCCTGGATTATTGTGATACTGTCCTAGCGGCTCCATGAGAAACAAATTTTTACACTAGACCTTAAATGTCTCAGATAATACTGCTATTTGTAGCAGTAGGAGAGGAACAAAAGTCTTATTTTATTAATTTTCAAGCTGTTACATCATTTCTTTTCAGTTTTTAGTAGGAAAGATATTCTCATACTCGCGGATGAAATGGCAACTAAGGGAACTTCTAAGTCATCTGGTGCTTGGAGAAAGTTGGGCTTCATATTGGCAGTAGATATTGTTTTATTATTTGCATAAAAAATTCAAAAGCATTGTTCATAGAAAGTTTTATAAAGTATTTGTCTACCTACCTCCACACTAAGGACAACCAATAGGCTGACTTCCTACTCTAAATTAATCATTGGGGGATTTTTGCAAAGTAGAATGCCTTACTGAGATAGGAGGGGCTTCTATTCATTTCTATATATGTGAAACTGCAAGATTCTATACATTACTTTAAATGTTAAACTATATGATGTCTTTTAACAACTTTGGCTTTCCTATAGTTTATACAAACATCTACTCATGCCTACTCCACATTTTGGGCATTACATTTTTTATATTAAAATTTAAGCTTATGGTTGGTGCTATAAATGGCTTTGCTGTAAAGAGCTTGTTCCATCATGGAGGATGGATTCCTTGGGGAAGGGGGCATCCTCATGATAATGTGGGTAGCTGTGACAGCCAAAGGGATAGGGATAAAAGAAAAAGAGCCCTATTGTATTTTTCCCTCATCTCTGTCTGTTCCATAACAGCCACTGGTGTACTCTTTATGAGAAAAGGAAAGAGGGATAAGAAATGCATTTAGACGATTTCATTTTAACCCCCCCCGTTCCTTTTTTTATATACTTTAACCTGACTTAATCTTTTGTGTTCTTTCTTTAAGTACAGGTCTCTTCTGGTGTGTTCTATTTTCTTTCTGAAGAAGCAAAATTTCACACAAGCAGACAGGTGGAAGGATGGTTCAGGAGCACACTGGTCAGTGTGTGCCCTGGGTGGAACATTGTGGTGGGATAGATTGGAAAAGGGGCTTACTTTGGAAGAATAGTGGTCATTCTTGTATATTGCTGGCTATTCTGGGCTTCCAAGCATGACATTCTGCATCCAGTTAAATAATCTTATAATCATTTACTGCAGAGAATACTGAATGATTGATTCATAGAACCCAGTAAAAATATAGAGGTACTCGACCTACATGAGTTTTACTCATTATGCTGGGATATTAGGAGAAATTTGACTGCTAGAAGGTCTAAGTCTTGAGAGCCAGCAGTGTAAAAGTACTTAGCAGCATTAAGAAAGTCAGAACGAGAATGTGCCTTAAAAGATATTTTGTTCTTTATATTAAATCACAATCCCAGTAATGCTGTTAGGGAAAATCTATGCATTTAGCAATTTCCAGAGCTACCATTTAAATTGGACTTAAAGAGAAATTTGCGGCCAGAGAGATGGCTACATGGTTAAGATCCCATGTTGCTATTACAGAGGACCTGGGTTCAGTCCCAGCACCCACATGGCAGCTCACAGCCATCTTTAGCTCCAGTTTGAGAAGATCTGATGTCCTCTTCTGACCTCTGGAGGTACCAGGCATACATAAGATGCACACATACATACGTGCAAATAAAATACTCATACACACAAACTAAAAGAAAGCCTTAAAATTATAAAATAAAGTATCCTGCATAAAACTTAAAATATTTGTACATTGTAGCAGCATGCTGATCTGCACACAGTCACTTAAAGAACACATGTAGCATGTTATAGTAGCATCTTATAACCCTTCATGGCCCACATTTTATCTTCTTGCAGCAAACAATTTTTGAAAACTGTTGTGGTGATTTTAAGATTATCAGGGAAGATCTCTACCCAAACAAGCTTTCTGTCTTCCGATAAATAAAAATTTTGAGTTTGTGTGTTGACTCAGTGCAATCCAGAACAGGTTAGTCCAACAGGGCTGTGTGTGTCCATGAAGGCAAGTGTTTGCACAAAGAATGTGCAATAAAATATTCATGTTAAAACTGAGCACAGTATGGATAATCATCCATGAAAACAGAAACAAACGCAGTCATTAACAGTGGAAAAAACAGAGGAAAGTAACAAAGTGCTGTAAGTACAATACAAATGATCATTATCTTAATCTTGTTGATATCAAGAAGGTATGCAGTTTCCTGTAGATGTGACCAGAAATTCCTTTGGTAGATAGAGTTAAGTTTCAAGTTTTTAGGCATATGGAAACCAGAAATAATTGTACAGCTCTAAAGATAAAATATTCCCCAAACTGTATATGTTTAAATTTGTGTGAAGTTCCCTAGAGGCAGTGGCATGAGTTAGCCAAACAAATGAAAAAGAAATGGCAAGATCTTTGCACATGTAAATAAATTTGGTGGTTCAGCAAACTGTGAACTATTACCAATCTATCCTTTCTAAAGCCTAATAGCATCCTTTCTCTGATGTTTAAATGCTTTATGTTAAACCAGTGAATTCAAGTCAATAGCAAATGCTAGATTAATGAAACCCCAATGCAAGGTGTTTGGGATGTGACTAAGTTGCAAGAATGCTCTACGAACGTGCATGAAACTCAGGGCATGAAGAAAGATCAAAAGTTCAAAGTCAACTTCATCTGCATAGTGATTTCCAGGGTAGACAGAACTATGTTGTCTCAAAAAGAAAAGAAAAGAACAAAAATCCCCAAACAAACAAGAACATAGAAAACAAAAAAGAAACAAACAAAAACCCCTCCAAATACCATCTTTATATGTACTTGTGTGTGTGCATACATATACAAGTGTACATGCTACACATGTGTGTGTGTGTATATATAAATATACACACTAATATAAATATATCTGAGATATGTGTGGTTGAAAAAAATTACTTCTACAGGAAATAGAACTATTAGGTGTGTCCTTGTTGGAGGAAGTGTGTCACTGTGGGTCTCCTATGCTCAAAGTGACACCCAGTGTCACAGTTCATTTTCTGTAGCCCATGGAGAGATGTAGAACTCTTAGTTCATTCTCTAGCACCATGTCCCTCAGCACCATGTCTGCCTGCATGCTGCCCTGTCCCACTACCGTGATAAAGGACTAAACCTCTGAAACTGTATGCCACCCGAGCTATGTTGCATGGTCATGGTGCCTCCTCACAGCATCAGAAATCCAAAGACAATATTGATATACATGAACGTACTTCATATATATGTGTATGTACATATATACAGGCTATTCAGGCAAATATAACTTAGTCTTAAGGATTCTGGCTCACAAGATTTTGAAAATGTTCTAAAATACTAGTTAATTAAATTTTGAATGTAAATCCAAATTTTATACATTTTTTCTTTAAGTAAGATCTCTTAAAATGCAACCCATTTAGTTTTTGTTTTAATTATTTTACCTTTAGTAATCCACGCTAACAAGATTTACAACTTGCTCGTACTCACATACATTGCTGATGTGAGCATATTACAAACCAGATGCAGCCAATAGATTTTGATCTCTGGTCCAGCCACTATGCTGTCAGTCTTGGGCATTATTGTCCAGGAAAGCCAGTTCTTTTCTGTCTGTAAGATTTGGTTATCTCCTAGATACAATCTTTATAAACAGTGTTGGGGTCTGGAGACTCCAGTAGGTAGATGGTGTATGGGCAGGGAGTCACCTATCTTAGCCAAGCATATAACACAGATCCAAGGATAACATCAAGCGGGCTTCAATGTCAACTTGACTTTTTTCTTACAATCTTCTTACAAGGCACGCAATTAAGCACAAGAGAGGTGAGGAATATACAACTCAAGGGTGTTTCCAGGGCCCAAGAAGATGGCTGGGTGGATAAAGCATTTGTTGTACAAACATGGGAACCACGGCATGGACTCGTACAAGTCATGTAAAGCAGGGCATGGTAACAGCCATCTGTAATCCTAGTGATTTTATGCTAGGAAGGGAAACTGAGGCAGTCTTTAAAAACTAGAGTGGCATAAGTAGTTTAAACCAACAAGAGACCTTGTCTCAAGCAAGGTTGAAAGCAAAGACTCATTACCCAAAACTGTCCTCTGACCTCTACACACCTGCTATGGCAAATCAACCCATATTCACACATGCAAACACATAAGTACACACACACACACACACACACACACACACATGCAGACACACACACACACACACACACACACATAAAGGTTAAAAAATAGATAAAATGATTTCAACCTACTATCTTTAGTAGGCAAATAAAAATGTTTGGTAATCATTCCATTTGGCATCTTGAGATTATTTAATGGCTTCTTTCCCAGATGGATATTAGCATATTGGTAGGGCTCGGCCTGCTAAATGGTCAATTTTTTTTTTCTTAAAAAGCAACAGCTATTGGGCTGGCTTCAACTGCTTTCTTAAAATGGCAGATTAGTTTTATGTGTGGTGTTTTTAATACAGCTTCACGGCAAAGCAGATTTGTGTAATTTGGCCACCTGCTACAAACATCAATTTTAATCAATCGCATATATCTTTGCCAATATAGTTTATCAGGGGTAAATGTTTGAAGATTTTTTGAAATAAATTTAATGATAAAATTAAGCAGCCATCTGGAATCACAACACAGGGTTCTTCAAAATGGTTTGCATGTCATAAATCTGAAATGCTCTCTCTACAGAGGACACATGCACAGAGTGTACATACATTTCCTCCTTTTACAATATTGTTTGCAAGGACATTTTATCATGAATAATTCAGAAAATTTACCTACCAAATAAAGTCTGTATGCAACCAAGGATGAAAATATGTTTGGGCTCCACTGGTCTAGACCAGTATTTGGAGAAAATGTATTCAGTGGCTCTATCCAGAGCTCATAGAGATTAGGATCCTGTCCCTGTAGCTTTCCAGGGAGCGTGTAATTATTGCAAAAAGATGAAATTTGATTTCAGACATTGATTCTGAGTGATACTGTGCTAATGATGCGGCCTTAATTCAAAGACCATTTATGGTAAAACACCATATTTATCCTGCATATGTGAGTTAGATACTCCTCCATCCGAGTAATAATTTCCCAAGCTGCTTAGGGAAGACATTTGCAAAGTATTTGCACAAAGATTGAATTACAATCTGGATCCATGGAAGTAAATATCCTTAATATCTGCATTAGTAGTAATTTCTGCCTCTAACCCCTCAATCTACTTAGCTCCCTACATGGCTTATTTGGATCTTTCCTCAGGCTTATTTTGGATTCATTGATTTATTCATTGCTCATGGAAGGGAATGTAGGTTTTTGTTTTTAAATCTCTCTTATTTTATTTTCCTTTTATAGTTTTTTTATGGTTTGTTTAGAAGGCCACCTATGGAATTTCTCCTTGAAATTACAGTAGCAGTAGAACAAGAAGGATAATTTAGTAATTTTCTAGCTTAGCCTTGCCTTTTATTCCAACCTATAGGGTTAAAAGGACTAGCTACAACATTGAAAATCTAAAAATGAAGAAAAATACATTAAAATTATTAGCATTGCCAACTTGATACTCCTTCTTTCCACTTGCAAAATAATTAATTTTAAAACCATTAAGCATGACATATTGTATTTTTAATCCCTGCAGCTATATTGAAAATATACATAATACATAACCCATATAGACTTTTCTCTCAACTTGTAAATAAATAATATTTCAACTAGAACTGATCCTGGTCATTGTTTATTTCATTTAAAATTAAAATATTTAGGGATAGCGAGATGTTTTAGTGACCTGCTGCCAAGTCTAACAACCTGAACTTAATTCCTGGGACTCATATGGTAGAAAAAGAGAATCAACTATCTCACACAGTTTTCTTACTTCAGCAAATGTGACGATACAGGCACATACTCACCCCCCCACACACACATGAAAAGTAAATTAAGTGTGATAAAATAAAAATAATTTATATATTTAAAATGTATCCTTAGGCTATCATGTCATATAGAGATATGGAACTCTTTGACACATTCATTCGTTCAACAACACCCATATGATGAATTGGATTCCCATCTAAACAAGATCTAACATCAAAATGTTATAAGGTAATGAGCTGAATCTAAATGGCAAGTTATCACAGAGATACTTGTTATAGTTTGAGTGAGAAATGTCCTCTGTAGGCTTATGGACTTGAATACTAGGTCCACAGTTGGCAGATTTGTTTGGGAAGGTTATGGAAGCTTTGGTAATGTGGTCTTACTGCAGAAAGTATATCACTGGGCAAGCAGGCTTTGAGGGTTTACAGCCTCTCTCTATTGACTCTCTCCACTCCATGTTTACTGTTGAAGATGTGATCTCTCAGTTGCATGCTCTGGTCCCTTGTAGCAATGCCTTGCCCGCCATTAAAGACTCTTCTAGAACTGTAAGCCACAGTAAAGTCTTACTTCTGAAAATAATTTTTGGTCATGGTGTTTTAACATAGCAACAGAAGGGTAACTAATGCAATACCA
This sequence comes from Myodes glareolus, assembly GCF_982192425.1. Classification (NCBI taxonomy): domain Eukaryota; kingdom Metazoa; phylum Chordata; class Mammalia; order Rodentia; family Cricetidae; genus Myodes; species Myodes glareolus. The sequence continues at coordinate 107,421,906 of NC_142026.1, forward strand.
CAGTACCTGGAAACAATGTTTGACATGTAACTTGTTGCAAGGTATAATAATTACAAATTAATGTGTGCTTGGAAAATAAAGTAACACAATTGTCCTGGTTTCTTCTGGGTTTCAGCCTGGAGCCTGTGCCCATAGCCCCGGGTTTGTCTGGGTTTCAATATTCTGGACAGCCCTGCACTAAAGGGGACTATCTCTCACTCTGTTCCCCGACTCACAAGCCAGTCTTCACTAAAAACAGCCTCCAAGTTCCACACAGAGATGCACTTGACCAGTTTTCTAGCTTTCCCTCAAACAATCAAGTTGAGAAACAAGATTAACTGCCACTTGGGCCTTGAGGGACATACCAATGAAAAAAGCAAGAAAGCAGAAGGAAAGAAAGTACACAGAGTGATCTCACATCATGTGCTGAAGGCTTGTGGCACAGTTGAGAGGTGATGGGTGAGGACATTCTTGATCTTGTTGATGCATTACTCTATTAGTGAGTTCACAACTAAGTGGGCTAATAGGAGGTGAGCTTACTAGAATAAGTAGGTCACTCTGGGTTTAGTTTTGAAGGGGAGAGCTTATTCCCAGCTCCTTTACTTAGTCTCATTGCTTCCTGACTGCCTGGAGGTTGAGTATCCTCCTCTGCGAGGCTCTTGCTAATCGACCACAGGACCACTGCGACAGAGCAAGCAAGCCGTAAGTGAAGATTGGTGACCAAAATGAATGTTTCCTTCTTTAAGTTGATTTGCTCAGTTGTTATCATGCTGACAGAAAGTAACCAATACAATATACATGAGATGAAAGATTTGATTCAAACCAACCTCAGATGGTCACCCAGGGAGACAAACTTCTATCCACTTAAAACATAGACTCTAAAAGTCACTTGATGTGTTAAAAAGAACAAGAACAAAGTTGCAGCCAGTCAGTTGTACTAACAACTGCTCTGTTGACAAGAACAGCCTTGGATGTGGACTGGTGTTATTCATTTAAGTTAATAACAAGGGAGGGCTTGTGATGAGGTTACTCATTATCTTTGTGGCATCTGGGAGTCTGCAGAAGTCACCTGAACTAGGTTACACTGACTCAGTGACTGAGGTCTAATGCCTCATGCTTCTCCAGGCTGAGAGAACTTGTAGTAGATAATCTCCTCTCTCTCTCTCTTTCTCTCTCTCTCTCTCTCTCTCTCTCTCTCTCTCTCTCTCTCTCTGTCTCTCTCTCTCTCCCCCCCTTTCTCTTCTTTCCTTCTCCCTTTCTCTCTCTAGTCCTTCTCCACCCCATCTTGTCTTTCAAATGCTTGCCCAGATGCATCCTGCAGAGATTGGAAATAAGGACTACCCCAAAACAAAGACCCAAATGAAAGAACTCGCTGAACCATGAAAGATCTCCAACATTCAAGACCACGTGGCAGAGAAGTGGTCAGGACCTTAGAACTCACCCAAATATAGCTTGACAAGTGCATTGTAGCCATGACAAACTGTGATAGGGCCATAGAGATTAAGCTGGCACTGGAAACAGAGACTCACATGAACTGATGGACTTTCAGTTTGAGTTGATTATAAAGTAGTACTGTAGAGTTCCAAATGCACACAGGCTAATGCAAGAGCCAACTATACAGAAATAGTACAGGTCTAAGGTCTTTTTTTTCAGTAGAAGATAAAACTATAAACTTTAAAAGAAAGTTTTCAAAGCCCTTTTTTTTGCATATTTCACCTACAGTACCAGTGTTGCTTCTGGATTATAATTAATTAGGTAATGCTTAAAATACTATATGCATGTATGTTTTGAAATGTTTAGTTTTTAAGAAAATATCCTTTCTTGTTGTCTGAGTTTTCTATCCTGCCCAATTTCCACAGTTGTTAAGTCCCAATCACACAGATGTCTACATTAGTTATAAACTGATTGGCCCATTAGCTTAGGCTTCTTATTAATTCTTATATCTTATGTTAGCCCATTATTCTTATCTGTGTTGGCCACATGGCTCGGTACCTTATTCAGTGGGGCAGTCACATCTTGCTTCTTCTGTGGCTGGGTCAGGACTGCAGAATAGGACTTCCTTTTTCTCAGAATTCTCCTGTTCTCACTGACCAGCCTCTACTTCCTGTCTGGCTGTCCCGCCTATACTTCCTGCCTGTCTACTGGCCAATCAGAATTTATTTAAAATATAATTGACATAATACAGACCATTGTCTCACAGCACTTTCTGTTGGTTTTAATACATCTTTACATTTTTTCAAAGTTTGTGGTGCTTTTCATCTGTATTCTTATTTGCTCATGCAGTTGGAATAATCTGATGAGTTTGATGAGCCACCTCCATCATATGCACCAAACTGTTTTAAAAAATAAATGTAAAGAACTGAGATTGGTGACACAATCTTGTGATCCAGCCCTAGATGGGGCAGGGTGGGGGAGCTCTGAGAGTTCGAACTATTTTGGGTTATATAGGGACTTTAAGGCCATACTGGAATACATAAGGAGGCCTTGTCTTTGAGAAGTAGGAAAGTGTGGAATAGGACTGAGTTAGCTGCAGTTCCTGAGTATGGAATTCTCTTTAAAAAATCTATCAAAAATAAAGATCAAGTGAGTAATAACTAAATGTCCCCTCAACTATCATTACATCTAAAAGAAAAAAAGACTTGCTTCCTTCATCTTATTCGTCCTTAATAGAAAGCAAGATGGAAGCTACCAGAACACACGATTGATTGGTGATGGGATAATAATATATTGGTATTCGTGAGATATTGTTTTTAAAAAATTGTATTGGTGTTGATTCTTGTACATTGATATATTGAATATTGTATGTGAGTATGCTTCTACCTCTATTTATTGTATGAGAGTTTGCTTCTACCTCTATTTATTGTATGTGAGTATGCTTCTATCTCTATTTGTATTGATATATATATACATTTACATTTCTAGCTCTGATTAAGATATTTATATATTGTCTATGTAATGATATACATTGTTTACATTTGGAGGTCATTGTCTTCATTCATTGCACAGTTGTTTATTCTCTTAGTCTTCAAGTTAGATAGATTTCGAGAATTATAAATCAATAGTCATATATGTTTGTCATACTTATTTTTAGGTTAATCAGGTTCTTTAGATACATAGAGATTACATTTAGTATAGATAGTATAATCTTCAACATCTTCGAAGAGCTGTGAAAAATGACCTGTAATTTAACCTAGAATTTCGTGCTAATGAGACACAATCACTCCTGGCATCACCGCTCTACTCCTGAGAGAATGTTGAGCACCAAAGACACTCCACTTGGAGCTTGTCTTCTTCCTGGCAGAACTGGCCTTTGGGCAAAGAAAAAGTCCATACCTCGACCACTGACGGAATTACAAAATATCCATAGTTGGATAAAAACAGGATTGTCTTATCTTGCCAAGGCAGGGTAAGAGAGTTCTAAAAGGTTGCCTTTAAAAATGACATGTCAGTTAGGTTAGGCCTTAGCCAAAGTTGGATGACTCAACATTGCAAATGAGACTTTGGGTGATTGCCCAGGTAATCAGTTGTCTCTTTCATTAGTTGCACATTTCGAAAGTTTCTCGCTTGTACTTCCTGGCTGCTTGAGAAAACTTATTTCCCTTCTCAGATCTTTGATAGAGTTAAAGATTAGATAGTTGTAGTTACCCTCTACATTATTTAGACTCCTTGAAATAGAATGTTTAGTAAAACTTTTATTATATGTTTCTTGCTTAGTATTGTTTGTTGTTTGTAATTTTATATTTATTATGCTTAATATTGTTTGTTGTTTGTAATTTTATATTTATTATTTGTTTCTATTGTATATATAGTTGTATTTGGTTTTGTTCTGTCTTATTTTAGACAAAAGGGGGAGATGATAGGGAAGTTCAGCCAATCACATTCTGTTCGTGGGGCATGTTGCCCTAAGGCAAAAATTTACCTATAATCCTGGCGGGTGCACTTCCCTGCCCTCTCTTGGCCCCTGCACTCTCAGATCGTTGGGACTCTGGTGTAAGTTTTCTTTTATTCTGTTTATTAAAGATATATCTTTTATATTAAGCTAGTCTGGTTAAATTTTAATGGCCGATCGACCACGCCCCTTCAGATTACAAAGAAATGGTATTACAACACACACACACACACACACACACACACACACACACACACACAATGCAATGTGTACTGTATGGGTAAGTTGTCATGTGCTACTCAAGCTTCCTGAGAAGTGAATAGGATCCCCCAACTCAGCTACTATTTCAAACCCAAGTATGTTTGTCTCAAAATATCCTCTGATGTTCCTTGTTTAATGATTGGCAGGTCACCTAACTTTGAGATGGGGAGGACAAATGGCAAACAGAAAAGGTCATTAAAAGCATTTGTCCTTAAGAACAGGAAGAAATGAACTACTTCCCTTAGAAGTTACTATAGTTTAACCCCAGCTATGGAAATGCCTGTGGTGGGAAGGGGAAGCTGAAAGCTCATTCCACAGCCAGAACACGACTGTTCTTCTCTGGCTAGGTTTTTCAATCACAAGTTGTGGCCCAGCAATTTCAAGACCTCCCTGGTTGGTTTCTGCCGTAGGTTATATGCCTTCATTTGAGGATGTTGCGTGTGCTTTCTCAGTTATGTTACTCCAGTCACCTCTTTCCGACGTTGCACGTGCCTGGTTGGACACTGTTTTGTTATTGAGCTGCTGTGTTGGTCTATCTGCTACTTGCTATTTGATCTGTTACTTTTGCTTGATACACACCTGATGAAGTCTCTCATTTACCGTAAAAGTACAGCAATGCAGATCATTCGGAATACCCATAGAAGAGGAAACATACAATATTTATTGGAAAGTAGGTGCTTTTGTATGAAGGTTGTTATTACTGCTGTATCTAGTGCTTTTATTTTGTACCATTGATGTGAAATCAGTGCCTAATCCATACTGTAATGCATTATAAAATGTGATATTCTTGTTCGAGGGATTATTGGTCCATGTCAAGAGATTTGACGGATTTGACTTGATTTGACAGGCTGGGTCAATCAAAACAATCAAACAAGCCTTTATACTCCATCCAGTCTAATTACACTGTCAAAGCTTAGATGTTCTATGACGATAAAGCATATTAATTGTTTGTTGCAAGGAGCTTACGGTTCTTAGTTGCCCTTCTAGCATGTAAAATGTTATTCACTTTCGTGAATATGCAAGGAGAAAGTTGGATTAAATTTTAAGCAAAGCAATTTATTTCCTTACTTAATGGAGGACTAGTACTAATGATTCTTGTAACAATTGTCATAAAGATGATTCATATTTTCTATGTGGCTTTATAAATGCACCATCTACCATAAGATAGAAGATTCTGGTTTAATTGCTAACATTTATCTTTTTGGGTCTCATTTTGCCCCTGGAGTAACATTTCTAGAAATGATAAAAAAAAATAAATCACTGCTTAAAAGATTGGGCTTTAAAAGTGGAGCTCAAGGTTGTTATTTAAAATTTTTTATGGATGGAAAACTTACATTAGCCTAGCGTGTATATTATTTTATGTTAAACCACAGAGATAATGAAAGGTTAATTGTCATGTTGTCTTTACAACATCAAAATTGGATTACATCATAATTACCAGTTGCTGTTTTAAATCTGTAGAAATTTGCTTTAAATTTTATCCTTTGAATCAATAAATTGAACCAATAACTTACTTATTTTTGGTCTTTGCCCTGATTCCTCCACCCTTCATTAACTTCTTCTACTTCTTATTGAGAGAATGAGTGCAAAATGGAATAACCTTTGTGGCAATTGTGTGGTCATAAAAACAATGCAAAAATTTCCTAGACTAAATTATTGTTGAAATTTGCCTTGAGCAAAATTTGAAGATGGACAAAGCAGCACTTGGAGGGAAGACATTGAGTTGGCAGTGACGTTGGGGCAAAACTGACCCATAGGGACCAATCCCAAGAGCTGAGTTAGCTAGCAACAACACCATAGCGCTTGTCACCAGAAGAGGGGAATGACCTTTAGACAGGGACTCAAGAAGGAAATACTAAACACATTGCTATTTTGCATGACCTCTAGCCCTCATAGGAAAGCGTGCCTGGTACAGAAGCAAGGCGTGGGTCATGTGGAGCATGGAGGCACAGTTCTGCCTTTAGCAGTCAGAAATGATCAATTCCCTAAAAGAGAAACTAAGTCACTTTTTGTGGCATCAATAGTGGACACTGGTTGGACCACAACGGCTTGAGCAGACAGTGTGGGTGGCCTAGTTTTGTTTGGTTGTTGCTGTTGTTATTCTTTCTTTTCCCTTTGGGAGGGAGAATAGGGTTACCATGGAATCAAAATGGAGTATAAATTCAGAGGACACAGACGTCAGGAACACTCAATTGTGATGTCTGATTGCCTGAATTCGCATCTTAGTTCCACTTCTCATGAGTTATGGGTCTTGGGAAAATTATTTTTGTGCCTTAGTGCTATGATGTTCAACTTGGAGGAAATCATTGGGCACACCTCATAGGATTATGCTTAGTCAATGGTAATGTTATTACATATATTTTAGAAAGCACGTTACATAAATGAATAGTTCATGATATAACCAATACATATTACTACTGTAGGAATAAAAGGGTAAATGCCTGGTGGATAGTGTTTGAATGAAATCCATGGGCTGAAGTTTGTAGTTGAAGGCATGGGTCTATACTTTTTTAAAAAATCTGGTTATACAAGACTAAATAATGCCTGAGCTCTCCAAATTAGCCTGAATTTTATAAGATCTTGGTTGTATAAGTGATTAAAAGAATTTAAGAGTATTGAATTTCTATCTAAACAGACAAAGATGTTAAAATCCTAAGCAGTAAAATCAGACCAAAAATATCTCTCCAGGAGTCTTGAGAACACACATTCAGGGCTAGAAACCTTGGGACTTCTGAAAAAAAAAAAAGTCCACACAGACACACAAACTCTGAACAAACAGAACCAATAGAACAACTGAAATGGAGATTGGCACCGGCCCCAGAGCCAGCTGTCTGGGTGGGACACATTAACGGTTTGTAATTTCAGGGGGTAACAACTAAGGATCTAGAATTGGAAAGTCTCATTTGATCTTTGCGTCTACGATACATCCATCTATTTGGAGAGTCTAAAAATATAGAAGACCTCTGAAGATATTTGAGAATGCTGCAGATTAAGAAATGGTTACTGTCCTTCTGAGAAGTTGCTTCCTACTCTGTTATCCTAAGTGGAGAGTTCTATTGATGACAAAAATGCAAATTTCTTCCAAAGTCATGGTGTTCAGTCTATGGAGACAACACGGATTGTTTTGTTCAGTATATTTTCTAATGATTTGCCCAAATTGATTTTGTATTCCGGAACTGCACATTGCTCTTGGGGTTTTCTCCCTATATTTCCTCCCAGTGGATTATTTAATACTTTTAACAAAATGGTGACTGGTTCTTTGTATATTCTAAGTGTGTTTATTTCTGCTGGAGACTCTGAATGAAGCAAGTACATTCTTGCACAAGACCCCTAACATGGTTACCTGTTTCTCTGAAATTGGCTTTATCTTCAAGTCTAAGAATTCTCTACAAATTGAATGCTGGGTATTAAAAAGCTGCAATATTTCTTATTTATAATCGTAGAGATGAAATTGTAGAAACAAGTTGAAATAGAGATGGGATTTTGCTTCCTTCTGGAGAGGCATATTTTGTAAAATAAAATAAATCCATTTAGGAATTTAAGGACATCTTTTTCTCCATGAAAATATGGACTTACTTCACTCCTTTGAGGAATTTCTCCCTCCTTACTTTTAGTATCTGTTGTCTTCTTTCTTCAATGTTGTACCTTTTTTAACAAAATAATTATGATTTTTTAAGTCTTTACCAATTTCTTCCTTTATTGAAAATAGATTTTTTAATGCAATATATTCTGGTTATGGTTTTCTTTTCCCCTGCTCTGTTTTCCCACCTCCCCTCGCATCTGGTTCTATATCCTTTCAGTCTTTCATTAGAAAACAGGCATCTAAAAAAAATAAAATGCAATACAAAAAGATAAATAAAAGACCAAGAAAATTGGAATATGACAAAACAACTCAACAAGAAAAAGATCCAAAAAAGCACGTGAAATACATATAAATGCAGAGACACACGTTTGTGTATACAGGTATCCCATAAAACTCCCAAACAGGAAGCCATAACATACATACATACACACACACACACACACACACACACACACACACAGTGCCCCAACTTAGCATTATGAGACAAAGAATTTCTGAAGATTGCCATTGAGTTTGTTTTCTGTTAGCCACCTATTGCTGGGCATGGGGCCTACCCAAGTGGTTTGTTACCCCAGTGAGACTCCCAAAGAGAAAACTATCAATGGGAGATAGCTTCTGAGTTTGGGATGAGGACATCTGTCCCCTTCTCTCAGCTCTAGGACACCATCTGGTGCAGACCCATGCACACCCGTGCCCCAGTCTGTGAGTTCATATGTGAGTCAGCAGTGTGTGCTTAGAGGGCCTTGCTTACTTGGTGTCTTCCATTGTCTCAGGTTCTTCGTCACTTTGGCCCTCCTCTTCTCCACAGTTCCCTGAGCCCTGAGGCGAGGGATTTCATTGCCACATCTTATTTAGGGCTGGGTGTCCCCAGCTGTTGCTCTGTATACTGTCTGGCTGTGTGTGAGTCTCTGTATTTATTTACAACTGCTTCAGAAGAAAGCTTCTCTGCTGATGACTGAGCAAGACACTGATCTATGAGTCTAACAGAATGTCATTAGGAGTCATTTAATTGCTATGTCCTTTGGCAGAGCAGTAGTATTTAGTTTTCCTTTAAGTTCCTGGTCTACCAAGTTTCAGATTCTTGGCCACCCAAGCAGCACTAGGTATTAGTTTCATCTCATGCAGTGGGCCTTATCTCAAACCAGATACCACTACAAGTTTTATGCCGGTATTGAACCAGTGTATCGTAGAGGTAGTTCATTTTTGTAGCTAGGATTGGTAGCTGGATTGGTGTTTACCTTTCTTTTTCAGTAGCATGCAGAGTACCATGAATACTAGCCCAAAGGGTGACATAGGAACCAGCTTGACTTTTCCATGTTCAGTGGGTTGCTGTCTTCAGCAATAGGGATTTAACATCAGTTTGTACAGAGCCTTGACAACAGCTGGGGTTGTTTGGGGTTCCCATGGGGTCCTTTTGGCTAAGAACTTTGTTAGGTGTAAGCCATTCCCAGAACTGGAAGACCAGTTGGAGTTCTGTCTTCCCTGTTATCTGACATTTTTTTTTAGATCTTCATATATGCTTACATTATAGGATGTTTCTACAATACTAGATTTCCATACTGCCCTTTATTATTTTTATTGTCCTTCCCCATAATCTCTCCCTTGAGCTTTCTGATTTTACCCTCCCTGTTTTTGTTTGTTTGCTTTTATTTTTTGTTTTTGTTTTTTGAGACAGGGCTTCTCTGTAGCTTTGGTGCCTGTCTTGGAACTAGCTCGTACAGACCAGGCAGGCCTTGAACTCATAAAGATTCATAAAGATTCGTCTGCCTTTGCCTCCCAAGTCCTGGGATTAAAGGTGTGTACCACCACTGCCTTGTTTACCCTCCCTATATGATCCACCTAAATCCAACCTTATTTCATTATGCTTCCTAAAGATATCCCCTTCACCCTTCTAGTACCCTTTTCTTTGCCTAATCTCTGTCGTTATATGGATTGTGGTTTGCTTAATAATGACTTAACGGCTCTGGTCCACACATATAACAAATGCAAACCACATTAGTTTTTCTGGGTTTAGGTTCACCTCCAGGATTTCTTCTGGTTACATCTATTTATCTGCAAATCCTATGAGGTTATTTCTTTTTAAGGGCTTGGTAATATTACATTATGTCAATGTACAACATTTTCTTTATCCATTCACCTCCTGGCAGACATTTATATTGTTTTCAATTTCTGTCTATTATGAACAGAGAAGCAATGGACATGGTTGAGGAATTGTCTCTGTGGTAGAATAAAGCATCCTTGGAGTAGATAGCCAAGAGTGGTACAGCTAGATTTTGAGGTAGATCATTTTCCACCTTCATGAAGAACTGTCACACAAATTTCCATAGTGACTTTAAGCTTGCTCTCCCATCAGTAACGGATGTGTGTTCCCTTGCTCTACATATTTGCCAGTATCAACTGTCTTTTGTTTTATAGGTCTTGGACGTCCTATTGGTTGTAAGATGAAATCTCAAAGCAGTTTTGAATTGCATTTTCCTGATGACTAAGGATATTGAACATTCCTTCAAGTGTTTCTCAGCCACTTGAGTTTCTTGCTTTGAGAACTCTGTTTAAATCTGTACCTTATCTCTAGTTGGGCTATTTGTTTTCTCAATGTCCAATTTTATTTTCAGTTCTTTATATATTCTGGATACTAGTCCTCTACCAGATGCATAGTTGGTAAAATCTTTTCCCATTCTGTAGACTGCTGCTTTGTTCAAATGATGGTATCTTTTGTCTTAGAAAAGCTTTGCAGTTTCATGATATTCTCTTTATTGAATTTTGATCTTACTGTTGTGCTATCGGTGTTCTGTTAGAAAACATTTCCTGAGCCTATGAGTTCAAGATTTCTCCCCACTTAATCTTATATCAGATTCAGCATAACTAACCTTATGTGTGAGTATGAGTGTGTGAGTGCAGGGGCCAATGCAGGACAGAGGTGTCAGAGAACTTGGACCTGGAGTTATTATAGGAGGTTGTGATGCACCTGATGTGGGTACTGGGAAGTGAATGTGAGTCTTCAGGAAGGCCAGGATGTGCTATTCACTGCTGCACCGTCTCTCTGCTCCCTTATTTATTTTATATAGCACATGCAAAATCTCTGCAGGATTTAACAGGAGGAATAAAATCATAAATGATGGTGGGGGAAAAATGAAGTCTTTTCTAACTGTCAAGTGGCAGAGGCCATAACTTCCCTATCCACTTCAAGAAACAAGTAATCGCGTGCCTGTCCGAGGAGCTAGGCAAACTTCTAGAGGCCTGAAAGACATGAGTGAGAAAGCAAAGTTATAGCTCCTGAGGTTTGTATCCTAAAGGATGGTCCAGACCTCACAGTGAGCCTGGCAGTTACAGTGACTTGGCAGCATAGAGGATGAGTTTGACAATATTGACAATAATTTCTGAATAATTTCATTCTTCATTAATTACAATGATCTACAATGGTCTGATAGAAGCAAAAAAGAAACAGAATAGAAAGAGTGCAATAAAGAAAGGGGAATAAAAAGCCTGAAATGTTTCAGAGAGCAGCATTCAATTGACTTCAGAGTAAATTTGTAAAGCTAAGATCTGCTTTTTCAATAGTTTTTGTTTCTTTTTATTTACGAATGATAATTGTACATGTTTTAAAATTTGAAATTGTCTTTTCATTTAAAAATAGCGTATTCATTCAGTTCATTTAAAACTTTATTTCGTCTTTGAGAATTTTATATAAGGGATTGTATTTACATCATTTTCACCCTTCCCTTTCCACCTTCAACTTCTCTTGTGCCCCTTCTCAAATTATTGACTTTTCTTCTTTAGTTATTATTTCATAACATATGTTTATATGCATACACACATATGTATACAAAGATTTACATACCTCCTTCTGATTCCATTCAGTATTGCTCATATGTATATGTGTTTAGGGCTGACCATTTGGGATTGGTTGACCTGTTAGTGCTTTTGTCCCTGGAGAAGACTGATTCTTCTCTCTCAGCCACCATCATTTACCTGTAACTTTTCAATTAGAAGTGGGGCCTTGTGAAATTTCCTCCATTAAAGGCTGAATGTCAACTGGTGGTGTCATTATGCAAATCTTGTTTAGGTGACCACATTTTTGATGTTATGGGCGCAGCTTCCCTGTCATCTATAGAGACATTATTTCAGAGCAGATGTCCTGGTTCTCTGACTCTTACCACCACTATGTCCCCTCTTCTGGGATGTGCCTTAAGCCTTAAGTGTTGGGTTGTACTGTAGCACCCCACAATCTTTGTTCTCTTCATTTTGACCAGGTGTGGATGTCTTCAGTAGTCTTTATTTCATGCAGAAAGAGGCATTTCCGAAGAGGGGTGAGAGCTATGCTTGCCTGCAGGTGTAAGGATGAGGATTTAGAATGCAGTTAGAAATAACTCCGGAAGCAGAGAGAATTGAATGCTGGCATTCAACTTTCTTCATACTTTCTATTCAATACAGAACCCTCCCCTGTGGGCTGGTGCCCCACCCCCAGGATTATGTCTTCCCTCCCTAGATAAACCCTTCTGCAATCCTCAAAGATACACCTAGGGTTCATTCTAAATCCTAGTTGGAAATAGGGATTGGCCTATTGTGACGCCTATTAAGACTTAGAATTTTAGAAATTTCTTATTCTTTTTAGACTTTTTTCCCCCCACTTTTTTTTTAACCTCTCTTAAGTTTTAAAGACAAAATTGCAGGAGTTTTTTTTTTAAAACAGGTTTTAAATACTGATTTCTTAAATTTTGTCATAGGAGTATTTGAGACCGGTTCTGCTATATAGCCCAGGAAGTCTTCAAACTCAGTATGTAGCTAGAGCTCTGAATCCTACCTCAGATTTCCTAGTGCTGGAATTGCAGGAATTGTACTTCAGTGCCTGAATTTCTTACTATATTCTTATATTACAAACAGCTCCCAGTCCACAATATGGTCACAAGTATCTTGTTTGCTTGTTTTTTTTTTTTTTTGGTTTTTATTTTTAAAGGTTTTACAAGCATTTAATAAAACCTCATACTTACTTCATTATTCTTAATAAAATCTTCCTGACCACCAAAAGAAATGACTCTGATCTAGGAAGCTGGCAGAAGCAAGTTCTCCTCTAGGATCCATGCTCTCCTCAGCCATAGGCAGTTTGTTAGGTTCACAGCACCAGGCTTGAATTCTTTCCTATTGATCAGGCCTTACATCCAATGAGAAAGTTGTTATTCCCAAGACGTTAGTGCAGCTATTGCACCATTGGAGATATCTTTGCAGAATGGTTCACTTTTGTGGTTCATTATCATTAGAGCTGGTCAAGACTATTGATTGCTTTCCTTCCTTGGCATCTTGCATAGCAGCTTTGGATATTATGAGAGCTAGTCCTTATGGAGGCTTCAAGGTTGCTATGAGTTTGATTCCCCAAACTCCCATGTTCAAAGTTTGTGATGTCTACAATAATAGGGTTTGACCTTCAAGTTTTACAAGGTGATTAAGGGCAATGGCAGTGGCCATATTGGCTTGGGAGTCTCTTAGACTTCCCTAGCAACAACTCAAAGAGGTTTTCTATGCTAGGTACTTAATAGATGTCTATTACTCCTGGGGGAAGCATTATCAACTCAAGTGGAATAATATCATCTGAAAAAAATAGAAAATTAAATATGCCATATTGGTACTTTTAAGAAAGCATAAAATAATATCTTCCTATTTTTTCAAATAACTTTAGTGTTATTTATCCCTTTTCTCTCCCTTACCTTTTTTTGCCCTTCCTTCTCCCCAGTTAAAGTCTCCCCTCCATTCAGTACATAGCCTGAAGAAACTGTCAACTGTGCTTTTAATGTGAGATTTAACCAAAGAATGCATTTTTCTCTGGAGTGTTTGTGTCAAGGAAACTGACAAGACACAGAAAGGACTGAAATTCACACACGACAGTAGTCTTCTAATAATTTGAGTAATTTTCCCCCGCTTAGTGTGTATTTATATTCCACTTAACAATTTAATTAGCACATATATATCAAAGCCTTTCTCTATTAAAACAACTGTAAACAAGCAATTAAATAGTTTTTAAAAACCAGAGACAAAGTCTTCCTTTAAGAATTTTGTGATTTAAATAAGGGATTTTTTTTTCTTTTTAAGCTAGGGCTAGGCACGATGACACAGCTGGCGTGTGCACTTTCTATGTAAGTCTGTTGACTTTTGTTCAAGTCCTGGAAGTCAGGTAAAAGTGGAAAGAAAGAGCCAACTTTACAGAACTGCCCTATGATTTCCATATATTTGCAGACTCCCCCTATCAAAAACATGGGCACACTAACAATGATGCTGGTAGTAATAATACCAATAATAATAAATGGAATAGTAACAATAATAAATATTTTAAAAACCCATCCAAAGCTGTAATTTTAACATTGATAAAAGGATTTAGCTAGGAGGTGTCTAAATTTGCTTGGGATGTCTGGCAAGACGACAAGGGAAAGGCTGTCAGGAGAAACTTAGAAAGTAGAACCCAGAGGCCAGGACATTTCCAGCAGCACTGATACAAGCCAGTGTACAGCACCACGACCACTTGAATGCTAAGCAAACTGGAGATAAAATGGGAAGGTGCCAGTGGAGATGCCAAAAGACATGAGCCAGTACTGCAGCAAAAGCGGCTCTTGAGGTGCATTGGATATTAGCCTGCAGTTGATTGTGCTGTAGCGGAGTCCTTGGAGCTCTGAAATGTTAGAAGAAGGCTGTCACTATATTCACCAAACGTAGAACATCAGGAGTAATGTGAATCTTTGAGCAATTGTGAAACAGGATGCCACAGTCTCACTTGAAATGTTGGTCATCTTCAGAGGATGAAGCTAGATTCTCTGAGGTAAAGGAATAAACAAACATGGGAGGTTTAATAAACTTCTAAAAGCCAGTCTTCACCTAGTCGAAAGCATAGAGGAGAGTTCCAGAAGGAATAACACAAGTTGTTTGCTTTGTCTAATAAACATTTATTAACTGCCCACAACATATCACTGTATAAAGTATGATTCTCACTCATGAGGAGTCTATAAAGCACCACAGATACAGCAATCTTTGAGTCTGAAGAACTAAAGCAATATAATCATGGGTGTCTTGTGGCTACTTCTTTCCCCCAGGTGCTTGGAGTGAATAATACTGCTGATCTCAAAGAGTGGGAAAGTTAATGGACAATTGCATTTCTTAACGGGCTTGTAAGTGCTCCTTTTGTGAACTGAATGCTTGTCTATTTGTAAGACACGTCAGAACAAAGTCTGGAGGGAGCTCTTTAAGCTGCAGGTACAAAGTTGGGGTTATAAAAATAAGCAAAATGTCAGGATTTTTAGAAGATTGTAATGAAAAGAGGAAGGGTGTGGATGAGCAGACAAAGGGATTGCCGTAGTGGTGGCCACAGGCTGGGCTCTCGGTGGCCTGTGAGCATGCATCTCTCCGTGCTTTGCCCAGGGTGGATGAGCTTCAGAAGAACTTGGCTTCTTCCCCAATTCCAGGGGAGAGGCCTGACTTGTCCCAGCCAATTATGGCAATACCATAGTCCTGCCAAGTGATTCATTATGGCATGGGCATGCGGCAGAATCTAGCAAGTGAGATATGACAGATATCATTTGGCTTACTTCTGGGACAGTTTTAGCTACTGTTATTTAGAGATACAAGGAAATGAATTTGCCCTCTTTTCCTCCTGGCTTGGGCTGTGGTTGTGCAATGGTGGAACATACGAAACTGCTTCAGCCATCTTGCCGGCATGAAGGACAAACTTGAGGTCTCCTATCTCCATTCTGATAATGATAAATGGAAGGAATGGAAGAATATGTTACACAAGGTTTAACAGACTGGTGAGTCGACCAGCTAACCATTTTGTCCTGACTATAGCTCCAAACTTCTGTATAACTCAGAGAAATGTCTTTACAGAAGCCAGGGTTGTTTTGATGGCTTTTTCAGTTCCTGAGCCCAAAAGCTCTATAAGAGAGGAGACTGTTTCCTTTGCCCTTTTAGATTCCGTACCGAGCATCCTGCACATCAAACTGATGGAAGACAGATTAGTATATGGGAAGGCTTAGGTTTCATTTTTTTTTAAAAAACACTCTTTTCTTTTTAAAACCACATTATTTGTTGATATTAAAAAAGATAAAACATAGTGTTCGTAACTTGCTGAGTCTATAAGTGAGCACATGACCAATGAGGTCACCACTGTTGGAATAAGTATTTAGAGGCTGCATTTACTGAAAAACACTGCGTGATGGTTAGTATTAATTGTCAACTTAGTAGACTCTACTGTCACTGTGGGTGGTGCCCCCACTTATGGTTCTGGACTGTATAATAAAGCAAGATGAGCAAGCCATAGGTAGTCGAGGGGGACAAGCCACTAAGCAGCATCCATCATGGTTTCTGCTTTAATTCCGGTCTCCAGGCTCCTGGCTTGAGTTTCAACCCCAATTTCCTTTAATAATGGACTATGCTTTGGAAATATAAAATGAAATAAGCCCTTTTTTTCCGTAGTTGCCTTTGGTTATCCTGTTTTATCATGGCAGTAGGAATCCTGTCTCACATCATGTGGGCAGGGACATTCCCTAGACAGAGGTCCTGAATTGTCTTAAGAAGAGAAAGGAGTTAAAGGCTGGTATGTATGCATTTGCTTTCTCCTTGCTTCTTCAGTGCAGATGAGATGTGGTCAGGTCCCTCAAACCCTCCCTCATGCTACGATTTTTCCACCACGATGAACTGTATCCTGAACTGTGACCCAGCATATACCCCTTAAATTGCTTGGTTAGAGATTTTATTACAGCAACAAAGTAAGACATGCTGACTCCTCCTCACTGGTACCCACAAGGAAATTTTAATCAGGAAAGAAGCCTGGCATCCCTCCATCCAACTTGCATCTGTTATTTTTATCTTAAAAATTAGGTCACTTCTTAAACTGTATGTAGGCATGTTCATCATACAGGGAGTGTCCATACAATACTGGTGACACCTAATCTATCTCACCTCCCTTCAAGGACCAAGGCAGACAGATGAAAGCAATCGAGGCACCTTACTGTTGACTTTAAAGGATCTTATTCTACATAAAAGCACTTCAGAATCTGCAGTTACTATCCAAAATCTGTCACCTCATTTAATTCTAGCAAGAGGAGAGCCTCACAGACAGATCACCCATAGACAGGATCACTCCCAAGCAGGAACATTCATCTTACGAAATTGGTGTGTCCCCATAAACATTAGAGATGTCTTTGAACTACCTTGTAGAATCAGAGCTAGTGCTTCGTCAGATCCTAGCTTCACCAAGACGACTTAATTATGCTTATTTCTTGCCCCCATCCCAGTTCCTTCTCTATGTTAACCTGAATTTCAATCTGTGCTCTGCAGGAGAACTTGGGCTTAGTGAACTCCTTCTTCCCTGCATGGTTACATTGGCTAAACCTCGAGTCTCAGCTCTTTACAACCTCTCATTAACTTAACTGACATGCTGGGGCTTCGGGAATTTGGGGGATCTTCACCTAAAACCCTTGAAACACTATAATTTGTCATAAACCTGGATCATTGAAATCACAATTGTCATATCGCTAATTATTTCTCTGTTTTGAAATGTCAATATTTGATTTATGTATTTGGATGCTTTAATGCTGATGAAATATGTAGGTGTACTTACATATTCCTTTGGAATTAACTAATTTACAAATTCTTAATGATCTTTATTGAATCGTATGGTAATTTTTGAGTTATCTGTTTAGTTCGCTAGAAGTAGGGTCACTCATGCCCTTTTATTGGTTTCCATGGTCTATTTTTCTTATCCCTTTACCTTCATGTTCTAGTGCTCTTAAAAACTCACTTCTGGTGGTGTTTAAATGGCTCCATCCTGTTAATTTTTAAAACCCACTTAGCCTCTATGAAACTTTTAGTTTCATGCTTATAGTAACTTTTTTAAGAATATAGACTTAAATTTTTTATTTTAGTTGTTCTCTTTATGTTTTACAGGTCTTTGTTTTGTTCTTATATCTCTGAATTATTGTCTTTATTTGTATATTTGTAGTAATGTATTTGAATTTTTTAAAATATATTGTACTAGTTAGCTTATGTGGACTCAACACAAACTAGAGCCATTTTGGAAGAGGGACCCACAACTGAGACAATGCCTCCTACATAGCTGCCTGTAGGCAAGGCTATGGCACATTTTTTAAATAGATGATAGATATAGAAGTGCACAAATTACCGAGGATGGGTGATGCCAGCCTTGATCTGACGGTCCTTGTGTGCTATAAAAAAATAGGCTGAACAAACCAGTAAGCAGCATGCCTCCATAGCTTCTGATCGACTCCTGCTTCCAGGTTCCTGCCCTGACTGATTGAGCTCCTGCCATGACTTCTTCTCATTTCATGAGAGGTGGTATGGAACTGTAAGCTGAAACAAATCCCTTCCTTTCCAAGGAACTCTAACTAAGACACATATGTACTGTAAATTTTTCCTCTGGGGTAGTGATGAGGTATCCATAAAATGTCATATGGTCCTAATAGACTATTTTAGCTACTGGAAGCTTCAAATTTTATACATGAATTAGATTTATTTTCCTAACTTTAGTTTATGGATTCCTTCATTTACTTCATTTTCTCTCTTATTCTTTAACCAGTTTTGTTTATAATTGTGTTTTTTAATTTTTATTTAGTTTTCTTTGTGTGTCTATGTCTGTGTTTGGCATGTACATGTGCATTCATGGAATCTAGGGGAAGGTATCTGACTCCTGGAGTTGCAGTGATTGGCAGTTGCCAGCCACCTTCAGGCTCCCGGGCACTAGGACCTGAACACTTAACTCTTAACTGTTGAGTCATTTCTCCAGATCCTTATTTTGCTATCCCCGTCTTAAATTCTATGCTTAATCATGACTTATAACCCTCCTGTGCAGAAACACTAAATTTGCATGCAATCTTCCACAGGAAAAAGGTGTTTTTATGAGAATCACCAGATCAGTCGCCTTGTGCCTTTTATGAGAGGCACAAGGACATAGCAGAGCAGGCCGGACAGGTAGAGTTTGTTTTCCTCCTCATTGTTCTCCCAAGTCCACTTAACAAAGCACTGGAAGTGAGTCCCCTGGGCCACAAGTTTTCCTGGGGAAGAAAGGGTTTGCAGGAATGGGGGTTAAAACTCTCCATCCCATGCCACTTTTGATATAAAACCCAGAGGTACTTAGACTCATGGGCATAGCATTTTGACAAAGGGACAATACATTGTAAAGAGGCAATTAGACAGTGAAAAGGGGGGTGTTCAGCTACTAGGAGTAGTAACTTATAGGAATGTACAAAATATACAATAGACAAGGATCGTGTGGTCTGATTCGTTACCCAAATAAGAACCGGGTCCTTCTCTTGGTACAGGAGGTAGGGACACCTTGGCAAAGGAGATTCATGTTCTTTCAGAAAGGAAAGCATATGTCCTTGAGATAAGGTGCAAACGGGAGGGCCAGAGAATTCTTCCTGCTGCTTCCAATTCACTTCAGCTCAAAATAACCCTTACGTCAAAGCAGACTATTTCAGAGTGGCATATTTCGATCTCCCTCAGCGTCCTGCTGCATATAGCATCACCTCATTTTTTTTGTTCTCAGAGCCCAGGCTTGAACCTTTTACTCTGGATTCTGGCTATATTTTATGTTCTCTAGGAACCAGAGAAAACTGGAGTGGGGGCTTAGTTTTTAGACTAGACATATTAAGAGATCACAACTTTCATGTCTAAGGTAAAAGCAAGTCTTAAGCATCATTGAAACAAAGCTGGAGGTGAAGGCTGGAAGTGTAGCTCGGTCGTAGGTAAGTGAAAAAAAAAAAAGAAAGAAAAAGGACATGGCTGCTCCTCGGTATGGTGGAGGAGAAGGTTTATCACAGATACGTGAGAGAGCATAGCCAGAGGTAGGGACATCTAGGAGTCATGATCAGGCTGAGCTAGGCCATGTGGGGAGAGGGAGAAGGGAAGGGAGCAGGAAGGTAAGGGAATCAGGTGCAGTAGCCGGCAGGCCAAAGGTCCAAAATAGAAGGGTAACCAAAATATCTGGATTATATAGGGAAAAGTCTCTGCAGGAAGGGCAGTCCAGACCCTTGACTGGAGGCTTTGATATGTGAGATAGGCACCTTGGGTTTGAGAATTGACAGTCAGATGCATGTTTATCATGTGTGAGGGAGAAGGGTTGATTCTTAGTATGAATAATAATAATAATAATAATAATAATAATAATAATAATAATAATAAAAATAAAATAATAATAATGTCATCAGATCAAGGTAGTAAATGTAGTGGTCTTTCATTTGTATTTTAATAAATAAAACTTCCCTGAGGATCAGAAAAGTAAAACAGCCACACTGGCCAGCCTTCCAGACCAGACAGCAATAACTCACACCTTTAATCCCAGTAACCTCACTAGCTTGCCATAGAGATCAAGTGGTAGTGGTGCACGTCTTTAATCCCAGAACTAGAGAGGATTATAAAACAGGAGGAGACAGTTCACAGGCTCAGCCTCATTCTGAGATTTCTAGAGGCAGGATTGCCATTTTTGGATTGATGTCAAGGTAAGGGCCAGAATCTGGCTGCTTTGCTTTTCCGGCCTTCAGGCTGAACCCCAATTTTTGTCTCTGAGTTTTTATTAATTGTGCTTCAAGTTAATGAGCTGAGAAATTTTTTTAAAAAAGCATATGTTGGGGTTGAGGATGCAGTTCAGGTAGTAGAACGCTTGATAACCCAGCACCACCTGCAACCGTGTGGTGGTACACTCCAGTAATCCTAGCACTAATGTGGTGAGGGCTGGAGGATCACAAGTTTAAAGTCATTCTTGCCTATGAAGTGAGTTTTATACCAGTAGGTTTTGAACCAAGATGCGACCATTCCAATTATGGCAATTTTCTTATTTTTATGACTTCTGAGAGTAAAAGCACAAGGATCTAAAGCAAGTGATCAGAAACTCGCAGTGAATTGGGCAGATAGCTATTTTTTCCAGATAGTTATAAAAATAAACATGGTTCTGTCTGGAATTTAATGGGGTGGCTGACACCCAGCTTTTTTTTAAAAAAATAGACAGATGAGGGGGATGCAGGTTAGCCTTCATAACTTAAGACTGGGAGTAAGAATAGGAATCTTATGACCAATGGAACATCTCTTTTTACATCACTATTGATATTGTTCATTTGCGTAGGGGTTTGAGTGACATTTAAGAACATCTTGGCCACATGAAATTGAATTTCAGTGAAACTAGGCTGTTACTTTGTGGCGTATCTGACTTACCACCTTTTCTCTTCAAAGCTATGGCTTTAACTAGTGCGTTTGAAGGCGAAGAAGAGGCCAGCAGCCTCTTTCCCAGCAGCGATTCCTTTACGGACTTGAGTTTCATGTCACATGAAGCTGACCTTTGTGGTACCTCTGAGCAATGGCTGTTTTTGATTCTTTTATTGGGAGGACTTCATTCCTGATTGAGAAACAGACAGTGAAAATGTCACTTCTTCCTTTGAGGTGTGAGGAATCACTTGGAAAGGCTCAGTCTTGCGAGGTGCATGAGGGATAAACTTCTGTAGAACATTAGGTCAGAACTTTCACTACTGACATTTCTCACTTTCAAGTGTAGGCCTTGATGACACAAACACAGGGAACCGTCTCACAGTGTCCACCTGTTTTAGTGACCCCAGCACCCAGTGAGCGCAGCTACAGGCTGTGAGGGTTGAAACCGACAGTCCACTTGGTGGGCTTTAGAATCATAATGGAAACAGATCTTTGGGCATTTCTACAGGGTTGAGGTGGAAAGACCCACCCTAAATCTAGGCAGTACCAGTCCATGGGCAGGGCTCCCAGGCTGATTAACAAGGAGGAAGCATTTTGAAGACCATCCTTCATTGTCATCTGATTCTTGACTGTGGATGTGACCGATAGTAGCCTCAAGTCACCACTGTCATGATTTGCTCTTCACTATGGTTGCTGCTCTTGAACTGTGAGCTAGAGAACAAACTTTCTGACTTCAGTTGCTTTTGTTACTTTGTTGCCCCAATGAGGGAAGGAACTAACATACAGGTAATGCCACTTGTCACCAAGCCAAGTCTTGTTTCTTCTAAGCTGAGCTTAAAACCATAGCAGAGGTCACTACAGCACAAAGGTCCTTAGTGGCCAGTGAAGGGCAAACACTTGGTTTTTGCTCTCTCAAGTCATTCCCCATTCCCTACTTACAAGTGTAAGAACCATATTTTCTTAGGGGGGGAGGCGGTCAGATAAATTAATAAGTGGATGGAATGTATACAATCTTTTCGAGAAGGGACCACTGTATATTCAAGAATTCTCTTTCTCCCTACGCTTGATCATGGTTAGCGATTTACAGGGATGTTCGTGGAAATTGCCTGGTTCCAATGGGCAGGAACTTACTGCAGAGGTGGTTTTTAAGAGGACAGTGAAGCTAAAGGCAACCAGTCATCAAGAAAGATGCCTGAGTGGCATATCTGCTGTTTCTCAAAGAAACTCACAATTCTGGGGTAAACCAAAAACTCCTAGGGCACATAGTGATCATGCAAGTGTGCTTAGATCAGTGGTAAGGAGAGAGGAGTACTAGAGAATGGAAAAGAAATTAAGAAAAAAAAGAAGAGAGGGGGAAGAGAGAAGGAGAGGGAAGGAGATCAATGAGAGAGAGAGAGAGTCAGGAAGATAGAGAGAGTGAACTACTTGTGAGGACAGGGATACCAGGAAGATTAACCTGTTGACAATAGCAGAGTTGAAATGGCCAGCAAGAGTGTTCACTCTTTCCTTGCTCCATGGCCCTGGCTTAAGAAGGTTCTCTTTTTAAGGGTAGTGGAGACTTTACATGAACTGGAAGGTGAGATGATGATTTTGTATAGGTTATGAGTCATGATTACATGAGAATTGGTTCAGAGAAAGAATCAGATATTCTGAAATTAATGAAGGGTTTATTGTATGGATTATCTCGACCCATTCTTTTCTCTAGCTTTATAGAAAAAGAAATATTTCTTTTCTAAATATTTATTAAGTACTGCCCTAGGGTGTGGGCATGTACTAATTTTGATGGTCTTGCGTTTTTGCATTTGTTGCTGTTGAGTATGCCTGAGCCTTCTGCCTTCTAGGCAGGTGTGCTGCTGCTGACCTGTGTGCCCAAGCTCTGGTATTAGGCTCTTGACGGTCATGTATTGTTAAGAATCTAGAGGTAACTCAATGTGATGAGCTGTCCACGATATAAGAGGCACAATTAACTACAGACTGGACATTGAGTCATAGCTATAGTCCAAGTACAAGGAACAAAGATGAGATAACCATTTGACAGAATAAGACTCCCACTCTTCCTGCAAGAGATGCTCACTGAGTGTCTCCAAGGCATCAGAGCCTGTGCTTTGTATAAGAGTTATGATGGTGCACAAATAAATTTTTTTGAACTTATTCTTGGATGCTAACATTAATTTAAAACCCTCACTAATGTTTACTTATAAGCCACATTCAATATTGTGACTGAAGTCGATACCTTTGTCAGGTCAGAACGGAAACCTTCAGTGGCCTGTTCCTTAATGAACTAGGAACCATGTGAAATATTCTGTATAAACTTTGGTTTAGCTGTGTGATCTTCTGGTGATTCATTTTCTTCATCTTCTAAGCAAAAAAAAAAGGTATATTTATCTTATCTATAGAGAAAATGAATACAAATGAGGAAGCCTGGGAAAATGAAAAGTGTTATACAAATGGAAGTTGAACAGTGTAACAGGATAACAGTCAAAAGTACTGAAGCAAGGAATACCTTTGTAGAGAAGGCTATTTGTTATCCGAATTAATTATGGTAAATCCAGAAAATGTAATTTGCTTTTGTAAGTATTTCATAAAAGTATTTTTTTTTTGCAGAGGTTGTCGTTGACTTTTGAGAATAGTCAAAAGAATGCTAGATGATGAAAATATGTTTCAGTTATTTAAAGAAACTTGGAGGGGAGGCTGGGACACTCGGGGCTGCAGGTAGGAAAAGCAGTTTAGTTCCACTAGTAGAGGCATGTGCTGGTGCCAGGGCTCCTTTTATGCTCTGATGTATTTCATCAAGAAATAATCCCTCTGCCTCAGTCTCTCTCTCAATTTCACCTGCTCTTAGCCTGGAATGT
Organism: Myodes glareolus; assembly: GCF_982192425.1. Taxonomy (NCBI): domain Eukaryota; kingdom Metazoa; phylum Chordata; class Mammalia; order Rodentia; family Cricetidae; genus Myodes; species Myodes glareolus. The sequence continues at coordinate 107,445,661 of NC_142026.1, forward strand.
TCCCTTTTTTCCCCTAGGGGAAATGGTTGTTTGTTATTTGGTATTATATAAGTTGCACAAGAGAAAGATCTCATGCTGACCTCTGCCTGGAGGCCTTGAAGAATTAGCCCATACTTAAACAGATAGCTTCTTCTTCCGTTTTAGATAGGGCATGCTGTATTTTTGTCTATCTCTTTCACAAGTATTTTTCCAATTTATATTGATCCCACATTATTTTTATTATTTTTATTTATGTGTTTGTGTGTGGGTCTGTGAAGATATACTTGTATGCAGGTACTGCATGAATCAGAAGAGGGCCCTGGATCTCCTGAGGCTGGAGCTACAGGTGGTTGTGAACTGCTGCCGGGTACTGGGAACCAATTTGTGTGCTCTGCAAGAGCCATGTGTGCTCTTAACCACCGAGACATCCATCCCACGTGCTCCTAGGCAACGTTTCAAAGACAACGTTCTATAGGTCTGATGTTTTCTTCAGCCTACTAGCATAGCATGCTAAAACCAAACTTGATATGACATGTATTTAACACTTTCTGTATAGTCATCAGAGGTACCTGATAGCAATTATCAATAAAAGAGATAGCTTATAGCTATCACTCTCAAGTCATTCAAAGCTATACACTATTTTAGGAACTAGGATAACCCTTAAGCTCCCTATCTTCTTTAATGTCAGATATGTCTTGAGGAACATACATCATATAATTGTTAAGTACTTTCAGTAGAATTTCACACTATGATATTTATTTCATGCCTTTATATCTTTTCAGGCATGCAAAAAAATCATTGTATTATAAGCACAACTTTATTTTTGATATACTTATGTTAAAAGCACATGTAAGCAAATTTCCAAAATGTATTTTTAATTTTTGGATTATAATATAATTAAATCATTTACTCCTTTGATTTCTTCTCTTCAAACCTTCCTGTATACGTTTCCATGATCTCTTTAAAAATCATGTCCTCCTTTTCATTGATTGTCATATATACATGGATACAAATACACATTCATATTCCTAAATACATAAATACAACCTGTTCAGTCGGCATAAAATTACTTATGTACATGTTTTCAATGCTGACCATTTGGTACTGGATGACCAAATGTCATGCTCTTTCATGAGGTTGATGGTTTCTTCTCATCTCAGCACTCCTTAGTTGTCTGCAGTTCTTTGGTTAGGGTTGAGGTCTCCTGGCATTGTCCTCATCCACTTTAGCACATCTACTCTTGTTACAACTCTTATTTAGGTCGTCATGTTGGTGAGACTTTGTGAGTGTAGCTTATGATATCACTAGGAGACTCTATCTCATAGAAAACTCTCTTATCTTCTGGCTTTTTACAATCGTTCCCCCCTCTCTTCCACAGCAATTCCCGAGCCTTAAGTGTGGGAGTTGTTCCCTTAAGAATAGGCTCCACAACTCTGCATTTTTATTGGTTTGGTTTTCTGTAATGATCTCCATGTGTTGCAAAGAGAAATTTCCTTGATAAGGGAAGACTACACTGAGATGTGGGTAGGAAGACAAATTTTTAGAATGTAGTTAGGGGTTATGTTTGTTTTTAAAAAGTGGCAGCTGTAGGTTCTCTTCCCAGACTCATAACTTTACTAACCTTAGGTAGTTTTCTGTTTCCAGGATCAGACATGATTCCTGCTTGTTTAGCAGGTCTTGAGAGTCCAATTAGAGGGCTGTTGGCTATTGCCAAGGTATATGTAGCACTGATACACCCTTAGGGCTATTGTGCAATGCTAATTATTGATGTGGTTCATAGGCATCATCTTTGGAAGCTTGAATGGTGCCTTTTGGTACCATGAGAGTCAGTCTTCAGGGAGGATGCTGAACAGCAACTTTTAACAAATTCACTGGATATAAAGAGATTTGGTATTGACAGCTATTAATCTATTAATCACTAAGGAAGATTTGACTGAATCAGTTCGTCCCCTGATGGTTCCCTTTCTTCTTAATTGCTCATCTGTGTCTTTCATCAAGCTGTACTTTTGAACAAATTCAAGATAACTTTTAAGGGAAGAGCTTTAATGAAAAGTATAAAAATCATGAATGTTTAAACAATGTTGATTATACATTCAACTCAACTCTGTTGATATCCTAATCATTGCCTTCATGTACATTATCAGTGTTAATATTGAAAGCTCATTCTTCACAAAGCAGCATGACATGTGTCTGCAGTCTAAACAGAGACAAGAAAGTGACTCCTATAGCAAGGGGACTGCAGCTACTGTTGAAAATTCATTGTCCAATTGTGCTCAGTCTGAAATGGTCCAGCTTCTGAAAACTGTTGAGCACCAACCTGATGATACAAGTGAAAACCCTTATACCAAAAAACTCCATTTTATGCACATAGTTAATAAAAACATTGCACATAGTTGTTGTCACGCTGTATGAATGAACTGTGTGCTAGTTAGCTTTGTGTCATAATAACAAACACCATTGACAGCCAAGATAAAATATAAAAGGTTTACTGTGGTGTACAGCTTTAGGAATTTCAGTTTTGTGCCCCCCCCCATTTCATTCTATGGTGGCATGTCATTGCATAGGCAAGTGGCTTTGTAAAATCATTCACCCCATGACCAGGTGAACCAAAAAGAGCAAAAAAGAGAAAGACATTGTGGTTCAATTATTAATTTTTGTTAACTAATTAGTTAATTGTGTCTATGTCATGTGTGCATGTGCAGGTCAGAGGACAACTTATGGGAGTCAGTTCTCCCCTTCCATCACATGGATTCTGAGGATGGAGCTTAGTCATGCTTGGCAGCAAGTACTTGTACCCCTGAGCTATCTCACTGGGTACTCCACCGTTTTCTTCAATAGCATGCCTCTGCAACCCAAGGATCTCTCCTCAGGTGTTAAAGTGCCGACTTTCCAATAATGCCATGCTTGGTGGTAAGCCTGCAGCACACAGATCTTGGAGAGTATTTTGTACGCAAACTGCAGTAAGGTATGTATGCATCTTGAATGATTTTCACGTTTTCACTTTAGTCTTATTTCTATGATATTCCATAATGAATATGCCAGTAGGCCAAAACCAGGAAAAATTTAAACTCTGATCTACATGTCAAGCATTTCCAATGAAGTACACAAGTGCAGACAACATACAATAGAAGATAGATGGTTTGATGGTTGTTTAAGTTGAGCTATATGTTTGGAGCTTACTTGAAGAGTTCCTATAATTACTTCTTTTGTGATTCTTCTCCTCTGTGACACAAATATGTATGTAAATATGTACATATATGCAATTCTCTACTGTTCATGCTTTAAATATCAGATTTATTTTATTTGGTTCATGTAAAGAAAGCACAATTCAAAACATGATTAATCTTCTAAAAGGTAGTCTGCTAAGAAATATAGGTAATTTGTTAGAGAATGTGGTAAATTTGTAAAGTCTGTGTGTTTGTATCAAGAGTAATAGATACTATTAGGAAAGACTATGGCATTCCCATGGGCTTATTACGATGTCCAACACATGTTTTGGTGGGGATTTTCCTGATTGTTTCACATCTATGCAATGGTTTACCCACTTAGGCTCTGCTAATTACATATGTACTCTCCCGGAGTCTATCTTATATTTAGAAGAAAGTGTGAATTATCAAATGGGTCTTTAGAGAATACACCCCTGTGTCAATAATCTGGTGGCCTGAGATTAATTATGTGATTTTATGTCAGTAGCAATGGTGGGTGGGGAATAAAGTCTTCACATATTCTATATCCCAAAGTCAAAACCATCAAGGAAACGGGTCTAGTTGGTTCAAAACTTTGTCTCTATTGCCCTGTATAATGTCCAAGCAGAGATGAAAATAGGTATGTGAAAAGGAGGAGTAGGAAATGGATGATAAATATGCCTTGCAAGACACTGACACTGACAGAGTGGTTACTGGGTAATAAAGGCCACCCTCCAAAGGAAGAGCACAGCAAGCGATTTAAAAGTGCATTTAAAGAATAGTATTTAAAATGAATGACAGGGCCGGAGAGATGGCTCAGTGATTCAGAACATGTACTGTTCTTGCAGAGGTCAGTTAGTTAGATTATGCTTAGTTCTAAGTCCCATATCAGGTAGTGAATAACCTCTTGAAACTTCAGCAGTCGAGTCTGCACACACCCGTGCAATATCCACCCACCCACCATGCATACATACACATAACTAAAAATTATAAAAATATTAAAAACGAAGAATAAAACTGTAACTCTACTGAGTATGTCCATTTGCCCTTCTTCCTTCTGAAAAAGATCGTGATCAATGCTTGACCAAAGGACAGTTTTGATCCATAGTGGGTATATGACTGGTTCCTTTCAAATTATGTATAAATGTGATTGTCACATGGGATTTCTGCCAAATATTTAAGAGCATATGCGTTCTTTTCCCCTTTCTGAGCTGATCTGGACTATAAGAAAAGTGCCCAGGGCTTGTGACTAAGGGAAGCAGAAGTGTAGAATGTTTCACTGCCTTCCTCCACAACTCTTGCCTGGGAGAGCAACTGAGACCGCTTTCTGTTTAAGACGCTATTCATCTCTGCCTTGTGTCACTCACCTGATCCAGTTCTTATACTTAAGTGCTATACGTAAGTGGCAGCATTGTGTGCAAACAATAGCCCAGAATCACTGGACATAGCTCTGATGCTTTGCAGCTGTGATTTGTACCTGATCAACATCAGAACTTCATGATAGCAATGATATCATCAATCAACAAAAGCACTAGATTCTGAGTCTTTGACATTTCCACGTCACTCAAAATTATCCTCTGTTAGGAAGGAAAAAGAGAAACAGAATTAAAATGGCCTGGAGTTCCTTTTTATCTTTGTTTCTATGAGAAATTCTCTCACTTTGGGGCTAGGGGTGTAACTCTCTATACATAGATACAGTGCTTGCCCAACATTCATGAAGCCCTGTGTTTAAGCTCCAGCATCACACAATGCAAAGTGACTTGGTGGTCCTGCCTCTAATTTCTGCACTGGGGAGTTGGATGGAGGAGAATCAGGAGTTCAAGGTCACCCTTGACTATGTAGGCAGTTCTAGACTGGCCTAAGCTAAATGAGACTTTGTCATAACAAATAAAGAAAACAGAGAAAAGGTAAAACTAAGAAGAAAAAATATTTCTTACTTCAACAACACTCTCTGAAAATCACCATTCACATGACACAGAAAACTCATGTATTTTTTTGGTTCTTATATGCCGTGTACAGTACGGCTTCTTTAGAAGGTAAAATTAAAAGAGTATACTATCTTATATATTTTTTTATTTTTTTCCCTCCCGCTCCCCCCATTCCCCCCTCCCTCTCCTCCTCCCTCACCATTCCCAAGAGCAGTCAGGGTTTCCTGCCTTGTGGGAAATCCAAGTTCCTTCCCCTCCCCCCCCAGGTCCAGGAAGGTGAGCATCCAAACAGGCCAGGATCCCAAAAAGCCAGTCCATGCAGACGAAACAAGACCCAGTGCCATTGTCAAAGGCTTCTCAGTCTTCATTTGGACCTTGGGGGCTCAGTCAGCCCCCATGTCAACCACATTCAGAGAGTCCGGTTTGATCACATGCTCGTTCAGTCCCAGTCCAGCTGGCCTTGGTGAGCTCTCATTCGATCAGTCCCCTTGTATCAGTGGGTGAACACACCCTTCGCGGTCCTGACTTCCAGTGCTCCAATGTGGGTCTCCGTCTGTTTCTCCATCCATCGTCAAATGAAGGGCCCCTCTGATTTTGCTTTCCTTGCTCACGATCTCCCTCCCTCTGCTTCTCATTTGGACCTAGGGAGTAAAGACCAGTGTTTCAATATGTGTCTCTGCCTTTATCTCCATCCATCGCCATATGAAGGTTCTGTGGTGACATGCAAAATATTCATCAGTATGGTTTATGGGCCAAGGCCAGTTCAGGCACCCTCTCCTCTGCTGCCCAGAGTACAATCTGGGGACCTCTCCTTGGGCCTGGGAACCCCTCCAGAATCACGTCTCTTGCAAACCCTAAAATGGCTCCCTTAGTTGAGATACAAACTTCCCTGCTCCCATAACCATCCTTCCTCCATCCCCCCTCCCATTCCCCCAAGCCATCCCCAATCCTCCAACTCTCCCCTCTCCCTAACCATCTCCCCTTACTTCCACCCCCCACCTCCCCTGCACCCAAGTTTGCCTGGCAATCTTGCCTACTTCTAATATCCAGGAGGATAACTATATGATTTTCTTCAGGTTCACCTTCTTATTTAGCTTCTCTAGGATCACAAATTATAGACTCAAAGACCTTTAACTATGGCTAGAATCCACTTATGAGTGAGTACATACCATATTCCTCTTTTTGGGTCTGGGTTACCTCACTCAGTAAAGCGTTTTCTATTTTCATCCATTTGCATGCAAAATTCAAGATGTCATTGTTTTTTACCGCTGAGTAAAACTCTAATGTGTATATGTTCCACACCTTCTTTAAACATTCTTCTATTGAGGTGCACCTAGGTTGTTTCCAGGTTCTGGCTATTACAAATAGTGCTGCTATGAACATAGTTGAACAAATGCTTTTGTGGTATAATAGGGCATCTCTTGGGTATATTCCCAAGAGTGGAATTGCTGGGTCCTGAGGGAGGTTGACTCCCAGTTTCCTGAGAAACCGCCACACTGATTTCCACAGTGGCTGCACAAGTTTGCATTCCCACCAACAATGGATGAGTGTTCCCCTCACCCCACATCCTCTCCAGCACAGGCTATCATTGGTGTTTTTGAGTTTAGCTATTCTGACAGGTATAAGATGGTATCTCAAAGTGGTTTTGATTTGCATTTCCCTGATCGCTAAGGAGGTTGAGCATGTCCTTAAGAGTTTTCTGGCCATTCGAAGTTCATCTGTTGTGAATTCTCTGTTCAGTTCAGTACCCCATTTTTTATTGGGTTAATTCGAGTTTTAGTGTCTAGTTTCTTGAGTTCTTTTTATATTTTGGAGATCAGACCTTTGTCTGATGAGGGGTTGGTGAAAATCTTTTCCCAGTCAGAAGGTAGCCTTTTTGTCTTACTGACAGTGTCCTTTGTTTTACAGAAGCTTCTCAGTTTCAGTAGGTCCCATTTATTCATTGTTTCTCTTATTGTCTGTGCTACTGGGGTTCTACTTAGGAAGTGGCCTCCTGTGCCTATATCTTGTAGACTACTTCCCACTTTCTCTTCTATCAGGTTCAAAGTGGGCAGATTAATGTTGATGTCTTTAATCCATTTGGACTTGAGTTTTGTGCATGGTGATAGATATGGATCTACTTTCATTCTTCTACAGGTTGACATCCAGTTATGCCAGCACCATTTGTTAAAGATGCTTTCCTTCTTCCATCGTATACCTTTAGCTCCCTTGTCGAAGATTAGGTGTTCATAGGTTTGTGGGTTAATATCTGGGTCTTCTATTCGATTCCATAGGTCGACTTCTCTGTTCTTATGCCAATACCAAGCTGTTTTCAATACTGTAGCTCTGTAATAGAGTTTGAAATGAGGGATGGTAATGCCTCCAGAAGTTCCTTTATTGTATAAGATTGTTTTGGCTATCCTGGGTTTTTTGTTTTGCCATATAAACTTGATTATTGTTCTCTCAAGGTCTGTGAAGAAGTTTTAAGGGATTTTGATGGGGATTGCATTGAATCTATAGATTGCTTTTGGTAGAATTGCCATTTTTACTATGTTGATTCTCCCAATCCAAGAGCAGGGGAGGTCTTTCCATTTTCTGGTATCCTCCTCAATTTCTTTCTTCAAAGACTTAAAGTTCTTCTCAAATAGGTCTTTCACTTCCTTGGTTAGAGTAACCCCAAGATATTTTATGCTATTTGTGGCTATCGTGAAAGGTGATGTTTCACTGATTTCTCTCTCTGCTTCTTTATCCTTTGTGTATAGGAGGGCAACCGATTTTTTGGAGTTGATCTTGTATCCTGCCACATTACTAAAGGTGTTTATCAGCTGTAGGAGTTCTTTGGTAGAGTTTTTGGGGTCGCTTATGTACACTATCATATCGTCAGCAAATAACGAAAGTTTAACTTCATCCTTTCCAATTCGAATCCCCTTGATCTCCTTATGTTGTCTTATTGCTATTGCTAGAACTTCAAGCACTATATTGAAGAGGTATGGAGAGTGTGGACAGCCTTGTCGTGTTCCTGATTTTAGTGGAAAGGCTTTAAGTTTCTCTCCATTCAATTTGATGTTAGCTGTTGGCTTGCTGTATATTGCTTTTATTATATTTAAGTATGATCCTTGTATCCCCAGTCTCTCCAACACCTTTATCATAAAGGGATGTTGAATTTTGTCAAATGCTTTTTCAGCATCTAATGAAATGATCATATGGTGTTTTTCTTTCAGTTTATTTATATGATGGATTACATTGATAGAGTTGCGTATGTTGGACTAGCCCTGCATCTCTGGGATGAAGCCTACTTGATCATAATGGATAATTTTTCTAATGTGTTCTTGGATTCGGTTTGCCAGTATTTTATTAGCATTTTTGCATCGATGTTCATGAGTGAGATTGGCCTGTAATTCTCTTTCTTGGTTGTGTCTTTGTGTGGTTTTGGTATTAGGGTAACTGTAGCTTCATAAAAGGAGTTTGGCAGTGACTCTTCTGTTTCTATATTGTGGAATACATTAAGGAGTATAGGTATTAGCTCTTCCTGGAAGTTCTGGTAGAATTCTGCATTGAAACCATCTGGTCCTGGGCTTTTTTTGGTAGGGAGATTTTTGATAACAGCTTCTAATTCTTCACGACTAACAGGTCTATTTAGATTGTTCACCTGTTCTTGGTTCAACTTTGGTATATGGTACTTATCTAAAAAAAATGTCCATTTCTTTTACATTTTCCAACTTTGTGGCATATAAACTTTCGTAGTAAGATCTAATGATTCTCTGAATTTCCTCTGTGTCTGTGGTTATGTCCCCCTTTTCATTTCTGATCTTATTAATTTGCATGTTCTCTCTCTGCCGTTTGATTAGTTTGGATAGGGGTTTGTCGATCTTGTTGATTTTCTCCAAGAACCAGCTTTTTGTTTCATTGATTCTTTGGATTGTTTTCTGTGTTTCTATTTTGTTGATTTCAGCCCTCAGTTTGACTATTTCCAGTCTTCTAGACCTCCTGGGTGAATCAGCTTCTTTTTTTTCTAGAGCTTTCAAGTGTGCTGTTAAGTCTCCAATGTGTGCTTTCTCTGTTTTCTTTAGGTGGGCACTTAGTGCTATGAACTTTCCTCTTAGCACTGCTTTCATTGTGTCCCATAGGTTTGAGTATGTTGTGTCTTTATTTTCATTAAATTAAAGGAAAACTTTAATTTCTTTCTTTATTTCTTCCTTGACCCAGGGATGATTTAATAGTTGACAGTTCAACTTCCATGAGTTTGTTGGCTTCCCGGGGGTAGCATTATTGTTGAATTCTAACTTTAATCCATGGTGATCTGACAAGACACAGGTGGTTACTAATATTTTTTAGTATCTGTGGAAGTTTGCTTTGTTACCAAGTATGTGGTCAATTTTTGAGAAGGTTCCATGGGCTGCAGAGAAGAAGGTATATTCTTTCCTATTTGGGTGGAATGTTCTATAGATATCTGTTAAGTCCATTTCATTCAATACCTCCAATAAATATCTTATTTCTCTGTTTGGTTTCTGTCTGATTGATCTGTCCATTGGTGAGAGAGGTATGCTGAAGTCTCCTACTATTAGTGTGTGTGGTTTGATGACTGCCTTGAATTCTAGAAGTGTTTTTTTTACATAAGTGCGTGCCTTTTTATTAGGGGCATAGATATTCAGAATTGAGACTTCCTCCTGATGAATTGTTCCTCTTATGAGTATGAAATGTCCATCTCTATCTCTTCTGATAGATTTTAGTTTGAAGTCAATTTTGTTAGATATTAGAATGGCCACACCTGCTTGTTTCTTAGGTCCGTCTGCTTTGAAAACCTTTTCCCAGCCCTTTACTCTGAGTAGGTGTCTGTCTTTGTGGTTGAGGTGTGTTTCTTGTAAACAGCAGAATGTTGGCTCCTGTTTTCATATCCAGTCTCTAAGTCTGTGCCTTTTTATAGGTGAATTGAGTCCATTGATATTAAGTGATATTAATGACCAGTGGTTGTTGACTCCGGTTATTTTTTATTTATTTATTTATTTATTTTTGGGTAGTGGAGTGTATGTTTTTCCCTTCTTTGAGTTCTGCTTGTGAAAGAGTGTCTGAGTTATTGAAGGCGGTGTTGGGAATGTTGGATTCCTTGGGTTGTGATTTGCCTTCTAATACTTTCTGTAAGGCTGGATTTGTAGCTACGTATTGTTTAAATTTGTTTTTATCCTGGAATTTTTTGTTTTCTCTCTTGATAGTGAACGATAGCTTGGCTGGCTATAGTAGTCTGGGTTTGCATCCATGGTCTCTTAGTTTCTGCAGTACCTCTATCCAGGACCTTCTGGCTTTCATGGTTTCCATAGAGAAGTCTGGTGTAAGTCTGATAGGTTTACCTTTATAAGTTACTTGATCTTTTTCCTTTGCAGCTCTTAATATTATCTCTTTAATCTGAATGTTTTGTGTTTTGATTATTATATGGCAAGGGGATTTATTTTTTGATCAAGTCTATTCGGTGTTCTGTATGCTTCTTGAACCTTCATAGGGATATCATTCTTTAGGTTGGGGAAGTTTTCTTCTACAATTTTGTTGAATATATTTTCTGGACTTTTGATCTGCAATTCTTTTCCTTCTTCTATCCCTATTATTCTTAGATTTGGTTTTTTTATTGTGTCCCACAGTTCCTGAATGTTTTGTGATGAGAATTTGTTGGATTTGCTGTTTTCTTTGGTCAGAGTGTTTAATTTCTGTATGGTGTCCTCAGAGTCTGAGATTCTTTCTTCTATCTCTTGTATTCTGTTGGTTATGCTTGTTTCTGAAGTCTCTGTTTGTTTACCTAGATTTTCTATAGCCAGCCGGCCCTCGGCTTGTGATTTCTTCATTGACTCCATTTCAGTTTTCAGATCTTGAACTGTTTCCATTACCTGTTTGATTGTTTTTTCTTGGTTTCCCAAAATTTCATTTAGGGATTTACTAATTTCTTCAAACTTTTTGGTATATTTCTCTTCCATTTCTTTACTCATTTCCTCAATCTTTTTGTTATACTTATCTTCCATTTCTTTATGGCAGATTTTCACCTCCTGTTTAAGTTCCTCTATTATTTTCATAAAGATCCGCTTAGAGTCGATTTCTTCTATTTCTTCTGGAGAAGGGTGTTCAATTCTTCTAGTTTTGTGATCCCTGGATTCTGGAGATGTCATGTTGCCTTTCAGGTTGTTGGAGGAATTCTTGCATTGGCGCCTGCCCATCTCCTCCTCTCTGGATGAAACTCCTCAGCACTCTCTGGGTAGAACTCCTCAGCACTACAGCAGGGATAGCCGGTATTTCCAGGACCCAGGAGACAAAAGGGCGGCAGCAGTGGGAGCAGGGAGGGGTCCTGTGGAACACCGAAGATTCTGCCACAGAAGCTGACGGGGGAGGGGCTGTGCTCTCTTCTGGGACAGTGCGCCCAGGCAAGCACCCACTCACTTCTCTGGATAGAACTTCTCAGCACTGCAGCAGGGATAGCTGGTATTTCCAGGACCCAGGAGACAAAAGGGCGGCAGCCAAGAGTATACTATCATAAAACTTTAATTGATTTTTAGGAGGGCTATAAAATTCATATGAATAATAAGAAACACCATCTTCTAAACAATAAATTGTATTGAAAATGACAGCTTCCTATAGAATACAACTTTGAGAAGTGATAAAGGACTGTACATGTAATATGTAGTTCTTAGGATTTAATAAGCCATTAAATGTACTTGAGGAAACACGTGAAAAATTAATTTGAATTGTCACTGTCACTTTGGCTGAAAAATAGGTAACAATGATGGAATTTCGAGCTGTCTGATGGTGATAATTACAGAACAAGATTAACTGCAATGCCTGACTGTTGTCAGGGCTTCTCAGAGGGAGCCAGTGTGTCTTTTCTCCCTTTCTCTGTTTTTCCTTCTTCATTTTCCTTTTCTTCTCCATCTTTCCTTTCTCTCTCCCTCTTTCTTTTCTCAGTATATTTTATTAGTTTTATGAAAAGACAAAGCAATGTGCCTTGCTATAGGTCCAAAGAAGTTTTTTTTTATTAATCAATGGTAATCACAGCATACAGAGGAAAATTCCACATTAATTCTGGTGTGTGCGTGTATGAGCATATGCATGTGTGCACACACTCGCATGCACTTGCATATGTGTGTGTATATTTGTATATATTTCTGTGGCTGTCCAAAAATGTGCTTTCATACACGTGGAAGCCTGGGTTGACATCAGGCCACTGCCTCCATTGCTGACCAACTAGATTTTTGAGATATGTTCTCTTACTGAGCCTAGAACTTACTGATTGGTTAGACTGGTTAACCAGCAAGTTTACATGGTCCTCCCAGCCCTGAGATTCCACATACAACCCACCATGCCTGTTTTTTCATAGATAATCGAACTCAAACTTAGATCTTCACATTTGCAAAGAAAGCCCTCTTCCAAACTGATTTATCCTTCCATTCCAGTCCAGTTATCTCTATTCTTAAAAACTTCCAGATGGTACATACCTTTCTATAGAACACCAACAATTCCCCATTCTTATTTTCTGCCTCCTTTTTCTTTTCTATTTTTCAGAATAAACTTTTTTTCATGCCCCATGTTTTTCACTGTAGTAGTTTCATTAAGATAAAAACATTTAAAATGCTTTGTAATATAAATGGGACACTAGATAGAAACTAGAAAAACATTTGGTTCACAGAACTACATAACTATTGTTTGTGATAATCAATTAAGAAAAGCTTAATGCCATGCACTTTTATTCTTGAATTTATAATAATTTGTATATGAATAAACATTCTGTCTTCATGAAATTGGTGAATGGTAAACTACACATGAAAAGTCTTAAGGAACACCACACACAGTAAGTGGAAAGTAAATGAAAGTTTTCTATCTTTTCTCTTTTATTTATTTTTAAAAGGGAGATATTATTCTAGCTCAGGCTTTTGATTATATGGTTCAGATTGGCTCTAAACTCGTGCTGATTCTCCTACCTTAGCTTCTAAGTGCAGACAGCTACCATGTTGGGCTTTTGTTTTTATTTTTTTGGTGTTTGTATACTGCTGTAGACAAAACCAAAATCCCATACATACTAGACAAGCACTCTACCACTGGGATTCAGGCAGTTATAGCCCTGTACTTCTTTTCCTGTGTACATCTTTCCTTTAATTTGTTACATTTCCTCTTCATCATACCAGAATATTATGCTTGCAATTTGCTAAAAACTGTAATACCCCGACATAGTTCTTCCTTTTACTATACCTCTTAAATCAATCTCTTAACAGATTTCCGAACATTGGAGTCTCAGATCATCTCTGAATGAAAACAAAGGGAGAATAAATGTGTGTGAACCTGAGTCTTCTTGTGTTGCCATTTTCAGTGTCAGCTCAGGGAGGATGCTAGTGTTTGGTTGCTGTCTAACACCCCAGGAATGTTTTCTTGTTCCACTGCCAATTCCACTTACTACCCATTCTGACTAATGTGCTGGTGACAACAAACGCATAGATGTTTGAAAGCATAGGAATACGAATTTTACAAACAGGGCTTTTCTGGGTGGCATTTGGAAGTGTCTACTGGGAATGCTCACAGTCCATTTCCACCCGATGCCTTGACCTCAGTGGAGGCATTCCAAAGGAATCCCACTAGGGAAGACATCACAGCATGGAAAATGTTCTCTGTTTCCATAGCAACCCCGGGCTGCCTATCACATCACTTCCTCTCCACCTTCACACTGACAGCCTAACTCTGAGCTTCTTCCTTTAAGCGCCCGCTGGCAGCTTCCTGCTTTGCGAGGGTCTACAGAAGATGACTTTGTTTTCTTACAGAGCGACACTGTTGTCAAGTGGCCTACTGTCTGTAGGAGAAGCATATACTAGTTAACAGAAGGCAAGCTCTAAATACATTTGCATTGCTGGGTGTGGAGTGACAAGCTGTCCCTTAAGTGACCATCAAGGAAAGGAGGTTTAGACTAGTTTGTATTTCTAAGGGGACCCAGGTTCAACCTGTACTGCTGCAAGTATCCTTTCCAGTATGCATATAAGAAAATATATAAGAAAATACATAAGAAAAATAGGCACATCAGACAAGTACACCCTTTGTGGAAGCAAGAGGACAGGAGACCCTGTTTTCTCAAATATGTGACTACAGCCTACTATTCTGTTTCACTAGAAACAGAAAAACAACAAACACAAAATTGACAGAAAATGTAAAACTTCCTTGAATTCACTTCTGAATACATTGCAGAAGCTGACAGAACATGGTCAACTTCTTGTTCTTTGGTTCCCAAGGGAAGTGTTGGGTTTGTTAATCTTAGGACATCATCAACTATATTTTGAGCTTCACTTTTTTTAGAACCAGAATTTTAAAAGATTACAATATTTTTTCATGCCCCAAATGTGCGTGCACTTACTAATAACGATGCTGAGGGGATGGAAATGTAATTCTGAAAAGTGCTCACCGCTTCTTAAAGTTTTATAGTTCGGGAACCAGAAGACTGAAGATTGAAGTTTGATTTAATATTTGGTGGAAATAGAAGTTTATTATTTATTGCTCTGATATTAGAAATTATTTGAGGTTTCTGTTACAAACTTTGCAAAAAACATATTTCACAAAAATGGCTCTTAAACCAGGTTATACAATGAATAAAAGGGATGCTGAAAAGTCGTCAGATATTTACACTGCAGCTGACCTAAATAATCTTCATCTATTATGTTCATTTTCCCATCAATAAATGTAGTAATGAAAATACTTAATTATTTATTGCACAGGAGTCTTGCAATAATTAATTAATACTTGAGAGCATTTTAAAGATGAAACAATTTAATAAGCCTCATTATTGAAGGTAAAATTTTATGGTAAATATCCACTAACAAAACCCTCTATCTGGGCTCTTCACATGCTTCATTTTGATGTTAACTCGAAACTTAAAAACTGACACTTATGCAAAGAATATGAAATATTGCCATAAAATCTGATACTGTCAGTTTTGAAGCATCTCTCAGAACCAACACGTATTGTTTTTGGCTTAGGGACATAAGAAGTCGTCCATGCTAAAGGATCTGTATTTGAAGCCTTTTACTTGCTGCAGAGAAAGTGTCACTAGACAGTGGCAGTTCTGAATATGAAGATACGCATTCCTTCTTCATTCATTCTAACAAATACTGAGCAAATGCCATAGCCTATGAGAAAAGTGCCATTAATGACATTAAGGAGCACTAACTACGTCTATGAGCACAGTGACACCATCATGCTTATAGAACTTACATTAGTAACTAAAGAGGTCATGAATTGAGGCCTAATGTAACAACTAAAGAGGTTTCCAGACAGTGTTAAAAATCACAGGGTCTGGACAATTGCCTGGTTGAGGACCACTGGTATAGGATATTGCTTGAAGAAGAACGCGAATAAAGTAATCCCACACTAACTCTGAACTGGGGATATTAAGGGATTCTTTATTCAAGGGGGGACTCACAGATCACATTCCTCTGCAGGAACAGGTAACAAGAACCAAATCCAGCATCCAGGATTTGGATGAGAGGAGAGGGAGAGTGGGGATGTGTATGCAAGCACGCATGTTTTTGGTACCCGAGGCTATACCCAACCTTGTCCAGCCTCTCAAAGGTCATTGACTGAAGGAGGTTCCCCAGTACAACCCTTTTAGCTTAAATAAGAGAATTCCAAACCCAATACAAAAACTATATACAATAAAAACAGATGTCAATTAAAAAATTAGAATTAAAGCCAGCATAAATAATATTAAGCAAGAAACATATGCTAAATGTTTCAGTAATTATTTTATTCTAAGGAGTCTCAGTCCTGTATTAGAAATGGCTTGGCTAAATCATAAGAGGAAAGCAACTACAACTATCTAGCCTTTAATCCCAAGACCTGAGAAGGGAGATAATATTACTTGAGTAGGCAGGAAGTATAATCAAGCAGCTTCCAAAATGTGCAGTAAATGACAGAGACAACTGACTACCTGGGCAATCACCCAAATGAAGCAACCAACTTTGAACCAACCAACTTTGGCTAAGGCCTAGAGTATCTGACCGACCATTCTCAGAGTAAGGAAAATTTTCAAAACCATTGTACTCTGTCTTGGCAAGGTCTGGCATTTTTTTTTCTTGTATCTAGTCTGAACACCATGCATTTTATCAGTGGTCAAGACATGGATAGTTCCCTGCCCAAAGGCCAGTTTTGTCAAGAAGAAAGCAAGCTCCAAGTGGAGTGTCTTTGGTACTCAACATTCTTTCAGGAATAGATCAGAGCTGCCAGGAGCAATTGTGTCTTATGTCAACAAAACCCTAAATTATTTAAATGTGATATTTTACAGTTCTTTAAAGTGGTTAAAGATTACTTATCTATGTGGAATACAATCTCTATGTATCTAAAGAACCTGATTAGTCTGACTATAAGTGTGACAAATATGGATGACTATTGACCTATATTTTTTAATACCTATATAGCTTAAAGACTAAGATTTTATATTAGAATATTAAACGACATTTAAACAACTGTGCAACGAATGAGGACAATGACTTCAAAATGTAAACAGGGTATAAGTATCGTGATCAGAGTTAGGAGTGTTTAGTGCAGTATGATAAATGTATCCTAAAATTGTATCAATATACAAAATGTCTTAAGTAGAGGTTTGCATGCATACAATATGACAAAATAACTTTGTGTATATATACAAATATTGTAAACAGAAATAGAAGTATATTTAATATAACAACTATAATTTGAATTTGTATCAATACACAATACATATCAGTTAATAGGGACACAGAGATGAAACATTATTATAATGTTTGTGAATCAAATACATTAGTTATTGTGTCCCTTGGTGCACCACTGATTAATCTTCATAAAATACTAATTTTATTGATTCTTCAAATATCCAATATTTTATTAAATGAAGATAAATTTTGAAAATAGTACATATTGTATTTTTCTTCATTCTATGGGATTAAAATAACTCTGATAAGTATTTGTATATATACAGATAATAATCACCCCCTCTTCAGGTTTTATTTCAACCAGAGTGCATTTGGTAACATTTTTCTTTTCTTTTATTAACCACTATTTGTAACTCCAGGTATGTTGGATAATTCTACCACTGGACTTTCTGAACCACTCTTCAACATTCTACATGCTCTGAAATGATGACTTGAAGAATTTCATACCTGAGGCCTCTATTTTTGGTTCCTGGCTGTATTTCCCCCCATGGGACATTTGAAGGGTCTGAAAGGATGAAGAGAAAAAGCTTTGAGATATTGACTTCTCAATGCTGTCTTTCAAATAATCAGGCCACCATTTGGTTGTGTCTCTCAGCCACTACTCTTTTCAGTTGGCCTTTCTCACAGAGTCACCCTTTCTAGATGTTCATTCATTCAGTCATTTATTTATTCATTTGTTCCTTCACACACTTGTAGTCTTGTGATGTTCTCTGTTGTCCTTAGTTATGTTTCCTATTGTGATAAAATACCAGGACAAAAGCAAATAAATGGAAAAAATGTGACATTGGCTGACAGTTCAAGGGTACAGTCTATGGTGACGAGCACTTGTCTAGGCAGCAGAAGGAGATGGCTGCCCACATCACTGGCCACATCACATCCATAGTCAAAAAGCAGAGCGTCTTAGGGTTTTTACTGCTGTGAAGAGACACCATGACCATGGTAACACTTAGAAGGAAAACATTTAATTGAGGTGGCTCACTTATAGTTTCAAAATTCAGTCCATTATCATCATGGCAGGGAGCATGGTAGTGCGCAAGAAGATGTGGTGCAGGGGAAGCTGAGAGTTTTAAATCTTGCAAACAACAGGAAATGCATGCAAGTCACACTACGGGAAACTTGAGGAAAAGTCCACCCCCACAGTGACACACTTCCTCCAAGAAGGCCATCCCTTCTAATAGAGCCACTCCACTTGGGAGCAATTTTCTTTCAAACTACCACATAGAGCAAAGACTTCCTGTGCTCATTTTACTTTCTTCTTTCTACACAGTCCAGGGTTCTATCTATCTCAGCAAATGGTCCCCCCCCCCAGTGGCTGGGTCTTCCCACATTGTTTAACTGAGTCCAGATAATTTTCCACAGGCATGCTCTGGGCCCCATCTCCCAGATCATTCTAGAATGCATCAAGTTGACAGTTTATATTAACCATCCCAACCAGGTTGTCCTTGAACTTCTGGGCTCAAGTAATTCTCCTGCCTCTGTCTCCCGAGTAAGGACTACATGTGCATGCCATATGCCCATCTTTCTCTGGTCCTTGTAACTGTTGACCCCTTCAGAGTGAGTGCTGATAGTGCCTTTATTCTTAAGAGCCTTATGCTGTGCTACTGCCTACATATTAGTAAAAATCCTTGGTTAATTTTAAATTAACTCCAGGATCCTTGTATTAGCATGAGGCCTGTGAAACATTTGTGCAGTAGCAGCTTTGAAAATCAGTTTCTGTGGCAAACTTTCTATATCTTTTCAGGACACATGAGAATGTACTGAATACCTTTCAGCTTTATATAGGGGCATTTGTTTTTAAATATGGTTCATTATATTACTTTTTTTCCTCAATGCATTACAAAATACACAACAAGATGCTGTAGAAGAAATGAAGGATTTGTTTTGGCTTACAGGTTGAGAGAATGTGCATTATCATGGTAGGGAAGATGGGAGTGAGGTTGTCTGGCCAACTACATTTGCTTTCAGGGAACAGAGACTCAATAGGAAGTAGGACTGACCTCTAAAGCCCCAAGGCTTGTCTCTAGTGCCCTGTTTGCTAAACCTTTCCAAATAGCAGAGTCACCACCAGTGGTTTGGGGGACATTTCTCATTAAAACCACTACACATTTTAGATGGCCCACATTTCTACAGAGATGGTCTGACAATGTATAGATTTCAACTTGGGCTATATTTGATTTCGGAGCAAATTTAAGAACATTGGAAAAGTGAAGTGCTCAAAAACAAGCTGCATTTTGTTTTGACAGATGGATTACAAAGGAGGGAGGAGGCAGTGAGGCAAGAAAACCCACTAAGATCAACATTCAATACTGAATAATTAATACACTATGCCTCATACTTTCCAGGCAGAAATAAACCAAGTCAGTACTTTAAAGTCAAGAGAATAACTTGAAGAAAGAATATATTCAAGAGAATAACTTGAAGAAAGAGAAGCAAAATTGGAAGGTGAATTACACTAGAGTAATTGACAGTGGTGGAGAGTGCACCGGTCAGTACACCGTCGAGTAAAGCTGAGTAACAGGAGGTGGAGAGAATATCCAAAACATGGTTCACTGTCTGCCCCTCTCATACCTTTATAGTTTCCAATTGCATCTTTTTCTGAATTGCAAAGTTAAAATTTATACAGGGTGTACACTAGCATGGAGTGGTGTGACAGAAACTCTTTAGGTAAACTGAGACTCAGTTAATAGGGAAGGTATCAACTCCCAGTATCAACTAACTAGAGAAAAGGTCATCTGAGGAAGTACTGGCTGAAATCAGACCCTAAACAGAATGAAACAAGAACCACATTGGTTTTCAATCTCTGTATATAATACAGAGAGAGGCAAGTCAGCAACCAAAACTGACTTTTGGAGAGGGGCGGGAAACTCATCGCTGGTTTAGGGTACCACTTAAATTTGACATTTGATCTCTTTGTGCTCCAAAGTCCTGTGTGTCCAAATTATTTACATGAATAATGTGTTTGAGCTATTAAGTTCTGCATGTATTAACACCTTTTATTGACAGAGTTGGTTAGATTTATTTAGCCCTCTCTTTCTCTCTCTCTCTTTTTCCTTCTTCCTATTTTGAGACCAGAGTTTTCTATGTAGCCCAGGTAAATTTTGAACTCCTGTCTCAGCATGCTGAATGCTTGGATTATAGGCATGTACCATCTTGATTTAGTGGTCTGTATTTGGATATGGTATATTTGTCCATTCATATTTCAGCTGATAGACATTAGGGCTTGTCCTATTTTTGCTTATTAACAAACTATAAACAAGTATTTATCTGCAGTGCTTATTTGTGCATTAGTATTTGTGTAAATTACTCAAGAGTTACTCAGTATGAACATGTATGGCAATGACACATGGAATGTGCACCACATGCATTTCTTATGTCCAGTGACGTCAGAAGAGGGTGTTAGACACCCTGGAACTGGAGTTCTAGGTGGTGATAGGATGCCTGGTGTAGGCACTAGGAACTGAAGTAGGTCTTGTGCAAGAGCACCAAGTACTTTTAATCCCTGAGCCATCTCTCTAGTTATATCACAACCTCTAAAAATGGTCTTATTAGTCTTGATTCTGCCCCTGGAGTGGAAAGCATATGCTAATACTGCCACAGGAAATTTTTCTCCTTTTCACCCACAAAATTAGCTAAATAAAAATGTATCCAAGCAAGACAAATCATTGCTAAAATTGAGTATACTCATTTAGTTTTGTTAATTATTTGCTACCATGGCACATATCATTTTATATATCATGATTCTTTTAAAGACCTGGACTGGCTGAGGTTGGGACTGGTCATTACATCCACTGCTTAAATGGGAATATTTTCCCATAGATATTAAATTAGTATCTAGGGTCGTCTTTAAGAATGACATATATTTAGGTATATGTATAGTGTTTTTAAAAAGATATATGTACATATATATATATACATGTAGACATGTGCATATCTTTGTATTGTCATTATATAGGTGTTTCAGATATTTATATCATAGATATTATGGAACACATATATTATTGTGTTATTGTAAGAGGCTATTTTTCCTTGATTCTGTTAAAGTTTCTTGCAAGTTTGTGACTGATAGGCTTTGCAACAGTTTCAACACACACTATCTGCAGGAAATCTTTCTCTTCCTTCTTGACTCTATCTTCCCGTTGGGAAATGTTGGTTGGACTGAGGGTGAGTGATGAGCATGGAACAACCACACCCTTTCTGCCTTCTTGAATGTTATAAGTTACTTGTAAGTTCTATGTTTCCAGCACACCAAGTGAGACCAGAACTGCTGCCAGCTGGCTGTGTGAGGTGGCCTG
The DNA here is from genome assembly GCF_982192425.1 of Myodes glareolus. Lineage (NCBI taxonomy): Eukaryota > Metazoa > Chordata > Mammalia > Rodentia > Cricetidae > Myodes > Myodes glareolus. Next base: position 107,466,720 of record NC_142026.1, read on the forward strand.
TTACCGAACTCTCAAGCTTTTCTGCAGTGAAGGTGTCTTAAAGTCTAGAAGATGAGAGTGTTTCAGGAAGTCCATCGGTCAGGTATGTCCTCTAATTTAGTGCTGTTAGCAACAATGCTAATATTCTGATATTTTTGATACCTGCTTCTGGTTCCAACTTAAAGGGAGAGAGAGAGAGAGAGAGAGAGAGAGAGAGAGAGAGAGAGAGAGAAGGTTTAATTTAATGCCTCTTTATCTCCTCCCACATTCAGTGATGCAGAAAGTTTATATATTTTTAGCATGCACAGTTGTAGCCAATGGGGACCCAGAACAGTTCTGTTTATTTGCATTTTAATTCGACTGCAGAATTTCTTGGTTTTAGGCCCTTTGGTCCAAGGCTAATTTAAATCACTTTCAAAAGACTAGTATTCCTTTCTTTTCATGCTTTATAAGCCCAAATAATAAAAGATGCCAACCATTCATTTTAAAGTCCATTTTCCCTAGGTGTGATTTTTCTTTTTTTTCCTTTTTAGCTTCATGAAGGGTTAAGGGAAAGAGTGCTGAAGGCTGGTGATGCAGTGATTATAGATGTTGGTTTTAAATCCTAACTCTTGTAAATTAGCTGTGTGAACATGTTAAAAAAAAATCACCCGGTCTCTGCGAAGCTCTGTTTGCTCGAGTGTAAAATGAGAGTAACCATACAGTGAAACCGTTTCCTGTGAGCTTGGTATGTCTTTCACTGCCATCAAGCGCAGGTGCTACCCAAGGCAGCTTGGCAATGAGAGAGCAGAATCTTACGTCCAATAGCTAAGACTGTGGTAAAGCACGGAGACTGTTAGCAGTCCCTAGTCAAAGGAACTAGGAGGTTCAGGAGCTGCTCACCTGAGATTCCACAACACTCCCTCCTGTCCCACCTATCCAGGGCTTGGAGTGCACGAGTGTGTAGGAGATGGATAATTTATTAGGGGTTGTACTCTTCCGTGGGTCAGGTTTCCCTCAGTCACCCATGCTGGGGGTGGACTGTTACTTCCATGCAGCTGCTTTGATTTGCCTGTTCTTTTCTGTGAACTTGTTGGCTCGCTGAGCTTGATTAGGATGGAATCTGTTCTTTGCTCTACTGATGCTGTATCGGGGTACAAAGGTATTTTTTACATTACCCTGGTATATTAATTAGGGTTCTCTTATGAACAGAATTAATAGAATTAAGATAGATAGATAGATAGATTAATTAGGATTCTCTTATGAACAGAATTGATAGAATTAAGATAGATAGATGATATATACACAATACAGACATATATGCAATATATATATTATATACACACATAGATAAGAAAGGATTTATTAGACTGACTTACAGGCTGGAGTCCAGTTGTGGAACAGTGGCTGTCTATCAATAGAAAGTCCAAGAATCCAGTAGCTGTTCAGTTCACCAAGTTGCATGTCTCTGTGGGTCTTCAGTATATGTTGAAATCCTAAAGAAATAGGCTTTGATGCAGGTGAAGGAATGAATTTGACAGCAAGTGCAAGGGCCAGCAGGACAAGAGAGCAAGCTTTCTTCTTTGATGTCCTTTACATAGGGTTCCAGAAAATGTGGCCCAGATTTAAGGGGAATCTTGTCATCTCTAAAGTTTTGGTTTGGTCTTCCCACTTCAAATGATTAAGAAAAATGCCTCCCAGGTGTACCCAGCCACTTGGGTTTTAGTTACTTACAGATATAGTTGAGTTGTCAGGTGAGAACATCTAACACACCAGGGAAAACCACACAACAGTGTACTTTATAGATTGAAGGGGATATAGCTTTCATGGTGGATGCCATATCTTCCATATAAACCTAAAACAATGTAGGTCTTCCAGGCTTACCTGCTAGAAAAATAAGCTAAGAATTAGGTGGAAATGCTGAGAATTGATTTGTGCCAGTATTTCCATTAATACCACTCCATTGGTGGAAGCTGTAAAGAAAGTTAAGGAGACCCCTTTCCTGAAATAAGAGCCATGAGGACCAGGGTCTGTTGGAAGAGCATCGCTTATTGGTTCTTGGTCACCCAGCTAGCTTAGACCCAACATAATCACATAGAAACTGTATTAATTAAATCACTGTTTGGCCCATTAACTCTAGCTTTTTTATTGACTAACATTTACATAGTAATTTAACCCATCTCTATTAATCTGTGTATTGCCACATGACAGTGGCTTACTGGGTAATGTTCCCAGCATCTGTCTCAGGCAGAGGATCAATGGCACCTCTCTGACTCTACCCTTTCTCCCAGCATACAAACTAGCTTTTCCTGCCTAGATCTGTTCTGCCCTTGCCATAGGCTCAAAGCAGTTCTTTATTCATTAACCAATAAAAGCAACACATAGACAGATGGACCTCCCACACCAAGGGTCTATATCCTGGAATCAGGTATGAGAACCACAATCCACAAATAATTTTTTTTTTTAAAAAATCAAGTGTCAAGAACAGAATTCTTAGGGGGAGAAACAACCAGAAAATGGTAGTTGTATAAGATGAATATCTCTGAATAAAAGGAAAGAGAAAATATAGAAAGGAAATAAACTAAAGAAATGCAGCAGTGATTACAATGATTGATGTGCTTATCAATGGGCTAATCAGACATCCTCTGTGATGTTCTGAATTGGAGCATATATTGTGCATGACCATTATTTACACAGTAGATGTTTCTCTATTTAGTGACAATCACAGGAAAACAACTGGATACACTCTCTTGAACCTACTGATCTCTGTCTTCTCAGACTTTCTAGGGAAAGATTCATCTACGAAGAGATGAGGTACTTTATCCCAGGTGCTAGACTGACAAAAAGAGGTAGATATAAATTGTTTCAGACCTGTGGTTTATGTTCTTCCCTTCCCCCTTTTTTTTTGACACTAGACAAGTTTTTAGAGAAGGAGTTTCAAATGGTAAGCAATACCTCCAACACATACTAAGATCAGGCTTCTGCCTGTCAAGGATACAAGGATTTTTGGCTTTCAGTTATATTTGTTTGTATGTTCAGTTGGTCCCAATAAATTTCATTACAAATGTTTCAAGTTTTTATGCCTGACATACCATTTAGTTTAATAAAAAGAACAAAGAACGCTGATTTCAAAGATGCAAATAAGCTGTTTATTTAACAAATTGCTTTAGTTCACAGTAAACTAAAGTTCCAGGAAGATTTCTTTACTTATATACAACAGTGTATTTTTCATTAGATATTTCTTAGAATCACAAGCTTGATTCTGGAGTATTACAAGGATGCCCTATACATCTCTCAGTTTGTTACGCAGAAGAGGAGACTGATGTAATATTGAAAGTTTAAACATGTTGTTTTAGAACTTAGATTTTTATTTTTACTCTCGTAGCAGGATACCTTTGAGATATGTGTGAAAAACACCGAGTAGATGGCAATATAGAATGTTCTGTCATGAATGAAAATTTGATGAAAATATAATTGCCACAAAGATTTTTGTTGAACATGTAAAACCAATGATTTTTTTTCTTAGCATCGCAAATGGCATCCCCAGCCCCCACGCACACCAGATTTTCTTGGAGACACATGCAGAATAAAATGTAATAAATACTGCACTTGTGTGTTTCCATAGCAGAGTGTTCTCCCCAGAAGGAGTAATGATACCCTTTCGTTGACATCATCCCAGTGACAATATACTTTTGTTTCTGTCATCCGAGTAATGATAACCCTTCAGCCACATCACTGCATAGCGCTTCTTTTATTGTACATAATGCAGAAAAATAAAAAGGCTACATTATTTCTTAAGGAATAAGGCTGTTATTTAAACAGTCTCACAGACATCAGAAACTACAGTTCCTTGCTTATGTGCACTAAAATTTCTATAGATACTTGCATTCTCATTCAAAGTTAATTTTCATATTCTTTCAATTGTCACATTGTACTTAACTATGGGTCTCTAGTATTTCTTATCTCAGAAATATGACTTAAGCCAGTTACAATTACTAATACTACTAAGATTAAGTTCTGAATTTTTTTTCTCTTCAGATAGTTCTCAGGCTAGGTTTCAAAGATTAATTTGTATTAAAATGTACAAGATAAATTGCTTGCAACTAAGGAAACAAGTTTATAGAAGTTGGAGTTGAGCAAATTTAATTTAATTTAATACAGGGCTGACACTAGTCATGGTGACAGGTTAACCATTTTCTCTCAAATGCTTTAATAATGTAAAGAAACCATAGATGCAAAGGGGTCATTGTTATACACTTATAGAAATCCTTTATAAATTCCTATCTTGATACATACAGTGGTGAAGAAATTGTGACATTGAGCTCTCTAAATGGGTTCTCTCCATGTTAAAAACTGTTCTTTTAATTTTAGCTTATAAAATTTGAATAAGCTCATCATAAATTATCATACGATTTGTGGTGGATAGATGATGGATATAGATAGTCAATCTTGCTAGATTTAGTTTAAAAGAGTGTGCCATATTTTGAATTCAAAATAAAGAACTATTTGTTTGAAGTATTCAGGTGGTTTTGTTGTACTTATGTGAATCTCAGGTAGCAGGCCTAGAGGAATTTTATAGCAAGTGATTTCAGTATTTGATAATGTTTTAAGTGCTTACTAAGTGTGTCTATGTGGTCTTATTCCATGCCCAAGTGCTGTGGGACAATGATTTTGTACCTTGTAAAGATTTGTCAGTTGTATTGCTTTAATAAAACACTAATTGGTCAGTAGCCAGGCAGGAAGTATAGGCGGGGCAACCAGACAGGAAGCATGGGTGGGGTAACAAGGACAGGACAATTTTGGGAAGAGGAAAGGCTCAGTCGTCAGCCATCACCCAGATGCAGAGGAAGAAAGATGAGAATGCATTGCTGATAAAAGGTACCAAGCCACGTGGCTGACACAGAGAAGAATTATGGGTTAACATAGGATATAAGAGTTAATAAGAATCCTGAGCTAATAGACCAACCAGTTGATTATTAATGTAGACGTCTGTGTGTTGCTTTGGTACTTAATGGCTGTGGGACCAGGAGGGACAGAAACATCAGCCAACCCCCAAGGAAGAGTTTTAGGCTGGTTTGAATACAAGCTTACAAATGGAGGTCAGCATGCCACTACCATTACTAGATATCTGTTACTAAGTTACAACCTTCCCTGTTAGGTATTGGATTGTGTTGGAAAAAGTAAAGTTGAACTTGAGGTAACATTTTCTTTTCAGTATATGTATTTATTGAGCAGAACAAGAAAACTTCAAGATGGAGTTTTAGTTATTCTCAAGTAATGTTTAGGTTTACTGGTGGAGACAGAATTCATGATTCAGAGTTCATTGATAGTCAAAGTGTTACAATGACTGTGCTCCTAGTTGGAATGACTTAGCATGTTTGTTTCCCTTCTGTCAGCATTAAATCTAAATGTACTCTAAATTAAAAGTATTCTACTTTTATTCTTTACTACCAACCTTACTGAGATATAAATTCCAAACCATCTGATTCATCCATTCAAAGTATACAGTTTGTCATTTTAATAAATCCAGTTATGGAACTATTGCCACAATCAATTTTAGAATGTTTTCACTCCTCAGAACAAATTCTATGCTCACTAGCAGCCACTCTTCATAGTCCTTCAACCATAGCCACCAACCTCCTGGCCTTTTTGGGATACTTTCCTTGGAATCAGACAGAGTGGGCTTCTTGTATCTCACTTCTTTCAGTGAACATAATGGTTTCATGGCTCAAGTGAGTGGCATCATGCACCTGGATAGTATGATTTTTTTATTGGCAAATGATACCCAGTTGTCTGCGAGGTAGAAGCAGGAAGATCAGAATTTCAAGGCCAACCTCAGGTATATAGGAAAGTTCAGGTACACTGAAATGCACAAGACTCGCTCTCTCTCTCTCTCTCTCTCTCTCAAAAAAAATGCATTGCATGGATATAAGATTTCATTGAGCTGCTTCTTAGCTAAGAGAGTTTGAATTATTTCTTATCATTGTAAATATTAATGACACTACCGAAAACACTCATTTACATGTTTCTGGGTTGATAAATGTTTTCACACCTCCTGGAGATATACATTTTAATGTTACCTAGAATACAATTAACAAAATAATGGGGTAATTTACTGGACATTGCTGGGAGGTAAGTAGACTTCCTACTTGTGCCATTAGCAGAGCCCTTCTTCTGGAAAGATGGTATGAATGAGCATATTAACTTCATGGACATATATTTAATTTTTTAATTTTATTAGAATATATCAAACGGGATCAGTGTGCTATATTAACACCTTTATACAATATGCACGGAACAAACAAACCTCCATTTTTCCATTCTTTCTTTTCCAACCACATGCAATTGCTAGTCTAAAACCAGATCAACTTAAAAAAAAATCAACATGTGATAGTATCACGTGCTATTTGAATTCCTTATTTCTCTCAGCTAATTATCTCCCAGTTTCACCCATTTTGCTACAACTTGCCAGATATCTTTATTCTTTCTTGCTTAATTGTGGAGATATTTTGCTTGTACTCTAACAAGTAAAGCTTATCTGGAAATCAGAGTGTGGAGCTAACCTCTAGTTAATTATAGAGATCAGGCAGTGGTGGCATGCACATTTAATCCCAGCATCTGGGAGGAGGGAACAGGAAAAGGTATGACTGGGTGGAGAGAGGAAGTGCTAAGGCAGGGCGAAGAAGGAACTTTGTCCCTTTTTGACTGACAAGTTGGTGAGGTAAGAGGTGGCTGTGGCTTGTTTTTTTGTCTCTCTGATCTTTCAGCATTTACCCCGATATCTGATTCTGGGTTTTTATTATTAAGACTAATTAGAATTCACACTACACTGAATAATATTTTCTTATGTACACAAACTACATTTTTCTTTTTCCAGTAATTAATCTGTGGACACACAGTATAGGTATTGAGCAGTGCGAAACATAGGTATCTCTTTCATGCATCGATTTCATTTTTTTTGGATATATCAAAAATGGGATGAGTGGATCATAGGATAAACTTCATTTAATTTTTTAAAGGAACTACTGTGCAGTTTGTTATAACATTTATACTCGTGTGTTTACCAACAGTATATGAGTTATTTTTTAAAAATTTAAAATTTACTACTACTGTGGATGTGTGTGTGTGTGTGTGTGTGTGTGTGCATGTGTATGTTCAGGTACACACATGTGTGCAGATGTGTTTGCATGTGTGGGTGCACATTTGTGTGGAAGGTGTCGTCTGCAATCACTCTCCACACTGTCTTTTAGACAAGGTCTCTCACTGAATTTTGAGCTCATGAACCAATAAACCCCAGGAATCCTCCTGAATCCATTTCCTGATGCTGGGACGGCAGCTTTCTGCCATTGTGCCTTGATTTATATGTAGGTATTTGGGTTCTGAACTCAAATTTTTGTGCTTTATGACTATAAAATAATACCTTACTTATTGGGCCCTCTCTCTAGCTCTTCCTCATGTATTTTTTCGAAGAGTATATTGCCATAAAAATAAAAATGAAATGAACTAAAATCTTGAAAACACTTGAATTCATCAAAAATTTGGATATATTGTAAGTTTGGCTACAAATGAAAATCAACATATGAAGTATTTTCCAAGGCCCTGGAGGGATGACTCAGACAAAGAAAGCACATGTTGCTATTTCAGAGGACCCAGGTTTGAATTCCAACACCTAAACTACTGTTCACAACTATCTAAAACTCAAGTTCCATAGACCCAAGCTTGAATGTGGAGCATGCATGTTGGCAAAACTCTCACACATAAAATATAATGAATAAATCTTTAAAACTTAAAGCTTTATTCACATTTTAAAATCTCCTAGAAGAGGGCTGGAGTGAGACCTCAGTGGCTAAGATTGCTTGCTATTCTTGCCAAGGTCCTTGTTTGATTGTCAACACCCACAGGGCAGCTCACAACTGTAAATCTAATTTCAGGGCATCATCCTCTTCTGGACTCTGGAAATATTCAGATAGACAAAATAAAATAATTTTTTGCAAAGAACTCTTGGAAACTATCTTAGTTTGGTTTTCTCTGCTATGAAGAGACACGATGACTGCAGCAACTCTCATGAAGGAAAACATTTGATCGGGGCTCACTTATAGTTCAGAGGTCTAGTCTATTATTGACATGGTGGGAAGCATGGACGTGCACAGGCAGACATGGTGCTGAGAGTTCTACATCTGGATTGGCAGGCTGCAGGAAGCGAGTGAAACTGGGCCTGGATTGAACTTCTGAACCACCAAAACCCACCCCCACTTTCTCCAACAAGGTTATACCTCCTAATAGTACCACTTCCTATATACTTTTGGGGGCCATTTTCATTCAAACCAGTACATTCAAAGAAAGACAAATAATCTGGTAATAAAAACATTTTTAGGGAGATAAAATTCAACACAAATGAAATCTGAACTGTCAGTCCATTCCTAGAAACATTGTTGAGTGCATGCTGTGATTCAAAACATGGGCACACAAACTTTGGAGTCTTGTTTGAGTGACAGTTCAGTTTATCAGCTGTCAGCATCAGCGCCCCTGCTTCTCATCTTGTTTTTGTTTTATCACAAAGAACAAATTGGAATTCTGCCAATTAGCCAAATCCCATGGCAGGATAGTAAGAGTTAATAGGCATTAACATGAATGTAAAAAAAAAGTACATGTTAGATATGAAGGAAGAACATTCTATACACAGAAATAAAAAATAAAAGAAAACGAAAGAGCAAAATATACAGAAATCAAAACTCAAAGTAGAAGATAAGATTTTTTTCTTTACAAATATGCTTTCCTTTAGCGTCAGTGCTTGTTGTTTCATTTATTTTTTGCCAGGTGACAAGGTCTATGAGATTCATGCTGGCCTTGAACTCTTGAACCCAGGCTCTTGAATATGGGGAGTACAGGCTTGGGGACTGCTTGGCTTTGGATAGCTTCTGTCAGTGGGTGATTTCATCTTGTGATGAGCTAAGCACAGTGTCTTTGCCATTGTTTAGTGCTGTTCCGTGAAGTCACCAACAGTTAGTCTTGAAAACACATGTGCGTGGGGAAATGTAAAACACCATGAAACACTGAGGAAGGCTTGCTATTTAAACTTTAATGCTGCTATGATTAAAAACATACATCAAAGCTCGAGGACCAACTTCAGAATCATGGAGAGGGCTTGCTAATATAAAAATAAGCTTTTCTCATGTATGACACAGATTTAATTCATTATTATTTTTTAAAATAAAAAATGGTAGGCAGTGATTCATTTATTTTGGTGGAAAACCACATGTGGTACAGGGTTAACAGCCATGTAAAAGTGTCGTAGCATTTAAGAAGGCCTGGGGGAGTCTAAAGCCTTGACTTTTACATCATTTGCTAATAAGGTAGTTATCTGCAAGCTATTAAATTAGAATATTTGAATTTGCTGAGATTAAAAAGAAATATTGGACTCACAGTTAATATTTTGTGTGGAGAGGTTCTATTACATTCTGCAGTTTTAAAAAAGCCAAATGGAACAGCCTATTTCTTGCTTTAGGAAATTTTGCTCTGCTGTACATGAAATAAATAAATACAAAAATTGAACTAGGCTAATGCTTTAAGCTTATATTTTTGACATTGCTTCAAGCTTCAGAACTACGCTTGCTTTAAACATTTTGGGGGTTAATTTTTTTTTTTTTTGCTCCAAAAATTTACTGTTTTCTACTGTGGGGCACTTGCATTTGAAGGATAATTAATTCCAACAAAAGCAAGGTTTCCCTGTTGGCATTAATGGAAAGATTTGTAGGTGAAAGCAAATGTGAGACTCCTAGTGAATTATGCAGGAATATACAAATATTTTTAAAAAATAAACCTGAGAAAAGGTCATGAACAGAAATCTTTGTACATGGTGTAAATCTTTTAGATTACACATAGTTTAGTGTTGTCTGTAAATGCACGTGAGTTTACATACATATGGGGGTCAGAGGACAACCTCTGGGAATTGAATTTTCTTTCCACTGTTTGGGTTGGCTTCCACAACTTGGGCTGTTCTGTGTGGCAGCAAATGGCTTTATCCACCTCACCCATCTCACCTCACCAGTCCTTGATCATTTACTGTTGTTGGAAATTCAAGGTCTGATTCTTTATTTGTTACTGTCAAAGCCTTTTTTTTTTTTTTAAGTGTACCCAGACTAGGAAGTAAAAGCTCTCCACGAGGGCAGACAAGTCTCTTGGCAATCTGTTCACAGCACTTTTCTTTGGTTTTCTTCATTTGCTTGGCCAAAGGTCTAGCATATACTGCAGCCTCCTCCTTGTTTTTCTTAGTACGTTGTTTCTCCAGACGTCATCTTTTTTAGAGAGATTGAAATCTTTTCAGATTCTGATGGCTCTTTTGGGCTCCACCTGACAAAGCCTGGTAGTATCTGCCAATCCTGAGGTAGTGCTCTCTCTCTCTCTCTCTCTCTCTCTCTCTCTCTCTCTCTCTCTCTCTTTCTCTGCTCTCTCTCTCTCTCTCTCTCTCTCTCTCTCTCTCTCTCTCTCTCTCTCTCTTTCTTTCTCTCTCTCCAGCAAATGAGTTGAGAACACTCAAATTGACATCCCCATTGCTTATGCCAATAGACTTGTACTTCTTCTCTATTTCCCTTGGTCTTTAACAAAGATGCCTTTATTTAACAGTAGGTGCATCCTGGTGCAGGTCAGGATGTCTTGCTTCATGAAAAAAACTGGGCATTTTAGTTCCTATCACTGATTGGAACCACATCAGTTGTCTACTCTCCACACAGAGAATCACAACTAATATACTGGCCGTGAGCTTTTTATAGAATGCATAAAGCTTGCGTTCATCATCTGCTCAATGTGATTTCGACAGGCAGTGACTGGTAGGAGATATTCAGCTTCATCTTGACACAGTCAACTGGCCAGGAGGCACCATGACAAAGAACAGGATTAACTTTTAATACCTGGTTTTCCTTTTACTTCTCCATTCTCTTCTTTCTTGTCCCTTTGCTTTTTTTAAAAAAAATATTTTTTTCCTACCAAAGCTATTTTTATGCAGAGACAAGACATGGTCCACTCTAAGGAGACTTTAAGAATTTTAAGACCTGTCTATTCACTACTGCATATCAAGACAATGTGATGTGCATGTAATGTTTATATTTATATGAAATTCAAGGGAAGTTTTTGTTCTAAGAACACCATAACTATAAATTTAAATCCATTGCTTTTTCTTTTTTTCTAGTATGTTATATAACTTGTCATAGTTCAGGAAATAAATTGGGGTAAGTAACAAAGAATCCCCGCAATCACATTCTTCCCATAAAATTTAATGCCTACATTGACTTAAGTTAACAGAAATATAATCACAAGTGTATCCTCCTTACATAGTTTTCTCAAGTTTTTAGTAAAAGAGCTAAATGTGAAAAATATCAAAACCAATTTCTTTTACTGAGAAGTTACTTGACAATCTGCTTCACTTGGGACAGGCATAGTCAACTTAAGAATGGGACTTAAAATTTCATTGATATGAGAACTATGAGATTTTAGAAATGTTTTCCCATTGTAAAAAATTAATAGAATGAAACTTGGCCCAGGAATGAGGCCCCCGCCCACTCCAACTGCCTTGTGAATATCATAATGAAGCTGAAATATAGAAATCAAGAAGTTAATTTCAATGTGTTGTTTCCAGGCATGAGAAAAAAAAATCCAAGAAACTCAAGTTTGCCCTACTATCTGGTCAGTTTCATATGGGTCTGTGCAATGTCAAAGAGGAGAGCAAATATTTGTTGAGACCTGGCTGGACACAGCACCATGTTTGTATTCACTGAGCCTCTTCCAGACTCCTTCCTTCCATTTTTACTGTCTCTTACTGGCTCATTATTGAATCTCAGGAGAAGCAACCTCCAATGTCTGAATTCTTTCTTCTTATCTGCCTGATTCTGTGGTCCTTTCCTTTTCAAGCTTCATCCTTATTTCTCATCAAATGATTATTAGGTGTGTTTGAAAAAAAAGGGGGGCACCTAGGTTGTTTCCAGGTTCTGGCTATTACAAATAGTACTGCTATGAACATAGTTGAACAAATGCTTTTGTAGTATGATAGGGCCTCTCTTGGGTATATTCCCAAGAGTGGAATTGCTGGGTCCTGAGGGAGGTTGACTCCCAGTTTCCTGAGAAACCGCCACACTGATTTCCACAGTGGCTGCACAAGTTTGCATTCCCACCAACAATGGATGAGTGTTCCCCTCACTCCACATCCTCTCCAGCATAAGCTATCATTGGTGTTTTTGAGTTTAGCTATTCTGACAGGTGTAAGATGGTATCTCAAAGTGGTTTTGATTTGCATTTCCCTGATCGCTAAGGAGGTTGAGCATGACCTTAAGTGCCTTTTGGCCATTCGAAGTTCATCTGTTGTGAATTCTCTGTTCAGTTCAGTACCCCATTTTTTAATTGGGTTAATTAGAGTTTTAGTGTCTAGTTTCTTGAGTTCTTTGTATATTTTGGAGATCAGACCTTTGTCGGATGAGGGGTTGGTGAAGATCTTCTCCCAGTCAGAAGGTAACCTTTTTGTCTTACTGACAGTGTCCCTCCTGGATATTGGAAGTAGACAAGATTGCCAGGCAAACTTGGGTGCACGGGGGGTGGGGGGGTGGAAGTAAGGGGAGATGCTTAGAGAGAAGAGAGAGGGGGAGGATTGGGGATGGCTTGGGGGAATGGGATGGGGGGGAGGGAGGAAGGATGGATATGGGAGCAGGGAAGTATATATCTCAACTAATTTTAGGGTTTGCAAGAGCCATTGCAAAGAGCCATTTTAGGGTTTGAAAGAGACTTGATTCTGGAGGGGTTCCCAGGCCCAAGGAGAGGTTCCCAGATTGTTCCCTGGGCAGCAGAGGAGAGGGTGCCTGAATTGGCCTTGGCCCATAACCATACTGATGAATATTTTGCATATCACCATAGAACCTTCATCTGGCGATGGATGGAGATAGAGACAGAGATCCATATTGGAACACTGGACTTAACTCCCTAGGTCCAAATGAGAAGCAGATGGAGGGAGAACGTGAGCAAGGAAGGCAGGATCAGAGGGAACCTTCATCCGACGATGGATGGAGAAAGAGACGGAGACCCACATTGGAGCACTGGACTGAGCCCCCAAGGTCCAAATGACTAGCAGAAGGAGGGAGAACATGAAAAAGGAAATCAAGACTGCGAGGGGTGCTTTCACCCTCTGATACAAGGGGACTGATCTAATGAGAGCTCACCAAGGCCAGCTGGACTGGGACTGAAAGAGCATGTGGCTGACATGGGGGCTGACTGAGAAGTCATTGAAGATGGCACTGGGTCTTGTTTTGTCTGCAAGTACTGGCTTTTTGGGATCCTAGTCTGTTTGGATGCTCACCTTCCTAGACCTGGAGAGAGGGGGGAGGAAAAAAAAAGGAAAAGAAAAAAAAGGGGGGTGCTTTTCCTGTTTCTTTCACTGTAAAGCCGAAGTTTCTCTTTTTCAAGTTAGGAGAGTTAACCCTACTGGAAAGCCAGCCCATCTTTTTGAACCTGACCTGGATTTTCCTGATTCTTATCCCTAAGATAACATTTTTTTATAAATACTCTTTCCCAGACTTTCATGTATCTTTGTTCTTGTCCCTCTTCATAGATTTTCTCTTCCTTCATTCTCTTTACTGATAAGTATTGCCAATGTCATTTCTCTTTTCTGTTCATCTACTTTTAAATACATTTAATTGCTTCCCTATCAAGATTACCTTCTTGGGAACAATATTCTTTCAGTTCTAATAGATATTTATTCACTCAATCTACTAGTTTTCTTTCTCCCTAAAATTGCTTTTCCCTTGGCCTCTGGATCAACAGAATGTTATATTGTTGCTTAATACTATTTTTTTTCTCTTATATACTCAAATTTTTCAAATATCCTTTTCCACTATGCTGTTATTTTCTTTGCTAAACACTGGCCCAATAGCTCTTATGGTGGTCAGAATTGTAACTCTCATTTCCTTTGAAAAAAAGAATCACAAAAATAACTGTTTCCAAATTTCTGTGCCTGAACATCTATATTTATTCATCAGCATGAATCCATAAGGCACAGAATTATTTCTGGAATCTCCAGGTCATAGATCCAGTTTCCAAGGATCTAGCTGTTCTCTCAAGTAAGCTAGATATTTGAATACTCAGGAATTCAGTATAATGTAGTCACAGATCAAGGATTACATTTATGAACATTGCTCTCTCCCATCCATTTTCCTATCTCATTTTCTATTGGAATTAATAATTTTGTTACGTATGTTCATTCCAAAATTTAAAATCAAGTTTAATTCTATAATGTAGAGGGAGCCTAAGGTATTTATGTGTCTCACCATCTCTTTGTGGGACTCGATATTACCTGTCAATTCATTCATTAAAAAATAAATTACACAGCTAAATGTGATTCCACATGTCTGTAATTCCTGGATGAAAGGGTTTGAGGCAGGAGGGCAAAGAGTTCAAGAATAGCCTAGTCAAGAAAGCAAGACCATTTCTTAAAACAAACATTCAAATAAATAGTGTAGATATTTAAACTTTAATGCTTTCAATCAATGAACATGGGATATCTTTTCACTTATTTGTGTTTCGTTCAGTACAGGGTTTTTCATATCTGATTAAATTCAGTAATAATCACTTTCCTTTCTGTAGCTATTATACATTGAATTGTTCACGTGCTTTATTTTTGCATAATGTATTGATAGAGAAAAATGTAGTTTTATTTTTATGTTCTAATTCTGTAGTGTCAAATTTAATCTATTAATTTACTAGTTTCAGTAGTTTTTTGGTGGAATCTGTAAAATTTTAGAAAAATCATCTGTCATCAGCTAAAAGGACACATTCCTCTTGAAGCTCGCTTTTCTTAAGTAGGAAACAATCTACATCAAGATCCAGCAATATCACTTTTGGGAATATACCCAAAGCACACTCAATCCTACCAAAAGGACATGTGCTCAACTATGTTCATAGCAGCATTGTTTGTCATAGCCTAAACCTAGAAACAACATAAATGCCCCTTGACTGAAGAATGGATAAGGAAAACGTGGTACATTTACACAATGGAGTACTGCACAGAAAAAAAAAATTGACACCTTGAAATTTGCAGGCAATTGGGTGGATCTAGAAAGCATCATTTTTGAGTGAGGTAATTCAAACCCAGAAAGATAATTATCACATGTACTCACTCATAAGTGGCTTTGAGACATAGAGAAAAAAAGACAGCCTAATTCACAATCCCAGAAAACCTAGACAACAATGAGGACCCTAAAAGAAATGACATACATGGATCTAATCTATGTGGAAAGTAGAAAATGACAGGATGTCCTGAGTAAATTGGTAGCATGGAGATCATGGGATAGGATAGAATGGGAAGGGAGAGGAAGAGAGGGGAGCAAAGAAAAAAGCATGGCTCAATAGAAACAATATAAAAATAGCTTTTCTTGCCTTGTTTCAGAACTTCTCTGAATCCCTGGTTTCATCATTTTTGGGAACATCTTTGCATTTGTTTTGGTGGTAGATTTTTGGCCTCCCAATAAATGACAGGCTCTTTGGTCTGATAGTCCAGTAGTCTGATACTTTTGCTGCCACCTACAGGTTGGATGGCTTGTTGCAAAGTTGCATTTCCGAAGCTTGTTACTGGCAAATGTTGCTCACTCAACAACATTTTACTAGTGGGATTTTAAAAGATTTTTAAAGAGGTAGAAATGCATATAGCAGACAATAGCAAAAGCTCAGAGACTTCCTCGTCTATAAAAGCAGGATACTGTAACTCTAGCAGAGCATACAGCTTCAAGATGGAAGATCTTGTTAGAATAGGTACTAAGACCAACAATTAGTAAATAGCACTTCATGAAACTAGGAACCTTCTGTATGACACAGGGCACCACCATTTGAAAATAGCAGCAGCCTACAGAATGGAAAACCTGACTCCACATCTGATAGAAGACAGATATTCAAAATATATAAAGAATTGAACACCTTTTCATCCAAAATAAAAACAACCCAATAAAGATACAAGGTACAGAATTAACAAGAGAATTCTTGAAAGAGAAAGTTCAATGGATGAGAAGCATTTAAAGAAATGTTCATCACCCTTAGTCATCAGGAAAATATAAATCAGAACTACTTTGAGATTTCATCTTTCACCCATTGAAATGACCAAGATCAATTAAACAAATGACAGCTAATGCCAGTGAAGATATGGAGTAAGAGGAACACTCAGACATTGCTGGTGGGGATGAAAACTTATAAAGCCACTATATGTTGTTCAAGGCTGCTTGTTCATTTTCTGGCTTCTCAGACTCCCTAAATAACCACACAGAAACTATATTATTTGCAAAACTGTTTGGCCAATAGCTTAAGTGCATTGCTAGCTAGCTTTTGCATCTAAAATTAACCCATTTCCATTATTTTATATTTTATCACAAGGCTTGTGACCTATTGGCAAGATTCCAGCTGGCAGCTCATGTCTTTCTATCTGGCAACTACATGGTGTCTTTCTTTGACTCCGCCTTCTTTTTCCTAACATTCAGTTTATTTTTCCCCACCTAGCTCCACTCTGCCCTGCATAGGCCCAAGACAGTCCTTTATTAACAATGGTATTCACAGCATACAGAGAGGAATCTCACATCACCTCCACTTTTCTGTTTAAATAAAAAGGACGGTTTTAACTTTAACATAGCAAAATTGCATAAAACAGTTATCAAGCAAGAATTACAGTTACAATATTTATATCTACTTTATCTTTTATCATAACTAACAAAAACTTTAACTGTAACTCTCTGTTCTTCAACTCTATCAAAGACTCCAGAAGGATATAATATTACCTAAGTAAAGAGTTAGTGCATTGAAGTCAACATCCAAAACTCTAGAAATGATAGAGACATCTCTCTACCTGAACAGTCACCCAAAGTTCTTCTGTAATGTTGGAACATTCAATCTTCAGCCTACTGGCCTATAGTATCTGCCAGACTTTTCCATGAAGCAGGAAATTTCAAAGAAAGTTCTACCTATATTGGAAGATTGTCAATCACTTTCTTCTGTATCTTGAAGAACGTTTGGCAGTCTCTTCCCTCATAAGCCAGAAGACAAATGAGTAAAGGGTCTAAGGTGCCATAATTCCCAAATATTCTATGAACCTTCTTTATGGTTGCATGACCCAAACTTTCCAATACCTCCTAATCTTGTCACCCGGAGAGCCAGGCATTTACTACACAGACCAGTGAAGCACGTACAACCCTCAAGCCATAGATAATATGAATCTTACATTTCTCATACACAGGAAATTTATAAATTATAACTTACCACTCAGAAAACTTCTCATATTCATTACCATGTCCTGTAATACAAAGCCAAAGCCACAGCCTGTTATTCAGAAGAGAACCATTTTGTAAACAATCATTTAATATTTTCTACACGGTCCTTTGTCTTTAGGCTTTAACTCTATCAATCTTTTCATTGGACTGATATAGACTAATCATGATTATTATTGTTATTTATGTGTATGGGTGTCTTACCTTCATGTTTGGCTATGTACTACATATGTGCTTGGTGCCAGAAGAGGCCAGAAGATGGTATCTGATCCTCTGGAACTAGAGTTACAGACAGCTGTGAGCTGTCACATGGGTGCTCTTCCCCTTAACTACCGAGCCCTTATAATCTTCCTTAAACACTCATGTGTCTGTAACTCTCCATTCACTTAAAAACTTCCATTGGTTTTCTTTTCCCTTTGTTCATTAAAAACTACAGTCCTTGGTTAAAAGGAAAAAAATATATTGGAGACAAATATGAGTGACCATGGCCCAGAAATACAGATACTATCTGCGTCAAATACTATGTTCTCAAAGATAACAATAGCTCCTTGATATTTTACAGTAACAGGACAATGAAAGTCATAAATTTGTACTCTCATATACATTGGTGGCACATCATGTAGGGAGATTGTTGCAAACAGAAACTTCTATAATAGATATCATATGCTATCTGTTAACATTCTTAGTTATTCAGTTGGTGGCATCCAGAAGTCTGTTTATATATTTCACAAGATTCATCTATTAGTCACTTGATGTTTGGTCTCAAACAGAGATGGACAATAAAAGATCATTGCTGTGGGACAATGGTCTGTACTCTGTCACTTGTATTTTAAATAAACATTGATTGGCCAGTAGCCAGGCAGGAAGTATGGGCAGGGTGACCAGGCAGGAAGTAGAGACAGGGCAAAGAGAATTCTGGGAAGAGGAAAGTTTCAGTCTGCAGTTGTGATTCAGACACAGAGCAAGCAAGATGTAACTGCCTCGCTGAATAAAGTACCGAGCCACGTGGCTTACATAAACAGGAATAATGGGATGATATAAGTTATAAGAACTAATAAGAAGCCTGAGCTAATGGACCAATCAGTTTTATAATTAATGTAAACCTCAGTCCTTTGGGACTGAATGACTGCAGGACCAGAAGGGACAGAAACCTCAGTCAACAGGTCATTTAAGTGCACTAGAGAAAACTGAAGAAAATTTGTTACTAGG
The DNA here is from genome assembly GCF_982192425.1 of Myodes glareolus. Lineage (NCBI taxonomy): Eukaryota > Metazoa > Chordata > Mammalia > Rodentia > Cricetidae > Myodes > Myodes glareolus. The sequence goes on from NC_142026.1 coordinate 107,485,166, forward strand.
TTTTGGACCTCTAACATTCTAACTTCCCCAAATCATTTAAATTCCAACTGGTGACTCAGCCTGTAGCTTTATTCTGGGGACTTGAGTACACATAGCACAACAAAGCGAAATATCTCCCTTGAAAGTTAAAATTGCACACATGCTTTTGCTCTTCCCATGTGTTAATATTTTCCATTGTTCCTTAACAAGCTTCTTCTGCTCTCCTGAGACAGGTATATTTTTTCTTATAGTAAACAATGCCTCAAAGATGAAAAACTATAAAAAATATTCACGAACATGTTCCTTATTTTTTCTACTCCTAACTGGTTTTAAACAAACAAATCTCCCATTACTCCACATAAATTTATCTAAAGTCCATAACCAATTACATGTCCTCATTTCTTAACATCATCCCATAGTCTTAAAATAGATAATTTTTCTATGATGGATCAGTTGCTGTATTCAGGTAGCATGGGGCAGAGTTCCCAGAGTCCAGTCTAAGAGAGGGAGGAGCGATAGTATGAGCAAAGGGGTTAAGGCCATGATGGTGATACCCACAGAAACACCTGACCTGAGCTAGGGGGAGCTCACAGACTCTTGACTGACAGCAGTAGAGCCTGCATAGGACTAAATTAGGCCCTCTGAATGTGTGACAGTTGTGTGACTGGTTCAGCCAGTGGGGCCACTGTCAATGGGACTAGGATTTATCCCTAGTGCTTGAACTGCCTTTTTGGAGCCCATTCTCTTTAGAGGGATACCATACTCACTCTGAATACAGGGGGGAGGGGCTTGGTCCTGTCTGGAAGTGATGTGCCAGAGTTTGTTGACTCCCCATGGGAGGGCTTGCCCTCTCTGAGGAGTTGATGGGGGTGGGTCGGTGAAAGGCAGGGAGAGCTAGAGGAAGGGAGGGAAAGGGAACTGAGATTGGCATGCAAAATGAGAAAAGATTATTTTAAAAAATAAATTAAAAAATAGATGATTAAGACACACAGAAAAAGCTTTAGCAAGTACTTGGGAAAAAGTCAAGGCTCTGACTCCCCATCAGATAACAGAGGGGTCAAAACCTTCACTACACATTTCTTGCTACCAAGTGATACCTCCAATGCCAAGAATGGGTTACATCTTATTGAATTGTTGCCCAAAGATGCCCCATGGAAACCCCCACACAATATAGGTTATTGGTTGCTCTCCACAGACTGATGATAGGGTCCTACTATTGAAGACAATACCTACGTATCTCGTTGAATACAGAGAACTTGAGTTGTGCCTAACTAGAGGCTTCACCTCTACTGACTAGTTTTCATGATACTGGAAGGTACTCTGCATACTACCAGAAGAGAAAGGTAGAAGCTAACCCAGCTACAAATTCTTTGCTCTACAATGGTGACCTGCTTGCACAACATGCTGACCACAATCATGAGAGTAATCATATACTGTCAGATTATATTTAAAACATATCCCATGAGATGGAACCCATGATTGACACTGGTTGGGTGGCCAAGAACTTAAGAGTGAATAGTCCATGGACCTAGGGGAAAACCAAATCCTATTGTTTTGCTAAATGGTTGCAGAAATAAAATGACTCCTAATGACATTCTTCTATAGTTATAGATCAGTGATTCACTCAGCCATCACGAGCAAAGCGTCCTCATGCAACAGATGGAAGTTAACACAGTGATCCACACCTGGACAGTGTGCAGGGAGATTAAGACTCTGGAATACTCAGTCCTAAATGGGATATCTCCATCAAACTCCTTTCCTCAGGGCTCAGAGAACCCTATGGAAGAGGAGACAAATTAGTTTCAGAACCAAAGGAATTACATCTTTCAAATACAATGGGAGTGATACATATGTAAACTCACAGAGACTGTGGTGGAATACACAAGGCCTGCATGGGTCCAAGCTGGATAGACTGCCAGCAAGAAGAGGAGAACCGGACAGGAACTCCCATCCTAAACAAGAAACTATTAATATACAGCCACTCTCAAACAAAAATTAGTTTGCTCCTGGTGTGGGAGAATTGTCTGTATTCTGTCAATCATGTTTTAAATAAATGTTGATTGGCCAGGCAGGAAGTATAGGTGGGAAAACCAGACAGGAAGTAGAGATGATGCAATGAGAACAAGAGAATTCTGGGAAGGAGGAAGCTGATTCTTAGCACTCTTGCCCAGATCACCAAAGCAGCAGGATGTGATCTGCCCCACTGAAAAAGGTACTAAGCCACATGGCTAGCATAGATAAGAATAATGGGTTAATATAAGCTACAAGAGCTAATAAGTAGCCTGACCTAATAGGTCAATCAGCTTTATAACTTATAGAGATCTCTGTGTGATTTTCTATGGGACATGCTGGCTATGGGGTACCGGGCAGGACAGAAACCCCAGCAGCCAGACCCTCATGTTACATGCTCCAATAGAATACCACTGGATATACAAACCACACTTAAGGGCAGACTCCATGTACAAGTGTAGATGGCCAATACAAAATGAACTTATAAGATTTTTGTAGATTTTTCTTTTAACATTACTCATCTTTTGCTTATATATTATAGTTTCTGATTTTGCATTTTAATGGCGAGTGTGTGTCTGTTTCTCATGTTTTGTTTTTGCTTTCCCTGTTTTCTAAAGAAGAGAGAAATTTTGCAGTTGAAGCAACAGGGATGTAGGGAAGATCTGAGAGGAGAGGAGGAAAGGAAACTGTGTTTGGAATATACTGTATGAAAAAATTATTTTCCAAAAAAAGAAAAACCTGACTCTGAGCAGAGGAACCTTTCAGAGATATTCTCTACAAAGACACATGGTATGTATCCTCTTCTATCATTTTCCTCTTCTTCCTTCTAAACTCACATTAATGGAAGAAGGGGAGAGATGGAGCTGTCCCTAAGGCGGTCATACTAGAGCAGGGACCTGAGTGGAATGATTGAAAAGGCCAGATAAGGATCTTGGGAAAACATTCCAGGCAAAGTAAATGGTAAGTACAATCTACTTTGCACAAGTCCTGAAGTCCTTTCTACTTCAGAGAAATAAGAGTGGTACTGTGTAAGTATGTGTTTGTGGGGTGAATGTGGGGAGCTCACAGCAAAGGAGAAAAGGCAGGTTTCAGGATTCAATCAGGAACAGAGGTTTAAGATACAATAAAGGCTTTATAAGTTTTCCTAACTTGATGAAAATGCACTGCCTGGCTTAGAACACAGTGGGACCTGTGTTTGAACATGATCATGTGTGTGATCTGTTGAGATGAGAGGCTTGGCAAAGGCTAAATCTTTCCACTGGAAGTTGTAGAAACACTTTCCTACAATGACTTTGACAACCCATCATAGATTACGAAGAATTAGTGACATTAAGGTTACTATATAAACACTAAAGTGAGAGGCAAGATGATGGAGAGATTGAGGCCAGCCTTGGCTACATAGTGAGTTCCAGGTCAGTCTGTGATATCTGATAAGACCTTATCTCAAAGAAATGGAAAAGGTTATTATGTACCCAAACCTAGAGGATACAAGCAGAGTGGTACTGAGACAATATACAACATTGAGTGGTTCTGTTTAAGGTGTTGAAATAAAATTGAATGCCAATTGAAGTAGAAGTTTTAACAAAGTAAGGCCAACTCACTAGGTGAAAATGAAGTCAACTGTAAACAAATTAAATATAAATAAAGTAATTAAAATTGGCAAGTTTTATTAAGAAAAAAACACATTAATATATTTTATAGAAAAATTATGTAGGATGACTCAGCTCATAATCCTATGGTTTGGGAGGACTAACTACCAAATGTACAGAATAATACTTGGGGTTCTGTGTATAACACATGGCCCTATTCTACTGACCATGATTCTTTGACCACGATCTAGGAAGCTCAACCAAGCTAGATTCATTATGCTTTTTGTTCCTCATGAAATTTGAGAATTAAAGATGTCAAGACAGACAATGATTAATAAAAATCATATTGACGTGGCTTTTATCAGAGGTTTAATAAAGGGTTGTTTATTTAGGGGAGACTTACAGATCACTGTACTAGATCACAGTCCTCTGCACAAATGAGGAACAGGAACAGAGTCTAGCATCCAGAAGTAGGAGCCGAAAGAAAGAGTGTGATCACAAGCTTTACAGCTGCATTTATAGTTTGAGACCACACCCAAGTGGGCTGGTATCTTAAAGTCTATTGGCTAAAGGAGTAGAAGGAGCTCCCACAGCAGAAGCCAAGCAAGGAAGGATTCTCTTTGCTTTACACTTTGAGGTTGCAGTTTGTTATGACTGAAAGGCATGGTGGTAGGAGCAGAAAACAACTGACCATACTATGTCCATAGTCGAGCAAACAGCAGCCAATATAGTCGAGCAAAGAGCAGCCAATACTTGTTTGAAACTCAGTTTCTCCTCTTTATTTAGTCTAGGACCCTGGCACAAAAAATGGCGCCGCCCACATTTAGAGTGAGTCTTTCCCCCTACCTAACTTAAACTAGAAAGCCCATCATAGGCCTGCTCCGAGGCTGCTCTCCTTTGAGTCTACACTGTCAAGTTGTCAGTCAAGATAGACTATCACAATTGCTGTTATTGGGGCTAATAGATTATGTAAGGGAATTGATTCCTATACTCCTCACCATCCATAAATACTCTCTCCTAAAATGGCCTGCTTAAAAGGAAAATAGTAAAAAATTATGCTTCCTTTACCTGTATTCTCACATAACCTTTGTCTCCTTTACAAATGGAGATACATGGGCTGGGAAAAAGGTATGTATCAGTGTTCAAGCAGTAATTACTCTTGCAAAGGACCTGAGTACATTTCCCAGCACCCACTTCTCGTGGCCTGTAACACCAGCTGCAGTGACCTAACACTTATGGCCTCAGTGGACACATATGCACATGCACACAGCCTGCCTTCATAATCAAAAATAAAGTAAATGATAGAAATGAAGACATGACTCTCCTCAAGTCTTCTGGAATATTACAATAGGATATTGTACCACTGTGTAACCATCAGGGTACCAGACAAAAGACAGTTGGAAATATTGATGCTGGTATGGAGGAAGCAAATGCCTAGTGACTAGATAACAAATCCTCTTGCAGGTTGGGGGATTTACTGTTCATTGAATTAAATAAAACTTAGAGAATCTAATAGAATTTCCACTGATTAATCATTAAAAATAATATTTGAAGGAATACTGCTAAGTAATTTTTGTAATATACCTAATAATGAGTTCAAGGAATTGAAAAACATTACTATGTCTAAGCTTCCTCAGGGAGCCACTTATTAATTTATATGAACACACGTTCTCAGCACTTATATCTATGAAAATGAAAATAGGGATGAGATGGCTTGTGAACACTGTCTCAATAATAATAATACCCATCAATGCATATATGAATTAATAATGAAGACTTATTGAGAGATCAGAAAAGCTTTATTACCTTCCTATTTCATTAAGAAATACACTGTCAATTAAAGTTTATGTTTTCAAGACTGAAAATTGCCTATGTTGTATTTTCTTTGTGACTATAATCCTGAGGCCTGAACCCAGGGCAGTGCACATACTAGACAAGCATGGTTCCACTCAGCTACTTCTCCAGCCCAAATTAGTTAATTTATTCATTAAATCAAGAGAGTACAACTAAACAATTACACTAATGATTTAATTCTGGGAAAAAACTTAGCAGTAGAATAAGAGCAAAAAGGACTTAAATATTAAATTTATTTGTATAGATTTTTTTTACAGAAATACATTAAGAGATAAAAAATGATGACAACATGTATTCTAAAAATATTTTAATATTTTGTGTAAGGTTTCATGAAGGCAAGGGAATGATGAACAAGAAATATTTTTTATTTCTGAAGGAAATTTTATTTTAAATAGAATATAGTTCCAAATCTCCACGGTGTTCATACTGAAGAAGATATATTTTAAAGTGATTTGACAGTTTTATTTTCAAAGTATTTATAATAAACAGAAAAGTAAACTTTTTTGCAATGATTTAAATTTATAATGAAAAATTTTAGTTTTCATGAATTCTTATGGAGATATTTTTAAAAAAAACTTTTAAGACATCAGTTCTAGAGAGCAGACAGAGTTGTACTGGCAGAGGCCTTAAAGGACCTTTGGGAGGGGCTCCTTCTCCTAAAGTGAGTTCAATCTGCAACTGAGAGAAGCAGAAAGATGACCAGATATGTGCAATAAATAGGCCTGGAACACAGGCTTTCTGCTTGGTCAATGAGGCTGTTTTCTCTTGGTATAGAACTAGATAATGGCTGTATTGATTTTCTATCTCAATTTCTTCATCTGAACAATAGGAAAAATGGGGTACCTACTTGGAAAATTTGTTGGAAGAGCTACATTAATGTAGTCTGTGACAGAAATGCCAAAAATATTGTACTAAAGTATAATGGAATATTATTTAACATTTGAAGACTAGGTAAAATACCAAGAAACTAATAATTCCTGAATTCACTCATATAAAGAAGAAAACTTGAACAAAGCCACAATTAAAGAAGAAACTAGTGCCTGAGACAGATCCAAGATTGGTTGACGTTGAGTCTGAGTGATGCTTTACAGTTGGGGCTCACTGAGTTTAATGGAGCATTTCATCATCACCTTAGGAGGGATTTAGCTTAGGAGTTACAGTGTCAGTCATTTCTGAACACACAAAACTTTCACTCAGCCAGTGGTCTCCAGGTTTCTGTCAGAATTGCATTCCTGTGAAGAATGCAATTCACAGATAGCCAGAACGTGAGTTTAGAAATGAGGATTAGTACAGATGTGTAACGGGGAGTTTTAGGCAAGTGTGAAAGAGTTCATGAACAGCAAGAAAAAGTTCCTGGAAGTGGGGTGCCTCAAGATGCTGTGCTGTGACTCAAGGGAGAAACATGAGTGAGCCATGGGAAGGCAGTCAGTCCAGTCTACCCACCCATGAAGCATGAAGCATCCAAGGATCTCTTCTTGGGTTTACTCATGTCCTCACAGGTAGCTTACAGGCAGAAATGTTCATTTAGGGTAGGGAAGATAAGGAGAAAGTAGGCCAGGAATGGGAACTCCCTTCTGGCATCTAGCCTCTGGCTGGGGCAGACCAAGGACACTTCCAGCTCTGGGCCAAAGACAAGAATTAGAACTCTTTCCTGTCAGAGTCCCTGCCCTTAAAACTACCTAGCCAGACTCTATTTCCTATTCTTGCCACAAGTCCTTCTGAACCTTTTTATGATTAAAGATCTACTTCTAAAAAGGGGGAAATGTGGAAGCTTTACTGCATCCTTTGTCCCCTCCCTTCCAATCTACCCCTCTCCCGCCTTTCTCCTTCATCCTTCCCTCCATTCCTATCTTTGTTTCTTCCATCTGTCCTTAGAGTAGAGATCAAACCTAGATCCGTTTGCATGCTAGGAATGATCTACAGCAATGATCTAGTGCCTTAGCCTAAATATGATTCAAAACACAAAATTCACCTCAGGAATACAAACACTTGCTTTTTAAATACTAGGGAAAATATTGCTACAGTGATATGTGAAATATTAAAAACCCAAATTCTACCATATTATGGACATACAGAGATTTGATAGCAAAAGAAAGGGATTCATGGGGGTTCTTAGGTAGAAAAACTTAGCATGTAGTGCTAGTAATGGTCCTGAAATGAATCTAATGATTATTTCTCAAGTAAAAATGATGGGACTGTAGAAATGATTTGGTGTTTAAGAGGACTCATTACTCTTGCAAGAGACCTAGGTTCCATTCCCAACACACATATGGTGGCTCTTAACCATCTTTAACTTCAGTTTTAGGGGAATCTGATGCCTTTATTTGACTTCTACAGGAACGTGTGCATGCATGTGGTGCACATGTGTATATACTGGCTGTAATGATCTGTCAAGCCCTCCTTGTCTTAGACAAGTCCCTCCCACTCCCTCTCTCATCAACCTCCAAGGCAGGTAGATCTTTCTTCTCTCTCTCTCTCTCAAAGGCAGCTTTTGTCTCTCCCTTCTTTCCACCTCTCCCCTTCCTCCATCTCTGTTTCTCTCTCTCTCTTTCTTTCTTTCTCTGCTCTCCCCCTTTCTTTCATAAACCATTAAATAAATATCCAACTTCACGCTGCATGACATGCCTATTCATGTCTCTGTCTCTTAGCCACCACGTGGCTCCTTGCCTGGGACTTGCGGCCCCGCAGTGGTCTGCAGGCCATTTGGGGGCTCCCTGCCTGGGGCCTGACTGCTTTCATGGCCTGTTGTGGTCTCGGGACCTGCTGCCTGCCGACTGCCGCTGCTCAATGATCTGTGGTGTGGTCTCATGGCCCGCTGCCCACTGCTGCCACTCGGGGACTTGCAACATTTTACTTAAATCATAACACTGGCAAAATATTTATATAATAAAATAAATAAATCTAAAAAATTTCAAATAAATGGTAACAGACTACTGACTTTCAATTTTATCAGAAATGAATTAGTTAATATATGCAAATATAGCTAGGCTGTACCATTCTTGATGAAGGAGCTGATAAATATACTATTGGGAGAGGCTATCATGGTACCTCATTGTATATCTAGAGCAGTGGTTCTCAATTAGCATTCCTAATGCTGCAACTCTTTAATACAGTTCCTCATGTCATGGTGACCCTCAACCATAAAATTATTTTGTTGCTACTTCATAACTATATTTTTGCTACTGTTATGAACTGTAATGTAAATATTTGATAAACAAGATATCTGATTTGCCACCCCCAAGGGGTTGTGACCCACAGTTTGAGAACCCCTGATCTAGATTAATTAATGACATATCCTTTGATATCACACTGAACTATTTTTTATTGAAAATAATTTTTCCATATAATCAAGCTTCTTCCCTCATCTCCTCCCAGATCTTCCAGATACTCAGCCAACTTTACACTTTCTTTCTCTTAAAAAAACCAATAGGCAAAACCAAATAAGTATAGATCAAAGTAAAAAAAACCTAACAAACAAACACATATACAGGCACACAACACACACACACACACACACACACACACACACACACACACACACACACCAAACTCATAAGAACACCAAGTCAAAAATCATAGTATACAAGCAGAAGACCAGTAAGGTTACAAAACAACAACAACAGCAAAAACTCAAACAAAGCACTTTGAAACAAACAAACAAAAGTCTCCAAAAATACATTCAAGTTCATTTTATGTTGGCCATCTACTGCTGGAAATGGAGCCTGCCTTCAAGTGCGATTTGCATACCCACTAAGACTCTCTTGGAGAAATTACTATTTCCTTTGTAAGCAGTTGTCATGGAAATAGCTTCTTGGTTGGGATGGGAGCTGGTGTCTACTTCCCAATCTCATGACTGGGAGTGCATCTGGTTTGAGCCAGTGCATGCTACTACAGCCTCTGTAAGTTCTTGTGTCACAAAGAACTATTTGGTAATGGGAATACCAACAAAGGAAGAGAGTTGACAGATTGTTTAATTAATTTTATTTTGCTAAAACTCATACATAATTACTATCTCTCTATATCTACATATGTATATATGAAAATATATGCAAAGAGATAAAGATGTCCAGAAGTGCACACACACTATGAGATAGAGGTCAGATTTGTCTATGTGGTGACTCCCTGCGACAAAACAAAAACAATCTCTAAATACCTTTCAATTTCTAACAATACATTACAAATGCTAGTTTATCATGCTAATTTACTAACAAGTATACACATTTGTACAAAATGGAAGTCAAGTCTTGGGAAAAATGAAATTGGCAGGTGCTACTGGAAACAAATGTGTCTGTTAACCTAGAATTAGAGGGGAGATGAAGGAGCAAAAGTCCTGCTTAGAAAGGATTTCCTTGTAAAGTGTTCTGTTCTTCATTCTCAGTGGTTCATTATTCATCCTCTTAGGCTGGATTTGCTCTCACTTCAGCTAAATCACACTGTCTGTTCTGTAGTGAGTGACCTTAGACATGTATGACCTCACATATATATGACTCTGCACACACACGACCTTGCATATACATGACCTTGCACATATATGACATTGCACAGATAAGGCCCTACACACACAAGATCTTGCACATATTGACTTTGCACCTACATGCCTTACAATACACGATGGTGATCATATAAGACTTTGCACATATATAACCTTGCTTGACTCTCATTCTTTTTTACTTGACTCACCGTAGATGGCTTAGGAACTTTGGTCACTGAGACATTTCAGTTCCTCCTAAAACTTATGACATCTTCTGATATATATCTACATTTGCATTATGTAGAAGAAAATGAAAAGAAGATACAGATTTGAGTTGTATGAAATGTTCCCTTGTTTCAAAGATGTAGTTGATAAGAACCAGAATCTCAAAACTTTTGATGTTGAACTTTTATTCTTGCGGTTCCCGTCTCTCTTAATGTTTTGCCTTGCAGTGTGGTCCTGCCTCCTGCTCTGAACCTGTCTGAGACACCGTACCCTCATATTTTACCCAATTTTTCTTCGTGGCTACCCATCATTTCCCTACCCAGACTGTGGTTCTCTCCACCATGACATGCTCTCAATATATTTCTTTCCTGAGTCTCCCAATAATCTACCTAGTATCTATCAATCTATCTTTCTACCTATTACACCTGGGTCTCACCTGTATTGTCTGAAGCCTTTATCATATCTTGTATTTATCATATCCCATAGATATGATAGAGAAATCTTCACTGGTATGTGTGTTGTTATGCTTCATAAACACATTATGTGTGGAGGTCAAAGGTCATCTTGGTGCTGTTCCTTAGGTACTGTCTACCTTGTTCTGTTGAGAAATGGTCTTTTGCTAGATTAGAACCCCGGAATTTCCAGAAACTTAGTTTCCATAATGGGACACTAGCCTTCCAAAAAGAACTGTGAGTAAAGTCGTTCTTATCCAAATTACCTGTAGCACTGACTGGTCAGCAAGCCTCAAGGATTCACTACTCTTACCTTCCACCGCCCCGCCACCAAGTGCTGGGCTTACAGGTGTGTATTACTAATCCTCCCATTTCCAGTGAGAATGCTGGGGCTCAAACTCAGTCTTCATGTTTGTAAAACATGCGCTTTCCCATGTGCTCTCCCACCTCTGCCTTACACATACACTATTGACACATTTATGTGTAATTTCTTCTAAGAGATTCTAAAACATGGAGAGTTTGATCTGCAGTGCTTCCACAAATTGATCCTAAATAGAAGAACCAAGTATCTATAAACCCAAAAAGATTTGAGAAATTAGCTTAAAGCATATAGAATTCTAAATGTTTATCTTTAATATTCTACATACTAAGTGTCTTTGAATCTCATGGGGTTACATGGAGAATTCTGAGCAAGCTTGGGTAATAGAACAAGACCCTAACTCACAAACAAAAAAGAAAAGTAAAAAGAAAGAAAGAAAGAAAGAAAGAAAAAGGACTTTTAAGTAGAAAATAAAACAAAGCATTTTATTTAACCTACTATTTGAGAAGATTGATTTCCCCAGATGGGTTCTTTATCAACTGTCACCTGCAGGTTTTCTTACACACCATCTCACCAAAGCATAGCATTTTGCAGTTAACGCTCTGGTCTTCGTATCTGAGATGGTGTGAGCATGAGCTCGCATGGGCTGTTATTTTGTGGTGTTTGCTGAGTAGAGATCGCCCACCCTGTGTTTCTTGGAGGCCTGCTATGCTAACTAGCAGAAGCCATAAGGGAGGAAAGCATAATAATGTATGCAAAAGCCGCTCCTCAGGCTTGCCATGCACTCTGGACGTTGAATTCCAAAGAGGCCGTCTCAGTGTCTTATGAAATTGGTCACTGGAGGGAACTGATGTAGCTTTTAAAAGAAACAGAAGTTCCAGGAGGGTGCTAATGCTTTGCTAGAATAAGCATCAGTAGGCAGGTAAATCAGTCATACAAAATGAAATTATGTATGCTCCTATAAAAGATTACCTTCTTGCTAAATAAACGAAATTTTTTTTGTGATGGACATATTGCGAGTAATTGAAAGTTCTTGATTTCATGGGGTGTAAGTGACAGCAGGAACTCACGGCAACCTGTTAGAGCAAATTCTTATAAATAGACTAAAAATGCAGGCTTGGAAGGATATTTGCTTTCTCCTAAGTGCTGTAAGCCAGGGATATAAAAGATTTAAATAAAAATCTCAGTGCTAAATTATCTTACAGAGAAAAGTCTTGTTTCTTGTTAATGTATATAATTCTTTCCATGTACTATTATAAATAATTTAGCATGTGTGATCTAAATAATTTACAGTTGCTAGTTTGCACACAGATGTGAACTAGGCACTGTTTATGAAACATGAAAGGGTCTACTTGGCTTGGTGAGGGATTGGCTGCATCTTCAGGATGAAGGGGCAAAACCAAAAAAGCAAATATACTCTGAGTCAAATACAGGGGGCTGGTAAATATGGAAGAAGGCTCTCAATGGCTATTAGAATTTGTTTGCTGGTACACCCTTCATTTAAAGAGCAGAAGATGCGAAGGTCTCACCCAGATATAGTTTCGTGTTATGGAAACATCAGAGGAAAGCGAGTGACTCTGGATCTTAAAATCAGAATGTGTTGTGCACCTGCTGCACGAGTCGGCATTGATGACAGCAGGTCAGCCGTCTGCTGAGTTCTACCTGCCTTGGTAGCGGGTAACTTGGTCACCATGTCTAGTTTCCTTCTCATTCTCAATGATCCATCACTCTGTATGCTAGTGTGCCACATTTGCTTGGGTAAAAGGCAGTGGCAGAACTGTTCCCAGCACAAACTTGGCCTAAACAACTCATATATAGATCACCTAAAAACGTATTGACTTCAATTGTGGCAAGAATGCCACAATTTTTTCAATGCTATATATGTTTACCTTCAGAAAATACCCCTTTAAGTATAAGATTTTTCCCGGTCCCAATAGGTCTTTTCTTTTTTCTTTTTTTCCTTCGGCAGTGTCTCCTCTTGTTGAGTGATAATGGGCTCAAATGGTACAGTAAGTCTCCTTGACCTCTCCTTTCATTCTATTTTGTCACAAGTGACTGGTATTGAAGCTGAAGGGCTTCTTTTTTCTGTAGGGATGGTAACCTTGAGCTCTCAGAGGTGAAGGCTGCAATGCAAAACCTGTACAGCAGTAACCGACTCCCTCGGGATGTTCCTGTGCACATGTAAGGCTCCTGCGTAATTTCAATGTGAGTTATCTTCAGTTCAAGGTGGAGTTAATAGTCAAGCTTTACTTTTCCCTTAGCCAGCTTTCCGCTTGCCCACCCAAGCAAAGCCTGGGCATTTTCCTCTCGCATTATTCTTTTTTTGATTTGTTTACTAGGTGACACCGAAAAGGCATTTCATGGGAGAAGTGTTGCCAGTTGGAAAACTCTCCGAAAATACTTTAATTATTTCTTAATTGATAGTAACTTTTGCATCTAAAGGCAACTGAAGTCAATAAAACTGGGATTCCAACTAGTTTTAGAACACCTGCCCCTGGTATTTGGCATGACATTCTGGGAGTTGCGCATGAATTTGATTTCTGAAGACCAACACTAGGGGTCGCCCTTCCTTACTCTAAGGTTTTAGTCATTGTCCCTGTCCAATTGACGGTCCATCCATCTCAGAAGAAAGTAAGCACTTTCGTGAAGGAGAGCAAAAGACTTTGGCTCTAAGAAAGTGAATTTTACACTTTTGTTCCTGTCTTACCGTGAAGATCAAATTTGTAACTGAATTTTATGACTATGACAATGCTATTGAGCTTTCTGGCCAAAATTGCTTTGAGAATAAAAATTAACTCTGAATCAGAGGTCTTAAGACAGTAAACATTACAGTTTTATATAGATTTCAAATAAATTTAAAAAGGAGGTTTTTACTTTTTTTTTTACAAACAAATACATATACAATTAGAACAGTACAAATTTTTCACAAATTAAATAGGTAAGTAATGGCTATGCATAATAGAACTATGGGTTTAAACATGTTATCTAAGAATGAAATTAAAGATAAAAATACCTTTTTGGGTATGTTGATGAATGCCTTTAACCCCAGGATTCTAGAAGGGGATCTCTTTGTGTTCAATGGCATCCAAGTCTAGGTAGTGAATTTTGGGCTAGGCAGAATACAGTAAGACCTATTTCAAAAAAACATTGTACTGATTCATATAATGCTTATTTATATTTTGGTGGTGGTAGTGGTGGTGGTGGTGGTGGTGGTGGTGGTGTGTGTGTGTGTGTGTGATTTGAAGGAATATTTCCATCCATAAAACTACAAAGAATATGTGAAACATTAACTGATATTCTTTTTTTCTATTTTTCCTTCACAGTTGAATTTTACAGATGTCTTAATAGTTTTGTTAAAAAGCTTGTAAATCTACATTCCCAGTTCTTCTCACTTAGAATATTTTAAACATAATATGACCATAAATACATAAATTCTGTTTTAAGTTTCTAAAGACTTTTTGAAATTTCTTTTAAAACTAAGATCCTAAAGCTGAGGGTGTAGTTCAGTTGGTAGAACACTTGTTTAGTGTGCGGGAATCCCACAGCTAGATTCCCAGCACCACACAAAACTAAATGTGATGATGTACCTGTAACCCCAGCAACAAAGAGATATAGACAGGAGGATCAGAAGTTTGAGGTCAACTTTAGTTGCTTATAGAGTTCAAGGCCAGCCTAGATTACACGAAACCTTATCTCAACAAACAAACAAAACCCAAACTATATGATACTGCGCATCAGAAACCTTAAAAACTCCACCAGAAACCTCCTAGAAGTAGTGAACACTTTTAGCAAAGTATCAGGATTCAAAACATTCAAAAACAAGAAGATATTTTATTTATAATGAGCACACTGAGAAATAAATCACGAAAACAATTACACTCACCATGGCTTAAAAACACATAGGAATAAACCTAGCCAAGTATGTGAAAAACCTATAAAATGAACACAATAAAAGAAAAAGGTTAGCAATGGCACTAAAGATGGGGTGATCACTTATGACCACTGGCTGTCAGAATTAAGATCATAAAATGGCTATGTTGCCAAAAATTACCTACAAGCTCAATGCAAACCCTTTCAAAGATCCAAAGATATTCTTTACAGGAGAAAAAAAATCCAAAAATTAATATATAGAAAAAAACGTTGATAGTCATAGCGATCTTGAAAAAAAGAACAATGTTGGTTGTATAACTATCCCTGACCTCAAGTTATAGTGCAGAGCCATAGTAACAAGAATACAGAATGGTTCAGTCACGCAAACAGGAACATACGTCAGCAGAATGGAGTAGATGACCCAGAAATAAACCCACGCCGCTGCAGCACACGGTTTTTGACAAAGATGCCAAAAACTCGCGTTCGAGAAAAGACATCTCATCGAAAAATGGCACTGGGGAAGTTGAATATTCAAATGTAGAAGAATGAAACTAAATCCCCACTCATCTTGTATGGGAATCAACTCACAATGGAAAGACACCTTAGTGTAAGAGGCGAAACTCTAAACCTGTTAGAGGAAAAACCAGGAAAAGAGATTCAAGATATAGGCATAGGCCAGGACTCTGAAAAGACTCCAGTCACCCAGAAAATAAGTCATGTGCTGAAAAAAGGGATTCCATGAAGTAAAAATAAAAGTTTCTGCACAGCCAAAGAAACAGTCATGTGGAAAGACAGCTGTGCGGGGGGGGGGGATCTTTTCTAGTCACACAATTGACAAGTGACTAATATCAAGAATATATATAGAATTCAAGATACTGAATTCCAAAATGATAGCCAAACGCTGGATTCAATAAGTATGCCAATTAAACAAACAAGGAATTCTCAAAACATGAGTGAATATTGTTATGGTTTCTTTCATACAGCACTGTGGTTGGCACTTCCGGGTTCCAGGGTCACGCATGTGCTGACAAGTACTCAGGCAAATTACATAGCCACCTACGGTCCTCAGGCTGTACGTGACCTACGTGCGGTGTGGTCATGTCATATATGCATGACGCAGCTATGAAAGCCCTTGTGTGCATGTGTGAGCTCCACCTACGTATGACACAGCTAAGTAAGCCCCTGTTTGCGCATGCTGCAGCATTTAAAAGCAGGACATGACTGCTTCACACTCTGTCCCTGCACCAACTTCCTCAGGCCCACTTGCACGTATCTTTCTTAGTAAACTCCTAAAGTGGGTTCCGTTGTGTCTTTGGTAATCTGTTCTTGCCGCATCAGGTAATTACAAATATATCACAGAGTTAATTGTATATACATAGGTATAGAGATTTGAGACAGCATCTCACCATGTAGACCTGGCTTTCTTGGAATTTACTATGTATGTATGTAGTATTTCCAAATACTACTATGTATGTAGTATTTCCAAAGCATGAAAATACTATGCTTTGAACTTATAGCAATCTACTTATTTTGCAGTCTGTAACTTTCTTGTTCTCTCTTGATTATAGTTCCAGTTTCATACACATAATATATAAGCTCACGGAGACTGAGAGTATGTGTCGTTCTTTGTGGCATCCCCAACAACTGTAATCATGTTAGACACGTGAGAAACAGCAAAGGCAGATTGTCAATAAATGTGTTCTCAAATTTCAGGAACTCTGCCATGTTTTGCCATCTGCCATTGAGATACTGCTCAATACTTTTAAGGTAGGAAAAGGGGCTGAGTTCATGGAGAAGATAGGTTAGGCAAGGGTGATCAGTTACAGGTGACTGAGAGACAGAGATAACCCAAGGTGAATTATGCAGAGTGAAGGGAAAAAGAGAAAGAAAAAGAAGAAAGTAGAATGGAAGAGAAGGGAAGGGAAGAGTTGGGGTGGAAAGGAATGGAATGAAACTTACCCTTCTGACAAAGGTGGCTGTTTTTTGGTTTTGTTTTGTGTTTTCTTTGGTCAATTCTCAAATCACAACCTAGCCATTGTTCTGAAGAATTTGAAATAATACTTTTCCAAGATGACTGTGTTATAGAGGTTCCATTTTCAGAGTTGACAGAAATTATGTCTGAGGGCTGAGGAATCAGCGTTCTGTAATCCAGATACCTTTTGAGTGAGATATCTGACTATTGACATCCACAGCTGCTGCTTTTGTTAATGTTGTATCAGTTCAGCTATAAAGTATCTGCCAGATTCCCATGTTGGTCAACCCTATTTTTACACATTCAATAGTTTTGGAGTTTCGGAACTCAGTAGGTTAAGAGGCCCTAAAGAGAGTCACGAGCTTGCCTTTGCGTAGTCTTTACCTTCCTCCTTTAGCCCATCCCTTCTCTCCTATCAAAGTCTGTGTATCTATCTGGTGAGATAATGGAATAAAAAAGTCTTTCCTGGATTAATGTGTGAATACATTGGCTTTACACTTGGATTGGATGTCTCAAGCTTCCTTTAACTCACAGGTACTTTTGAAGGATCCTTCATGCCCATCACTCCACTACACTGAGATTTTAACCTGCTTTGTCTTGAGAGGGAAAGTTTTTACTCCACTTTCATATTAAGGAATATACTACTTTCTAAATGATTTTTAAACAAAATTTTGCTTGGTCTAGAGAAGAAAATAAAAACAGCTCTCACCCTCTTTTCTCTTGGAATGGAAGAAATGCAACATACTTAAAGACCCTGCCCTAACTTCCTTTATCCTTCATATTCAGGGTGGGTGAGTGCTCAGGATACTCATACCATCTCTCATCATTCTCAATGTAGCTTCCACATTGAGTGTCTTACACCTGAAAGTATTCCTGAAACTTTCTTCCTTCCACTCATCGCTTAATCCCAGTCTCAAACTAAAGCAGGCATTACCTGAAAACCACATACCAGTCTGGCCAGAGAAGCAGGAAGGCTGTTGTGGAATTCCCCTCTGTATGCTATGAATATATTTTTCCATCATTGTTTAGTAAAGAAGATGCTTAGGCATATAGCCGGGCAGAATATAGTCAGGCTGGAAGATATATATATATATATATATATATATATATATATATATATATATATATATAAAGTAGGTTGAGTCAGAGAGATACCATGCAGCTGCCGAAGGAGACAGATGTCATATCCTTACCAGTAAGCCACAGCCTCATGCCGATACATAGATTAATAGAAATGGGCTAATTTAAAATGTAAGAGTTAGTTAATAAGGAGTCTGAGCTAATAGGCCAAGCAGTGTTGCAATTAATATAGTTTCTGTTTGATTATTTGAGTCTGGGCGACTGGGAATGAATGAGAAGTCTCTGCCTACAAAATGGCACCCCTATGTTTTGAATGAACCCACATGGTCAGCTACATACTTTGGGTCCCGGTGCTTGTATGCCTACTTGGGATTAGGAGGAAAGTAGCTGAGAGCGTGCTTGCTGTTCAGCATTCCTGCCTAAGCAAACAGCTAGATTGGGTTTGCAAGGCATGCACAGTCAGGAAAGCATGGCAGATTCTTGCCATCACACACAGAGACATTTCCAGGGCACACAACATGCTGCATGGCAGATTTAGCTTTTACTCAGACAAAAAGGGTTAATGTGATGCATCGTGCTTCCCAGAGTTAATGGGAAGCACAGCTCCCACCCAGCAGTCCCAGAGCTGGCGGTAAATGTACCTCTACCATACTGAAAGGCCAAGCAAGGTGGAGCCAGCATCCAGGGCTGCCACAACCACAACACTTATCGTTTTAAAATGCTCCTTGTCAGAAAAGGATTTCAGATACAAAATAGAACAGATTCAGGCATAAAAAAACTCTAAAGAAGAAAAAGTGTGTCTAAAAATATACACAGGCTTGAGAGAGAGAAGGAAAAGAGTATAGACAGCTCTAAGAAGAAGTAAAGTCTTTAAAGAGTCAGAAAAATAATTTAAAAGAGCACAGACAGTAATAGAATAAAGAAGTCAAGAAAATTAAGCCATGTAAAGATGAAAAATACACTGAGAGTCTGCATTATGCATACTATTGTACCTTCTTTTAATTTTTTTGACTGCAGAGAGACATTTGATTCTGGGGGTTGCTAAGTTAAACCAACATAAAGGTATCTCGACTTCAAAATTTTGATCTAAGGATGTTACTTTGGAATAAAGTTCTGCTTTTATTTCCACAGAAGATGAGAAATTGTGGCTTCCTTCCAGGCTAATGTGGTTTGGTGGAACAAGAACACTTCTCCCAAAAGATCTCCATGAACCCTAAAAATACTTCACCCAACAAACAGCGGTAAGCAGTTTTGACAAAAAACCACACAAATTACCAAAATAATTTTTGTTTATAAATGTTTGTTTTCATTTAAAAGGGGATATGATATAGAGATGATTATTTTCCATTGATATGGATTTTGGTTTGTTGATACAAATTTAAGGTTGATTTTGTTAAACTATGTATATGTATATTTCTACTCTTGTTTAAGATATTATGTTTATACAACTCATTTGAAAATATAATGTATAATTAAAAATTACAGAATAATAAATAGTCATCTATAATAGTCAAACTTGTAGTCATGTTAGTTAGGTTTTTTGTATATCTATGTATATAAAGATATATTTCATTTAAATATATAATTTTCAGTACTTCAAAGACCCATGGAATATGGCCTTTAAATATTTTAAGAATTCAGACTTTTCAAAACAGTGAGACATGTCTGCTTCTGGCAGCACCAATTTCTTCAAGAGGATGATGGGAATTAAAGAATCTCCTTATGGAGTTTGCCAGTCAAACGGGCAAGAAACTGCTCTTGCCTCTACTGCTTTGATGGTATGCTGTGTGATCTGGATATGCAGGACACACAGAAAAATGACTGATGAACTTGCTGGTTTCTGCTTCACGAAAGAATCTGTCAGGTCTTCTTTAAGACACAGAAGAAGGTGACTGACAAACTGCAGATATAGGCAAAAGAGTCTTTCAAATTTCCTGCTGAATACTATGGATCTATAGGTTGAATATGGATGCTCCAACATTGCAGAAGAACTCTGGTTGATTGTTCAGGCATCAAGATGTCTCTGTTAATTCTAGAGTTTTGGAAGTTGCTTGAATATTCTTTCTGTTTACTTAGGTAATATTACATCCTGCTGGGGTCTTTGAAGAGTTGAAGACAGATAGTTATAGTTTTTCTTAGTTATGATAAAAGATAAATTTAATATGAGTTTTTAGACTCACAAAGATAAAATAGATATTATATTTTCTTTAATTTTGTCAGATACGAATAGACTAAATATTGTAACTATAATTCTTGCTTTAACTTGTTTTATTATATGCAATTTTACTATGTTAAAGTTAAAACCTTCCTTTTTATTTAGACAGAAAAGCAGAGATGATGTTGGATTCCCCTCTGTATGCTATGAATATGTTTTGTTACCATTGGTTAGTAAGGAAGCTGCTTTGGCCTATAGCAGGAAAGAATATAGTCAGACTAGAGGAGATATATAGAAAGAGTAGGCAGAGTCGGAGAGATGCCATGTATTTGTCAAAGGAGACAGACACTGGATCCTTACCAGTAAGTCTCAACCTCGTGCTGATACACAGATTAATAGAAATGAGTTAATATAAGATATAAGAGTTAGTTAATAAAAATCCTGAGCTAATAGGCCGAGCAGTCTTGCAATTAATATAGTTTCTGTGTGATTATTTGGGTCTGGGCAGCTGGGAACAAAAGAGCAGTCTCTGTCTATAGCAGGTTAACTCCAGCTTTATAACAAAACACTTCCTTCAGCTTTCCCCCTTTCTCCTCCCATACCTCCAATGGATCATGCAGACCTTCTTAACCAACTTTACTTCCCTCCTCAACCTATTATCCCAGTCCTCAACTCCAGCAAGCATTATCTGGGAACCACGAAAGCCAGGCCCACAAGAGAAGCTCGGAAGCCTGTTAAACAGAGAGGCAAGCTTCAAATCTTTACTCTCCCTCCTCTACTCCACATCCAGTTCCCCAATCTCATCCTCAGCTCTGAATCACACATTCTGCTTTGACCTCTCGTCATTCTCTGTCCCCATTTCCAGGGGACTAAATAGGTCCTGGTGGAATAACCTGTTTTTCTCTCCCCCGTGGACCCACTTGTAACATACTCAGCCCACCCTCATTCCTAGAGTGCTAGCTATCAATACCTAGGAACACATTTTATCCAGAGCCCCCAGTACCCACCCATACTTAGCAGGACCCAAGAAGAATTATTCTCTGTTGGAGAGCACACAGCCACCACACTCTTCTAAGAACCAGAAAAGGAACAAAGCACCCACTCAGCAAAGACAAGACCAGATGCCAGCACCTACAATCATCCTAAACCCAGATGCCTAAGCCTCAGTGTAAAAATGCAATCTACTACAGCCAAGACAATGTCTCCGCTGGAGCCCAGCAACTTTGCCACAGTAGGCCCTGAGAATTGCAACTTAGAATAAACATAAGACAATGATTTTAAAAATAGTCTTAATGAATATAACAGAGGACCTTAAAGAAGAAATGAATAAATCTCTTAAAGAAATCTATAAAATCACAAACTGTGTAAGGAAATGAATAAAATACTCAGGACCTGAAAGTAGAAAGAGAATCAATAAAGGAAACTGAAACTAAGAGAAATATGGAAATGAAAAACTTAGGAAATTGAAAAAGAGCCTCAGAGGCAAGCCTCATCAATTTAATATAAGAGATGGGAACAGTCTCAGGTACTGAAGACATGATAGCTCAATGACCACCGTTGTCAAAGAAAATTTTATATATATCTATATCTATCTACCTATATATAGATATAGATATTTCTATATATATAGAAATCTGGGACACTATGCAAAAATCAAATCTAAGAATAATAGGAATAGAGGAAGGAGAAGAAGTGAAATCCAGGTCAAAAGCACAGAGACTATTTTCAACAAAAATCATAGAAGAAAATTTCCCCAATTTAAAGAAGGAGATGTCTATCAAGGTACAAGAAACCAATAGAACACCAAATAGACTGGAGAAAAAAAGAAAGTCTCTTTAGCACACAATAAACAAAGCACTAAATATACTGGACAAAGAAAGAATATTCAAATCTACAAGGGAAAAAGAGCAAGTTACATATAAAGGCAGATCTATTAGAATAACTCCTGACTTCTCAATAGAGACTCTAAAACCCAGAAGATGGTCAGATGTTCTACAGGCTTCAAGAGACAACAGATGCCAGCCCAGATGACCATACCCAGAAAAATTCAGTCACAATAGATGGATAAAATAAGACACTCCATGATAAAAACCAAACTTAATTAGTATCTATCTAACAGTACTACAGAAGGTACTAGAAAAGAAATTTCCAACATAAGGAAAGTAACCACATCCAAGGAAACACAAGGAATAAAAAATTCCAACAACAAATAAAAAGAAGGGAAACACATACTCACATACTCACACTCTCTCTCTCTCTCTCTCTCTCTCTCACACACACACACACACACACACACACACACGCGCACACACACTACAAAAAACAACAGGAGAACAAAATGAACACTGCTATTGATATCTGTCAACATCAATGGTCTCAGTTCCTCAGAGAAAAAGATAGAGGCTAACAAAATGGATGCTAAAACAGGATCCATCCTTTTGCTACATCCAAGAAATACTCCTTAACATAAATGATAGTCATTACCTCAGGGTAAAAGAATTGTAAAAAGATATTTCAAGCAACTGGATCTAAGATAAACAAATTAATGTTGCCATTTTAATATCTGACAAAATAAACTCCAAACCAAAACTAAACAGAAGAGATTGGAAAGGATACTACACACTCATTATCTTAGGATTACAGCTGCTGTGCTGAAATACCATAACCAAAGCAATTTGGGGAAGAAAGGATTTATTAGGTTTCTGTTTACATATCATAGTTCATCACCAAAGAAAAAATCCCCCAAGATGGCATATCAATTTTTAGTATCTATCCACCAAACACAAGGGAACCCAAGTACATAAAAGAAACATTGCTACAGCTTAAATAATATATTGAACTTCACCATTGATAGTGGGACTTCAATATTCTACTCTTGTCAACAGATTGGTCATCTAGACAAAAACTAAACAGAATAATGTTGGTGCTAACTGACAGTATAAACCAAATGAATCTTGCAGATATTTATAGAACATTTTACACAAACAGAAAAGAAAATACCTTCTCAGTACCTCACGGATCTCCAAAATTGACCACATACTCAGACACAAAGCAAGTCTGATCAGGCACAAGAAAATTGAAATAACGTGCTGCATCCTAACTGGCCACCATGGATTAAAGCTGGATATAGATAATGAAAACAGCAGAGAGCTTACAAACTCATGAAAACTGAACAACTCACCAATGAATAAAATGGGTCAAGACAGAAAATAAGAGAGAAACCAAAGACTTTTGAGAATTGAATGTAAATGAACACATAATGGTGTGGGAAGTCTTTCGGTATATGTGTTGCTTTTATTGGTTAATGAATATTGCTGCTTTTGGCCAATGGCTTAACAGAGTAAAACCAGGTGGGAAATTCAAACAGAGATGGAAAGAGAGAGAGAGAGAGAGAGAGAGAGAGAGAGAGAGAGAGAGAGAGAGAAGGTAGAGTCAGAGAGAAGCCACATAGCTGCTGCAGGAGACAGATGCCTCCATCAGAGCCTGCTGAAACTTTGTCCGTAGGCCACGACCTCATGGTGATACACAGATTAATGAAGATGGATTAGTTTAAGATATAAGAGCTAGCTAGAAAGACACTTAAGCTATTGACCAAGCAATATTTTAAATAATATAGTTTCTGTGTGTTTATTTCTGGTTTGGGCAGCCAGGGATGAATGAACAACCTCTGCCTGCAACACAACATACCCAAATTTATGAGACACAATGAAGGTGGTTCTAAAAGGCAAGTTCAGAGCACTAAGTGTCTCATAAAATATTTGGAGAGATCTCATACAGTAACTTAAAAGCACACCTGAAAACTCTAGAACAAAAAGAAGAACCAAAAGGAGTAGAAGGCAAGAGAATGATCAAATTCAGGGGGAAATCAATTAAATAAAAACAAAACCAAACAGCAACAACAAAACAAAGAATCATTGAAACACAGTTGGTTCTTTCAGAAAGTTAGTAAGATTGACAAACTCTCAGACAAATAATAAAAAGGTAGGAAGAGAAGACTCATATTTGAAAAAGAATTACAAATAAAATAGGGTACATAAAAGAGAAACAGAGGATAGCAAAATACTCATAAGGACACACTTTAAAAACTCATATTCCACCATATTGGAAAATCTAAAAAAATGAATAATTTACTTGATACATACCACTTACCAAAGTTAAATTAAGATCACATAAACAATTTAAACAGACCAACAATGCCTAGTGGAGTAGAAATAATAATTAAAAGTCTACCAACCAAAAATATCTTAAGGCCAGAATCCTAGCAGACTTTCAAAAAAGAGTTAATGCCAATACTCCCCAATTATTTCACAAAATTGAAACAAAACAAACATTGCCCAATTTGTTCACAAGGTCAAAGTTACCCTGATAGTCAAACCACATAAGAAAATCCACCATGATTGAGTAGGCTTTATCCCAGCGATGCAGGGATGGTTAAACATACATGAATTGAAAAATGTAATTCATGATTTAGAAAAACTGAAAGACATAAAACCCACGATCCTCTTATTAGATGCAGAAAAGGCCTTTGACAAACTCTAACACCTCTTCATGATTAAAAATCTTGGCAAGACTAAGTATAAAAAAGATATACTTCAACATAATAAAAAGTAGTTTGTAGCAAGCTCATATTCAATGTCAACTTAAATGGAGAGAAACTGAAAGCAATTGCATGAAAATCAGAAATGAAACAAGGCTGTCCACTCTTTTCATGCATTTTCAATATAGTGCTTAAAGTCTTAGCTAGAGCAATAACATGCTGAAGGAGATCAATGGGATACATATTAGAAAGGAAGAATTCAAAGTATGTATAATTGCAAATGATGTGATAGTAGACATAAGTAATACATAAACTGGAAACTACAGAACAGAACAGCAGGCGAAGAATAAAGAAACTGATGCAGAAAAGTTTGTAGTGGAGAGTTTAATTTGCCCTCAGATCTAAGTCCTGCACTTGTTCTGAATTTTCTTCTGAGCCCTGAAGGGGGTACTAAAGTTGACACTGAGCGGTCCCCAATATTCAATGCTCACGAATCAGTAGAATTAATATACTAAATATAGCCATCTTACCAAAGGCAACCTACAAATTGTCTACAATCCCTATCAAAATGCAGCCAGGCACTGGTGACACATGCCTTTAATCCCAGTACTTGGGAGGCAGAGGCAGGCGGATCTCTGTAAGTTCTAGGCCAGTCTGGTCTACAAAAGCTAGTTCCAGGACGGGAACCAAAAGCAACAGAGAAACCCTGTCTTGAAAATCCAAAAAAAGAAAAAAAAAAGAAAAATTTCCAATGCAATTCATCATGGATATTGAAAGAACAATTCTCAGCTTCATATGGAAACACACACACACACACACACACACACACACACACACACACACACACACAATTTTCTAAAACAACCCAGGATAATAAATGAACAACTGAAAGTATCTATCACCTTCTTGGATCTCAGGTTGTAGTATAGAGCTATAGCACTAAAGTACAGTATGACATTGGTAGAAAAAACAGACATATTTATCAATGGAATCAAAACAAAGACCCTACCATAAATAAACACACTTCTGGACACCTGATGCTTTAATAGTTTTCTTTTTGAGCTATACATTTTCCTCTGCATCCCTCTCTTCCTCCCTTCTCTCCTTCTACCCTCTCCTTTAACCCCCATGATCCCAATTTACTCTTCCTATGTAGATGCATGAATGTCTCTCTTAGGATCTTCTCTGTTGTCTAGGTTCTCTGCGGTTGTGGACTGCAAACTGCTTTTCTTTGCTTTATGTATAAACACCACTAATGAGTGAGTACTTATTATATTTGTCTTCCTGGGACTGGGTTACCTCACTCAATATATTTTTTCTAGATTCATCCATTTGTCTGCAAATTTCAAGATGTCATTATTTTTTACCACTGAGTAGTATTCCATAGAGAAGCCAGAAATACATACTGGAAAAAAGACGGTGTCTTTAACAAATGGTGCTAGTCAACTTGGATGGCTGCATGTAGAAGAATTCAAATAGATCTATACTTAACACCCTGCACAAAACTCAACTCCAAAGGGGTCAAAGACTTCAACATAAGGTTAGATAAACTCAATTTGACTGAAGAAAAAAATGGAGAATAGTCTCAAACTCATTAGCGCAAGAGAAGAGTTTCTCAACAGAGCATCATTAACACAGACACTAGGATGAAAAACTAATAAATTAGACCTCATCTCATTGAAAAACTTTTCTACTATCACTTGGACAAAGCAGTAACCTACAAAATCAAAAAAGATTTTTTCTATTAAACATTTGATAGAAGGCTGATATTCAAAATATATAAGGATTTTGAAAACTAGATAAAAAACAAAACAAAACAAAGATAACCCAATTTAAAATGGGTACAAATCTAAACAAAGAATTCTCAAAAGAAGGAACTCAAATGACTGAGAAACATTTAAAGATGTGCTCAACATCTTTAGTCATTACTCAAAACAAAACTCTTTTGAGATTTCATCTACACCTGTAAGAATGGCCAAGATCAATAAAATAAACGAAAGCTCATACTGGCAAAGGTATGGACTATTCACCTTTGCTTGTGGAATGTTTGGAAGTTCCTCAAGAAGATAAGGATTGATTTGCCTTAAGATCCTGCGATACCACTTTTTAATACATACCCAAAGGATGCTTGATGCTTTTACAAAAACAGTTACTCAAATGTATTAATTGCTGCTCTATTCATAATAGCCAGAAATTGGGAACAACCAAAATTGTCTGTCAATAAATTAATAGATGAAGAAAATGTGGTACATTTCCATAATAAAATATTATTCAGCTGTTAAAAATTCATGACTTTCATAGGAAAATTAATGGAATTAGAAAAAAATACTGAGTGAGGTAATCCAAACTCAGAAAAAAAGACAAATATGGTATGTATTATCTCATTTGTGGATATTATCTTTTAAATCAATAACAACCAACTGCCTTCATTAGGGTCTTTAACTTCTGTGAAGAGACACCATGACCACAACAACACTTACTAAAAAAACCATTTATTTGGGGTGGCTTGCTTACAGCTTCAGAGATTCAGTCCATTATGAACCATGGAGGCGAGCATGGTAGCATGCAGGCAGATGTGGTGCTGGAGCTGACTGACTGTCACACTGAGGGAAACTTGAGAAAAAGAGACTTCAAAGCCCACCACCATAGTGACACACTTCCTCCGATGACACCACATCTCCTAACAGTGTCACTCCCTTTAGGGACCATTTTCGTTCAAACCACCATACCAACCTACAATCTGTAGACCCACAGAGGTTAGGTATGGAGTAAGGGACTCAGGATTACAGATAGGTCTTGTGAGGAAAGGGAAATAGAATACATAGGTATGGATGGATGGATATGTGGGGAAGGGATTGTGATGGGAGGGTAAAGGGTAGAGGTAGAGGAAAGAGGGAGATAAGGGAAGAACAGAGGAAGAGACAACAAATTTAAGGGCCGTTTGAGAGGTAATATGGAGACTTAATACCATAGACATTTCCTATAACATATACACATATGAAAGTGATTTAAATGAAATTGCCAAATAACAGGCAATAAACTGGAAATTTCTTGTCACTGATTAAAGCTTCTGGTACCACAACTTGATTACATTTAATTTTGTTGTTGCCAAAAGGTCCCATGGGAATCCTCAAACAACCTAGGCTGTTGCCAGTACTGTGGGTTGCTCTCCATAATCTTGAGAGCAAGACCTCAAGGCTGAAGACAACACCTCCATAAGTCATTGAACATGGAGAAGTTGAGCTGAAGCCTATATATAGCTTTCATCACTATGTTCTAGTGTCTTTTATACAAGAAGGTACTCTGAACGGTCCCAAAGGAGAAACATAAATACCAAGCCAGTCACAAACCCTTTGATATACAATGGTGTCTTTTCTGAAATATATACTAGTAAAATGGTGTCAGAAAGCATGTGAGAGTAACCAATTCAATATCATTTGCTTTAAGGCCCAATTCAGGAGTAGAAACCCATACTTGATACTGTTTTAGTGACCAAGATCCTGAGACTAGATAGCTTAGAAACCTAGGCTAAAACTAAATATTACTGTCCTAAAATAAAGGTAATAAAATCACTTCTGATTGCATTGTGCTGTACTCATAAATCAGTGCCCTGCTCAGCCATCATCAGGGAGTCTTCCTCAACCACAGATGGGAACAAATACGATCCTAAACATTATACAGAGAATGAGAGACCTTGAAATACTCATCACTAACCAGGATACCTCTATCAAATTTTCTTCAAAGTCAGAGGGGTGGAAGACACCAAGGGGAAAAAAAAGATCTTCTAAACAAACTAGAACCTATGCATCTATGAGCTTACAAAGACTGAAGCAACATTCACAGGAGCTTGATGCATCTCTACTAGATAGGGTCTTAGAATTGAAAAGAGAAGTGGACACAGGCCCCCATCCCTAATCGAGAAGCTATCTCCATTGATAACCACTTAAAAATGAAAATTTAGTTTCCTATAATGGAGTCTCAACAGGGAAACAAACTACTGTTAAGGGGAGGCTTCATTCCCAGAAGTAGATGACCAACAGGGAACTAACTCAATGGCATCTTTGGAAGTTTCTTGTCTCACAATGTTGCATCAGGGTCTCTCCTTTTTTAAAAACTTTTAAATTTTACCTTGGTCCTTACTTTATATTATAATATATATGTATATTCTCTCTGTTTATCCTACAGGTCCTTTGTGTATATATTACTGCTTTTAGTTTTGTGTTTTGGGGAATTCTTGAGTGTACCAATGAGTGGGTCTCTGCATCTACATATGTCTCTTGTCTTTTCCTTGGACTCTTTTCCTTTTTTTTTTTGAATCTTATAACATTTTTTGCTATTTTTCCAATGTTTGTTTTATAATGAGAAACAGAAAGGGTGAGAACCCTGATGGCAGAGGAGGTGGGGAGGACCTGGAGGAGTAGAGGGAGTAGAGACCATAATCAGGATACTTTATGTGAAAGAAAAAAAGCTATTTTCAATAAAAGAAAAAAGTAAACACAATACAGAAAGGTCATTCAGTCTAAATATATGAAAGTATTCTTGCATTTTGGCTAAAAGATAATTAATTAAGTTAAAACCTGTACCAGTTTACTGATGACCAAACTTCATGTAGTTAAAACAATTTTCTTTAAAAATTATTTTCTTATTACTTTTATTGTGTGTGTATGTACGCGCACACGTATCATGGAGAGTATGAGGAAATCAGAAGACAACTTGTGAGAATCAGTTCTCACTTTCTATCATGCTCGTCCCAGGATGAAACTCAGATCATCAGGCTTGGTGGCAAGCCCCTTTACTGACTTGGTCGTCTCATGGCCCAGGATACTTTCCTGTTTCCTGATGCGATATTCAGTAACCATTTTTTCTTTTAAAATGCTAGAAAATCATGTAACATTAAACTTGTTCTCTCTCTGTTTCTGTCTTTGTCTATCTGTCTCTGTCTCTCTCTGTCTCCGTCCTCTATAGTCTTGCTTTGCAGCCCAGTCCAGCTTTGAACTTGCAGTCATCCTCTTGTTCCTGCCTCCAGAGTCCTGGGAGTGTAGTGACACTGTTAGACTCTATGTCTTTGACTGGGTTGTGTGCATTGATGTGACTCCGTGGATGTTTTCCTCTTTTGTGATGAGACATACCTCAAGCACTTGGAATCCTCTCTACTTTTTTATTATTGCATTGTCTTAAAACTGAACATTGCTTATGTATTTCACCTATACTTTCTACTAAAAACTGTAACACTGAACTTGAGAGCTGGCTCAGCTGGTAAGAGTGCATACTGTTGCTGCAGAGGACCCTTGTTCAGTTCCCAGGACCCACCTCCAGTGGCAGACAACCACTTGCAACTACAGTTTCAGGAGCTATGATACCCATGTACCTGCAAGTACATAGTTCACATAAACTCAGGTGCACACACACATACACACACACAGAGGCACACACACCAATAAAAGCAATAAAAACATTTAAATTCTGCTTGCCTCGGGTCCTATTGTTCCACATGCTCAGTTTTTACTCAGTCCTCTGGGTTTTCTTATTTTGCTTACAATTTATTAGCAACTGAAAAATGATAAATATAACCTGCTCTGTTTGTTAAGAGTAAGCAGAAATTATATCAAGTGGCTAACTGCAATTGCTCAGCCGTATCCTTCCTGAAAGTTTAACCTAACCCTATCTCATAAACAACCAATCCAGGAATGGTGTTCTACAGATCTGCCTTGCTCTGAGACACTATAAATTACTTCACTCACAAAATATTTATAACGTGGAAGAAGTTAAAGGCAAATTGGATAAGCCATGTTTTCTGTAAAACTGAAATATCATTTCAAATGATGATATGAAAAGATAAAATTCCAGTAGTGAACTGAGAGCTTCCCATGAAAAGATGAAAGGACAGGCAAATCCTTGTTTTTGACATTTTATTTTTTTTTTTTATAAATGTGTGTCTTACTTATTTATACATATTTGTGTCTGGGTTTGTGTGTGTGTGTGTGTTTGTGTGTGTGTGTGTGTATAATAAAAGAGTGCCAGTTTCCTCAGAGCTGGTGTTACAGGTGACTCCCAGCTTGTTACATGGTAGGTAGAATCCAAACTCTGGTCTTCATGACTAAACAAATAACAAACTCTTCTGACTGCCGAGATATGTCTTCAGCCCCGTATGTCTTTTTTTTTTAAGGCTTCCCTTATGATCTTTGAAGAGTTATCCCCACTGCAAGGCCGTGTGGCCAGTTACATGTGACTCAGACCAGACCAGTTACATTTTTACCTCTTTTGAACACAAAGGAGCTGTTGCGTCATATTGCCCAAGTATGAGAAGACAACGTGGAAGTCTCTGTGCTCTTGGGCTAGGAGCTGAGTGTGAGGAGCTGAGGTATGAGACACTGGTTTTCTCTGTTCTAAGACTGCTGATTTACAACAGCAGGCATCCTCATCAACTTAGACCATGAAACTCAATATAGACAGGTTCAACAGAGCACCATATACAAGTTGCCCATCGCATGCCTCAGCAAAAGCAAGCAAGCAAGCAAGCAAGCAAACAAACAACAGAAAAGGTTGAGAGAGCTACTTGATAATTTGTTCTTTCAGCTCATCTCCCCATGGCAGAAACTCTCTGCAGTATAGGAGTGTAACATTGTGGTTGCTATTTCATAGGGTGCTCACAAGGTGGTAGATCCAACCCCAGAGTGAGGAAGAGAAAGAGTGGGAGAGACAGAAAATTTTGAGAGAATCTGAGACACTTATTCTTAAGTATTTGGAAACTAGAACCTAGGGATTTTGAAAATAAATCTCTTTAGCTTCCTTAGAAGTTTTCTCTTTTATGAAACTCTCATTTTTCTTCCTGTGAGAGGCAAAGGCAAAAGGATCAGAAGTTCACAGTGACCCTGGGCCATTAGCAAGGCACTGTCTCAAAAACTAAAGTGAGTACTACTCAAGTAATAGAATGCTCTTATTATTTAGAAATTTCTTTTAAAAATAAGAAAAATATAAGCAACTAAATAAAATGAGAAAAATTATAAAGTGAAGGAAATAAAAGTGACCAAAAGCAACATCGGAAAGAAATAGACCTTAGTTCATGCTTGTCATCAATATCAAGATAGTAAGGCTTATTAATCATTTATATATAAGTAAAATGGTAAAAACAAAATCTACATATTTTTAAATTCTTAAGTAGAAAAGGTCTTCCTTTTGAAAAAAAACAAAACAAAACAAAATCCTAGGAGCAAAAAGGGAAAATTCAAAAGTGATAGTAAGCAAATTTAAATAAAATGATACAAAATGAAAAAAATAAGATGAGATGAATATGTGTGCATTTGCATATTAGTAATATGTTTTAACAACAAAGCCACATAAGACAAATAAGGACTAGAAGTGTTGTAAGCAGTTAAGAGTAAACAAGTTGCTTACAAAAGACTTGGATTTGAGTCCCAGCTCTCTCATAATTGCTCTTAATTATCTAAAACCAGGGGGATCTGACACCTCTGGCCCCCTTGGGCACTGCATGCATATGGGGCACAGACATATATGCATACGCATAAAATTAATAAATCTAAAATAAAAAACCTCCAAGGAGTTTTATAAAGTACATATACTAGATTATCAAAGTATCCTATTTCTGGGTATGTATCCAAATCACCTTACCAAAGACATAATCCAAATGCCATGTCTATTCCAGGCACTATTTAGAATACCTACAATATATAATCAGCCTTTGTGTCTGTGAACAGAAGAATAGAAAGTGTGTGTGTGTGTGTGTGTGTGTGTGTGCGTGCATACATATGTGTGTGTAAAGCATGATATCTATCCTTAGGGAAAAGCTTAAGAGCAACTTGTGTGCTCTTAACGGCTTGCCATATCTTATGGAGAATGAACTGTCATTTGCACTAAAATGTTTGCAACTGGATGACATTGTGTCAAGTAAGCTGGGCACAGAATGATAGGTTCAGCATGTTTGCAATCGTATGCTGAATTTAAAAAACATCAGTCTAAATGTACAGTAGTAATTACCAGAGATTGGAGATGCTAAGTGTGAGTGAAGAGAGGCAAAATTTAGTCCATGTATGCATGTTTTGGACCCAATCAACATGAAAAATTAAGACATATCAGTAAGAAAGAGAATAAAATTAAAAAAAATAAAATCTGTAAGCAATAATAAAAATGAAAAAAGGAGGTTAAAGCAAATCTCCATAAGAGGATACAAAGGAAAATGAGGTACCAATATCCAGTGGTCATCGTCTAAAGATGTAGTACTCTTGCATGACAAGTGTGAAACAAAACACAATTTTCCAATATATTGTTGAAAGAAAACCGATATGAATTTTTTTGGAATTGGGGTGAGATATTACTATGAATTTACTTAAGAATACAAACTGAGGGCCTATTATATGCCAAGTAGTGTCCCAGGCAATGGAAGAATGTAATACTCATGGTAGATAGTAGTCTCTGACCTAAAACACTCCATTCTAAAAAAATTTAATATACCAACCTCTTCATACAATAATGTACCATTAGAAATTTGCCTTGCATGAAGGCTTATTAAAGTGCATCAAGGTTTTCCTAAAATGGTATTTGTCATATCATAGTTAATCATGGGAAAATTTAAAACTAGAAAGAAGATCATCACTCTATGACTGGTCGAAAAAGTTACATGTGCTGTCAAGACATTGTTGCAGCTCTTGAAAACAATAAGGTGCAATATTCACATTTATATTTATGTGTAAGACATTTTATGTGGACAGCATGCACCACACAATTATTTCCTCTGATGATAATTTTATAACTGACTTTTATTTCTCTGTTCAGTTTTAAATGGTTTTAGGCTACGCTTCAAATGGCATGTGCTATCTATTTAATAAAAAAGTGTTTGAGAAGTATAAAATGTACATACTATATTAGCAATTAAAGAAATCTGAATTGAATTATCATTGCTGTTTTTAAAATTGATGTGAAAACCTACAAAGGAAAGAAGAAAAATGGCACAGTGTGGACAAGGGTTTGGGGACACAGGAACTGACACAGGAACTTTCTTCTGACATCACTCTCTTTAGATGTCATGCTTTGGCAGGATCAGCATTGACTGTCAGGCAGCTGGAGGCTTTGGGCAATGAATTTCCCTAAAGGTCTTCATTCTCTGTGTCAGAAGTTTTTAAAATTTCATGGACGTGGCAATATAGATACAGCTAGCAGTTTAGTCTTAGGAGTAAATTTTCAGCATTGCCTGGAAATAGCTCCATCCCAAGCCCTGTCTTTGTTATCCTCCAGAGGCTGGGGTTATCGATGGAACAAACTGTGTTGCCATAGGATCAAGCTGATGACAGATCAAGGTTTTGAGAAGGGAAGGCCTTTCTTATAGAGTGGTAGAGGAAAAGAGACCCTCTAGTTCTTAGGGTTGTAGTAGAAGATGGGGGCAGGTTCTGTGTAGGAAGCTAGAGGGAAGAACAAAAGCACTGCAGGACCAGCAAGCAGTTCAGTAGGAACCACAGAGTTGCTTCCTCTTTCTATTCATACAGCCCAGAACTCACAAGATGAATCGTTAAGAAAAAGAGACTGGAAATCAGTAACTTCCTACAAATCCTTGTGATCAAGTTGCATTCTCATTTTCATTCCTCAGCAAGGCAGTTAAGGACATCATATTAGGGCCTGAAAGCATATTTGCTCACCTCATAATTCTGCAAGAAGCTCATTTTAAGCAAAACACAGATTGATGATAGATTTATTCAAATGAATTGCTATTACAGATAGTAGACAAAATATGAAGTCTAATAACAAAAGATGCTGTAATAGATTCATGATATTACCATGTGACTGGATACTGGGGTGACTTAAGAATGCCCTTGAAGAATATTTTCTGTCAAATAAAAATGTTAAAACATTTTAAAAGAAAGAAAATAAATAAAATGAGGCTTCAAATCATAGAATAGAGACATGTTTAAAAAGAATTCTAAAAGACACTCATATATTAACTTGCCTAGATATATGTATTCACCACATGCTAAGAATGGCTCTCTTTGCCTGTGGGTCCATGTAGGAATTTTAAATGAGTGACTGTTGCTTCCATCTGTTCACTTTTGAAATTTTCCTTAATAAATAAAATATGTTCAATATCGGCAAATATTTAATTGAGCATGCTATCTCCATTTGGATTTTGCTATATTTAAGTTTTTTATTTTGTAACTGTTCTTATGATTGTTTATTACTTGTCAGTCACTAATTGTATGTCTAGCAATATAGTTAATTTGCTACAGTGTTTGCCTAGTATATATGGATGCCTGGATTTGATCTCTAGTACCTGGCATGGTGACACACCCTTAAAATTATAGCACTTGTTAGAGGATATAGAGAAGAAATTCAATGTCATCTTCAGCTACATAGCAAGTTCTAGAATGAACTGTAATACACAAGGGCAACTCTAGAAACAAACAGTAACAAAACCAAAGATTTGTTAATTTTAAATATCCAAAGATATGCCATTATTTATCTTTAAGATTTTAAATTCATATAAAAGTCCCCTAATCCACAAAATAAGGTGGAAAAATGTGTCCTGTAATAATTTATCCATAGTAAACCTAATGGTATCACAAAGCTTCTTGTAAAACCTATTTAATTTTTTTTTATAAAAGTTAAGAATAGTATGTGAGATGTTCCCGCTTGTATAAAACAGAACCAGAATCATTATCTGTCCCATGGCCTCTTTTTGAGACCTAAATGAAACTGATTTATGTAAAGAACCTCACAAAATACCTAGGTTTATATGTGGTTGTAACATGAGGGCTGGCTTGTTGGGGTTTCTGTCCCGCCCGGTACCCCACAACCAGCAACTCCCAAGGAAAATCAATCACACAGAGATCTCTATAAGTTATAAAGCTGATTGGCCCATTAGGCCAGGCTACTTATTAGTTCTTATAACTTATGCTACCCCATTATCCTTATCTACGTTAGCCACACGGCTCAATACCTTTCTCAGCTGCACAGCTTACATTTTTCCTCTCCAGTGGTCTGGGCAGAACTGGAAGCTTCCTGCTTCCCAGAATACTCCCAGTCTCTTTGCTCCACCCCTACTTCCTGTCTGGCTCTCCCGCCTATACTGCCTGCCTGGCCAATCAGTGTTTTATTAAAATATGATTGACAGAATACAGACAATTCTCCCACATCATGTGGTGTGGGAGATCCTTCTGTCTATGTGTTGCTTTTATTGGGTAATGAATAAAAAAACCTGCTTTGGCCTATAGCAAGGTAGAACTTAGCTAGATGGGAAAAACTAAACTGAATGCTGGGAGAAAGAAGGCAGAGTCAAAGAGAAGTCATATAGTCCCCACTGGAGACAGTTGCTGGAACTTTACCAAGTAAGCCACAGCCTCATGGCAATACACAGATTAATGGAGATGAGTTAATTTAAGATATGAGTTAGCCAGAAACATGCTTAAGCTATTTGTCAAATGGTATTGTAAATATGGTTTCTGTGTGATTATTTTGGGGATGAGCAGTCAGGAACAAACTAGCAGCCTCCTACAACATATATATCTTAGCTATTCTAATCTCCACCAAAGAACAGCTGCAACAAAGCCTGTTACATCATCATTTACTCCTCTGTCCCTAAGCTTTAGCTCTGGCCATAAACAGAGAACCTCTATCAATCAGGTAGATAATGATGAGAAACATGGTCACCATTCAAGAAATTTTATTTATCATTTTACTCATAAAAATATCAGATCTGTAATAAGCAGATAAATCAATTATGTTGCCAAATATCCATCTGGATACAACACAGCTAAATTATTCTGGTATCTTCATTTGTCTTTATGTTAGTCAATACTTGAAGCAAAGTGCCAACATTTTGGCAGGCAATTCTATGATCTGTTGACTTTTGTTATTTTATAAGCTTGGTTTTTGACATAATAATCTTTATTCAAACACATCTATTAAGTGCATAAAATTAAAAGCAATTCAGAATTACTAACATTCTACTCAGATTCACACTGAGGGGGATATTGGTAAACTGGTAAATTAAGATGAACAAGTACAAAAGCACAAATAATGGCTTTCTATTTGCACAAAAGTTTCTTGTATCCATCCCCAAGTTCAAACAGCTCACAGCAAGGGTGGGTTTTGCCAGTCAGCCACTTTACAGTGTTTTACAATATTTCAACAGTGCAGTATTTCTAAACCAGCATCATGGCAAGACCCACCACTTCCTCTATGACATCATACTACAAATAAGTGAATACAACATATAAAGAATCTGAGATAGCCTTATTTGTTTCTCTTCCATGATGTGTAAATTAACTTGAAAGTTGATTTTTTAAAAATAACTTTAAATTTTGTTCCCATGAAAGATTGTTTGTGCAAGGCAGATACATTATTATTGCAAGATCATTTAAAATGCAAAAGTCCCTTCTTAAATAATTGTTAACCTATTACAATATGATTAGACATCTTGTAATTTCAATGGAACAAATTCCTAATTCTGAAATCTTTGCTGTGGAAGCTAGAATGACAGACTTTTATAGTGTGTTACTTATGCATTGACAATATAGACATATGTGATCACTTGTTCATTATTTAAAAAAAAATGAGCTGTGGGGCAACAGTCCTGTACCCTGTAAAGATTTGTCACTTGTCTTGGTTTAATAAAACACTGATTGACCACTAGCCAGGCAGAGAGTATAGGTGGGCAACCAGGCAGGAAGTATAGGCGGGATGACCAGATTAGGATAATTATGGGAAGAGGAAAGGCTCAGTCAGCAGTCATCATCCAGACACAGAGGAAGCAAGATGAGAGGGCCTCACTGATGAAAGGTACCAAGCCACGTGGCTGACATAGACAAGAATTATGGTGTAATTTAAGATGTAAGAGTTAGTTAATAAGAAGCCTGAGCTAATAGGCCAACCAGTTTATACTTAACATAGACCTCTGTATGTTTCTTTGGAACTGAATGACTGTGAGACTGGGTGGGATAGAAACCTTTGTCAACAAAGTAGGAAACTCAATTTAAACTTAATTCAACCAAGAATTGAAAACATTATTTTTCATGATTTCCAGTTAAAAACTCCTAAAAATCAAGAAAGGCAAACCAATCTACTCTTAGTGTATGGGTCCTGAGGTCACTGGAGTGTCAAACAAGACGAGTTTCTCTTCAGAATCAACACATCCCAGCTTGCTTTCTGATTGGCCAGACCTGTTAATAGGACAGTTACCATTAAAAATGTCAGTTGGTCTAATTTATTGCAGATTTCGATTCATAAAATTAAAATCAAATATGTATTGGGAATTTAAAAAGACTATTAGAAATGCTGTCAACTGTATTATGTAGGTTTGTTACTATTTCCAAACTGTGATCTTCAGGGTTGGTGGTGACACTAGGTAATTTTGATATCAGTTTCTGCCTGGAAAAATATAACTTTAAACATGTTCTCAAAAGTATCATATATCAGGTTCCTAAAATATTCCTTTCTCCCACATAGAAATAAGAACTTTAATAGACAATTTTACTGTGATATACAACAGAGACTATTCATTCCTTCCAAGTGCTGGAATTACAGGCAGGTGCCACCATCTCAGCCTAGGCTCAATATCTTTGACTTTATTAGGTATGTATATTAAGTTAATGAGTTTATCTAACCTGACAGATTGCACGTTTGACAGAATGCAGTATTCAAACAGGTGGAAGAAAAGTGTAATGAAGAAAGTCACTCTCTAACCTCACAGAATAAAAGATATTAGTAAAAGCAAAAAGAAATAATAAAACAAAAACAAAGGCCCAAATAAGTAAATACCAAGTTGTTACATAGATTCAAGTACACTGGCAATCGTAATCTGCATAAATGAGTTAAATTCTCAACTGTACAAATTCAAACTAATAGGTGAATTTATAAAGAGAAACGACTGACCTAAAATAAAAAATCTAATTCAGAAATTAGAAAAACAAAAAGGAGAATAAAATTAAAGAAATATAAAAAACGGCATAAGAAAAACTGCAAATAAATCCAAACACAGATGTAATCATCTTAAATGTTTGAAGTAAACAAGTAGTTTTCATGAAAGTTACCACTTTAGAGAAAAATGCTTTGGCTTTATACTTTCTTACAACATTATAAAGACATTAAAGTAGAAGGACATATAAACCATAGGCCATAAAAATATCAAATCAAAAACAGCTCATTATTAACTGACAATGTAAAGTAAAAAGAAAACTGTTTTAGTTAGGGTTTTATTGCTGTGAAGAGACCCCAAGGCTGTGGCAACTCTTATCAAGGAAACATTTATTTGGGGCTGACTTACAATTTCAGAGGTTAAGTCCTTTATCATCATGGTGTTGATTGACCCATAGGGAGTGGCACTGCTAGGAAGTGTGGCCTTGTTGGAGTAGGTGTGGCCTTGTTCGAGGAAATGTGTCACTGTGAAGGCAGGCCTTGAGGCCTCATATGTGCTCAAGCTTGGCCTACTGTGGCAGTGGTCTTCTGCGGACTGAGGATCAAGATGTAAAACACTCAGTTCCTTCTCTAATACCATGTGAACACACAAGTCTATGGGGGCCATTCCTACTTTAGTACATTCCTACTTTAGTAAATTTGCTAAAAAAGTGATGAAAATGATGAGTTGAACAAATCAGTGTAAACTTCAAAAATGCATCTGTTTAGGAATTGACGGTCCAAGGGAATAAAATTAATAGTCAAGATGCCTAATGTAGATATGTTTCATCAGAAACAGAGGTAAAGAGCTTTGAAAGGATCCTTAAGGACCCAACATAGGCAAATTCAATCGTATCATTAGCTGCTGAGCCATGCCAACTTTTGTAACCTAAGTTTCCTGAAATGGATATCCTGGCTGCCTAATTTATATTTATATCTGCATTAAAATTATTTGCATACCTGCTGTAGGGTTTTATTTATTTTTAATTAATTAATGTTTTTATTTTTTTATATTTCTCTGCTCCCCTCTCTTCCTCTCTCCTCTGCTTCTATCCTCCCCCATGGTCCTCAGGCTTGCAATTTACTCAGGAGATCTTGCCTTTTTCTGCTTTCCATGTATATTAGATCGATGTATGTCTCTCTTAGGATCCTCATTATTTTCTAGGTTTTCTGGTAT
Organism: Myodes glareolus; assembly: GCF_982192425.1. Taxonomy (NCBI): domain Eukaryota; kingdom Metazoa; phylum Chordata; class Mammalia; order Rodentia; family Cricetidae; genus Myodes; species Myodes glareolus. Next base: position 107,524,752 of record NC_142026.1, read on the forward strand.
TGTGAATTGCAGGCTGGTTTTCTTTGCTTTATATTTAAAAGTCACTATGAGTGAGTACATATAATATTTGTGTTTCTGGGTCTGAGTAACCTCTCTCAGTATGATGTTTTCTAGATCCATCCATTTGTTTGCAAATCTCAAGATGTCATTTTTTTTTTTTTTTGCTGTGTAGTACTCCATTGTGTAAATGTACCACGTTTTCCTTATCCATTATTCAGCCAAAGGGCATTTAGGTTGTTTCCAGGTTCTGACTATGGCAAACAATGCTGTTATAAACAGAGCTGAGCACATGTCCTTGTTGTATGATTGAGCATCCTTTGGGTATACACCCAAAAGTGGTGCTGCTGGGTCTTGAGGAAGGTTGTTTCCTAATTTTCAGATAAATCATCATACTGATATCCAAAGTGGCTGTACCAGTTTGCACTCCCACCAGCAATGCAGAAGTGTTCCCCTTTCCCCACATCCTCTCCAGCATAACTAGTCATCAGTGCTTTTGATCTTGGCCATTATTACAGGTTTAAGATGGAATCTCAGAGTTGTTTTGATTTGCATTTCTCTGATGGCTAAGGATGTTGAGCATTTCTTTAAGTGTCTTTCATCCCTTTTAGATTCCTCTGTTGAGAGTTATCCCTGTTCATCTCTGTACCCCATTTTTTAGTGGATTATTTGTTCTTTTGATGACCATTTTCCTGAGTTCTTTGTATATTTTGGAGACCAGCCCTTTGTCTGATGTTGGGTTGGTGAAGATTTTTCCCATTCTGTAGGCTGTCATTTTGTCTTATTGACTGTGTCTTTTGCTTTACAGAAGATTCTCAGTTTTAAGAGGTCCCATTTATTAATTGTTTCTCTCAGTGTTTGTGCTAATGGGATTATATTTAGGAAGTGGTCTCCTGTGCCAATACATTCAAGTGTATTTCCCATTTTCTTTTCCATGAGGTTCAGTGTGGTTGTCTTTATGTTGAGGTCTGTGATCCACTTGGAATTGAGTTTTGTGCATGGTGATAGATATGAGTCTATTTTCATTCTTTTACATGTTGATAGTTATGCCAGGACCATTTGTTGAATATGCTTTCTTTTTTTTCATTTTATATTTTTGCTTCTTTGTCAAAAATCAGGTGTTTGTAACTGTGTGGATTGATTTCTGGGTCTTAGATTCAGTTCCATTCATCCTCCTGTCTGTTTTTAGGCCAGCACCAAGATGTTTTCAGTACTGTAGCTCTGGAGAATTGTGATGTCTCCAGAAGTTCCTTTACTGTACAGGATTGTTTTGGCTATCCTGGGTTTTTTTGTTTTTCCATGTGAAGTTGAGTACTGTTCTTTCGAGGTCTGTGAAGAATTTTGCTGGCATTTTGATAGGCATTGCATTGAATCTGTAGATTGCTTTTGGTAAGATTGCCATTTTTAGTATGTTAATTCTTCCTACCTAAGAACAAAGGAGATTTTTGCATTTTGGGGGGTCCTCTTCAATTTCTTCCTTCAAAGATTTAAAGTTCTTGTTGTCTGTGTCTTTCACTTCTTTGGTTAGAGTTACTCTGAGATATTTTATGCTATTTATACCTATTGTGAGGGATGATGTTTCTCTGATTTTTTTCTCAGCCCATTTATCAACTGTTAAATGAGGGCTAATAATTTTTTTTTTAGTTAATCTTGTATCCTGCTATATTACTGAAAGTGGTTATGAGTTGTACAAGTTCATTGGTAGGATTTTTGGGGTCACATATCAAGCTGTCTTATCATCAGCAAATAATGAGAGTTTGATGTTTTTCTGATTTGTATCTCCTTGATCTCCTTTTGCTGTCTTATTGCTCTAGCTAGAACCTCAGGAACTATACTGAATATATATAAAGAGAGTAGACAACCTTGTCTTGTTCCTGATTTCATTTGGATTGCTGTGAATTTCTCTCCATTTAGTTTGATGTTGGCTATTGGCTTTCTGTATATTGCCTTTGTTATGTTTAGGTATGTTCCTTGTATCCCTATTCTCTCCAAGATCTTTATCATGAAGGGATGTTGTATTTTGTTGAAGACTTTTTCAGCATCTAATGAGTTGATCATGTGGTTTTTATCTTTAAGTTTGTTTATATGGTGAATTACACTGACAGTTTTTTCTATGTTGCACTATCCTCGTATCTCTGGGATGAGGCTCATTTGATCATGGTAGATGATTTTTCTGACGTGTTCTTGGATTCAATTTGCCAGTATTTTATTGAGTATTTTTGCATCAATATTAATGAGTGAGATTGGTCTGAAATTCTCTTTCTTAGTAAAGGCTTTCTGTGGTTTGGGTATTAAGGTAAATGTAGCCTCATATAAAGAATTTGACGATGTTTCTTCTGTTTCAGTTGTGTGGGACAATTTGAGGAGTATTGGTATTAGTTCTTCTTTGAAAATCTTGTTTAATTCTGAGCTGAAACCATCTGATCCTGGGCACTTTTGATGACTATTTCTGTTTGTTTTTTTTTAAAAGCAGTTATAGGTCTCTTTAATCTGCTTATTTGGTCTTGATTTAATTTTGGTAAGTGATATTTATCCAGAAAGTTGTCCATTTCCTTTATGTTTTCCAATTTTGTTGGAGTATAGGTTTTCGAAATATGGCCTAGTGATTCTCTGGATTTCCTCAGTGTCTGTTGTTATGTCCCTCTTTTCATATCTGATTTTGTTAATTTGGATATTCTCTCTCTGTTTTCGGTTAGTTTGGATAAAGGTTTATCTATTCTACTGATTTTCTTGAGGAACCAACTTTTGTCTCATTGATTCTTTGTATTGTTTTCTTTATTTCTATTTTGTTGATTTCAGCTCTCAATTTGATTATTTCCTGATGTCTAGTTTTCCTGGGTGAATTTGCTTCTTTTTGTTCTAGAGTTTTCAAATGTCCTGTTAACTCAGTGGTGTGCAATTTTTCCAGCTTCTTTATGTAGATATTTAGTGCTATGAACTTTCCTCTTATCACTGCTTTCATTGTGTCTCATAAATTTGGGTATGTTTTTTTTTTGTCATTTTCATTGAATTTTAAGAAGTCTTTAATTTATGATTTTATTTTTTCCATGATCCATTGATGATTCAGGTGAGCATTGTTTAATTTCCATGTGTTTGTGGGCTTTCTGGAATTAGTGCTGCTATTGAATTCTAATTTTAAGCCATGGTGATCTGATAAGATACATGGGTTATTCTATTTTATTTTTATCTGTTGATGCTTGTTTTGTTACCTAGTATGTGGCTAATTTTTGAGAAGATTCCATGAAGTAATGAGAAGAAGATACATTCTTTTATGTTTGGATGGAATGTTCTATGGGTGTCTTTTAAGTCCATTAGAGTCATAACATCTGTTAATTCCCTTATTTCTCTGTTAATATTCCATTTTACAGACCTGTCCATTGGTGAGAGTGGGATATGAAGTCTCCCACTATTAATGTGTGGGGTTTAATGTGTGAATTAAGCTTTAGAAGTGTTTCTTTTATATATGAGGGTGCTCTTGTATTTGTGGCATAGATGTTCAGTATTGAGATTTTCTCTTGATGGATTTTTCCTGTGACAAATATGAAGTGTCCTTCTTTGTCTCTTTTGATCGATTTTAGTTTAAAAATATGGAACTCTTTTTGAATTTACGTGTCACCCTCACTCAGAAGCCATTCTTATCTTTTCTGTATCATTCCAATTTTAGTGTATGTGCTGCTGTTCTTACACTGTTTCCTGTCTCTTGATTAAATAATTATTTTTCCTACATGGATTTTTACAAAAGAGAATTTCGTTTTGTAGGGTATTGCTATGATTTTGTCTGGAATTACATGTAAGTTATACATAACATTTTGTTATAACTGGATATTATTTTCCATTTGGTTTCATAATGAAAGATTAAAGATGTATAGTAATTTTACATACACATACACACAGATAATTTTTTTTTTTTTTAGAGACTGGGTTTCACCAAGTTGACAGGCTGACCAGAAACACATAATTCTGCCTCTTGAATGCTGAGATTCCAGTTATACAGAACTATTATTTATTTCAAGGTCTATTCTTATTATTAAACAATGCAATTGTAGATTTTCTGAAAATATGGCTAGTTTATCATTTCAGTACATAGTTATAGAATCATTGGCTGTTTTGCTTTCTGGAAATGGTTGAAACTGTGCCCACAAGACATGCTGGCCTGTTGTAATTGAATTCACTGTCATTCTTTATCACATTTCTATAAACTTTTATAAGATACCATTTTCAGGCTATCATAATTTCATCCAGTTCTAGTTATCAAAATTCCTTTGCCTTAGTTTCTATTATACTTATTTGTTTCTGATAGAAATTTGCTAAAAAGTTTTACTATATTGTTATGGGGTAGCTTTTTTGTGCACTGTGAAGATGTGTCTTTGAAAAGGTACCTTTTGATTGGTTTAATAAAAGGCTGACTGGCCAATAGCTAAGCAGCAGGAGGTGAGGCAGGAAAGTCAAACTGAGAGAACACTGGGAAGAAGGGTGGAGGTAGAGGCAGCCATGAGGAGATGTGGAGAGAAGCAAGATGAACATGCCATACTGAAAAAAGTTACTGCCAAGTGGCAGAACTTAGATAAGAAATATGGCTTAATTTAAGTTGCGAGAGCTAGTTAGTAATAAGCCTAAGCTACCTACCGAGAATTTATAATTAATATTAAGTCCCTGTGTGGTTATTTGGGAGCTGGCTGGTGGGACAGAACTGTTCAGTGGTCCTGACAATACACTCTGTCTACACCGTACAAATAGATTTCAAACTTCTTAAAATTCAAGCAAATCTTACATTTTGTATTTCAACCCGGAGTTGTTAAGTTGATACACATTCAGTTTTTAAAAATTACTTGCAAGACCACATCTTAGGAAATTACATGGCAACTTTTGTTATTCAATTTTGTTTTTAAATGAGATTTTATTTTTCCTAACAAGCAAGCCAATATTGTTTCAACCTCTTCCATTACTATGACATATCTTTTAAACACCTTTGTCTTTAAACTTTATGCAAGTTTTTGTTCAAGTTACAATACTTATACTACTTGAATGTACCTGCCAAATTCATTTACTCCACACTAAGAATTTGGTAGGTGAATATTCTCTTCAGTTTGCTTTTCAATTAGCATAAATAGTAAATTCAATTTTTATTCAAATCTGTACTTCTTAATTTTTATGTTTCCTACTAAGCAATAGTAAATATTTTAGCATAATTCCCCAATGAGTAATTTGTGATGTTTCTCATTTAGTTATTTTATCCAGTAAGTTGATAACTCCACTTTTATGATACACAAAGTTATTTGAAAAGTACATTTAATTTACTTCATGAGGGTATTTTAGCATATTCAATGATTTTTTTTCCTCCCGTTTTCCTATCTGCTGATCAGTTTTGTGGGTTTAGCTAGACTAGACAACAGCAGAGAGATGATGCAATGCTTTTTCAGGGTATGTCTGAGAAGGTGTCTCTTCCCAGATCAGCTCTGGCATCAGTGGGGGTAAATAAGGAAGATGTGCCATCACCAGTGTGGGTAGGGGCATCATTCAGCTTGTATGTTGCCCACATGTGTAGGTACACAATGCAGAGTGAGGGGTAATCTTGCCTCTCTGGAGCCTGCACAACAACCTCCTCAGGACTCTGTGGGAACTCACACATCTCCTCCTCAAGCACCTCTGGTGTGATAAAGGCACTTGTTACCAGGCCTGACAACCTGAGTTAGTTCATTCATCGGCTCCCACATGATGGAGAGAACCAACATGTCATAGGTCACAGATATATGTGCATGTACACACACACACACACACACACACACACATACACACACACACAATTAAAATGTAATGTAAAACATTTTAAGAGAGTGGCTTATAGATAAATGATCTCAGGCATAACTCTGAAAATACTACCTTTTATGCACTTACTGCTGAATAGCAGTTTAATTAAGTATGAATTCTTTGTTGATAATTTTCTTGTTCCTTCCATCTGTGCTTAGGCATAATTATTGAAATACACTGATGTAAACGGGAAGCCTATTTCCTGCTTGATTGTGATTTCTAAGGAGTTTATCTTGGTAGTTCTGACAGATTCCACGAGTGTCATTTTATCTCAGAAGTGCTGAGATAAGCATTCTGAACCTATGTGTGGAACTTATTAATGAATCCCTGCATCCTCTTGACTTCTGTAGCTCCATTAGTTTTTTACCTCTCCAATTGTCCTAACCCTCCAAGCTACCCTACTGGAACTTCTTCGCTGATTTATATTAAGTTTTTGAAATGTATTCTCAGTGAGTCCCTTCTTTCTCCTTCCTTTTAGTTATCTTGTAATTGTTTCCATTTTTATCTCTTATGTATACTACATTTTATTTAAATGCTGTTCTTTTTACAGTTTGTGGATAACGCTGGGGAAGGACCCTTTTGTATGTTGTGAACATATGCTTGTCTCATTGGTTGATAATAAAAGCTGATTTGCAGGCAGAATAAGGCTGGGTAAGAAAGTCAAATGGAGATACAGGGGGAGGGCTGAATCAGGCAACACTATGCAGCTGCCTAAGGAAAGAGATGTCAGAGAACCAGTAAGCCATGAGCTGTGTGGTGATGTATAGATTAATAAGAATGGATTAATTTAAGTGTAAGGGCTAGTTAGTAATAACCCTGAAATATAGGTCAAATATTCTGTAATTAATGTAAACTATTGTGTGATTATTTAAAATCATGCAGTTGGGACAAAAGAAAATCTCTGCCTTCATTTACAGGATACTTAAACAGTCTTTTCTATTCTTTGTTTATTAAAGCTAGCCATGTTTCATTTTATCTTGACAGTTCTTAACACATCCTACTTTAAAACTCTAGCTCTGGCTGGCCGGTGGTGGTGCACGCCTTTAATTCCAGCACTCAGGAGGTAGAGACAGGTGGATCTCTGTGAGTTCGATGCCAGCCTAGTCTAGAGCTAGTTCCAGGACAGGCTCCAAAGCTACAAAGAAAGTCTGTTTTGAAAAAACCAAAAGAAAAAAAGAAAGAAAGAAAGAAAAAAGGAAAAAAAACCCACAAAAAATCCTCTAGCTCTGACTTTTTAAAGAAAGCTCAAATTAATTATAATGGTCTCAAATTTATTCTTGGTTATATTTTAGCGTTCTTTTACTTTTCTTTCTTTTCATTTTCTTTCTTTCTTTTTTCTTTTTTCCCCTGGCTTTTAAAGACAGGTTTTTTATGTAGTCCTGGCTGTCCTGGAACTTACTCTGAACATCAGGCTGGCCTCGAACTCACAGGGATCTGCCTGCCTCTGTATCCCAAGTGCTGGAATTAAAGGTGCGCATCACTACTATTCTGGTAGTATTCTATTTCTTTATGCGTTTATAATTTTCACCTCTTTTTTATCTTCTTTTTCTGACTTTAGCCTTCCCCTACTACTTATCAGTATTACATTTGTGTGTGTGTGTGGTCATGTATGTGCTGATGCAGCTGTGTGGGCACATGTGTGTATGTGATAGACAGATCAGCCAGTCACAGCATTGAAGTATCATCCAATCATAGACTCCCAGCAGATCACAACATACTCATGTAGGGCAAATGTTAACTATGTCAACTGTATCCAATTACATGTTTTTATTTTATTTTTTTAATGTGCCTTCCTTTGGCTATATACATAATCAACACATGTGGTGGAATAAAGCATTTAGAACTGAATCATTTTTATAAATGATTTTTATGAATGATACATAGCTTTAGAATTTTTTTCCAAATTTATCACTGACTATTTTCTTTGCATTTTGTGTGCACTGAGAGACTAGCTCCTTGGGAAAGACCTGGGGTGCTTGCTCTTAGTTCCAGAATTTGGGAGGTGAAAGCACTTGGGTTAGAGTTCAGGGTCAATTTCAGCTACCTGGCAAGTATGAGGCCAGCCTGGACTACAGAAAGTTTCTCAAAAAGCAAAAATAAACAAGAACTATTATTTTATGAAAAGTGTCATAGATCCAGCAACAGCATTTAAGTTTTCTCAAGTCGACTCCCAAGGAGCTTTTTTGGGTCTTTCTTGCATTTCTTTCCAAACAATGCAAGCTGCTAAAATAAAATGGCTTCATTTCCAGTGTCACCCATCGCATGCACAACGTTAACTTTTCCTTCCAAACGGATATTGCCCGGTGGTCATTTTACACTGTAAAATTGGGGTTGACATTTACAACAGCAAAGGGTACGGTACATCCGGGGGACATGAAGGTAGAACCGTCAGAATTTAAAAAGCAGTGTGGCAGATCATACAGTTGGAAGAAGAGTTTATAGGGATCAAATGTCATGTGTTCTATGCAGTATTTTTCTCTCCTTGTCTGTCTTGCTTAGTGTGAAAATAATTCTTTAGCGTATAAAATACCAAGTCATTTTAAATGCCTTCTGGATACAAATCTAACATATAATCCTGCAATTTGCAAGACTCTCTTATTTACTGTCTGCTTCTATCTTAAAAACAACTTATTATTATTGTGTGTGCCATAGGACTTGTGGCGAGGTTAGCAGGCAACTATATGGAGTGGTTCTTTCCTCTTCCACTTTTCCATGAGTTCCGGAAACTCTCCTTGGAAAGCTTGCGAGACCATCGCTTTTCCCAGGCATTGTCTGGCTAGTTTCCTGTTTTTCTTGTTTGTTGTTGTTTTTATTTAGCAGGGGAAGTCACATTGATTCTAGTTATAAAGAGAAGACTAAAGATTTGAGCTGCTCTACAGAGCAATTTAATCTCAATAATCAACTAGCTAAATAGATATCATTCAGAGGCAAAGACACCATGGTGCACATTTGAGAGCATTTAAGTGAACTCATTTCTAATCTCTCCCCCGTTGACAATAGGCAAATATTGATACTGGGTGCTACAATGCACAAGGCAAAAGAGAACGATTTTCATGGCTATTGAAAAAAGCCACTGGAGTCGCTTTGCCAGTTGTTGGTTCCTTTTATCTCTCTGAATTGGCTTTGTGTTTCAGGCTTTGTCTCTTATTTAGAGGCAATTTATACAGAAAAAAAGAGGCTTTCATTTGCATATTCTGTTGCATTCAAAGCATGTTTCCTTGGAAACTTTGGTTGTCTGAGACAGATGTTTACATAAACAATGTTTTCATCAAAGCTAATGCTTCCACAAAAGGGGGATATTAATAGTTTGTCTTGAATAAACACCAAGTTAGCACGAAAACACTCTACCCCAACATCTACTGGAACTGGCAGATTTAGAGACCTTTATTAAGAATATAAAATCATTTAAAAAGCCTTTTATAATAATACAAGGTTGCATGTGCTATACAACATGAAATAATACTCCTTGTACTTGGATCAGGCATAGGTCCATCCAAGCAATAGGAAGACAGAGACAGGTAGATCTCTGTGAGTTGCAGTCAGCTAGGGCTACCCAGTAAGACCCATGTTTTCAACAAAACAAAATAAAACAAGACAAATACTTTCTACTAATTGGCAACTAGCTGTTAATTAAAATGACTACTTGAGGTGAGCGAACAGTGTTGGTGACATGGGTTAGCTAGTGGTGTTTGCCTAGCATGCAATCTCCAGGTTCAATCCCCAGCACCTCCTAAACAGGATGTGATGTATACACTTGTAATCCAAGTACTTGGGAGGTCAAGCAGGAGAATCAGCACTTCAAGACAATCCTTAGGTATTGAAAAGTTTGAGGACAACCTGGGATACAAGAAATCTTGTTCCAACCAAACTAAATAAATCAATTTTAAAATAAAACTGAGCTTTAGGGACGGAAGAATAAAGACGTTTGCTAAAGCCGACAGGGCAGATGTTGCCCACAGAGGATCACTAAGATTAGAACTACAGTCGGTTCCTGTACTGGGGCAAAAGTCTGGAGTCAGGTCTGACCTTAAATAAGGAGCAGTAAGGGTTTATAGTCAAGAAGCGTTGAGCTCTGTGGTGCGGTAAGATACGGAAAGATTTGGATTCAATGACAGCTTCTCGGTAAGCTCAGGGGGCTTTCCCAGAAGCTCAGAGTCACAGAGAACTCTGCTGAGTCAAAGACCTCTGTGTTCTTATCTTAGGGATTCAAGGAATGAAACCAGGGACAATGCGACAGGGATTTCAGGAAGGAAGTTTATTCTAGAATTAGACGGGAGCTTACCAGAAAAAAAAGGCGGAGTTTTGTTAGAGGATGGCATCCCAGGAAATGGCACCAAACTGCTAGTCTAGGGCTCTTTAGAGGTCTGCAGGTAGAAACTGAGGTGCGGTGTGGGCAGGGAGATGAATGACTCTGTCCAGTAGTCTGAAGCAGGGTGTATCCAGATGCCTCCTCTCACCTCAGGTCAAGTCTTCACGGACAGATTTCAGGAACGGGTGCAAAGGTAGGCAGGAGAGAAAAAGAAAAAAATCAACCCTCTCCCATTTCTGGTATCCCTGTGTTCTGTCAGAACAAAAGACATTTTGCCAAAAGCGTTTCCTCCAGCATCTCTCACCTTCAGTAAGGACAGAGTTACCCAGAGGACTAGAGATATTTCCAGCTTCAAGGCACAGAAAATCTATTTATGACCACAGTTCCTTACCCCAGATCTGCCTGACCAGTTCCTACCTCCCATTCTTGTTTAAGTGGAAAATTACTGAGAGGAAACAAATGGACAGTAATAAAAAACTTGGTGGATGATGGCAAAGGGTGGGGGAGGCAAATGCACAAAGAAAATCAGATGCCAGTGACGGGGGATTTTTGCTCAAGCCAATTTGTGGTTCTCTTGGACAAATCAAACTCTACAAGGAGAAGAAGAGAATCACAAGACTGGGTTCAGTCAGGTGAAGGACTCAGTGGCACCAGTCCAGAGCTCTGGCTAAAGGAGAAAATCTTCGTCAATGCACACATCAACATTTCACGTTAAGTTAAAACCAATGATTTCGCACTCATTTGCACGATCTTTGAAGGTGATCCAAGACCATTACTTTGATGTCTGCTGAGAAAAGCATCACATTTTCTTCGTTATATAAACACATCCATGATGTACTTTTTGATTTCCAGTTTTACTTTCTTTAAATTTAGTAGTGGAGTCCATGTTCTTGGGGAAAAAATAAGACTGAGTGGAACTTCCTCCTAGATTTTATTTCCAAAACCCTTGTCAATATTTAAGTTCCCTTGCTTGTCACACAACAGTGAGTATATGTTAGGCATTAACATTTATGAACGTCTTCAAAGCATTTAACTTAGTTTACACAGCAAATCCACCGTCAATCACCTTCCATCAATTTGCATACCACTTAATTTAATTACATAATTGTAGTCAGAAGTACAGCTAGCATAAACAGTTCAGGAAATTCAGCTCAATTTTAGTGGGCACACATTTCTACTGCTAGGAGTATATCTATGCAAGAAAGAACCAGAGCAATCTACTGAGTACTTACACGTATCATTTAAAACATGTCTGAGACCAAGCAGGCTCCGATTCAAGGGTTTCATTGCCGTAAAATGTTTTTTTAAAAATGTTATTTTTAAGTCTTTACAGATACTAGACAGAAAAAGAAAAGATCATGCCTTGGAAGAAATTTCCCCCAACCACCAGCAGTGGGGTCCAAGGAGGTGTAGCCAGAATGAAGTAAAAATACTTAAGATAAAACTTAAGAGAAATGAAAAATTGCTAGCTATAATCACTCTATCCACATCTTCCATTCAGACTTCCTATTTTGAAAGAGAAAGCAATCTGATCTCTTGAGATTTTACTCCTTTGGTGCAAGGCAGAGTTCTTTGTGAAAGTTCATTTCTTGGATTGGTGGAAACTGAAATTCCTTTGGGTATTTTATTTGGGGGTGAATGCTGCATCCTGCATGGCTCTAGTGATTGACCAAAGCGGGGCATCAAATTAATGCAGAGAGAACAGACACATGGGTACAGAGGAAGTTGGGGTGGACTGGGCTCTCTGACGGAGACACTCAGTGTACGTATTATATACAGTTGAACAGAAAGGCCAGTTTGCGTGCACTTGAACAAGGAGGTAGAGTTATTACATACACGAAAACAAGGAGGCAGATTTATTATCTACAGCTGGAAAAGGGGAACTGTTTAGCTAATCTCATCAGAAGCAGTCTATAGAGGAGGAATCTTCTGGCAGAAAATAATCTAGGTGTGAAAGTTACGGTGGATTGTTGCTGCATACATTGGCAGCATTTCCACTCAGACTAGAGGAAGATTTTGCCATCCCTTTGAGTCTCACTTGAGGGGAAGGTTTACCACTCATGGCTCTGAGGCTTTGGTCCTTGACGGAGACAACCAAGGGAGCAAGGACTTCATTCACTCCTTACTGGTGAGCTTCAAGTTACACTTTTGAGCTTGAACAGCTGTTTTGGAGGGCTTCAGACTTGGATCAAGATTACCTAGTTATATGTCCTCTTACAAGACAGGCCTGTTAGTTTCTATTTTTTGAATAGTTTCAGTACACTTACAGTATTTTAACTTGAACAACTCCCCTTCTGAATTAAATGTCTGCACAGTGTTTTTTTTCAAGTTTTATTTATATATGTATGTATTAATTTATTTTTATGTGCACCTGTGTTTTGACTTCATCATGTACTGCATGTATGCTTGGTACCAGCATATTGAAGTTACTGATGGTTGTGAGCAACCATGTGATTGCTGGGAACTGAACCTAGGTCCTCAGCAAGAACAGAATATGCTCTAAACTATTAGGCCATCTGTCCCTTATATTTTAAAGATTTATTTTTTTTTAAAATTTTATGTGTATGAGTCCATGGTTGAAAATGTGTGTTATGTGGGTGAAGATGTGACCTTTTGCAGTGGAGATTACAGGTATTAGATGAGTGTGTTCCTTCACTTTTTCTATCGACTATGACTATCCAAATATCCACCAAAATCCAACCTGAGATAGTGCTTCTTTAGTGCATTGTCCCAAAATGATAGATAATGCAGACATTAAACAGGAATTCATTCTAGCTGAAGGTCTTCTCCAAAATGGCTCCCTGAGCAGAAGAATTGTGGATAGTATTCAGGATGTAGTGGACACCAGCTAGTATTTTTTATAGTAGGAGCAACGAAGGTAACTTAATCTGCTGTGTTGTAGATCTTAGAGAGTTACAGGGTCTTTCTCAGCCAAGATGTGTTTGATTCAGAATACAAGTATGAGATCAAAAAGTCACCAAAATCCAACCTGAGATAGTGCTTCTTTAGTGCATTGTCCCAAGATGATAGTTAAAAACATGGATGTACATAAGAATAAGCAAAGCAAAGGCAGATTAAACAAAGGAAAATTAAGGAAAAGTGAGAAACTCAGAAAGATTGAGGAATTCAGGAAGAGTGAGAGAAATTTCAGAGAATGTGATGCTCCCAAAAGAGGGGAAAAGCCAGCTGCCTAGTTTCTTTTTTTAGGGACATTTCATAGAAGAAGCTGGACAAACACGAGGGTCATTTCTCTCAAGATTTGTGGATTTTCTCTGCATATTGTGGGCTAAACCAATGAGAACAGAGGAGGATCATACCCTGAACTAATGAGAGCAGAAGGGGATTATACTCTGAGCCAATGAGAGTAGAATAGGATTATATTCAGAGCCAATGAAGGCAGAAGAGGATTATTGGTGTGGCAGGTCCTTCTGTCTATGCGTTTCTTTTATTGGTTAATGAATAAAGAAACTGCTTTAGACCTATAGCAGGGCAGAACTTAGGTAGGCAGGGAAGATGGACCTGAATGCTGTGAGGAAGAAGAACAAAATCAGGAGACACCATGGAGCCATCGCGGGAGATAGACATGCTGAAACTTTGCTGGATAGGCCATGACCTCGTGATGATGCACAGATTACTAGAAATGTGTTAAATTAAGATGTAAGAGTTAGCCAATAAGAAGTTAGAGCTAATGGGCCAATCCATGTTTTAATTAATATAGTTTGTGTGTGATTATTTTGGGTCAAAGCTAGCTGCACGACTGGGAACCAACAAGCGGCCCTCATTGCAACAAATTATATCCTAACCAATGAGAGCAGAGGAGGATCATACCCTGAGCCAATGAGACCAGAGGAAGATCATACCCTGAGCCAATAAGAATAGAATAGGATCATACTCTGAACCAATGAGAGCAGAGTAGGATTATATCTTTAGCCAATGAGAGTCAAAGAGCAATATACACTCTACACAGATCCTTCTGGTTGAGTGAGAGAGACCATCACATTTTGCTCCTGCATTGTTTGCAGTTAGAAAGGTGATCAGGTGTTGAAGCCCTGCCCTACCATTGTCCATCTCTTTCTTCTGCTTTGTTAACTGCTCTTAACAGTTAACAAGCTCTGTCAAGTTGTTCTTGCCAGTTGTTGACCTTGTAAGTGTCGCCGGGACTTTGACTGTGTCTTGTGTCTTGTTAGCGACTAATTAAACTCTGCTTTCTTTGTTTTCACATTTATGTGGTCATAGCTGCAGCTTTATTATGGGCCTTTTTTCCTTTACTCCGACGGAGCTCTCATTCCTGCCTCAGTATTGGTTATTTGATTAGTTCTTTCTTATTTATGAATGGTGGTGTGATTTAGGGAGAAAGCTTTAAAAGTCAGCAAACTTAATCAGTGTTTTTCTTCTAGTTTTTATAATGCAGTGTTTCTTCTCCACAAAACATAAATGCAGCTATGCTTACAGTAAGTTGATATATTAGTAATTTATTATTTTTGTCTAAAAAAGCAATAATTTAGTAATAAGGTATATATTCGTTCCATTTTTTTGTTGATACTAAAAACCAACCTTCCAAAACTTAAATTTTCTTTCAATGACAAGGTTAATAAATCTAGCTAATGTTTTAAAAGAATATTATGTCATAGCACTACAAAAATAGTCATAAAGAAACATAGAGAAAGCTCCTTTATTTGGCTTATTTTACTTTATAAAGTAGACTGTGGCTCTATTCAAATAAACCCAAATGTAAATGTGACCAATGCAGTAAAACATTCATTACAACATCCCATTATGCCAGAAAATAAAATACTATTTTATTTTCCAATTTTGCATTTTCCTATTTCTTCACAAAACACAAGACAAAACAAAACAATGAAAACCTTTGCTTTGGTTGTGGTCTTTGTAACTTAACTATTGTAAATTCAAATTGAAGAATTTTAGATGAAGTGGAAACATCTGTGTATGTGTTAAATAAGTGATGGAATGAGCTTGGACTCTAATAGAAAGATACCACATCCTTTGTGATGTCTATTAAAAATAGAAATTCAGTTGAAGCCGTCCTTTTTTCCCCCTCTCTGTGCCTTTAGATTTGACCTTCTCCATAATCCTTATGTCTGAGAAGAAGCCAGCTTCCAATTTCAGTCAACTAGGGGAGACAGGTCAGAGTCTACTGCAAACTCCATGCCAGAGGAGGACTTCTTTCCTCAGTCTCAAAATCCTCTGGAGCTGAGCGTCATTCCTCAAGTCAAGAACTTTCACTGTGAGTCCCTAAATCTCCCACAAAGAAAGACAGATGACCAGAAGAGAGGCATTGCTCCCTAACCCAAACCCCATCTCTCAGAAAAGGAATGAAGAAACGTAAGAGCTCAGGTGGAAAACTTCGATGCTGTGTTTGGGAAACTAAAAAAGAATGTCCAAATCAATACACTTATTACTTTGTTTACTTCGATACAAGAAAACAGCGACGTGAGAGCTGATGAGCCACGGGCCGTACTTTGTTTCTTGGTTTTCCTTCTAATCTTTTGTTTACTTTCTTCTCCTAAAAGTCTAGCCTTTAATCTTGTATTTCTCCCTTTCTTTCTCCCAGCCCCTTTCCCAGTCTTCTAAAATACCCCCCTTTCATGTGATATTATGGATAACGCTTCTCTTTGAATACTTATATGAGCTGAATACAGACATGTTATGCATTCATTTCAAAACAAGGGAATAACACCCGATCCTGGAGGATGAGATCCCCTTTGACGTTTTGAATAGAAGGAAAAATCACTTGGGAGAGAACCTTCAACCCAACTTGGGATTTAATCAACGCAAATCCCATTTGTCTTTCCTGTTAATGCCTTCCGTATTTGTTGGACCCTTTATAGATGGAGATATGAAACAAACTTCAAACTTAAGATAAATAACCTAAAAAAATCTTGCAGTTTTTATCCTGTTGTTTTCCAGAAAATTGATTTGTTACTTTTTTCATGGGAAGGCTACTTTATCAGCATGTATTATGAATGGCTGTTACAAAGGTGACTTGAACTTTCCTCTTATATGGCATCTTCAGTAAAAGTCATACTTTGTCAGAGAAGAGGTAAGACATGGAGAAAAGTCCTTAACTTTTTCTCAGCAGAAAATATAGGAAGACAAATGTATAAGAAAAAGCAGACAAAATCGAGCTCCTGAGATTTACACAGATGCCTGTCATGAAGTCTCTGAGCTGAGCAGGGTCCTCACGTGTCATGGTTTGTGTGGGCTGTGCAACAAATAAGGTGGCTACAAACAATAGAATTGGGTTACATTTCTTGAGGCTCTAGAATTCAATAGTAAGGCGCTGCTAGCCCTAGTGCTTGGTGAAGCCATCTTCTTGTTCTATAAATAATGATGTATGTCTCACCTGCTGGGAAAAGAACACTGAACACGTTTACTGTTCTGTCCATCAGTCCCAACTGTGAGGGCTCACACCCATGACTCAGCCATCTTCCGAAAGTTCCACCCATGAATGCCATCATATTAAGGATCAAATTTCAATCTACAAATTTTAGGACATGTATACATTCAGACCACAGTAAAGGTATTCACAATTACCTTGGATGGTTAGTCTTGCTCTCTGGAAAAGAGGCGAGGAGACCCCTGTAAATTTGTACTAAATGAGGGAAGGTGCAGGACCTTTCTCCATCTCTTCCCAGATGCCTTTACCTTAAACTAGTCACCTCTCAGAAGTGATAGACTTTGCTATGGCACACCCTGTTGCTGGCCTCCACTGTCTGGATAGCTTAGGCCTAGCGTCATAGATGTAAGACAGCAAGGGGACTGGAAGGAAACGTGGAAGCAAAGGAGAGGTGTGATCCCAGACTGTTAAGATCCTCATCCATGCTGCTCTGCACAGAAGGAAAAAATTGTGTGTCCAAAACAAGTAGAATGGACTTTGGGTCTTACATGACAGGGTTTTGAAGAGATTTTCCAAAGAAGGCTCCTTAAAATCTGTATAATTAAATTTTGGACAAAATCATTTTCTGCTTCTTGGTATAAGACAAAAATCATTTTTGAATCATGTCTCTTGAGATGGATTCTCCAATTTCTTTGTAACAACTCTGAATATTATTTGTGACTCTTCCTCAATGTTACATTTTGTTTTAAATTTTTTTCAGGCCTATACTCATATAAAAATAATTTCATAGTGAGATGACAGAACTTGATTGTGCAGATAATATGTGGGTTAGTTTTAGGGTGAACTTGACTTTCTTGTGTTATATGGCTCATAAATATGTCTATTAATCCTATAAATACTATAGCATTTACTGAGTTTTATTTTTGTTTTCAGAGTAAAATCTATACTTAAGATGCAAAACCATGTGATTTATAGGAGGTAAGTTCACATGCACATCACTTCTAAACTAGCAATCACCAAACTGATAATGGATTGATGCCTCCTCTTTCATTAGGAAGTCCTTTGAAACAGGGGACTGATAAATTCTGAAATAGTTTCTGAAGTATTTTACACCATTCCCCCATTTCTTTAAGTGAAAATTCTTTTAAACAATTGGAAAACATAGCAAGTACCACAACCCATTTAACACTGTTGTCAAAATTGCTCAGCTCCACATGTAAGTGTTCTTTAGCGCTCCGCTCTCAGAGGTGACAGGTTATCTATTACTTTGTTTTTCATTCTTTCACCTCAGTCTCCATTTGAGTGGCTTATTTTCTGTCGACAAATGAAAAGTTAAACCATCAGTTTTTGTCTTTCTGATGACACGGAGTGATGATTTTAAAACAGCCTAGAAGAAATGATGTCATAGTAAGAAGAAGCAGGTGTGGTGGTGACAAAAGTGAGCCTGGCTACACCATCTTGGTAAAACCTATGTATCTGCCCAGATAGCCATCCGAGTGTGGGAAGACATTTCCTACTGACAGATGAAAAATATGTATTGCAAGTTTTATCATTCTTTATTACTGAACAACTTGCTTCTTCTGACAAAACCCATATTTTCTTTATAAAATTTAGGTGAATGACACTTGATGGTCCAGATGGCAACAAGTGATGTTAGCAGTTGGGAGGAAAAGAATCTCCTAGCAAACATCGCCAGCTTTGTTCGGTTCCAGCGCTTAGGGCATTCTTCATGCTTCATGTCAATTGATTTCAGTTACTCTCACACAGAAGCCTCATTTTCTATCAGGCTTGTTCAGCTGAACATCAAACTTCTGTACCTATCTGTATCCATATTAGTGAATCTCAAACTGAACTCTCAGGCTATAGAGCTCCAAAATAAAGGTCCTTTCAAGATTAATTAATAGTGACCATTCTTTATACTCAGGACTACAATTTGAGTTTGAGTCTTGGCCTGTCTTTTGCTCTTTTGTCCCATATCTGGGCAAGAGTGTATATGCCATCTAACCCCTTCTGTCTGAATTACCTGTTACAGACTGGAACATGGCTGGAGGGATCTCCATGCTTCTGCCACCTCCTGTATCATTCTTTTTTGAAAAATACTTTAAATATTAGCACAATAGACTTCATCATGATATCTTCGTACATGGATATAATAGATTTTCATCATATTTACCCACACTGTTACCCTCTCTCTTTCTCTCCAAACCACTTTCTATTGTCAACTCACTCCATTTCCACTCTCATAACTCATGTCTTTCTTCTTCCTTTCTTTTCTTTCTTTCTCTGAGCTCACGAGTTTCACTACGGTTCTTTACAAGAGTATAGCTGAAAAATTTGTTTACAGAGACATGAGCATCTTCCCAGTGGCTACACCACTGAAGAAAATGTTTCTCTCTTCCCCATTAATGAATGACTGTGCACAAGCTCTCAGGGAGGGGCAGGACCTCAAGAGTCCTTTCACCTTCTATGAATGGTTGTTGACTGCCGTTATTGTGCTGATCTTGGGCAGGTAATCACAGTTGCTGTGAACTTGATTGCAGCAACTATACCACACCCTGAAGTCAGGATTTTACACTATACCACCTACCCCAGCTTTTGAATTCTTTCTATCAATTCTTCTTTAATATTCTCTGGTGAATTTTTTTTGAAGGAGTGATATTGCTGTCTCATTTGTGGTCATGTGTTACTTCTTATTACTCTATTCACATTTAAACATTCAAGCAAAGTACTTGAAATACCATTTATTTTCATGTCATTTCTGTGCCCAAACCCCACCACTATTTTAATTAAAAAAATAGGCCCATTTTAATTAAAAAACCCAGCAACATAGTTCTCAAACTGATCAATAAATACATACATGACCTAGTCTACTGTTAAATCTCTTATACAGGAACATTCTTCAATATCTAGCACTAGGACACCTTCTGGTAAATTCATCCTTGATGTAATTTGGAAACATTGAGGCCAGTCAACCTAATCTATATACTGTGTTTACTTTATCCCCCAGTAGATTATGAGAGCTACCCTTCTCAACTCTGTATATTAGCCATATAGATGAAAAAAGTAACAACAAAAAGATTCATCTGGAGAAAGTTAATATTAAATGGAGTTAATACATTTTATACACAATTTACTCTTTGTATTTAAAATTAATAGGCATGTCAAGAAATAGAGTCCTAGGGCCAGAAATAAAGAGGAGGAAAAAGATACAATTAAAGCAGACTTATAATCAAGTTATTAACTGATGGAAACATTATCATAATTAATTGAATCAAACATATGATTTGAAGAAATGGAGATAATGGAAAAAAATCAAGGTTAAAGAATGTTCTCATAGGGGTAGACGTGCAAACTAATTGCATTGATGACTGAAAACGAAGATCATATAAATGGTTAGAAGGAGCAGGAGACAAAAAGTCAACAGAAAAGATCCATCCTGGATCACCAAAAGAGAAGGAATATAACTGATATGTGGAATGTATTATTATGATCTGACATTCCAGAATGAGGCAGAAAATGTACCAGAGACAACATTCGCTCCTACTGCTTCTACCTCTTCAGCACACCCCCACTCGTGTATACCACCACAGTCAACCAGAGGCAGTATTTGAATAAATGCTAAGGAAGAACTTAATAAATGGATGAAAGATTCAGCAGCACAATTTAGACAAAGAGTCTACGAGAAAAAATATAAAGGAATCACACCTAGGAATGGCATATAGAAAATGAAAAAACAGATAAGAAACTTTAAAAGAGGCAAAGCTAAAAGACACTTCATCTTCAAAGCCTGACAGCTAATTACTCAGTAGAAATGGCAGAAATCAGAAGCCAGTGGAAAGACATTTTTAACACGTCAGAAAAAGAAAGTACCTAGATTCTATAATCAATTCTATAACCATAGGAAAACACAAATAAAACAACTAATGGCATTCTCAAACAAAAGGGGAGAAGTTACTGCTAGCAAACCTGATAGAAATACTTAGGGAATGCCTCTGATAGAAATAAAGTAAACTGAAACAGAGACATGGAAATTGAGATGGTAAGGACAGCCATGCTGGTAAATCCAAATAGAGACTGTTCATAAAAATAGTAATTACAGTGATTAATAGCAGTACTGAGGCTATGTAAGGCATAAAATTCATAGAAGCATGAATGTGGAAGGATATAATGCCCAGTTGAAGCTGTGCCCGTGTTGACATTGTCTACCATCTTTCCTCGAGTGTATGACTCTAGCTTCAGTGCATAGACATTGACAGTGTTCGCTTCTAACTTTCATTGATTGAATTTTACTACCAGTACTTAATGATGACATTTGACGAAATATTTAAACATTGCTTAACACGATCATCCACTTTTTCCGTTTCTGCTATTAAGTTACCTCATTGGTACTGCCTGGCTACTAATCCAACACCACATAGGCAAAATACTTCTGTTTTTTTTTTTTCTTTTTGTGAGATAGACTTTCTCTGACCTCCAATTCATTATTTAGTTGAAGAAGATCTAGACCTCCGGAGCCTCTCATTTGCATTAGGTGGCTGATAAGGGAAGGGCGTGACTAAGGCAGAGCTGGTGTTTCAGATGGGGTGCTTTGCATTTCTCCAGCCCACATTATTTCACCATCTTTGATTAAGCGAGGAGAACATGTAGTTATAGATGTTGATGAACAATTGGGTCTCTATAGGGGCTGGTAAATTATATAGAGAAACCATGACATTGTGTTAAACAGTTAGCTATTCTGACACATGGGACTCTTGAATGAAATATAATCCTACTTATAAAGTTTGTAATAATATATATATATATATATATCATCATACTTACCTTGGAATATTATGACTATTAAATAGATTTGTTGCATTCTCTAGAGGACAGGAATAAAAATGCCATGTATTTGTAAACTTTCTATGAAAACTTTTAGCTAATTCATTCATCGAGAGTATAAGTACTACAAAACAAACATAACTTGAAAAACAGTCATCTAATTGCCCAATGACATGGTATATAAGTTGAAAAAAAATGGGCACTTTACTTGAAAGAGATACTTTGCATTTTAACCCATCTCCAGTGACTTTAACTTCATTATTTGAGCACACTCTAACGTAGTCATTTTACTTGAGTAGGTTTCATAAATAAAGATAGAAGAGAACTGTTTGCAATCTGCTCTGCATGCCATTCTCATCCTGTTGTGGACCAGATACTTTTACTTTCTTGTGGTTGAATTGTCTAGAAGCCTTTCAGCTTTGCTTCCAAGAGCAATGAAGTACTACAGTCAAACAAACTTCCAATATTTACACCAGATTTTCAAACCTCCGTTCTCTTAAATATGGAATTATGTGAATTGTTTTTAGTGTGCACACTGGAGAACACTGAAATCTTTAATTCTCCACAACCACTTATCTCTTTACTTTGTCAGTGGAAGAAACATATGATCCTTACAGTAAATGCATGAATGCACTTATGCGTGTTCACACACATCTGCTACCCAGAATCTAATGAAATGATGTTTGGAAACTTCCTGGCACACTGTGTTGAACTTATGCTTTCTAGTATTTTCTGAACTCATTCAGACTTAATGAAAACCTTGTACTAGCTACATAATTTGCAATATATTTATTAAATTAGTATAGAAAACTTATCTCTTAAAACATAGAGCACCATCTCTTGGCTTGAATTGCTTGCTCAAGAGGCACCTTCCAGTAAGACACAATAAAGATACCTTTAGAAGTTTTAAGAATATTAAATGTTAATTAGGTACGGTCAAATATACATTAAACTTTTACTGCAGTTCATTTTGTTTTTAATTTATTATTGAATACAGTAGTTACATTCTTAAATTTGTTTTTTAGAGGATTTCTTCACACTCTTCTTGTTCTTGTTCTTCTTGTTGTTGTTGTTGTTGTTGTTGTTGTTGTTGTTGTTCTTCTTCTTCTTCTTCTTCTTCTTCTTCTTCTTCTTCTTCTTCTTCTTCTTCTTCTTCTTCTTCTTCTTCTTCTTCTTCTTCTTCTTCTTCTTCTTCTTCTTCTTCTTCTTCTTATTATATATACACTTTAGTGCCAGATGTCGTTATAGATGGTTGTGAACCACTGTGTGGGTGCTGGGAATTGAACTCAGGACCTCTGGAAGAGCAGTCAGTGCTCTTAACCCCTGATCCACCTCTCCAGCCCCACATTCTTAAATTTGTAGCAAATGAAGTATTTCCAACTTTGTAATTACTACTAAAACTGCTAAAAACTTGTTGATTTCTTCCCCCTCCTCCTTGATAGCATGGGAGAAATGTAGTACCTTCATAGTAAGAGCCTTAGAAAATCACAGAATGACCTTGCAAACCTGGCAGTCAGCAGAAGCATGCTAGTTGGTCACAGAGAACAGTTTTTATCATTCCAATACAGTGGTTCTTAACCTTGCTAAGGCTATGAACCTTTAATACAGCTCCTCATGTTGTGCCGACCCCCAACAATAAAATTGTTTTTGATGCTACTTCATAACTGCAATTTTGGTACCTTTATGAATTTTAATATAAATATTTGATATGAAGGATATCTGATATGCAACCCCTGTGAAAAGGTCATTTAGCCCCCAATGGGGTCACAACACACAGGTTGAGAACCACTGCTCTAATACATGCCCCTTCCTCCGTCTTCTCATTGACTGAACAATTAAGGCAGCATCTTATATGTCTTCCAGATATTATTTTTCTTTCTGCCACTTATGCTCCTCCCAGTGATTTCTTTCATCTGCAGCTGGACCCAAGATGACCCAGATACTTTCATTTTGAAACTGAATGCTCTTATTTTTATTTATTACATAGATATTTTCATAGTGGAGATTTTTAAACACATAAAACAAATGAAGGTCTATGTATTAGTTACTGTGATAAGATGTCATGAACAAAAGGGACTAATCGAGGAAGGAGTTTATTTTGGTCTATGGTTTCAGAGGCACGGCTGCAAGTGGTAGTCATGGCAACAGGAGCAAGAAACTGTGTGGAACGGCGGAGAGGCGAGGCTGCAAACTCTAGCCAGAATCAAGGAAAATTTGGTCTTTGTAAGGACTGTAAATTGCTAGAGGAAAGCAATTGCACTGTAGTTTACAAAAAACTCTATACATCACTTAAGCAGTCATTTTTTATTGGTCCTGAGATCTAATCTGGGGATTTGTAAATACACATGGAAGTCATTCTGCCACTGCTCCACACTCCTAGCCCTCAACTGAAACTTTTAAAGCCTTCAAAAGTGCCAGGAGGAGGAGTAGGACGAGAAGGAGGAGGAGGAGAAGGAGGAGGAGGAGGAGGAGGAGGAGGAGGAGGAGGAAGAGGAGGACGACGACGACGACGACGACGACGACGACGACGACGACGACGACGACTCAACATAGAATCTACACCACATGGGGAGTGAGATGATTGCTTGCTGCATGTACTCTTGGGATTCTTCTCTTATGAATATAGAGTTTTGGCTTTCTTGGTGTCTCAAAGTGTTTCTACTTCCAGTTTCTTTGGCATGACACATTTTACCTTTAACTTCACAATTATTTTGTGTTCTTTGAACCTAACATGAATGAGATTTTAAAGACTTTCTTTTCATAATTCTTCCTAACATAGACTAATACTGGCGATTTTATATTGCCTGGTGTACTATTACCTTGTCAAAGTCACTTATTCAGTCTAGCTGCTTATGTGATATGTTTAACTTTTCTGTATGGATAGATATTTGTATAATTGAATGTGATTCATGGCCTCTGTGTCATTCTGTGTTCTATGTTATTTTAGATATATGACTATATTTTTTATCATAACCTAAGTGTATTTATAAAATAATGTAATCTATAAAGAAATACAGTTTAAATGTTGTTTTCATATTTTTTAAAAACTATGTTTTCCTTGCAGTACCTCCCATAGTTTCCAATAAAATTCTGTGTGTAGTATTGAGGCGGGCATCTTTCTCCCTTTAGTCTGTCTTTGTTTTATATATTGAGTGAGGAATTTTGTATTTTTCTTCAGCAGTTATAGTTTATCAGAGATGTTCTTCATCAGGTTGAAGATTTTCAGTTTCTAACTGTTACAAATTACTCTTAAGGAATGATATTAAATATTATTTATTTTTTTTTGCTCATGTGATCTTGACCTTCTCACTTTCTATAGTTATGGGAAATAAATTTCCGTTGTTTGCAAAGCTACATCTCTGTGATGCTATGGTAGCATTAATGAACTAAAATTTCTGTTTTATTTTACTTATTTACTAGGGTCTCGTGTAATGCAGACTTGCCTCAAATGTACAGTTTAGCCATTGATTTCATGATGATTCTGCTTCTGCTATTCAAATGTGGTAACAAGGTATACCACCATGCCTGAGTTATTTCTATTTTAAATATTGAATGATTTCAACACTGAAGTAATCTGAACACGAAATTTTCCTTCTGTGGAGAATATCAATAAAATTCATTATCTTAAACAAACAGGAAGTAATTAAACTTTTATTATGCTATTTTGGTAAAATTAGTTTTAAAATTAGTTTTGGTTTTCATTTAAGGTATTGAACTCAATGGCATAAAATTATTCACAGTTTTTAAGGCCTGTAAGATCTATAAAATGCCATTTCTTTGTAATTCCTCATATTTGGTAATCACTAATTTCTTCCTTTCATCAGTTAGTTTCACTGGAGATGAAGAATGTTGTTTTTAAATCTCTGGTCAATAACCTAGTGAGCTCCAGGTTCAGCGAGAGACTCTGTTTCAAAGGATAAAGTAGAAAATGATAGAAGATACCAGATGTTCTCCTCTAGCTTCCACATGGGCATATGTAGCTGCTTACATATATGTACACACATGGATACAGCTAACCAGCACGCATGAAAAAGTAAACACACAAATTAAAAAGATTTTTTCTGAATTTAGATTTATTTCTCTCTTCTGCAATTTAAAAGCAATGCTTTCCCAGTATTATCAATACTGATCCTTATTTTAGTTGTTGCATACTTAAATTGTTTCTGTTTTGGCAGCTTTTGAAAGTGTCTGCACAGATTCATTCAAAGGTTTGTTCTTTTTTACTGTCTTCATTTAAAATTACATTCCCAGTTAATTAATACTTGGCTGCATCATGTTAATTTTGACATACTGCGTTTCAGTTATTATTTGGCTTGAAACAGTGTTCTTATTCCTCTGCAACTTTCTTTACTGCAAATTATTTATAAATGTTTTTGTTATTGATTAAAATATAATTCAATAGAAGGTCAAAGTGAAAATGCTGTTATAATGCTTGTAATTTACTAAGACTTGTTTTGTGGTATTGCTCATGATATATCACAGTCAATCTTGCAAGTCTACTTTCTGAGTAAATACATGGCATTTATAAGGTGGGGTGTTCATAAATGTGCATATTATCCAGTGTGCTAATGTCTCATTTGGTTTTGATGAAAATTTGTCTAATTATTGCTAACTAGGCAATGTTAAAATCTGTAATTATGTTTTTTGAGTAGTCTATTTTCATGTGTGTTTATATACGTCTATATACAGACATGTAGATACATGCGAGTTGTGGGTTAGTTGCAGGTATGCATGTGTGTGTGTGTGCATTTGGAGATCAGAAGTTAACTTAAGGTGACCTTCTGACCCATTCACTTTGTTTTTGAAACAGAATCTCATAGACCTCGAGTTTGCCAAATAAGCTAGTGTGTTTTGCCAATAAGCTTCAGGAATCGGCCTCTCTCTGCCTCCCTGGGGTTATAAGTATAGGTAACCATATTTATCCTTTTCTATTAGTGTGATCTGGGGATTGAACTCAAGTCCTCATTCTTGTAAGGCAAATACTTTATATATTAAGCCACCATTCCAGGTCTTTATTTATTGTTTAAATTCCATAAGTTATTGCTTCCAATACTTTTCGTTCTGTTGTTAGATGTGAATAAACTGATTTATTGTTATGAAGTCTGTTGTGGAATATTATTTTATGTTGTGTTACTTTCATTTACATAGTAGAACATTTGTTTAATGATGCAAAGATCTGATGCAGTGTTTTATATTGCATTTGTTTAACTTTGAAAGAGTGTTACTTTTCCTGCCTAAAATACCTGATTGGTCTAATAAAGAGCGGAATGGCCAATAGCGAGGCAGGAGAGGGAAGGGGGGCCTAAAGGAGAATAAATAGGAGGAGAAATCCAGGCTCAAGAGGAGTGAAGAGCGAGAAGAAGTGAGGAGGATGCCAGAGGCCAGCCATCTAGCCACACAGCCAGCCACAAAATAAGAAGTAAAGAAAGATAACTGGAATAAAGAAAGGTAAAAAGTCTAAGGCAAAATGTAGTTAAAGAGAAATGGGATAACTTAAGTTAGAAAAGCTGGCTAGAAACAAGCCAAGCTAAGGCTAAGCATTCATAAATAAGAATAAGTCTCCATGTATTTCCTTGGAAACTGGGTGGTGGACTCCAAAGTGTTAAAAAACAAAATAAAACAACTACAGAAGTTCCTCTTTGATTTGGTAGTCTTGTCTTGAACTATGTAGTAGCTCATATTAGGATAGTTGTATATTGTTTCTTTTCCTTTTTACAGGGTAGGTCTTACTAGTCTGGAACCAAGGTTGCTCTGCAAGTCATTAATTTTCTGGCGGCATTTGGTAGCTCCTTTAAGAGAGTTCTTACTGATTCAGCAATAGCAGCTGCAGGTTTTCAAAATAGGAGCTTCCTGGCCATGGGCCATGCTGTTAGCTCAACCTCTGGCTCTTTTGGCAGCACCAAGCAACTTGAAGTGGATGATGGGCACTGAAGAAACAAGAAACTGCTCTTTCATGGACTGCTTAACTATACATGCAGGACGCGCAGAAAACAGACTGCTGAACTTGCCTAAAGGTAAGATAATCCTCTGGGGTTCCTGCTACATGAAAGAGTCTGCCAGATGTTCTGGAAGACACATAAGAAAATGACTGAAAACCTGCCAATATAGGTGGAACTGTCTTTGAAATGTCCTGCTTCATGGAAAAGTCTGCTGGATACTATTGGCCAGTAGGCTGAAGATGGATGCCCTGATGTTACAGAAAAACTTTGGGTGACTGTCCAGGCAACAATATGTCTCTGTCAATTCTAGAGTTTTGGAAGATGGTTACAAAGTACTTACTGTTTACTTAGGTAATATTATATCCTTCTGGAGTCTTTGATGGTGTTGAAGAATTTATAGTTGTAGTTATAGTTTTCCTTGGTTATGATAAAAGATAAAGTAGATATAAATATTGTTACTATAATTCTTGCTTGATACTTGTTTTGTTATATGTAATTTTGCTATGTTAAAGTTAAAGCCTTCCTTTCTATTTAAACAGAAAAGGGGAAGTGATGTGGGAGTCCCTTCTGTGTGCTGTGATTACCATTAACAAATAAAAGAACTGCTTTGGACCTATAGCAAGGCAAAACTTAGGTAGGCAGGGAAAGCTAAACTGAATGCTGAGAGAAAGGAGTCCATGAGAGATGCTATGGCTCCACAGCTGGAGATAGATGTGCTGAAACTTTGCTGGTAGGCCATGACCTTGTGGTGATGTATAAATTACTAGAAATGGGTTAAAATAAGATGTAAGAGTTAGCCAATAAGAAGTTAGAGCTAATGGGCCAAACAGTGTTTTAATTAATATAGTTTCTGTTCTAATTAATATATTTTGGTTCTAAGCTAGCCGAGACAAACAAGCAACCCTCCCTCCTATAATGGAATAGTCCACACTGGTCTTGAATCCACAGCAACAATCCTGTCCCTAGCCTTAATTGCAAACCAAGACCTAACATGCATAAACCAACACAACAGACATGAACCAACATGTTTGATTTTCTATATCATTATTATAACTATTATTTACATGATATAATTATTTCTAAGCATTTATTATCAAAATACTGACTCACTCTATCTATCTCTCTATCTATCTCTCTATCTATCTCTCTATCTATCTATCTATCTATCTATCTATCTATCTATCTATCTATCTATCTATCTATCTATCTATCCAACCATTCATTTATATGCATTTTAAAAAAGTAGATAACTAGGTAGCCTATGCCAGAGGCGACAGATGTGAGTCCATTCTACCTTGACTAAAGTCTGAAAGCTAAAGCTTACTTTTGCTCTCTCAAAGTTGTTGACAACAGGTGTGGCTACAAACAAGAGATCCCGACCGACCTAGGGTTTGATTAATTAATTATTTGAGTGTAGAGTTTGATCCATTCCACCTTGACTAAAGGTCAGAACTCAAGTCTATTCCTGATCCTTCAAAGGAGATTGGCAAGATGTTCCCGGGAGTGACTGACTGCAGGATACTTGTTCTAAGGGTGTGGTCATTATTGCTGTATCAATAGAGCGGCTGACTGAGAATGCTGTTCATTCTTTATATCATGTTAATGAAGTCTGCTGCTTCCCCCTTTGTTGGTGGAGACTGTTTGTTCCCAGCTGTCCAGAACCAAAATAACCACACAGAAACTATATTATTTAAAACACTGCTCAGCCTATTAGCTTATACATGTTTCTAGCTAGCTATTATATTTTAAATTAATACAATTTCTTTGTTATTATTTTGGTTGTTAGGCTAGCCAGGCGGTGGGACGCAGCATGCTCACCTCATACTACAGATTGGTACCTCAACGTGGTTGACTAACTCCACGTAAAACCTGAGAGAGCTTGAAAAGGAATTCTGGACACACAGAAAAAAACGGAATTTAGCACAGCTTTATGCTATTTGCTGGGGCGTGCCCAGAGCGATTTCCTGACTCAGCAGTAGCAGCAGAAAAAAAGTCATGCCATTTTAAAACGAGGCTTCCAGGGCCTGCCGCTGGTGCAATCTCTGGCTATGGACCATTTGTGGGCTTGGATATTTGTGTGCCCACTCGGGGTTGAGAGTAAGGTATCTGAGATCATGTCTGTGACTCAGCACTCCCTGATCAGGTTTATTAGGCATGCACAAGCAGGAGAGCATGACAGATTTCTGCCACCATACAGAGAGATGTTTCCAGGCTGCACAATGCTCTGCATGGCAGATTTGGCTGTAACTCAGATAAAGAGAGTTTATGCACTGCACGCTCATTCTCAGAATAAAAGTGCTGAGTGCAGTTTCTACCTGGCAGCCTCAGAGTGAGCAGAAATGTTACGTCCACCATTTTGAAATTGGAAAGAGGCAGAGCCAACATCCAGAGTAACTGCAATCAACTGCTTACCATTTTAAAAGCTCTTCAAGACAGTAG
The DNA here is from genome assembly GCF_982192425.1 of Myodes glareolus. Taxonomy (NCBI): domain Eukaryota; kingdom Metazoa; phylum Chordata; class Mammalia; order Rodentia; family Cricetidae; genus Myodes; species Myodes glareolus. The sequence continues at coordinate 107,554,423 of NC_142026.1, forward strand.
AGAATTACAGACAATGCAATAGGACAGTTTCAGACATAAAAGACCTCTAATTGGGTCACAATGTTGAATAAATGTACGGAGGCTTGAAAGATAAAAGATAAAGAGTATAGAGACTCATAAAATAAAGTTAATGCTTTAAAAAACTGGTAAAGTCTTTAAAGAGACAGAGTAAAGTAATAGAGTAAAAAAAGTAAGCCACGTAAAAATGGAAAATTCACAGAGAGTCTGGATTCTATGTATTATTGTGTTTTCTTTGAATGTTTTGACTGTGAAGGAGCTAAATGCAAAGAGTCTGCATTGCTAAGCTAATCCACCATGTATATTATAAAGGTATCTTGACCTCAGAAGTTGGGTCTAAGGATATGATGCTTTGGAAAAGAAGTTCTTCTTTTGTTTTTACAGAGGATGAGACCCTGTGGATTGCTTCTAGACCAATATGGTATGATAGACCATGCCCTCCTGAAAGGCTGCTGTTAACACCCTCAAAAATTACTTTGCTCAACTGTTGACTGAGAGGAACCTAGCACATGGGATATACCATGAAGGACCTGATTAACAGCACCCCCATACAGCAGAAAGAAGTTTGGAGAGAAATAACTACATCCATATTCCCAAATATTGTTTATAAATGTTTGTTTACATTTAAATGGGGATATGATATAGATATAAATAATTTGCATTAGTATGAATATTGCTTTATTGATATAAATTTAAGGTCAATTTTGTTATATGTATATGTATTTCTGATCTTGATTGAAGTATTGTGACTGTGTAGATCATTTTAAAATGTAATGTATAATTAGGAAATATAGGTTGTTAATGGATAATCATCTATAATAGTCAAGCTTGTAGTCATGTTAGCAAGATTTTCTAGATATAAAGAGACATATTTCAGTTAGATAGGCATTCATCATATCTTTCAAAGAATATGGCATTTAAAATGTTTTAATAACTTAGGGCTTTTCATGACAATGAGACACGTCTGCTCCTGGCAGCACCAAGCTACTTCCTGAGGAAGACAGGCATCAAAAAGGCTCCTTATGGAGCTGGTTAGACATTTGGGCCAGAAACTACTTTTGCCTGGTCTGTTGCATAAACTAGACACAAAAAACCCTCAGAAAGAGAACTTCTGAACTTACCTAAAGGAGAGATGAGCCTTCAGGGTTCCTGCTTCATGAAAGAGTCTGTGGGACATTCTACAGGACACAAAAGAAAATGACTAAACTTTCTTTAAAATTTCCTGCTTCATGGAAATGTCTGCTGAATACTATGGGCCTGTAGGCCGAAGATGGATGCCCGAACAGTAAAAAAGAAGTTTTAGTGACTGTTCAGGCAATGAGATGTATCTGTTATTTCTAGAGTTTTGGAAGTTGCTTACAATGCACTTCCTGTTTACATAGGTAACATTATATCCTTCTGGAGTCTTTGATGGAGTTGAAGAGTTGTTAGTTATAGTTTTCCCTAGTTATGATAAAAGATAAAAGAGATATAAATATTGTAACTGTAATTCTTGCTTGATAACTGTTTTGTTATATGTAGTTTTACTATGTTAAAATGAAAGCCTTTCTTTTTTGTTTAAACAGAAAAAGGGGAAATGGTGTAGGAGGTCCTTCTGTATTTGTATTGCTTTCACTGGTTGAATAAATAAACTGCCTTGGCCTTTTGATGGGGCAGACTTAGATAGGTGGAGATGGCAGAACAGAATTCTGGGAAGGAGAGCAGAGTCAGGCAGACGCCATGCTTCTCCTGTCCAAGACGGACTCTGGTTAGACTCATGCCAGTAAGCCACAGTCAAGTGGTGAAAAATATTAATGGAAATGGGTTAAACTAATATGTGAGAGTTAGCCAATAAGAAGCTCAAGAAAATGGGCCAGGCAGTAATTTAATTAATACAATTTTCTGTGTGATTATTTCAGGGCTAAACTAGCTGGGTGGGATGGAACAAAGGGGTCTTGTGCTCCCACTATACTGCTCAGCCTAGTAGCTTATACATATTTCTAGCTAGCTGTTATATTTTAAGCTAACCCATTTATATAAATCGGTGTATCACCATGTGGTTGTGACCTACCAAAAAGTTTCGGTCCAGAGTCTGTCTACTGCATCTGTCTCCTGCAGCAGCTTCAGGGCAGCTCCTTGACTTCCTTTCTTTCTCCCATCATTCAGTTTAGTTTTCTAGCTAGCTCTACTCTGCCCTATCACACACCAGAGAAGCTTCTTTCTTCATTAACCAATAAAAGCAGCACATTTATAGAAGGACTTTCTACATCATTTCCCCTTTTCTCTTTAAATAAAAAGGAAAATTTTAACTTTAACACAGTAAAATTACATCTTAAAAACAGGTTCTTTTATAATATCTAAGTAAAACTATAATTATAACTTCTTCAACTCCATCAAAAATCCTAGAAGTATATAATATTACCTAAGTTAACAGGAAGTATGTAAGCAACTTCCAAAACTTTAGAATTGACAGAGACATCTTGCTGCATGGTAAGTCACCCAAAATTCATCTCCAACACTCAGGTATCCATCTTCAGCCTACAGGCCCATAGTATCTGGCAGACTTTTCCAGAAGAAGGAAATTTCAAAGAGAGTTCTGCCTATATTGGCAGTTTGTCAGTAACTTTGTTCTGTGTCCTGCAGAATGTCTGGCAGACTCTTTAAGGAAGAAGGAACCCTGAAGGACTGTATCACCTTTAGGCAAGTTCAACAGTTATTTTTTTCTGTGTGTCCTGCATGTCTAGTTCATACATCATACCATCAATCAGTCCATGAAAGAGCAGTTTCTTGCCCAAATGGCTAGTAAACTCAATAAGGAGCCTCTTTGATACCCATCATCCTCTTGAAGTAGATTAGTGCTGCCAGGAGAAGATGTGTCTCATTGTCATGAAAAGTCTTAAGTTCTTAAAGTATTTTAAATGCCATATTCTGCAGGTCTCTGAAAAGTTTGAAGATTATCTATCTAACTGAAATATATCTCTATATATCTAGAAAAACCTAACTAATATGACTACAAACTTGACTATAATAGATGATTATCTATTAATCTATATTTCTTAATTGTACATTACATTTTTAAATGAGCTGCACAAACGCAATACCTTAATCAAGAGTGAAAATATACATATAACAAAATTGACCTTAAATTTGTGTCAATAGATCAAGTTCCATACCAACGCAAAGTATTCATATCTATAGCATATCCCCCTTTAAATCTAAACAAACATTTATAAACAATCATTTAGAGAATTTAGACATTGTTGTCTAGATTATTTTCTGCTGATTGAGGGTGCTGTTAATCAGGTCTTTCATGGGGTGTCCTGTCTGATAGGTCCATCTCATTTAGCAGTCCTGAAGCTGTCATGGATGTAGACCATCTGAGCCATTGCTTCAGGGGCTCTTGTTTGATCAAACTACATTAGTCTGGAAGGATAATCCACAGGTTCTTATCCTCTGTGGAAGCAAAAGTAAAACCTCCTTTATAAAAAAACATATCCTTACACACAAATTCTGAAGTCAAGATACCTTTAAAATATATATGTTTGTTTAGCTTAGCAGGCTGTATGATGAAATGTCTCTCTGTACTTAGCTCGTTCACAGTCAAAAAATTCAAAGAAAACACAATAATATGCATAATAGAGACTCTCTGTATATTTTCATCTTTACATGGTTTATTTTTCTTTACTCCTTTAATCTATGACTGTCTGTGCTCTGTCTCTTTAAAGACTACCTTTTTTATAGCTGTCTATGCTCTTTTTCCTCTCTATGTCAAGCCTGTGTACATTTATCCAACACCATGACCCATTTAGAGGTCTTTTTTACTTTTTCATCTGAATCTGTCCTTATTGTTTATCTGTAATTATTTTTTCACAAGGGGTGCTTTTTTGAACAACAAAAACAAAAACAAAAACAAAAAAGGCTATGTGTGTGTGCCTATGACTATCTTGATCCTGACTGTTTGCTCTGTCTGATGCAACATGGCAGAGGCATGTTCACTGCCACTGAGACTGCAGAGGGGGGAGGTCATTCTCACCACCTAAACTCTGGGAAGCACCATGCACCATATAAACCTTTGTCATCTGAGTAAAAGCTAAATCTGCCATATAGATTCTGTGGTCTGGAAATATCTCTGTGTATGGTTATGGGAATCTGCCATGCTCTCCTGCCTGTGCACTCCTAGAAGACCCCATCACCCTGCCTACCCAGTCAGGTAATGCTAGGCCATGGGTATGATCTCACCTACTTCCTCCTAACCCAAGTGGGCACAAAAGCATTCAGACATGAAGTGGATGGAGATCATCAGCCCCAAACATTTCAAATCATGTTGGCATGCCAGTCTGTTAGTGGAGACTGCTGGTTAATTCCTGTCTGCCTAGAACCAAAATAACCACACAGAAACTGTATTATTTAAAACACTGCTCAGCCTACTAACTTATGCATATTTCTAGCTAGCTCTTATATCTTAAATTTACTCATTTCTATTAATCTGTGTATTTCCATGTGGTTGTGGCTTACTGGTAAGGTTCCATCTGGAATCTGTCTCCTGTGTCTATTTCCTATAGTGGCTCCATGGCATCTCCTTGACTCCCCTTTTCTCTCGCAGCATTCAGTTTAGTTTTTCCACCTAGATCTACTCTGCCCTATTACAGGCCAAAGCAGCTTCTTTATTCATTAACCAATAAAAGCAACATATATACAGACGGACATCCCACTTCATTAATTGTGACAGTAGGCTGATGGAGTGGACTGTGCAATCACCCCAGGCCATGGTGACATCCAGGCCCAGGTTGTTGCCAAGGGCTATATCTGGGTCTGTGGCCCTACCGTATTCAGGGGCTGTGTTGGTGTCCTTGGCTCCTGTTACCACCAAAGGCCTGGCAGATGCTTGGGATCTGAATCACCATCTGATACCATGTTGGTGTTCAAAATCCATGCTGCCATCAGGATCATGCCAATCTGAATGTCCTGTGCTGCTACATAACATTATGGTGACATCTGGGGCAGAGCTGCTTCTGAGGCCCTGTCTGAGTCAGTGGTCCTGCTGCAGCTGGGGCTTGTGTTGATGCTGGGTGACTCTTACCATTGGAAGCCATGCAAACTACACATGTTGAACTCTAAGGGATTTATTTGCACAGCCCTTCCATGACTATGGGAGATCTAATCCTGCCCCTCACTGGCTGCTGCAGCAGAAGAATTGGTTGTGCCCCTTACAAAAGAACTGGATCTGCCCCTCAACTGAGGGAGGCAGTCCCAGCAGAGGCCAGGTCTGACCAACTGGTCTACCAATAAGGGTTTTGCTTAGGCACTACCCAATATCTACCCCATCTATGATCTGCTAGAACTTGTAAAGGGACTGGTCCTGCAGAGCCATACCTGCAGGATCTCCATGATTTGGGGCAACAGTAGGATATCTGAGAGGAGTTTTGGTGAGGGTCCAGTACTGATGGTGTATTGGAGGCCTTGAACCTGACCAACAACACATTACACAATGAACATTTGTAAGTAAAGCAGTTTGAGCAAAAGGGTATTCTGCATGATATGTTGCAGTAACTAAGGGGAATGAAGAGGTAATGGATATGTGGAAAAGATAGAAAAGAAAAGTTTTTTTTAAAAATTTTTTTGTTATCATTGTTTTTTTTAACATTTTTTTTTCTTTTTTAAGTTTTCTTTTGCAGGGGAAAAGGCACTGCTGTAATAGTAAAGGGTAGATATGGAGGGACTGGAAATGAATGATATTGGGGTATATTTGGGTGAAATTTCCAAAGAATAAATACCCCAAAATATGGTGAAATATAAGAAAATATGAATCAGATCAAACAAACATCTTTTTTGATTAAAAAAGCAAATAATTAGATTAAAAATCATATCCTCTTTTTAAATTGGAGTGATTAAATGGCATACATTTCATGTAGTTATTATCAAATTTGGATTTTAGATTAACCTTTTGTTCCATCTTCCCCTCCCTTTGCTCTGTGTTCATGCCATTCTTTCCATTCATCTCTCTTATTGGTTTTTAATTATTCTTGGTTTTCATTTTAATTTTATTGCTTTCTATGAAGAAAGTGATATGCACCTTTTAATCTTCAGTCTATACTATCAGTATTTTATTATTGCACTATGTGACAGATTATTTCCAACTTCTTTCCATCCATTATAGTAAGGAGGGGGCTGTTTGTTGGTTCATGGTTGCTTAGTCCCGAAATAATCACACAGAAACTATATTATTTAAAACACTGTTTGGCCCATTAGTTATAGCTTCTTACTGGCTAACTCTTACATATTAATTTAACCTATTTTTATTCATCTGTGTATTGCCATGTGACTATGGCTTACCATCTAAAGGTTTGGTGCCCATCTCTGACTGGGCTATATGGGTATTCTCTGACTCTGCCTCCTTTCTCCTAACATTTAGTTTAGTCTTCCCCACCTACATAAGTTCTGCCCTATCAGCAGGTCCAAAGAAGCTTCTTTATTTATCAATGGTATTTAAGCATACAGAGGAAAATCCCACATCAATCCATGTGCCATAGCTTTACACAACTGACTTCTACACAAGTAGCAAATAGCAATCCATCATTATTTGTGTTCTAAACAATCTATTGCCTATAAAAACAATTGAAAAAAAGTGTTTTAGCTTTCTCAATGTCTATCATTTCTGTTGATCTTTATTCTTCAAGAAATACACTAATTCTGTGTGGTATAAATTTATTTACATGCGGACAATGTATTATCCACAATATCCTATAATTCTTAAGATGTTTAAAATGATTTATCATTATTTTATGTACACAATTTTTTGCCTGTATCTATACACGTGCAATGTCCATGGAGGGCAGAAGTGGACATTAGATTTACTAGCACTACAAGTGGTTGTCAGCTACCATGTGGGTGCTGCCTACTGAACAGGGACCCTCTACAAGATCAATAATTCTCTTAATCACTGACCCATACCTCCAGTTCCTTTCTTAGATTTTTACACAAATTTTTATTCATTTGATTTCAATGGTTGAAGTACATCTTTGCTGGCTATAGGAATTTATCTGGAAGAGTTCTCCCCAGAACAAAACTACACTACTTCATTGTCTTCTGGAGTTTTGATGAGAAGTCAGTCAGTCTTCTCACCAATGTCTCTTTAAAATTTATGGTTTGAGAATTTCATATATGTTGACTATAGTTTTGATCAAAACCATTCTCATGTCCTCCTCTCCACTTATTTTCACTTCTTCTACTTAACTTCATCAATATTCTTTTAATCACTTGAGCCATGGACAATTTTTCTCATTGCTTTAATTTTTCAGATGTTTTAATATGTTATTATTATTCTATACTGTTTGTGAATTTTTGTGCTTTACTTTTATCTGGCATATTTAATCAAAACTGATATATATTATGTCACTAACTCAGTAAACTTTTGTACTTTCTCCTTCTCTGGAAACTCAGGCGCAGCTACAAGCACACAAGTCAATGCTTTATTGGTGGTTGTTGTTTCTCCAACTTTCACTTTAATTTCTGTTTTTTTTTTTTTGGTTCTGAAGAACTGTTTATGTTCCTTCATTTTCATAACATTTCTCTTCTATGACTAATATACTTTTAAATCCATGTAATGTAGTTTATAAATACTTCTATTTGAGATATTTATATTTGCTTTATAGATTATCATTTATTTATTCTTTCCCCCTCCTTTTGTTAAAAATAAACTTTTTTCACACCAATATACCCTGATTATATTTTCTCCTCCCTATATTCCTCCCAGTTCCTTCCCATCTCTTCAGCCAGCTGGATCCACCCTCTTCCTGTCTCTCATTAAAAAACAAAAAGGGGTATAAAGGAATATAATATAAAATAATGTAAAAGAAATAATAAAAACTAACATGTTGTAATTGTGCAAAACAAAAAAAAACAGAAGGAAAAGGACCAAAGAGAAGGCACAAGAAACTAATACCCATTTGACCTACTCAGGGATCCCATAAAAACAATAAAATAAAAGTCATAGCATATCCAGAAAAGACCTATAAGGTGAAAAAATGTTAGAAAAATATATAAATAAAATAAATATAAAAATAAAATAATAAGATAAAAAAGGAAAAATGATAGGAAAAGCCTTGACGTAACATTATGAGACAAAGATCCTCCAAAGGTGCTCTTGAGTTTGTTTCTGCTGACCATCTACCACTGAGCATGAAGTCTACACTTAGGAATAGTTTGCTTGCCTTTCAGACTCCCTTGAAGGAAACTAAATTTTCATGTGCAAGTTATCAATTGGAGTTCGCATCTGTCTTGGAGATAGGAACATTTGTCCACTTTTCTTTTCAGCTTAATCTCCTCTCTGGTGCAGACTTGTTCAGGCACTGTGCATACCAACTCAGTATCTGTGAGTTCATTTCTGTATCAATCCTGTTGATTTAGAGGGCCTTATTTTCTTAGTGTCCTTCATTCCCTCTGGCTCCTATACTCTTTCTGCCTCCTTTTCCAGTGTTCCATGAGTCCCAAGGGTAGGTATTTGATGGAGACATCTCAGTTAGGGCTGAGTGTTCCATGGTTGATCACTCACTGCTGTAATCTGGCTGTGGGTTTCTGTACTTCTTCCCACTTGATGTAGGAGGAGGTTTTTCTGATGATGGCAGATGGTGGTTAAGCAAGGTGTGAGTGTAGCAGAATGTCACTAGAAGTCATTTTCTTTTAGAGCAGTGGTATGTGGTTTTACCTTAGGTCCCTGGACTATCTTGATTCAGGTTCTGATCACCCAAGCAATGTCAGGTATGGATTATGAAAAGTGGGCCTTAAGTCAAATCAGCTATTGCCGATTACTCCAACAAGCTTTAGGCCACCTTCGTACTGGCATAGCTTGCAGGCAGGACAGCATTGTAGAACAAAGGATTTGTGTCTGGCATTGTACTTACACTTTTCCTTTGGTAGGGTGCATAGTGCCTTCCAGCACTTGAGACACTGGAACATATAGGAGAAGGCTCTATATAGGAAGCAGCTTAACTTCACCATGTTCAATAAGTTCTGTAGGTGTTGTCTTCAGCAGTGGGGACTTACTGTCAGTTTGTAGAGAGCAGTCTATAATCTTGGCAACAACATTGGCTCTTTCGTAATTTTTATGGGACCATTTGGGTTATTAAGTTACTAGATGTAACCCAGTATGGTACTAGTTCATTTAGTGACAGGGAATGTCCAGTTTAAGCTCTTTGCCTCCACTATTTGGTGATTCCATTTAGATTGCCTCTCACATGTATCTATTTTACAGAGCATCTATTGTATTAGGTTTCCATACTTCCCCTCAAGTGGTCATTAAATTTAATTTCTCTTTCTATTCCTGGTGTAGAAATTCCTTCTGAATTTTTATTGTTTTTATTGGTTGAATAAAGAAACTGCCTTGGTCTTTTGATAGGGCAGAGTTTAGATAGGTGAAGTAGACTGAACAGGATGCTGGGAAGAAGGACAGTGTGTCAGATGCCATGAATCTCTGGCCTGAGATGGATGTAGATTAGAACCTTGCCAGTAAGCCACAGTCATGTGGTGATACACAGATTTAATAGAAATGAGTTAATTAAGATGGGAGAGTTAGCCAATAAGAGATAATTGACCAGGCAGTAATTTATTTAATACAATTTCTGTTTGGTTATTTCAGGTATAAGCTAGCCAGGTGGCCAGAACAAGGGGTCCTGTTCTTCTATATTACAGAGTGGTGCCCAGAGAGATGTTCCATTATATGGGCTGCTAAGCTAAACCAACATGTATATTATAAAGGTATCTTGATTTCAGAATTTGTTCCTAAGGAGATGGTGCTTTGGAAAAGTTGTTCTTCTTTTGTTTTCATAAAAGATGAGACCCTGCGGATTGCTCTTAGACAAATATGGTATGATAGACCACACCCTCCTGAAAGGTTGCTGTAAACATCCTCAAAAACTTACTTTACCCCACTGCCAATTGAGATGAACCTAGCATAGAGGATACAGCATGGAAGACCTGATTAACAGTGCCCCCATACAGCACAAAGCAGATTGGAGAGAAAAAAACTATGCTCATATTCCCAAATATTGTTTATAAATGTTTGCTTACATTTAAAGGTGAATATAATATAGATATGAATAATTTGCATTGGTATGGATTTGGCTTTATTGATATAAATTTAAGGTCAATCTTATTATATGTATATTTCTGCTCTTGATTAAGGTATTGTAATTGTGTAGTTCATTTGAATAATGTAATGTATAATTAGGAAATATAGGTTGTTAATGAATAATCATTGATAATAGTCAAGCTTGTAGTCATGTTAGTTAGATTTTCGAGATGTGCATAGATATATTTCAGATAGACATTCTTCGATATCTTTCAAAAACTACAGAATATGGCATTTAAAATTGTTTTAATAACTTAGGACTTTCCATGATAGTGAGACATATCTGCTCCTGACAGCACCAATCTACTTCATGAGGAAGATGGGCATCAAAGAGGCTCCTTATGAAGTTGGTTAGCCATTTGAGCAAGAAACTGCTCTTGCCTGGACTGATACATAAACTGGACACATAAAAACTCACAGAAAGAGGACTGCTGAACTTTCCTAAAGGTGAGATGAGCCTTCAGGGTTCCTGCTTCATGAAAGAGTCTGCGAGACATTCTACCAGATACAAAAAAAGTGACTAAACTGTCTTTAAAATTTCTTGCTTCATGGAAATGTCTGCTAGATAGTATGGGCCTCTAGGCTAAAGATGGATGCCCACATGATACAGAAGAACTTTGGGTGACTGTACAAACATTGAGATTTCTCTGTCATTTTTAAAGTTTTGAAGTTGCTTATTTCTTGTTTACTTATGTAATATTATATCCTCCTGGAGTCTTTGATGGAGTTAAAAAATAGATAGATAGTTATAGTTTTCCTTTATTGTAACTGTAATTCTTGCTTAATAACTGTTTTGTTATATGTAATTTTACTATGTTGAAAATAAAAGCCTTTCTTTTTTGTTTAACCAGAAAAGGGAAAATGGTATAAAAGGTTCTTCTGTATGTGTACTGCTTTCATTGGTTGAATAAAGAGTCTGCCTTGGCCTTTTGATAGGGTAGAATTTTGATAGGTGGAGTAGACCAAAGAGGATGCTGGGAAGAAGAACCGTGTGGCCTATGCCATGAATCTCCAGCCTAGGATGGAAGTAGGGTAGAATCTTGCTGGTAAGTCACAGTCACGTGGTGATAAACAGATTTAATTGAAATGGGTTAATCAAGATGGGAGAGTTAGCCAATAAGAGGCTAGAGTTAATTGACCAGGCAGTAATTTAATTAATACAATTTCTGTGTGGTTATTTTGGGTGTAAGCTAGCCGAGTGGCCAGAACAAGGGGCTCCTCTCCTCTATACTACATATTCCTTCTATTATTCCTTTCCCTTTTCTGCTTGATCATCTCATTTAACTCTATTCCATGACTATCCATAACATCCATAGCATAACATCCATAATTATCCATATCTATAACATCTATAAGTACCTATTATCCATGCCTATATCCATGGCATCCATAACTATTATCCACATCCATTTAATCTATTATGCATATTATCCATATTATCTATTATCCATAGCCATCTATTTTCCATATCTATTATCCATATCCATATAATTCATTTCCATAGCATCCATACTAGCTGTTTTATTTCCTTTTCCTAAAGAAATCTATATGCAACCTTTAATTTTTTTTCCTCTATACCGGATTGTAGCTTGGTTATCATTGACTCAAGAGCTAATATCTACATGTAAACAAAAACACACCATTTTTGTCTTTATGGGACTGGGATACCTCACTCAGAATCGTTTTTTTCAAATACCATCCATTTAGCTGCAAATTTCATGGTGTCATTGTTTTTAAACAACTGAATAATACTCTATTGTGTAAGTGTATTATTTTTCTTTATCCAGTCCTCTGCTGAGAGACTTATAGGTTGTTTACAATTTTTGGATGTTATGAAAAGACTAGCAAGGAACATGGTTGAACAAGTGTGCTTGTGGTAAGATGATGTGCCCTTTGGATATATGCCCAAGAGTGGGCTTATATCTTGAGTTAGATTGATTCCCACCTGTCTGAGGAACTGTCACCCTGATTTCCTTAGTGGTTATACAAGTTTGCAGTCCTACCAGTAATGGATGAATGTTCCCCTTACTTCATATACTTGCCAGCATGAACTGTCACCAGTGTTATTGATGTCAGCAATTCTGACAGGTGTAAGATGAAATCCCACAGTAGTTATAATTTGTATTTCCCTGATGACTAAGGATGTCAAATATTTCTTCATGTTTTTTGAAATTTGAGTTTTTAATTTTGAGAATTCTGTTTAGATCTGTACTCCATTTTTCAAATTGGGTTGTATGTCTTCTTGATATCTGCATTTTCAATTCTTTATATATTTTGAATATAAGACCATATCAGATACATAATTGGTAAAAATCTCTTCTCATTATGTAGGTTGATATTTTGAGCAAATGACATTATCATCTGCTGAGCAAAACCTTTTCAGCTTTATGAGGTCCCACTTACTAATTTTTAATCTTCGGTGTCTGTGCTAACAGTATCCTATTCAGAAAAATTTTCCTGTGCCAATGTGTTCAAGTCTATTCATCATTTTCCCTTCTATTAGGTTCAGTGTACCCGGTTTTATATTGAGGTCTTTGATCCATTTGAATTTGAGCTTTTTTGTTGTTTTTTGCAAGATCATAAATATAGAACTACTTAAATTCTCTACAAGCAGACATCCAATTTGAGCACCCCCATTTGTTGAAGATGCAGTCTATTTTCTAGTGTGTATTTGTGACTACTATGTAAACAACAACAACATCAGCAAAGAAACCCAACAGGAATCCTGAAGTGTGTGACTTTATGTCTGGGTATCTGGGTCTTGAGTTTGGTTCTATTCATCAACATGTCTGTTTTTCTACCAATAATATGCTGTTTTTACTTCTATAGCTCTGTGGTACAATTTAAGATCAGCAATGGTATTTCCATCTGTTCTTTTATTTTTCAGAGTATTTTAGCTTTCCTGGGACTTTTATGTTTCTATATAAAGTTAAAAACTGTTCTTTCAAGTTCTGTGGAGAATTGTGTTAGAATTTTGATGGTGATTGTATTAAATCTTCAGATCATTTTTGGTAGGGTGTTAAAATTTACTACATTAATCCTATTGATTCAGGAGCACAGGAAATCTTCCTGTCCTCTTATATCTTCTTCAATTTCTTTCTTCCATGTCTTAAAGTTTTTATCATAGTTTTTCACTAAATTGGTGAGAGTTATCCTAAGATATTTTTTTGTTACTTGGGGCTATTGTAAAAAATGCAGTTTTCCTGATTTCTTTCTCAGTTCATCTGACATTTGTATAAAAGTGGCATCCTTATTTTTGTGAGCTTATTTTGAATCCAGCTACTTTGCTGCAAGTGTTTATCAGCTCTAGGAGTTTCCTGGCGGAATTTTTAGAGTCACTTAGGTCTACAATCACATCATCTGCAATTACAGATACTTTGAACCTTCCTTGATGAATTGTATCCCCCTGATCTCCTTCAGTTTTTATATTGATTTGAAGTACTATATTTAAAAGATATGGGAAGAGTGGAAATCTTGTTTTGTTCCTGATTTTAGTGAAATTGTTTTGAGTTTCTCCTTGTTTAAGTTGATGTTGGCTATGGGCATGCTACGAACTGCTGCTATTATGCTGTGGTATGTTTCTTTTATATTTACTCTATCCAAGTCTTTAATCATGAATGCGTGTTGGAATTTGTCAAAGACCTTTGTTTGTATTATTATTGTTTTTGTATCTAATGAGATGATCATATAGTTTTTGTCTTTAAGTTTTATGGTGGATTATATTTATTGATTTATACAATCCCTGAATCTCTAGGATGTTGCCTACGTGATCATGGAAGATGAACTTTTTTTTATGTGTTTTTGGATTCAGTTTTTGGGTATTTTATTGAGTTTTTGCATTATATTCATAAAGGAAATTGGTCTGTAATTCTCCTTTGTTGTGGTTTGGGTATCAGGGTAATTGTGGACTCACAAACAAGTTGGACAATGTTCCTTTTGTTTATATCTTGTATTAACATTAACTTTTCTTTGAAAGTCTGCTAGAATTCTGCACTAAAGCCATTTGGCTCTGAGCTTTTTGGTTATAAGAATTTTAATTACTGCTTTTATTGCGCTAGTGGTAATATGTCATTTAAGTTGCTTATCTGACATTGATATACATTTTATAAGGTATATGTAATATGCCAATTATCAATTTCTTTTAGATTTTTTCAATATAGTGGAGGACAAGTTTTTAAAAATATATTCTTATGATTCTTTAGATTTTCTTGGTGCTCATTGTTATGACCCCTTTTCTTTTCTAATTCTGTTAATTTTGATCATCTTTCTATTTATTTTAGTTGATTTGAATAATGTTTTGTCAAGATTATTTATTTACTCAAAAAACCAAATCTTTGACTCATAACTATATCAATATCTATATCAAATATTTTATTGATTTCAGCCATGAATTTGATTATTTCTGGCTGCCTACTCCTTTGGAATATGTTCTTCTTTTTGCTCCAGAAATTTCACATATGCTGTTAAATTACTATTATGAGTTCTCTCCATTTTTTATGTTGGTATTTATTGCTATGAACTTGCTTTTTATAATATCTTTCATAATATTCCATATATTTAAGCATATTGTGTATTCACCTTCATTCACTTCTAGAAAAACTTCCATTTTTGTTTTAATTTCTGACATTACACATTTTTCATTAATTAATGACTTTTTCAGATTCCTTGAGTTTGTAAACTTTCCGTTATTATTAATACCAGCTTTAATCCATGGTTATCAGATAGGATGAAGGACATCATTTCAATTTTCTTATATCTTTTAAGTCTTACTTTTTGTCTGAATATGTGGTCACTTTTGGAGAAAGTTCCATAAGATGCTAAAAAAAGTATTTTCTTTTATGTTTGGGTAAAATGTTTTATAAATATAAACAGTTGGTTTGTAACATCAAATTGGCTCCAGCATTCCTCTGTTTAGTTGTTACTGTGGGATAATGGTCTTGCACCCTGTAAAGATTTGTCACTTGTATTGGTTTAATGAAATGCTGATTGGTCAGTAGCCAGGCAGGAAGTATAGGTAGGGCAACTAGAACAGGAGAATTTTGGGAAGAAGAAAGGCTCAATCTGCAGTCGTCACCCAGACACAGAGGAAGGAAGATGAGAATGCCTCACTGATAAAAGGTACCAAGCCATGTGATTAACACAGACAAGAACTAAGGGTTAATGTAAGGAATAAGAGTTAGTGGGACAATGAGGGATAGAAACCCCTGTCAACAAGTTGTTGTCTGGATGACCTGCCTGTTGGTGCAAACAGTATTTTTAATCTCACACTACCAGTGTGTAATGGTCAGTCTGTGATTTAACGTGTAGAAGTGTTTCTTTTATGAACTTTGGCACCACTCTGATGCATAGATGTTAAGAATTGCAATGTCCTTTTAGTAGACTTTTTCTTTTTAAAATAGTGTTTATTTTTCTTCTTTATCTCTTCTGATTAGTTTTGTTTTGTAGTATGGTTTGCTAGATACTAATATGGCTGCAGCAGCTTGCTTCTTAGGTCCATTTGCTTAGAGTATTTTTCCATGAGAAAACCCTGAGGTTTTCTTCTTCCTTGGTGTTAAGGTATGTTTCTTAGGTGTGGCAGAAGGTTGGATCCTGTTTTCACATTCATTCTGTTAGTCTGTTTGTTTTCATTGGTGAGTTGAGACCATCTGGTCAGTCATCTTCTTCAGCTTAGTCAATGAAACTCAATATGGACTAGTTCCACTGAATCACGATATAGGGACTGCCCATGCATGTTTCAGCATTTCCAGGGCATAAATTTCAGATTTCATTCATTCAGTGTTGATTCATTTTATTTTGTTGTATTATTCTTATGTGTGATTCCGCTCTTTTGATTTGGTAGTCTGGGATTATTTAATTGTTGTCTTTTCTTAGATGTGCTTAGCTTTATTAGGTTGGAGCTATCTTTCTAGTATTGTCTGTAGGACTAGATTAATACAGAGATTTTGCTTAAATTTGGTTTTATCATAGAATATCTTATTTTCTCCAAATATGGTGATTGGATTTTTGCTGGTTATAGTAGTCTGGGCTGGCATTAGTGGTCTTTTAGAGTCTGTAAAACATCTGTCCAGGCTAGTCTGTCTTTCAGAGTTTCCACTGAGAAGTCACTGTAATTTCAATAGGTCTGCCTTAATATTTTACTTAGTCTTTTTTTCTTTCAGCATCTAATATTTTTTCGTTGTTCTCTAATTTCAGTGTTTTAATTACTATGTAGTTGTTGTATTCTGAGGGTACTTTAACTTCCTGGTCCAATCTATTTTGTGTTCTGTATGCTTCTTGCACCTTGATTGGCATTTCTTTTTATTGGGGAATCCTTTCTATGATTTTGTTGAAGGTATTATCTGTGTCTTTGACCTGGGTTTCTTCTCCTTACTTTATTCCTATTATTCTTAGATTTTGATCTTTTTATAGTCCCATAGATTTCCTAGATGTTCTGTTTCAGATTTTTAAAAAAGATGTATTTAACATTTTCTTTGACTAATGTATCCATTTCTTCTATTTTATTTTCACTGCCTAGGATTCTTTTTTTTCCTCTTTGTGTTCTGCTGGTGACACTTGCCTCTGAGGTAACTGAGTTACTGACAATTTTTAATTTTCGGTTTCTCTCTGTTTGGGTTTCTTTATTGATTCTATTTCTACCTTTAGGTATTTAACTCTTCTAGACCTTTTATTCCACTGTTGTGGAACACAACACTGTGTTTCATTAAGATAATTGTTTGCTTTCTCTTTAAGGACAACTATCATATTCATAAAGGCTATTTTAATGTCTTTTTCTTTTGCCTCAGGTATGCTGAGATACTCAGGACCTACTGTTGTAGGGTTGCTAGGTTCTATTACAGAGATACTATCCTAACTGTTACTGTGTTTTTACTTTGACATCTAGGCATCTGGATTGAGAAGACTGTGATTCTAGGAACTGGTATTTGGTCTTGTCTTTTTAGGTGAGCCCTCTGCTCCTTGGTTTGTTACTTCTCTGGTTCTTAGAAGAGTGTCAGAACTATGTATTGCCTGGTAGTAAATTCTACTGGTCTACAGGTATGACCCCTTCAGGTTCCAGGTAAAATGTGCTTCTAATTTTTGGAAACTTATACTTAGGATTAGGTTTAGACTCTGAGGGAGACTGAGGGGGTCCACAGAAGACAGAGAAGCATGGTGTTCCATCAGGATCTGCTGATTCCCATAGGAATAGGGGTAGACTGTGAGGTGAGACCACAGCAGGTGGTCTGATACAGAGTTGGGGTCAGTACTGGGGGTTGAATTTGGAGGAAGGAGGGAGAGGTAAATATTTGTAGTTAGTCAACATTCCTTCTGGTGGAAGTGACCAGTGGTTTCCCAGCATGTTTGTTTATTCCTTTTACAGATTTTTGTTAGCTTTTTGGTTTCCTGAGATCTCATTTGTTTCTTGTATCCTAGGCATTTCTTCCTCAAATATCTTAACATGTTAAACATTCTTAGTTCAATGCATTGTGTACTAATTTGAAAGTCTGAATCAGATATGACGTCCACTCTTGAACTTGCACTACATTGTCCCTTTTCTTAGCACCTACCTACTCTAGATATTATGGTTATGTCCCTGCTTCATCCTTATCAAAAAGGACTTCTTATTTCTACTTCAGGAGGCATGTTGCTGAGGTATTTGAGAAACCATCAATGCCTCCATTCATTTAATGACACTCTGCATTCTCTGTTCTGTGCTCATTCATTCCTGGCAAGTCCTGGTTGGACTACAAAATGTAAGTTCAAGGCTGTTGGTGTAGTTCAGTGTTGACATTTATCCTTATTATACAGATCCAGCACCATTAGGAGGGGAGGATGGGGAATTTATGTTCTATAAGAAACTGGTTTCATTTTGTTATAATGAAATTCTTTTAATAAGCTAAGAATTAATTAATCACTTTTATTTTTAGAGACAGTATCTTGCTATGGAGCCCAGGCTAGTCTCGAACTCATGATTTCCCCTGTGTCAGCCTCCTGAGTGTGGGATTGTAGTGTGCAGCATGAAATCAGTTTTGAAATTTACTTTTTACTGTGACATAAAAGTAGGAATAACTTAGTTCCACTGCTCACCATTCCTTCTTCTTCCACTCCCTACTCTCTCTAATATTTTAATTTCTATGAGATTAAATATTTCCATTTCCACATATGAGTGAGCACATAAACATTTTGTACTTGCCTTATTTCATTTAAGATAATAAATTCTAGTTCCATTCATGTTGCTGTAACTCACAAAGATTTAGTATTTCTTGAAGATGGACATGGTGAAACTTGACACTCTTGTTTTGCCCTGGATCTTAGATAGAAAGCATTCGTCTATTCCTCACTCAATACAGTGCTGGCTGATCATATTGGCCTTTATTACGCTGAAATATGTTCTATATATGCCTTCTTTATGCAGAGTTTTTGCATGCAGAGATGCTGAATCTTAGCAAACTTTTTTTTTCTCAATTGTGATGGCTGCTGTGTTTTTCTTTTTCATTTTGCTGCTGTGTTTTGCTGATATTTACTAATTTACATATATCAAGTAGTTGCTGTATCCTGGCATGGATTCCATTAAGTCTTTTAAGGTGCTGTTCAATTTGGGCTCTCAGTACTTTTCTGAACACATTACAACTATGTTGATTAAGGTTGTGGGTTTATAATTCTCTTTGGCTTGTTGTGTCATTGATTTTTCTCATATTCTTCATATTAAATTACTTGTGTCTTGTACAGTTAGCTCATTTCTCATACTATGTACCTCATAGAGGAAGTGATATATGCAGAGTGTAATAGTGTTGATGAATTTCTGTACAGTAAGGGTAAAAACATTTCTGTGGAATTATGAATTACAGTGATGGACAAAAATGACTTTACAGATAGGCAGCCTACAGTGCTTCTCTCAAACCAGCTAGTTTTTCCAGTGGTTTGTCATTTTCATTCTACATTTTTCATGCTACAGTTAGCAAACATTCACAATCAGTGCTCAGTTAAATTTTAATTTTAGAAAAAGAAAGTCGTTCTTTATGCTGTATGTTTGAAAGTGCAAATATTTTTTCCTTGATATTCAAATGTAACTGGGTTTCCTGTATTTTAACTAGAAGTTCTCTTTACCTTGTAACTATATTCCCACTGCTGAATGTCCCAAGATCACATTCTTTCAAGTCTGTCTTCTATCCCAAACAGCTAAACCTCTAAAGATGTCTATGCTATAAACCTTTCATCTGTCATAGGAAAACATGCTGGTCATTGCTCTTGGCATTTTTCAAGATGACAGTTACCACATCAGGGCCATGTCATATGTGTACAAAAGCAGTCATCTCTTGGAATTTGCACCTCTCAAGTACAAGTTCAAGGAAATGATGCTCTTTTGGAATCGGTGACATCATCCAACGATTTGGTTCTTTTAATGTAAAGTTCAAAGCAGGGGCAAAAATTTCCCTACATAGAAAGCAACCTAATCAGGCAGTGGTAATAATGACAACAAGCACTTTTGTGCTTAGTGGGGAATTCAGTCTGTAGATTTTCTCTCTCCTCTCTCTCTTTCTCTCTCTCTCTTTCTCTCTCTCTCTCTCTCTCTCTCTCTCTCTCTCTCTCTCTCTGTGTGTGTGTTATGTATATTGTATGCGTATGTGCGCATGTGTTAAACAGAATCTCACCATGTGAAGAAGCCCAGACTGTCTTCAAATTAGTAATTCTCTTGTCTCTACATACCAAGAGGTAGGGCTTTGGATATGACTGAGAAAACATTTGATTTTTAGATGTTGGAGATCAAACTCAGAGCCTCGTAACTGCTAAACAAGTACTGTACTGATGAACTCCACCCCGGAGGCCAATATATGATTTTAAATTTAATTTGAAAACTTTTAAGAATCTCCTAGGAATATTTAAAAACAGTTAAGTGACACTTGCAGTCTGGGGCTCTAAAGATTCAATAAAATGTAATAATAAAAATCACGAGAACAGTCATAAATAGCCTTGTAAACACAACACTGTGGATACCTCCAGCATTTCTAGTCAAAGATGGCCCACAGCATGATACTACTTCCCCATCATTAAAGGGATCAGGAAAACAGCTTGGAAACAATGGGAGATGCACAAGAAAACTGCCCATGAAAGAACTCATTCAGTCACTGGTTTGTTTTTGTTTGTTTGTTTGTTTGTTTGTTTATTTATTTATTTTTGCTTTTTCAGGATAGGGTTTCTCTGTGTAATTGCCCTGGCTCTCCTAGAATTAGCTCTTGTAGACCAGACAGCCCTTCCATTCCTCAAGTCAAGAGCAGAAGGAGGCATTTCAGTTTATGGAGGATCTGTCAGTGCCTCCAGGACTCATCCATAGATTTAAAAAAAAGTATCTATTGAGCGTGTGTTATTTGACAGGTGTATCCTAGGTTGTGACACAAAGAAGGTTTGGCCTTCTTGGAATTCATAGTCTAAGTGAAAAAGAACAGTTTACAGTCTATTTGATAAAATTTTCATGTGCTCTAGCATGAATTACTTTTTATACATACATGTCCACATTGAAAAAAATCTGTATAAATTTATGAGTGTATTTGGTGGTGAGTTCTTCTTAAAAGTCGAGTCAAAGGCAGGATTTTACAGTGGGCTTCTTCAACTAGAAACACCTCTTCAGTGCAGTGACATGTCATGAGACATGCAGAAAAAATGGAGGGTTAAGCCATTGTGACACTGTCCAGAGCCTTTCAGGGAAAGCCTTTGTGTTTGCAGAAGGACAGAGAAGCAAAGAGGCTGTAGTAATGTAACACAACTTGCTAGGAATCAAATTGATTTGGTAGACCTACTAAGGGTAGGCTTTTTATGCTACACCACACCAGTGTGCATGCATTGGATGGGCATGCCTCACAGATTTCCATCTGTGGGTAAGGTTTCAAAAGTAACACGTGTATAAAGCAAATATCAAACTGTAGCAGAACTGACATATCCAAGACACACTTTCTAAGCTGTGGGGAATAACATAGGTTAAAAAAAATGATGGCTATGTCTGTTCTTGTGTGTTGTCAGTAGAAGGGTCTGATTATCATTAATTTTGGGGGATTGGATGAGCAGGATTTGTTGATATCTGCTTTTGGTGTGTGAGGAAGAGCTAATATGACATGGTAAAGTTTGGTTTGAGAAGCTAGAAGAATAAAATGTGCTATTTCTGAGATAGGTAAGCATGCATGGTAGCACAGACCTGGAATCCCATGTAAGGCTGGGGAATTACAGATTGAAAGGTATCCTGTGTTTATAGAGAGGCACTGCCTCAAAAACCAGAACAAGAGAAAAGTTTCTGAGAAAGGGAGAGAGAGAGAGAGAGGCAGGCAGACAGACAGATAGACTGTCAGGTAAAGACAGAGATACACAGAAAGACAAAGCAACCAAAGCAATAACAACTAAAATCCAGGACCTCAATAATAAAACAATTGATG
This sequence comes from Myodes glareolus, assembly GCF_982192425.1. NCBI lineage: Eukaryota > Metazoa > Chordata > Mammalia > Rodentia > Cricetidae > Myodes > Myodes glareolus. The sequence continues at coordinate 107,575,945 of NC_142026.1, forward strand.
TTTGTGTGAAATAACTTGGTAAGCCGATATGGAGTATGGAGAGAGAGAGAGAGAGAGAGAGAGAGAGAGAGAGAGAGAGAGAGAGAGAGAGAGAGAGAATATTAGTTATGTACCGATATTCCTTATTTTCTGTAGTCATGTGACAGCTCTCCTTGGACATTAAACTTTTTCAGAAGATTGAGTTCATCCAATATCCCATGCTACTTCTTGAACACTTTTCACACTTGTTAATAAATGCTCGGGTTGGCAGCAGATAAAAATGATTGGTTGAACTATTAGGGAAAGTAACACCCACAGAAACTAAGCCATCTTACTTGACAGGCAGAAACAATGACTTCTTAAGTGGCTTTAGAGCTGGGTAGTGGTCACAAGGGCCAGCTTAAAGGAATGCTAGTCTTATGACAGAACTCTGATTTCACGAGCTGTCTGCTACTAACAAGGTCCTGGGAGACTTTCTCCTTCCGTTGACTTTGAAAATCAGTATTAAGTGATTACATGCTAAAACTTAAATTGACCTTTTCCCTTTTTAATTAGTAATAATAAGTCATTTTATTTAGTGCCTAGAAGCAGAATGGCAAATCTAAAATTACTTAGTATATTGAGACTTTTTGTACTGACAGAAAAACAATTATTAAACAAACTGCAAATTAGGAAAAAATACATACAGAAATTTTAAAATGCCATGTGTCTTAATTAGGGGACCAAGATGCAAGTTGGGGAAGAAAGTGTTTATTTCACTCACAGTTCTATATAACATTTCATCATCAAAAGCAGTGAGGGCAGGAACTTAGGCAGGGCAGGAACCTTGAGGCAGGAGTTGATACTGAGACCTTGGAATGTTGCTTAGTGACTCGCTCTCCATGAGTGCTCAGCTTTCTTTGGTATAGAATCAAGGATAACCAGCCAAGAGGTGAGTCCACCCACAGTGGTCTGGGATCTCCTCCGACAATCACTAATTAAGAAAATGCCATATAGGCTTGCCCACAGCCAAAGGTTATGGAGGTATTTTCTCAATTGAGACTCCCTCCTCTCAAATGACTCTAGCTTGTGTCAAGTTGACATAAAACTAACCAGCTCAACTTTAAAATGTATATATGCATTATTTTCTTCTAGAAACATTGCACTTTATCCACAAAGATTTTATATTATCTAGGAAATTTTTTTTCTAAGGAAAAACTATTCTTTACAAGAGCATGATTAGGCAGTAATTTAACACTAGCATAGTGTCCTAGAATGCAGACATTTCCAGGAATGACACAGCACTTTGTGCATGACAGCAAACACCTTATGGTGAAAAATGTGACAAAGGATGCCTCCTCACATCAGCGTATCTAGTTACAAAAGAAAGACAGACACGGAGTCCTACACAGTCCTACAATCTTTGTGAATGAGCTTTATTGACCCAACAATGTCCCATTGGGTCCACCGCTATGAATCACCACCATCTCCCAGGATTTTATTTAAGACATGGACCCTGCATAGGTATTTCATATTATTTTAAAAGCACTTTCCACTGGATTCCTACTTACAGTCTTGTGTTTGTATAATGATATGTTCCAGATTGGTCAATATAATCTAAACAGGAGGAAGTAGTTGACTCACCAAAGACACTGCTGTATCTTTCTCACATCTGTGGCACAAAAGTGAAGAGTAGACACAGAGAAACATCATAAGGGCTGGAGAGATGGATCAGTGGTCAAGAGCACTGGCTGCTCTTCCAGAGGGTCTGGGTTTGATTCTCAGTACCCATAAGGGTAGCTAACAACTCTCTAACACCCTTACACAGATATCAAGGCAGACAAAACACTAATGCACGCAAAATTAAATTAAATTAAATCTTAAAAACATCCCTGGTGATATGAATGAGGGGGACTGAATCTGAAGACCTGAGAGCAGAAGAACTGGCCCTGCTCCTTTCTGTAGCCTGCAGAGGATGAGCTAGCCAAGGCAGTGCTGGAGAACTCTCCTGGGTAGTGATGATGAGGGAAAGCTAACGAGCTGACCAACCCACCTATTACCCAGGCCCAGAACCAGGGCTATGAGTTAATCCACCCTAACATTCAGAGAATCTATGAACTGTTGGAGCATATGAAATGGATGGAGGGACCTACAGAGTCCAAACAACAGGTTCTCCATGACACAGGACAACGGGATATTCAAGAGAAGCCCCAGTGAGAGCCCATATCAGTAATGTAGCAGAAACCAGAAGCCTTGAGGCGGACTAATGACTAATGGTGACAATGAGCACTTACAAGTAAAGATGAATGGACTAAAGGATAAACTGTGAGACTCAAAAAGCCACACTGCGTTTCCAAAACAAGATTCTTCTTTTCTGTTTTTGTTTTTGCTTTTTTCCCCTTTGTTTTGTTCATTTTTTTTTTTAAATTTGGAGATTGTAAGGGCAGAGGGCAGATTCAAGAAGTCACAGAGAAGAGTGGGATCAAAATGCCTGATGCAAAATCCACAAAGAATCAATAGAAGGCAGAGAGAAAAAAAAGCAACATAAGGTTGTCAGTCAAAAGGGAATAGAATTTATTAGGTCAACTTGTAGAGATGATGACACTTTAGATTTGTGTGTGCACTCATACAGCTGGAAAGTTTTAATAGGATCTGAGACTACACTTTGACTGAGAGAAATCAGTATGCTAAACTTCCCTAGCATCAAGTGAAAGAAGAGATAGATTCAAAAGAGCAGGAAACTTGATAGTGGGAGACTTATCATAAACAACCTAGCTACTCCAATGTATTGTGTCTGCCACAAAGGCCTAGAGAATCCTCTCATAGCTAAGACACTGAGCTGTACCCTCCTTGAAGACATTGTGGTACGGTTTTTATATGTCAATTATGTCGTGGGGCCAAATGCGTTGTAGTTTCTAATGGCAATTAACATGTGTGTTGTGTACTTGCATTCCACTAGACAATTAAAAAAAAAACCTTTTCCCATTTACCCTTTCAGACTTTTTCAAGTTTTCATTGGCTATTTTTAATGAAGTTGCTAAGAATTCTGATTCCCAGGGGTTTTATATATATACATATATATATATATATATATATATATATATATATATATATGTGTGTGTGTGTGTGTGTGTGTGTGTGTGTGTACGTGTGTGTATGTGTTTGTGTGTGCATGTATACATACATATACATATGTGAACATATCCTATGTGAGCACATGCCTTCATTTTCATTGTATAAATGACATAGAGTACAACCAACGTGCAGCTTGGATGTGTGTACAAGAAACTAGTTGAAAATCAGTTTACATTCCTTCCTGTGGGGAGTGAGGCTACAGGGAACTCTGTCCTCACTGCAACCCTTGATACTGTCAGTCTTTTGACCTTAGTCATTTTAAAATACAACATAGCATATATGTATATATGTAGCCATACAACAGTAGCATAACGTAGCCCCACATTTTAGCCTCCCCACTGTTGATGGGAACATCTGTTTTGTGACTTTTCTTCAGTGAGATAACTATAGTTGTAAACGTTACATGTTCTTTTAGATGTGCAAGTAATTTCTTAAATACATGTATTGAATGTATTGAAAAAATGTTTTTTCTTTCTTGCCTATATATTGATTGCCTATGTGCCTGTGCATATATATGGATGTATATGTGCATTTTATTGGCAATTGAACCTTGGTCCTTCCACATGTTAGGCAAGAACTTTATCTCTGGTCTGTATCCTAGCAGCCTTTTTATTTTGCACTTTGAGATGGGTTCTCACTAAGCTTTCAATGCTGTCCTTCATCTTACTCTGGAACCTGGGTAAGGTCTGAACTTGTGATCTGTAGGAACTTAAGGTCTACCAGGCAAAAAGAGTCAAGCTGGAGTCTGCCTGGAGCTGTCAAAGGTCCTGTCTGTGCCTAGCCAATAAGGAGCGACCAAGGGGTGTTTCCTGAGGGCCTAGCAACAGGTGCTGTCAGAGGTCCTGATCCTGCCTAGCCAATGAGGGATGAGTATGAGATGTCAACAGTCAAAGGATCAGAAAGCCCGGGTGCTGGGAGGATATGTAAGTCCCCCCCCCGCCCGTTGTTAAATAAATGAGTCCGCTGTGAGCTTTCTACCTGATTCTCAGCATCCGTATTAGTTTATGTCGCACCTTTTTGCCTCCTCCCAAGAGGAAGAGGTTAAGGCCAGTGTTGCAGGGGAAGAGGGGCCGCTTGTTCGTTTCCGGCCGCCTGGCTAGCTTAGCCCTGAAATCACCACACAGAAACTGTATTAATTAAAGTACTGTTTGGCCATTAACTCTAACTTCTTATTGGCTAACTCTTACATCTTAGTTTAACCCATCTCTATTAGTCTATGTATTGTCACGTGGAGTGGCTTACCAGCAAGATTCTAACCGGCGTCCGTCTCAGGAGGAGGATCCATGGCTTTTCTGACTCTGCCCTTCTTCCTCCCAGCATTCATTTCTGTTTTTCCTGCCTACCTAAGTTCGGCCCTATCAAAAGGCCAAGGCAATTTCTTTATTCACTTATGATAAACCCAGCACTCAAAGGGGACACCTACATCAGGCCAGCAACTGTGATCCTCCTGCTTTAGGTTCCTGAGAAGCTGCGATTACAGGTCTATGCCTGTAGGCTGGCCCCTTTTTAGAAGTGTCTTTAAGGTATAGACATTGTGCATGAAAGAAGGTCAGTACACTCCAGCATTCAATATGCTGCTTTGGTGTACTGACTAACTTGAGCTAATTGTACTTGTGAAACAGCAAACTGAGAGAGAGGCTTAACCTCACCCGTTTTAGCAATTAAAAGTAGATTTCCTTTTCCAAGGGAACTCAAGCATCAATGATCCTTTCCCCAGGAATTTTTTAAACCGAGAAACAGTGGTTTTTCTTACAGAAAAGAAGGCAAATCAACTCTACAACTTTTATTCAAAGGATGATGTCTCTCATCTGTTCTTTAGAGATTCTGTTCGTCTTATTCAGTGGTAAATGGCTCCCTCCTCTTACTCTGTTAGGACAGACAGTACATGGCTTTTACTCCATCTGCCTATTTTAGTATTCATTTCCTTTGGGTGACACCCAAGTGTCTATTAAAACTAATGATTTATAAAATCCCTTTTCTATTAATTCACCTATTGTCAGATTACTTTTTATACCATCTATCAAAACTAGTGGTATAGTGATAAAGTCCTGCTCGGCGGGGCATTTCACCTTTTCTGTCATCTCCTCCAGTATCACAATGCTAGTGTCTTAGGGATTCTTGATAAGTAGGATGTATTTTGAAGTTTGAGAGTTATGCTCATAATAGACTTGAAGCAAATGGTTTTCTTGGTGTAAAGTGAAGGGAAAGTTTATGATGTACCATACTGATAAAATGATGTTCTGGTGACATTTATTGAAATGAAAAAATTTACCTCTAATTATCTTAACACCTTTGTACAAGCAAAATCATTCTAAATGTAGAGACCTATTCAGTCTAGGTATCTATCCCTTTTATATATTTTTGCAACAATAAATTCTGTTTTTTGTAGCTTCTAAGAGTCTCTAAAATGAAGTCATATATTCTTTAATTTTGTTCTTTATATACATTGTTATTCTAGATCCTTTGTGTTGTCTTATAATTTTAGAGTCATCCTAAATTTTAAAAAGTCTCCTTATATTTTACTTGGATTGTACCAAAAAGCTGTAGCAATTAGATAACCAGCAATATATATTCTAAGAATTCATGATTGTGGCATATGTCTCCCTTTCTTTGGGTCATTAATTAAAGTTTTCTCAGTGTTTTAAAATCCTCGATTCTTAATACACTTTATTTTTTTATTTTTATTTTTTTTAGATATCACATAGTTTATTTAATAAAAACCTCCAAAATCTACAAAATCTATGTCTAACTAATACAAAGATTAAAGTTACAGGAGATAAGGTCAACATAGATAATTCAATTAATTACTTGACTTTTAAATACCAAAACCACTAATTAAATTTCTTTTCAAAGTTTATTAAATTATGAAAGTTTCCATTTCTGCCCCTCCTCCCAACACCCTCCCACTCCCTCCCTTCCCCTCCTCCTCCCTCTCCATCCCTAAGAGCAGTCAGGGCTTCCAGCCCTGTAGGAAGTTCAAGTTCCTCCCCACTCCCTCCAGGTCCAGGAAGGTTAGTATCCAAACAGACTGGATCCCAAAAATCCAGTATATGCAGAGGAAATAAGTCCCAGTGTCATTGTCAATGGCTTTTCAGAAAGGCTCCGGGCCAGCCACATTCAGAGAATCCGGCCACATTCAGAAAATCTGGTTGGATCACATGCTCGTTCAGTCCCAGTCCAACTGGCCTTGGTGAACTCTCATTAGATCAGTCCCCTTGTATCAGTGGGTGATTGCACCCCTCGCTGTCCTGAGTTTTTTTTCATGTTCTTCCTCCTTCTGTTTCTCATTTGGACCATGGGGGGATCAGTCCAGTGCTCCAATGTGGGTCTCTGTCTGTATCGCCATCCATCGTCGGATGAAGGATCTATGGTGATAAGCAAAATCTTCATCAGTATGGTTATAGGCCAAGGCCGGTTCAGGCACCCTCTCCTCTGTCCAGAGAACAATCTGGGGATCTCTCCTTGGACCTGGGATCCCATTTATAATCAAGTCTCTTGTAAACCCTAAAATGACTCCCTTAGTTGAGATATATTCTTCCCTGATCCCATATCCATCCTTCCTCCCTCCCCCCATCTCAGTCCCCCGAGTTTTCCCCATTCCTCCCCTATTCCCTTCTCTCTAACCCTCTCCCCTTCCAACAACCCTCCCACCCACCCCTCCATGCACCCGAGATTACATGGGACACTTGTCTATTTCCAATCTCCAGGAGGATAAGTACATGATTTTCTTCAGGTTCACCTTCTTATTTCGCTTCTCTAGGATCTCGAATAATAGGCTCAAAGACCTTTAATTATGGCTAGAATCCACTTATGTGTGAATACATACCATATTCCTCTTTTTGGGTCTGGCTTACCTCACTCAGTAAAGCGTTTTCTATGTCCATCCATTTGCATGCAAAATTCAAGATGTCATTGTTTTTTATCGCTGAGTAAAACTCTAGTGTATATATGTTCCACACCTTCTTTAACCATTCTTCTATTGAGGGGCACCTAGGTAGTTTCCAGGTTCTGGCTATTACAAATAGTGCTGCTATGAACATAGTTGAACAAATGCTTTTGTGGTATGATAGGGCATCTCTTGGGTATATTCCCAAGAGTGGAATTGCTGGGTCTTGAGGTTGATTCCCAGTTTCCTGAGAAACCGCCACACTGATTTCCACAGTGGCTGCACAAGTTTGCATTCCCACCAACAATGGATGAGAGTTCCCCTTTCTCCACATCCTCTCCAGCATAGGCTACCATTGGTGTTTTTGACTTTAGCTAATCTGACAGGTGTAAGATGGTATCTCAAAGTTGTTTTGATTTGCATTTCCCTGATCGCTAAGGAGGTTGAGCATGACCTTAAGTGTCTTTTGGCCATTCGGAGTTCTTCTGTTGAGAATTCTCTGTTCAGATCAGCACCCCATTTTTTAATTGGGTTAATTAGAGTTTTTGAGTCTAGTTTCTTGAGTTATTTGTATATTTTGGAGATCAGGCCTTTGTCTGATGAGGGGATGGTGAAGATCTTCTCCCAGTCAGAAGGTAGCCTTTTTGTCTTACTGATAGTGTCCTTTGCTTTACAGAAGCTTCTCAGTTTCAGGAGGTCCCATTTATTCATTGATTCTCTTATTGTCTGTGCTACTGGGGTGCTACCTAGGAAGTGGTCTCCTGTGCCTATGTCTTGTAGACTACTTCCCACTTTCTCTTCTATCTGGTTCAAAGTGGTCAGATTAATGTTGAGGTCTTTAATCCATTTGGACTTGATTTTTGTGCATGGTGATAGATATGGATCTACTTTCATTCTTCTACAGGTTGACATCCAGTTATGCCAGCACCATTTGTTAAAGATGCTTTCCTTCTTCCATTGCATACCTTTAGCCCCCTTGTCGAAAATCAAGTGTTCATAGGTTTGTGGGTTAATATCTGGGTCTTCTATTCGATTCCATAGGTCGACTTCTCTGTTCTTATGCCAGTACCAAGCTGTTTTCAATACTGTTGCTGTGTAATAGAGTTTGAAGTCAGGGATGGTTATACCTCCAGACGTTCTGTTATTATATAAGATTGTTTTGGCTATCCTGGGTTTTTTGTTTTTCCATATAAAATTAATTATTATTCTCTCAAGGTCTGTGAAGAAATTTGATGGAATTTTGATGGGGATTGCATTGAATCTATAGATTGCTCTTGGTAGAATTGCCATTTTTACTGTGTTGAACCTCCTAATCCAAGAGCAAGGGAGATCTTTCCATTTTCTGGTATCCTCTTCAATTTCTTTCTTCAAAGACTTAAAGTTCTTGTCAAATAGGTCTTTCACTTCCTTGGTCAGAGTTATCCCAAGATATTTTATGTTATTTGTGGCTATCGTGAAAGGTGAAGTTTCTCTGATTTCCCTCCCTGCTTCTTTATCCTTTGTGTATAGGAGGGCAAGTGATTTTTTGGAGTTGATCTTGTATCCTGCCACATTACTAAAGGTGTTTATCAGCTGTAGGAGTTCTTTGGTAGAGTTTTTGGGGTCGCTCATGTATACTATCATATCGTCTGCAAATAACGAGAGTTTAACTTCTTCCTTTCCAATTCGAATCCCCTTGATCCCCTTATGTTGTCATATTGCTATTGCTAGAACTTCTAGCACTATATTGAAGAGGTATGGGGAGAGTGGACAGCCTTGTCTTGTTCCTGACTTCAATGGAATGGCTTTGAGTTTCTCTCCGTTCAGTTTGATGTTAGCTGTCGGCTTGCTGTAAATAGCTTTTATTATATTTAGGTATGATCCTTGTATCCCCAATCTCTCCAACACCTTTATCATAAAGGGATGTTGGATTTTGTCAAATGCTTTTTCAGCATCTAATGAAATGATCATATGGTTTTTTTCTTTCAGTTTATTTATATGATGGATTACATTGATAGATTTGCGTATATTGAACCAGCCCTGCATCTCTGGGATGAAGCCTACTTGATCATAATGGATAATTTTTCTAATGTGTTCTTGGATTCGGTTTGCCAGTATTTTATTGAGAATTTTCACATCGATGTTCATGAGTGAGATTGGCCTGTAATTCTCTTTTTTTGGTTGTGTCTTTATGTGGTTTTGGTATCAGGGTAATTGTAGCTTCATAAAAAGAGTTTGGCAATGACTCTTCTGTTTCTATATTGTGAAATACCTTAAGGAGTATAGGTATCAGCTCTTCTTGAAAGTTCTGGTAGAATTCTGCATTGAAACCATCTGGCCCTGGGCTTTTTTTGGTCGGGAGGTTTTTGATAACCGCTTCTAATTCTTCGTGACTAACAGGTCTATTTAGATTGTTCACCTAGTCTTGATTTAACTTTGGTAAATGATATTTATCTAAAAACCAATCCATTTCTCGTACATTTTCCAACTTTGTGGCATATAAACTTTCGTAGTAAGATCTAATGATCTCTGAATTTCCTCTATGTCTGTTGTTATGTCCCCCTTTTCATTTCTGATCTTATTAATTTGAGTGTTCTCTCTCCTCCGTTTGATTAGTTTAGCTAGGGGTTTGTCAATCTTGTTGATTTTCTCCAAGACCAACTTTTTGTTTCGTTGATTTTTTGGATTGTTTTCTGTGTTTCTATTTTGTTGATTTCAGCCCTCAGATTGATTATTTCCAATCTTCTACTCCTCCTTGGAGAGTCTGCTTCTTTTTTTTTCCAGAGCTTTCAGGTGTGCTGTTAAGTCTCCAATATTGCTTTCTCCGTTTTCTTTAATTGGGCACTTAGTGCTATGAACTTTCCTCTTAGCACTGCTTTCATTGTGTCCCATAGATTTGAGTATGTTGTTTCTTTATTTTCATTAAATTCAAGGAAGACTTTAACTTCTTTCTTTATTTCTTCCTTTCCCCGGGGGTGATTCAGTAGTTGACTGTTCAACTTCCACGCATCTGTAGGCTTTCTGGTGTTAGAATTGTTATTGAATTCTAACTTTATTCTGTGGTGATCCGACAAGACACAGGTGGTTACTAATATTTTTTTGTATCTGTGGAAATTTGCTTTGTTACCGAGTATGTGGTCAATTTTCGAGAAGGTTCCATGAGCTGCAGAGAAGAAGGTATATTCTTTCCTTTTTGGGTGGAATGTTCTATAGATATCTGTTAAATCCATTTGATTCATTACCTCTAGTAATTCTCTTATTTCTCTGTTGGGTTTCTGTTTGATTGACATGTCCATTGGTGAGAGAGGTGTATTGAAGTCTCCTACTATTAGTGTGTGTGGTTTGATGACTGCCTTGAGTTCTAAAAGTTTTTCTTTTACATAAGTGGGTGCTTTTATATTAGGGGCATAGATATTCAGGATTGAGACTTCCTCCTGATTAATTGTTCCTGTTATGAGTATAAAACGTCCATCTCCATCTCTTCTGATTGATTTTAGTTTGAAGTCAGTTTTGTTAGATATTAGAATGGCCACGCCTGCTTGTTTCTTAGATCCGTTTGCTTGGAAAACCTTTTCCCAACCCTTTACTCTGAGTAGATGTCTATTTTTGTGGTTGAGGTGTGTTTCTTGTAAACAGCAGAATGTTGGATCCTGTTTTCATATCCAATCTCTTAGTCTGTGCCTTTTTATAGGTGAATTGAGTCCATTAATATTAAGTGATATTAATGACCAGTGGTTGTTGATTCTAGTTATTATTTGTGTGTGTATGTGTGTGTGTGTGTGTGTGTGTGTGTGTGTAGTAGAGTTTCTGTGTTTCTCTTCTTTGAGTTGTGGTTGTGAAGGGTCGCTAAATGTCTGGGTTATTGTAGGCAGTGATGGCAATGTTGGATTCCTTGGGTTGCGATTTTCCTTCTATTATTTTCTGTAAGACTGGATTTGTGGCTACGAATTGTTTAAATTTATTTTTATCCTGGAATATTTTGTTTTCTCCATTGATAGTGAATGATAGCTTGGCTGGGTATAGTAGTCTGGGTTTGCATCCTTGGTCTCTTAGTTTCTGCAGTACCTCTATCCAGGATCTTCTGGCTTTCATGATTTCCATAGAGAAGTCCAGTGTAAGCCTGATAGGTTTACCTTTATAAGTTACTTGACCTTTTTCCTTTGCAGCTCTTAATATTCTTTCTTTAATCTGTATGTTTTGTGTTTTGATTATTATATGGCGAGGGGATTTTTTTTTTGATCCAGTCTATTCGGTGTTCTGTATGCTTCTTGAACCTTCATGGGAATATCTTTCTTTAGATTGGGAAAGTTTTCTTCTATAATTTTGTTGAATATATTTTCTGGGCCTTTGATCTGCAGTTCTTCTCCTTCTTTAATCCCTATTATTCTTATATTTGGTTTTTTTATTGTGTCCCAGATTTCCTGAATGTTTTGTGAAGAGAATTTGTTGGATTTGCCGTTTTCTTTGACCAGAGCATTTTTTTTCTCTATGGTATCTTCAGATTCTGAGATTCGTTCTTCTATCTCTTGTATTCTATTGGTTATGCTTGATTCTGTAGTCTCCGTTCGTTTACCTAGGTTTTCCATATCCAGCCGGTTCTCGGTTTGTGTTTTCTTCATTGCTTCCATTTCAGTTTTCAATTCTTGAACTGTTTCCTTTTCCTGTTTGATTGTTTTTTCTTGGTTTCTCAGGGTCTCATTCACGGATTTACTTATTTCTTCAAACTTTTTGTTATATTTCTCATCCATTTCTATACTCATTTCTTCAAACTTTTTGTTATATTTCTCATCCAATTCTTTAAGGGAGTTATTCATATCCTGTTTAAGGGACTCTATTGCTTTCATAAAGGCACTTTTTCTCACTTCTTCTGGGTTAAGGTGTTCAAGTCCTTCTATTGTAGAGTCCTTGGGATCTGGTGTTTTCATGTTGTTTTTCAGATTGTTGGATGAGGTCTTGCCTTGGCGTCTGCCCATCTCTTACTTCAAATGCTCTCTATTGGAACTTCTGGTACCGGGTCAGGTTCCCTTCTTGGGCAGGGACTTCACTGACAGAATGCTCACCTTTCCTCAGTCAGGCTATTGAAGCACAGGCACTCCCTCTTTCCAGGATGCACTTACAATGCAGGCCCAGCTAGCAAGGCAGCTGAGTTGGGAAAATTTTATGGCCCCAGGGGGAAGGGAGAAATATAGGAATTTGTACCTGGATGGGAACTGGGCTGGCAGGCGGGAGGGGGGAGCCAGCACAGCAGGGTGACCTGGGAGTCTATGGGGTCCGGGAAAGCCCGAGCTCCTCCTCACCGGGACCCTGCCACAGGCCGAAGCAAACTCACCCTTCAGATGGCCCTCTGCTAGAAGTCAGGGCCCCTGCTGGTCAGGAATGTCGCTGAGCTGACACCTGGTCCACCTGTCCTCAGGGAGGCCTTTAAGACCCAGGAACTGCCTCCTGCCGGGATGCGCCTACAGCCCAGGCCCAGCTTGCAAGGCAGCTGAGCTGGGGAAATTTTATGGTCCCAGGGGGGAAGGGAGAAATATCGGAATTCGTACCTGGATGGGAGCTGGGATGGCAGGCGGGAGGGGGGAGCCAGCACTGCAGGGTGACCTGGGAGTCTATGGCGTCAGGGAAAGCCCAAACTCCTCCTCACCGGGACCCTGCCACAGGCCGAAGCAAACTCACCCCTCCGATGGCCCTCTGCTAGAAGTCAGGGCCCCTGCTGGTCTCTTAATACTCTTTAATAATGTATTCTTAAGTATCTCAGGCTTTTATAAATTGCTTGATTTTAATCTTTATTTCCAAGTTGAGTATGGGGATACAGATCCTAGCACAAGTGACTGAGGCAGGCAGATTAATGGAAGTTTGAGGGTAACCTGGGCTACATAGTGAGCTTAAAGCTAGTCTAGTTTGCACAGAAAGACTCTGCCCTCAAACACGAAACAAAACAAAGCAACAACAACAAAACAAAAACCAAAAAAAATCACCACCAAACCTAAATAAATGCTCAACAAGATGCCTACTTCAGTTGTTTGCTTTTGTACAGAAGTATAATTGACTTCTGTTATTGTTTATCCTGTGAACGGGTTCAATTTATGGTTCTCTTGTATGTTCTTTGCTACTTTCTATGAGAGATTCTTGTGTCATGTGTGATTCTTCATTTATTTATTATATGCATTTTTGTTGCTTTTTTACATGAACTAAAAATTCTACTACAGAATGAAAGGGATGAGCTGTTTCTGGTGTTTGGTGAGAATACTCAGTCTTGTTTGGAATTGTGTGTTATATCTGCCATAGGTTTTCATGGATGCTAAAAGCTCGAGTCATGAATGTTTTTCCTGATTTTCACTTTTCTCAGGTATTTTTCTTTTCCTTTTTTTTTTCTGTGAGTGGCTGTCTCCCTGAATCTACTGAGTTATTCTTCTTATGATTTACTTCTTTTATTTTTGTTATCTTAGTGAATTGCAATGATTGACTTTTAAATGTTAAACAAACATTGACTTCCTGGAAAAAACACTACTTTTTTTTTTTACCTTCCCATTATTGTTGTGTGAATTGATGCAGTTATTTTGACTAAAGTCACTAATATCTAAGTTTTTCACCTATTTATATAAGGATATGAATTTTTACTCCACTTCTCTCCCTTCTTCTTTGAATTTTGATAGTTTTCCATATCATGTTAATGTGACCGTATAAAATCACTTGAGGAATATATTTTCTATGATTCATTTTCATTACCAAATTTTAATTTTCTCAATGTATTTAATAGATATCATTAAATACTTTTGTTCTGGAACTTTCTTTGTGGCAAAATGAGTTGAGAATAAGTTAAAATGTTCCAGGAAATTTAGCCTATTCAGTGCTCTTATTTTTTTTCTCAAGCAAACTTTGGTTGTTTTTATAAAAGGTATATGTTTTCTTCATTCAAGTTGTCACATTTATACCATACAATAAGTCTTTATATGTTTGAGTCCGCTTTTTCTGTCTGCATTATTCTTTTGTTGATATGTCTTTGTCAGTGATAAAATTTTTGTCACAACATCAACTACATCTCCAAGATCAGCCAAAAGATAGCTCAGCTTGTGGGAGAATGTGAAAAAGACAATGGAGCAGGGGCCACTGAGCCTTTCTTGAAAAGCTCATGATTCCCCAGATACTTGTGAGCCTTTCTCCATTGCACCTCACTCCAGTTTCTAAATTTCTCCTTGAGAAGATATGTGCACAGAATCCACAGAGATTTCAAACTACAGCAAAGCAGATGGTGCACATGAAGCAGTAGATTGTCAAAGGTCGCAGCATGTGCCACTGAGATTCCCATATCAAGAAGTGCTGTCCCAGATGTCCTTCTGAATAAAACAACAGGTTCACAAAAAGGGCCGAGGAATGAGAACATCAGGGGAACTCATGAAGGCTCATTATGTAAGGCATGAGATTGCTCCAGTAGTTGACTGTGGCACAGAGATTTCCCACGACCAAGCCTGGAGCATTTGTGGAACTATGCAGAGATTTTAAACCAGCATTTCTTCTTTTCTGAGGTCAAAATCAACCATCTCTTTGAAGGTTGACTTGTATCCTCAGAAGCATTATTTACTTTCCCTAATGGTATATCTCTTAGAGAATCTTCAGTACCTGTAATTCTGCCGTGATATCTTCCTCATAGAGGACCCCAAGCTTCAGGGCACTTTCCTTACCTTTGCACTCATCTAGAGTCCTTAGGGTCACGGTGAATATTCTTATGTGCACACTTCAGTCCCACAACTCTGCCCTGCAGCCTTCTGTACCTCAACTTTCCTAACATCAGTTTCGACTCCTTTCACTCATCTAAGTTATTATGTTCTACTGTGGATCTTCTGCACTAGGCCATATAGATATTCAGGGGCAATGTATGACTCACCAGCTTGTTCTATCTGTCTGTCTGTCTGTCTGTCTGTCTGTCTATTTGTGTCTCTCAGCTGTTTAGCGTTATTTTGTCTTATGTTTGACTACCATTGTGAAAGGGCTAGTTGAATACTGCAGCTCCACCTTGGAGAATTTTTATCCTCCAAATCATTCCTGGTGATGTGATGTGGGAGTCCCCACTGTGTGTTATGATTACCATTAGTGAATAAAGAAACTGCTTTGGACCTATAGCAAAGCAGAAATTTGGTAGGCAGGGAAAACTAGGCTGAATGCCTGGAGAAAGAAAAGTGAAGTCAGGGAGATGCCATGGAGCCACTGCCGGAGTCAGACATGCAGAAACTTTGCTGGTAAGCCACTGCTACATGGTGATACACAGATTAATAGAAATGGGTTGAATTAATATATAAGAGTTAGCCAATAAGAAGCTAGAGCTAATGGGCCAAGCAGGGATTTAATTAATACAGTTTCTGTGTGATTTTTGGGGAGCTAAGCAGCTGGGAACCAACAAGCAGCCCTTTCTCCAACAGTGATGATAGAGATGAGGGTTTAGTTTACTTTATTTGAAACAGTGAATTCAATTGTTAAGAAAAGAGCTAGTGAAAATCTTTACATAATTATATTAAATACCATTTTTATCATAAAACATTCTTAAATATTCTTGCGCCTAATTCTTGAGTTATTGCCCTTTTCCATTCATACAATTGCTTACACTTGAGTACTGTAGGAACTCTTTCAGCCAGTAGCCTTTAAGATACCAGGTCACTTGGGCATGGCCTCTAATTCTATAGATACTGATGTAAAGCATGTGGTCTCTTTCTCTTCTAGCTGCTGATTTCTGTTCCTGTTCCCTGTGCAGAGGACTATGATCTGTGAGTCTACCCCTAAATAAATAACCCTTTATTATATTCAATTCTGATATAGTGGGGGATTTCTTTTTAGAATCTATCTTCATTTGAGGAAGTTTCTGATAATTTTGTAGATTTTTTTAAATCCAACATGTAGATTAAATTTATTTTTTGTTGTTGAAGTTAATAACACAATGTTTGTTTAGGCATAGACAAACATGTCAAGTGGAATCACACCACCCAATTTACAACACAGAGTCATTGCAGCAAGACAGCTGCATTGATAAATGTGATAACAAAGGAATAGATGTGTACTTATGTGCACAACTGACTTTTGTCAGCACTGGGAAATAATTTAGTGGTTGAGGAAATGTTTTTAACTAACAATCTGTAATCATGCAACATCAGTGGACTAGTAACAACAAAGTAAAGAACTTTTTCCAAATTGCTCACAGTGGAGCATTGATCTAAAACATAAGGCAAGATAATGTAATGGAAGACATTTATGAGCTAGGATTAGGTAAAAACTTCCTAGATAAAATACAAAAAGCATTCTTCAAGAAAAGCACAGTAAGTTCTGTTTCACAAAAATTTAAAATATTTACTCTTCAAAGAATCTTTTATTCCTGTAAGATGAACAAAAGTAGTTAACTAGAGGGTCTATTAATAAATCATATGCATAACAAATAAGATATATTATTTATTCATTATTTACTTTTTGAGAATTTTATACATGAGTAATGAGTAATGTATTCACATCAATACTATACCTTCCCCTTCCAACTCCTCCTGTGTTCCAAGGCCATCTTAAATTCATGACCTTCTTTCTTTAATTACTATTGTTTTACACACTGACACACATACGCACACACACAAATATGTGAATACATTTTGTTGAGTCTACTTTCTGTTACTTGTACACACATGATTTCAGGGTTGACCATTTGGTATCGTACAGCCACTTAGGGGGTTTTAGGGAGCTTAACTCTGGAGAAGATTAATTCTCCTTTGCAACAGTAAGTCTGCAGTTCCCTATCCAGGGATGGGGCCCAAAAATATCACTTTCTTCAATGTTAGCAGACCTATTAGTGTTGTCATTGTCTGGGTCTTGTTTAGCCAACCATATTGTTGCAGTATTGTGATCATAGCTTTCTTGAAATTCTAGAAGAAAAAAACTTCAGCAGATGTATGTCTTTCACTACTTACAATGTTTCCATGGCCTCCTCTGCAATGCTTCCTGAGTCTTAGATGCAGGAGTTGTGTTGTAGATGTATCCACTGGGGCTATGCACCTTATAATTGGTTGTTCTCTGCAATTTTATCAGTTGTATATTTCTGTGATGGTCTCTGCTGCAAAGGGGAAGTTTGTTTGATGTATCACTTCTTCTTTAGTTATTATTGTCTTGTGTATATGTATTTAGAGCTGGCCACATAGAATTGGATAACTTTCTGAGGCATCATCACTGTAGATGATTGAATCTCATTCTATCAGTAGCCATTAAATACTTGGAGTTCATCATCTAAGAGTGGGGCCTTGTGAGATTTCTCCCACCTATGTTGGTGTGTGGACTACCATTGCTATTGCATTGGTCTTACATAGATGATCACCTTGCTGAAATTTTATGCATGCAGCTTTTCTGTCATACATAGGAGATACTATCTCATAGCAGATATCCTGGTACTCATAACTCAAATAAGAATTTAAATACCGGATTAAAAATGCATAAAAACGTTGATCACATACTTTTTCAATGGAGTTATCAAATTGGCAAACACATATGGTGTTCATGATCGCTGTCACAGAAGTACACAAATTCAAAGCCACAGTGAGATATCATCAGTCTATTGGAATAGTTAATGTTAAAATCTTGTTAGCTGTGTCAAAAATAGGATTTCTCATATATTGTTGATTTATTATGATCTTACTCTAATTAAAACAATTGACTAACCATAAACCCTTAGGATATATGTTAAGTGACTACAGAAGCAAACCCTTCTAAGTGGCAAATTTTGTTTTGTGCTTTACTATGCTGATTGGTGAGTGGACACCTTATTTTTGGTTCATTGTTTCACATATGGATGGACTCCTCTAATGCTCGCCCCCCTAATCTTTCCCATTTTCTTCCTCTCTTCCTTCCTTTCTTTCCCATTCTTTCCCCTTTGGATAGGGCCTCAGTATTCCAGGCTGCTCTGAACCCTGTAGGTAGACAAGGAAGGACGTTGAACTTTTACCCTCCTGCATCTCCCTTCCCAACTGCTGGTGCTACCATTGTACCCTACTACATTCAGTTTCCAGTGCTTTTTAAACATTAAAGCTGTTTTATTTTTTTTTATTTAAATGTTTTTTCTTAGCCTTTGGTGGTCTCCTCACATTCATACTCAAACTCATACTCTCCTCTAGATGATAATTTCCTCTCAATGATAATCTCTATGTCTCGCCCTAGCTTGGATTTTCTGTTCTGTTTCTTCACCCAGGAAATCTGCCCGGCCTCCTTCTCTGAACCCTTTCTCTATATGGAGACTCGAGAGACAAGGCACTAGGCTGAAGTAGTAGGAGGATGGACCTCCCTATGTCTCCTTTTCCTGTGATAGCAAAGGGCCTAATGTTGCAAAAGGAGTGGCGGGCTGGCGACTCCCTGGATAGTTTACACCCAAAATAATTACACGGAAACTGTAATTTAAACACTGCCTTACCCATTCGTTCTAACTCTTATTGGCTAACTCTCACATCTTGACTAACCCATATCTAATAATCTGTATGTCACCACGTGGTTGTGGCTTACTGGCATGAGTCTAGTCAGCATTTGTCTCAGGAAGGGGAATCATGTTGTCTGCCTGACTCTGCTTCTTTCTCCCAGCATCCTGTTCTGTCTATTCCGCCCACCTAAGGCTGACCTATCGAAAAGGCCAAGGCAGTCTCTTTATTTGACCAATGAAAGTGACAAATAGACAGAAGACCCTCCTACATCATACAATTCCATGACGTTTAATGGCATTTTAGCACTAAGGGTGGAGTCTAATAAAAGCTTAAGGTGGTCCAAAAGTGTCTACCTCTTTTACATTGTGATGTGATATTGTCTACTACAGATGTGTAGAGCAATGTTCATAGATATTCTGGAGCACATATGGTTCCAAGAGTTACATACTGGAGATGTCTAGTAGAAGGTTCTTTTTAAATCTATTGCTAAGACCTCACCACACTCACATTCATTGTCTGTATGCTGACTTCACTGAGCATGGTGCTCTTTGAAGGCAGCAAGGTGGTCTTGCATCTTCAGACATTTACATATCCAAGCCCTTCTCTCTACTTACAATTCAACTTTAACTATCTTCTATTTGCCCTTGAATAGAGGACCTCTACACTATCGCTAATCCACGTTTAACACTGTGTCTGTCACCCAATGGATAAATGAAAAATATCTTTTGCTTCTCATAACTTGGGACTGGAGAAGGGAAGAGGGGACTAATACTAGAAACCTTGAGCATTTATAGTATTAAGAAGAGTTTAATGGATTCCTAAAAAAAATTATGCAATGCTTACCTTCTCAAGCTCTTTATTTCATATGGAAATTATATGTGTGCTTGTTTTAAGAACCTTCATGTTTCTGTAGAATTTAATCCTCCTGTTCTCTGTGTTCATCATTCCCACTGAGCATCCAGGACTTTCCATTTAGAGCCAGATTTTACTCAATTCAACACCAGCATGATCACTCCACTCTATTCTATGAAAGGCCTTCTCCTCTTTCCATAGCCAGCTGACATTGTTCATAGCCCTTCCAACACTCATGGGCCATCTTAGGTTCCAGGTTCCTTGGCTTTTTCTCATGACACCAGATTCTGTTGATGAGACAAAGACTATTTGTCTTGACTGGGGGTGGGTAGGATTCCTAGTCCTATAAGAAGTCATTAAGCAGAGACTATTGAAGTGGTAAGATGAGCTGGCTCTAGCCTACTTTTAAAAATTAAATGCCAAAATAAATGAAAAATTATTCCTAAGTAACAGGTATTTTAATATGAAACAATGATATTTTAGTTGTTAACATAAAACTATGTTCTCAGATATATTTTAAATATATAAATTACATCTGTACACCAGTGCTCTCAAATAAAAACTGTGCTGAGAGTTTATCTCAGTGTCCCACAGGTGAAAAGCACATGCTTTATCCTTAGGTACTTCCCCTTGAGTATGATAATGCTCTTTTTCACAAAGACATTGTGTGTCACATGTCTAGAATAATTATTTTTGAAAATAATATTTTTTTGCTTTAAATTATAAGAAATTTCTTAAAGTTAGATTAACTGTAATATTTGAATTATGTACCATTAGTCATAAACTATTTACTAAGCTCTGTGCTTGGTTTTGGATTGGCACAGAGTTTAACAATGGACATGTGATGTCTGCTGCAGGCTCCTGTGTGGGACAGATCACAAAATGACCCATTAATAATTCACAACAAGTTGAGATTCTGCACTGCCTAACCACACCAAACCTTCTGTTATGTTTTGTAATTTGCAGAAAGTGACATTAATTATGTTTGTCTTCCGTTTTATTGTTCTATTGTTGGTAGCCAGTGGCACAGCATTTTTATCTTTGTTTTGTCAGGCACTGTCATTGGAGACTTCAGTGTAGTTTATTTATTCCTGTTTTTATGTGTAAGTGATAATGTAATAAATACAAATTAACCCGACATCCGTTTTGAAAATAGACACCCAATGGCCTGGCTCTTCATGGTTTTCTTCTCTATTCTTTCTCCATCTCTCTGTCACTGATTTTCTGAATTATATGTAGGTATCTTCTTGTTTTTCAAAATATGACTTTAGGGGCTCAGGGAGATGACTCACTGGGTAACAATGCTTTCTGGGTAATCACGAGGCCCAGAAAAGATGAAACAAGTCATATATGGCACTGACGAGATTGTTCACTGGGCAACATTGAGGATGTGATTTCAAATCCCAAGTACCCACATGCACTCTGGGTAGCCATAGCAGCCCACCTGAGTCCAACCTTGGAGGACTGAGACAGGTCAGTCACAGAGCTTGCAGGTTATTGAGACCAGCCATATTGGTGTTTGATTGAGAGATTCTTCCCTTTCAATAAGGTGGAAGAGTGATTGATGGAAGATGATTCAACATTGACCTTAGCCTTTCATCTACATGTGTACTCACATACACATGTGTACTCACATACACATGTGTTCATGCATGCACATGTCCACACACATGCACATAGAGGTGCACAGCACACAAGCACATGAAAATAAAAAACAGGAAAAAAGGCAAATGTAGCTGTGTAACCCCAGCATTTGGAGGCCGAAACACGTGGATCCCAAGGGCTCTCTGAACAGACAGCCCAGCTGGAAAGGGGAATTGAGGTTCAACGGTGGACCATGCCTCCAGAATATGATGTGGAGAGCAAGAGAGGAAGAGGTTCAACCTCTTCTGACTTCCACATTAAGGCACAGAAGTCATTATTCATGTGCATGCGCCACGTAAACATGCAACACATAAAACACACAGAGAAAAAAATGGCTTTGCTATTTATCCTTGAAAAGTATATTGTCTCAATCTTTGTGAGAACATCTCATATACTGATTTAATTTTCCACTCATGAAGATTTCTTATTGTTTCCCAAGATGAGCAAGCTGTTCCTAATGACACTTGGCAGGATGTTTGTACTGGGTACATGTGTTAACATGAGAAAAAAACATCCACTTTCACATAGGACAAGCATTTCTCATGTTCAGTTAAAACAAATAAATGAACAAATAAACAACAAGATTAGAGTTGTGAATAGACTTGACAATTTGAAAGAAAGTGTTGTCCAAATGCCATTTTCTCGTATGATGGATGGGCCGTTGAACAGGCAATTTGGAAAAGAATTAATAGTTTTTTGTTTGTCTGCTTGTTTGTTTGTGACACAGGCTCCCATTCTATGTGCCAGACTGGCCCAAAACTTGCTAGGTAGCCCAGGATGACCTGGAGTTCACAGAAATCCACATGCTTCAGGACCCACCATGCTGGGTTTAGAGGAATGAACCAACATGCCTATTTTCCACTGGTCTCTTAAAAACTTAAGCTTGTCCTTTTGATTTAAGCCTCATTATTTATCTGTGACATGTGTCCTATAAAGAAGTACTAACTTGCTTTTGTTTTTCTTTCTCTGACCAGGCAGTGGTTGAAGCTTCCTGAACGCAGTATGCTCCTTGCTTCTCTGGCTTTATGCTCAGGACGTTTTCTTAATGTTGCATTTGTAATTTATTACTTTACCACAAGGGTGCACTAAAAAGCCCTCGTAAACACAAAAATGAGTTACTTAATTTGCTGTAACTCATTTACCTGGAGCAGTAAATGTTTTATTGGATTCACTTGACAGCGTTCACATTCACAGACTTTTCCTAGATGCTTGAGACAACATACATAAGAATGAAAATATATTTCCTCTCAAATAAAATACAGCTGATAATTACCTTTAATTAAGCCTTTAAGAAATTATATAATTGATTTTAGGCATGAAAATGAATTTAGATAGGAAGTTAAAAAACATTGTTGACAAAAATAATTTCTCTTTGGGAGAAATAATGATATAATTGGTGCAGATATTTCAGTTTTGAACTGTAAAACTTTACATGGTAGCATTATGACGGATTTTCTTCATTTCTAGGGTTACTAAGTACAGTTACGTGTTGAGTTTTTAATGAGCCATAGATACATAAAAAGAAGCCTCAGACACTACGGATAACAACCTGAACTACTTGAAGTGAGTAAATTGCTTTCACAAGACAAACAAAACCCAATGCTCAAATTTAATTACTTTCATATGCTAGAAACACATTACCTCTTTTATCTTTTTGATGAAACATGGCAGTCATTTTGCTTTCAGGAAGAGCTTTAGAAATTTTGGTACATCTGTGACATCTTTTTATTTTCCACTGAGCGTATTTTGATTGCTGTTTGTCAGGTTCCATGACAGACCTGGCAAAATAAAGACACAAAGCCTCCTTTTAAGTCTTCTCGGGATGACGGGGAAGATTGAAGCTAACTAGAAAGTCACCTGAGGGGCAAAGTTTGCTTCAATGTTCTATGGAGAATTTTCATTTGTTGACTGGATGGATGGGTTTGTGGGAAAAACTATAGGGTGCTTTAACGTTAGGTCCTGGAAAAAAACAGTAGATGGGGTGACTATCTCTTGTGTTTGTTTCTCCACTCAATCCCCAAGAATTCAAGAAGATCCAGTTTTCCGATTTGTAAAGGAGGAGACCTTGGAGTTGTCTTTGTGTTTCATGATGTTGATTACACTTACATTTCTGTACAGTTGAGAGAGTACTCCATTAAAGCGAAAAAGGAATGGGTTACAAACTGAGCATTTTTTAGCAGCAGGACAATAAATATATTGTGAGCTTTTAGTTTTGAGCATAAAGACATCATTCATTTTCACAGTTTTAATTCAGCAGTGGCATCTTGCCATTATGATAGGCCTAAAATGACCTCTTGCACACAAAATCTCTGAATACCATGACATTCCACACCACTGCTATTCATCTCAGGGAATTTCTTGGTAGGTCAGTTAACTTGGAAATGGAAAAAACAGGCAATTACAGTCCAAGCAATGACATCTACAACCGAAGCCTAATAGTGTGGGGTTTCATTGAGAACTTCCTTATCTCTTCATCTCTTCCTTATCCCATCATCTCTCTCTTCACCTCAATTTTGCATTTAAATACCTTTTCAAAGTTATTATCAATAGCTGGTCATTAAAATAATATTGTAATAACCATCCATGTATTTTTCATATAGTTTTAACAACTTTTTGCATATTGACTCTACCACTAAATTCCATCTAATCTCACCCCGTGTGAAAATGAACTCAAAAGTGATAAAAAAAAAACCCTTGGTAAAGCAGCCCCTCACTTCTTTCTACTCTCTGAGTGGCATGTGTTTGAACTCTTTCCTTCAGGGAGATGATGCTGTGGAATGGGTGTAAGCATGATTTGGGCTGGGATTCCAGAAGGTCTGGTCATGTGGCTTCTAGATGTGCTTCATTATAGAGTAGGTTTAATCATGAATAGACCCCACCACTTTGTAATGCATTACTGTTGCCTTTGCCTGATTTTGTCACTTAGTAAATTGAACAAGACGCATGTGTGTGCATGTGTGAGTGTGCATGCTGGGGTGACTTCCTCACTTATATCTCCAACTAATTTTTTTTGACACAACCTCTCAGTGACCTGCAATTCTGTTTCATCTAGGCTAACTGGTGACTGAGTCCCAGGATCAGTCTGTCTCCACTCCCCACTGTTGGAGTTACAGGTACAGTCATGTCTGGATTTCTGTCTTTTCTTAACATGGGTTTGGGGATCAGAACTTAGGTTCTCATGCCTGTGCAGCAAGCACTTTACCCCTTGAGCCGTCTCCTTCCTTCAGACATTAAGTGGGTGGACAATTTGTTTCGAACCACTGAGTACTTACCTGATGCATACTATGAAGCATGGGCCCACTCCTGCTAGGAGGCTATGCCTACACCACTTTCACAACCTCTTGCTGTCTCCCTACTCATAGGAGATGCAACATACTTTACCGTGCTTCTTTCTGTAACAGTTGAGTGTACACATGCATTTTAATTTCATGTCTCTTACCTATCTGCTTATTTGAGCATTATCATTTTGATTGCAGAGACTTTTTAATATATTTTAATATATGGGGGTGCAAGTTCTCTCAGACATTAATCTTTTTTGTTCAGACCTTTATGTTACTTTTTACTCACTCTGAAATTAACTTTATAATAATTCTTTATAGCTCAAGGAAAAAAATCCATAATGACATTTCTACAACATTTACCTTAAATGTATAAATTAGTTAAAGGAATGTTGATGTCTTTCTCGCATCAGACTTTACTCTCCAAGTCTAACCTATCCTCAGATCTCCCTTTCCAAGCTTAATGATGCATTGTTCGTGGGTTTTCACATTAGTCTTTGTATGCTCCTTGTTAAGGTTATTTGTAGATATGTGCACATGTGAGGAGATGCAGAAGCCTCGAGTGAACGTGTGAAGAGTGGATGCATTACACAGTGAATGCATATTGTTTGACACAGGCACAGCCATGTCAAGGACTGATGCCTCAGACCCATGGGAATAGCAAAGTCTTCCCCATATGGGTCCAGCTTAGAATTGGCAAAGTCTTCCTCTGACCCAGTGTGAACGCTAACAGTGTGTGCAAAGACTAGCTGTTGCAGCTTCCTTCTCCAGATGTCTACAGCCTGATGATGCTCTCCGACTGAGACCTCCTACTGTACTGTGCGTAATAAATCCGCTAGGTTCCTAGGTGTTGCCATAATTGGTGTGCTCCATCAGAGCAAGCATAGCCCTCCCCTCCTCCACTCTGTGTGTGTCTTTCTTCCCTTGCCAACTGTAGTCAGGTTTCCAGCACCCAGAGGCTCTGGATATGGCACAGATGTATATTAGCATAGCTGTGTACGTAATCTGTCAACCTACAAATATACACACATCTGCTCTCATAAATAGGGTTTTAGTAATTTTTTGTTTGTACATGAAAAGACTATGTTGATTTTAACCTGATACTCCATTAAATTGTTTACATTTATTGCAGTAATTTACATACTATTTGAATTTTCCACATAAATATGATTACTTTACTTCTAAACACAACGACAAGATTGCTCCTTTCCCTCCCAAAAGTATGTCTTTATGCACTTCCCTTTGTTATTAACAAATACCTCCAATAAGAAGGTTTAATAATGCTGGCAGTGGTAGTACACACTTTTAATCACTGCACTTGGGAGGCAGAGGCAAAGGTGTCTATCTCTCTGAGTTCGAGGTCAGCCTATTCTACAAGGCGAGGACAACCAACGCTACAAAGTGAAATCCTGTCTCAAAAACCAAAACCAAACCAAAACAAAGACTGAATAATAATGGATTTAAAAGGCATATTTTCTTTTTGATGTGACCTTGCTTCTTAGTCTAGGTTGACCAAACACAGTCAGACTGTGTCTCAAGCTGATCTTGACCTTGTGAAGTTCCTCTCACCTAAACCTTCCTTGTGTTTGGATTACAGGCATGCTCTGGCATACTCAACTCATGTTTGATTTTGTTCTTGTAAAAGAACTGACTACAGCAAGGGTGCCCCAATGTTTTTCACTGGAAAAGAGGTTGGCTTCTTTTTTTCTCAGTCAGAAAGGAACTACTTCATTATTAAGGAAGTTTCAATAATTTTATTTACTTGTTTTTATAAGATATTGTGTTGTGTTTGAAAAGTAATTTTTCTTCAGCTATGAAAATGAGCTGGTGGTTTATTTCTTTAGCATACATTGTGTGAACAACATGTACCATAAAGTGGAACTTAAAGTTAGAAGCTCTATTACATATTTGGTTATTATTATTGCTATGTGTCTGAAATAGAGTGCCAAGTAGCCTAAGTTGTTCTCAAATTTGATATCCTCCTGCCTCTGCCTCCCAACTGAAGGAAGGTGGGCATCACCATGTTTACTTCCTTCAGGTTCTTTGTGCCTATAGGTTTGTATAACTTTCCTTAATTATTCAACATTATCTACCTCATATTACTAGGTATACATTAATCTCAAACTAATGTAGAACTTTATCTATGGTAACATATTGTGTTACTTTGAGTATTCTGTTTTTATAAAACTCTTGAAAGCAATGAAGAAAACCATATACATTAGTTTGTTAGCTGTATCTGTTAATTTTCCTGCCGGTGTGATAGAACACGGGCAGAGAATAATTTTACCTTGGCTCATGCTTTCAGCGGTTCTCCTTAGTCTACCGTGGTCAAAGGAGAGCAACAAATCAAAGTAGCACACGTTGTGGCAGTCAGGAGGCAGAAAAAAGGTGGATATAAGAAGATGCTACAATCCCGTACCTAAGGACATGACCCAGTGACATACTTCCTCCAACTATGCCTTCCTCCTACATGATGGTCTCAAAGAAACAACAAACAAACAAACAAACAAGAACCCCCCCCCCACGATTTACTAACATCTAGCATTCTTTCTATTTCTTTCTCTTTACTTAGGCTTTTGTTGAGTATGAGCTCTCAACAGTGGGACGGGGCCTGGTCACATTGGGTAAATACAGGTCTTCCTTACTTACTGCACAGATTTAAATCTTACACTGTCCCCCAAACTCTTCTGCACCCATACAAGAGTTAATTCTAGGATCCTTGGACACCCTAGTTAACCTGCTTCACTATGTAAGGCAGACTGGCCTTCAACTATCAGCCATCCTCTTACTTCAACCTCCCATATGCTGGGGTCACAGCAGTGAGCCACTCTCTTTGGCTTTGTAAAATCTTCTTCGTGGGGATAATATAGAATAGCCCAATAATAACTCTATCACAGCAGTTTGCCACTCTCTTCCCCAGAATTGGATTTGGGCCTACTATATTTCATATTCAAGTCAAATTTTGCATCTTTCTCTTAATTCTATCAAGCTATGGATAGTGCGAGGCTGATTTCTGTGTTCTTATTACAAAACAGGGCTGAGAAACAAGCAATACTAATTAAAATGAAAATATGGGCAGGATAAGGAGCCTCTTGAATTTCATTTAAAATTATGTTCTATGTAATATAAAAAGTTAGCAATGAAATCATCTTAAATTTATATTCAAAATTATATGTTGCTAAAATGATAAAATTATCTTGTAAAACCAAGTAATAAAAATAAAGAATATTTGAATTTAATTAATAGTTATTTAATACTACTTTAAAATTCTTATAACTCATCGATTATAAAATTAAGAACTTTGCAAAACTGAACTTTAACGTTTAGAAATAATCACTGTATAGCAGTTATTTAAGCTGTAAATTAATAGACAGGAATCAGGAACACATTGCATTGTGTAACTCTTTATTTTTAAGAGATTAATTACACATTTTTCCCTTTTGTTTTTTTGAGAGGGTCTATGTACGTCTGTCCAGTCTCAAACTCTATGTAACTGAGGATAATCTTGAACTTCTGATTTTCCAACTTCTACCATTTGAACACTAGGCACCAGGTTTGCAGTCACACCTTACCATTTCTGATTTGTGAATCCAGAGCTTCATGTATTCTGTCGGCTAAGATACAGACCCAGCCCCTTGGGTTCTGATTCTAGTACTCGTGAGTAACATTTATCAAATTGTGCCTCCCTTTTGCACCAATTACAGCCTGGCTAAACAGTGACATGATATTCAAAAATAATGCAAAGCACTGGAAGCTACACAGAACACAATCATTTAAAAAACACAAGTGAGCAATGATGCTTCCATCTATTTGTTTTTTTCCATGAGAGTACTTTCCTTTCTCCTGACACATATTAGAAACAGAGAACAAATAAAAATGTGCAGTTTTATTGGATTGGAAAGATAGAGATGAAAAACACCAAGAGCAGATACGTATAGAATAGGATATTTCTGCAAGAAGAAAGCACAGGGAAGGGATGCCTGACCCCCAATACTGCATGCCCATAGTTTAAACGAGGATTTATATAGGCATGGGGACAGGCCAGAATCCAAAGAGGTCAGAGAAAAGTACAAACTGAGCCATTAAAGACTCTGATATTTATATTTACCTCTTGTTCATTCAGAGAATTTTTTCTTTTATCTTTCTCCCTCTAGGCATTTTTCCCTCTTCCTCCCACTCACCTACCCTCCTTTCCTTTCTTTATAAAATGTGTGTATGTGTTAGTGTATGTTATTTCCATGGTGTTATGTGTGTATGTTAGTGCGTATGATTCCTATGGTGTTAGGTGTGTATGCATTAGTGTATGTAATTCCCAAGGTGTCATGTGTGTATGTGTTAGTGCATATGGTCCCCATGTGTTAGTGTATATGATTCTTATGGTGTTATGTGCATATGTGTTAGTGTATGTAATTCCCACTCTATAATGTGTGTATTGTTAGCATATGTGATTCCCATGGTGTCATGCATGTATATGTTAGTGTATGCGATTCCCATGGTGTTATGTGTGTATTATTAGTGTATATGACTCCCATAGTGTTATGTGTTCATGTGTTACTGTATATGATTCCCATGGTGTCATGTGTGTATGTGTTAGTGTATGTAATTCACATGGTGTTATGTATGTTGGTGTATGTGATTCCCATGGTGTTTGTATGTATGTGCTAGTGTATATGATTCCCAAGGTACACCTGTGAAGGTCCTTGCCTTCCAGTTTAATTGAAGCAGAGTCTCTTGTTCTTCCCTGTTGCATACACCAAGCTAGCTGACCTGTGAGATTCTGATTCTTCATTTTCCACCTCCACAGGAACACTGGGATTATAAATGTTTACTACTGCATTAACCTTACAAGTCGTTTCTGGAAATTTGAACTCTGATCCTCATGCATATGTGGCAAGTGCTTTATTTACTGAGCCATTTCCCTATCTAGGGTCTCATTTTTACATCAGACTGGTTTGTAACTCTCTGTTGTCCAATTTGGCCTTAAATACCTAGAAATCCTTCAACTTCACGGCCTCTACAGAGCCGGAATTTTAGCTATGAGTCACCATGCTCAGCTATAATTTTTCATTTAAAAGATTCTAAATCATAGGTTCCAGAAGTGTGAGACAATCGGTTTCTGTGGCTTGCTCCACCCAGTTTGTTTACTTTTAAAGATAGCTTTAACAGAAACTAGTGCGGTGAAGAACTCCCAGGCAGCCACGTGGGACACTGCTAATAAATCAGGACCAAGTGCAGTTTATCCTATGATGCAAAACAAAAGTGATTCAACGTTTCAACTCAGTCAATGTAATTTTGACACACTAATCTGAAAGAGGACAAAAACAGAGTCACCTCAACAGAAGCATTTGAGAAAATTTAGAACTAATGTACAAATTTTATAAAGAAAATCTCCAAGAAAGCTAAAAGTACACGTGAGAAAGTATTCTTACCTGATTGAGGACTACTGAGGGATTGCACAGTCACTGAAAGTATCCTCTCTCAAGGGAGAGTAAGAAATCAATTACTGCCATCTCTACTACTCAATACCAAAAAGAAAAAATAAATAGCAGGGAAATTAACTAAGAAGGAAAATTAGGTTCTAGAAAAATAATTTACAAAGGACATAACTCATAAAAAGCTTTATCCTACAATATACAAAAAACTCTAAAAACCTAACAATAAGTAATCAAATTCAACTGTAAAAGAGTCCAAAGAGCTTACGGGACATCTCACCAGAGAAGACACATATTTAGAAAATCAGCGTATAAAAAGATGTTATGCATCTTTCCCTGATATATACAGTAGTTTATATCAGGGAAAATACAAAATGAAACCACCATGACATGAATTATATATGTAGTTATTAGATGGCCAAACTCCAGAGCAATATTGATGGAGACATGGAG
This sequence comes from Myodes glareolus, assembly GCF_982192425.1. Taxonomy (NCBI): domain Eukaryota; kingdom Metazoa; phylum Chordata; class Mammalia; order Rodentia; family Cricetidae; genus Myodes; species Myodes glareolus. The sequence goes on from NC_142026.1 coordinate 107,605,991, forward strand.
CAACAGAAATTCTTGTTCACGGCTGCTGGGAATGTCAAATAGCTTATCCACTGCAGAAGAGAACTTGGTAGTTTCTGGCAAAATGAAACTCATGTCACATGATCCAGCATTCATATTGTTTGGCATTTGAATATTAAAAATTCAAAGGAGTTGAAAATTTAAGCCACACAACCTGCCTACAGATGTTTAGAACAGCTGTATTTATAATTGCACAAACTTGGGAGCCACTAAGATACACTTCAGTAGGCAAGTGGATAAATGAACTGCCTTAAGTCTAAGTAATAGGATGTTATTGTTATAGAGAAAACATATGAGCTACCCTTCCCTCGGGAAGGTATGGAAGAAACTTTAATGCTTATTATCAGATGAGATGAGATCAGAAATGTGAGTGTTTAGGGTGTCATGGCCATAGAGCAAGATTGATAAGAGAAAGAAGCTGTAGAGGAGATGGTTTTAGGGCAGAAGAGTGTTCGATACACTGTCATGGCAGAATCACATCCCAAACAATGACACAGAAGCTTACTATTACCTGTGAATGCTCAGACATCCTTAGCTTAGGTTTGTCCCACTAGGTCTTATAACTTAAGTTAACTTGCTTTTATTAATCCACCTTTTACCATGTGACTTTTTTTTATAAAAGTTTATTAATTTATAAAAGTTTCCATTTCTGTCCCTCCTCCCAACACCTTCCCAATCCCTCCACTCCCTCTCCTCCTCCCTCTCCATCCCTAAAAGCAGTCAGGGTTTACTGCCCTGTGGGAAGTTAAAGTTCCTCCCCCCTCCCTCCAGGTCCAGGAAGGTGAGCATCCAAACAGACTGGATCCCAAAAATCCACTATATGCAGAGGAAACAAGTCCCAGTGTCATTGTCAATGGTTTTTCAGAAAGACCCCGTGCCAGCCGCATTCAGAGAATCCGGCCACATTCAGAGAATCTGGTTGGATCACGAGCTCATTCAGTCCCAGTCCAACTGGCCTTGGTGAACTCTCATTAGATCAGTCCCCTTGTATCAGTGGGTGAACGCACTCCTCACGGTCCTGCCTTTCTTGTTCATGTTCTCCCTCATTCTGCTCCTCATTTAGACCTTGGGGGCTCAGTCCAGTGCTCCACTGTGGGTCTCTGTCTCAATCTCCATCCATTGCCATATGAAGGTTCTATGGTGATATGCAAAATATTCATCAGTATGGTTATGGGCCAAGGTCAGTTCAGGCACCCTCTCCTCTGTCCAGAGAACAATCTGGGTATCTCTCCTTGGACCTGGGATCCCCTTTATAATCAAGTCTCTTGTAAACGCTAAAATGACTCCCTTAGTTGAGATATATACTTCCCTGATCCCATATCCATCCTTCCTCCCTCCCCCATCCCAATCCCCCGAGTTTTCCCCATTCCTCCGCTATTCCCTTCACTCTAACCCTCTCCCCTTCCAACAGTCACCTCACCCCCACATGTACCCGAGGTTACCTGGCACTCTTGTCTACTTCCAATCTCCAGGAGGATAACTACATGATTATCTTCTTCAGGTTCACCTTCTTATTTAGCTTCTCTAGGATCACGAATAATAGGCTCAAAGATCTTTAATTATGGCTAGAATCCACTTATGAGTGAATACATACCATATTCCTCTTTTTGGGTCTGGCTTACCTCACTCAGTAAAGCGTTTTCTATGTCCATCCATTTGCATGCAAAATTCAAGATGTCATTGTTTTTTACCGCTGTGTAAAACTCTAATGTATATATGTTCAACACCTTTTTAAACCATTCTTCTATTGAGGGGCACCTAGGTTGTTTCCAGGTTCTGGCTATTACAAATAGTGCTGCTATGAACATAGTTGAACAAATGCTTTTGTGGTATTATAGGGCATCTCTTGGGTATATTCCCAAGAGTGGAATTGCTGGGTCCTGAGGGAGGTTGACTCCCAGTTTCCTGAGAAATCACCACACTGATTTCCACAGTGGCTGCACAAGTTTGCATTCCCACCAACAATGGATGAGTGTTCCCCTCCCTCCACATCCTCTCCAGCATAGACTATCATTGGTGTTTTTGACTTTAGCTAATCTGACCGGGGTAAAATGGTATCTCATAGTTGTTTTGATTTGCATTTCCCTGATCGCTAAGGAGGTTGAGCATGACCTTAAGTGTCTTTTGGCCATTCGAAGTTCTTCTGTTGAGAATTCTCTGTTCAGATAAGCACCCCATTTTTAAATTGGGTTAATTAGAGTTTTAGTGTCTAGTTTCTTGAGTTCTTTGTATATTCTGGAGATGAGACCTTTGTCTGATGAGGGGTTGGTGAAGATCTTCTCCCAGTCAGAAGGTAGCCTTTTTGTCTTAATGACGGTGTCCTTTGCTTTACAGAAGCTTCTCAGTTTCAGGAGGTCCCATTTATTCATTGTTTCTCTTGTTGTCTGTACTACTGGGGTTCTACCTAGGAAGTGGTTTCCTGTGCCTATGTCTTGTAGACTACTTCCCACTTTCTCTTCTATCTGGTTCAAAGTGGTCAGATTAATGTTGAGGTCTTTAATCCATTTGGACTTGAGTTTTGTGCATGGTGATAGATATGGATCTACTTTCATTCTTCTACAGGTTGACATCCAGTTATGCCAGCACCATTTGTTAAAGATGCTTTCCTTCTTCTATTGCATACCTTTAGCTCCCTTGTTGAAAATCAAGTGTTCATAGGTTTGTGGGTTAATATCTGGGTCTTCTATTCGATTCCATAGGTCGACTTCTCTGTTCTTATGCCAGTACCAAGCTGTTTTCAATACTGTAGCTGTGTAATAGAGTTTGAAGTCAGGAATGGTTATACCTCCAGACGTTCCTTTATTATATAAGATTGTTTTGGCTATCCTGGGTTTTTTATTTTTCCATATAAAATTGATTATTATTCTCTCAATGTCTGTGAAGAAGTTTGATGGAATTTTAATGGGGATTGCATTGAATCTATAGATTGCTTTTGGTAGAATTGCCATTTTTACTATGTTGATCCTCCCAATCCAAGAGCAGGGAAGATCTTTCCATTTTCTGGTATCCTCTTCAATTTCTTTCTTCAAAGACTTAAAGTTCTTGTCAAATAGGTCTTTCACTTCCTTGTTCAGAGTTATCCCAAGATATTTTATGTTATTTGTGGCTATCGTGAAAGGTGAAGTTTCTCTGATTTCCCTCCCTGCTTCTTTATCCTTTGTGTATAGGAGGGCAACCGATATTTTGGAGTTGATCTTGTATCCTGCCACATTACTAAAGTTGTTTATCAGCTGTAGGAGTTCTTTGGTAGAGTTTTTGGGGTCGCTCATGTATACTATCATATCGTCTGCAAATAACGAGAGTTTAACTTCTTCCTTTCCAATTCGAATCCCCTTGATCCCCTTATGTTGTCATATTGCTATTGCTAGAACTTCTAGCACTATATTGAAGAGGTATGGGGAGAGTGGACAGCCTTGTCGTGTTCCTGATTTCAATGGAATGGCTTTGAGTTTCTCTCCGTTCAGTTTGATGTTAGCTGTCAGCTTGCTGTAAATAGCTTTTATTATATTTAGGTATGATCCTTGTATCCCCAATCTCTTCAACACCTTTATCATAAAGGGATGTTGGATTTTGTCAAATGCTTTTTCAGCATCTAATGAAATGATCATATGGTTTTTTTCTTTCAGTTTATTTATATGATGGATTACATTGATAGATTTGCATATGTTGAACCAGCCCTGCATCTCTGGGATGAAGCCTACTTGATCATAATGGATAATTTTTCTAATGTGTTCTTGGATTCGGTTTGCCAGTATTTTATTGAGAATTTTCGCATCGATGTTCATGAGTGAGATTGGCCTGTAATTCTCTTTCTTTGTTGTGTCTTTATGTGGTTTTGGTATCAGGGTAACTGTAGCTTCATAAAAAGAGTTTGGCAATGACTCTTCTGTTTCTATATTGTGAAATACCTTAAGAAGTATAGGTATCAGCTCTTCTTGGAAGTTCTGTTAGAATTCTGCATTGAAACCATCTGGCCCTGGGCTTTTTTTGGTTGGGAGGTTTTTGATAACCGCTTCTAATTCTTCGTGACTAACAGGTCTATTTAGATTGTTCACCTGGTCTTGATTTAACTTTGGTAAATGGTATTTATCTAAAAACCAATCCATTTCTTGTACATTTCCAACTTTGCGGCATATAAACTTTTGTAGTAAGATCTAATGATTCTCTGAATTTCCTCCGTGTCTGTTGTTATGTCCCCCTTTTCATTTCTGATCTTATATCTCTGTTTGACCTTGAAAACATACCTAACCTGACTCTAAATTTGATTATTATAGAAGAGTAACTGCTAACCTGTATTTCTTTATTATCTTAAGTATCTTCCAAGAACTAACACTTTACATTTTTAAATGAGCTGTATAGGTACAATACCTTAAACAAGAGTAGAAACATATATACAGTATATAAAAAAGTAATCTTAAATTTGAATCAATATACAAAAATTCAAACCAACATTAGGTATTTATGTTGTTCAACAGTAGACTCCATAATCCACTTGTTTATCCCGTCATTTCTATAATATGTCCCCCATCCCTTTTCCCTTCAGAAAAAAAAAACCTGAATCTGAGGTTTCTTTTGTTCATTTTTTCCCCTAACCATTACCAATAACACCTTGTAACCAACCTCCCCAAATGATGACAAACATCCTAAACCCACAGAATGACCAATAACCACTCACCCCACCTCTTGGGAATGTGGGTGTTATTTTGGCTTGACTGCTCGTTTGCGGGTGACAGTATTTTTAGGGGACCCTGAGAAAACTGAGATTATGGTCACATCCTTGGAAAGTTAGCTGTTTTACAGTCTTGCTATAATGGGGAAGTGCAAGGCTTATTTGAATTTCTGCCTAGATAGTCTTTGAGGCTAAACCATCTCAGCTAGCGGTTCTGAAGTTGTTCTGGTTGAAAAACTGTGAGGAAATTGCAACAGACTCATTTTGAGATTGGAATTATCATTGTTGAGTTACTTATCATTATTGGTGTCTGGTCCTTTTTTCTCTGAGAACACATGAACTTTTAAAGGTAATGTACAAATTTGCATTGGCACAAGTATGGAATGTATGGTGTGTGCAGGTCAGCTAAAGATGATCTTTTTTGTTCTATGTTTGAGCAGGTGAAAAGACTTTATAAGTCTGTTTGGACTGTATAACTAAACTGTAATATAAATCTCCATATGCATGAGAAGATATAATAATAAGTCATAAGGATTCTCTAGTCAACAAAATTTATTATGTCTCATTCAGTCTCAGAACTGTTTCCATGTTGAAGGCTCAGCATATACATCTCCTGTCCTGTAGTCTTTCTTGACTTTCCCCCTCATGTCTGCAGCCTCAGAGAGCCTCCGAGACTCTCAGGTCTTGCCTGACCAAATCTGATGTTTATTAATTTTGAAGAAAACCATAACTTTTTGTTTTCTCTGGAAGCAAAAACATAACCTTTCCTCCAATGCAACATATTTTCTGACTTAACATTTTGAAGTAAAGACATTCTTGAAACATACAGGTTGGCTTAATTTAGCAGTTTCCATAATCCAAACAATGTCTCTCAGCAGTTGTTGCTTTTTAAACATTAACATTAAAAAATTCAAAATCAATAAAACACCATACAACAAAATAAAATCCAGATGCCCTGTGTTTTTTCCATCTTTATGTGGCTTATTTTCTACTTTACTCTTTCTTTAAAACTTTATTTTTTATTTTTAAACTATTTTCATAACTGTTTATATCCATTTTCTTTTTGTTCTTTAGCATCTAAGCACATTTTAAGAATATCATATCTATTCAGAGCTATTTCTCAGTCTGGATCTAATTTTCTATCCATTTACAATCTTCTCTGACAGTGTGAGCCAAATCTTAAATTGCTAGACTTCCGCTGTGTGACTTTGGTGGTTGGATCCGCCCCGCTCAGTTCGCTGAAAGCCTAGTCTCATGCCAATGTGTTTATTGTCCCAGTTCTGGGGAGCTGCTGTGTCCAAAATGGTGCAGGCATTTTTACATAGCATGTCAGCTACTTGAGTGCTCTGCTGCAGAGCAGGGCTTTTATAAAAGAGCCAGGCCTTTTTAGAAAAGGCCTACATAGATTCTACAACCCTGTGAATCTATGAGTCTCCATTTTAGATGCCATACGTAGTTAAATTTTCCTTTGAACAGGTCCTAAATAACAATACAGAGACTTATTTATTATGAAAACTTGGTCTTAGTTTAGGTTTGTCCCACTAGGTCTTATAACTTAAATTACCTTGTTTTAATTAATCTATGTTTTATCATGTCGCTTTTTTACCTTTCTTTCATTCTGTATGTTCGATTCCTTCCATGTCTCATTGTGTCTCCTCTGCCCTTGATTAACTCCTCCTACCTCTTCTCTCTGCCCAGAATTTCTTCTTATACCTCACAGTAATATATCTCCAAACAGTGTACAAATATTCCACAACAGGTGTGTGGTGCCAATAAATATATGCACTTAAAACAGTTCTTAAAATCAGAATACTTTTCACCCATAGAATAATTCTATACACCTTTGAAGTTAAACTTTCTTAGTTATACACAGATAGAATTCTCCCTAACACAAAACTAGAGCTAGGTACTTTCAGTCCTATTAAAATGAAAATAAAAGCCATCTTTCAGGCTGATAGGAAGGTACAGGAGCTGGAACCCCTGTTTTCCTTTCCTAGCTTAACTACTCATTGGCTTTGTAGAACAAAAAGGGCACATTTTATTTGTATCCAAGCCTATACCTTTTTAGAGCTGTAAGGCAACTGATTTCTATATAATTCCTTTATATGTTTCTTAAGACTGGCAACCCTGCAACATATTGAAGTCAAAAACAAGATTAAGAGGGACTCAGAGCTGCCTTCAGGGTGTGTGGGAAGAGAGAGAGCACAGCCTTTCCTGGCTAGCAACTAAAGGGATCGGGTAGATGAGAGACTTGACAGAGATGAGGGAAAGAATTTCACATTTGTCATGGAGAGAAAGATGGTATTGGTTACACAGCTGTGAATGTAGGTCATGGAAGCAGAAAGGGGACCACAGGTTTTCATCCTAAGTGGTGGGGTGGAGGTGATGGAAGGAAGAGGGCAAAAGAGTAGATGTGATGAAAAAAGGGATGTGGGCTGCTTGGGGGAGGATGAACACCATTAGGAGGGGTGAGATGAGGGGGACAGGATAAGGGAGAGACAAAGGATCAACAAAGTACATATGATAATGCCAGAACAAAATTGGATTTGCTAATTTAAAAGACTATTAAGCAAAGAAATATTGTTTTGATAATCAAGGTAAATAAATGAAGAACTTAAAGTGAAAAGGAAATTTGTAAGTTGGCTAGGTGTGGAGCCTGTGCCTGAAATGCCAGCACTTAAGAGGTGGAGGCAGGGAGATCACAAGTTCTATGCCAGCCTGAGTTACATTGTAAGATCTTGCCTCAAAAATTTCTGAATCTGTCGTTTTTAAGAAGCAGTTACCGTGTTATTAGGGTACCATTCAATGTTACCAACTGAAATAGTTCTGCCAATGTTCCATTGGTGAAAGTGAAAGCCAAAGGGGGAACATGTGAGTGTGTGTGTGTGTGTGTGTGTAGAAGGGGGCTGTTTGTTGGTTTCTCTCTGCCTGACCAGCTAGCTTAGACCTGAAATAATCACACAGAAACTGTATTAATTAAACTACTACTTGGCCCATTAGCTCTAGCTTCTTATTGGTTAACTCTTACATCTTAATTTAACCCATTTCTATTAATCTGTGTATCATCATGAGGTCATGGTCGACAGCAAAGTTTCAGCACATCTATCTCTGGCAGCGGCCTCATGGCATCTATCTGACTCCGCTCTTCTTTCTCCCAGCATTCTGCCTAGCTTTCCCTTCCTACTGAAATTCTTGCTATAGGTTCAAAGCAATTTCTTTATTCTTTAATGGTAATCACAGCACACAGAGGGGACTCCAACATGTGTGTGTGTGTGTGTGTGTATGTGTGTGTGTGTGTGTGTGTGTGTGTGTGTTCAGTATGTGTGCAAGTACCTATGGAGTCCTAAGAAGAGGGCATCAGAATTTCCATATCTGGACTGGCTAGTGGTTGTGAGCTGCCTGACACTGAGTTTGATGACCAAACTCTATTCCACTAGAAGAGAAATGAATCCTCTTCCACTTAGATATCCTCCAGCCCCACAGAAATAATCTTGATTGCAAATTTTTCATTCAAAATGGCAGCCTCCTGGTGTAGTGTAACACAATGTGAGCTATGGCTTTATGGCTATGTCAGTCACATCCTTAAGGAGAAGCGCAATGTCTTCAATGCTACATGTTACACCATTTGAATTAAATGTACCAAAAACAACCTTGGGATGCAATTCAGAAAATTCTAAACAATTGGGTGGATAATATTTGGGGTGTGGGCTCATCCACACACAGCAGGCAGATCCTGTCTCCTCAGTTAGTGCAGTCTTGTTAATCTCCCATAGGCATGTACAGAGGCCGTTCCCCCAGGTGATTCTGTGCTCTATCACACTAGCAATGGATACTATCCACCACCAAGTGGAAGGCACAACTCCCTTCAAGGTAAAAAAAAAAAGCTATTTCACAACCAGTGTTGGATTAAAAAGAAATTCCAAAGATTGAGCAATATACAGATTTGTAGTTCACTGAAAGAAACTGACATTATTCATGCTGTCCCAGAAAACCATGTTCTAAAATTCCTGTTTTTCAGCCTTGTGCATTTGGCCCCCGCCTGTGCATGGGAAAGGTGACGAGCGAAAGCTGCTATCATCGCTGTGGTATGTTTTTTGATTCAGCAGCTGAAAGCGACAGCTTAAGTTACAGAAAATTGGTAGAGGTGCAATCAGGGAAGTAAAAGTCACTTTGTTTTTCTTTAGAAGGTAGAGTTCAGAAACTGGGAGACAGAAGTTTGCAAAGCACAACTCAAGCTTTGTAGCGGCAGTGTGGAGGGACTGATGACAGAGAGAGAAAGAAGCAAGAAGAATGAGCTTGGGAGGAGACGGCTGATGCTCGGTGCTTGCTGAGGCTTATCTCCTAGTTTCATAACAAAGGGGGTATGTGTAGCAAAACGGCAGCCACAAATGTAAGAAGCACAAATACCAAAGGAAAACAGCCCCTAAATGTGGATTTGGACCCCTGCTGCCAACATGGTGTACATCAGCAATGAATCACATTCACAGAAGTGGTCTCACAAGATCATAATGGAGGTGAAAAATCACCAACCACCTCATGACATTATAGCCTGCACATCATGGCAGCATGCTACTGTGTGTCTCTGTGTGTTTCTTGTGACACTGGGGTAAGCAGCACGCCCCCTCCTTGGGGAGGAGCTGCACAGAAAATATGGTGCAGTACACAAAATATTTGATATGGAAAATAAATGGGTATGCTCTTGGTTTACATATTAACTGGGTTTTTCTTTCTAAAATACTTATTAGCATATATTCACATTGCCCTCCCATACAAATTACAGCCAAACATGAAAACAGGAGACTCCAGAGAAAGCTCTTCAGAGTTTCTAAGCAAGCACGAGCTAAAGCTGAGAGCTCAAACAGAATTTTCATATTTGTTACTTTAAAAAATTCCTTTTCGTCATTAAAATGGTTTACTATAGAACCATGTTCTGTGATGCCAACTGCAGACTCATACAACTGGTGTTTACTGTCTCCTGACTGCAGGCTTTTCTTGTGGGCTTTATTCAGTCTTGTAATTTGTTCACCAGTGTTCTAGGAACAATGGGTTCCATCACACCCCATGTATATCCTTCTATCATGTGAGTTCAAGGCCAGCCTGGTATACAAGAGCGAGTTCCAGGACATGCTTCAAAGCTACCGAGCAACCCTGTCTTGAAAAACAAAAACCAAAACTAAACAAAAAATTAAAACCACTAGTCAGGTATCATGAAGCCCATGGTGGTCTCAAATGTATGAAACAGCTGTGGATGACTTCGAACTCCTGATCCTTTTGTCTCTACTTATCAAATTCTAGGAATATAAGCATACATACCTCACCTGGTTGCTATGGTGCTGCGGATCAAACCCACCTTCTGTAGACGAAGTCACTTAGCCTAGATCAAGGCTTCCTGCATGCTAAGGAAGCAGTCTATCAGTTATACCTGGAACGCAGATAGCTGCCTTTCTGAAATGCAGACCCCATAAGTCACTGTGTTGTGTCCATAATTATTGGGCCCAGATTTGCCTCCAAATTTGTCGACTAGGTTTGTGGATAACAAAACCATGATTATCTGGAGCTTATTTGAATAACGAATATTTTTTAATGTAAAATAATCGGTAAATAAAAAAAGAAACAATGATATCTTCAACAATGACAACATGATATGAACGTAAATTTTCTATTTTTGCCAACTGTTAATGCTTCTGTGATTTCCTGATGTTGTATGCTTATCACCCCAGTACAGAACGGCTGAGACAAACAGATCCTGAGGGCTCTCTGACAAGCCAGTCTGGCAAAACTGGTGAGCTTCAACTTTAATGAGACACTTAGGAAAACAGAACCAAAAAGGTGGGAAGCAGTGGAGAAAGAAAACCAACATTGATCTCCAGCCTCCACATGAGAAGGCATTTGCAAATGAGCACACACACACACACACGCATATGCATGTATGTATACACCACACACACCTGCACATATGCATACATACACTGCACACATGCACATATGTAAATGCCACACAAATATACACATATGCATACTTATACTATATGAACACACAAATATGATATACACTGAACTTACTAAGTAGTTTCAGCAAGAATGTGTCATTGGGGGCGGGGATTTAGGCTTAAGGGGTGGGCTTTCATTCAAATCTGGAAAATAGCAAGAGATGTCCTTTAAAGAGGTACTGTAATCATGCATGTATAAATTAATAAGAAAATTCTTTCAATATGAATATAATGATACTGTTTTTGCCTTGAGTGTTGAGTGACAGGCATGATTGCAGCTGTCAGCTGGGTATGGAACCTGATGATAGGAATTAACACACCTGCTATTAAGTTGCTCATAGTAGATGCAACCTACTGTCCCTACTAATTGGAATACAAAAAAGCCAAGATATTTCAGGATCTAAATTTTTGGGCATCAGCACAGGGATACAGGTAGACTTGGACTTGTCCTGTGATGAGTTGCAGTGAAGATATATACACTAAAGTATTATGCAAATCATCATCAGATTACATGTATGAGCAAATATTACAATATATTAAAGAGTCAGTGTTCTGCTTCTGGAAGTAAGCATTTAACATAAGGGATACTCAACTTGTAAGAACACAAAAAACCCAAACTGTCTTTTTGGAGAGGTTTGCCAACTACACACATGAAATGAATGCCTTTGAAAGAAATCTTTCAGGTCAGACTCTCAGAACTCCCGATTTACAGGGCATGGTGGTCTTAAAGAGAACATCTCCCATGGGCTCAGATGTTTGAATACCCAGTTAATGGAGGGTTTTGGGTGGGTTTAGAAGATTGAGGAAGTATTTCAGCAGAGGTGGGGTCTGAGGTTTCAAAACCTTGTTCCACTCCCAGTGTGAAATCCTTTAAGTTTGTGGTTCAAGATGTGAGCCTCCAGCTTCCTGCACCTTCTGCTTTTCTTTATTCTGCCATCATGGAGGACTCTGACTCTCTGGAAGCATAAATTCAAATAGGCTATTTATTATAATGATTGCCTTGGTCATTGTGATTCATCACACCAATGAAAAAGTGACTAATACACAGTGGCTGGAATGATGTCATTTGCGTAACGAAGTGATCTTGTATTTGCTTTATTTACTGCAGTTCCTCTTCTTTCTTTTCTCTTTTCTTTTCTTCTTTCAAGGCAGAGTTTCTCCTTACATCCATCCCCCCCCATCCCCATGCACCCAACTTTTGCCTGGCAATCTTGTCTACTTCCAATATCCAGGAGGATAACTATATAATTTTCTTTGGGTTCACCTTATTTAGCTTCTCTAGGATCACACATTATAGGCTCCATGTCCTTTAATTATGGCTAGAGTTCACTTATGAGTGAGTACATACCATATTCCTCTTTTTGAGTCTGGGTTACCTCACTCTGTAAAGCGTTTTTTTATTTCCATCCATTTGCATGCAAAATTCAAGATGTCATTGTTTTTTTATCGCTGAGTAAAACTCTAATGTGTATATGTTCCACACCTTCTTTAACTATTCTTCTATTGAGGGGCACCTAGGTTGTTTCCAGGTTCTGGCTATTACAAATAGTGCTGCTATGAACATAGTTGAACAAATGCTTTTGTAGTATGATAGGGCATCTCTTGTGTATATTCCCAAGAGTGGAATTGCTGGGTCCTGAGGTAGGTTGACTCCCAGTTTCCTGAGAAATCACCACACTGATTTCCACAGTGGCTGCACAAGTTTTCATTCCCACCATCAATGGATGAGTGTTCCCCTCCCTCCACATCCTCTCCAGCATAGGCTATCATTGGTGTTTTTGAGTTTAGCTATTCTGACAGGTGTAAGATGGTATCTCATAGTTGCTTTGATTTGCATTTCCCTGATCGCTAAGGAGGTTGAGCATGACCTTAAGTGTCTTTTGGCCATTTGAAGTTCTTCTGTTGAGAATTCTCTGTTTAGTTCAGTACCCCATTTTTTAATTGGGTTAATTAGAGTTTTTGTGTCTAGTTTCTTGAGTTCTTTGTATATTTTGGAGATCAGACCTTTGTCTGATGAGGGTTTGGTGAAGATCTTCTCCCAATCAGTAGGTTGCCTCTTTGTCTTACTGACAGTGTCCTTTGCTTTACAGAAGCTTCTCAGTTTCAGGAGGTCCCATTTATTCATTGTTGCTCTAGGGAAGGGAGAAGGGGAGGATTCAGGAGAGCTTGGGGGAATGGGATGGGTGGGATGGAGGAAGGGTAGATATAGGAGCAGGAAAGTAAATATCTTAATTAAGGGAGCCATTTTAGGGTTTGCAAGAGACTTTACTCTAGAGGGGTTCCCAGGTCCAAGAAGAGGTTCCCAGATTATTCCTAAGGCAGCAGGGGAGAGGGTGCCTGAACTGGCCTTGTCCCATACCCACACTGATGAATATCTTGCATATCACCATAGAACCTTCATCTGGCGATGGATGGAGACAGAGACAGAGACCCACATTGAAGCATTGGACTGAGTTCCCAAGGTCCAAATGAGAAACAGAAGGAGGGAACATGAGCAAGGTAGTCAGGACCATGAGGTGTGGGTCCACCCACTGAGACGATGGGACTGATCTAATGGGAGCTCACCAAGGCCAGCTGGACTGGGAGTGATTGAGCATGTGATCAAACTGGACCCTCTGAATGTGGCTGGCAATGAAGGCTGACTGAGAAGCCAAGGACAATGGCACTGGGTTTTGATTCTACTGCATGGACTGACTTCTTGGGAGCCTGATTTATTTGGATGCTCACCTTTATAGACCTGGATGGAAGGGGGAGGACCTCGGACTTCCCACAGGTTTGGGAACCCTGACTGTTCTTAAGACTAGAGAGGGAGGGGGAGATGGGGAGGGGGAGGGAAAAGGGAGGTGGAGAGGAGGTGGAAATTTTTAATAAATAAATAAATAAATAAATTTTTAAAAAAGACAGGCTTTCTCTATGTTCCTGACTGTCCTGGAACTCACGCTGTAGACCTTGAACTCCCAGAGATCCTCCTCCTGTCTGCCTCCAGCGTGCTGGGATTAAAGGTATGCACTGGCACCGCCTGGCACATTTCCTGGTCTTATAATACTACTAGCATAGAGGAATACATTTTTAAAAAATGAAAAAGCAGCAAATCAATTTGGTTGTGTTAGGCTACATTTCCCAGCAGAGCTGGGCCACTGTCCTGGTTAGTTTTTTTGTTTTTGTTTGTTTTTTTTTTTTTGTTTTTTTTGTTTTTTTTTTGTAAATTTGACATAAATTGATTCACTTGAGAAGAACCTCAACTGAAGAACTGCCTCTATCAGACTGATCTGTGTGCACATCTGGGAGATATTATATTTTCTTGACTGCTGATGGTCATGAGAGGCCTGAGCCCTCTGTGGAATGTTCCATCACTGAATAGGAAGCCCTGAGCTGTACATAAAAAGTGTTTGAGAAAGTCAAAGAAAATACAACAAGAGGTATTATTCCTTGTTTATTAGTTCTTGCCTCTTTGTTCCTGCTGTTGTTGGTTCCTGCCTCACCTTTCCTTGAAGATGCACTGTAACCTTTAAGCCAAAGGAACCTTCTCCTCCCCGAAGTGGGTTTCAACCTGTATTTATTAGAGCAGCAGAAAGGTAAATTAGGACAAGCATGCACTGATTCTGCAGGAAATGTAAGGAACTTAGAAGTCTTCTGCTAGGAAAAAGGAACTGTTGGAAAACTGACAGTTCTGAGGAGCACCAGCCTGATGGGAGAGGAGAGATCTCCAGAGACGGAATCACGTGATTAAGAGGGCAGGGTTATCTGGTCAGATGGATTACCGTTGTGGGGGATGTTGGAGATTTGCTGTGAAACTTGGCCAAGATGATGGAAGGAAGCCGCTTTCCTGAAATTCTTATCTGAAAGAATTGAGTTTAAACTGCCCACTTGATTTTCACAAGCTGGATTGGGTATCTCAGTAAGGACCAATAAAGTTTGAACATTTACAAATATTAGAAGTATTTCTGGTCGTGGATCCTAGATTGCTCGGATTATGGGGATGTAGGCAAGGAAATCAATCACTAGTGATGGATTGGGACTATTATATGATAGTAAAACTTACAACTAAAAAATTCTCTGACAGTATTATATCATGCTGATAGCACCTTAATGGAGGCATCCCACAACATGGGCTACTTTTGGTTGACTTTGGGATATTAAGATCATTTTGGGGGATAGTTTCAGGGGTATAAATCATTGAAACTGTACAGTTGTAGTTTGAATGAGACACAGTACTTTGCATGGACATGTGAAACACATGCAACTATTTCTCTCTTTTGTTTTGTGTTATGACTACTTCTATCTTTACAAGTATTAATTAGTTTCTCTAGTCTGAATCAGAAGGCATCCGATTTATGGTCTTATCTGTTTCTTTGTAGACAACGCAATTCCTCTTTTCCCTATTCTTAAAATACTAACTCTGATTCTCTCCAATGAAACATGTCAATCAATACCATTGCAATCTGAAGGTTATCACTATTGAGATACTTAATACCAAGAGGATACTATATGCTCATTTTCTAGTCTTAAAGTCACTTTTCATTTAATCTTAAAACTTGCTTCCCTCCCTTAGAGTTCATTATAATGCTCACCTAGTTGGAGGATGTACTTGCAGCCCTGCTGGGTGCAGATTTAAATGACTATGGCCTTCAGATTAGTACCACTAATTAGGTCTTAATGATTTTATGTGTTAAAGCTGATGTCATAGGTAGATTGTAAACGCCTTGACTATTAGGCCTGTCTGAGGGATATTTGTTTCCTTGACAGCACTAAATCCAAGGGTCAGCATGTGACAGATCCTCATTAAATGCTTGATGACTTAAATACAGCCTACAAGCAGGTTGAAGAAAGATTCTTAAGTCTCTGAGACAGAACTAAATGCTCACACCAGGGTCTATGGAGATGACTCAGTCACAAGGGTGAGGAACTGAGTTGCGTCTCCAGCATGTGTGTAAAAAGCTGAGTGCTGCAGTGCACACCTAAAATCTAAGGTCAGAGAAGGTGAAGATAGAAGAATCCCTGGAGGCCCCGGACTTGAAAACTTGTTGAATTAGTGAGCTCCAGATTCATTGTCTTGAAAAATATGTGCCCTGACATGTACTCATACACCTAAGCACCCACACACCTATGCACCTACATACAAGTTCATACATGTACACATGCATTACACAGACACACACACAAACACACACACACACACACACACACACACACACACACACGCACCACTCATTCTTTTAACCCGTTTTTGGGAGTGCCTCCTTCAGTACTCTTCCCTGCAAGGCATCTCCACAGCCTTCTTCTTGTCGTTCTGTTTTTCATCTGCTCTTAGTCATTTTCTCAGCCTGTGTCTACAGGTTCTTCACGATCATCAAATGACACAAGGGAGCTAAGGCAAGAATCTGCTGCATAGCTCTTAAAAAGAAATGTTACTCACCACCAGCTAATGTAACATGGCAAACCCCCAATCACTGGAATGTTCTAGGTCTATTATTGAGCACAGCCAAAACGGAATAGTCACGCCATGCACTCATGACTTCACAAATTTATTCTCAGAATTGGTGAAGCAGTGACCCCAAATAACTGCTTAGATTTTTGCTGTGTTATATATAAATGTACCAACTAAGTATAGACTTACCTCCAACTTCTGGCTTGATTGACAGTGTCTGGTTTAGTAGATAGCTGGTAGTCAGTTTGTATTATAAAAATAACAAAAGGCA
The DNA here is from genome assembly GCF_982192425.1 of Myodes glareolus. Lineage (NCBI taxonomy): Eukaryota > Metazoa > Chordata > Mammalia > Rodentia > Cricetidae > Myodes > Myodes glareolus. Next base: position 107,622,367 of record NC_142026.1, read on the forward strand.
ATAGTGCTTAGTTGAGTTTTTACGCACAATAAAGGTAAAACTAAAAAGCAATTCTAATGAAAAAAGTATATGCTGCATAAAAGTCTGCATAGAAAGTTGAACTATTGAAACAGACTTATTTTTCTGAAAACTTTTAGAGATCTTTGAATACACATGTTTTGAGACATGGTCCTGCCATGTAGCCCAGGCTCGCCTAGAAATTTTTATGTAGCTCAAGAGAGTCTGGAGCTCCAAGTGATTGTCCTGTTTCAGCCTTCTCAGTACTGGAATAGAGGCTGTGCCAACATGCCTGCATGAATGCAGAATCTTTTGTTATTTGAGTAGCAAAGAGAATCACATATCTGACTAGTTGCAGACTTACTATCACCACATTTTCTCGAAGGTAGTAGAATAAAAGAGAAGAAAGACCAGCACATTGTCTGTCTTCTATTATTTTTCTACTGTTTTTCACTTGCACTGGCCATGACAAAAGTTTCTCCCTGGGTTGTGACATGCAGACGAAGACAGTGATTTTTCTAGAAGAATGCTTTTGGTGGTTATTCCCAAGAGAAGTTGCCGAAAGGACCTCTCTAGTTAGAAGATTGTTCAAAGACAAAAATTAAAAGAAAAAAGCAAACAAATCCCCAACAATCCAATCTCTCAAAAGCTGTGGAGAGCTGCAAGCAAACTGAAACTGTCCCCTTGGGCTTTCCCAAGGTCTAAGGCTCTGCCCTCAACACTGCACCTGGTTCTTGTTTTGAAATTGTATACGGCTAGAAATTCTTAGTGGAAAACACTAGAAATACTTGGTGAGATCAATTTAAGAACTTTTATGAACTCTAAATATTTTTTGAAGTTAATTAAATAAGACAAAGTAAGGTAGACCAACCCCCCTTCCCTCCACAATGTTATACATCTATACACAATCATGCATGGATACTGATCTCTGACATCTGGCGAAGAACAGACTCTGTTGAGGGACAGTGTTTTGCTGCAGGGTTTCCAGTGGGGCTCACTGCAGTGTTGGCAGATCTTTGTCACTTTTGGGAGATCTTTCTGCTTAATCCCTTTTTATAAGTGTGAGAGTTCTATGATGACCTTGTGCCTTCTGCCATACCCTACTTCCTTCAGTTTTTATCTCTGGCAGACATTTCCACCCAATAAAGCACCTGACTTCTATTTTTCCCAGTCTGTTTCCCAGAGAACCCAACTGTCAGAGTATTTTAACTGATTTGTCTAACACATAAAAAAAAAATCACTGTAGTTTGTAATTTGATCTCCCTTTTATTCTATCAAGTTCATGCAAGAAGCAGAGCCAGAGCCTGGGGCTGGTGTCTAGACAGATTTTGCTCTGTCATTCCAAGGGACAGGAATAGGGAACTGGACGGAATAAAAAATACCCCAAGGGTAGTTACTGAGCCAATCACTGAAATCCTAGGTCAAGTTCCCTTACAGACTGAGAAAGTTAGTCCAACTTTCCCACCCCCATCCCTTAGTGCCTAAGTGTTGCCCATACACTGAATTTTCTTGTCCTGCGTTTTGCTCCTGTATTTCAATGGCTGAATGGATTGCTGCTGACAAGTCAACAATGAAACAGCAGAGAATCCCCTTTTGAGAGAGAGGGAGAGAGAAAGAGAGAGAGAGAGAGAGAGAGAGAGAGAGAGAGAGAGAGAGAGAGAAAGAGAGAGAGAGAAAGTGCCAAACACACTGAAACCAGAGGACGACGCTTTTATACCTTGGTACAACAGGATTTTACATTAACAGTTGAGATAAAATTGTGGGTCAAGAGATTGTGAGGTATGGCTAAAAGGTAGATACTCTCACTATTTCAAGTATCTACTAATTAAGTCAATTTTGGAAAAAAATAAATTTATAATGTGTAATTCAACTTGCTAGGTTCAGTTTGAACAGCCACCAACATTCTCATTTTTCTGAAGTGCTTCTTCACTTTGTTTCCTTGGTATTTTCAAGAAAAATCTAGTGAAACATTAATTTTTACTCATAAGAACCTAGGTTTGGACAAGCAAGATGAGCAAAAGTCCTTGGCATGCAAGGCTAAAGACCAGCATATGATCCATGGATGTCAAGATAGAAGGAAGGAATTATTGGGATAGGTACCCTGCAGGTATCATGGTCTACAGGGAACCAAATCATGAAGAGGTAAGAATGAAATATAGGTAGAGCCAGACTTGGTCAGTTAGACTGGATCAAAACTTCTAGAGTTTATGCAGTGGTTTAATTCTCCTACACATTGAACACAGTTATCTCTGTGTGACAGTTCTCATAACAGTTTCACGGATGGCTACATGGAAATAAAACACTGGCTAAAGCAAAGTACACGAGACCTTTGTCCTAAGAATGTCTTCTATTGACTGAGAAACAGTGCTCAGGGCTAGGACCTAGAGAGGAAGAATTTGAAGTAAGCATAAGGATGGATTCTACGACCGGGACGCCGAATTCATGGGGCCTCTTTCATAAAGATAAGTTTTACTCGCTGAGAGACAAAGCCCAGGATTCTTGGGACTTAGGGGACATTTAGGTGGAAGCGAGGTCCTAATAGAATAGCAAAGGAGCGTCAGGTTGTTTGATCATTTCCGTTCTCTCCAACATCCCAGGTGACCAGGCATCTTCTTCCTTCCGATGAAGAAAGCAGGCCTGCATGCTCAACAAATCTGGTCTGTCCAATGCTTACTCAAGGCTGTGTCTCCTACAAGGGATGGCTCTTGAGAGTTGTCCATTGACCTCTACATGTGTGATGCAACACGTGTCCCAGACACACTCACTGTGCATGAGAATGCCCTCTCTAAAAATAAAAATAACAAATGAAAAATAAATTTAAAGAGGACCTTAATTCGTATCTGTTTCAAGAAATTTTAAGCCTAATCACAGTGCTGTCATCATTTTTAGCAAAATAAATTTAACCTGTTACCATATCCGTGCTCATTTTTCCTGATTTTAAAAACACACACGTGCATACATACTTTTACATGCCATTTGTTGAAGTAACTGAATTCTGAATTATGTGTCTTGTAGAATTTCCAATGTTCCCTTGACTGAAAAAAATGGCATTCTATACATAACATTCTATAAATTCTTAATCTGGTTATCTAAGTCCTACAGTATTCAGGGAAGGCTCTCTCTCTCTCTCTCTGCTCTAAACATGAACATAAAAGGGGAATGTTTATGTTGACTAATCTCTAACAGAAGTTAGCATTTTTTTTATATTTAATGTAACAAAAATCACAGAGACCCTAGCTGCTGTCAAAAATATAAATTTTTAAATCTATACCATATTTTAATTGTTAAAGATACATTGACATATCATTTTCATTACTAATTTATTATTTTCACCAAGTTACTTTTGTTATTAGTAATTGCAAGTCATGACAGTCTTGCTAGCCATAAACCTAACTGGCCAACTCAGACCTGGCCTACTAATTATTCAGAAAGAGCACAATGCCTTGCATGCATTCCATTTCTAAATGGCAGTGATCTGGGTAGCAGATGTGGTTGGTACAGTGCTTGTTTAGCATGTAAGAAGTCCTGTTCTTGACCTCTAGCGTCACATGAACTGGATATGATGCTGCAGACCTCTATTCCAAGACTTGGAAAGTGGAGACAGGAAGACCAGGAGTTCAAAATTATCCACAATCACATAATGAATTCAAGGCCAGTCTGTTCTGAATGAGACCCTGTCTATACCCCCCACTCCCCCCAAAAAAAACCAGCAGTGATATTTTGTCATGATAGTGGTGTAGAAGACTTTGTGTGTAACACTCAGCATATGTAAACCTAGAAAGTTCAAACAGATATTAATTACAATTGAAGGAAATCCAACATTGACTTTTTAAAGGAACTTATTTTTATTATAAACAAATTGTAGGTTACCAGCCATAAATGTGGTGAGCATCAGAGACTCTTGTCACTATTTTCTGCTACACTTTAACATTGTCTGTAGAATGAAATTATGGACTGAAGCATTAGCTATAAAACTTAATTCCAGGGAACTTGTTTACATATGTAAAAGGATGTTCAAAAGGGCATTGTTGGGATGGATCCTCCTTGTTTTGTTTGTTTGTTTGGTTTGGTTTGACAGTTGAAAAACCATTGTCCCAATGTGTGGAATTTGAAATAAGAAGAAAATAAAGCAGAATAGAAAAAAAATAGCTTTCATTATTTTTATTTGAAGATTAATACAGTTTAAATTGTTGCATTAGTCATGGAGTTATAGGAGGGAAGAAAATATTTGGAATATATTGTTGTGTATGTGTCTTTCGGGAGTGGTATATGTATGTAGATGTGTAGGTGTGCTTGTCATTGTGGCAACGTGGACGCCAGAAGTCAATGCTCAACGACTTTCTCAATCACTCCTCACCTTATTTTGTAATAAAGGGTCTCTCACTGAATTGGAAAGTATCTGGGTTAAGTAGACTGGCTCATCAACAAACCGCCAGGATCTGCTTGTTTCTGACAGTTAGCTCTAGGAATAGAAATGTACACTTCCACATTTGGATTTCAGTAAATACTAGAGATGGGAATTTAGGTCCTCCTACTTGGCCAGCAAATACTTTACCATCTCCCCAATCCTATATTTCACATATTTTGCTCAAGAATTTTTTTCCTAGGGGGCTGGAGAGATGACTCAGCGATTAAGAGCATTGCCTGCTCTTCCAAAGGTCTTGAGTTCAATTCCCGGCAACCACATAGTGCCTCACAACCATCTGTAATGAGGTCTGATGCCCAATTCTGGCCTTCAGGCATACTCACAGATAGAATATTGTGTACATAATAAATAAAATATTTAAAAAAAGAAAACACAGGTAAGTGTTTAAAAAAAGAATTTTTTTTCCTATTACTAACCAGTAAAGTATTATTTTAGATAAAGTCTTGCTGTCGTATTCATATTGTAAATTTTGGGCTCAGGAGGTCATCCAGCCTCAGACTTTCAAGTGACGAAATTATGATTTTGAGTTTCCATATTTAGGAGATGAATGGTTTAAAGGAAATCAACCTTGGTACTGTTGGGATAGCGGTACGAGTGGCGCACTGTATATGCATGATTTCCTGTGTTGCACACTGTTTGAAAGATTGCCTTAACTATTCTTTCTTAACTGCAACCTTAATTAAAAATTAGATTTCAAGTAGTCTTCATTTATCAAAATATTGTGAAGACTTACATAATATGATATTCTTGAATTGTTATCTACACCACTGAAAAATATAAGAGAAATTATTTAGTCATCAGTTCACCCATTCTGTAAGAATTCAGAATGAGCACTAATTAAAATGTTAAAACTTAAGAATAAAAAAGAAGAAAGCTTCATTTTTCTACGCTGAGATGATGCTCCTTGATGGGTGTGTGAGTTTAGTTCATCTCACGGGATATTGGACTGTGCTCACCTGGTAAATATAGTTTCATCATCTTACATAATTCTCACCATTTAATTAAAAAAATATGAACTAGTATTTATTTGTTAACATAAGACAAAAGGCTTAAAATGTGACTGATCCAGTGTAGTGACACTTCATTCTATCTGAAAAGTAAGGTGACTCTGAAGACCTTATTTTTAATAACTGAGATTATAGTACTGTATGAAATTTGCAGGGCTTATACAACAAAATTCTACACTCTGAATGTATTAAACAGCAGATATTTATTTTGCGCACTTTGGGAATTCTGAGACTAAGTTGTCGGCAGGACTAACTAATTCTTGATAAAGTAAATACCGTGACTTGCAGATGACTCTGTCTGCTCTGTCCTCACAAGACCTTTTCTCTGAGCTGGCATCTTCCTTGTGCCCTGTGAAAAATCATCAGTCATTTATTAATACACACATAACGAGTCTCATTTGAACTTAGTCATGACTTTGGTGGCCAAAGGGTTTGGGTAGGAAACAATTCAGTCCAGAAGCCAGATAACAGTTGAGTGACATAGGACAGGGATAAGTAGAGAAGGGCCCAAAATAGACAGAGAGGGTCAGAAGTCTAGGAAAGAAAGGGTTGTGGGGATAGGAGAGTAGTGAGAAGGGCACCAGATACCCAATTAGCCACACACACTTGTAGGTCAAACACTATCATAAATAGCTTTTATTTGTTTTTGTCTGTCACTATCTCTCTGTCTGTCTCCCTTCTATTGCCCCTCCCACCCTTTTCTGCAGGTGTACTTTCCCAAGCAGGTTCATTTGCAGGCCAGAAATCAGTACCAAATGTTTTCTTCAAAGAGTAGCAATGACGAAATAATACATTAAAAAACAATAAAAACAAACAGTAAACAACCAAGATCCAAGTAATAAAAGTAGAGACATAGAGAGATTACAAATTTAAATTTGCAATGTTTTAAACATTTGTCAGTCTAATAAAACATAGATACTATAATCAATTGTTCCTGGGCTTTGGTTCTATGACATTCTAAGACCATGATTGATGAATGATGCTTTTGCAGTTTTGATGAAAATATGCCTTCGTGGGATCTTTCAGAAGTAAAGCCTTGACACTATTTCCAGAGTCTCAATGTGCTTCTATCATTAGAAAGAGCTATGCTGTTCTCACAAGTGCTGAGATAGACTGGTGGTACCCAGTCAATATAACTGGATTGAGTTGCAGGCCATTGTGAGGTCATGAACTATATTTTGTGGCAAATTAAATGAGTCCTTGTAGGATGGTGAGAAATTACCTAATACTTACGTACAATGAACATAAAAAATTAAAAGTAGTTTTAGACATCATTTGTACCTCATCTATCAAAATAGTTGGAAAAATGAAAGTAACACAAAAAATTCACCCTCTGATTTATTCCCAACTCTACCTAGGTTTTCTACTCTCAAAAATGCCACATATCAAGACTGGCAAGAAAATTCATCTTTTAGCCAGTATTTTAAGTCTGCATGGTATAAAAGCCCTGTAATTCATTATCTCCTATGTATCATTTGCTTTAAGATATACATTAATATTGTAAATAATTTGATTGCATAATTGCAATATTTAATTCCACTTGTGTGTCTTCTTCTATCTTCAAATATTGTATGCATTTTTCTTATTTTTATTAGTAGATTTATAGCTCCTGCTCTCAAGGCTACAGTCAGGATTTGAGGAAAAAGTTCACAGGTTGTTTGGAAAGTCCTTTTGTCTATGTGTTGCTTTTATTGATTAATAAAGAAGCTGCTTCTGACCAATGGCATATATATATATATATATATATATATATATATAGAGAGAGAGAGAGAGAGAGAGAGAGAGAGAGAGACAGAGACAGAGAGACAGACAGAGACAGAGACAGACAGACAGACAGAGACAGAGACAGACAGAGAGACAGAGAGTCAGAGAGTAGGCGGAGTCAGTGAGAAGCCATGTAGCCCCACCGGAAAAGCCATACCAGACACTGGACAGAACTTTACCTGGTAAGCCACAGCCACATGGAGATGGGATAGTTTAAGATATAAGTGTTAACCAGAAATACACTTAAGTGATTGACCAAGTAGTGATTTAAGTAATATAGTTTCTGTGTGAATATTTTATGGATTGGACAGCTGGGAATGGACAAGCAGCCTCCAACTACACATAAGGAATCAAAACTGAACTTATCTGTTTCTATCTGAAAGGTAAAGATCACATACGTGATTTGAAAACCAATCTCTTTATTGTTCTGTAGCTCTAAGTCTGCGTCTACAGCTTCTAGATCTCCTTTTTGTCAATTCTCTGTTCCAATTCTTGCTTGCTTTCTTGTTCACCTGGCTTCACATCATTTTTAACAAGAGTCTTAGGCAATAGGAAATATGCTTACAAGAATTACATCTCATTTGTAATAACACATTCCTTGGGTTAATGATAAGGAGTCTAGCCATTTACCATGACAACGCAAAGGCAGGGAAATGGCGCTTGGCACCTTCCTGGGCAGTGGCAATGAAAATATCTCAACCCTAAAAATATATTCTCTAATTCTTTTTGTAACTCCAGAACATAAAAAGGGGGACTTTGTAACACTGACTGCAAGGCTAGACCATCCTTTGCAGCCCTGGCTAATTGTGAAACTTAACCTGTAGTAACTGGACATAAGATTAATTTTCTTTGGGCTTGATTAATTGTTACTTGATACCTAACCAGCAAACCTAAACAATAAATAGTTAGCTGAGCCTTGAGTTTTAGATCATAAACTGAAATTAGAAGTTTGTGTAGAGTGTTAATTGCTAAGAAATTTAGTAGGGATTAGCCACTGGCCTGTGTTATCAGCGAAGTTTAATTAGGGAAATTGGCATAGTATTTTAGGATTCTTTGTGCTAATAACCTTGGTTAAATATCTACAAGTCTGACTTTGTGCATATCTATAAAGTTTTTAACCTATGATCCATTTACAGAAACATTCAGTATACTTTGAACTTGTGAAAATGAGCTGTGTAGAGTTTGAGTAAGAGGAATAAAGCAGGCTTTTAAGTGTCTTTCAGTACTCATGGGACAATAGATGTGGTTACGAAGAAAATCTCAGGATATTTTCTATATATCAAAATTATACAGATTAATGAGAAGTCATCTTCCTGACCACCCATGGATAAATGTGCCTATGAGACTCTGATGCAATCATGAGATTACATACATATCATATGAAATTATGACTACAGTACAGGTATTGGGGAGATACCACAGCTGCTTTTTCAAATGTGAAATTATAGGAGCAACGTTTCCTAGAGTCTGTGGTCTTACAGAACCTGCCTGGAAGGAATTCTTCTCCATCAGAGGATCATCCTCTGGTGGGTTGACGTATGAACACTAAGTTATCACCTGCTGTATACTTCCACAGTCCTTGACATATTTTATTAAATTTCACATTGGAAAAAGGCAGATATGCCAGAAGAATCATGAAGCAATGAATCATGTGTGCTTGAAATTGAATCTTATTGTTGGGAGTCTTGATGTTCTTTTTGCAGTTTTCCTTGTTCAAGATAATGAATTTCTGTAAACTTTAATTTTTCTATGTCTAAAATAAAGAGTAATATACTTGTAAGAACTATTCTCAGGAAGTTTAATTGGTCATACATGCATTTAAAAATACAAATGATCACTATTGTTACTAGAACATCATACACATATAAAATAACTAAGCAATAATGGTGTTTGTAAGACTTAGATTAGATTTCGTGTCATACAAATGAAATCATGTGTACATTTCTGTACTTTAGAATATGAGATGTTTTAACAAGTTATCCTGGAGAATAGCAATACATTTATTTTTCTTAAGGTGTCACATTATCTGTTATAATCATTCATTTTTAAATATGATTTATTGATGAATTTTGAGAAATAAGGATTTAAATTAAATTAGTCACTTCTGTAAAATAATAAATAACAGTAATAATAATGAGTTAGATGAAATTTTGGGTAAAAATATAACCCTCAAATGTTGAGTTGATTCCTGTTCAAATTCTGAGGAATTCTGAGCTGCCTTGGTGTCACCATCTGGTCTTTCTATCAGTGGTGGAGCTGGTGGAGCAGGTGGAAACACCCCATTTGTACCAGATCACTCCAGCTTTCAAAACAATTAATACAAACAAAGGAGAGCTGACTATGATTTACATTTACAGAAATACTTTCAAAATGTAAAATATACAACAGGTGTTTAATTTTTACTCCCTGAAAAAATGGGAGAACCACTTTTGCTTTGTGACGTATTTCAAAAGAGGAGCCTCTGAGGATTTTTAGAGAGCAGAATCTCTTATCCACTGTTCACACACACAGGCTTTTCTGCCCCACATCCTATATTCTTTATGTTACATACATTAATGCAAGTGAAAGTTGCTTAATCCTCATAGGAGACTTATGAGCTTGTGTGAATATGTGGATCCAAAACTAAGTTGTTTCTAGGTAGATTTTTATTCAGTAACTAAAGGGAATATTTAAGGACTTAGAATTAGGTTTTTTTAAAATTTTGCTTTTTGTTATCAACTTCTTCTTATCTTACAGATTTCCTCATTTTGATGAAACAACAACCCCACCTTCTTACTTTGTAATCACATGGCATCTGGAGAAAGGACTGCTCTTTCCTGGTGTTCAAAGTGAAAGTCCTAAATTTCACTTCTCTATAGATAAATTCTTCATTATGCAAGGGAAGCAATGGTGCTCACCTTTGAATAGAACTTCCCTTAGAACCCTGGGCAGCATAGCAAGCTGAAGTTAATAACACGTTTTGGGAAAGCCAGCTGATGTTGATTAATCAAAGTCAGAGAAATAGAACCCCACCCCCACCCCCCAAAAAAGAACTGTGGAAAGTAATCTTACGTACTTTGTAAATTTAACTCTACGTCTTCAATTATAATAAAAAATAAAATACCTGTAAACAACAGATGATAAATTAATAGCTTATATTTTTGAAAGAAAACCTACATTCCAAGAAACTATCTGTAATTTTAATATTAATCTAGTTTAAGAGTATGGATCTGGGAATATAGAAATCTAAAGAATTATGGAAAAATTTGTAATGGATAAGCATACTTCAGGGGATCATTTGTTATGTGATTCTCAATAAACAAATATGCCGATAAACCATTTAAAATACGGCTTCTAATGACATCTGAAGACACTTGTCACGTGAGACACTATTTCACCCAGAATATGGTAACAGTGGATTTCTAAACCTTCAGCGTTGAATGCTTTGTAGATGATGGAGAAGAATATAGGCCAAGTTGTAGGTGCCTTCATCCCTTTTTCTTTGATGCCATTACCAACCATGCTTCTTCGTTCAAATAGATCTCTAGGGGAACAACAGCTGTGTACGAAGAATGGAAAAAGAGTTAACACTCCTCTTTTGTCTTGTTGGCTTTAGCACAATCTCTGTGGACGTGCTGAGGCAGCTCCAGTTAAAATGAGTTTGAGATAAAGCTAATATGTTATGTAGTTGGTAGGATTCCCTGGAGATAGAATAGGATAGGATAGGATAGAATAGGGTATATATACATTCTATATATGTATATATATATTCTATATATGTATATATGTGATAGATAGAAAAATGATAGACATATAACAGACAGGTGACAAATAGATAATAGACTTTAATTAGATGGATGATAGAAACATAATAGGTAGATAATATAAATAATATATTGATGATACAGAAGGATTCATAATAGATAGATAATAGATAGGTAGTTATAAAAGATAAGGAATTGCCTTACATGATCAAATAGGTTAATAAGTCTCTAGATCTGCACCTAAAGTACTATAAAAAGAAAACCAATGTTTTAGCTCTAATCTATTCTGGAGGTCTGAATACATGAGTTTTGTAGTTCTGGTATGATGGCTGGTAGGCAGCCTGCATAACCAGGGACCCCAAAAAAGTCAATTTTTTTTTGTTTCAGTCAGATAACAGAAAAAAACCCACAGTGCCCCCAGGACTGGAGAGAGGGCTCAGTGGTTAAGAGCACTGGCTGCTTTTGCAGGGAAAACGGTTTTGATTTCCACCACCCACAGGGCTGCTCACAGCAGTATAACTCCAGCCCAAAGGAATCCAATGTCGTCTTGTAGCCTCTGTGGGTACTCTACACAAGTGTTACATACACATAAATTCAGGGAAAACACACACACACACACACACACATAATAAAAATAAATAAATAAACCTGCCTCAGCTTAAAGAAACTTTCTCAATTTTTTCTGGTAAGACATGACCTGCCTACATTAGGTTATAAAATATGATTTATCATCCTGCCTATCCAATTCTAATCTCTCATAGAACCACCCTAATACAGTTGACCATCTATATCCTCTGGACCAAGTTAGCTGACAAATGACTGATAGAAAGACGAAATCTTTAAAGGCTATAGAGCCATTTTTTTTTCAGTTATTTATACATTTTTGTTTGAAGTGTTTAGTTATGTTTATTTATTTATTTTTCCGGGGTGGGGGGATGGCATGGAGCAGAAGAGATTACTGGTAGAAGTGTGCAAAGCCTGCTTCTGAAGGTCCAGGGACAATTTGTGGGAGTCCAGTCTCTTCTTCCAGCATCAAACATAGGTACTCAGATCTGGCCATAAGTACCTTTACATACTAAGCCATCTCTTCTGTCTTATTTACATATTTTAAAATCCATGTAAGTGATCTTCACAGAACAAAATGGCATGGTCTGGAAAAAAGTTCTGCAAGGATTGGAATGGTGGATGTGATTTCAGCCTACAACCGAGGATGGGTGTCTTAAAGATATGTATGTCAGATAAAAACTTCAGAAAGATTGTTGTGCCAATATTTCTTATTGTAATCATCCAGCAAATTAGGTTCAAATAATTCAATAGCCACAGTCTGATATGATATCTGGTATGTAAAATGGATTATATTTATGTCAGGGCACGTAGTAACTGATTTGTATGAAGGACAGAGGATTTGGATGAAGTTTATGCTTTGATGGGGTTGGAAGATGAGAAGGAAGAAGGACCTTAGGGTCAGGTTTGAACTTGTGTGCAGATGGCCTGAAGGTTTTAGGAGGAATATTCATAACAATTCTATATGGAACGATGGCTCCGTGGTTAGGAGCACTCGCTCCTCTTACAGAAGGCCCAGAATCCATCACTAGCAACAGCATGGTGGTTCATAACAGTCTGTAACTCCAATTCTAGGGGATGTGATACCTTCTTCTGGCTTCCATGGACACTGGGTATACCTGTAATATACATACTTCCATGAAGGGAAACACTTACAAACATAACATTTAAAAAAAGTAAATCTTTAAAGAAACAACTTCATTAAATAAAGGAGGCTCCTGCAATGTTGTTTCAGAGTTTGGTCTGAAATATAACAAGGACAGAAAGAAGAGAGGAACATTGTGCTTGTTTATTGTTATTTTCCTCTAAGCAACACAGCATGGCACAGACACAGTGAAGACTGTAGGAAATTCCACTGTTATTTTGCTCCCTAGTGAGTTTACTGCTATGAAAGCAACAAGAGAAGCTGCCCTTATCTAGATAAAAACAGCAAAACTAAAATGTTTTCATGGTGGGCTCAAAAGTAGTAGCCACATGGGGGCCTGTCTTCTGAGGGTCTTGGTAGATTGGAAACTTCTGGGGTAGGCTGGACACAAAACAATGGCCTGTTTATACACTAGTATGAGATATAAAGACAGTGATGGCAGCCTGGGAGTGGGTTCTGAGTAATGTTCATAGATGATACTTACGTGAGTTACTGATGTTAATAAGATAGTCTCATATTCCTAATGTGGGTAGATAACAGTCAGTTCTTGGCTCTATGACCTTTACACCTAAGTAAAAAACAGAAGATACAACTAATGAAACCAAAAGTAGAACATGTTTCAAAGAGAGGTAAGAGAGAGAGAGGAGGAGGGAAACCCACAATGAACTACAACTATTTCTTGATTGTATGTTTCTGTGTCAGTAACTTCTAACTTCAGTGAATGCCTTACCTTCTGTTTAAGGGTGAGCTTGGTCACATGAATCATGCAGAATTACAAAAATAAAGTCAAATTCAGGAGTCCCCTTTCTTACTGTGAAAAACTAAAATTACATGCAAACCTCTAGAATAGGTTCTCTACCTTCCTAATGCTACAATCCTTTTAATGATGTTGTGGTGACCCCCACCCCACCATAAAATTATTTCATTGCTACTTCATATCTCTAATTTTGCAACTGTTATGAATTGTAATGTAAATATCTAGTATGCAGAATATATGATAGGTGACCCCTATGAAAGGGTTGTTTAACCACTAAAGGGGTCTCGATCCACAAGCTGAGAAGCGCTAGTTTATCAAGTAATAACAGTTCCTTAATTATAACATTTCAGAAGTGTTTATTTTGCTTGATTTGTTGTCACTGATACCTTTACTATGTTGCCCAAAACACCAGTCTTTTTCAAGGATCTTATGAAGAACTTACTTTTTAATTAACTGTAGGTATATTCTTTCAATACATTTGAAGTTCTGCATGTATTACAAATGCCAATTGCACTTATTAAACCAAGAATTCTGCTTAGTAAATGGCTCATATTTTCTTTCTTTCTTCTTTTCTTTTTTTCGAGACAGGGTTTCTCTGTGGTTTTGGAGCCTGTCCTGGAAGTAGCTCTTGTAGAGCAGGCTGGCCTCGAACTCACAGAGATCTGCCTGCCTCTGCCTCCCGAGTGCTGGGATTAAAGGCGTGTGCCACCACTGCCGGGCTTTGGCGCATATTTTCTACAGAGCTACTGGAAGACACATTTAATACCAGTTTTATCCTACTTAGCATATGAATAGGGACTGGGGTAAGGCTACTGTTACGCAGTAAGGAGGCCACTTCTTCATTCAGGCCACCCAGAACTGAAATAATTACACAGAAATTGTATTAATTAAGTCACTTCTTGGCTTGTTAGTTCTAACTTCTTATTGGTTAACTCTTACGTATTAATTTAACCCATTTCTATTCATCTGTGTATCATCATATGGCTGTGGATTACCAAATATCTGTCTCTAGCAGGGCTTCTCTGACTGTACCTTCCTTCTCTCAGTATTCAGTCCAGTCCTCCCCACCTAGCTCTGCTCTTCCCTGCCCTGCATTGCTATAGGCTCAAAGCAGTTCTTTGTTCATTAATGGTAATCATAGCATACAGAGGGAAATCCTACATCACTGTTAGGACATTCGCCCACCCTGACCCATCCCCACATATCTGAAGCTTCATTTACACTCCACTTTTCAACACCACATCCAGGATCAAACCTCAGTTTACCCTTTGGTGGGGACAAGCTCTATTCAAATCATGGCAGGTGTAAACATTCTTTTCTTTCCATTCTTCTTCCTCCATAACAGTGAGTCTCTAAATGGGAAAGTGTAATAATGACCTTGCTGCTTCCACACTACAGTTATGTATCAAGTTATCTTCCCACCCCAACACACTCATGTCAAGACTGGTCTCACTTAACTTGTATCTTAGCTCCTATTTGTTTAAGAACAATGGATCTGGTCATCTGCTATTGCCCCAGTGTTGGTTAGGTTTTTGTCAACTTGACACAAACTAGAGTCTTCTGGGAAGAGGGAACCTTAATTGAGAAAATGTTTCCATCATATTGGGTTTTAGGCAAGTGTTGGGGCATTTTCTCTATTAGTGCTTGTTATGGAAAAGCCCAGCATAAGAAAGCAATTAGAAGAAGCCACAGAGAGCAAGCTAGCAAGCAACATTTCCTCCATGGTCGCTGCTTCAGTTACCACCCTTACCCCTCTCAATGACAGACTGAAAAGTGTAAGATGATAAACCCCTTCCTTCCCAAGTTGCTTTTGGTCAGTGTTTGGCTACAGCGACGGACAAGCAAACTAGGGCATCGCCTTTCTGATGCCCAGTAACTAGATTTGTACTTATTTTTCATCATTCAAGCCATAACCAGAAGAATCGAGTTTACCTGAGCAGAATGATCAAGTCTGTACTCAGATGGCCTATCTTAGCTCCAAAAGCATTTCTGACCTTGGAGAAGTTGCCAAACTATTTTGCCTTCAGTTACTCATTCTATAAGATAGAAGTAACAGTGCCTATGTTGTGGATTTTTTTTTTTGTGGCACAGAAGAGAAAACATGCATGAAGCACTTAGCAGAAGTGCCTATGATTGGTGCTGATTAGGATATGTACAATACTATGCAAGTCTTTCCCCAGCAACCTATTGGTCATTTCTCTAGTCTTTCTCTGTATGTCCACTAAATAATCTTTTCTTTTTCAAAATATATAAATTCTGAGATGCAATACTATGTGTTAAAACTATATGTCCCCATTACTTTCTTGCCTTAGAGTGGTCTTATGTTGCTTATTGCTTCAGGGGAAAGACTATTCAAAATCACAGTCAAGCCCTTACGGTATACTTTTCTGTCCGTGTCTGTATTAGGAATTGCTTCAGGTAGTAGAGAATGTGAGTTTCCTCTGAACCTCCTGATTCTGTCCATTCTTTCCACATGTGGCAGGCTTAATCTACAATGGCACTTTTTGTTTAGTGACAGCCTTCCAGCTGTTTTGTTCACATTGTCGTCCTGGGGTAATTCTTAATTACTAAGAATATTGGAGCAAGGACAAATCTTAGAGTTCAAAGAATTATTTTTTTATTTCCTTTCCACAGTATACAGTATGCTACTCATGTTCTTTCTGCAGAGCCGATTAGAGAATTGTGTGGATTTTTCTTGCCTTCTTTCCTCTATGCTGTGAGATGCTCTTGTATATGGCTCAGTCTTATCTTTGCATTGCCATGAGCTTGGCAGTTCAAGATAAGCCCAATAAACAGGCAGCTAAAAGGGACCAGAATTATCGGATGTGTCATCTCACTTTCTTCCTGGCTATTTCAGTCCATTGTCTCTTCTAAGGTTGTAGTGTGATTGAACTTGAACTTGCACCTCTCTTTAAGGAACTAGAATCTGTCTTTGATATTGATGCAGATGGCTTTTATCTTCTCATTGATGATCTTTTATTTCCGATTTTCTTCTCCTGAAAAACTAAAGGAGGGAGGAAATAAATTAGGAAAGGGATGAAAGAGAGCAATTGGAAGAAAGGGGGGAAATGAAGAGGGAATTGCAAAGGAAGACACTGTGAAGAGTTCAAATTTGATCCTATCATATGTCAGTAACATAGGAGTAGAAATGTGTAGAGCTGGCCTGAAGCTAAGAAGGGCTTGAAGCATGCCTAAAGAGCTGGCTTTTCTCATCCCCAGAGTGTCAGGAGTTTCACTGCTCCCCTGCCCCTATCAGGCATCAACAGAAACCAGCAGATAGGTTTCCCTAACATGGATATGTCCTGGTGCATGCAGCAGCTGATAAACTGTCTCCAAGGCTGTTTATCTAAACACTGACACATCTTGCTCTAGACTTCCCTTATTTTCTGTATGACCTTCTAAGGTTCCTTCCCCTGGACCCTGCTGCTCTTGAGTATGTAGATATGTTCTTGTCTGAACCGATAACACAGTAACCACATGGGTCCAACCAACTATTCTTCCTGGGATATAACTAGTTCCCTGCTCTTTTCTAATAAACGAGCTGTAACCTGACAGTATTCCAAGTGTTCTTTCTGGTTGTACTTAAAGCCACTCAGGATTGTCCATTGACCCCAGCTTTGCTTGGCCACCCTTCCAGCCTCTCCCCTTGTTGCGTTAGGTGCAATAGTCTGATCATACTGGGACAAACCGGGACTCGAGGTGGATATACAGGCAAGATGATTCAGAGAGGCTGGAAAAGCTTGGAAAAGACTGAGAGAAACGGAGAAGAGTATCAAACATAAGCAACAATGGAGGGCAGAAGTATTGGTATTTCTTCAATCAGCAAGCAATATTACAAAACAACCCTGAAGTACCATGTCCCAGAATAAGGACCACAAAAATCATTATATCTGATTAACACACCAAATTTATTATTTGCTGTTAATATTTTCATTTAGCATTTTGGTTATTATTTCTGTCTTAGTTAGAATTTCTATTGCTGTAATGAAACAACATAACCAAAAGCAAGTTGAAAGGGAAAAGGTTTATTTGGTTTCCCTTCCACAGGGTAGCCCATCACTGAAGTGTAACATGATTAATAAAAACCTAGAGACAGATATTGGGGTTCATTCAGTCTGAAGTCAGAAAAGCAAAACTGTCTGCCCCTGCCTCTTACCTCTACCTCAGTCTGAAATGCCAATACTGCCTCAAGAAATCTTTAGAATGAGACTATCTAAGGGCTATCTCCTCCTATCTTATATTCCTTTCTAGTGCTAATATTAAAGGCAGACACCACTACTGCCTGGTTTCTATGGCAAGCTATTGTGGCTACTGGGAATAAAGGTGTGTGTCACCACTGCCTGGTCTGTAAGGTTGACCAGAGTGACTGCTTTACTCTCTGATCTTCAGGCAAGCTTTATTTATTAAAATACAAATGAAATATCAGTACACTGAAGGAATTCATGACAGGAACTCAAGAGGGCATGAGCTTCGAGGCAGGAGCTGGTGCAGAGGCTGTGGAGGGGTACTGTTTACTACCCATGTTGTGCTCAACCTGCTTTCTGTTTTCTTTCTGACTTCCTTTTTATTTATTCTTTGTGTCTTTCACATCATGTATCTCAATTCTATTCATTTCCTCATTCCTTTACATCCCCCTTTCCTGTGGGATGATGGTCTGTACCCTGCCACTTGTGTTTTAAATCAATGCTGATTGGCCAGTAGCCAGGCAAGAAGTATAGGCAGGGTGAACAGGCAGGAAGTAGAGGCAGGGCAATGAGAATTCTGGGAAGAGGAAAGTTTCAGTCTGGAGTCATGACCCAGACACAGAGGACGCAAGATGTCACTGCCTTGCTGAAAGGTACCAAGCCACATGGCTAACACAGACAAGAATTATGGGCTAATAAAAGTTATGAGTTAATAAGAAGCCTGAGCTAATGGGCCAATCAGTTTATAATTAATGTAGACCTTTGTGTGATTTCTTTGGGGCTTAATGACTGCAGGACCAGACAGGACAGAAACCTCAGCCAACAGCCCCCTGTCTTTGCAAACTCCTTCCCAAAAATAAAATAAAATTTTAGAGAAAAAAAAAGAAAAAAATGAAAATCAATCTCATCATGGAAGCTGTAGTGTGATACAGTGAGTGAGTCATGCAATAAACCACTTGCAAGTGTTCTGGTTTGAGGCCTCTGGTTTCTGATATACTATTGATGCTGGGTCCTCAGTGGGACTCCTCTTGGATATACTGTTGTTGTCATGCATTGTGGAGATCCTGCAGCTTTGAGTCCGCAGGACTGGCCTTTTCACATGCTCTAACAGATCATCGATGGGATGGGTGTTGGGGCTGGCCAACTCATAACCCTGGTTCTGGGCCTAAGGGGTTGCAGATTTGCAGTCTGTCAGCTCTCCCTTGTCCTCACCACCATAGTGAGCTCTCTAGCATTGCCCAGTTAGTTTACTGGTTGTAGCAGTTTGCAAGGAAAGGGGCCAGTTTTCCTGATTTCAGGCCTTTAGGTTCAGTTCTCCCACACCTACACCATCAGGACCAGCTCTATTGTGTTGCCTAGGGGCAGTGAAGAGGCCACTCTTCCCGAGTGCTGCAGCTGGTGAGGGGCCTGGACAGCTCTCCACCCACCTGAAGTGAAGAAGGGTCAGGGCAGCAGCTCTTCCTTGCCCATGTAGACATATGACAGATGAGGGACAGGTGCAAATCTCCCACTGTCCTGTTCTCAGGCTGGCTCACCCCCACCCCCATCAACAGGCTCATCTCTGGTGTGCTGCCCAGGTGAGATGCAGGGCCTGCTTTCCTGAGTATTGCAGCTGGTAAAGGGGAGGGTTAGCTTCCTTGCTAACTGGAGGTGGCAGGGGTGAGAGGGAGAGTATCTTTTCCTTGCTCCCACCACCATACCTAAGATGAGAGAGGTGGGGTATGAGCTATGCCGCTCTCATGCCCTCAGGGGTGGCTCACCCGTGCCTCTGTTTACAGGGTTAACTCTACTGTGGTGTCCAGGTGAGGCACAGGCTTGTTCTCCCAAGTGCGGCAGCTGGTGAGTTGTTGGGTCAGGTCCCCTTCCTGCTGCAGGGGTTGAGGGGCTTGGAGGATCATCTTTCCATTACCACAGGCAGAAAATGACTGATCTGTCATTTTCATTCTCTCTGAGTCCTGTTCACAGGGGCAAAGGTGAGTTGACTCAGAGAGAATGAAGGACCATCTCTCCTGAGTGTTTCAGCTGCTTAGGGGCAGGGCCAGTTCTCTCTAGTGTTGCAGTCAGTGAGGGACTGGGGCCAATTCTGTACAGTCCTTTCCTCTTGGCCTTGAATGGTATCTGGAGTCACAGACATTAACACAGACCCCAGCTGTATCAAGACATGAACATGCCCTTGGCCCAGGCAGCAGCCTGGACCCAGACCACTAATCCAGGGATGGCCCCACCAACAATGGGCTGGGGGCAGAGTCCTCCACCATCAATCACTAATTAAAAAAATGTCTTACAGCCGGATCATATGGAGGCAAGTTCTCAGTTCAGGCTCCCTCCTCACTGATGACTTCAGCCTGTGTCATGTTGACATAAATCTAGTCAGTACATTATCTTAAAGACACTCGTAAATTTATCTATTAACGGAAAATATAGACACACACATTGAGAAAGAGGAAACATTTTTTAAATTATTTGAGCTTAGAAAGTAAATATTCTTCTATAACATATAACTTCTGCCAATATCACAAACTAGTGTTTTGCTGTTTTATTGTCCATTAAAGAGAAAGGCACCTCTGGCAATATCACTTTCTTTATTATCTTCGCAGGTGCTGTCTGGAAGGCAGGATATTGAGTCATTGTCTCAGAGCAGAAAGAGAAAACATATACCTGCAGAGGTCTGCTCAGAGGTTTACAATAATATTCTAAAGGAAAGTATAATTTTATAGCTGGAGTCTTTTGACCCAATTTTACAATTTTGGAAACTTTTAGGCCTGTGGCAAAGTCATAATCTAATGATTTAGGTTTAAATTCAATAACAACCTCACATTCTTTTTCTTTCACAGGATATATTTTGAGCACTTCCCAACTTTTCCAAAGGATAAAAAGGATATTTTCTGTCAAAATTACATTGTGCATTGGACCTGGTGAACAGTTAATTATACAATGGTAAACAAAACTCATAATGAGGTAGGGGCTTGGCAGGTGACAAGGCTTCAGTGAAATTATTCCCCTGTCCTCTATTAGCTGTGACCTCAGAGAAGCTATTTAACCTCATTACATGTTAGCTTCTGCACCAGAAACTGAGAAGATGGCATAATGGAAGATCCTAATGAGTTAATTAATTGAAAGTTCATCAGGCAGTGCCTGGTAGAGACTGGAACTTGATTAATGTTAATAATTTCTAGTGAATATTGCCCTTGTGTTTGTTTGATCGCACTTTGGACCATTCTCCTATGTGCCCAGAAATCCTTACCGGAGATCCTGATGGGAGGGTCCTAGTTAGGGTTTCCATTGCTGTGATAAAGCAACATGGCTAAAAGCAACTTGGGTAAGATAGAGTTCATTTCATCATTCCGTGTAGAGTCCTTCAGACACCAAAGTCATTACAGGAACTCTAGGCAAGATCTAGAGGTAATAACTAAAGAGGACGTGGACTAACAGTTTCCTGGCTTGCTTCTCAAAGCTTGCTCAGTCGGCTGTGTCATAAAACTCATGACCACCTGGCCAGGGGTGGCACCCCACCCTGGGACTGATAATTAATGAAGATAATATTCCACAGACTTGCCTACTGGTCAATATTATAGAGGCATTTTCTAAATGCACATTCTCTCTTTCCACAGATATGTCTAGCTGTGTGTCAAAAAAGAACCAACCAGCAAAGAGGGAGAGTCAGTCTTCCTATGTAAAAGCTTAATTACAGGCACTCAGGACCTAGATGCCCCGACTTAAGCTTTAAAACCTGACTTTGGGATGCATGAGATCATTCTGCCAAGAAGCTTACACAAGTAAATGTGCCTAGAGGAAAACAGGGGCGGCATAGTAGAAGCCCAGCAGTGGTGTTCTAGTTGTTTTACATCCTTCCTATAGCCTGAACCAGCTTCATCAGTGATAACAGTGGCCCCTGAGAGTGTCAGGTTTATACATACCATATTATTTTTGGCTGTTCTCATGTCTATAAAGCTTCTGAAACTCCTTCCCCAACCTCATTGGAATTTTCTTCAAACTTTTTTTTTCAAATGTAAATCTCGAACCATCCAGTGACCGTCAGTATTTATTGCTTTCAATGCAGAACTCTGATTAATATAGATTTGGAATCAGAACATGTTTGCAAGCAATAAGCCTAAGGGGAAAGGGATGGTGAGGGCACATGAGGGCTGAAGGGCCTGGAGGCAAAGATATTTCAGTGAATACTAAAGACCTTTGGTAGTCAATGGCATGTGGTACTTGAGCCACTAATTAAATTATTCCCCGTGGTCATCTGCAGTGAAAAGCCATTCAAATCAAGGCCATGAGAGACCGTTGCCTGTTTCATAGTAGCCTGAAAGGCATTCAACGGGTAGTAGAGATTTTTATTTCAAATTTATGGATATATTCGAAAAGGAGGACAGTGTGCTCAATTCTGAAATTCTTGGCTTAAGTCAGTGACTGTAAATAACGAATTTTTATGCCCCTATCAAAAGGGGAAGAATCCTATCATGTTTTGCTGCACAGAGATGGAATACTGAAAGCAAAATGAACACAGCAAGTTTGTGCTCCTGAACTGCGTTGGGTGAATTCATTGCCTTACTGACTTTACTTTGTTATTTATTTATTTGTGTGTGTGTTTGTGATCAGGGAATGAGAATGTGTATATTGGAATATGGGGGCTAGAGACCAACTTTGGATATTGTTCTATAGGCACTATCCATCTCTCTCTCTCTCTCTCTCTCTCTCTCTCTCTCTCTCTCTTTCTCTCTCTCTCTCTCTTTCACCTTAACTCGGTATAGGCTGGCTTGACTGGCCCATGGGCCTCATAGCTGCTCTTAACTCTGCTTTCTCCATGCTCTGATTACATATTTACACCACTCAAACTGACTTTCTAAACAGAGTTCTGATTAGTAAACTTTCTTTATGCTTCCATAGCAAGCATTTCACTGAGTTATTGTTGCAGTTTTTACTTTTACTTTTCTTTTAATCATTACTTAAAAATTATTAGTTTGTGTTTTTATTAGTGCATGAATTATAAATAAAAAATGTTATCCAGATATGAAGATAAATCGTTTCTGCCTCTCAGAGCAGACAGAGGAGACACTAACGGCTTAGGTATAGCTGCTTAATCATCCAGGGGAACTCATGTGTGCTCGGGAGGATTTTATTTCCTTGGTGGTAATACAAATCCATAGAATGTGGCAAACAATATATGTGTCACATCTGAAAGCTCTGAGGGATTTCTCTTTGCCGTTGCTTCACATCAAAGACTGGCCACTGTAATTCATCCCTCTACATTCATGCTCAAGGTGGGGTTAAGGTATGGGAAATGTTAAATCTGTTCCCAGAAAATAAATTCTCCCCGAAAATACAATTTTACACATTTCTGCTAAGGTACCCATGGTAGGATTGAGCTGTGTATGTTCACCACATAATAGAAAGTGTAAGTGAAAAGAGGAAGGTGTGTCATGATACAGTCAGCTGATTGGTCATGACTGGCAAACATGACATAGGAAAAACAAATATTGCTGTCAACTAATGAGGTCTGCTTCATTGTGTTTAGTTACTTGGACATTTCTGGAGTGTGTGACTGGAGTTCATATGCTTAATAACTAGCCGAACCTTTCGTTTACTTGCCTGAGCTAGGAAACAGAATTCTATGGTAGGACAGGCAGATAGATAAGATCCATGGAGCTTTCCTTTCCTTTGAAGATTATTATATGATCCCCAGAGAAGGTAATCACCAACAAAGACTTGAAAGAAAGGATCCAGGGATCCTATCACGCATTTCACCTTCCCCCCCCCCATTAATGTGCAGGATAATTGCTTGCCCCATCCTTAAAAAAAATTCTGCTGCTATCATTCAACTTGTTGATACAATACCTTCAGATTTCACTGATAAGGTAGACAGATCCATGTATTTCCTATATCTTCCTACTTTTATAGTTCATCTGTCTTGCCAGGACTTCTAATGTAATTGCTTTCCAATGCTTAGCTATCTTCTTTTAGTGTGGTGTCACTAATGCTTACGGCAACAGTATATTGTTCTGTACCATGCCCAGGGACTTCAGAGACAAGTTTTGAAGTGCATATGCAAAGCACCTGTCCTTTAGGATTTAGAGTCTGGTAAACTAGTCCTCTGTACATGTATGCAAGTGCACATTTGCAAAGATAATTCTAATACAGAATGGATTTTTTTTTTGCTTAAAATGCTTGTAGTTAGATACTTGGGGTTTGTTTTTTTATTCATTAAGTAAAATATAATGTATTATTAATTAGATTGTTTACTAGGCCAGTCACAGTGGTTAACTTAATCCCATTAGACTATAAACAGTGTATGAATGTGTTAAAGTAGAATTTAAGTTCTTTGAAAAGGATGTTGTGAAAGACAGTGGGAGACCAAAGAAGCTTTTGCCTTGGCTGTAGAGGAAATGAAATAAGCAGTGGAATGAACAATGGACAAGAATAGAGGGAAAAAATATCTTCCATCCTATTTAGTGATTGCCCCTGCACATCTCCTTCTGACGATTAGCTTGACATTGTGTTACTGCATTATAGCACTGACCCAACTTGATTTCAAGATCCAAAGGATCAGCAGTATAAATCTACCTGGATCTTTCTATTTTATATTGCCCTTGCATGTAAATTTGAGAATGCCTTAAATTAAAGTTGATCAGCAATACTAGGAGTGTTGTCCTTAGGACTGCTCCCAAGCTTGGATTATTGAAGCTCCTCTGCTCCCTAATCCCCTTTCTTTCCTCCATTCAAAGTATGTAGAAGAATTAAAGGGTTTAAAGGTCTTCTTGAGGTTCCTTTTGTGACACAGGCAAGTTGAGGATGGTAAAGCACATTACATTGTGAGATTATCTGTAGTGGGAGATGGCATGTTTGTTCCCACCGCCCAGAACTGAAATAATCACCCAGAAACTGTGTTAATTAAATCACTCTTTGGCCCATTGGCTCTAGCTTCTTATTGGCTAACTCTTACATATTAATTTAACCTATTTCTATTAATCTGTATACCACTACGAGGTCATGGCCTACCAGCAAAGTTTAGGAAGTCTATCTCTGGCAGTGGCTCCATGGCGTCTCTCTGACTCTGCTCTTCTTTCTCCCAGCATTCAGCCTAGCTTTCCCTGCCTACCTAAGTTCTGCCTTGCTATAGGTCCAAAGCACTTTCTTTATTCATTAATGGTAATCACAACACACAGAAGGGACTCCCACATCAATTATCCTAATTAGCTCTTACTGAATTGAAGTCCTAGTTAAATAAGCATCAATATTTTTTTTTTAAGCAGATGCTGTTATTAGAGAATAGCCATAGTTCTAGTCAGGGTTGAACAAGGATTTTAAGAGTAAGTATTGAGGACCATTAAGGGAGGGGGAGGTGCTAAAGTGGTGTACTGGGTGGGAGGGGCCCAACTCTGCTCTCCCACACCCCTTCTTTTCCTTACTCCAACCTCAGCAATGATTAACTATGTATATCAAATTTCCATCAAATTTTATTTGAGGGAAAAGTCCTGCAGCTTAAATTGCTTGAGGAATCTTGGTTAAGAGCACGTCTAATGTCCATTCCAAATCTGAAATCAATGCTTTGATGGTTGCTTACTCATCACTTCTAATAACGGAACTAACTTTTGATAAATATTAGATACCTTATTTGTATTAAAATTCTCTGATGAATTAGGGAGGTCAAATAGAGTGCATTTTTATGTTTGATTATTTAAAATTTCAAAGTTGACAATAAATAAATATATAAAATAATTATGGCACATTTGCAAAACCCCTTTACCCTTGTGCCTAAGACATGGCATTTTCAAGCAACAATGACTCCCTAGTCTAACATTTCCAAGCAACATGAACTGGAAAATTGTCTTAAGCTCTTTATCCTTCAAATTCCTCGTCTGTAAAATGAAGATGATAATGGGATCAATTCAGTGTAATGAAAAAATTCTAAGACATTTTAAACCTTTAGGAACATGACAAGGACCCAGTAAGCACTCAGTATAAATTAAAATTATATTATTGCTTATTTTGAAAAGATTAAATCAACATTACATGCATGACCACTGCACATTTGAATAACTAATTTATACCATTGTATAAAAAGAAATGAGACATCTAGAATAGCATGGAGTAGAAAAACAAAAATGGAAAACAGATGGGAAATACCCAGAAAGAAAATTTTCTCGGTATTGCCCATCTGCTTCTCTCTGCCTGCATGCTTTGCAGTAAAATAAATTTCCAAACAGCCAAGTAATAGAATCCTCAATCCAGTTTAATTTGTGTTTGCAGTTCATTGGCCATTGGCAAGGAGTGGCTAGATTTTGATTTCACAATCATACCACATGGTCTTCAAGCTTAACCCATGAGAAGCAAGACAGCACAAAAGATTAAAATTAGTGTGAGACGATTATTTTTCTTGTTAATCAATTCTGGACACTTTTGGCATCTTTCTCTTGTGACAGAAGCATTATTCAAATCAA